>NC_133940.1:4527984-5777984 GCF_031877795.1 Strix aluco | reverse complement strand
CTCTCAGTTAAACTCATCAGCAATCTTTAAGTCATTAAAGCCTGTAAAGAACTCACTATGTTTGTGTTAAGAAATGTTCACATTTTTCTCACTCCCATGTCATGAATAGGTCTTTCAGGAAGAAAACCTGTGACTGTGATATGCCAGCTCTGAGACCCTGCTGAACCACACTCATACAGGCTGTTTACACCTGAAGAATATGTATTTTCAGAACACAATCTGTCACTAATAGTTCTCCATTCCTGTTTGATGTATTGTGCCATTCTCCCTTAAATGCTCTTAGTATTAACAAAGATCTGTTCTACAGGCATGTGGGACACAGCAGAGCTTTGTTTTCACAGAGAACAGAGGCAAAAAAAAAAATCCATAACACTTAAGAAAGACTACACTTAATTATAAGTAATTAAATATAGGATTTATTTTATTAACAGAAGTATGGGTAAAATATAATTTTTTCCCAAACAACACAATACTGTATTTTTTAACTTGGGTCTTCATTTCCATTTTGCTTGAGCTCCGTTTAGTGACAGAGGAGAGGTATAGCCACAGAGAATTGATCTTGATTCATTTTTTTGCTGAAGCACAAGCCTGATGGATTTTGCTGTACAGACAGTTGACTCTGTCAAGTGACAGAATGGGCATAGCAGGGCTAAACTTTACATGTTCCTCAGCATAACCTTCCTTCTTTTATGCTAGGGAAAATTAAGGCAACCATCACAAACTGCAGTGACTTTACCTGGTGGTATTAGTGGAAATTCCCCATACAAAAAGAGAATTCCTTGCTAAGTCTCAATCAAGTTTCAAGCATGCTTTACCTAAGCACTCAGCCCACACAAGCTTGCCTCTCTACATGATTTTTTTAAAAGCTCATGAGAATGTCAGACATAATCTTTAGTGCATTCTTTATCATCTTCCCTCTAGAGATATGTCAGGATTAAAAAGTGCTCTAAGTGGTTTTTGTATATGCCACTATGCAAGGCATCTGTAATTTTGTTATTTTAGAAAAATCATCCTTAAAAACAGCCACACAGAAATACATATCTGATTTTGTTTTTCAATATTATGTTTTAGTAGTTTGCAATGCAGAGCTATTCAATTGCCATCAGTGCTTGCTGTTAGGTTGAAAAAAAAAAAAAATGCAATTGTGTGTCCTATTCTACTTGTACAGGAAATCTAGTAAATAAAACTAATTCCTAAATAATAATTTGGCCTTTTAAAAAAACATATATTATTAAGACTGACACAAAATTTCCGATTAATTTATAGTTAGACCCTATTCCAAATTTTAAAAAGGGATGCAAGAATTGCAGTGTTAGATTGGCTCTTGTTTGGAAGGATCCTATCCCTCCTAACAGCCAGTATCTGATGCTTCAAGGGAAAGTGCAAGAAATTCTATCACGACAGATAGAGGTCAAACATCCTTGCAAAGGGAATTTTAACCAGAGGCAGTAGGAATATCTGGTAGCAATGGCAGAAAGCAGTAGATTTCCAGCATGGCACACAGAAGTCCACATATTCCATATTCTTTCTAGAAAGCACAAGTATCATCTTGATTTAATTAATAAAGGTGGCTTTGCTACTGACCTTGATATAAGCAGAATTTGGCTCATTTCCTGCTACTTTAAGAAACCCTTCTCCTGGGCACAGGAAGATTAAATTGACAATTTAATTTCAGTTCAGGGTATAAGCACTGGTAATGGTCGCTGGCTGCAGCTGACTGCAGTTATGCATCCCTCCAGCAGAAAGAGTTCTCAATGAATGCTTCTTCAGCAACTCACCACTGTCACAAACATTCCTTTGAAGGGGCTTCTGATCATGGTGCATGCTACCATAATGAAAGTGTCTGTTTCCATTATATGCACCTACTCACAAGGTAAGATACTCCAGAGTTCAGAAGTTTTCTTCAGGCTAAAGCTTAGGCTGTCCTCACTTGGAAAATACAGCATACTTGGTGCCTATAAAGGCATCTCCCTTGCATGACTAAATACAATGCTAAGCAGTTCCTAACAGACCAGGATTCTACCTGCTCAGTTTGACAGCTGACCATACCATGAAAAATGGAGAAAAATAGATACTTGTGCATCTGTTTGCTTGTTTCCCATTATTTGTACTAATACTTTCTCCTTAGCAAATAATTAGATTGAGTATAACAAGAAGCACCTTCTTTTTTCTAAACATGACCTGCATTTTCCTCAGCATGCTCCCTATTACACTTTAATGATGACTTAACGACACTGTATTTAAGCTTCTCATTAACTACATTACTACTTCTACTGATGCTTTCTGGATTCACAGATTCTTAAGGTCCAGAGAACACCAGCCTGACATCACGTGTAACACAGAGTACTGTAAAAGTGCCATCATTGCCTCTGCTTGATTTATGATACATCCTTTAAAAGGAAATAACCTCTTTACTGACACAGTGAAAGTTCTGAAGATAGCAATATTGGAACATATTGGAAACTGAAAGGAGAAAGCAAGGAGATTTTTCTGGATAACTTGGAAAAATATATGCCTTATTTATTACCAAAGTATAACATTATCTCCGCCAATTTACAATGATATGGATTTCAGTGTGATGGGTATCCATATTTCTGTTTTCTAGCACACTGGCCAAAATGTCTGGTGGCACTGGTACATTTTAAGGACCACAGGTGAACCAGAGCAGAGTTTGTAAACTCAGTTTGTCAGTTTATACATAGACAGGAAACCAGGCTTAGGCTCATGCATGGGTTTTCAGAACCCATTTAGCAAAAGCTTTGTATTTGTTAGTCATATGAAAGAGTTCAACTTTCAGCTAAAATCACATGCATCTATCTCTTTGTATACCTGGAAGTATACGATCTAATACTCAGAGAAATATTGGTCTAACACCAGCAGAAGTAGATTCTTTGTCCAAACAATTTAGCTATCACTTCAAGACACCATTCTCTATAAGGAGAAGTTTAGTAGTCAGAGAAAGGACAATAACATGGGTGACGGATTTCATGACATTATACCATTAACAACTTATCAGGTTGCTTGACTCAGATATAGTATGCCAGTTATAGTTCTAGTTCTCCAGGGATTGAGCTTAACTCTTTTCTAAAATGCTCTGAGATCCTCCTTTGAAATAGCTGGGCAAATGCAAGTCATGATGCGTGGTCTGAGAACAGTTCAACGGAAAAGAATTGTATTTTTATGTCCTCCATCTGACTAAAGTCTGCAGCTTTCTTCTCTTGACTTGAATGACTCATACATAAATAAGGTTACCAGGCAGAAAATCCTTTTAAGAGAAGTGATCAGTAGGAGATGAAATACAACTAAAAAAAAAGTCAGACACTTATAATCTAGGACACAGAGATACAGAATAGAAACCTCACATAATACCTGAATATATACTGCAATCCAAGGGAGAGATTTATTTCATCAAAAAGCATAAGAGTTTCTGATACTACTCACCAGGTTGTAAACAATTTAAAAAAACTAGCATACAGGAAACAATTCTGAAAAACTGCTATTTATTTTACACCCATCCTCATAATGTACTCTTAATCCCAAATCTTGTTTATTCATGTTAAACAGACTAGCACAAATTGGCAAAACACCATGACTTAAAAATACAGAAGAAAAGGAATAGCACTGTTGCAAGTCAGGACTGAGACAGAGCAATGCTAGGGGTGTAAAAGCGAGCAGCTTCTGACCCAGTCAGCACTCTTCCAGCTTGCATATATTGTGTACACACTCAGATTGTCTATATTGACTTGCATCCCAGCAAAAGCATTAAAGAAATAATTTTCCCGTTACTTTTATGTGCACTATATGCATTTATTACATCTAAATGTGTAGTTGTGATAAGGGGGTTAAAAATTTACATTAAAAAAATTTTTCAGTGTGAGATGAAGTAAAGACTGCAAATGACAATAAAATGAAAGTATGAAAATAACACCCTTGTAGTTTGGAGGTAGTTTGTTGGTTTGCTTTGGGTTTTTTGGTTTATGTTCTATTGACATCCTTCTTTTCACATGGCTTAGCTCTACTGTTTTTTCTAACTGTAACTAATTATTTGTAGAGGCCTAAAAATGTGCATTAAAATAGCTTCTTCTTGGATAAATAGCATAAGGTGGATTTTAGTACTCTCCTAGAAAAAAAAAAAGTTATTTTGATATTGAAAAATTCTTAACACTTTTTAAAATAAGGCTACAGCTCTGACAAATTCACAAGAGCCACAAAGACACCAAGGCTATGACTAAGCTTTAAAAAAATGGAAGTAATATCCACAGAATTATTGTCCCAAGAGCAGAACCTATCAGCTGAAGCAGCTACATTGAATGTTAGTGTTGTAAAAAGATTTATAACACATATAAGTCCCTGAAACAGAAGTTTATGGTGAAGGAGATGAAGGAACTTGAATGATTTTCTGACTGATAAGAAAAATAAGAGTCGCTGGTAGCGTGAATAGACAGTCAGAGCCCTTAAAGCAATTGCAATGTCTTGCCTGAATAGAGACCACAAAACTGAAGAGCACAGACCCATTCAGGGCTCGTCCCCCATGCAGCCCCACCAGCAGAAGAAGCAGCTGGGCACAGCAGACTTACTGCTTCTCTTTGGCCCCAACATGCTGAACATCTGTAGTAAACTGTCCATCCATGATGGAATGAGCTCCCACTCAAATAGACAAAAAGTCCAACTCTGTTCAGTGTGTCTATAGTAATGCTGTTCTTTTCATTTGCTAGGAAAGAAAGCAGTCACATCTTTCATAATGTATTTTGTGAATGGCAAAAGAAACTCTGCCTCTATGAAATTACACAACACTGCAAAACTGCGAAAAGTGTAATCCACGGCTAGTTCCTTCCATCAATATGGCAGTCCCACGGTGCATTTAGGATCTTTTATGTATGCTATTAACCAAGTCTTAGATGTTATTTATAAGGAATATGGGAATATGAAATATTCATTTTTATCCCGAAAGCATTTAAAATATGCAAATAAAATTTGTAAGCATATATTCCATTTAGAATTTCAATTTTATGCTGATTTGCATAATTCAGTAGAAGAAAAAAAAAATATTATTACAAAGTTTCATGATTAATTTCTAGCCTTAGGCTTGCTAAGGATATCCAGACCAGGCACTTGACCATTCAGAGCATCAAGTGAATGTTTAAGATTATTTAATCTAATCTGAACAAGTAAATATCATATTCTGGAATCCTTCAGTACTTAGACATGTGTCTTACTTGGCATTCAAATACACCCATGTAATTGTTTTAATATCTTTTCAGTTTTGTAAATTGTTCATATGAATTTCAAAAATAGTGATTCTTAATATCATTTTTCACAGCAAAAACTTTACCTGCAAACCATTTTCATAACAGGCCAAATGTCAGGCATTCTAATTAACATGGCTGTTCCTGGGCTCCATTTGGGCATGCTCACATTTATGGTGAAATCCATACAACTGCAAACTGTCAGACACCTGTAGTCTTGTGTGCAGGTTTTGGCTGGGGTAGAGTTAAGTTTCTTCATAGTAGCTAGCATGAGGCTATGTTTTGGATTTGTGCTGAAAAGTGTTGATAAAACACGGATATTTCCATTATTGCTGAGCGGGGCTTACACAGAGTCAGGGCCTCTTCTGCTCCTCACCCCACCAGTGAGCAGGCTGGGGGTGCACAAGAAACTGAGAGGGGACAGAGCTGGGACAGCTGACCAACTGACCCAAGGGATTTCCCAGACCATATGGCATCATGGTCAGCGTATAGAGCTGGGGGGAGAAGGGGGAAGGGGGGGACCTTCGGAGTTTGGCGTTTGTCTTCCCAAGTCACCGTTACTGTGATGGAGCCCTGCTCTCCTGGGGATCGCTGAACACCTGCCTGCCGATGGTGGATGAATTCCTTATTTTGTTTTGCTTGTGTGTGCAGCTTTTGCTTTACCTATTAAACTGTCTTTATCTCAGCCCATGAGCTTTCCGACTTTTACCCTTCCAATTCTCTCCTCCACCCCACCATGGGGGAGTAAGCGAGCAGCTGCATGGTGATTAGTTGCCAGCTGGGGTTAAACCACAGTATCTTGCCATTTCAGTGTCATTATTCAATTAAAGCATTTCAACATATATGAACCATGACTCAAAGCACAGATACTGACAGTGTCAAACTCAATCACACATACCATTTGCCTATTTGCAGATGATATTGCCTTCTCTTACTTTAAGAGTATCAGATCAGGGACAGTTATATTGTTGTGGCAGGCAGCAGATGACAAATACATTTGAAAAACTATTTCCAGCAGAACTAGTATGTTTGGCCACCTGGTACACCTGCAATGTTATCTAAATCTGAACTGATGCTTCATCAATTAATTTTATACAAACTTATATTTGCAGATAAATTCTGTAAGGTTATGGATCCATGTGCTGACTTTAGATTTCCCAGACTTCACATTTTAACAGACATGGTCCAATACTGCTGAAACAACGTAAAGACCAAAGAAAAAGATACAATGTCTAAAAATCAAATACATTAATTTTTCGGGATGCGTCTAGTCTTGTATTTCAATATTCAATCTCTGTAGAGAAACAAGATGTCAGCTTTATTCCAGTCACTCAGAATAAAGGCAGTGGGTTTTTTTAAGGTTCATAAAGGTGTAACTGAGAACAAAAATTTAGTCCTTTTAGCACAATCAGCCCAGCCTGACTATGTAAATGGAACCAAACAACAAAACACTGTTACTTGGAAGTGCATGACTATCTCTTTGCAATTTGAAACTATTATGCTGACAAATACAACACAGTAGGGATCAGGCACCACTTGGAGATTAACATTTTTGAAGCCTATATATATCATAAAAAAAACACACTACCAAATACAGTGGAACAGATGGATCCTGATCAGAGACTAGGAGAGGCTGAATGCAGCAAGTACTGAAGATTGATACCTACTTACAAAGAAGCAATCTGGGCACAGTGAACAGCAGGTTGCTACAGATATTTGGCATATTTATTGAAGCATTAAGGGAGTTCCACAATTCCATTAACAGGACTATGTAAAAGACATAGTATATTAGGCTTCCCACACACATAGAAACCTTGAATTATAATGACTAGCCTACACATAATAAAACTTAAGCGAAACCTGTTTAGTGTGGGATAATCCATTGTCAGCACTGCAATTTAACAGTACTTCCATTTTCAAATGCCAATAATATTTACAGCTCAAAATGCCTGGCCCAGTTTTGTTTCCAATAGGAAAATCAATTACAAAACTCCCATCAAGTTGGAACGGAAGCCAAATCAGACACTGTTGTATCTGTTAAAGTACAGGTACAAAACTTTAACATAAATATTCACAGTTTAATTGCCCTTCTGCAGCATAAACAATAGCTGTGAAGCAAAAACATCTCTGCTGCTTCTTTAGAAACTTTGATGTTTTACATGAAAACACATCACTGAAGAAAGTCTCGAGGTAAAGCTGAAAAGTTAAGTAATAGTTATTAGAGGAAAAACAGAAAAAACTAACAGCGCTACAGCTTCAAACTACTCATCTGTGTTCAGAGGTATGTTCTTGCATTCATCATCAAGCGCATTGGAAAAGACAGATTGCATCCTTTCAGCACATACCTAAAGCCACACATCTGTCCTTCTGCCTCCAATGGAGTTTAAAAGAATTTTTGTCACCAAATGAAGTAGCTGCTGTATTAGGTTTTTCTCTTCCTAAGCAGGCGTCTCAATAACATTCTTGGCTGTTTCTCTGCTATTCAGGTATCACTCTACTCCATCAACCTTTAGCTCTGAACTAATATTTTTGATCACAACCTGATCTTGACTTGCCCTTTTTTATTCTGAAGATAATCTAGTGTTTTAACTTGTAAACAGAAGTTTGCTCAAGTCTTTACATTGACTGTTTTTAATCTTGTTTGCCGTTGTACACGCTGTACTAAAACACGTGTCATGAGTTACGTTGTTCTCTTTATTTGGGTAGGAGTACATCACACACAAATCTAAAGCTTGAGGGGCAAAAAAGAAAACAAATATTGGAATAGCAACGTGACTTTTGGATTTAGTGACCATTTCCTATGCTGTAATACTGCACCAAGATCTTTAACCAATCGTTTTATCAGCAATGAAACATAAAATTGTATATATCCAGTCAAAATTTTAGCAACACAAATGTATGTCATAACCAAAGAAGCATGCAAAATTTACACCCAATAAATCTCTTGAGCAAAGTAATCTGAGTCCTTCTGTGGCACCTTTGAGGTTGACTTTCTTCTTAAAAATGCAGATCACATTCCCTTGAGATACTCATCTTTTCCCATAATGCACTTGGCTGACAGAACAACAAGCTTAGTGCACAGAAATGCCACTGGGGTTGACAAGAAAATTCCATCAGTATGCAGTGTTTACACGGTACAGTTTAGTAATAGCAGTTCACACAGTCCGTTGCCTTGGAACAGAATTATAATTAAGCTTTAAATCTTCAGCATTCAGATTAATTCTTATCACACAGGTCTTATATATTTTCTTGTGTAAGTCTGAAAATAGGCTTGTCACTGAAGAAAACAACATACAACAGTTAACCAGCTTTGAAGATGATGTTGTTCGTAAGATGCCCAGGTACAATATTTCTAGGACTTGAATATCTAATATCTAATATTTCCTTCATTAATTATGAGCTTTAAAAATCTCAGCAGAATATTAATGCTTTTCTGAAGTCACATTTCTTTGACACATGAAAACAATATTATTATATGTGTGGTAAGCACTAGCTGTAAGGACTTGGGAGCTCAGTTCAGTTTAGAAACGTCCTCTGTGTTTTATCAAAAAGTATTTTCTAGCCATTCATAAGTTTACAGCAAATACAATCTAAATCCAAGAGCTGTATATACCTACAAGGTTCTAAGGAACACTTCAGAAAAGAAAACATGGAGGTAAAACGCCAGAGAGATCCCTTTGAGGCTGCCACATTCAAGCATGACTGTGCCTTTCTCACACAGATGTAAAAGACCATTGTAGCATAGCATCTAGCACAGAAAAAACCCATTATATTGCCTCTTTCCCTTCTATGTAGCCCAGCCAGAGGACCACTTGGAAGAATTTTTTCCAAGTAGTCACAGGCAAGGGCAGCTGTATGGGCTTAACATGGAGAAGGATACAAAAGGCATCTCTTTCTCCTCAGACTTTTCCCCTTACCATACAGGAAACAATTTTCTCCTTCATGTCAGTACAATAACTAACATTTTTTAAAAGCTACAAATCAGGTGGGGAAAAAAAAAAATCACCATATAAATCTGAGCCTTTTATTGCACTCATTCTTTCTCAAATTGCATTTTATTAGCTCAGCAAAAAAGTCTCATGTTGCTTTATTACCCAAAATCCATTATACCAGTACCTCTGAGCTGCAGCAATTAATTTTAATTCTTTTCAGCAACATATGCAGATCTTCATAAATATGTGTACACTTTTCCATAAAACATGCATTACACCTACTGCATAGCAAGCAAAGAAAAAAAAAGGCAAAAATAAACATTTTAGTAACCCTCTTACTGCTCTAACATAGATTAAGTCTTCACAGATGCATCCCTCAGCTGTTAGATTAAGCAAACAATATAATAGAATCATAGAATGGTTTGGGTTGGAAGGGACCTTTAAAAACCATTTAGTCCAACCCCTCTGCCATGGGCAGGGACATCTTTCACTAGGTCAGATTGTCCAAAGCCCCGTCCAACCTGGCCTTGAACCCTTCCAGGGAGGGGGCAGCCACAGCTTCTCTGGGCAACCTGTGCCAGGGCCTCACCACCCTCATTGTAAAAAAACTTCTTCTCTATATCCAAATCAATTTATCCTCTTTCAGTTTAAAACTGCTCCCCATCGTCCTGTCAGTACAGGACCTAGCAAAATGAATTTCTCAGTCTTTCTTATAAGCCTCCTTTATATATTGCAAGGTCACAATAAGGTCTCCCTCTCTTCTCCAGGCTGAACAGAAGAAACTGCATGTCAAAGAGGTGTGTGTTTACTCTGAGGTCCAGTTTACAGAGAATGATTTGTACCAGTTGAAAATCACTAACTAGGCGATAAAATAGAAAAAAGGTCACAGATACAATCAAAGGTGATGGTATATAGCAGATGCTACAACCAGAAAAATTTGGTGGGCAGGGTCTTTTCTACAAGATCTGACAACAACAAGGAATTTTTATTACAGAAGTAGCTGTTGGACAAACAGTACAGCAGAACACTAAGTAGTCAGCAAATTCCTGAATCCCACAGGTGCCTGGTTTTTTGATACGTATGGTGGTGAAAAGGAAAGTCCTCCTGATGTCACACCAAGTGCAAGGAAAAGGTTAAGGATGACAAAGTGGAAGGTAGCTTGGATGACAGCAGTCATGAAATAATAATAAAAAATGACAGAGAAAATAACACCCCAGTAGAAACAATTTGCATTTCAGGAAGGCAGTTCTCAGTAAATAAGAACTGGAAGCAAGCTGTCCCAGGATGCTGGCAGCTCTTTAAAGAATCATTTTTAAAGGCTAAGTACAAACAATTCCATCACAGAGTAAGAGATAGTCTTGGCTATGTTGTGAGCTCTTCTCTGAACCAAATACAAGGAAGCATGCTGGAGATGAAAATAAAATCGGATTACTGAAGAAGAATACGAAGTTATTTCATATTTTCCCATATGAACTTCTAGGAGAAATCCAATCAATAAAATGAAGTACAATTACAAGAAAAAGTAATTTAAACACACCGAGTCCTGTGTATCTGAAAGAATGATGTTAACTGATTCAGTCCTGCACTCAAAGTGACCAAAACGGGTACAAGTCTGAACACCCTGCCCATTGGCCTCTTAATCAAAACTGGGTCAAAATATCCTTTTTTCATTTTGTTTTGACCAGCATTTTTATAAAGCAGCATTTAAAAACAGAAAAAAATAAGAATGGTGACTCATGGTCTCATAATGTTGTTCGTAATCTTCAAAATCAGGGAAGAAAGCATTACTACAGAAGCACATCTGAAATCTATTGAGACTGAAGTCCAGATCTCCCTCTTTATAGATACTCCACTCACCTCCCCATACGCACTTCTGCAGCCACGCATCTAGCTAAGAATACGCTGGGATCCCTCATACTGCAGTTTCATTCATTACACAACAACGCATGCGTACCTCAGTCTACTTGCCTGATGCACAATACAGGTATTTCCCAGGGAGGTCAAAGGGAGTTTAGTTCAGGCCTTCTGCATGTGATGAGATTTTCATAAAGTGATGTCTAAAATAAGTCTCAAATGAGACAATCATCACGCACCACCAGTGCCACCTTCTGGTGCAGAGTTTACTAGACTATCACTACCCTACCGTCAAAATAATTGACTTGAAAACAGACTGGCAACAAGCAAAATTATGTTAAACGCAAACATTTTTTTTTTTTAAATCAACTGAGTATATACCTTCAGCATTTCAAACTTAGTATCCCTCTAGGGGAGTTAGAATGAAATGACAGCACCTAGATGCATCAACAAGGCAGTGTAAGGGTTAAAACACGTTTGTTCATTGACTACCTGGATCCACAGCTGCAGCCAATAGTTTTTAAGTCCTTTTGGATACAAGAATTTTCATTCCCCATTCTTGGTTTTTTTTTTTTTGGACAGCCACTAAGGGATAAAGATCTCTTGGATGTTTCTCTTCTTTAAGCAAGTATACAAGCAAACAGGTAAAAAAAAAAAAAACCCGTGTGATCATGACTCCAGCCTACCTCCAGGCACAAGGAAGCATGTTTCTTGACTGACATTAGCTAATCTCCTCTGTTATGACTAACCTCTGACAATTCCAACCCCAGGTAGGCTGATGAACAAGTTTCACCTTGCTCCAGAGCCTTGCTTTCTGGTGATAGTGAATGGGCTTGCTGACGGTATCTCTGCTCTCAACTAATCTCTCTGGGCAACCCCTGAAAAGTGTTTAACTCATTCTCACAGACTGACAGTGCTTGGTTTATATATAATAGACTTTTTAAAAGTATGGGAAATTAAGCTGTTACAAAGTCGATTATTTGATCAAACCAAAATAAACTAAATATGACGTTTGAAATTGTCCCTCTTTACCCTCTGCAGAGCTATTTACTCTGAGCTTCTAGGTTTGATTTATATTTCAGTCGTGTGCTAACATTGTATGAACTGGCCAGCAACGAGTTAAACAACCTGTTGTGGCCCAAACTGAAAAGCTAGCCAGCAAAACTACGTCTACATCCTCATTATGCAAATGAGGTATGCAGATAATTTCATGTTTCATCTTATTGTTTTGATGTCTTAGAGCAGATGGCAGAAAATGAACCACACTGGAAGTAACCAAGTGAAATTTTTGCAAACCATTACTTTCAATGACTTGCTACCATTCTTCACATTATGGTCCTGACATTCAATCTGTCCTCACCCTATCAGATCGCATGCGCTGCCAACCACCTCTTATCATCAGCGAGCAGAAACTACACTTTGGCCTCAATAAACTGGTAGTTCCATTTGCAGCCAGATTTTAAAAGGAGAAACTCAAAGTTCCGTAATTCATGGAAACAGATGAGTCTCTCCTCCTAAATCAAGATGCATAAAACTGCTGTTCTTAAAGAATGCATCGAAACCTCACATCTTTTTGTTTGTCATTGCAGGAGAGTATACTGTAATATGCTCTATCTATAAAACTTCAACAAAAAATTATTGTAATCTTCAAATCAATTATTTGTCCAATAACACTTTTGTTGGTTCTTTCCTTTTGATGGATTTTCTGTTTAACCTTCTCTGCTACTATTATTATTGTTCAATCAAACTCTGTACATTTGTATACTACACAGAGGTCTTCATGAGAGTATAAAGTTTTCCACTTAAAGATTCAGCCTAGTTTTCATAGCTACATAGTACTCACAAGGAAAGTGTTTTGGGTTTGCACTGCTTTTAAATAATGTATGACAAATCTGATTAGTTCACATACAGAGCTTTGTTTATTTTATTGCACAAGATCATCTACTTAGAGAATAACTTTCACCAGCCATCCTCCACCAAAACTTAGTAGATCAATTCCCATTTAACAGTCCCAGCTATAAGCCAACCATATGAATATCAAGTTGGTTTCCAAAGGATGTTATTTTTCATACAGAATATCAAAGCAATAACAATACCTTACTACTGAATGTGGACTTTCTGAAGTTGAAACACTGCTAACAGGTTTAATTTAAAGTTTCATTTATCTACTTGACACCTAATGTCTTGGAATATGAAATATTTACTTTGCTGCCTCTAGTTCCAATGCTCAGTAATCTCACCACTAGCAAAACCAGGCAACATTTAAGTGTCTATCTCTGAAACAGATTGCATTACTTTTTGTTCACCTAAGGAGTATATTTGTCAACTTCTAAAAACCATAAATAAAATTTTACAATCACTATGTGGGTAAATCTGGCAATAAAAGATTACATTACTTTGCTCTTTATTGAATTTGAGTCATTCCCGATGAAATCAAGAGAAACTCATCTAAATACCTTTATAGAGTTTATACCTACAGATAATACTAGATATCTTCAGTCTTCAAATAAAAATTAAAGTTGAAGCTTTATTCAGCATAATCTGTTGAGTCTGTAAGAGCTGACACCACTTTTAAAGGTAAAATATCACTTATCCATCTTACATGAAACAAGGACTTGTTACGACTCATCAGAAAATGACAAACAGTAATTCTCAAATGCAGTTCTCCATATCCTGCATATCCTTAAAAACTTTGCTTGTCTTTAATGGGACTTTCTCTAATTGTGATTTAGAATTAATCCAAATAGAAGCATTTTTGCTTTTATCCTTCATTGATGAATCAAGATCCCCTTATTTCTGACACCTAGGATATTAGGTTCTCTATATCATTCTGTGAGTCTGCTGGGCACACTAAGGTCACTGGAATTTTTTCCAACATGTAGGTAGCTTTAGAGTAGGTACTTAACATTAGAAACCAGCCTGATGTGAAAGACAGAAAAACATACTTTTGAACCACAGCCAATTTTTCTTCCCCAACAAGCCTACACACCAAGCAGAAAAGACTGTAGTAGCTGTTATCTGTGAGAGGGTAAGTTTGTTACATCACTAATGTGATGGAAAGTTTCTACTACAGAAAATCTGTAGTATATGCAGAATCTGCCTTTGCTCACGTACAGCCTTTGCTGTATTTATGCAAGCTACCCGGTATCTTTTAATGATTGGGCCAATTCTATGTTTGATGGAGACATCTGACAAAGATCTTTAATAAAGCTTCACTTATTCTTTGAGGTAATTTTTCCATATTTCCCTTGTGATGGTGAGGAAGCTTGGCTTCCACTTTGGTATGCCAGAGTAGTTTTCAGAAGTGCTTCAGAAAATATAGTCTACTTTTATTAATGAATTCTGTGTGCAACTGAAAAGTCCCATCTTTTATTGGCCAGTATTTCTAAAGTACAAAGGAGTAATTTTTACTTAACACCAATGATTCAGCATTCATTAAAAAAATTACATGTGAGAAAGGGACAAAAGTTAGTTCCAAAACAGCTAAAAGCTTGAGAAGAGCATAAAAGTTTGAGGATGATGAAATTAATAAATTTGGATTCAGTTCTGTCAAGTTTTGATTCAAGCCATGACCTTGGACCTGCGTCTCCTACATCCCACAGTTAAGTCTCAACAACTGTCCTTCTAGCTATTTTTAGTCACTGTTTCTCCTCCTTTTTTTCATCTGAACCCAAGACATCCCAATTTTATTCTCACACAACACAAGAAAACCTTAAAGCCAGTTTCTTCCCAGTTCTTAAATTTCCGCCTAGAGAATATGAAATATTGCAAATGCTGGAGTCCAGGTAAATAAACCTTGAAATAGGTGAAGTATATCTACCAATGTTTTGAGCTTTCTTGTTTTGTAAAGTATTTTGTATGACTAAAATGTATTGCATAAACAAACTGTGCATAGTAATAAATTCTTCTACAAAACAGTTTGCATTCGGCATGAAGAGAAACATATCTCAGTGCTACAAAGAAAAATATGCAATCATTGCTGAGGAGGAAAGCATATTGGTTTTTTAGAAGTTGCATCTGAAATTAGAGTCATCAAATAATTCCACAATACTAGAAAACTGCTATGGATTAGATCTGAGCAGAGTGCTAGCATTTTAGTGAAAGCATAATTTCTGTAGTTTACATGTGAACTTACTAAGAGTACTTAGAAAAAACCTCGATAAGGACTTAAACATATCAGAGTTTGAGCAACAGTTGCAGAGGAGGGGCTGAAGAAATTTCTAGGCAAATAAGACATTAGACTGCAAAGTGCTGGGACACTCACATTAAAATTCATCCATGGTAGCAGAGGGTATATAGTGCTTGCAGGAGGCACCCAGCTCCCAGTGGAGAATACTTAATAAATAAAAAGAAAACTAATAACAGTGTATCTGCTTCTGCAATAGAAATCATTCTAGTGAAATAGTTTGATAACTAAAATATCATTTTACTATACAGGATACCAAAGAAAACATAATAGGGCGTATTTTATCAGTTGTTTCAGCTTCCAGAAACAAGGATAAGATGATCTGAAGAAACTGAGGGATTTAATCTTATTCTAGAAAGTATCTGGAATGGTACGGCAATAACATTTTTTCAAAGTATACAAGTTTTGTAAAACATGTAAAAAATAATATTGTACCTTTCACAAAACATTAACTCAACCACATCTCAAATTCCACTGTTCCAATCTTGCAGCAGAACCAAAAAATTTTGTTGTTCTAGTATAGAGATATGTGAGGATTTTTTTTAAAAATAATAAAATGAATGTTATTATACCAAAAGAAGTTAAGTTAGACAAGCTGGTACATTTTCCTTCATAGACATACTGCCCAAAAATGTATAAGTCCAAATAAATTTTACCTTTTATATTTTCACATTAACTTTATTTCAAAAATACACTATTTCACTTTCACCCAACTATCTTTTTCAGTACATTTAAAGAACTTTACTTCAAAACACAAGTTCCTGTCTGCCAAGAGATTTTTGCAATCTTAACCACTACTTCCACTTTCGAAAGCATGGGCATCCTAAATACAGCATTATCTTTGAGAGGGTGAGCGGACTAAAACCAAAATTTTGCAATTCAAAATCTGCCCGTGCATAAAAGTTCATATTCCTAACAAAGCTGGTAAAACTTTTCTCCCTTGAGAATACCAGCTGTCATTTTGCTATATGTAGGCAAATCACGTAATAGGTAGGAAAAGTACCAATACGAAATAAGACTTGAAGACAAAGACAAACACACACAACTCTATGAATATACATGACAAACAACTCTATGAACTCATATGACTGATGGTTTAATTAATGTTATATTTTTCTGTTCCATCCCCCCAACAAAAACGGTTATCTGATGGACTTTCAAGCCATGAAAAACACCTGAAAGATCAAGAGGGTCTGGTCTGAAATTTAACAGACCTGCTACATCAACTTAGATAAATAAAACCAGTTCTATTAAAGGCTCATACACTGGTAATTTGTTTTCCCATCCCTAAAGGCTTTTATTCTCATCCTTCACAAATGTACATATACTTTTAAAGATCATTGCCTTAAAAGGCTTATTTGTGAACTGTGCCTTGCCACAGTTAAGGTGTAGATCATACTCTATGTTATCTCACTGGGCTCACTGGATATTAGGAAGCATTTTCTTTCCAGAAGGGGTTGTTGGGCGTTGGAATGGGCTGCCCAGGGAGGTGGTGGAGTCCCCATCCCTGGAGGTGTTTAAGAGTCAGGTCAACATAGCGCTGAGGGATCTGGTGTAGTTGGAAACTGCCAATGCTTGGTTAAAGGTTGGACTAGATGATCTTCAAGGTCCTTTCCAACCTAGACGATTCTGTGATTCTGTGGGCCTAGGTCCAGGACAATGAGGCTTAAGAGATGCTGCACACTCTGGTTGTTTCTCTGCCCTGAGTTTCTAAACTGAGTGCACATAGACGACTGGTTTCACCAAGTTACACCTCTCATAGGCCCCAACTGCAGACATAAATGTAAATCCAAACTCTTCCTTCAAACAAGAGGCACTGAGCCCACTCTAAAGTTAACTAAGTTTTCTGAAAGCAAGAAAAGTATAAAATGAGTTGCACAGGGATAGAATTCAGAATGCATTGTGAATTATGAACAACCTTGGCAAAAAGTTCCCCACAGAATCACAAATTTCAAGTATTTCAAAACCAGCTACAGCTTCACCAGGTAAAGCAGTCACTGGTAGAGGTGTATTTTGTCATCCTGACACTGTGAAGACTATGAGACACTTAGACAATTCTCTGTAAAATGCTTCAGCAGATGCATAAATGCGAAGACAAATGTATACAAAAATACTTCTGGAAGATACAGAATTTATTGCTGAGCACGTCATGTGTTTTTAATAAAATGACAGGTTTGATGTTAATGGCTGCTAATCAGAGACTTCTTCAATGTAATTTAAATATATTTAATTTCCTAATTTAAAGTTTGATACTACACGATCTTTTAGATTCGGAACGCATGTTCATCCTGGTATGAAATATTCATCACGTGTTAACAGTATTAACAGCAAATTATTATTTCAGGGCTTCCTTGAGATATTACTAAGCCTGGGAAATGTGTGCACTCTGATATAAAGAGGCAGTTTCCCCTTGTAGCCTGGGAAAAGTGGGTAAAAAGTTACACACAGCAGTCCTAGCAAAAACAGAAGTCAAGAGACAGCTCAACTAAGAATCCCCAAAGGCTGGTTTAGCATTTCATAAATGTGTGTGGAACCACAAGTGACAAGCATGCTTCAGGGAGCAAAGCTTTTTCCAGACAGATGTGGAGAACCTTGCATTCCAGTCAGCTGAGTAAGAACTCACTTCTTAAATATTTGCCTATATATTAGCAAATTTCATCAAAACACATAAAATCCAACCACTGTGACAGTGCCCCCATTCTAGAGTTTTCACAAGAGACTGCCTACAACCTACACACACCCCTCTCTACACTTTATGGAGGCTGAAAACAAAAGGCAACAATGCCTCTGAAAAACAAGAGGGGATTTTTTTGTTGTTACTTTGGTTTTTCCCACAATACAAAAGCAAGACAAAGCTCCACTTCATAACCTGACACGGTAGGAGTAATTGAAGAAGATTATGGGATTCAAAAGGTTATGCTGAAGTCAGAAATCAGTCAAGGCTATTTCCTCTAGCAGTGCAGAAGGTTACTTGAAATGACAGAGCAAAGGTATTAGCCAAAGAAATACCCAAAACCCTACGATAAGCTGAACAGTCATGGCTCAAAATACAAACTGGTGACTGACCTGCTACCTTTTAAATTATTCTATATTCTCATAGCTCATGAAACAGTTTTGTTGTTTGGGTTTTTTTAAATAATTTTTGCCGCCATTGCATACAGCTTTGGTTTCCCATATCAACATGTAAAACCTTTAGCTAAATGAAAAAAAAAGGTAGTGTATGAAGAGAGGCACAACTGCTTTGTGCGGTCCATTTAGCAAATGTAGATAGGTATCTGAGTACGCATGCAGACAGTTGCTTTTCTAGACATCTGCATGCAAACCCTCAGTGTGTTTATTCACAACGTTGTTCAAACACACACATAATTAATATACACATTTTTTTAATCTGAAGTTTGGTGCATTTAATATTTAAATAATTTTTCAGCATCAAAGCCCAATACCGTAGTCTAAATTCCATCAGCAGCACTATCAACAAGAGGGTCTTACCATTACCTGCATATCTGCACACAAATAGCATGCACAGATCCACCTGAAAAGTTAATTTCCTAAAAACATAGGTCCTCGTTGTGACATGGGTTTCTACAGTCTACGTATCTCACCCACAGAAAGTCCTCTGTCTGCATCCACAGATGTCACTGCAGATATCTATATATTAATTACTTAGGTGAGCCTTGCAGCAAGTAGAGAGAAACAGGCATTTCTATGGCATTCCTATGAGTCCATGTTAGAGACTACCTTCAATTTAGTCACACAGCAACAACCTACCATTTACACATCTAAACTGGGACTAACTCTTGCACGCTGTCATAATGCAAGTAATCTAAAACCAGAACCAAACCCAAACCAAAGTATATTCTTCTATTATTTCTGTCCTAGTTTTTATCTTGCTCAAAGGCCAATATCCAGACTAAAAGAATTAGGATACACTAGTGAATTCCACTGTAATATTCACTACAAATTTGCAGTGTGCATTATGAATACATCTCAAAGACTGAGTTACACAAGATTTAGGAATAGTTCTTCACTGAATAGTGTTAATCAACAGGATACCGGTCTGTCCTTCCAACAACAGTGCTACTACCAGTGGTACTATGTCAATTTTGAGTTACGGCTCTGAAGCTTACTAATTATATAAAAGACACTCAATCTGCAAGTTGTATAAGATTTTTTTTTGTAGGCATTAAACGCACCTTCTCCTGACCAGAACAAAAGTTAAATGCTAAGACCTCACAGAATACAGACTCAAACACTCAAAGATGTATTTATTATATTAACATTTTAAGCACATTTATGGTCATGCTGTAAGACCAGAGTCACAAGGGATATCCTGAAAAAGTGTTCTTTGCTAGATTATCCTAGACGATATTCCCAAAATACCACACAAAGGTGAGAGACCAAGCAAGTCGTATTCTGCACCCTTTGTTAAGTCATCTTGGCTCTCATCAGGAGTTTAGTTTAAGCAAGAAAACAAAAAAGAGTACGGAAAAAAATCTAAGTGACTTATAAGTAGCCTGCTTATCCCATTTTGCCTAGCATATGGGAGACTGCAACTGAAATACATGAATAGGGTTGTGTGGCATATCCATGTAAGCTTAGCATGAATACAGGATTGTATTATATTTGCTTTGTGTGTAAAGAAAATCCAAACTATTCCACTACCATTCCAACTACAAACTAATCCAACTACCGTTGTTATCTGCTGGTTTGGTGTACAAGATTACTGAAAAATATCAGGATATATGGAAAGTCAACTCCTAATGAGATTTTAATCTTATAGTCTACCGTGTAATAATACATTTATTACAAATGTAAAGGAATTCACTAGAATGACAACTACAAGACTGTCTTGTGTTCATAATGACCCAAAGACTAAAGTATAGTATTTTGGGGTGTAATACAGTTGCCTATTACACCAGCATAACAAAAGGATGTAAACATTTAACATTTCAGCATACATGTCTACTGCTTGAGGTAAAAACTGTATAAACAGAGATTGACATTGTCCCACTAAAAGGAGACAGAAGAAACTTTGCTAATATATTACAATTGTACAATATCTCTCAGGACACCCAAAGCAAGACATACACTGCTTTAAAACTACTAGTGACACAAAATCATATTTCTGCTTAATGAGGAAAATAATATATGACTCACCAAGAATAATGGGGGCATTACAAATTCAAAAAAACCTTAATGCATCTTTCATCTCCAGTTAATATTTTTTTTAAACTAAAGTGAGAGCAAATAGAGCTATAAGGAATAATTATTGAATGAGAAATATGTCAATCAGATATTTCTGAGCACAATTCGACTGAGATAAATTTGCCACATTATTTTGCCTTTCTAAGGTGCTAAAAAGACCCTTACCATCACACATACAGATAAGACTCTAAAAATGGCCTTGAAAAGTTTAAATTCTTCCCAAATTACATTAATAATAGGAGTTTCTCAGATACACTGAACAGCAAATAGAACTATTAATCTCAGTGGCTGACAGCATATATTTTACCCGAGATTTAACAGTGAGAGAGACAGGGCCACCTGGACTTGCTGTTTTAACTGCCCTTGCTGATATTCTACACTTAACTGCATGGAAAGGTATTTTCCTTGAAATGGATGGCCTTTCTTTAGAAAAAATTCCTCAAGTTTTTTCAATAAGTAATCCCATAATAACCAATTAAATAAAGCAGAGCAGCTTTAGGTGCATTACATTACTGATGTTCTCAGAACAACACAAAATTAATCATAAGGTGGCTAAATTAAGTGTGGTCAACTTGACATCATCAAAGCCAAAAGGGAACCAGCAATTTCCATAAATGGACCATCTTATCACAAGCAGAAGGATCTAGCAGAGTCAAATTAACGACATAATACTGAGCCATTCTAGTCATACACATCCTAGTCATGCTGCCCTTTTCCCAAGATAGGGGAAAAACACCATTTCTGCAGCAGTTATTCCCATCACTGAACAACCTATGACATTATGGTCAATGAATAGGATGGATTTCAGCTCATCTGGTGTTACTTTTAATTACTTCATTGTGATAGTTTCAGGCTAGTTTTTCAAACATTTTCCTATGCTTTAAGTACAAGCACTATATTAACAGGAGTACAAGAAGGTCAAGTAATGTTAAGCTATACAAAATGAATCAGCAATTCATTCAGAGGAAAGTAGCCAAAATGTATCTTGGTCTGCTTCAAATATTCAACTCATTAATATCATGTTAACACTCACTACAAAACACTACTAAGATTTCAAATAGCGATATTGTATTGCAGTTAAATAATATTTTGCTGTATCATAGCCAGACATGGGCAACGACACTTTTAGCAAACCTTGTCTTAAAATCAAGTAGTTTCTTCCTCCCAAACCCACTGCCCTACAGTAAATCTCATTGCTCTGATGTGCCAGACTCTCGAAATTTCTAGAAAGTTCACATCCATCATCTTCTGGGCCACATTTTTCTCTAAATTCTCTTACATTCCTTAGTACCCCTAAAGAACAACTATATCTTTTGCCAAGACAAAACAACATCTTTTTTTTTTTCATATTTTAAATAGGACAAGTCTTTCTCCTGAAAATACCATGAACTCTGGGTGCCTGTTTCATCCTTTATTCCTCATTCCTCAGCATAAGTGACTGGAACTTACAAAGTATCCCAGATTAGATCAGTAATTTTCTGATAATGTTCAGCTGTAACTCACCTTGTGCTTAGACAGTAGCAATAAATTAATACAGGAAATTTCACAGTTTGTTCCAACTATAGGCTGAATAGAAATAAATTAAGACTCATAACTCACAACCTGTATTGTAAATTATTTTTATGCTAATTACTAATATCATAATAGCAGAACACTACACTCATCTTTTGTTTAATAAAAAGAAGACATTCCAAAATTATTCCTATGTGTCAATGACATTACTGTTATGAGAATTCCAACTGATGGGAAAATTTTGTTCTCAGTAACATGTGTGAACTATTGAAGAAAACAAGAGCAGAATCTGTCCAGATGAACCTTTCTTGAGTTATAGATGAATGGTGCTGAAAAAAATATTTTTACTACATGAATTTAAAGCAATTCATTAAATTAGTTGTACCATGAAATTAAACAATTATTTATTTCATATACATTTAGAAGTAAAGCTGCTTGGGACACATCAAAAAAGGAAAGATAGTTAGCGTATGCTGTTCAGCTGATGTTAAAATATTTCAGAGATGTTATCTGTTCTGTTATTGGAAACGTTTTTTGATAAAACAGATTTGCAATGTCTGTGCCAGCAGCCTGTGAGGTGGCAATGCCAAACTAGAATTCCCACTCCAGGTTAGTGAGTGACTACAAGGGAATACTGCCCTCATTTCAGCTGAGCAAGGAACTCAACCTGGCTTTGCCACATCGCAGACCCAATCAATAAGCCAGAAGCATTGGGAAAAAAAAAAAAATACCACCCACATTTTCTTCCAATATGGGGTGAAAAAACACCTTGAATCCTTCATTTTGAAGGTTTGTCATCACAGACTTATAAATCTGCAATTGCAGAGCTACCATCCAGTGGGCAGCATGAGACTTTGTGTATGATTGAAAAGTCTCTCTTCCTTCCCTTTCCCAGTTGTCTTGTATACTTAAATGTTATTGAAATCTAATGAAATACATAAAAAGGAAGAGATTTTTCTAATAGATTCTCATTCTAACTTAAGACCAGTCAACTGCATTGTATAAACTACAGTCTGTGGTATCAAAAATAACAATTGCAAAGTGAAGACACTGATATTGTTCCTAATCTTAAAATTATATAAACCATTATATCTGGAAAACAATAATAAAAAGTAGTTAAGTAGTCTTTAAGCTTGGCGTAAAGTTAACAGAGATTAATTAGCAAATTAAGTTTTCCATATAGAAGTCTTCTCATAACTGAGTTCAAGACGTATGAAGAACATTTACACAACCAGTGCTAACCACATAATTTGCTGTTTTCTGGTAAATGACACAGCCCCAGACTTCAACTTGAATGGGATTACCTTCAGGTAAAGGTTGTCACCAGAAATTTCACTGATCAGATAAAAAGGCAAAATTCTACAAAATATCTGAAGACAACTAGTAGAGGGAAGTTTAAGGGAAAATATTAAAAACCAGCTCCTTTCTCATACATATGTATATATGGTAGTGCTGAGACATCAAAACAACATGAATCTTTCAAGTACAATAGGGAAATTCTACTATCCTGTATTCTGTACTTAGATGTTGTTTGGTATATGATTGATAGTTCTTTCTAAACTAACAAAATCATCTTATAAAGATAGATTAAGTGTTACTTAACACAGTGAAGGATCTCTGTAGTGAACAATGTTATCAGCATATAAATGGATATTAAAATATTTATATATCATACAGAAATCATTTATGAAGGTATGAGATACATCCTGGCACTCACCTAGCAAATAGTACCTGAAAATTCATCAGATCTGCAAAGATGCATCATTCATTCAGATAATCAAATGGGCAAGACAGAATTCCAAAATAAAAATTTTGGAATCACCAATTCCATCATAAGTTTTAAGTGGTAGCGCCACAACATCAAAATCTTGGGGGGGGCGGACAGGAGTGAAAAATTACATCAGGAGTTATCCATACGATTTGGATACAACTCAAGCACTCAAGCATTAGTTCAAGATGCAGCTCAGACATAATACAAATTGCAGACCTGAAAATCAACGTGTATAAAATGCCTTACTGATACGTGCAATTCTAAGCACAGTTCTTTTAAATATCATATTGTGAAAAACAGGATAACTAGCTGTTGAAATCCCCTTTAAAAATACAGGTATCATACTAATAACAATAAAGTAAATAATAGAAACTGAATATTAGCTGACTATAAGTAAAGGATCAATACAGCAATTTCCTGCATATTTGCTCTGGTGTATAAAGTAAAATCAACAGCTGCATTAAGCTGTTTAAAATGGAAGACCTCTCGCCTATGTGATGCATTATGCAATGCATACAGTGCTTGTCTTAGAATTAAAACATGGGTGGAGGGTCAAAGTGAAGAGAAGATAAAATATAGACACTTTAATGAATCAGTGTAATAGTACAATTTATATTCAAGGCACAGTGCATGAGACTACTTTCTAAATTTCAGTTTTTGCTCGCTTCGAAAATAGACAATCACAACTAGTACAAAGACTCTGGTTCTCATACTTACGTGGAAATTTTGCTATTTTGGTTTTATACAAAATAAGTGTAAATGTGCTCCTGAATATCTACTGCAAGTTCCTCTTTAAATGGAAATGTCAGAGAAGAGTTCAGAGATGAAGCAGGACTAGTGACATTTCCAAGTCTTAATGTGTTTCTAGAGGGCATAGGAATAATTTCTCTAGATCACAATAAAAGCAGCTCAAGGTTAAGTTAACATCAGAGTTTGAGTGAATCACACACCATGAATAATTTATTTCAAATGTAGCTTTTCTCTTAATTGTCACAAATGCAGAAGCAGAGTTATTTCTGTATGCAATATTTGCATTTACTGTTCAAACATCATTTTGAAGCTCCATAGGTTGCCTGTGACCTTTAGAAAATGTAGGTTTCTTGCCTCATTGTTATCAGTCAAACAATGTACATTGTTATCTGTAAGCCAATTATATACACGGAAATGCTTCCTAGATATATGTTTACATTTGTAAATTTAAGCTTTGCTTTGGTAAGCTGTTGCCTACCTAAGCTGAAAATTCACTTTCGAAAGCATTTATACTTATAAAACTCAGCACTTGAAGTAGTCACCAAAAGCAAACAAAAAAGAAACTGAGCACAACCAAACGATACTTGTTAAATATCCAATTATTTTGTACAACACTTTCTAAGTTCTAAGCAGGAATTAAGAAAGAAATAGCCTAAGATACACTATTTATTGAAATATTAAACTTACCTATTTCAAAATCATATATTGATCCAGAAAATTATATAGAGGCACACAAGTTGGGGGTGGAAAGCAGTATGACTAGGTTTGGCACATCTTTGTGCTTTTCTTTCATTCTGTTTCTTTTACCCTGGGGGTGAATTATATGTATGATTAACAAAGGCAGAATTTGGCCTAATATCTTTTGAATTACCTTCCCTGTTCTGGTAAAGATCTGAGTTTTTATTATACTTGTTCTCCGGGCTTCATCCGCTGGCACTTTAGGTTGTTTTCTGAAAGTTCAGTAACTGAAATGTAGAACGCGCTATGATGAGATGTGGAAGGCCCTTGTGGGCTCCTGGGTCATGAAATGTAGCTAAAATTCATTTGTAACCAGACAGCTGGTAAAGTTGTATTTACTGTTTTATTACAGTGGTTTTGATTTGGCCAATTTCTTATAATATGTTACCAGAAACTCATTTCCAGTAATTTATATTTTTCAGTGGATCTAAAAATATAAATTATTTGTGATATTAATTGTGATAATATTGTGATATTAATGGAAAGTTGATTACCCTAATTTTTATTGTTAATGCTAAATGCTGTTGGATAACTTGTTTGCTTTGTGCAAGGAAAAAAATTTGGGGGAATATAGTCATACGAAAAATGCTTTAAACAGTAATTTAAATGCAAACAAAATGTACTGCTGCAAAAAAAGAAGAGATATTTTCCAATCCAAGGACAAAAGTGTAACATTACAAATCATTAAATAAGGACATGATGATTTAGCTTTGTATTAATGTGAATAGCAACTATACGTATTAACAATCTCAGCTATATCAGAAACAATGTAGGTGTTCACAGATACGGGTATAAAACCATCAGACCTCTGGCTCTCATTATGCTAAGCTGCCTCACATGCCTCTCCGGATAGTGTGTGCAAATGACTGATTTTCTGTTAAATGAATAGATTGCCTTACAGTTTGTAGACTGCAATTAATGTTGGAACAACACCAGATGTACTCTGAAATCTTGTGAGATAAATGGGTAGATTTACAAATCAATTAAAAATATTTGTCTTCATGTGTCCAATTATTTCCTAGAATATTAATAAATCCTTATTAAAATGTATTAATGCATACACAAATATTATATCTGTACCAAATGCTACTGAAAAAATATTGAGTTAAATTTTTTCACTGCAGAATTCTCCTTGCTTTCTGCCTTGTAATTACAGAAAGGAACATAATCTTCCTCCTGGTTGGTTTAGTTTGGGGTTTATTGGGTTTTGTTTGGTTTTTTTTTTTTTTTTTACAACTCAGTAAGGAACTTTCTAGGTGTTGACTTGTACTGGTAATTGCTATGTTGTCCTGTTTGGGTCTGCAGAAATTGCTCATTTCTTTAATTGTGGTCCTCATTTGTCTGTACAGAAAATAACCTGCAAAGCAGTTAAGAAAATGAAACTCAGAACTTGCAAAAACATATCATTTGTCTTCTCTCCTATGTTTACTTTGTGTTGTTGCGCTTAATACAGTGATGAAACAGCACTCATGTCACCAGTTGTTGTAACACAGCGCATTGTTAAACACAGTCACAACTGTTGTAACACATAGAGAGTGCCTGTAACTGCTTTGCCCTTTTTCTTATTGATTACAGAGCTTATTTGTGACCTCAGGCTCGCAGTTTAAACTGAAAGCACCACTTCACCCCAGCTAGAGGGTTTTAGTACCAATGAAAAACAGGTTTCAGGAAATTATTCAGTTGTATCTCAAAACTGACACAGAAAATACAGTCGCCAACGTCCTAATTGGTTCTGAATGTATATCGAAGACCTCTCTCCCTAACGCCGTCCTCTTATATCAATGGAGTCTTGCTCCCAGCACTAGCACCTAGCATTATGCCCATCCAGATTTGTTTCTCAAACTAAGTACTTGCATGAAAATTGGAGAAGGAAAAAAGTTTCATAATGCAAGAAAATAAACGTAATAGGCTACTTCGTGTACAGATCTCTCTACATATAGTTTGACAGATTCAGGAAGATACTAACAAGAACTAACACGAACTTTTTGTAACTTTTTGATACAGGAAGATACGAACAAGAACTTTTTGTAACAACACATCTTCCATTAGAAACAAAACTTTTTAAAAATAAAGATGCCTGGTTGCTTTCATCAACTTCTTCATCATTAACCAGAACAGACATGAAATCAAAATATGCTCTCTGAAAAAGAGAATATTCTCTTTTGGTCAGGAAGTGTTGCCATGATAATCTTTGTGGATTGTAATTTGATGCCTTTTGCTTCTCTCTTCTTTGCCATCAAAGAATCATATATCAGTCAGGACTGAGTCTAATCAGGCCAACAGAATCGCAACTTTTTCACGGAAAGCTTAACCAAGAGCTGTTTTAATCAGCTGCAAGTAGAAAAATTCCTTTTTGATAAAAGTTTAGGAAGTGTTGTAATCTTGCTTTGACTGTAAAGCAAGCTGTCTGGCATTGTGATGCCAGATTGCTTCTGAACGTTCTGGCTCTGCATGCTTCGTAGTTTCACCTGAGGTTACTAGTTTTTGTTTTACAGTAGTGCACAGTCAGGGTGTTCTTTTTGCACCTGAGATGCTCATTTATACCTGTTGCTGTATTCGTGTTATTTGCTTCTTGCTGTGTAGGGTTACACAAATTCCATTTCCTTTTGCCTCTAGCAACATAACAAGTTCTAATGTAAAAGCTACTTGAAATTTTCTGTATTTGTTGACCTGTACTTGACTAAAAAGTAAAAAAAAAAAAAAAAAAAAAGCTGCCTTTGTTTTGTTATTCTGTAACATGAAGTTAGTGGTCTTGCATATTTTTTTCCTTAATCATAATTTTTCCCAAAGGAAAAATCCACTATGGAACTCACACAATTAGAAAATATTGTTAGATTCATTTTGGTTTATGTATAGATTCCCAATACCTGTATACAGGAAATGCAGAGAGAAAAATTATGCATAGTAGATCACTTCCAACTATGGATCATTGCTTTGAGCTCCAGAGAACCTGGGGGTAAACTCTGCTGGGTTTGATCCTTTAATCTTTCTTCAATGCTACTATCTCTAAGCAAAAATTGCAACAGCCACTGTTTTACCATGTGTTTCTCTCCCATATCTTCTTAGTGTTGGGGCCAGTACTATCTACACCTGCCAAGATATGGACTATACACTTGTTCAAGCAGCACTCTGAATCCAATTGCATTTTATATATAATCACCCTGTCTTAAAGCTGAATATCTTATCCTCTCACCTAACAAATACTGAGACTGAAAGGAGGTTAAGCATATTAACTCATGTTTAAGTGAGTCATTGCCATGTTTTTTCTAACCAAATTTTAATCCTGAGAGAAGTGAAGAATTTGCAATCCCAGTAAGATGACTGGATGTTGTTGCAACTTTATACGTTGCTGTAAGGCTGTACCACAATTAATGATAGAAGTTTTAAGAAATTAGGTTAAAATAAACAGTTGCTTCATGTTAGAGGCTCTCAAGTAAACAACCCACCACCAAAAAATAAAAATTTATTGTCAACACAGTTAACTAGCCCTCCACAAATTACAGGTTCAAATACCTGTGAGAGGAGAACAGAACAGCCTCCTAGGGTTTAACAACCACCCAAAACACAGAACAAAGAACTCCCTAGGGTTTGACAACAACCCAAAACACTGTATCACTCACCTAACAATGAGGGCTCTCAACCTCAAGGACCTTCTCAGGGCAGTGTCCCGACCCAACTCACCTCAAGGAGCTTCCTTAGGCAGCATCCCAAGCCAAGTGGAGAATCCTCAACCGCAGCGTGCTGCTCCAGGGGACAAGCTCCAAATAGCCAGAGGCCTCCATTGATACCCAGGCTGAACCTGAGCTGTGCTCAACAGTGGCTCCCATTAGCCAAAGGCCCCAGCTGCCCTGAAGCCCTGAAAACAAAAGCAATCAGGAGCTGCTCCACTTCAGCAGCCAAGAAGCCCTATTTTCATTGGACGGGTGCACCTGCCACACTTCACCACTTACCAAAATCTTTGTGGGATAGCCTTTCATCCAAAAGCAGTATAGTGGTGTTGGAAACTAAAACAATGAAAATATCTAGTTTTTATATTCTTAACATGAGCAAGATTGATCAGAATCTGTGAGGATATGTCAGACCATAGCCTGAACCTGTGCTTATAAGGACCTGCCTCTGTGTTTGGCACTGTAAGGCAAGCAGTGATGCTCAGGAAGCTCCATGCATCTCTTTATGATGTAAAGCAGATTCACATTCTGTTTGGCCACTTCCACAACACTTCATGTTTTGAGACATAATTCATATTGCTGAAGCAGTTAAAGCACTTTATAAGCTGTACTAGGAATTTTCCAATGAAAACAAAACCACTTTATAATGCTGTAAAGAAGTCAGCCCAGAGAGCATTTGGATCTACTTACATCCTGAGCATAACTAGGGACATAAAGAGAATAAGGAGAGTTTAGGGCAGTGGCCTTGTTCCTGAGGATGGCTTCTAGTGATTTAACCATCTGGCTCGGAGTAGGTGTGCAGTTGCAGCAGAGCTGTATATGCAAGTTCCAGGACTACCTGCTCTCTCCTGCCAAACACACAGGACTTTTGGCCATTTGACAGCGAATGCCTGACTTGGGGATGCACATGCTGATATGTGTAACGCTCTCTAGCAGCAAGTCCTGCCAGGAATTTTTCATACAAGTTTCACATCCTCAGCAACCTGGATGGAACAGTCTCCCCTGTGTGCACCAAGTGAGAAAGCAGCTCCAGCTCAGCATCTCTGTAATTTCTTCAGGTGATTGAGAGTTTCATTTCAGGACGTGTGGCATCTTCTCATGGTATTGATGCCCTGTGTGCAGTGCATGAAAGGAACTTAAACAGACAATGTTTCAGTGCTATACTTCATCGGTGAGCAAGCCTTTTCAAGACTGAAGAAAGACACTCCAAGTGACAAAGTACGTTCTGATGTAGGCGATGGAGCAAGATTTATAGTTTTTTTAAACTGCTGTAATGAAAAATAGATAGTTCCAAAACATGCTATACCAGAACTTATGTTGCTCCCTTCTAACATATGATCCAACTCCCCCAAACAAAATTCCAAATGAAAAGCAGAGCATATTTTGTACACACTAATTTTGTAAACGTATTATCTGCAGTTAGTTGTATATACGATAGGTTTGTATAATGCATCTTTTCTTATACTTTTGACATGACTTATTGAAGACATTGGATTTTTCTTTTTTTGCGTAGGGTATGGTAGAAATGATACATGTGGTAGCATGTAGCAGATTGCATTTTAAATAAGGAGCAAACAAAATATGTTAACAATCTTTCCTGAAAGAAGACTAAAGGGGTTGCCATGGAAATTATTCTAATTTGTGATGCATTACATGAACAAATATTTAATTTGTGATTTTTTTTCTATCTCTAGATATCATTACAACCTTACAAAGATAGTCAAAGAGTATTGTATTATGTTTTCACAGGCTGCCAACAGCTCTATGTAGCACAGAGTCTCTAAGGGTTGTCAGTGCACTGAGGAAAAAGGTGTTTCTGCATTGATATCACTGTCCAAACTGCATTTAACCAAATTCCAAATTCTGTTGCTGTCTTCAGACCTTATTCAGAGTAGCTTTCCTACAACTCCTCTGAAGGAGATTTATTTTTCCTCATAGTTTTCTAAAAGGAAATAGCTAAATTTAGATTTGAACATCTCTGAAGTTTAAGGTAGTTCACATCACGCACTGAACTTTATACCTCAGTTCCTTGTTTTATTGAAAGAGGAGTTTGGGCAGTGTTGGGATAAAGCAACATACTTCCAGAAATATATAGCTAATTTCCACCTTGGTTGCCCTACCATTTCATGTAATACTGTTTTAAGAAATACATTAATATTAAATAGTTAATCTTTGATCTTATGTTTAAAAAAATTTACCTATGCTTGAGAGCTCGCACTGCAGCCTAGAGTCACATTTCTCATGCAGCCTGCATACAACCTTGCGTTATTCTGCTTAGGAAAAATTTACGCAGGGATAATGTTTCATGGCAAGAGCAATATTGCAGATTATTTCCAATAAATTAATTGCAAATTGCTTTTCTTCATTCACTATACTATGATAGCAACATCATTCCCACTTCTGCAGCTAACTTAGGGCTTTCAAAAATTTTATGTCCATTTACAGGTTTTTAAAAGCCTACCTTTCAAATTCTTTGTAGGTTATGTCTTCTAGGGTAAGGTCAATTGGGAAGGACACTTCTAGTTGCCAGTTTGGGGGTTTTTTAAGTAAAACAATTTTAAGCTTTCATTACTGGTTAAATAGAAACTTAATCTTTTCAGTAAAGAAGAAGGAATACTAGCAAGGACAGCATTTTGAGCATAGATTTAAAATAGATCAATTTCCTCCTCTGTTTTTGGCTGAGAATTGATTTTAAATAAGGATATTTCCTTATTTAACTTCACCAGAAAATGCAGCATGTTGTTGGAACAATAATTGCAATGTTTGCCTTAAAGCCCCATTATAAAACTAAACATCAGCATTTTATTTTGTTATTTTCATTAGAAACTTACTTCATTTTTACTGAAATATTTCTTTTTTTAAACAATCTGACTTGTTCATTTGCACCTTGTTTTTTTAATTTTTATTTGCGTAATATTACCTATAATAACAATATAGATAACATTCCTGTATTATGAAGTTGGACATTAAAGAAAATATAGGTATACAACACTTTCATAAGACTTTAATTTAGTTTTGCTGCAGGTGGGCCTCATTAAAGCCTGTGATGGTGGCATGCTAATTTTTGCAAAATGGCATGTATCAGCTCCAGGAATGTCTAGACCCTTTTTAATATAAGAAGTACTATTTTCCCCAAAGAATCTCTTTGAATTCAGTGGATTATTTGTTTGGGTAATTATTTCTGCATCAGGTACCTAGTGTAGAATGCTACTAGTTTATTTGTTTGTTCTTTGCTCATATATATGCAGTCTGAAAGCATCTAAATCCATGGATTATTTTTTTCAAAGTTATATTGATGGTTTACCTTTCTAAAAGGAGCAATTATGTTGCAGTGCATTAAAAAAAAATCTACATTTTTGAAAAGACTGTTTTCTTTTAAAGGCAGGCTGTTGAAGTATAATTTTAAAAAGCTGTGCAGTTTGAACCTGCATTCCCAACAATAGAGGTACTTTTAATTGTAATTTACAGAATTTCTTTAAGACAGATAAAGATATAGCTCTTTCAAAGTCTGTCTAAGGGTCTTCAAGCGAAAGAAAAAGCAGTTCAACTGCCACAGTGGAGTAATAGTATCTGTTGTAACTGTAATGGCGTTTTGTCACTTATTTTTGTTGTCTGTAGTCATGTATTTTTGGCTGACAAAAATTACACTGGCTTAGTCAATAGCTTTTCAAAAATAAATTTTTACACCTCAGATTCTTCCATTTGCAGCTCACAGTCAAGTGCATACCACAAGACTGAACCAAATACTGGTAGTATGAGTGGCTATCTCTGTTTAGGGTGCCAGTCTGTATAAAGCACCTAATAAACATCAAGAAGGTGGCCCAGTTGTGGCCTTAAGTGTGATGTTGGTAGCAGAGTGCAGAGGTCATTCCAGGTATAGACTGTCTGAGATGAAACCCAACATCGTAAGGATTTTGGATAAGTCTCTATTCTCCCCATCATTCCTTAGCTTAAAAAAAAAAAACCACCCAAACAACAACAAAACCAAAAAAACAGCACAACCTCTTGCTTTTTCTTTGTTATTCAACTTTTTTCATGAGCTGGCTTTTTCAAATACTTAGCTGAGAGGCCTGGTACATTAAATGGATATACATGTGTACTTCACCAGGACAAATTCACCTCTGAACAGGAAATGTGTAAGCAACAAAATTAGCTGGGTAGCAGAATGGCAAAAATCATGCTGCATATTCAAAGTAGGATTTTTTTGTATTGTATTAGTCTGACTATGAAGTTGGTTTTCTTCTCCCCATTATAGGTGGGCTGCTTAATCAAAGTTCTTTAGTGCTATAAGAGACGTTTTGGGGAACTATAACAATGAGTGTGGCCATATGTGACCATGCTGGAAAAACTCTGGGCAGTTCCACCTTTTGAATGAGTAAAATCTTGGAATATTTACTCTAAAAATCAAGAACCCACATTTCTCCACAGCAAGCTTTGAGTTGGCTTTGAGTTGCTAACTGGACTGATGTTGAGATGTGACTATTCTGACCCTCAACGTTCTTTTTTGTCAATATGCTTTGTCTGTGTTTGTTCTGCTACGTCCTGAACTTAGGCTATAAGCTCTTTGCTTTGCTCATTACTCAACATTTAGACAGCAAGCCTTAATGAGGCCCTTCTAAGTTATGCTGTAAATGAAGTGTAAGAGTAACAGACCTAGACCCCTTTAAAAATATACCTCGTTTCCTTCACTCTGAACAGAGCAGGAGAGAAAGTCTACCACCTGGGTTTTGATGCATTTGCTAAACACAAGATGGCCATTAGTGTTCATCAGAGGCAGTTTTTCTGGTTTTGTTCATTTTCTTTTTAATATGTTGTCATTGACGAAAAGGTAAGCGGTCTGTAAATGTAAATCTATGGGTCTTTTTTAGAATTCTTCAATAAAAAAACAAATCTTCTCAAATCATTGAAGGTCATTAAAATTTAATGCTCTGTAAACTTCAATGATCAATGTATCCATTTAGTAAACATACCTTTTTGTACAAGCTTTTAGCCCTTGTCTCTTATTAGTATTCAGGTGGAATCATTACTGAAGTATTCCAAATATATATGTTAAATTAAGCTTTTAAAAGCTTCCTCTGGCTTTTAAGTTTATACTCTTTAAATTACTAAAAGGTTCTTCTGTTATGTGATGTCATGTTTTGCAATGTCTCTTTGTCGTGGTTTAGGCCCAGCTGGCAACAAACGAACATGTGGCTGCTCATTCACTCATCCCCCCCACCCTGGTGGGACGGGGAGGAGAATCACAAAAAAAAGGTAAAACCTCGTGGGTTGAGGTAAGGACAGTTTAATAGGACAACACAAGAAGAAAAGAAACAACAATAACAGTAATACTAATAAAAGAATTATATAAAGTGAGTGATTCCCAGTACAATTGCTCACCACCCGGAACTCGATGCCCAGTCCATTCCCAAGCCACCATCCCTCCTCGCCCTGACCAGCTCCCCCAGTTATATACTGGGCATGATGTCATAGGGTATTGAATATCCCCTTGGCTAGTTCAGGCCAGCTGTCCTGGCCATGCGCCCTTCCCAGTTTCTTGTGAACATTAACTCTATCCCAGCCAAACCTAGGACCCTGTTTATATACTGTTTTTATTTTATTGTACTCTGTATTTTTTTGTCTTTTGATACAGTTAAAAAGAAATATATTGTTAAAGCTGTTTATAAAATGGAAAGCTTTCTTTTGTTTGGCCAAATATAAATAGGACACTTATGAAGAACAAGATGAACCCTTCTATTGCTTAAGTATTCTTAATATTTAAGTCTAATAAAGATCATATTTTGCTCAGCAAGATTCTGACTAGTTCTGTCTCTTGTTCCAGCTAGACCAAACTACCTTTACATCCTGTTGGAATAGCCATGACCTTATTAAGCCCTACTACATAGACAGTCTTCAGCTTACCTCTTAAAGACATTATCAGACTTATGCCAGCATAGATATTTTCTTCAACATAGAACTTTAGCATGATATTGGAGCTGGAAATAATATGTACCTGTCTGTCTAAATCTATCTTCTCTCTTTTTCTTGTTTAAAACTGAAATAACGTTTTGCTTTAGGATCAGATCTTATAAAGGGATTTTCTGAGCAGATAATTCCACTTTACTGGATTCTGCAGGAGTGAGGTATCTCTCCATTGCAGACTTCTTATAAAGAGTATATTCAGTTCAGAATTTGCTTCCCATAGTTTTGGCACTACTAAAACAAGTGCTGGTCCATGAATCCTCCTCCTATGAACTTAAAATAAGTATTTATTAACTAGACAAGAAATTAATTTCGTTTTCTCACTTGTCCGTGTATCTGAAAAACTATTTTTCCATATAATGCTTATCGATAACTATCCATTTATCATTAACTGTGTTGAGCTGGATGGTGATCTTGATTTGAACCTTAACGTGAAAGCTTAAATGGAAGAAACGCAACTCAAAAGACAGTGTTTCCCCTCACTCCAAAAAGGCCATTGAATTACTCAGGAGTGTCCAGAGAAGGGCAACGAAACTGGTGCAGGGTCTGGAGCACATGTCGCATGAGGAGCGGCTGAGGGAACTGGGGGGGTTTAGTTTGGAGAAGAGGAGGCTGAGGGGAGAACTCATTGCCCTCTACAACTGCCTGAAAGGAGGGTGCAGAGAGGGGGGATGAGCCTCTTTAACCAAGTAATGAGTGATAAGACAAGAGGGAATGGCCTCAAGTTGCACCAGGGAAGGTTTAGACTAGATATTAGGAAGCATTTCTTTGCAGAACAGGTTGTTAGGTGTTGGAATGGGCTGCCCAGGGAGGTGGTGGAGTCCCCATCCCTGGAGGTGTTTAAGAGTCGAGTTGACATAGCGCTGAGGGATCTGGTGTAGTTGGGATCTGTCAGTGCTGGGTTAACGGTTGGACTGGATGATCTTCAAGGTCCTTTCCAACCTAGATGATTCTGTGATTCTGTGATTCTGTCTTGGTAGATGCATAACTGAATGTGTATATATAGAGAAAATTACTTTCATCACTTCAAGTCATTTAAGCATATTATGATTCAGTATAGGTAAGCTGTTGTTCTCACTCTGGGGTTGACAAGTGACCATAAAGCTTCGGTATTTCATATAATGTCTCTGAATGACTTTGTGTGTGTGGATATGTGTGTGTATACAAATGTAGAGATATCCAAATGTACATACGTATTTGCAAAAACCTGTTTGCAAAATTGATCAAATTTGTCTATTGACACAAACATACTGACACCATTGCATAAGAATGTATTTAAACATAATAAACATTCAGGGCTAAGTGTTTCAGCTCCTTGTCATGCCTCCAGTTCTGACCATAAGCAAGAGGTGAATTTGGCAGCCTGGCTTCCAACTGTAATCACTCAATCATTTTCACCATAATTGATAATGAATGTTAAACTGTAGGTGAAAATTAGAAGATATTTTTCAACATTTAGTCTTGAATTACTATGATACATCTGCTACTTTAAATGGACATTTTCCTTTTAATTAAGAAATCAAACCAGGTGTCACCATTTGAAAAAATGTGTTTTTTATCACTGGGATGAAATGATTATTTTTCCTCCAATCAGCTGTATTTTTTCTGTGTGCAATGAGTAACAAGGCTTTTTTTAGCCTGTCTCACAAACATACACTTGCAGATGCATTTGCAGTTCTAATCCCTTACAAGAAATAAGCTCCCCAGTTCCATCTAAATTCCAATAATAGATGTTTTCAGACAGCAGGCTTGGGTACTTAATTTGGCTAATCGTGACTATCTAGACTGTCAATCAAAGAGATTAATCAGTAATTCTTTCTACACCTGAATGCCACATGGTCAGAATTGTTTCTCAGGCCAAAAGAGCATAAACAAACAGGGTTTTTTGTCTTTTATGTGAAGTATGTACTCTGGCAGTGATGCCCACTGATGTGATACCTTCTTCCACTGTGCGAAAGAAGAGCACAACCTGCTGTTTGAATTTCATCAGATTCTCTGTTTTGAAGGTTAAGTTCTGTCCATGGTTAAGGCATTTCAGCATTTGTGATTGAATTGGACTCCAGCTATTAAAAGCTCCGTTATTCAACCTATCTCGTGATACTACCATGTTCTGTAGACAGAACGTGCCAAGAATTTGTGTGCTTTGCTGCCTGTACGCAGAGTGCACTAGGAGTTTCAGCTTGCCTCCTGTAGGATCATGCTCTATGGAGCAATGAGGAATGAGCAACCTCTGCGAGGTATGTGCTGGTAGGAATATTCACTGCAGAATGATCATGTTGGTAACACTTTAGGATGTACCCAGGCTGCTGCAGGCACTTGTTATCAGGTTTTGAATTTTCTTCTACTGAGATCTCACAGTCTCTCAGCTGGGTTTTGTTTGGCAGTTCAAAAGATAGTGGGACCACCTGTGCCTGGAGTCACCTGAGAGCAAGGTTTCTTTCTCCTTCTAAGCTTTAGAGATAAGCAGCACCTGTATTCTATCCATTCACTTTCTTTCATTGTTTCCTAAATCAAAATCTGTGCATTTGAAGGTCATTGAATTACTTGATGTGTGAATGTGCAGTTGTTTCCTCTCACTCTGCTGTTGCTATTATTGCTAAATAAAGCACTCCTTCCTTGCTTGAATTTGAGAATCCATATTACAGCAGTTTACAGCATGACTAGAATTGCATTCCCTCGGATGCAGCTTTACAGAAGTATAGACTGGGCTAGAATCATCCATCCCATTCACCCACTGTGGATATATTCAGCCAGTGGAGAATGCATGAGGAATCACATTCATATATATGTTATTGTCATTATTACCTATCTCCCTGGATCTTGCATCACAGACATAACCTTGCACTTGCACAAAACAAAATTCATCTTTTTCTAGAGATGTACAGGCCAACTCAAAGAAACTGCTTTGTACTGAAGCCTGAGAACTTCCTTCTTAGGCATTTTGTGCCTGAGGCTAGTTTGTGCTTTTAATAACTACCTGAATAGTTGTTAAGCTGCATTGCTGGGGGAAGCAACAAGGAGAGGGAGACCTCAAAGGAGAAGATGTGAGGTCTTGTCACAATTCTGCTTGTACGTGTAATTCTCTAGTCAGAGTTTTGTTGCACTATAAGAGCACACCTTTGTCTTCCAGTGATAGGTAGTGTCACTCCACTGATAGGTATGCACAGACTGAGACATTTACGATTAACACTTTCAAGTTAGCATTAGGGCAGTTTTCAAAGAGAAACAATATTTTTCATTTATTGCACAAAATAATTCTTGCAAGTAAAACCTTGTCTTTTGTTGTATATCCTGTTGCTCTTGAAGTGAGGGAATAGATTTTGTGGTAGAAAAGCTTTCTCCAAGTCCTGTACTGCTTTTAGGACCTGTATGAAGACTGCCATTCATGATCTGTGTAAGAACATTTATCGTTAGCTCCAAATGAGTTTTGGCTGATTTTCTGGCTCATCTATCAGGAAGAGATTAAGCTGATCGTGTAGCTGAAGTTTTCCAAGATGGTGAAATATAAGGCAGGATGGGCTCTCTATAAAATAAAAATGTAAACACAAATGAATAGAGGTGATCAAAGCTTGATGAATTCTACCAGTTCTGTTACCTTCAGTATCCAACTCCAGAACAACTGTCCTGAAAATTGCTATTAAGCACTAGTCAGTGAGCTGTTTATCCCAGGGTGGTTTTCAGCATATTAGGATTGATTAGGCAGTAGAGCAAACTACAATCCTTAAACATGGCTGTGGGCTTCGGTTTCATCTACACTTAAAATTATTTTTGCTTGATTATATTTTTTTTCTCCTAACATTGATTTAAAATATCATTGTATATAACACAGTGACTCTGGATATATCCAGATTTATTGGGTGCTCGGATAATTAGAAACCATACATTATTCCAGTTAGGATCCCAGAGTGTACCAATGAGATGTTAAGAGATGCTAGACAAGCTCTGCTGGCTGCAATAAGAAGGGCAGTGCTGACAACAGTATGTTACTGGTGGCTTTGACACTGACAAAATGTTACGATGTGAGAGGGAATCACAGTGATACTGATGATATTAGAACCACTGCTGGCTTGCTGACAGTCCCATGTCAGATAGCTCTGACTAAGTTAGAGCATGACTAGAGTTAGTGCATGCTAAGCTTTTTACGTTGCTGTGAGTGGGTAAGAGGATCCAAGGATTTTCAGACTAAGTCAACCTATTTATCAATTTTTTCCATCTTACTTTCTATCTTTCAGAATAGTGGTGCTGAACACTACTGAGAGTTCAGGAGTGCCAAGTGAACTCTTGTGGTGTTCAGCTGGTAGTGTATATAAGGCTGCACTTGCAACTTGGTTACTGAGCTAACCACAGCCCAGCATCGCCAGGCTTTGATACAGGTTCTGGCCTAAAGTGTTCAAACTTTAAGGACAGCATTTTTTCCTCCAGAAAACTTCTGAGATAGTTAGTGGAGTGGTTTGCACTTTGCTCCCCTTTACAAATAGGTCATAAAGTCTTATTTTCTGCTAAACCTGAATATTAGCATGGCACAAATAATTTAGCTAATGGTATAATTAAGTGAAATCAAAGGTGATGCCAGCAGAAAATGGTCACGCAACCCAGAAACCATATTGTCTTGTCTAAACTGAAACTGGGAGTTCAAGAATTCTTTTTTTGTTTGACTGATCCTAGTGCCTACATTCTAAAATAGCATATGGGCCCATGTCCATGCCTGCCTTTAATTCACCTACATTTAGGCAAATGTATTCTTTCTGCTTTGGTCTAGGTCTATATCAATTGTATCTGAAAAATCACTGAGTCTATATATTATGTAAATGGGTGCAATAAGAGAAATGTTTTGAAATCTGGATCTCAAGAGCTTGAAAGCATGTTTCTCAATAGTGTTCCACAATTCAATAAAATCCTCCGTGTTGCTGACCATAAATTCAAGCGCTGAGAAGCAGAGTGCAAGACCTAAGACTAACAAGTTCATTCTCTTATTTTATTTAATGTAGACCAAACATTTCAAAAACTATCTCTATCTGTGAAGATAGAGTGAAGATATCTGTGAAGGGAGTGAAAAGAGAGGGATTTTATTACTCCTTTTTAAGATACTTGGACCTACAGATACAGGAAGATATTGTGAATAGGTAAGCAAATTAGTAGACAAAGTACACTACAAGATGTCTGAGAAATAATAATAATAATAAACTCCATGACTGACCTAATAATAATGTGGCGTCTTTCAGAATTTTCTCTTAAACTTTTTAATAGTATTTTATAAACTCGGGAACCTCCTAGTGGTTAGTTTGGTTTGGGCTTATCTCTGTTCTCATTGCATTAATACCTAAAAAAGTGAAGTTTTTGTACACACTTCAAATAGCAATCCATAAAGGAAATGGAAGAAAAATCCAAACAGTTTTATGCAGTTTACTATAACTGATAGTCCTTGGGAGACGACTGAAAAAATAATAGTAGACTAAATCACTTTGTGAACTTGGTTCAAGAAACTTTAAAATGATAAAATAAATTTAATTCTCTTACAGCTGATGGGTTTTTTTTTTCCTCTTGCCCTTGCAGAGGATGTAACTGTTTGTTAAGTACAGCAATAGAGTTAGACTGCAGACTACTTTACCCAAAACAAAGTCTTTGTTCTTACCTTTCAAGTCTGCAATCTGGTAGGGTAGATGTGCATGACAGATGTTTGATAAATAAATGCATAATAAGATGTGGTTAGATTTTATTTTTCCCCAATGTATTGTAATATCAAAAAGAGCTGGGCAGGTACTTTAACTTTGCTGTGACGGTATGCACACAATTATTCCTCATCCTTGCAAATGTTAAAAAACAAACCAAACCAAAACAAAAACCCCAAACCAATTTGTGGCTGGCCGGGATTAAAAGTGAAGCTTGCCTTGTGGTGGTGACATGAAGAAAGGAATTAACTTTGGTGGTATTAATTTTATCATCTAGCTATTCAACACATTTCATTCACTCAAGGTCTTTAAAAGTTCTGAAAATAAAATACAGGGAGGCAGGATTTTTTTGAAGCCTCCACAGCACTCATTACCTTCTACTGACCTTAGGAACAACAGCCCTCCCTCTTACTGCTGCTTTTGTAGTATCATTTTATGGGGACTGTCGCACGCTGAGAACAGAGGTATCTGCATTGCTATTTTCCTTCGAACTAGGCATAAATAAAATTTAAAACTGAATCGCAAGGACTGAACAGATCATTAAAAACAAGAGAGAGACAAATGTGAATTGCAAAGCCACTAAATAAATTGGAGTGGAAACTATTCATGTGCTAGGGAGTTAGTAAGAAGAGAAAGGTGGAGGGATGACAAAAAGGAGAAGTGATGGTCAGGGTGGTGGTCAGAGACAATGGAGGGAAAAAATCAGAGCAAAGCCTTTACTGACACAACAGTTGCATGAATGGCTAAATCTATTGTGAGTAGGAGCCTTGATACAGGGTTGAGAATCAAGTGTAAGGTAACAGGAGAAGGAGACTGGGAGTTTTAAAGGATGACCACTGGTATCCCAAAGTAAAAGCACTGTTATGATGAATAGAAAAAGAAGGAACAGGAGACCAAACCAAAGGAAAGTAAATGGGCAGTAAGCAGGTTGGCAGAATAATTTGGGAATTTAGGAAAAGAAGAGACGCTTCACTTAAGAGAGATTAGTACAAGTTAAAAGGTGGGAGGAAAAAGTCACTCCCATAAGAATCAGTCAACTAAAGAAGTATCTGACCAGGAGATAAACCTTTATGCAGTGTGGGACATGCAAACAGCCTTGGGTTGCAGCAACTCTGAGGATTCCAAAGCACAAGGAAGTGGTACAGGTCAGGTTGAAGAGAGACTGTTGAAGGAGACTGTCGGGATAGTTATGTTGTGATCTGTATGACTTAATGTGATGTAGAATGAGATTCAATAACTCAATTCATGCTACTTCCTTTTCTTTGTCCTTCATTTTAATTTCCCACTTTACTCCCCGCTGCTCTTCAACCAGATGTTTTTCCTTCTCATCTTGCTTTAGCCCAACACTGGAAAACAGTGGAAGAGGGCTCAGCTAGAATCCCTTTGCCTTCACTGGGGTTTTTTTCAACTCTCCAACAAAGCCTGATGCCATTTTATGATTTCACTTTGTAATTGTGGGGTTTTTTCTTTCTTTCTACTGCAGAAAGAATTACACTTTTTTTCCAGGAATAGTGAGACTCTTAACTTTGTATAAATCAAAGCAGATATACAATACAGCAGAGGGATCCAGAAACTGCTGTTAGCAAGTATGAAAATCCAGAGTTTAAACAATAAGTAACTTTTTGTTGGTAATAGTGAAACTCTTAACTTTTCATAAATCAAAGCCATCCTCTCTAATACAAGTATCCTTTTCATAAACAAATTACTACTGATATGTAGTTAATCTATTAAATGGTTTGCTTTAGTTCAGAGACTTCATCTTTTATGACAAATTATTTTTGTAAGAGACCAAAGCTACTTCATTAGCTTCTCAAAATATGAGGCAATTATTAATTAGATACATCTTTTTTTCCTTACCAATAAATAATCTATTGCATGTTCTGCTGCAGTGAAGTCTTAGTTATGCTAGCTTCTAGCTTCAATTTCAGAAATTACTTTACTATATATAAAAGTGATCCTAGGAACCGCTGAGCAATTGTGACCTCTGCTGGAAGCCTTCAAATTGATTCTGATAGACAGCAACCGCTGGAAATCACTATTATTCTTACTTTAGGCACTAATCTGCAGTGCGCTAGGCACTGTACAAATGGATTAAGAGATTGTACCTACTCTGAGAAATTTACAGGATAAATAGAAAAATAGATAAATAGAAAAGGCAAATACAACATAAATAGAAAATATAAATGAAGAGGGCATCAGTGGCAGGACTAGAGAGAGAGAATTTGTCTGCCTCTTAGACTGCTTGTGCTACTTCTGAAATATCACAGAATCATCTAGGTTGGAAAAGACCTTGAAGATCATCTAGTCCAACCAAATAGTATAAAATATGGGTGACTAATCGCCATGCTTATGGACATGGCTACAAACATCCTGATAGGATAAATACTCCAGATTCATAGTTTGTAAAAATATTCCCTGGGATTCTGTATCATTATTTCTAAATACAAAAGTGAAACAGAAGAAAAATTTTGTTCAGGAAGAGATTCGGTATTGAGTTTCTGCTGGAAACAATATGACAGTCATACGTGTATGACAGAAGGAGCCTTTTATGGAAGTACCAAGAACTATAGAATCATTGATCTGGAATTGCCTTGAGCCACCCCTTCATGATTCCAGCCCAGAGTAAATCTTCAAATGCTTCAGTGCTTGAAGTGATGCTACTTCGAGGCTGTGCTCCAGCATGAAATGTACAATAAAAAACAAATTTCATTTATATTCTTAGAAAGAGACATTTACATTCGACAATTTACAGTGAAGAATAAACTGATTGTGGAGGTTTGAAAAATGTAAATGAATTTACCACTTTTCTTGGAGTGGAACATTTGCCATCCTGAGCATATGGTTCATTAAGCCTTCAGCAACTGTTTACTGTGGATAAAAACAGGGTTGTGGGAATTCTAAAAAGCAGTGCAGTAAGATCAGAGCTCTTGATGTCAGAAGGCCCTGAAGCCAAGGCCGTCTCGCTCTTCCCAGTGCACCCCTGCCTTCTGTGATGATCCGTACAGTACTTCGTGTGTTATTTTTTAAATATCTTTGTACTGTGATTGTGTCAAAATCCAGGCATATTAATAAGACCATTTTATGTGCAAGTGTCGTATGATGAAAAATTGGCCTACATGAAACTAGTCGGGAAATAGCATTAGTTTAGCACAAACACTAGCCCACTTGCTGGATACTCAGGCCTGCTGATCATACTTGAATGAACCAGTTCATTATCCAAATTAAACCTTTAGGCACTATTTAAATAAATGGGAAAACTGTCATTGATTTTGGTCAAGTGATGAGATTAGCCCTAGATAACTTACTTTCTATAAATAGCTCTTTTAAGAGAAGGGGAAAAGAGACTGGGAAGAGTCAAGAGATAGGATGTTTGCCTACAATAGGGAAAGAGCACTATGAACTCTCTCCCTATTCTTTATCCTTTCAGCAAAGCAATTGGGAATGGTGGTGTCATTTCTTCAACTTCATGGAGAGGGAGAATATTTCAGAGAAGACTTAAAAGATTATTTACTGATGACAGAAATGAACTGGGAATGTGTCTCTTCTTCTCAGGAGAATAAGTCTTCAGACAGTCGTTTTGATGAACTTAGATGAAATATAAACCAAATAGCAAAACAATCACATTCTTTATTTCCTATGGATTTTAATCTCTTATACATCCTTTTTTTTTTTTTTTCCAATGTGTCTGTTTAACCCTTCTTGGCTTTTGCAGGGACCCTCAAGGTGCTTTTGTGTCATACCCTTAATAGTCCTGTTTCAATCAATAGGCTCTGAATTACTCTAGATCCTTCCAATACAGCTGTAGAACTAGTGTAGATCAGGTGATGAAATTGTGAATCTTTAGGAATGTTAGATGATATTCTTGTCTGTTTATTTGCAGATTCTAGAATATTTTTTTTAAATGGTTCTTAGTTTTTTTTTGGTGAGGGAGAGTAATAACGTAAAAATCCTTGCGGAACAGTTGAAACAGAATTCACAGTCTTGCAGGAAAATAAGTTATCTTTTTTATTTAAACTTTTAGCAAAGATTGCTTTGAACTATTATTATTACAGTTGGCTTTGAAGCAGTGTGGACAGACTAGAAGTTATAGTTTGACACAGAGCTTATTGCATGTAAATTTATAGCATCTGTTTATACAGGAGGAAGAAAAGATGATTTGTGTGGATTCTGTTGGCTTCTGCAAAAATACTAGATAATTAGCATGGACTGTATGATAGGGTCCATAACTGGTGAAGATGGTTGACTGGATTGCCATTGTCCACAACCCAGTTTTAAGTTTATTTTTATATTTTTAATGCAAGCTTACATGAGTCCTAAAAGTATACAGAAATGGTTTCTTCCCCTATCATTCTCTTCCAGTAAGACTGGCTGATTTTGATACAGTTTCTCCAGATGCACCTAGAATATTTTAGAATGGCTGGAGATTATTTTTCTAGTAGCTGTGGTAAAGTATGAAAATACATATCTCTCTTCACTACTGTCTTTTAATCTAATAATTTCATTTGATAATTTGCAGTCTTGTTCCCTTTCCCTGGGGGAAACTATTCACAAAACAATTTTACACAATACTATAATTCTTTTCTCCAGCTGTGTCTTTCAAATAATCTGCTTTTATGGATAAGGTCCATATGTTGACACAGTATACATGATATATAAAAAATGTTATTTCTGACTGGCTGTCTCAAATATATTGCTGTGCTTAGATGAAGTGGGTTTTTGAGGTTTCCCTTCCTTTTTTGTATTCTGTCCTACAAATTCTGACAGAAATGACTGTAGGCATGTACATGCACTGATAGTTATTTGTGGGTGTAAAAGCAGTCTTTTCTTTTGAATACGTAATTATCTAATGAGGAACTGAACTATCAAAATGACTTAACCAATGGTCCAATATATCATCTACTGTTTATAGGTTTGGAAGGTTGTAGGAGATACTTTTATTCAAACAGTATACAGAATGAAGGAAAGCAGATTTGTTTATAGGTAAATCAACCCATAAATGGCTTCCATAATAATAGCTATACTAGTTTAAACCAAAGTTTCATCTCATCCCACGTCTTTCTGTGCTCGTAGCCAGTAAAGTATGATGGAACGAGAACTATAGGAAACAGCAAATTAAATTATTTCTTGGATAAGTCCTCCTCACCTTCATCGATGAGAAATATGGGGATTTTGATATCTGGAAGCTGTTGGTGGACCATAATGCTTAATAGCAATTGAAAGGCATTGTTTCATGAAGTTCTGTTACACTTTTTAAATCATCAATTCCCATTGAGTTCCACAACATACACAACTTACGCTTAATGTGAAAAATGCTTTAATTACACCCTTTAACTTTTTTAAAATTTACTGCCTGTTAATTTTGCTGACTAGCTTAACTGTTCCTTGTTCACATTTGTGCTCCTATTTATAGATTTCCTGGGTCACCTCTTTTCTCAGCAGAAGAACCCTGGACACTGCATTGATCTAAGTGAAGCCCATCAATACTTACCAAGTACAGTCTGTGTCATTTCTCCTAAGCTGAACAGAACTATGCCTTGTTCTAACTGAAAATACGATCTCTAATGACACAGTGAAAAGAAAAAAGCTGTGTTGATGTGGACAAGGTTGCATCAGTGCCCTAGCATGGCAGAGGGGATTAATGTGGTATGAACATGCTGCTTTCTAAATGAGCAGCATCTAGAGGTCACTTGTCACCTCTTTTATAAATATGTTCACAGAATCACAGAATCGTCTAGGTTGGAAAAGACCTTGAAGATCATCTAGTCCAACCATCAACCCAACATTGACAGTTCTCAACTATACCATATCCCTAAGCACTATGTCAACCCGACTCTTAAATACCTTTCGATAGACCAGTGGTTTCAGCCCCAAGATTTTGGCTAACTTTCAGATTACCTAGAATTTCTTCATCCATTTAGGTGGATGTTGTATATTCCTCCTTCCTATTCCAAAGCATTTATCTGTATAGAGGAGCTCAGCACAATTAGCATGCTCTAATCCTGATGTAGCTGAATGGATGGGAGCAGGAATTCCACTGTGTAACTAATAAAGCTCCTTTTCATTTTGCGGGATGGATTTGTAGACAAAATTAATGTTAGTGTTGATACTCTTGAATGAGATTCTCATATAAGGAATTAGACTACCATCATGCTAAAGCTGATTACAAATCAAGAGATTACTATTTTAATTATTAACATCACTCATTACAAAATAAAAAATTTAGAAAGGCCTGCCTACAAGGTATTCCAGACCATTATCATTCTTCTCACAGATTTATTTTTCCTAATACCCTTTTACTAAATGTAAGGAGCACCTTGAAAACTTTTTTTGTACCTGTGTCGGTGACAGCCTGCAACGGGAAAGGTGATAGCTGAGCTTTTCTGAAAAATGGGACATATAGAAATTAGAAAGTAATTGTAGTGATCACCATTTGTAGAAAATTTTTGTCAATTGCTTGATTAAAAAGCTTTATCAGTAAAAAAAGTACTTCCCCAAACTCATTTTATAGGTTTTGATATGCTTTAGTAATGAATAGATGACTCAAGTGAGGGATGAGAATTTTTGCTTGGCTTTGTGGGGGGAGTTGTTTGCTTGCTTGTCTCTTTGCTTTCAAACCAAGGAGTGTTCCATGCCTTAGTGTCTTACAGGGATGAAGACAAGGAATGTTACACCATTTGAAATTGCAATGAAGAGCCAGCAACTAATTTGTCTTTCCAATGAAATACAGCATAGCAAAAATAATTATGTCATATCAAAGTGCATATTAAGATAAAATTCTGATCTTTTTGAAATTACACTGATATTCTACTAAGGACATGAATGGAGAAGGATATTAGTTCTCATTTCTGCAAGAATGTATGTTTTGGAAGCCTTTCAGAGTTTTTGTAGTAATTTATTAGATCCAGCTTTGAAAATGGAATTTTTCCAAATCAGAGAGTTTTGATTTTACCATAAACTCGGGTGCTGAACAAACAAGTAGAATGAGATTGGACTAACTTGATATAATACCTAAAATGGAAGAGTAATCATGTCAGGCTTCCTTTGGAATTACTGGGGAGAAAAAAGTCTAACTCAGTCTTTGGATGAGGTCATCTGTCATTGAGCCTAATGTGACTGCATGCTCAACCAGAGTCAACTGACGAGCCTGAGTTGGAGTGAATCTGACTCAAAGATCGTAGACGAAGAATGTTCTTGGAGACTTCATGGTAGGACAGTGCCTACATTTTATTGGGACTGTGAATATTTAAAACTCTTGGAAATACAGGGACTCAGCTTCCTAATAGCTATAGGGTGCATAGTCCAAAAGGGGTATTGGTTAGATTTTGCCACAAGTCATAAAGATAAGCTTGCAGATGAGCAAATGAAAATGTGATTTTTCTATAAAGATGTACTCTCAGATTGTGAGCAGCTGTACTCACTAAAATCTGAGAAACTACAATGTCTACCTAAAGTCTTCGTGAAGACTTAAATACTCGAAGTATACATTGTGCACTATGTTAACATTTTGCAATAGTGGGGGTGAAATAGTTGAAATTGAGGAAGTTCTGACTATTAAGAGGTACAAGACAGATTTTGACTGAAAAATAACACAACTGGCATTAAACCCTAAACAGGTGAGAAGGCAGGGTGGAAGGAAATGTATTTCTCAGCTTTTGGGTACATTGCCTGAAGCTGAGCACTGAAGGCAGTAAGTACAGCCTCACCTAAGTAGTATTTTATACGTAATATTACTGTCCCTAGTTCCAGTAGGTTCTTTATTACATTAGTATTCTGAGTCCTCTGCACTGCCTTTGTGGAGGAAGTGCTCTCTAACTTTGGCAACAGCAGTTTTCCAGCTCTAAGCCTATCAAAAAGGGAATGCAAGAAAAAACCTTTTTATTTGATGTGTTTCTGCTGCTGAAGAGCCAGCAGAGGGAGTTTAAGTAACAAACCCTCTTCCCAGTGCTTATTAATAATACAAAGGTACATAAAGAAATAAACAAAAGTCTGCCATGATAACCTATTCCCTGTAGGAAACAGGATGAAAGAGAAAATCAGTAGCTGTTGAATGGAAAAGGGTAAAATCAGTATGGAAAGGAAACTTTTCTAGTAGATGAGAATGCACTAAAACTGACAGCAAAAAATGCATCTTAAAATCTAGGAATCGCTGTCAAATTTATAGAGAATAAATGGTATTGCTATGCTTTTAGACTTTTCTCCATACTCAAGAAACTTATTGACGTGCTTGTTTGCTTTTGGTCTTTTATGAATGCTCAGATTTTTAAAAAGCAATGTATTGATTTCTTAGTTTACATACCATTGATTTACAGGTGCTGGGACTTTAGGAAAAACACTTGGGATAGGTTTGCACTGTGCTTTCTAATGCAGTACAATAATACCCAAGACAGTCCTAAAGCCTTTTATCTCTTTACCTATCTCAGCAGGACAATCAGCTCTGTAGAAAGTAATAGATGAACAAACAGGAAAATAATATCCAACTCTTCTTCAAGGAGCTACATGAGGTCACTCAGTATCTGACTTTTGCAACTAAGACAAGCAAATGCTGTGCTCCAGGATCACTTCTCAGTAACAGAGCTAGGTGCAGTCCAGTTTGCATGACTGGCCCTACCAGATTTCCTGTTCACCTGGGGAGGCTAGTGCACTTGTTTTACTTGCCATGATCATGACGTCTTATTTCAAGCGTATAAAGTTTTTCTTATTGTTGGCATCCTTGAGGAACAATTTTGAGAAAGGATTTAAAGGTCTGGGAGAGACATGGAAAAGAATCACAGGAGTGTTCTGAGGTGGGGGGGGGGGGTGTGTTGTTTTGAAATGTGTGTATTTTTGTGCTCAATATTTATGGCAATATCTATGTTATAGAAAGGTTGAGGGGTTAATTGAATTATTATATCAAATATTTGCTAAGAATTGGTGGATTTCTAGAAAAACTGGTTAGTATTATCAATAAGAATTTTCTAATAACAACTCTGCTGTTAAAACCCAATATTGATTGCACAGCTTGTTTCAGAGCTGTCCACTATGAACATTGTAAAATTATGTCCTCTCACCTACTTTCTTTCACTTGAAGCATATTAGAGAACAGTTACTGGAACAAGTGTCAGTGATCTACAGACTTGTTGGATGCATGTTTTATTTCCAGTTACCCACACACATTTATTTCATGTTGCCACTTCTAAGTGCTTAGTTTTGGGGTGTTCTGCTTGAAAATGCAAGCCTTGTAAGTTATGCACACTGTTCCAATTTGTTTTTCATCCCCATAAATAAATTTGGTTTATGGCTTTGTTAAAAGGAAGGTAGATCCCTCAATAAAAATTTTCTGGGTTCCTTTCCTCTTCTTATGGGTCAATACACCACTTGGCTACCTGCCAAGCAGTCAACCCCCTTCAGAAAAGTCTTAGACCAATTTCCCACTTGCTGCATACTTAATAATTGGCCTGGTTCATTCCAGTGTCAAAATTTATTTTGCCAAGGTGATAATCTCTTTCCAATAGTCCTAAAGTGTCATCTTGTGGCTAATACTGGTTATGATTTTGTATCTTCAAGAGAAAACATACCCAAGCATCAAATATAGAAAATCTGTAAATTCTTCTCTGGGTAATGATAAGATTAATTTGGGGAGTCAAGATTATTTTATTTTAACTGAGATTGCATCATTGGCTTTCGTGTTGGAAATAACTGATGATAGGTAATAACAAAAATCTACTAAGAAGTTCATAATCCATTTGGAAGCTACTGATAGATGTTTCTATGGTTAAATACAGTCACATAACTTAAGGACGCATGAAAAAACAAGTCATAACAAATTATTAGATCTTTGAAATGCTCATCTGATTGCTATGTAATACATCTTATTTTCACACTTTAATGAAACAAACAGAAATGAAATATCTTCAGAAGTGAAATAGTTAAGTTATCACACTGGTCCCAGAATAACAACTCAAATATAAAGTGTCTTAAATTAGCACAGAACATTCCAGCTTGCTCAGCTACACAATCAATCTGGTGTCCTTTTTGAGGGCAGTAAGAAGCCAGTTTGAGTATCTGACTGAGTAGACTGCAACTTCTTGCATCAAGAAAAGGAATCCAGGTCTCTCTTAGAGGAATTTCATCTGAGAGCTTTGAAAAATGGAGTAGGGAGGAACTTTGACTATGTTGCAATATTTTTTGCCTCAACACTTTTCAATGGCACTTCTGTTGCCATTTTAAGTTATTTTGTTTTGATATAAATGTTTATTAGGAATAGAAACCTTTTTTACATTAAACTTTTACAGTTTCTGAAATTTTTCTAGGAAATTAAAAATTTCTGTCTTAATCCCAATTCAGAACTGTGGCAAGCTCTGGAAATCTGAAATTTTAAATCCTTTAGATAAAAACCTTCTGTTCTCCATACTTATATGTAAATCACTCACTGATAGTATATTACGTACATTGTGGGGTGTTTCCTGTATTTGTGAAATTCTCCTTGGAAGAAAGACATATATCATTTCTGCTTGCTGTAATATTGTACAGGATCCAGAACTATTTTCAAACAAGCAAGATGAAATTTCATCTCGCTCGAATATGAAACAGCCCATTTGACCTGAAATGTAGCGTTTTATTTTCAGGCACTTGTAAAAAAGTAAAGAGAATAAATAGATTCATAGAAATGAAGCTGAATTTCCACTTTCTTATACAACAATTTTAGCCTTACAGCTCTTGTGCTGTATGAGAGCAATCCAAGTTCATTTTCTTTTTCTTCCTCATGGACTTGAACAACTATCCCTTTGTTCCAGTGTAGTTCTTAGGCTATGACTATTTTGAACTTTGGGAATTATAATAGTTTTGTGCCACTGTCTCCTGTTGGTAGTGTTCCACTTCCTTTAGTCACAGAAACAGACACTAGGTCTCAGTTTCCCACCTCCCATGTAAGTGGTTTGATACGTTGGTCATTCTCTGTTACTTCAGTGAGCTCTTGATGACTACCTGATGCATTCACAAGACACTGAATGATACAACAGGAGTGTCCTGATGGCTGGAATGCACCTTTGTGAGACCTTGGTTTGCCTGAACTGCATAATGCATGGATTTCTTGCTGTCACAAAAACTATTCTGACATCTGGTGTTCACCCAGTCCAAGATTATACAGCACTGCAGATCTCTGTATAGGTGTCTCAAAGTAGTGTAACTACTGCAAGGGTCTAACAGAACACTCTGTCTGCAGCGTCTTATGCTGTCCACACTTCTTCTTTATTACACCATATTTATGAAGTTATCATAATTATGAAGATAGTTATGAAGAAATCATTCCTTCTAAACTGTTGCTGCAAAGGTCTGTGATAATGTTATAAAAATATCTAATTTGTTTATTTTTTCCGACTATTTGAAATCAGATCAATGTAGATTATAATCTCATTCCTGAAGAGGAGAAAGGGCTTGTGTCAGAGTTAGCAATGTGACTTCAGTAAGTAAAATGTTTATAGTAATGTGCAGCATGTTCAAAACCAGTTCTTAGTAAAAAGTAGTCACTTTATGGATTTAAATTAGAGCTGCTACTGGGTCTGTTCATCGGGTGTCTCTAGGACTGAAGTGTTGCATGACTAGTCATCCCTCCAAATTTTGGGCCATCTCCAACACGCTCATAGATAATGGGGGGGCAGGGATTGTGTTCAGTTTTATGTTACAGATGGATTCCCCAACAATAGGAAAACCTCCAGCTGAACCGTTTCAACGATCTCTCTACTATTTGCATTTTGTAAAGCAGACTTAGGCAATTTGAAGTTTTTTGTGAAAGAATTTGCAAGGAAAGTCACATAACTGATTCTAGTAGGTTTCAATTTTCTTCACGATCTAAACCAAATCCAGTGCAAAGTAGGCAAAGCCTTGTCACTTGTGTTAAATATCAAGTTGTTCAAGTACATGCCAATATCTGATGATCTGTCTTGTGGGAAACCACAAATGGACTTACAAGGAAACAGCAAACTTTTCTCCCACTCTTTGGTCTCTTGTTTGAAAATAATAGTGTAACCTTCTAAGAGGTAGAGAATGTCTTCCCTACAATTTCTAGCACCAAGGATTTTGGAAAGTCATGCATGTTCTTAGGTGTGTCTGTAATAAAAATGCTATCCCACATTTATTTATATTGCAGTGACATGCCATAGTTACTACATTATTTTGAGTGAAAAAGTATGCATTCCCTGCCACAGAGCACATGAAATCTCAATTCATTTGCACAAAGGGCAGAGTAATTAATGCATAGAGACAAGATGACCCCTGTCAGATGAGAGTCACTAATGAAAAGAAATACTCCTTGTGGAGCAGTTTGCTAACAACTGGCTACGTGAGAAAGGGCACAGCACCGAGGAACTGCTGACAACGGCGACGTGATGGGAGAATACCGAAAAGTATCAAAGAAGAACAAAGAACAGAAGCAGGACTATGTAGAAGGCCTTGCAGAAATCATAAGGGGAGAGATTGGTATTTAACCTTAGCAACCAATGTATCTAACCTTAGCAACCTATAAGGAGCTTGCTTTTTGCAATATGTATGAACTAATTATTGTGGATATAAAAGAAGTGTGAGTACTAATAAAGTTGAGCCTTTGTGCATTATATGATGGCTGGGCTCCCTCTGCGTTCTTTCAACAAGTGGTGACCCCGACGTGATCCGTGCCAAAGGACGTGATCTGCTAACGACGTGATACGTGCCAAAGGACGTATCAGGCACCACAAAGGATAAAGACCAGAGAAGGTTGTTCAGGTCCTTAAGCAGCGAGGACGGCGAAAGGCGACTAAAAAGGCCCGCGCCCAGGGTGTCATAAGAGGTGAGCCCTGCTGATACGTGCTGCCGAGACCTGGAAAGGCTGCAACGGAAAAATTCAGGTATGGACAGGCAAGCAGCATATGATTTATTTGCATCCTGGCTGACACAACGCCGGGTTGAGGGAATAGATGTAAAAAAGGATCTTCAGGGGCTTTTAGCTTATGGGGTAGAGCAAGGTTGTTTTATTAATCCACATACAGTTCATGAGTTATCGGAATGGCGAAAATTTGGAGATAAGTTATGGGAATTAACATTGAATGATGATAAGACAGCAAAAAAGTTGGGAAAGTTATGGAGGATGGTTCATAATGAATTGCTAAGGTATCAGGCGGAAAAAAGAGCTGCACAGAGCGCAATTGCGGCAAAAGAGAAAAACACCAGATATGGGGAGGAGGAAACTAGGTGGCCATTACCGCCTACGTTTCGTGAGCTTGTTTTACCACCTTTACGTTCCGAAGAGAAGGGACAGGAAAGCTCAGAACGAGTTCTCCCTACCGCTCCCCCCGCTTCTGCCCTGAGTAGCCCTGACGCGTCCAGCCACACTGTGACGCCGGAAAGCGAGAATTCTACTCCAGGCTCAGAAGATGGGCTGGGGATAGAGATCGCTAAAGAAAGGTGTCGGGCTTGGAATGCATTGGCACGAGAGGGGTTAGAAAAAGGGGATGAGGAGATGACTCAGATGGCGACAGCAATGGCTTTTCCAGTTCAGTTTCAGCCGAACCCAGCTGGTGGAATAAATGCTACTGTTACGGCATTAGATTGGAAGCTTTTGTCACAATTGCGCTCTACAGTGAGTTCTTATGGTGTTACTGGTGAACCGACTCGTCAAATGTTAGATTATCTCTGGAGCACTCAACTTCTTTTGCCTGCAGATTGTCGGGGTATAGCAAAGTTAATTTTCTCTCCTAGTCAGTGGTTGTTGTTTAATGCGCATTGGCAAGCGAGAGTATTAGAATCGATAGCGGTACAGCGGCAAGCAGGAGATCCATTACAAGGGATTACAATGGATGAATTAATGGGGTTAGGACCTTATGCTAGAGTAGAAGCTCAAGCATTGCTTGGTCCGGATAAAGTGAGAGAGGCAATGAGGTTAGTGAGAGAGGCCATAGAGCAAGTGAAAGAGCCAGGCGGAGTTCCAATGTATATGGGAATTAAGCAAGGGAGAGAAGAAACTTTGGGCAGTTTTGTAGATAAGTTGGTAAATGCAATTGAAAGAGCAAGAGTACCTCTCTACATGCAGGGTGCTCTCTTAAAACAATGTATTTCACAAAATGGCAATCCTGCTACAAAGAGTTTGCTGAATACATTAAGGGCACATTGGACTGTAGAGGAGGCACTTGAAAAGGCATCATCAATACCCACTGGACCTCAGGCTTTTCTTGTAGAGGCAATAAAGAAATTAGGGGAAGGAATGAAAGAACAGGCTCAGGCTACTCAAAGTCAGGTTATGGCAGCCCTTGCGCCTCTCCAGACTTCAGCAGCAACAGCAGTTAAAGTGCAAACACCTCAAAAGGGGCAGCTGCGGTGTTACCGATGCGGAGCTCCAGGGCATGTACGAAAGAGTTGTACAGCCAGAAATGTATGGTGTCAAACTTGCCGATCCAACTCCCATAATGAGGGGGCTTGCCGCAGACGGTCGGGAAACTCCACACGGAGCGCGTTCGCCGGCCGCCGCGCAACGACGAAAATTGCAGCCGCAGCGCAGTCCTTCAACCCGCCACCCGGGGAAGTCTCGGGTTGGACCTGGCAGCAGCAGTAGATGTTACCCTGTTAACAAATAATCCTCAAACAATATCTACGAATGTACGAGGACCTATCATTATTAATGGGAGAGCCATGGGAGCTTTATTATTAGGAAGATCATCAGCATCACAATGTGGACTATTTGTTTTACCGGGAGTTATTGATGCAGATTATGAAGGTGAAATCTATATTATGGCATATACACTGAATCCACCAGTAAAGATTGCACAGGGACAACGGATTGCACAGCTGGTACCTCTGCCACAAGTGACTCAAACAATACGACCAGTGACTGAAAAGAGTCGCGGAAACAAAGGCTTCGGATCTACAGGAAGCCTGACCCTGCTAACACTGAATCTGAGTACGAGACCCAGAAAGACTGTTCATCTGTCATTTCAAGGTAACGCAATAACTGTGGAAGGGTTGTTAGACACAGGCGCAGATTCCAGCATACTGTCGCCTTCTTCTTGGCCACAAGGCTGGCCGTTACAAGAGCATACCACTACCATCACTGGTGTGGGTGGTTTAACCTTAGCTAATCGAACGCCGCCCCTACAATTAACAATTGAAGGACAAACAGTCACAGCGGTGCTTGCTGTAGTGCAATTACCTCCAGGGGTAAACTGTTTAATTGGAAGAGATGTGTTAGCACAAATGGGAATAGTTTTGACAAACGATCACCATTTATTCTAATGGCCATTGCTTGGACTTTCCCGATCCCTATAACTTGGACATCTGACGATCCAATATGGGTAAAGCAGTGGCCACTAAAAAGGGAAAGTCTTGAGCAAGCACACTTGCTAGTACAAGAACAATATCAGCAAGGACATTTAAGATTATCTACTAGTCCTTGGAATACTCCGATATTTGTCATAAAAAAGAAATCAGGCAAATATCGACTTTTGCATGACCTTAGGGAAGTAAACAAACAAATGGAACCAATGGGGGCTTTACAACCAGGTATGCCGAATCCAGCTATGTTACCTTATGAATGGCCTATATTGATTGTGGACTTAAAAGATTGTTTCTTTACGATTCCGCTTCATGAAAAGGACATGCGCCGATTTGCTTTCACTTTACCAACAATAAATAGAGAAGGGCCAGATCAACGATTTGAATGGACAGTTTTACCACAAGGAATGAGAAATAGTCCAACTTTATGTCAGATTTTTGTAGATGCAGCCTTACAGCCATTACGTCAAAAATGGACTAATGTTATAATTTATCACTATATGGATGATATATTATTTGCACAGAAAGAACCATTTACAGAAACACAGATAAAAGAAATTGTAAACACCCTTGCAAAGCAAAGATTGGTAATTGCACCAGAAAAGATACAAAAAACAGCTCCATGGAAATATTTGGGATTGTCTTTGATGAAACAAATAGTAACACCACAAAAATTGACAATTAATCCTGAAATTTCAACACTGCATGATGCTCAGAAGCTATTAGGAGATTTACAATGGCTAAAACCTATAGTGGGCATTCCAAACGAACTTTTACAGCAATTACGACCACTGTTAAAAGGAACTGACCCTGCACAGGTGGTGTCTTTATCAGAAGACCAGAGACGAGTGCTACAACAGATTATGGATCGTATTACTTCTGGACAAGTGCGTCGGAGAGACGCTGAGCTCCCCCTGGACATACTTGTGTGGATGGGTTCACAGCATTTGCTCGGAGCTATTACGCAGTCTAAAAAGAAAACGGGGGAGACATGGGTGCTAGAATGGATCACGCCAGCATTACAACAATCAAAATCTTTACTTCAAAGAATTGAGGCACTAGCAAATTTAGTAAAGAAAGGTCGTGTGCGAGTTATTCAAATAAGTGGAAGAGAACCTCAATTCATATACTGTCCAATGCAGAAGGAAACCATGCAGTGGTACCTGGCAAATAGCACAGCATTGCAGGAAGCCATGTTAAATGGGCCAATGATGTTGTCAACTGATCAATTATCTATGGAACCTTTGAGATGGTTAGGACAATTACATTGGATTGAACAGCCAAAAAGACAACAGGCGCCGATCCCGAATGCCATCACAGTTTATACAGATGCAGGAAAGAAATCTCGGACAGCAGCTATAACGTGGCAGGAAGATAATACATGGAAACACGAGATATTAAAAGCCACAGCACAAGACACACTACAAACTTTGGAACTGTTGGCAGTAGTTTGGGCGATGGTTAAGTTTAATGAACCATTGAATATTGTAACTGATTCTATGTATGTAGCAGGAATAGTAGCAAGGATAGAAGATGCAGAAGTCAGGGAAGTACAAAATAAGCGTCTCTATGAATTGTTCTTACAATTACAGAGGGCCATAAAAATAAGGGAACAACCGTATGCTGTCATTCATGTTAGGAGTCATAAATGGGATATAGGACTTGGGGAAGGTAATGCTCGAGCGGACAAGTTGGTATCTACTGTTGTACATGTTCCCATGCCGAAAGACAAATTGGCAAAAGAAGCACATGACATATTCCACCAGAATGCAAAAGGGCTAAAAACACAATTTGGCATCACGATGGCGGAGGCCACGGCCATAGTAAAAACATGCCCTGTTTGTAGTTTTCACAATAAAGGGGTTGGTATTGGAATAGGAGTCAATCCTAGAGGGACGAAATCTAATGAAGTATGGCAAATGGATGTGACTCACATACAAAGCTTTGGTAGACTTAAATATGTACATGTTACTATAGATACTTATAGCAAATATATATGGGCCTCTGCACAGAGTGGGGAAAAGGCCATACAGGTAATCAGACACTTAACATGTTGTTTTGCAATAATGGGAGTCCCGAATACTATAAAGACAGACAATGGACCAGCATATGTCGGAAGTCGAATGCAAAGATTTTTAAACAAGTGGGGAGTGAAGCATGTAACAGGGATACCGCATTCTCCCACAGGACAGGCCATAGTTGAGAGAGCAAATGGTACCTTGAAACGTTATGTAACAAAATATCAGGAAATACAGGATGTACAAGAAAGATTAGCAAAAACATTATTTGTAATGAATCATTTGTGTATATTTGGAGACGCAGAACAACCACCAGCTATGTTACATTATGAAAAGGCAAAAGTAAGTGAGGGAAGGAAAGAGATATGGGTAAATTATAAGGATCCAAAAGATGGATTGTGGAAAGGACCAGCTAAAGTAGTAATATGGGGAAGGGGATATCTTTGTGTTTCTACACCAACAGGCACCGTATGGGTTCCAGCGAGATGGGCGAAACCTGCCGCACCTCCCAATGACACCGGAGGAGAGACAAGCTCATCGACAGCGGCTGAAGATCCAGCCTGTTTTGACCCAACTTGAGGGTCTACTCGGACATTCACTTTACTGGGCAACATTGTCAGATGTATGGAGAATTATAGAGGGGTTAAATGGGAATGTAATAAGAAGTGGGCAAAATTGTTTAAACTGCAACAATCCAGATCATCAAGCGTGGGTAAAGGTGTTTTGTGGAGGATGTGAAAAAAGATATTGGATACACCAATCACAGCTATATTTTGGGTTAAGATGTATTAACTGTCGTAACACATGGATTAATGACAACCCACAGAGGGCATTAGCAAGGTTTGCAGGGCAGCCAATTCAAGAGTGTTTCGGTTTGTGGGAAAATCGAGAGTCGTTATCCCTGGCAGCGGCTGTTTGGTGGCTGCAGCATCATAAGCAACGGTTAGAACAGGAATCAAAATCTGCATGTTTACAGACTGAGTGTTTCATACATAGTGCTATTCCTACGTGGATACAGATTGCTCCTCGTAGGTGGGGACAGATGAAAAGGCGTTACGTAGCAATAAAAGATAGAAGTACAAAGAACAATTGATTAATCAGGATTAGGAATTTACTTGTGTCTCCACAGATGGCAACCTTCATTAAGATCCTACCCAGCGTGATTGGCCTGTTTTGGACAATATATCAAGTTGAAGGCTGGATGGTTTCACAACCTAAACAAAATGTCTGGGTAACTTTGGCAAATATGACACATCAAGAAACCTTGTGCCTTTCTACTGCGAATCCGGAAAATCCATTCTCCACCTGTTTGGTGGGAGTGCCAGTAGACACATGGCCAATCCCACAAACCCTTCAGATTTTCTCTCTTTGCAACTCTCCAAAAAATTGTACAGATAATTGGGATGGTGTATACAGTCACCTTCCACAGGTTACGCAAGAACCCCAAGAGCTAGAGTTGCTAGGCTCTGTTATAATGGATGCTTGTGTGTTTTTTAATTACTCCTATAACACCACACGGAGAGGGCAAAATGTGAATGCAACTAATGCTGCTTATCATAATTCAACTGCTTGGTGCAATTATACTTCGACTAACATCTCACGATCTTTTGCTGTTCCTCTTGCATTACCTCCTGGTGTGTTTCTAATCTGTGGAGATCGTGCCTGGGGAGGCGTCCCATCTAAACTGAAAGGAGGCCCGTGTAGCCTCGGACGTCTCACGTTATTAACACCAAATGTGTCAATGATTCTGAATATGACTCGAAAACATAAGCGAGTCCCAAGGACCGTTCATCGGTTTGAAAGTTCTTGTCGAGATAACGTTGAATTCTGGAATCCAGGCCAGATCATAACGGCCTCCATATTGGCACCAGGAGTTGGTGTTGCAAATGCCTTAACTACTTTGAATAAGTTGGGATGTTGGCTTAGCAAACAGACTAACGCTACTTCTTTAGCTTTAAGTGGCCTTTTAACTGATGTTGATAGTGTTAGACATGCTACTTTACAGAACAGGGCTGCAATTGATTTTTTGCTTTTAGCGCAAGGACATGGATGTGAAGATTTTGAAGGAATGTGTTGCATGAATTTGTCTGACCACTCAGAATCTATTTTTAAAAGCATACAGCAGCTAAAGGATGGTGTCAAACATTTAACAGAAGAAGATGGATTAGATTGGTTAACAAGGATGTTTAAAGGATGGGGACTTTCGGGATGGTTAATATCTCTGATCAAGTCTGTGGGGGTCATGATCTTGGTAATTGTGACTGTGCTTTTGATGTTGCCATGTATTGTCAATCTTCTGCAAAGGGCCCTGCAGAAGACTGCCTCTGCAATATTTTTAGCACAAGTGCAAAAAGAAAACGGGGGAGATGTGGAGCAGTTTGCTAACAACTGGCTACGTGAGAAAGGGCACAGCACCGAGGAACTGCTGACAACGGCGACGTGATGGGAGAATACCGAAAAGTATCAAAGAAGAACAAAGAACAGAAGCAGGACTATGTAGAAGGCCTTGCAGAAATCATAAGGGGAGAGATTGGTATTTAACCTTAGCAACCAATGTATCTAACCTTAGCAACCTATAAGGAGCTTGCTTTTTGCAATATGTATGAACTAATTATTGTGGATATAAAAGAAGTGTGAGTACTAATAAAGTTGAGCCTTTGTGCATTATATGATGGCTGGGCTCCCTCTGCGTTCTTTCAACAACTCCTGTTGTTTCAAGAAAAGTGTTGACTGTTTGTTATGAGCTCATTGCTGTGTAATATTTTCTACTGCAGAACATACCTTTAACATAGATTTTTTTGAGTTACAAGCTGTGAATGAGCTAGCACAGATACTCACTCTAGTGATAACTTCCAATGAGTTCTGCTTCTGAATTACTGCTAAGGTAAATTAGATATTGATTTCTGACAAAATGGAAGATTTGTCTCATTGCTGAATTTTGAGTCTTACAGATTAAATAAGAATTTGATAGCTGATACTAAAACATACTGTTCTTTGTGTTATAGATGTATCCAGCATCCTAAACTGAAAGGTTCCACTGCGCAAATACACCATTAAAAAAAACCCAACAACAACAACAACAAAAAAACAGTAGAAAGAGAGAATGGGGAGGGATGCATAGAAAACATTTGGGGTTTTGCTCCAGAGGCTAAAACTTCCTGGGTCAAATCTTCTATGCATGATCGTACAGGAGCAATCAAGCAGAAAGATTACCTTGATTTTCACTAGAGATAATTGCTCAAATATTTAGCCATATCCTGCCTACTTTAAGATTTCTTTATGATTTCACCCTGCTCTGGCAAGTACTCTGGCTTCTGCAAGTGTGCAAAATGCATATCTATACCATCTTTCATGATATGGCTATCGAGATGTTGTGAAGACAAAGCATCATAATTACGTGTTACTGTTCTTTTAAATCAATTATAATTCTTCAGAGAACATTTAAGGGGGTTTTGTTTATGTGTTTTTGTTGTGTTTTTTTTAATCTAGTCTGACCCAGAGACAAAAAGATCTGATCTCATATCACAAGACAAGGAATTTGCAAATTCTTCAGGCACGGTTACTTACTAGGATTAATTACCACAACTGTTTTCTCGTTGCCCTCCATAACCCTGACACTCTTTTACAGCTTCCACAGATGATACAGAATTCTGCTCCTAGAATATCTTACTTTTGTAAACACAGGTATCACTGTGTTTTACACCCACTTGGTAGATATTTTATTAACATTAATATCATGCTGAACATAGTATTAATTACAAGTTCTGTGTACTGTACGCAAGCTTCATATGTTTTTCTTTATGCTTGACTGCGTGCATCTTCCTTGCAATCAGTTCTGATTTCCCTATCATTCTTGAGTATCACTTGCATTTTTGTGGGTTGGTTGACACAGATTTTTTTATGCCTTACATTACAGACATGATCAGGTCTACCAGGTCAGACCTAGTACTCACTGAAAACAATCAGAAGTCTTACATTGACTACAGTTCTTTACATTCTAAAAATCTAGTTATGTGTGTATCTCATTTCTTCCCAATGTTAAGTGTTTGAGTTGATAATACAATGCTTGGAACAGTGTGGTTTGTTGCAAGTAGTCGATAATGCCATTTTAGCTTAATTTAACCTAAGGGATTTTGAAGGAATTCCAATATGACATAGTTGTTCGTGTGTTAAGATTTGGTAAAGAAGATTGAGTCTAACTCATATGTTGTGAATGTTCCTCATGCTTAACTCTGCCACAAGTCTTGTTTCAGATATTTGTTGTGATAAATCTAATGAGGCTAACCTTTCTGTCACTTTTATGATCAATATATGTTTCAACATCACTGAATATCTCTGTGGTCCAAGCAATTCTTTGTAGGCAGCAGCGGTGCCAAATAAGTCTTGCTGCTCACCACGGAGGACCCATTTGTTCTAGGATGCTCCCTCTTCTCATTTCTTCCAGCTTTCAGATAAACTAGAAATACATTAGACATTTTCCTTAGTACTGCTCTTCTGTGTCAGCAATTGCTATGGTTGTTAGAGGATTGTTAGTTAACTTTCTATATAACTAAAACAAAGAAAAGTCATTTTTGAGAGTTATCAGTTTAAGCTGATAGTATGAAATGGAATCACTTTCTCATTCTGTGCAAAGAAAGAGGATCACATCACAGAATAAAGTATGGACCATAACTTGAAATACATGTATGTACATATGTTCAGTCACCTTCTCAGACAGCGTGAAGATGTGTGACACAAATGCCTGACGCCAGTTAGCTAGTCATACTTTTCTACATACACAAGAAGGGAGCACTGTGTGCTTGACCTGCAGTAGTGAATCTAGCACGGAATATAATTCATCTGTGAAATTATTTCATAAGGGTTTCATCAAAACTACAAGATAAAGCTTGACACATTTTTATGTAAGTTTGACAGCTTTTCACCAACAGTCCCAGCTGGATACAAGTATCCTCTATTTTATTGTCCTTGGACTCTGTGGTGATCCAGTACTGTCTCTGCTTGTATTATAATACATCGTGAGTTTGACTGGGTGGCTCTGCAATCAAGTCCGGTTCTGCCTTATTGAATTTTACTTGACCTTTGGAAACATATAAGTGACATATAAGTGAAGTCCAGCCCCATTACTTCGCTTGTGCCCTGTTACCATTCTCTGTTCATACACTATTAAAAACTCTGATGCTTCATTTTGGTCCTAACAGATAACACGTGTGACAATAGCATTTTTTTTTTTGCATTCTTAACATATTGTGTAAAAAAAACAGGAATTACTGATTTATGAAGTAATTCATTGTGTCTGAGTGGGATCAAAAATTGGTTTGTCAATAAAATTTTCTGTTTCCTTTCATTCACCAAAAACTGCATAAAGCTGCATCTCTAAACATTCACAAGGTCTAAATTTCTTTTGGGAAAACAAATTATGATGTCCTCTTTGTTTTCAGATTGGTGAGGTAACAGTGTTTAGAGGAATTCTGTTGAAAGTAAATTTTCATATAAATGGAAATTGAAATGTGTTATCATGTCTGGGTAAAGGCACAGCTAAGTTTCAGTATTTAATCTGAGTTTGCAGTTCAAAAGGAAAAAAAGCAATTTGATATTTTAACATATTCAAAGCTTTATTTTATTTATTCTTAATGTCTATTAAATCTGCTAGTAGTAGTCTGTTAAATCTGTTAAACTTGGTCTTTTTCAGGATGTGAATTAACACAAATTATTGTCCAAATAAAATAAGACCATCTGCATATTCAAATACAGCGGCCACATTTAAAGCTCTGTCACATAATATACTTCAGATCCATGTCTCCCTTCTAGCCATAGACTGTCATTGTCTAAAGATTTATGGAATCCAATCTTTGCATGGATAGAGAAGTGATAAAAAGGTACGTGAATCAAAATAACAGCTTTTCATAACAGTTTTGGAAGACATTTCTAAGCAGCCAAGTTAAACTCCAGGAAGGATCCAGTTAATCTTCCCTGTACTGTCTCACTGTGTGTCAGCCTAAAGGCAGCTCTTCCCTCAGGCCTTTCAGAGGGCTTGGTGTGAATGTGAATGGCAAAACATACAAGTAAAACATTGTTCAGGGTTGTGTACTGCCTGTAGGCTGTGCCCATTAAAAACTGAATAATCTCAATATTTTATTGTTTATTAATCTGAATGCTAACCATATGTTTTATGAAAAAGCCAGATTGAGACTTTCTTAAAAAAGAAACAAAACACACACAAACAAACAAAAAAAACCCGAAGCAAATCAGTGATCACTTCTGATACAACTTCTTAGCCTGGAAACTTAAAGGAGGTCTCTGTATCCATCCTGTTGGGATAGTGACATTTTGTGATGTTTTACTCATGTCTTTGACCCAAGATCTGCCAATAGAAATTATTTTCCTTTAATCTTTTTCCAAGATTGAAACAATGGAGAATAGACCAGATTTGAGATATGTCATGTTTTGAACCTAAGAGGCAGCTCAGGTCCCACCTTGCTTCTGTCTGTCTGCTTTCCTTTGCTGCAGTATCACCCTGTCATACTTCGCTGCTGTGGCTTTTCTGGGTGAACAGCCTGTTCTCCCCCCGTGAGGAACTCACAGTGCGGTGAAGCAGCGCTGCGTACATTGTGCTACCCAGGAGTGCTGCATTTGGCACTCATTTAAGAGGCAGATTCCCTGGACTGACACCTAAAGCCACTGATGTTTTCTCACTGGATGCTTCAGCATGGCCATCATAATACACTGCGTATCTGTTCCCGTGGCACTGCGCTGAAGGCTTGCACTGGGCTGGAAAGAATCACAGAATCATCTAGGTTGGAAAGGACCTTGAAGATCATCTAGTCCAGCCATCAACCTAGCACTGACAGTTCCCAACTACACCAGATCCCTCAGCGCTATGTCAACCCGACTCTTGAACACCTCCAGGGATGGGGACTCCGCCACCTCCCTGGGCAGCCCATTCCAATGCCTGACTACCCATTCTGTAAAGAAATACTTCCTAATATCTAGTCTAAACCTCCCCTGGTGCAACTTGAGGCCATTACCTCTTGTCCTATCACTTATGACTTGGTTAAAGAGGCTCATGAAGAAGCTAAATGTCATACATGTCTTTTCCCACTTCTTGTTTTTCAGGCACTGGGCGCACACTGCTGCTTGATTTATTTGAAAATGCAGAGTTAGCTCTTTGTTCCTTGGCGGGTTTTTCTTCAGTAGGCCTCAGCAAAAGGCCTTAATTCCCCAAATGAGAAAAGGCGAGCCCAGGAGCCCTTTTCTATTGTGTGAGAAATTGCTAGATGAATCAAAAATAAATTTCAGGACTGAACAGTGTAATAGGTATGAAAATCATATGAGGTTTGCATTTAAAAAAGCTTTCTTCAGGGGTTACTCAACTATTTTAAACTCTCAATCTTCTGTTTTAACTCCACCCCTTAAAAGTTGAAGTAGCAATCACTTTAGTTAACTGCCTGGAGGGCTTTCTAAATCTTCTGCCCATTACTGGTTGATTTGCTTTTACAGTGAGGAGCTAGTGTCTTTAAATGAACTAAGTCCCAAGAGTTTAGAAAGACAAAAGTTCAATTTAAACTTAAGAAAATATGATGCCAGACATTAATAAAGCATTAGATGGATATTACAAGGTCTTGGTATAATTTTCTCCTGGAAGCTCTGTATAACTATGTATGAGTATCTCATCACTTTTCTGACTCTGAAATGCCATCCCAGGCACTTGCGTCATCAAGCTGAGGGAGTGCACAGTAACAACCTCCAGACTCTCTGAACCTGATAGTTCTCCTGGAGTTTTAGTCTTTTGTGAAATGGCCATGTGCATAATTTACATGTCGTGACAGTGATGGTTACATTATATGTTCCTACAAGGGATAGCCAGTTAGATGTCTTTTTGTACTTGACTGACACCATTTAGTAACTATCATTACATGAATGTTAATTAGGTTTATTTTATTCCCATGATCACAAAAAGATCTGAGCTATTACAGATGTGTAGAACTAGTGCTGTTTCTAAGTAGAGCTGTATTTAACGAAATCGTTCTCAGCTTCTAGATGACAGAAAGTGTGTATACCCATCATTTCAAAGTCTGAAATACTAAGATGTGTTTAGTTTGGGAACACTTGACTAGTCATGATTTCTTCTCCCTTCTTAGGAAAAAACAAACATGAGTAACAGGTACTAAGGTTTACTTTTATGAAGACTTTATTTTGTAGATATCTAAAGCCAAAAAACCTTACTGAAATCAGCATCTAGAAGATTAAGCAGCTTCTCCCTCTTTCTAAATTTCATCAGTGCTTTCTTTTTTTTGATCTTCACATCTTTAGGTATCCTGGAAACCTGTTTGGAAATGTACCACTACTCAAGTGTACTCTGCAACTGCGCAGTATTACCTTTCTGTTGGTTATAACAGAGTTGTTACTGCATTTTAAGTGGGTTTTTTTCTTGTTCTAGCTTTCTCTTGATGATGGAATAATGTATGTAACTACAAGATAACTATCAGAACAAGATATGGAGTTCAGCTTCAATTGATAAAAAACATTCTGCGTGACGTATTTTACCTCCATATGGCAAAAGCACTTTTAAAATTGTACACATTTTCTCAGAACTAGAACATTGCAATTTACTTCCCAACTGGTTCTGGGCACAGAGAATGTTTAGACATAAATGAGAAAATGACACAGAGATTGGTTGCCAATTTTCTGATTCTTCCTGCCGAGTGGAAGTCCGTGTCACTTGCTTGAGTAGATGAGCACTCCTTAGATGCAGACTGCCAGCTCAAGGGGTTAGGTGCAAATCGATGTTCACCCAGTTAACTCTGCTCTGCTGACTCCTTGAGTGACAACTCTGAAGTGTTTCTTGCCTTGAATTTCCTTTTTGCCAAACCATTTTTCTTGAGGTATCAGGTTATTTCTGATATATGCAGTAAATTAATGACAGCTGTGATTGACACTGCGTTCACACATTCAGGTGAATTCCTAACTGGGTGACATGGTTCGCATGCTGCATGGCTGTGACTGAAAAGCAACATGTTAAATTCATTGTTACTAGATGTCTGTTATCTGCAAAAGGCTTTCAGAAAAAGCTAGAGATATTTCTGAACCAAGAACTTTGAGAAAACAGTTACTGATAGTTTAAGATGGATGATTTTTAAAATTAATTATGTAGCAAAAAACAAATATTTTTCTTCACTGTTTTGCATTTCTTCTTTTTTAACATTGAAGTTATAAACTCTGTGTGAGAATATGTGATAAGATTCTGCTGAAAGTCATTAGCAATGGCATAACAATACTAAAATTATTTATGTCAAGCAACACAAAGTCAGCTAGACCTTGAGTTCAAAGAGAAGATGTGGTTTTAATGTAAATTAAACCAGATTCTTACTGGCCACTAATCAAGTGTTTACCTGTTTCCATTAAAACTACATTGAATTTAATCAGTATGCTTTCTAATGCGTGCACTTCTCCCTAAATAAGAAGCATATTTGGCATGAATATTTAAATTGGATTTTAAGTCCATGAAAGTTTAATTTAAATAAAAAGTGAGGTGTTCTTTCAGCATTGAAAGTTAACATCTTCAAATTCTATTCAACAGTTGTAAACAAATTTTAAAGCTATTAGTCTTGAGGGAATTTCTCTTAGCATTTGGGATTAAATGTCTTTAATAGCAAAAGGCTTAAATGTAACTACAGTTTATGTAATGTTACCTGTACATAAAATTTAAGTTTTTGTTTCTTGTAACTAAATAAAACTACTAATTAATTCAGAAATTGGAAGAATACAGAGTATTTTACATATAAAATGTGTATATAAGGCAATAAGCTGTAAGACATTTTTTGCACTTCTCACTGTAACCACTGAGTAGGATATGGGAGTAATTCTCTGTCATGATATATTCTTAACTTTTCAATACACAGGTAAAATAAACTCCAGCTTTATTTCTGTGATTCCTATTCTTTTCTCACATAATTTTTTGTTTCCAGCTTGTTTATTTTTTATAATAATAAAGAATGAATTGAGTCTTCTACAGTGGTAGGAGTATGGGCTAAGAAACCAATTAAAATTATCCATTAAACCAAAAAATCTTATGCTTGCCTATTTGTTGAATTAATTAGCCCCTGTGAATCCTTCTTGCAAAACTGGGCGTGTATAGTCTCAGCCTTCATTGTAGGTTGCTTATCAGGTTATTGATAAATAATTACATTCTTGCTAGTCACCTTTTTATTGTTCAGACATCTGTGCTCCAGTTATTTTCTGATATTTCGCAGACATTCATGATTCAGACTGGTTTTTTTCTGTTGGTTTTGTTTTGTATGTAGACAGCTTTTGATACAAAACTTCACTAGATTTTATGGCTTTGTCTTAAAGCAAGCACAGGTAATTGAAGTTTGAACTGTGTATTTGATTCAAGTGATATAAACCAAATAGATCAGTGTGGAAAAATTATCACCTTTTTACCTACAAATTTTATCACAATTTATCACTTTTATTACAGATCTTAAAACAGAAGCGTAATAGATGTGCTCATAAAATACGTGTAAATCTCCTTGGTCAACTCAAATCCTACATTCTCTTGAGCGCAGTACACAGCCAGTGGGATATGGGGCAGCTTCTTTGGATGGAGTTTATCCTTAGTCGTGACAATAAAAAAGGTAGCAAAGACTTGAGTCAAGACTGTACTTACAGGGTTAGAATTTCTGGTGTTTGACAACAGTGGTGCCATTGTCAAGTCTTCAAATATAAAACATATATTTGAGGGAAGAATCCCCCTGATAAGCTTTGGTGTTGGGACCAGGGTTTTGGAAGAGAACACCACAGGTAGCTTTATTCCCCTTTGGACTGGGTTTTCCCCACTGTGCTGGCAGCTGTCAGGATTGGAGTTTGTTTCTAGTATACTTCAGAGCACCAGTGTTGGAGCAGAGAGAATTGGTTAACTGAACCTTGCAGCACCTTACTCAGATCTCCACGGAAAGGTTTGCATTAAACAAGCATAGAAGTGCACGTGGGAAAGGCTCTCAGCCGGCTGGTTATTATCACTTGTCACTGTCACAGAGGTCTTGTATTACTGTTTAGTCACTGAGTCAGTTAACTATTGCTGGAAGATGAAGGGTTGAATATAAATGATGTAAATGTTCGTGAACAGATGCATTGTAGCATGATACTGTCTGTCACTCAGATTCACAGAGTGTACAAATTGTTATTCCTTGCTAGAGGAGCATCATTTCAGCAGTTTGAGGGGCTTTCACATTGTTAAATGCTAATGCATCCTAACAGACATGATATACTGCAAAGATATTATCTGAGGAAAAAGTAGCAGACATGGGCAGGGATAAACTTTGAGAGAGGTTGTTCACACTACAGGCACATGAAATCTGGAAAGGCATAGAGCTGAAGGCAGAATTCCATGAGGCTTTCATGTAACCAGGGTTTCACTCTTGATTCCCAACCTGGACACTTGTTACTTCCAAGTTTTGATGTGTTGTCCCTCCTTCCCTGCCTTTCCTTTCAACAGTGGTATTTGTGCGTCTTTGAGATAGAACACTACAGCTGCTTTCATTCTGTGGGTGAAGGAGTTAGGTACAAGAGGTCTGTCTGGCAACAGCCCATGACAGGCTGTGAATAAAGTCTTGAATTCATTTTACAAATACTAGTTAATGTCTTCATGACTGGACTGTAGTTCATCCTCTGCTTTGCTGCTGGAATCCCTGTTTGGATGATGGAGAGTAATTTGGACCTACATTAGCTGATAACTGAAAGTGAAACTCAGCTAATTTTGTAGGAATTTATGACGTTACTTTTTAATAATCTCTTGAATAATTGGAAACTGAAACAAGCTTTTAGACTGACTAATCTGTTAAAAACATTGAGGTGTAAAGTTATGGTGAACTGTCTGAATATTAGAGAGAAGTTGAATTCTCCAGCTAAAATATATTCATGAATAGCTCTTTGTCCATCAGTTAGTTAATATATAAGGTAACTTTTTAGGATATTTTTTATACAGAGTTTGATACTTCATTCAGGCATCATTAACAACTGCTGGAGTAAATAAAAGTGATTTAGTGTTTCCTGTTACTGCTTTCTTTAGACTTGTCTGGGAGATGATGTATGCCTGCTTCATTTCTGGTATATTTATTTGTCTATAAGAATGGTTTTCCATACTGGCCTGCGTGTTTGAATGAAGAACTTTTCTCCTTCACAGCCTTCATCCATTCAAGTGCTTTTAATCACAAAGTTTTCTTGACCTCATCCTTAAATTCATTCACAGACATCTTGCCTTAACTTTGTTGATTTCATTGGTTTGTTTTTTGTCAAATATGTCTTGTTTCACTTGTAACTGTGCTCTTTGTGATTGATTTCATTGTTTAATATTATTTAATTTTATGTTTTTATATATGTAAAATAAAAACATGCCTTTCTGACATGCTCAGCTATTTTTTCATGTGTTACTGTAGAGGAATGTGGTCTATGCTCTGTAACATGCAGCTTTGAGGAATGGTTCTCTAACAAGTATACAATTTTCTGCAAAGCACAGTGACTCCTGTTGTTAGACATCTCTATGCTTCTGCATATATTTCTTTGTTCTAATAAATTAAGTGAATTTTTCAGAATACATGTAATGTTCAAAAATAGACAGAAAGATGGGTTTGCGTACTCAGCTTGAACAAATTTAATCCCAGTGACAGACAGCCAAACTGCAGATGTCAGTGTGTAACATAGTCAAAAAGAGTATTTTTCTAGACTTGTCAGAGACATCATAGCAGAAAAAGATTCAGTCATCTATGAAAGGGATCAACAACATTCATGGTAGTATTCAGCCCTCCGGGACCACTGAAGAGGCTGTACCTTATGCTCTTCTAGTCCTCCTCGTGTCAGTCAACAGAAACCTCACTGCCTATGGAATAGGTGAGGCATGTGTGGAGGCAATTTCTGCATTGTACTCTTTTGGAGAATTGGATTGACTTTTGCTCAACCAGCATTTGTTGAAACCACCAGCATTGCCATAAAATAGGATTTTTGTAATGTAAAAAAGCAAATAAATGAGAGCTGCTTGTGTCAGTGAGTGTTCTGAATCTGACCGTTGCCTTCTGTAGATACTGTGTGATCAGAGAATTGTGATTTGGTAGCATTGCTGGTCACTTTGTACAGATTCGTATGGCTATATGTAATTCAGTGCAATCCAGGCATTTGTTTAGTACCCGTTTTAGCACACAGGTGGTAGCAAAGCATTTAGTTTCGATTTATTTCATGTAGGACAACCTAGTGGTTGACTTAGCATCTATTGCCACCTCTATGCATCAGTGTTCCTGAAGTTTTAACAGTCTCACAGAGTCAAATAAAGTTTTAGGAGAAGAAATCAAAAGCATTATCTTCTGGTTTTGGTGGCTACCAGAATGGCAGAAAGACTCCATCTTCCAAAAAGGATTTTCTTTTCTTCAAGGTTCAGAGGGTGTCTTTAAACCGAAAGAATACCATTTCCTTTCTCAGACTGTTGGAAAGATTTCCTTCCTGTAATTTTATTTTTAAACCAAGTAATTCAAGGCCAGAATTTTGAAATCATGTGCTTATACAACAAAGGTTGTTTGTTCTGTTATTTTAAAAAAGCACGTGGCACTTACCATTTCCCACAGGATCTCTTGTGGACTGAGAATCAGAAGAGATTTTGGAAAGCTAGGAGTGCATTTGCTGGCTGGGTGTAAGCTAGGAACCTTTGATAATTCTGCCCCAAATTTCAGTTGTTGAAAGAAGGTCTTTCTGTGGAAATTCTTAAAAATCATCTTTCCTTTTCTTTGTTGTCTGTACACATTTCTTCCCTACCAAGCAATTTTGGCTTGATGTTTACATTGTGTGTTAAATTGACTTTAACTGCTTCAGTCAAGACTTGTCTTAATATGGTGTAGAAATTAGCCTGTTTTCTGTGTTCTGTGGGATTTTTAAAATTTGTCTTTATTCAGTAATTATATTACCTCACATTTTTATAGGGCTTTTCTCTCTTAAATACTAAAGCATTTTACCTGCTGGGTCATCATTTGAGAATTGGCCAAAACTGACCAGATTTCCGCCACTGGCAAGAATGATGGTGTAAGAATCAGACAAGGAATGGCGATGGAGATGTTGGAATATTCTTGTATTCCTACTCTTGAATACAATTGTTAATTCTCTAGCTTTTTGACATGGGTCCTTCCACAAAAAGAAATAATAAACATAGGTGCATTACTTTCTAATTTAACAGTTTCCAAACTGTTTGGAATATATTTAAGGAACAGAGAAAATGCTCTCAATTTTCTTTATTTTTGCTATTTAAAACAAACAGAACAGAAACTACTCAGGAAAATAGTCTGTCAGAGAACCCTACCAAGTTTAAAGACAAAGAAAGGAAATCATTGCAAAACTGTTTTCAGTCTTGAGAAAAGGAACGTTAGATTTCATAAATGGTTCTTGTAAATGCACCTTCCCCATCCAGGTGATTGTAATTTGCTTGTTCCTACTGACTGCCTTGTTACAGTTGTTAGAGGAGTATGAGATGCCTCATGCGATCATAACTCGCCATCTAGTGCCATATTTGTGAATTACTACAGCTACATCTCTAAATCCGTTAAGGATTATGTTCATTTATTTCTTTAGGAGAGGATTCCTGTTTGTCCATTCGTCATCCCACAGAGGGAAAGCCAGCTCCTAGGCCAGTGCTGGATGCTATTCTATAGCACGTATAGGGAGGTCATAAATGGTTGAAACAGGTGATATATGACTACTGAGTCTCTGGTGGACCAGAGAAAACGTGAGATATGCCAATAGATAAAAACAGGGATATCAGACACAGCACCCTATATTACAGCCATATTTTTAATTTAAGTATTTTTTTTTTCTCAGCAATATTTTTGCCATATTGTATAGAATATTCCTTTGCTTTTAGAGTAATGCCTTTGCTTTCATACACCTGCAACAATGCTGGTTGTGTTGTAAGTTACTGTGTTACTTCTATATCATTAATTCATGTGACAACATTCAAATAAGTTAGTCTGCAAACAGGAAGACAAAGGCTACTTGCAAGAAATGTTATGAAACTGCTTAACATCTGGTGCAAATCTCAAGCAAACCGTTTGAATTTACATATGATGAGCTAGGAACAGCGTCATCTTTGCTCAAAAGAAGTTACTTTGTCCAGGGAGTGGAAGAGAAATTTTTCTGTTGCAGGGGATCCACAGTCTTCTTATCATCTCTTCAAATTGAAATGTGGACTCACTTGTCCTGTGTTCTTGCTTGTCCTACAATAATGACTTGTTCCCATGATTTGTGACATCTAGCTAATACAATATGCTAAAATACAACTTGACACAGAAACTCTATACCTTGGAATTGTTTTTGTTCAAATAGAAACCAGGTAGTAAGCTCTCTAGCAAAAGTACTGTATCACACCAAAGAAGGTGAGGTGAATATAGACTTCTGTGGCAGTTAAAAAATACAACTTCCATCATTTCTGTTAATCAGAGTGATGTATATACAATATGCTCCTTATGGTATATAAACTTAACTCACTCTGGAGCTTCTTGCTGTGCTTATTACAGAAAATGGAAGACATCTGGTCTCTGGAGCACCAAAAATACTGTACTCAAGAGCTGAAATTATAAGGGAGTGTTAGGCACTCTCCCAAGAACGCAAAGCCAGCATTTCTAATTAGGCCCAAAAGGCAGTACTGTTGATGTGCATATGGCTATACCATGTTGCAGCTCCTTTGAAAGAAAATAAATATTAATTAAATTGCAGCCCTGAGATATGATCAGTTGAATCTAATTTAATGTGCACTACAAGCTGTTAAATTATAACTGAGCACTTTTAAGATTCAAAACACCTAGCTTTTTAAGAGTTGGTAACTAATTTAATAATACAGATGTGTATTCTGTTGTTTAAAGGCACTATGTATTATTGGAGTACGGATGGATGTAGTGGCATATGTCTGAGTCAAGTGATTTAGGGACCCCTAATTGCACTTCACATTAAGAAAAGTCCTATCAGTACGATCAGTTTGTTTACTGTTCAGGAGGGGAGATGGCCGGGACATGGGTAGGATGTTTGCCCATAACTTGGCCACAGATGATAACTTGTGTCCATCACAAACTGATATCCATTTTGAGTTCAGGTTGAATCTGTCTGACTTCAAATTTGTGTTGCAGAGGTAGCAGTTAAAAACATACAGGGTTTGGATGTGCCTATATAAAGTGTCTCTGGCTGAAGATCTGTGCTAAAGACAAGATGTGCACGCTCATTAGGAGAGAGACTTTCTGAGCTGTGGTGCACAAGTATGTGGTAGCTCAGCAGTGGCCCAGCTGGGTGCAAGCAAGGCTTTGTAAGAAGAGAAAAAAATCAATTCTCCTGAACTGGAGCTGAAGCTTACTAAATTTGTAATGGATTCTGCTTCTCGTGAACAGAATAATATATGTAAACAAGAAAATACACCTCGAAATATGAAACTGAACCTTCTAATACCTTGGCTAAATGGGGGCCAAGGTACGTTTGATATCTAGTTACAGCTTTTTTCCTCTTTTTTTCCCTTCAACTTCTATTCTATCATAGGAATTAAATGCTGTGAGGAATCTTCTTACCTTAATTCTGCATCTCTGACTATGAGCAAAATAATTTTCCCATGCGTAGCGTCACTGAGTTGTGTGGTCCAGAGTATTTATTAACCAGGATTTAGTGCTTAGGGTACATTTTTGGATCATTAACTGCCAAAAGTCTAGAATAATGAACAAATGTACCTGGCCCAAATCCAGCAGTAAGCCTCGTTGAATCAAAACATAAATCTCAGATATCTATACCTGTGTGAGCTGAAATCAAAATTACCCAGAAGAGGCTACTGTTCAAGTAAACTACTAAAATACACTCTAGGAAAAAGATGACAGTATAGTAGGTGTTTCTTATTTTCCTTCATCTCCATTTCAAAAACACTTACTAAAAGAGGGATGAAAAAATGTAGGCATGTACAGTGCTTCTACTTCTGACAGTATAGCAAGGTCCTGGATTCATACTGCTCTTGTACATGAGGTCCTCCACTCACTGCGATCTGCATGCACCCAACTGAGCTATTCTTAAGAAAATAGTGTTCATGCTTCCAATTTCTATTAATTTTTACTTTTCAGCTGAATTCAGTGAAAAGTTGAGAATATTTCAAATCAAGAGCTTTAATGCAATATGGATTTAGCTTGTCTCATCCTTTAGGTCTTCTGGATTCCTTATATAGTGAGATGTATAAAAGACTTGATCCTCTACTGAAAATATCAAAGATTATTTTTAATTGGAGGAAAATGGATGGGCAAGGAGTGCAAAGGAGAACCAACTTTCCTGGCCAAGGTAATCATTTCAAGATTAAGCTCCCTTGCTAAAAATTGAAAGAGGAATCATTTGTCATGTGTAGCCTCTTAGGAATTACAAATTTTGAAATAGAATCTGACAGAAACAATTCCTGATTTCCCCATATTTATCTGTCCCTGAGAACATCTCCACTCCTGGAGGTTTGGCTGCCTAGTCTCAGGGCAAACTTCACAATAACATAGTTGAGGGCTACCCTCCTTCCCTTGGGTGACCTTGGAGAGGGTGTTCCCAGATAGTTCTGCAGGAGACCTCAGTGAGGGATGGACCCCCTTCCCAGGGGAGATGAACTTGAACTGAGCCTTTAGTGCTTGACCCCTGCCTGGGCTTCAGCTCCAGCCATGTCACAGCCAGGCCTGTGCCTGGCCATGGACTTCGCTGATCTGCACCCCTGCCATGACTCACAGGCTGACTTCCTGGCCTAACCTCAGGCCTGCCTCATCCCTATGGACTTGCCTTGCAATCTGTCTGACTCTGGTTATCTTCACTGGACTTCTCCTTGAAATTCAGATGGCATTCTAATGAGGTTTTTCTCAGGTGAGCCAAAATTGACAGGTATTCAGAGAAGGAGCAGTGAAATGGGGGACACTTTCAGTGGCAATAATTTTCTTTTTCGTTAGGAGAAAAATCACATAGGCTAGCTTAAGGTTCATTTGTCAGGCCAGATATATCTGATAACAAAGGTATGTTGACCTACCACATGCAATTAAAGGAAAAAATCCTTAATGCACTTTGTATGTCCAAAATTCCATCAAAACCTTTTTCTAGCTCCCGTAACTGCTTATGACATGCCTCAGAACACTGTTCAGCCAGCCTTGGGAATGTGTGTTGGATTGTAACAAACAACTGTTGAACATTTTCCAACTCTTCTGGTGCATTCCTGCTGGATTTGTGTTCACTTCAGCTCTCAAGTGTTTCTAGAGAAAATTTTTACTTGTCTGGTTAGAACATATGTGATTGTTACTTGAAGACAGAGAGAAAAAGGTTATTTAATCTGTTCAATTAGAAACCATGCACCATCTAAAAATCCCAATATCCTTCACTTGATTCCTGTTGCATCATTGTTTTTACCTAAAGTTAAGGAGTTTGGGATCATATCCCTACAAAATCTGTAAGTCCCAAATCTCTCACTTAGAACTCTGCTTAGATTTCCATCTAAGCTCAGAACTCACTTCCCTATGTAGCTGTTACAGTTGCAAGGGACTCAGCAGACTTGTATGCCTGACATCTTGTCCTCAGCCCACTTCCAGAGTTGCCCGCTGCACTACAATGCAGTAGGTTGGAAAGTATCAGCACACTGGGAATAGTCTTGGGACTATAAAAAATAGTGGGAAGCCAATCAGAAGTGTCCTAGTCTCTGTAACGAAAATTTTTTAGTTAAAGATCAGAGGGAACACTTTAGTGATTGAAAATCACAGTCACAATCTCATCCTTTTAGAACTCCAAGAGTCATAGATGTGCCATGAATAGGATAATCCTGATTTATGTCATTATGTCTCTTTCTAACGGGCTCTCACTACAGAATTTGCAGGCAGTGACAGCTCCCAGGCCAATGGAGGCCTCATTCATAATTTAAGGCCTCATCCCTTGTTCAGGAGATCAGGCCACTGGAGCAAAAGTTTGCAGTTTTTTATGTTACTTATCATGAAATGAAGTCATAATCTCCAAAGAAGCTTTCAGCAAAGGTAGTATATAATCAATCCCAGGTAAATTGTCATTAAGGCCCCAACACCTCTTTGAGGAGAGAGGTAAAAAGCAATTACAGATCATGTTAAACTTAACAGCTGCTTCTTTTGTGGGAAAGAAAAGTAGAAAAGGGAGAATTTGAATTATTTTGAGTATTTTAAGTATGAAACATGGCCGATACATTTAAGAAGTGATCAATATTTCAAGATTCTCCTTAGAATGAATTCATATTGGTCTTCATCCAAAGTTACCAGCAGTAGTGCTGATTGAATTCTAGTAATGATAAGATAGGCTTGTCACATAGATGTAGAAACTTATTTAATAAAACTGGACAAAGGAAAAAAGAGGCAAAAGCAATGTGTGAAGTTTTTAAGAGACATAGTTCAATGTTAGGTTCACTGTGGTATATTCTGCATTAACACAGGGCATGCTTATTTGCACTTTTATATAGAATGATCCAAATAATGTCATGCTCTCCTATGTCATAAATTAATGGGAGTTAAATTGGCTCTGCTAGCTCAGCTTTAAATAACAACAAAGCGGTCTGGACAGTATCTTTACATGTGCCAACAACTCCCAAAGAAAATTGTTCTAGCTAAGAATTGCATAATACCATAGCTCTACCATGTCACCTCCTCTGTGCTATAAGGTTAGTAAGTCATGTGACCAGGCTTTAATTTCTACCAAGAGTATAGCTGAAATGTAAGGAAATTCTAACTTAGCTGAATACTTCTGATCAAGTTTAGAAGCCTTGAGCAACTCAAAGAAATGTAATAGATATTTGAATCCTGTCCCTGAGTTCCATTAGCCGTTAGGTAAAGACTACATCATAAGCCTTGTCTATATTGCAATAGCCTTCACACATCTGCTCTGAATTCATTAATGGTACTCAGAAATTTTGCAGCCTTGACTTAGACTATATTGCTTGAATTGAAGTGGATAAAATCTATTTCCTGCATTTTTCTTTGAGTATACTGCTGTAGATATGCCTATTATGCAATTTTTAAGGAATGTTCCCAGTTCTGCTGAAGACAGGCAATATTGTCAGTTCTCCCTAGTCTACCATGAATCTTCCAATGATTGGTCTTTTCAGTGATCTGGCTCTTCATTTGATTTATCAGTATGTAATTATACTTCTTACTTCAGAAAACAAAACAAAACAAAACAACATTAAAAGCATCTCAAGCGAATCTATGCACTCAGAAGATACGAAAAGAATCATACTCACCTGTGCCTGGTACATGCATATGTAGATATGTAATATGTAGAGATATTTGAACCCCAGCCTGCAAATCTAATAGCACTAAGAAAATTAAAATAATAACACATAGATGTGGTCTGAGTCATAGAGTGTTTCTTAGGAATAACAATTCCTTAAAAACAAATGTATATACTTTTTTTTTTTTTTTTCACCCACTAATAATCTATTTAAATATCTCAAAGTTCCACAGAGGTCCTGTTTTATTCACTTGGTCAGTAAGAATCATTTTCTTTATATGAACAGTGATGCAAAACCAGCCTAGCTTGGCAAAGATTTCTGTTACTGGCTTTGTGGCGATCACTCTTCCACCGCTGTGTGGAGCTGGCTTGTGTTGTTTCTTCTAGTAAGTATGTAGTTATCATGCAGTCTTGTCAGAATGTTAATGGGACTATTTACAGTCACATCTGAACAGATGGACCTAAGCACAGATGCCACCTTTGCTCTACTCTTGTAGGCTCTCCATAGGAGTAAGAGCCTAGTTAAACAAATACACATCAACATTGAGTCCAAGGTCATCCTGAATGCAATTAGTAAATATACTATGGCTTTTATGAGGAAAGCAGTGCATAAACACCTGTCAAGCAAAACAGGTCTAGACAGAGAAAAAGAGACGGATAACCTGTACAGGTGAAACCCGGATCAAAGTTGTGACTGTAGGGGAACCTTATTTAAAAAATAATGTTGGGAAATGTTGGATTGACTTGCTTTCTCATACAACTACAGAGGCCACAGTCACACCTGATACTGCAACTTCCCTACCAGAGAGGAGAGTTCCAGCCAAATGCTTTATCTTTCCAACATTCCAGGTAGCAGGAACGTGCAGTTGCAGGGAAGAACAACCCCAAGGTATCACTTACAGTTCTTCTCGCTCCTGCTTAGCATAGAAGTGCAAATTTAAAGCTTTTTAGCAAATATGTGTAGCTCACAGAATTTTGCTTTGTCAGTGATATTCCAATTGCTATTACTGAGCTGGAGGGGGCTTCTGCTTTGTTTATTTGTTTTAATAACAATTAAAAAAAAACATTGCTGCTTTCTCTTGTCTGTTCATTAACACATCAGGTTTTGACTTCCTTAATGAGAAAGTACACAACATGCCAAGATGAGTTTCTAAATGTCTGTTCAGCACTGGGCTCTACTGGACTCTTACTTAAGCTGTACTTAGAAGGTACAAATTGCTTTCACTTGACTGTACAGCCTGAAACTTTTTCAACAGCATTCAGATGACTTACTGACCCTGATGATATGTCAGCTTGTATCAATTTTACACATGTGCAGTTTCATTCACTCCTAATGTATATGAAAATATATGAGAACAGAATGCAGATACATCTTGTTTCCAGGATTTTCTTACATCCTGATACTTAAAACAATGGAGATGTAATACACAAGTCAAAGTGAATAAATCTTCAGATGGTGGGTTATGACATATCTGTCTCGCCTGAAATCATTTCAAAGTAAAATTTTTGAGTGAAAATGATGCTTCTTGAAAGAATTTAGGGAGATATTCTTCCACAAAAGTTAGGGTAGGGAAGAACAACAAAAACATACAAACCATATAATGATAGCTCCTGCTTATCAAAAGCTCCAGATTCCTGGAAGCTTTGAGCCAGAGTAAAAATGTCCAAATATTTTTTTGATTAAAGATTCAAGTAAGAGATTAAAATAGCTGCAAGTTCGGCTGTCTTTTAAAGACACAGATGGATATGTGTTTCAAAGTACCTTATTTCAGTCATATATATGTAATGTGACAGCAGTGTAAAGCCAGGGCACACTCCTGACACTGTAAGTCTGGGTAAGGACCCTGCCCTAAGTGAATGTTTGAATACAGGGGTGTTAAGAAGAAATTCTGTTCAATCCAGAGTCATATATGAATTGTGTAACAAAAGCAGGTTTTTTCTTATGCTTGATGGCCATTAACTTTTAAAAGCCTCTTCATCCAGTAGCCCCATTGTAACATTTATAGTCAATTTTCAACAGGACTCACTCTCAAAAGGTAGCCATTATTTTAAGCATTTTTGAAAATCTGTCTGCTTTTGATGCCTAAATGCAGTGTGTTCTGTTCTGTCACTCTTCTCCATCCTGTTCACAGAATAACGCTTCATTTAATAACACTACAATTTTTATTTCAAATTACAGTGATTTGGGAAGTTCTTTTAAAAAAGGACTAAAAGCCTTCTACGAACTCTAGTCCTAAAATATTCTCTCTTCCACTCCCTAGTGGTGTTAGCTGTTGATTTACACAGGATGAAGTTCAGTTCTTTTTCTTGCTATCACACTGATGAAGAAAGTCAGAATGTTGACACTTCATCTGAAAGTCTCTTCTAAAATTATTCCATTTTTTAAATGGGTCCAGGGGCTTGGAAGCTGGAGTTGCAATGAGAAACACAAAACTTATTGACAGAGTCTTGGAAAGCTCAAAGAATTTAACCTTTCAGGTGTGATTTGCTGCCTGATCGATCAGTAGGTTCACTTTTTTCTCCAAAGTTCCTGAGAGGGCTTTGTAGATGAGCTGCTGTAGGGTGATGATCTGTGAACTGCTAAAAAATGCGTGTAAACTTTTCCTTGAACAGGCTCATGTCAATGTATTTTTCAAAACAGAATAGTTTATGCAATCACAGACAGGCATATCTTTGCCTCTCTGTGGCTTTATAATCTGTCTTCATCAGTGTACCAGCACGTTGGTATAAATCTGGTAGCATTTTAAGTATTCATTGGATTGCAGCTAAGAACCAGAGGACTTCTCTCATTATAACTGGCACTGGCACTGTAGGATCAGTTACCAACTTTAAGCAGGAGGGCAATTTTCTTTTTGTATCATTTGTATCATGATGAAAAAGGTAAATTACATGTTGCAAGGTAGTTACAAGAGAGAGTTGGGGTTGTTCGGCCGGGAGAAGAGAAGGCTCCAGGGAGACCTTATTGTGGCCTCTCAGTACTTAAAGGGGCCTATAAGAAAGATGGGGACAAACTTTTAGCAGGGTCTGTAACAATAGGACAAGGGATAAAGGTTTTAATCTAAAAGAGGGTAGATTCAGACTAGATATAAGGAAGGAATTTTTTACAATGAGGGTGGTGAAACGCTGGAACAGGTTGCCCAGGGAGGTTGTAGATGACCCATCCCTGGAAACATTCAAGGTCAGGCTGGACGGGGCTCTGAGCAACCTGATCTAGTTGAAAAGTCCCTGTTCATTGCAGGGGGGCTGGACTAGATGACCTTTAAAGGTCCCTTCCAACCCAAACTGTTCTATTATTCTATATGATTCCATGATTTCCTGAACCCTGTCAAAGTAAATGAATAAACATCAGTTCCCCAGGTAGCCCAAGAACCCAGTAAGGCTTCCTACTTCTGAGAAGGACAATTGGACTCTGCCAGTTCTTCCTGTTTCCTTTATTGTCATACCTCTTCGGGTCTTAACCAATGTCAGATTTCAGTTTTGAAGACCAAGAAGAAGAAAGGTAAAAGAAACACTAAGAAGAGAGAGAAGCTTTCAAAAAAGAGAAAGAACAGGAAAATAAATAGAACCTGTCTGAACCAAAAAGGACGGGGCAGCTGGGCAGCTGATCATCCAAATGTCAAGTATTAGAGGCATCAGTCAAGACCTTAATCTTCTGTGAAGTTGGTCAAGTGACATAACTTCTCAGTGTTTCAGTTTCCTTACCTTCAGTATTCCTATCTCTACGTATCCTGCATCATGGGTGGAGACCTCAGTGTTGCAAAGGTAAAGATGAGCCTTAAATCTGTAAACAGACTTGTATAGCAAGTGGCCATAAGAAAACTGTAAGTAGCCTTAGCTCAAAGATTAACATTAGATATGTGCAGTCATTGAGGTTGTGAAGGGAATGATGAATTGCTCTTATTTATGGCACAGTTCTAGGAGAGACTTACAACACCCTGATTTGAAATGATTGAAAAACAACGTTTGTTGTATCAGCTAACCAGAAGAGCAGCCAAAATGTGCTCCTCTTCAAGGACACTGTGATCGAATCCTCAAGCAGGGAAATGATCTTGGTAGTAGTATTCTGAGTGATCATCAGCACAAGAGGTTAGAGCTTGTAGAGCTTCCAGAGAGAATGATTTCTTAATAACAGCTTCTTGTGGTTATCTTTCCTGTGGAGGAGCCTAAATGCTGAATCCATCAGTGCTGACAGTAATCTGTTTCTTCCTCCGTTTATTTCTCATCTTCCTTCTCTCCCCTTTCCCCTTCAGAACAAAACACTGAATCTCACAAGCTTTGTTTCAAGAAATTAACAAGTTCAAACACAATAATACTACTAATGATAAGTAAATAATTATCTGTGTTTGCCATTCTGGAAGGGTGAAGACTGCCATGTAAATAAGTTAATACAATAGAACTCGGCTCAGACTGCTGAAATCAGTGGGCTGATCACTATAGGTTTCACTGCTCTCCAGATGAGACCTCGGGCACAGTAATTACATACCACATCACCGACTGCCTTTTCTCCTGCTGCTAATTGTTACTTCTTGGTTAGCTGAATACTTAATAGAGAAGAAGAAGAACATCGTGTTGTGTTGTATTTTATCCCGTTTTAATTTTTTTGACGTTGTTCTTTTCCTTTTTGGAAAAAAAAATAAAATAAAATAAAATAAAACCCCAAACAAACAAACAAACAAAAAAAAAAACCCCAAACAAACAAACTGGCTGCTGGCAGTGAGATTTGTGAAGTTGTAAAGTCACATCTAAATGAGCAGGGTCTGCTAGAATAGCTGTGCTTAAGAAATCGTGTGCTCCAGCTGATGTAACAGTCTAAGAAGGCATGAAAAACTGATATAATATCAATATATGCTGACAAATAATTCTGAATATAATTCAGGGAAGGAGTGTAGATACATCAACAGAACAACTTTCTGCTGGTATGTGCTGAATTTCCCCAGGAGGGCTCTGCCCCTGCAGCTGGGCTCCGCCGCGGGAGAGCACCTGCATCCAGCTGCGCTCACATCTAAAGCCCTGCTCTGCATTTAGACTCCCTGGGTGTGGAAGCAGAAGTTCACTTTCATCACTACACTGCAATTGCCTCGTGTAGTCTTGCCAGTACACTGCAAGGACCGACTATCAGCAGTACCTGCCTGGCTGTGCATCTATTCCCTCACACCTGCCTTCTGCTCCCTTCCCATCTCTGCTTCTTCTCAGTTAAGAAAAGATGTTCTTGGCTGCTCTTTTTTGCTTCCTTATCTGAAAGCAAATCAGCTTATTATATTCCATCCATTATCTGCAACAAATGTTCATGGTCCAAAAAAGGTTGGGAAGCCCTGAACGAGATATTCCGTTCAAAATTCCTCCTAAACCGAACGATTTTACTCTGGTTGAGTCGTTCTTAATATTGAACTGTTTGAGCTAATTTAAACACACCTGTTAAGAATTTATAATTTATATTCCAGTGCTATGCTGCAGAAATAATACCGGGTTTGTTCCTTTCAAGGTTAAGAGGAGCGTTTCAGCGATTTCCTCGCTACTCTTGTCGCGTGCAATTATGCAACGTGACCACAAGAGGTCAACAATGATACGTAATCACTAATATCCCCTTATTTGTATGTATGAAATACATTATAATAGAAATACGTAGTCAGGCTAGATTTTCTGGCTATTTTAGAGAATATTTTCTCATGTTTATAGAAATAATGATAATAACATTGTTAATCTTTTCTTCTAAACGTATTTGAATGATGATTTTCTAGTATGATTTCTAGAAAACTTTTTCACTGTTTGTTTTCAAACAAAAACCAAGTTATCAAAAACTAAGTAAATTGCCTAGCAAATGTATGTGTTCCCAAATTACACGATTATCTTTATTCATATAATAATAAAATGGGCCTGTGTTCATTGAGTGAAATTTATCAGCATATCCAAGAACGTGAAAATTTATTCATATATCTGGGCACAGCACTGACCTCAGTGCAGCTCTACAAATCCCCAGACGTGGTCTCTCGTGGTTTAGACTGCAGCTATCTAGGTCCCTGCTCATGACTTCAGCCAGCACAGACTGCGTGTGTGTGTATTTTGTGCCACTGTTACTTTGCACCTTTAGCACCACTTAGCCCTGGCGCTCCTTGCAGATATATGTAAATATATTTCAGACACGCTAAAGTGGCGTGTTGACTTCTTTCTTAAAATTTGTGTCTGTAGGGCTAAGACTTACTAGCTGATCACCATATGACTGCTTTTACTGTAGCTATTTGTATTGCTATAAAGGAAGCATGTACCTGTGCCTATTATTGGCACTTAAACTTCAGTCATTCACTGTCTGTGCAATTGGAAACTGCATTTTTTCCTCACAACCTCTTTTTGTCATTCTATGTGTCATAATCAGATTCTCCTTTAAAAATTAGATTGAGATCTCAGAAGTAACTGTTTTCAAAGGAGAAAAGGCTGACCATGGTCATCTGTGATGAAGGGAAGCAGAGGTCAGCAACGTACAGCATTCTTGTCTGTTCATCTAAAAGGGACTCCCACATATTGTAGATTGGAGGTTGCAGAGAGCTGGGGATGAGCCTCTTTAACCAAGTAACAAGCGATAGGACAAGAGGGAATGGCCTCAAGCTGCACCAGGGAAGGTTTAGACTGGCTCTTAGGAAGTATTTCTTTACAGAAGGGGTTGTTGGGCATTGGAATGGGCTGCCCAGGGCAGTGGTGGAGTCCCCATCCCTGGAGGGGTTTAAGAGCTGGTTGACATAGCACTTAGGGATCTGGTGGAGTTGGGAACTGCCAGTGTTAGGTCAATGGTTGAACTAGATGATCTTCAAGGTCCTTTCCAACCTAGACGATTATGTAATTCTGTGATTGCATTCTCATTAGCAGCCCACCTTTCACTGACTGAAGGTGACATACCCAACTTTTTAACGGGCACCAGTTGCATTTCATGCTCATTATAGTAGCATAGTAGACAATGGAAAGTTTATTGCAATACTTTCCACCTGAAGGGCACTAGTATGATATCAACTAATGTAACTAGTAGTTGCTGTTGCATATTTACACATTTTGCATGCGCAGGTAATACAGAAAGTTACTTTTAGGTTTTGAAAAGGAAAAGGTTTTCATGTACATACTTTCAGAAGCTTTAAAAATAGATGATGTCTTGAATAAAAATAGTTCAATTAAAGGAAGTCATTTCAAAGTATAATTGATAATTTTAAGTAAGTGTGGCCTTGTAACAGAATGCAGATGGCAAACCCACTATCCAGTCAACCCCAGGGTGTGATCAAGAAAAAAGCAGGAGGTGCAATACATTCTATTAATTATTTTCACTGCTACAGTTGTTTGCTATATAATACAGGTCAACGGGGTTAGCCTGAAGCTTCTCCTAATATATTAGTAAATAAATTTGAACAGATTTTAATTTGCTAATGGAAAGGTCTGAGCCAGTTGCAAATAAGAGTGGAGCTACTTTGTCTTGCTCATTACTATGCAACATGGCTGCTCCCAGCCATTCATACAAAATGTTACATTTCCATAAAGCACAATGTAATTTGTCACAGGGAAAAAAAAAAAAAAAAAAAAAAAGCAACACCCAAAAAAACCCACTCTGTAAACTATATTAGATTAAAGACAAATGTGTATCATGGAGCAATCATTCTTATGGAGTCCGTAGGATAATTACATGTTGAACACCTGCCTCTGAATGCTTGCCAAATAATCCAGTATGGTACCTTTGTAATACTTATGTTTCAGGGAGAAAAAAAGAAGTATATGCTATTTCCAAAGGGTATAAACAAGAGTGAGCCTTTTTTCACATGCCTCCTAATGATTTCTCACCGTTCTGAAGCCTTGCTACGCCCCTGTTCCAACTCATACAGCTTCCCGTGCTGTGCATTCACACAATTGTAACGGAGCACCAGCTGCAGGGACTGTTTGTTTCTCACTCTTTTTCAATTCTTAATAACAATCCCTAGGGTGGTTTGTTTTTTTTTTTTTTTTCTATAACTCCCTTGTAAACATTTGTAAATATTCTCATTTCACAGATGCAGAATCAGAGGCACACAGGTCTGTGTCTTGCCCAAGATCTAGATTGTTAGCAGCAAAATTGGGAAGAGAGGCTCTTTCCAATCCTAGTAGCACCGTCTTGGTTTTGCTGCCTCCTTCTTTACATTGCTTAGAACAGGTCTGCTGCAAGCAGAGAGAATGATCACTCTTTTTAAACAATGACAGCTGATTAAGAGGTATAGGCAGTACACTGTTGACAGGTGTTTTAGCCCAGCAATGCTACCTTGTTGCTTCATTTCACTGTTTGTGCACCATAGGTATTGGGACCTGTCTTAAATATCATTTTTTTTTTAAATTAGATCATGAAGCTTCACATGTGCATCACTAGTTCAGTTACTTTAACATCTCCCCCTCTTGTGAATTTTAAAACTTAGGTTGGCCTGGTTGTCCAATTCGTTCTTTCCATCTTAACGACATAAACAAGGCTCTATAAATATTTAGAGTGATTAGAAAAGCTGCTGTCATTGATGTTTTCCTAAGACAGGCTTCTAAAGGGGAGAAGGACAATTTCTTGTCCAGGAGGGTTTATGCAGACAAGGCATTTAAGGGTTCATGCAAAGAGGGGTCACAAGTTGGCAGTTTAAAATGCATGGCCTTAAATTGTATTTGCCTTATCTTCACACAGAATATTTCTGGCCATCAACAATTTTCTCCATGTTTAAAATCTCGCCTGGTTTTCATGGGTGTGGTTTTTTGTGGGGGTAGGGTTTCTGTGCTTTAGTTTTGTTTTAATGGCCTCCTGGTTTTAAATATTCCACCTGTTTGTATTGCTCAGATGCATGAGGTGACAGGAAGGGCTGTTAATGTTTAAACCTTTGCCATTTTCACCTCTTCTCTCTTTTGTGATGAGAGAAGTGGCACTCGATTTTAAAATGGTCACAAATTAAGAAGCATCTAAGGATTAGTCCCTTAATTACAATAATCCTTAAAGGATTATTCAGAGATTGCCCTTACTAAAGTTTTAAACTTAGTCATGCATTTTAAATCAGGAGCAGACTGATCTATGGTACAACAAAAGAGAGGGTTCAGGTTTGAGCATAGTTTGCGTAAATATGTTTAGGTTGAGAAAATAGTCTACCTCAGACAACACAACTACTGATTCATGTTCTGTTTGTTACTGGTAACCTGCTTGCCCAGTGAATCTCATAGCATTTTACGACTTTTCAATAATTCAGTTCTATTTGACATAGAAAAGCCTCAAATAAGTGAGCAGAAAGGGGGCTCCCTGGCTTCCAAGGTCAATGGTATGAGTTTTCAGGTGAATTCCTTTCTACCATCCCACAGCCTTGAATATGAGAAGTAGGTGAAGTCCCCAGGTTATTTTTGGTCATGTGGATTCCTACCACCCAGATGTTTCAGTTGCTGATTTCAGTAAAGCACTGATTAAAAGAAAAGATCTTCCAAAACTTCTAAATCACAGTGCTAACTTCACTGACCATGCCTGCCTGGATGACAACAGAAGGAACATTTATAGGACTTCCACAAACTGTGTACTTTATACATATTAATTAATCAAGATTCCAGAGGCAACATTCACTATGTGTCTTCTCATATTCTGGCCTGAAATTGTAAACAACTCTAATTTGACTGTTCTGGGGAGAGTGAGGGAGGAAGGGAAGGAAAGAAGGAAGGGCAGAAGGTAGGTTATCTTCTACTTTTTTCACAAAGTGCTGTGTAATCACCGATATTTACCTTGACTCCTTCCAGGAGCAGACAGAACTGCTGTTAAATGGCTGAATGGATAAATCAAATGAAGGACGTTTATACATAATTCCACCCATTTTGGCTCAAGGCATGAATAGTAAAATAATTAACAATGGTATTTAACTCCCCTGCCTTTTTGTCCTAAACAACTTTATTCTAATCTACCTCTTTTCTTCTGTCCAAATCTTGTTCTACCTACTTACTGTTTTCTAGTTACTTTCCTCTTCTTTTGTCACTTTTCATAGGGAACCTTTTCCCACACTAAGAAATAAAGTCATTACATCAAGGTGTACCACAAGGTGTAGCAGAGGGATGAAGGGGAACAGAGGGGAACACCTCTCCTATGAAGAAAGGCTGAGAGAGTTGGGGTTGTTCAGCCTGGAGAAGAGTCCTGGGAGCCCTCATTGCAGCCTTTCAATACTTAAAGGGGGCTTCTAAGAAAGATAGGGACAGACTTTTTAGCAGGTTCTGTCGCAATAGGACAAGGAGTAATGGTTTTAAACTAAGAGGGGACAGGTTTAGACCAGATATAAGAAAGACATTTTTTACAATAAGGGTGGTGAAACACTGGAAGAGGTTGCCCAGAGAGGTTGTAGAAGCCCCATCCCTGGAAATATTCAAGGTCAGGCTGGACAGGGCTCTGAGCAACCGGATCTAGTTGAAGATGTCCCTGCTCATCGCATGGGGGTTGGGCTAGATGTTCTTTAAAGGTCCCTTCCAACCCAAACCATTCTATGATTCTATGAAAACAACTCAGTCTGCATTGTCCTTCACAAAATGCTATTCCCAACCAAAATGAGAGAGCAGAGAATAATAGTAAATATCCTCAAGTATTGAAACTAATTTTCCTATTCAGATTAATGTTCTGCTAGGATTCTCTTCATATGCTGCCCTGCGTTATGCTAGAGAATTTTTCTACGTTCGTTTCCACCCAGGAATGTCTTTGCCTCCAAAAGAAATTATACTGTCCCTTTGTAGTTGCTGAATACAGCTACAGTTATTATAGAGCAGCTTAACCTGAGGGTGTATCTACAGTTTTAATAACTTCATTGTAGAGGAGCAGTTTATATTTTAGAGGGCTTCCTATTTCCATTTCTCTGCAGTATTTATGGGTAAACCAGTGCAAAGAAAGACAGCCACTAAAGTGTCATTGTTATATCTCAGTTCAATAAAACAGTCATATGAAAATTAAACACCAACAAGTATTGAGGGGAGCAAAATTAATTTCAAGACTATGTCAAATATTAAGATTATAAATTATTGTGTTCAAAAATGATCCCGAGATCTGTAAACAAATGGAAACAAATCATTGTACCATCAGAACTTTTAATCACTAAGTTTGTTAAATTCTAAACACCGTGCCTACACACTTGTTCTGCTGCAATCTTGATTAGCTTTCTGCTGCTTTGATTGTCTTCTTTGAAAGCTCGCATGAAGAGGTTGGAAGGCAAGGATAGCAATAAAAATTAAAAACAAAATCTACACAGCTGAAGCTCAAGAATTTGGGTTTGTAACTATGATAAATATTTTATTACATACTAGACAGCAGGTAAATATTTTTGCTGAGAATAGAATTATTAATGTGAATTCATCTACTGGTAGATACAACACAATGGAAACTCTTTCCTACGTTATTGTACAATAAATACTCATTAGAAATACAGTGCTAAAGCACTGAATCAATTTTTGTGACCATCTTAGAAGTTACTTCTATTTTTGCCTTGTACACAGGGTAATAAAGGAGTTTATGCAGAGTAATAAACTTACTTATGTTGCTCAAATCTTAAGAAAGCAAGCAGTTGCTTTGGTAATAAGCTTAAAGAAAGTTCTTTTGAAAATTAGTTACACATGTCAGCTACTTATTTAGGACAAGATTTCGGTCACTGATACTTAAGACTAAGGAAGAATAATCCGCACATCCACAAGGAAATCTGCATTGTAGAGAGCATTTTCCCCACATGTTGCAGGCATTTAGAGGAAGTATGTGGGAAAGGCAATAAGCTCTTAAAAGAAAAACTTATTTTAAATGTCCTTGAAAGCTAAACAATAAAATTCTTAAGACTTTTAATGTATTATTGTACATACGAAAAAAATTAGTTGCCTATAGCTTTCCCTTATAAAGTTAAAGAAAAATGCAATCTTAAGGCAACCTTACATTACTTTCAAAATCAGGTCATGGTCATGTCTCTTACTACAGGAATGCTTTGCTTTCTAATGTCAAGACACAAATATTGAAATCAAGTTAAATATTTTTTTAAATAAAATTATTACTTGTCATTTTTGTCATTTTCTTATATATATCTATACCTAATATATATTATTTCCCTTTAAGGAAAAGGTGCTGTGGGGTGAATTTTTAGAACGATTAAAATTGCACGGGTTTTTTTTAATCATGCCTTTTTGTATAAGAAGTCTTCTTGCACTAAAAATATATTTATAGACATAGCTTTGTGAGCTTTCCTTCACTACCCAGTTTGCTTCTCCTTGTTAGAAGTAGTTTTTGGGTTTGTCTGTCCATCCAGTTTCCGCATTAATGCTAGAGTAGAAAAGAGAAGTAAATAAAAACAACTTTAAATGGATAGAAATGTGGATCTAAGCTTCGGGGCAATTCTAAGCCTTCTGGCATTGTTTAGGAAGCCTGATTATATTATTCATGCCAGCCGCTCACCTGGTAGGACACTCACAGGCTCCTCAGTGAGCTGCAGAATCACAGCAGTTTGCATAAAGGTATTCAGAAGCAGAGTAGAGTCAGCATGCTTTGCCTGAACGTGCTACACTGAATAGCATGAAGGGTCAGCAGTGATTTTAGGACTGGCTCAGTGCTCTGCATCCATTGGGAAGAAGAGGTAATATTAGTAATTGCAGCTGCTTCTCCACAGCACGCTGTCCTCCTATGTTAAATGGAGATGTTGGTTTAAGGCTTATCTGTAAGTGGTTGTTCCTTATCAGCTGTTGTGAATTAACTATATCTGTGCATAGGTTGCAATAATTATTTTAAAGCAGTTCCAGTAGCAGTAGAATGTCTACTTACATTTCCAGTGTGAAATGCTGTGGGAAAGCTTTGATGTCTGTAAAAGATGAAAGTGATGGTGGGAAATGATGACCGGTCTCTCAGTGGGGAAGAGAGTGGGGTCTTTTTTCATTGACTGTTTTCATCAATGAAAGGTTAGAAATGTAGAACATCTGAGAACTCTGCCACTGTGTCGGATTTGTTTGAACTTCAAGAGTAGGAAGTGAACTGACCAATTGCTTTTCTCTAGCCTTTTCCCTCTCATGCACACCTCCACAGACAGCACACTTGACCTTAATATTTATTTCTTGAGGAAAGCAAGCTAAAACCAAGATAGCAGGAAATGGATAAGATCAAGAATGTCCATTTTCCAAACAACTAAAGAAGTTTCTGCTGTCAGGCAACTGTTTTGAGACATCAGAGAAAAATGCTAAATTTAGTGGCTCCGTTAAGCGTGTCTTGGGTATGGCACTGGTTTGGGACATGGAGACAAACTTTATTTCCTACTTTGCTATATGTCTCCTGACAAACCACATCACCTCCTCATGCCAATGCCCCTACTTTGCCTGTCTTCCATAGCCCATAGGCTCTTCACAACAGAAACTTTCTCCTACTGTTTGATTGTGCAGCACCCATCACAATAGGATTTTGATAGGAAAATCTTTTTAAAAATCTATTGTAATACTAGTAAGAATAAGAAATAATATGGAATACATCACTCCCTAAGACTAGAATAAGGGTTTACTACAAATTCGCTACATTCAGATATGCATGTCCTTTGCAAATTGACAGAATACAAATAATGTTTTTCCTGCACTCCCTGACCTATTTTCTAATCTGCTTCTGCTTTCAGAAAAGACATAATAACTGTCTTATTTTTACTCACCTTTCTGACCTTGCTTCATCTGTGCTATTCCTTTTGTCCTCAGTAAATCAGCTTTAGTACTGAGAATGGCTCCTTAAAGAGGGAACATGTCCTGCATATGTTGCTTTTTCATTCCAGGCTGTCTGTGGGTGTTTGTGTGAGGGGGTGTGTGTCTTCATCACCTTGTCGACTATAACAATTAATTATTTTTTTTTGTCAGCTGACAGCAGAAATATGTCAGTATTCATAGGACTGATATCCTTTAATGCCTCTCCTAATTTTCACCAAAACTGTTAATTGTCACCAGACTACTCAGCTTTTTGTAGGAAGACCATTTACTATGATGAACACTTCATTATCACCTGGCACTATCCTAAATATTGTGGGTCAGTTTCCTTTAAAATTTAACCCATGATCCAGGAATGCCCATAAAATACCTAGGACACTAAAGGTGAAAATGCCCTGAGATGATTCCTAAAATGAGCATCAGCAGTAAGAGTTGGGCTGGTTTTGTGCAATGGGATGCACCTTTTTGCTTCAGTATTCCTATCTTGAGTTTTAACTTCTGAAGAAAGACTGATGTTTTCCTGGCTTTCTGTCCAACAGTTTTTCTTATTTTTTGTTTAATTTAAATATTTTAAAGTTTATTTTTTCAGTTCCAGAAGGCTGCTAAAGATGTAGCAATTGGGTCCTTGCTTGGGTCCCAGAACAGAAAGGCGTGAGCAGGCCAGAAAAGATTCTAGCTGAATTTTCATATGCAAGTTAAAGTCTTGAAGTACTCCGAAAGTGCTGGCTGCAGATCACTTCCCATGGGGCTGTCTGTTTAGTGAAAATAAGCAAAACCCTGGAATGATGCCCCAGTGTGACCTCAATGCAAAAGATGGAAGAGATCTGGCGTTAATAGTTATTCAGGTGGTGATCAGATCAAGAGGGGGGTGTGCATATTTTAAAGCAATCTTAATGCAGGTGTCATGGTTTTTAAGGAATTCCTAACTACCACCACCTTTTGAAATCTTGCCCTTATTCCTCTAAAAAGCACATATGGGTTCGTCCCTGGTCAGGAGTAAGCATTTGAATGTTACCTCCAAACTTGTGGACTACAAATCTCTTTCAAACCAGTACATGACCTAGTACATGACCGTCACTATTTGCATGTGTAGGTACAAGTGTTACTTGTTGCAGATTAAAAACACTGGAGAGCAAGCCAGAGGGGATTTCCCAGTTTTCACGGGAGAGTTGATAAAAATTGAAGAAATATCACCAAAGTGACTTAATAGCTGCCTCATCAGATGCGATGCCATATATTACACTTGGGGGAGGCACGTTACTGCAGGTGACATTTGAAATTATTTCTGTGAGCAAAAATTTAGGGGTTTTGGTGCTGGTTTGCCTCACTCTGTTCAGTCTTTATCAGCCCTGCCACTGCCTGCGTTATCTTCAAGTGGAAAGTTAATGGGACTAATGCATAATCCATGAAACCTTTGCAAGTCATTTCAGAAAGTAAGGCCATCAAAAAGTTCATGCTAAGTAGACTGCTCCATTCAACAACAAAGTCACATAAAGCACCAACTATTCATTCAATATAAACACTTAAGACAGGGGGCAAAAGTGCTACAGAAAAGCATGTTTTGCTACAAGCAGCTATAGCCACATTTTTCATTTCATCTTTCACCCAAACCTTTATCATCAGTGCGAGTACTACTAAACTGTTATAGGAGATTGGCTCTTTCCTGATAATGTTTTTTCAGCCTCTTTGCTGATGTCAAGAACACTAAGCTGCTATATCTCTCTATTGCACCTTGAAGGAGGTGAAAGACAATAAAGGCTTGAAGTCAGCCTCTTCTGAAAAAAAAACCCAAAACATAGACATTTAAAGAATCTTTTATTTTAAAATGGACTGTGCTGTACTGGTCACTGTAGATGTCTCAGCTCTCCATTTATTTACAGTGGGATTTTTATTTGACTTTTCTGTGCTAAATCAAGTGAAGGGAAGAACTTAGAAAAGGCTAGGTGGCTCAGGTTTTTCAGGGAGTTTTTGTTTCTAGATTGGTAGCGGTTATCAGCAGTAGGAAATAAAAACTGCGTCAAAGTAGAACGACAAGGAATTATCTGAAATGCCATTATCTGTGTCTGATCATCCAATAACCAAGGTACTGTAGGTGGTTCTGGGAAAGCCAGTATTCCTATACAGAAACTAAACTGTATTCCACCCACTGTCCCCAAACAACCCATAAAATGGGCAGAAGTCAGTTTGGTCATTTGAAGTGTTTTATTCAACAACAGTCCCTTCCCGTTGCTCTGTTTTTCAAAGGGGGACTGATAGCCTTTCCCCATAGTATCATGGCAGAGAGAAATGGAGGTTGTGCAAGCACTCTCATACTCCAGATTTACAGGAGACTTAGCATGAATTGCTTTGCTAAATTAGTTAATGCCTTTCTTTGGTTTTGCCCTGAGTCATTAGTGTTCCCTTAAAATAGTCTGACAGAGGGAAAGAAGGCCCACCTCAAAGGCAGACGCCAACTGCCTAGAAAAGGAGTCATCAAAGCAGTTGGGTGGACATCATCTTTAAAATACTATTTTTCCCATTGCTCTCTTAAAAAAGCAGTTGGGTGAAATTTAGTGCAATCCTTAAACTGCCTTTCCTGTACATATTACCTCAGCTCTGGCCCTAGGTCAGCAGTGCTTGAAAAATCCTCACTTGTTAGAGGCTGTGCTGTGCCCTGTATGAAAAAAGCTGGTGTTCCCAGTTCGGTTCTTAATGGACAGGTGTTCACAGCACAAAACCCTCTATTACAATTGGCCCTAATTAGCACCTTTATCAGCAGCCTCCCCAGAGAGGCCAGAGAATGAACAGGCTTGGAAACTGAGCCACCAGCCCGGCTCATCGCTAGAGGTGAGCCCTCCAGGTCAAGGTTGAGGGGCAGTGTGAGGAAGCTTTGCTGCTACTGCCTGGGCTCTAGCTGCTCCATGAATAGAGGACTTCAGTCTCAGGACTGTCAATCTGGCACCTTTCAAAAGCACTAAATTCACTTAATTAACAGACAGGAAAAAATAGCCTTCCATAGCAACTCTCGCATCAAATGGCACTTATGTTACCTTATATTCTGAGCACCTAACCCTATTAGCATTGCATTGTGTGTTTCTGTTGGAGTGCCTTTATGTACACACCAATCTTAACATACACACTAATGTATACTGGGAGATTTAGCAGCGTTTTAAATTAAACTGACATTATCAAGTAGAATTTATGGCTTTTTTAATTTTATTTTCCATTATCTGTTATACCCTCTTAATTCCACAGAAGAGCATTTTTTCCCGTATTAATATTCTTTTTTTCCATGCAATTAAATCAATTTCTCCTTTGAATTTCATGTTTTCCTGGATCATTTTGTACTTTTTCTTCTTTTTTTTTTTCTTGGCACAAGGCAACATTTTGTGTTGCTGTGTTCTCATGATAGGTCAGCCTATTGTCTATTAAGTCTACCACACAACATAAAAACATATGCCTGGTTTTCTTTCCAGAGAGTTACAGGATATGCAAATTCGTACAATAACATAATTTGGAGATATAAATTATCTATTTTTGCACTGTCCTGACTGTGATTGTTCATAGTTGTGCAATTTTTAAGGATACAGACTTAGCTTTATGGCACGAAGGAGTCTACACTTCACAAATGTGTTTTAACAGTATTCTGTAGGTAAGAGGAGTTTTCCTGGTACAAAACTCTGATTTCTCAGAAATCTCTTTATACTCTTCCATGTTCCTGTATTCATTCCAGCAGATAATGTTTCCCAGCGAGAGTGTGTTTACTCCTCAGGTAAGATTAGATCCTTATGCTCTAAATTAGCTATCATTTAATAACCAAGCTAGACTTAGCAACTTTGATTTTTCACCTTAGAACATCCTTTCACATCTCCATTTTTATTTCACTTCTTATAGCTCACTCTGGATGACCAAGAACATGCTGGTAAAGAAGGACCCAGAAAGCAACCAGTGAGGTCTTTCTCAGCTGTCTGTGACCTCTGTTGAGTGTCTTTTTTTATTCTGCATCTCTTTCTCTACATGAAAATCTGGAAAAGACGTTCCCAGCTCTGAAAGTGTGAGGTGAAAACTATTCTGAATATACAAAGTAATGTTGTGAGGCTGCGTGATCTAGACTAGGCATTTAATGAGGTAAGATTTACTGTGCATACATGCACATTGTGCATATTGTGCATCTGTTTTTTCCTTCTCTAGTGTCTCTTTCTCTAGGTTATTTTCTCTTAGAAGTTCTGTGGATCAGGAGCTCTTTTGTTATCTGTTTGTACAGACCACTCCATGGTCAGCTGGACCACAGTGTCATACAGTCCAAATTGGTCTCGTAGAACAACCCAGTATTCCAGATGAGTGGCAGAAGAATAGCTACCCACCTTTGTTTGTGTAAGGAATCCAAGCTGGCTGCTCACAGATATATTGTACCAAAAACTCAGATATTCTTTTCTGAACAATGGCAGCTGTAGGAGGTTTTCCTTCAAGAAAGCAAGGTTATCTTCCAGATATTTGTAATATATTATCTTAAAGATGACAGAGTAATACTTTCCTCAGTGAAACTGCTTGCTGTTGTGGCCAAAAAGCAATCAATTTTTTGCACTACTCCCTTCAATTGTTCTTTCAAAATTACATGTGGCTATTTGAGACATGTGGCCAGATTATTTAAAACCCAAACCAGGTTTGAATTGCTCATTCAAATCAGAGCATTGTCTTCATTCAGAAACAATACAGAAATAAGGAAGAGCCATGCAAACAGGAGGGAGAAGATGAAACCTGCAAGATGGCTAACAGAGATGAGTGAAAGCTTTCTACTCTTAAGATTGGATTTCAGCCAATATTTCCTGCTCTTTGTGTTTCTGATATGATGCATCATGTTCTAATCCATCACAAATAAAGCAGCTGGCACCTGGCTAAAATCAATGGATTAGCACTGCTAACCTACACCCATCTGATGTATGAGTATATAATTTTTTGTATGTCTTCATATGTAAACGAACGTGCTGATTACCTTTATTAATAAGGCTATAACTGTTGTTCGGAGTGGACATGTCAAGTGGCAGTAGTTTTTCGTGCTCACTTTTGTGCCTGCATTGCAGCCACTAGTCCAACACACATTTCTGACCAAACTCTAGCTGGCTCAGGAGGAGCTTGCTTTGCCTGGTGATGAATGAATGAAAAGTGGCTGTGCTGGATGTTGGATGTTGGTGCTCCACAGGGCTATTTCCCAACACTTATTGTTTCTACCTCGCAGTACCTAACACACATCAGATATCTTGAGGTAAAATCAAAACCAATATAAGGTACGTTGATTTCACTGTGTAATAAACCTAGGTATGCTGGCGTTGACCCTCAGTGAGTCAGCTCTGGGACTGACTGGACCTAATAAGCTCCTGATCTTATTCTCTTTAATGAGATATCGTCTTTTTTTTTTTTTTTTTTTTTTTTCCCCAGAAAATCTGGTTTACATTGATTAATCTGGTGTAAAATTTCAATTTATTTTTAAGCAATGAAGAATGCCATCAAACTACAGGAATATACTGTTGCTGTTACAACCTACTTCCTTCTCTGGGATTTTAACACCAGAGAGGCTACAATATTAAGAACAAAATTCTTTGAATTACACTTTTAAATAGATGTTAGTGAATTTTAGTTTGAATCATTCCCGAGTTGATTCCCAGGCTTCCCCAGTTTTAGTTGGTATTTTGCCAGTATTGTTCAGCAAAGGTCCATCAAGAGTTCTTTCTGAAATTTGTCCCGGCTACCCACTTATGCTCCGGTTTTGTAGCCGATTATGTCGCAATATGTCTTTTGTCCCAATGCTGGGCGACAGCAACATTTACATTTGCAAGAGAATGAGCAATGAACTCTGAGTAGCATGCTACAGGTTCCCAGAACTCCCCATCACTGGCACATTTTCAGGGGAGGCAGCCAGTCTACCTGTCTCCCCCGGCAGCAGCAGAAGTATGCATGTCCTGCGGCAAGAAGGGGTTTCCTGCTGAGTCCCAGGCTTTTTCCTTCCAGGCACAGCAGGATTCCTGTGTTAAGGTTACAGGCAGGACTTCAGTGGAAAGTAAAGCTCTCTCTTCTAAGATTAGTCTTTTTGCAACAAGACCTTTACCTTATCTTCAGTGGCTCAGAGACTTTTCCTCTCATCCCTCATTATTTCTGTGTTGTATTCCAAGGTGTCATGGTCCAAATCTCCACTGTGCTATTCCCTTGCCCCCATTCTTCCATCTGGTTACTTACCTTTTGCTTTCTCCTCTCTTCATTTCACCCTAGTGGATGATAGCACTATGAGTTAAGGAAATAAAATACAGCACTCAATCGAAAACATCGCTACAGTAACTTTAAAACATAGTGAGTCTAGAATAGAGCAAAATTTGCTGAAGATTGATGGAATGTCACCAAAAGTCTCAAAATATATATAATTAGGCAAAGAATACAAAGAGCATTTTCATGAGATGCATGGAGGAAAGTTAATAAACAAAACAAAGCAAACACAGTAGTGATTAAATTTTATGTCCAACACCTGAACCAAAAGTGTATTGATAGGAACACTGGGGAATTATCCAATAGATATTTCAAAACACATCACCTATTACCTAAGTATCTAAGACCACAAGTCGTATGTGTACTGCAACTACATTAGAGATATTATGTGGTTTTTGTTTTAGGCTATTATCCAAATTGTGTTTCTCTGAGACTAATCTAGAGCAATCTGGACTCAATACCGTCAATCATTTTAAACACTTTAATTTTGGTTATTATTTTTCTTTGATCATTTTTAACTTAATTTGTGCTTGATATAATTCTGGGATTCTAAAAGGTAAAAATGTAATAATTAAACACTAACGCTCATAAAGCTAACTCTGTTATTCCTACACATGAAATTCATATGACTGACATGATTTTAGCAAATTCATCTCTTGTATAAAACTGAGCATTGTGAGGAAATTCAGCAATAAGCACAGGTCTGAGCATTGCAGACCTTGAGAGCTAATTCTAGCTGCACCATGTACTTGGTAAAATCTAAACTCGTTATAAATATTTAACCCCACTGTAGAAGGCAGGACAAAGTTTTATACCTAAAGGAATTGTACCAGGTTATCAATAGCAAAAGCTAACTGATTTCTCTGCATATTATCTTCTCTCACTGTCAAAGACAGGCTTCCTTGGGAGTCTCTGTTGGTCCATTCACTTCACCACTGCAACTTTCAGTAAACTGGAAACGAATGTGATAGCACAGGATACGTGCATGTTAAATCACATCTGTGAACTGCAATTTAGGGGAAAAGGGGGTTCTGATTTATCTCCAGTAGAAGGATTAGCAGAATTTAACAGACTTGCACATGTTGCTTTCAAATGCGATTTTCTTTTTCTTTATAGCAGAGTAGTAAGTGAACACAGCAACTGAATTTTACAACTCTGGAAATTATTAGAACTTTTCTTTAAAGCAGGGAAGTCTAAGAGTGACCAATAAAAGATTTTGGAAAGGGTCTGATCAGCTGAAATTGCATACAACTTTGGTACTGTAGAAACCCAAGAAATGAGATTTTTATGCCTGCTGTGGGCTTCTCTCGGTCTGAAATTGGATGCATTCTTTGATCAAATGGGCCCCAAAAGAAAAAATATGTACACGGTTCTGATAAAACAGCTTATTTTTAAGTCAGATTTATGAATCTGAATCCACAACTGAAAACAAGGCCATGCCGTGGGAATGAAGACGAATATTTAACACAAAGTTAGAAATAGGTTTCTGAAAATAAGAGATTGTTAAGTTAGGGTGAACATGTGCAAATTGCAAAATATCAGCAAGTCTTCTCTGCTGCAAACTGATCTAAAGCAGCTTTCCTGTTTCCCCAGCAACCTTGAGCAATGCTAGCTTGTTTCTTTGGAAGTAAATTAAATGTGACTTTCAAGTAGTTCATTATTTCAGTAGCCACAATGCCTTTCGGAAGCAAGGACATTCGATAAATCATATTAGGATTTGCTGCACTTCTGAAGGGAGGCAGATAAAGGATTTTTGCAGAAATAGTTTTCAAATCTAGTACATTTTTTAGAAATTACAAAAATTATGTTTCTATTGATACAGTAAAAAAAGAATAAAATGTATTTCCCATGTGTAAAGAAAGCTAAATATTGTTTGGTGCTGCACTGAAAGGCAGCAGGTCCTGCTCCACGTGCATACAGCCAGTGCAGATGCAAACAGCCCCTACATACAGCTCCACTTGGATTGTGTAGTTGAAACCTCTGCAAAAATTCTTTAACAGAATGCCCACACTCAGCCCGGATTGTGCAGTGTTCGGTGGTTGGTAGGCTGAGGAATCCACAGCCTCTTCCATGACCCAACCTGTATATCTCAACAGCATCATACTCTTCAGAATATCTATATGTTGCACAAAAATGGATATAAGATTTCTGTACTAAATTGTGGTTTGCTTCTGATGGCAGTGTTAGAAGAAAGATGCGTAGGAAGTATGAGATATACATACGGAGCTACCATTACACAGTGCCTCTACAACAGGCAGACGCTCTCCCGGTGTCTTTCAGAGGCAAAGGTGGAAGCCTTTTAATTTGATGGCTACATATTTTTTAATCTGGACTTCAGGTTTACACTGTGCAAATAGATTACTTTGCCTGTCTACTTGAATTTCATCATTAATTTCCACCAATCTGTGACTGCTGGACACTCAAACCAGTGCATTTTTCAGTTAATTTCAGATTTGACTGTGACTGGAAGTTGTTTTGGTTCAGGTATGGTATGAGTTCAGTAGAACGTCAGGTCATCGGTTCAGATTTAGCTTTAGGTTGGAAAAAAATCCCTGAACATTCAAACTGGGTTTTGTTTGGTTTCACTGGCTCACATTTGTATTGATTTTCAGGAAGCTGACAGAATCATCATGGTAGAATAAACTGTCAAGCGACCAAAGCACTCAGCTTTATCGAAGGCTGCTGGAAACAAAACCATTTGCGGGGGGGGTTGTATTTTTTTTTCCCAAAAAATAAGGATTTGGTGAAAAGAGTTTATGGAAAATAATTTTTTAATGGAAAACAAAAATCTCTCATAGAAACAATATATTTTTTACCATCAGAAGTCTGTATAATAAGAAACCTATTTTCCACTGAAAAGCAGTTTCAAGGAAGTGAGCTTATTGTCAAACCAGTGTGGGTCATGACTGGTCCTAGCTGAGCTGATCACGCTGTACATGTTATTTCAGTCAGTTCGGTACATACGGTATTGCTATGCAAAAGGACTTTGAATGGAAAGAACCACAGTAGGGAATGGAGCATCCATTAAGCACAGTACAGAATACTTGATCTCCCATCACCATAATTCATTACTTTTTAATAAAGTTTACTGGGCTGGAGTCTTGCTCTGTGTGGTTAGAAGAACCGTTTTGGTAAGAATCATAATCATAATTTTATTTTCCAAAATATGATTTGTCTACAAAGACATCCATTTGTTAAAACAGAAATGGAGAGACCTTTGCATGTATGAGTTTTCTGTTTCAACATACTTAGGTAAGAAATTTCACAGTTATCAACACGCCATTTCTTTTCATAAATAACTTTTCCTTCTTAAGAAATACAACTTTTAAAAAGATTGAGAAATGCTAACATAAAAAATGAAATAACACATCTCAAAATCACCTAAAGCTTTGATTGAACCAAACTGCCTATGTTTCAGATTATTGACGTGGAAAGATTTACAAGTGTTAAAATTTCCATCTCATTTGGGAAACAATATTGAAATATCAAACTGCAATAGGAGAGTAAAACTATTTGCTCTGCAGATTGACCAGTTTAGCTGGTTAGTTAGCTGATCAGTTAGCAACTGCTGGGCCATGTGTTGCATGTTAGTTCAGTACAACAAATGAACCTGCACAAAATTAATTTATTCAGATTCACCTTTATGGTACCTGCTGTCTACAGTGTATCTCCACTTAATATTTCATAATTGTGAGTTTTGTCATTCCCCTCTTGAAAACCATTGAACTATGCTTAGGGTCTGTTACCAGCATTTAGGTATTAGGAAGGGCTGAGAAAATACTGCCATGCCATCAGCTGACGCCTTGCAAACGCATCCAGTTCAGGAGTGGGCACATGTGTGATGCACCTCGTAACTGTGATCACCTTTCAAGTCCAAGCATTGACACTGAGTCCCAAAAAGAAAACAACATCCCAGAAATACAACATGCAACTGCCTCGCCTTTGGCTCCCCTAAGATAAAAGCCAGCCCTCCAGGTGTTCAGACAATGCTGGCTTCTCCCGAAGAAAGCCACCCCAGCCCCTGCTATACAGCTGGTCGTTAACAAATGTCTGCGCTTTGTCTTGGTGGCACATATTTGGAGCTAAGACACCAGGTGAAGGTAAATCTCATTCTGACACGTGGTAGCTAAAATAGTCGTGTTGCCAAATGCGCTTAACTAGTAAAACTCAGTCGTAGGAAGCTCAAGGGAAGCAGGCCCTCTCTCCAAATTATAGCAGCGGATCTGCCCTCCTCCCTCCCTCACCCAGGAACCCCAAGTCTAGCAGTGTCCCTGAGTATGAATATTTCTCGTAGTGTTCTTATAAGTGATTGCTTGTGGCATCTTATAGTCTTATCTCAGCTTGTGCAGCCCCCTCATGAATATTCTGTACATATGGAAGAGTTTTCTATATCATTGCCCATTAACAAGGAGGATAATCACTCATTCAGTTATCAAGAAGTCAGTGAAGGCCTTTCCTTGAGCCCTTAGTGCAAAGAATCATGGGAGATCAAAGGAGGTTAAATGTGGCTGACATTATGATAGTTACTTTTTTTCTGTGTAATTACTGTATTAGAATAAAGTTGATCTAAGATAAGGAAAAGGGGTATTAAAGTCTTTTAGGGCTAAAAGACCGTATTCGTGACTCTTTACCTTTCTTAGTCATGGGACAAAATGCATATTTCAACTGATACATTTAAATGAGCATTCTTTCACTAAAACCACAGTGAGGTCATAAGTGTACATATAAATGACATATTACAGAATTGCTTTTAAAAGAAGTTAACCCAATGTAAATGCAAAAGGAGAGGGGAAGGTATAATGATGCATCATTAGTAAAAACAGCGACACTGAATTTTAGGTTCAGGCTGAAAACTGTCTTAATCTCTGGAGAATCTGAACTTTTTAATAATACATTAATGAGTTTTACCTGTTTTTTCTTACTGTTCCATCACAATTTAGTCATACTTTCAAAAGCCAGCACACTAAATGCATTCATATACATTAGCAGAATTCTGTATTTACAAAAGCAACTTGCCCTGTGCAAATGACATAAATGTAATTCAAAACTGGCTCATTTACTGGCTGTTCTGGATGTTACCAACAGTGCAGCAGAGCTAGTGAAATTAGCTGACTGTATCCACTTAGGACTTTAACACAAAATGAAGTTTTCTTGAAATTCCATTGCTTGTCCCCCAAAAAGAGCAATAGTATCTCGTTGCAGAAACATCATCATTGCTATAGCTTTTCCTGCAGTAAACGTCAAAAAGAGCCATCTAAAAAGGTGAGAAACACACTATTTCTGGCATAAGGCAATGGCCTGTAGCTGAAGTGGTAAATATCTCTTGTTTTGGAACCTGGAGTTTTTAATTGTTAGCTCTAGGGTCTTTCCAAGTTATCCTGCTTTTTATCTGCACAAAAAGTTTCAATCTTGTTGTGCCTGCTTTTGAATACTTTTTTACTTGTGAATGACTATTTGGGTAGAAACTCATGTTTTGAAATATAAAGTTTGAACTCGCTTTGCAGTATTTTCCTATTTCACAGGCTTTAAGAAATTGCCGCAGGATTTTGCTTCTTGCACATCTTTTACATCTAACACATTTTTTTCAGTTTATTTCAGAAAATAATAGACTGCTGATTTCATGAGTCACCTGATGCCCACTGCCTACTGTTACTATCTTCAGGAGCATTCTCTAGGGCACAGAGGTTATGCCTAATTACTTGATATACAGTTCCTTTCAGGAGCAATTTTCAATGTCTAAAATCTATTCATAATTGAGGGACGAAAATACGTAAGGCATTAAAGTCATACTTGACTAGGAAAGCTTTCAGGAGGAACAGAGTTTAAAAAATTGTAAATATTTCCTAGTAAATACGATATTCTTTCTTAAACACCAATCAGTGGGATATGGTACCTCAGGTGCCATGATACCAGAAGCAACATTAAATTTCACGTCTGAGGAAATGGTAGTGTGAGGCAAACAAAAAAAAAAAAGACAGAGACAGCCTGAAGGTGCCCAAGTTGACTGCTTAACTTGTAGTAACCTGGAACAATATACGTGCTATTGCACTCCACCTCTAGGCACAGAGAAACTTCATCTGAGAGTGATGAAGTTATTTACATGTGGTGGCCTTTCCCTAGCACGTGTAACCTCACAAAGGCACTCCTTTTAAGACATGGGAGTGCTTTACTGCACCTGCTATTACCTTAGGGGAGTAATTTATAGAGTTTGAAGTTCAGTAGACTAGCTGTTCAAGGTCTCTCTACACTTGCTGAGTTTCTTGGTTAGCTGTCCCCAAAATACGTTCTTCAGTTTCTCAAGTTTTCTAATTTTATTTTTTTCTGAGATTTTTTTCTTCTGATTCTTAATCTTCTTTTCCAGTTTCTAGTCTACCATTCGTGATATTAAATAATCCAGGTGAAGTACAGAAATCATTGTTCATTATTCTGTACATTAAAAAAAATAAATAAAAATATAAAAACCCTTTCAGTAAGGTAACAAGATTATAGTTAAGTAAAGAAATATTTAGTAAACAGGGCAGGAAAAAAACATAAGAATGTTGAAAATGAGTGTGTCAAAACTCTCAGCTATGCCACCTCTTCCAGGAGCTACTAGGACAAAAAAAAAAAAATCTGTGGGAATGTTTCCAAGGATACTTGTTGCATGGTCAAACCAGGTGACCAATGACTTTATCAAGTACATTATACTACTGTTGGGCATTGCCTGATCAAGGCGTAGTTTTCTGGGCTATAATGCTTTTCTTTATACTATGATTTTGGCAGAACTATACCTGCGCTGAATCTATGCAGTCTTCTCTCTGATTAAATATTCAAGGGCATCATGCAAAAGGCAAAATTTTATTAGGTCAGTTGGCAGGCAGATTGAGCACCCCTATACAAATAATGTCTGTTATTAAAATATACTGTAACCAATTTTCAAAACTATCTGCAACTTTGAGGCTCCATGCACAGCTAATGGAAAACAAGACTTCTTTAACAGTGTTATCAAGTAACCTTTATCTATGGAGGTGTTAGTGAAGGTCTTTTTTTAAAAAAGGGAAATATCAACTCTGTGGCTACAAACTGGTTAAGACTGAAGACTAGAAAACAAATACACTTCAACACACAATTCCAGGCTTTAATATAATTATGAATAATAACTTTCCCAACCAATATTAGTGTAATAACAAAAGTTTCAGATGTTTCACCTGGCCCTACAGGTCTTACAAGATCTCTACCACAGCACCCTACCATCACAGAAGTGAAGCAGAGGAGCTAGATTATTTCCCTTTCAGATTGCATCCTTCCTGCATTTCTTCCTTGTTTTAATTCAATGTTCAGGATTAAACTACATCTCCCATCAAGCAATGCAGTCTCCTCCCTAAGAGAAGGGTGCAGTCACTGCAAAGATTTTTTTTCAGTTCCTCTTTTATTAGAGATTGGAATTCATCTCACAAATTCTTTGGGGTTTAGAAATGTATTTTCCACATTCCTCTCTCTTTTATACATTTTTCTGTAGCGTATCTGGGCAGCTACACAAGAACATTTATTAAATTAGGTGAGCTGGTCAGGGAAACAAAATTATGTGTGTGGCTAATTAACTCTGCCTTAAGTGTTAATAATGATGACGGGTTGGTGTGTTTAATAGGAAGATAAGTGCTAGAAAGCATAATGTGATAATGGATCAGAGGCCTTTTATGTGCTATGAGTTGTTCAGTAGCTCTTCCTTGTGAATTATAGTTACTCGAATATGTGTTCGCCACACATTTAAAATTCAGCACAACTGCACAGTCATGCAAAACGCCTGTTGCTAAGACAGTCACAGACATTTGGCCTGTTTGGAAAGTTTAACTATCCTTATTCCTGCAGTTTTATACCTCATCATAACCTCTGGAAAACAAGAAAATAAAATCAATATTTGTCAGTAATGTTCAGCCTAACAATTTCTTGAGAATCCATTTAATTGTTTCCAATAGACATTCCTGTAGTACCAATCACTGTATTTGCTTGAAGCTTTTATGTAAATAATCCCCAATTTGGGCTGTTGTTTTGGTTTGGTTTTTAATCCTTTTGTACTTCTGATGGGGACCCTTTGTCTCTGCTTCTTCATCCTGCAAGCTGAGGAATACATACAACATTGTACTACTCTTCATGACTCAACCCCTCCATACATATTCATCGCCTGTAGCAGGCACTAACTTTCTGGACAGTTCTACTTTTTAAAGTCATAAGTCAGTGGGGCTGTACTCATATAAGTATTCCATGAAAGCAAGACAATCTGATGGAGTGGTCTTCAAATTCTACTTTTGAAATGCTAAAAGTTAAGAAACGTAATTAAGCTGCAACTGCATTAACATTTATATAAAATATAAACCAAATGCTTATCCTGATTCACCAAACAAATTACAGTTTGAACATTATAAAAAAAAAAAAAAAACACCCGGCTACTTATCAACGGCACCATTTGAAATTATTGCTAGTACTACAACTCTAAATGCATAAGATGCCTTAAATACAAACCCTGAACATTTACATACTGATTTCATGAGCAAAGCAAAAGGTATTTGCCAGTAACAGTACAGGACTCAGCATTTTTATTGTCTGAGTAATCCTGGTTCGCTCTGATATGAAAATTCAATTATTTTAGAACTGGTCGTCTCATTAAATTTTGACAAGGAGCACAAGCTCAGTACCAGCTCTAGCTCTAAGAGGCTGTGGGTGCCTGACAGCTCCACGGTGAATTTTAAAATGTAGTATTTTTACAGGACAAGATTATCTGACAATTTTATATTAAAAAAGAAAAAATTAATCAAATACATTGTAATATCCAACAGTGGTAAGTTGGCCTTTTTGTAGATATTTTTTTATGAAAATTTATTGCAAAAAAAAAAAAAGAGTCCACTGTTTATTGCATCTTTTCCCCCAAGCCCACCTCCATGTCTTATGCCCCACAATTGTGCTAGAAAAAAAAGTGTGTGTTTATGTGAGCAGCAAGTATTTAGCCACTCATTGTTAGCATTTTCTACCTTTCCTCAATTGAAATGTATTTGTAATCATTTTTATAAATATGATTTCTAACAATGGAAAACCTTTTATTTAACCTATATATATACCATTAGTGCTATCAAGGAATGTTTAGACAAAATGTTTTTTAATCAGAAAATGTCAGTTCGTTGAAAGTAAAACTTTCCAGAGGATCATAACACTCTGTAAGACTTTCACTGGAAAGAGCTTTTCAAGTTTAACATGACATACCATGGAACAGTAGACAGTCCACAGAGCGTTGGAGTATTCAGAGTTAGGACCTGAACCTCTCTTACACCAACCTTTCACCACCCAGACAATTACAGCTTGACCATGAAGCTGTTGCTTATTGTATCATAGATTTGCCCTCGTTTACGCTGTTGGAAGTGTTGCACACTTTATAATCCAGTTAAAGCAGCCAACTGTGGAGGGACAACACGGAAAGAAACAAGCTGAGGGCTAGATTTGTGAGAGTTACCCAGTCTTTTGGCAGAGTCTTTCATGCCACGCTTAGATCATTCTCTTGAGTTGTAGCGGGTCTACATTCTAATTCCTGTGGAAAGAATATTTAATTAGTTTGCAAAATAGAACAGGTCCAATAAGAAAGATGAAAGTATGCTGTCTTTCAGGCTGCTTAGTAACATAGAGCTTATGGTAACTAGCTCTGGTGGAACAGACTAGGAAAACAAAGACTTGAACTAGGTCTTCCATATCATAGATAAGTGCCCTAATGCCAGAGCATGGCTTTTGCAGTAGGCTTCAAATTTCTGGACCCGGGGGGGTGGAGGAGGAATTTAGTGTTTGTTCCACCACAGCCTAGAATGTGAAATCTGGGGAAATACTGAAACACTTTGTAGAATGAGAGAGTTGTTATATATCCAGCTCTGATAGTTTCCTTATTTCATATAGGGCTGTGCCTTTTCAAGCAACTTATTTTAGCTGCTGAACAGCTAGTAAGCAATGAATGTATGAGAAGTAATTTTCTTCAAATTTGAAAAGACATTGCAAGTAAGCGTTGATTTATTAGCTTATTCATGACCATTTCTTTAATATGACTTTAAGACACTCACTGGCTTTTCAGTCTGTGATTTCTTAGAGCTACTGTTATTCCATCAAGCAAACAAAAAATTATGATTTGTGCGTTACATTATTTCTAACACTTTTTTCTTACTGTTGTAAAAGAATTCAGTAAACCAGAGTCTGCATACTTATTACTGCAAATTTAAGATAGTGGCATTAAGGAAACAAATCATTAGATAGCATTGCAAGATCAACACAAATGTCCCATTTGTGATCTACCTGGGATTTCTCGAAAACAGAAAAAGTGTTCAAAGTCTAAACTAATGTCATATCTGGACTGGCAAAAGAGAATTACCTTTAAAAATGTAAAAATCCAAGCAAAAGAAGGCATCCTCACTATGACAATCTCTAGAGGGAAGTTATTCAAGGGGACCTTGTCTGGGGAATAGCAGACATATTGGACTATCCCATTTATTAGTTAGGGTCAGGGACATTTGAAATACAAGCTTCCTAGAAAAAAACAGTTTGGGTTTTTTTCTCCATATTTTAATTAATTTCTGTGAAGGTCACACATATCTCTAACTCTGAAATGCATAGTGTGTCACTCATTTTAAAAATCTGGATATTTAGCATTATCTTGCCATTATAGTCCAACTTTTTTTATCCAAAATTTCACTTTAGTGATCAAATTAAGGAGATGACAAGCTCCCTATCCTTACAAGCTAAGCATTTTATGTTTTATACTCAGATACACTCTGTGTGATATAAGATGAGACTTCATAATGGGATTCAATGCAGCTGAGTGCTAAATTATAGCAGGCTTATATCACAGAAAATTATAACAATGAGAGAAGAATTCATATCATGGCTTTAGTAAGAGAGGAAAATTAAGACTTTGCAATTAAAGTAGTAACCTAAAACTTTAAAATAATTTAAGCAGTTGCTGAATACATGTAATGTTCTATACTTATCTGGAAGCAGGATTGGCAGTCGTTTGAAAGGATCCAAATGAAATGTGGACAAGGTGTATGTTATGTCCTCAGAACACAGATCTGTCATTTTCTTCATTGTTCACGAATACATTGGTATTGAATATCTCTTTCCCACAAATTCACAGGCTCCATGCAAGACTAGAGAGAAAACCAGTGTAATGTTATCGTTAAATTGATGTTGCATACAACTTTATGATAGTCCTGACAACTGCAGTTTGTGAATTTGCCAAGAGCGACCTAGTAAGTGATTTTCAGAGATGAACACTGAACTATGTAGTAAAATAATCCTTTCCTTCAGAAGGATAAAACTGCAATTTTCTTGTAGACATAATTCACAGAATTATTACTGACAATTTTAGAATTCCACTGGGTGAAACACTGGGGGTTTGAGAACAGAATTTCTTATCCTTTTAAGAACAGACAAATTTTAAACAGACAGTGTATCTATAGCATCTGTGTAATAACACAGGAGGAACTTGACCTGGAAAACTAGTGGTGGATTCCTTTCCTTATTCAAATCCTCTGCCTGTTTGAAAGCTAAGGTGCGCTGTGATTCATAGCTTTGGATAAGATGTAAAAAGAGCCCAGGTTCATATTCTGATTTCTTCTTACATACCTTTGGAGTGCAGCCTGTAGTGCATTTAGAACTAGGTTTTCATATGAACACTACTGCATAAAAAGCTATTTAGAAGATTTCCTGCCCTGGCACAACTTAGAAGTTTATGTAATTGTTTAGGTTGCAAATTACAGTGAAAAGAAATCATTTTAAGTGTCAAGAAGGAAGAAAAGCATGTAAAAAGATATTGCAAATTGTATTGATATTTGATGTTTAAGTTTCTTGCTGAAAGTTGTTTCAGTAATCTCATAGGAACAAGGGAAAAGACAATGGTGTTCAATACAGATGTCATATCTCTTGTTGTTTTAGACCCAGTCCTGTAGACTGCAAGCACATGAACATTTCCACTGACATCAGTGAGTTAACTGAAATCAATGGAACTAATTTCAATGAAATAGCTATATGTATCTTTGTATGACTTAGACTTGAAGGCCAGTTGTAAAGCAAAATGCTCTGTGCTTGTTTGATTTCTTTCTGATGTAAAAGAAGGCATCAAGCTTGTTCCTTTTTAACTTAGAAAATATCTTTCATTGTGAGCTGGACAACTTGCAGGATTTGATTGTCTAGAATGGGTTATCTTTAAGAAGACCAATGCAATTATATCTGTTCTGTGTTCTTAGTTTGTAAATTCTAACATCCAAGGATCTAACAGATGAGCTGCTGAGACACTTCTAGCTGCAATGATATAAGGCCCAGTAGTTTTCACTCCCGTTTTCTTGGCTTTCTGTGGTTGAGCAAGTGATTTCAGTGCTTCTGTTCACAGCTTCTCTTTGCAAGGTCAGAGAAAACCTGGTTTATAGTGATACCATATAATGGATGTTCAGCCAAAGCATCTTAAGTTTTACTGTCTGACAGTGACTTCTATGGAAAGTCAGGATGGATGATTTGTCAAACGCAACTGAAATGGGGAGTGTCTTCTAGGACTCTCGAGAAGGACCTGTGAACATGACTCATAAATTGAAAGGTCTGTACCCATTGTGCTTTGCAGGAGTGCAAAGTATTCATCAATCGGTTTCAATTCTTGCCTTTAGGGAAAACATTTTAAGGGGGACACAGGTAACAGGCATTTAGAAGGATGTACTCAAGGCCACTCTTCCCTGCACAGAGCCCCTTCCCTGACATTCTGCACAGAGTCATCTGTTGATCAGTTCTTGCATTAGTTATACTCACCGACAAATATGGTTTTGCTGGGGGGGCAGACCAGTAATTGTAGGCAGCCTGAGTTCAGGTTGAATTCAGACTGACGAAGAGGACAATTTATGTGCTTGATGCCAAGTGTTGGACACACCTGGGCTTTCAGACATTTCCTGGAACAAGCATCTCAGATACAGCATAGAGAAACCAAGTAACAACCTTTCTTCAAGGAAGTCTAAATAATGTAGGTGATGTCTAAATTCTAGTAACACACCTAATAAAACTAGCTGAAAACAAGAGGGAAAGGTGCTCTATGAAATACAGTTACCTTTCACATTCAAAATTCAAGTTCAGAATTAGTGGATAACATAACAGGGCTAACAAACATCCTACTAAATTACTCTACCAACATGCATCACAGAATCACAGAATCAACTAGGTTGGAAAGGACCTTGAAGATCATCTAGTCCAACCGTTAACCCAGCACTGCCCAGTTCTACACCATATCTCTCAGCGCTATGTCGACCCGACTCTTAAACACCTCCAGGGATGGGGACTCTACCACCTCCCTGGGCAGCCCATTCCAACGCCTGACAACCCGTTCTGTAAAGAAATACTTCCTGACATCTAGTCTAAACCTTCCCTGGCGCAACTTGAGGCCATTGCCTCTTGTTCTATCACTTATTACTTAGTTGAAGAGACTCATCCCCAGGTCTCTGCGCCCTCCTTTCAGGGAGTTGTGGAGGGCCATGAGGTCTCCCCTCAGCCTCCTCTTCTCCAGACTAAACCCTCCCAGTTCCCTCAGCCGCTCCCCATCAGACCTGTGCTCCAGACCCTGCACCAGCTCCGTTGCCCTTCTCTGGACACGCTCGAGTCATTCAATGGCCTTTTTGGAGTGAGGGGCCCAAAACTGAACCCACTCATTGAGGTGCGGCCTCACCAGTGCCGAGTACGGGGGCAAGATCCCTTCCCTGTCCCTGCTGGCCACGCTAGTGCTGATACAGGCCAGGATGCCATTGGCCTTCTTGGCCACCTGGGCACACTGCTGGCTCATGTTCAGCCAGCTGTCAATCAAAACTGTCATCATAAACTGCTTGGTCTGGCTTGAAATAATCTGACATTGTTCTCCATTAAAAAAAAAAAAATAAATGGAGAAAGGAGTACTGAATATATCATGAGTGAAGAAGAATACAATTAAATCCAAAGCAGAGCTGGAGACAATCATACTTCTGAGCCACAGAGTTAAGTAGAATGTTTTGTTAGAATATCTAAATTAAAGAAATAAAATTGTTTAAACTCATCCTTTACTAGGATGCTACTTCTATGCTAACCATAGTGGTTTTAATACAATCTACACGAGGTGCTTCAGGTGTGTCAGTAGCAAAGAATGAGATCTACTTGTTCTGATTCAGCTTTTCAGTTATACAAGGTAGAATTTTACCCTATTGGCACTGGAAATTTAGACAATACAAACACAATACAAATAGTTGTTAAAATAAACTGTTATCCAAGATGTATAAGATCTCTAAAGTTTTGTGAAGTTCTTCAAGGACTGCAGTGGACATAGTGGTCTGATCTCTTTTAACTGAGGAAATAGAGGGGTAGGAGATAATAACGGGAAATATAAATACGTGATTTTTCACAATTTTCAAAAGCATTTCACATTAATCCTTTTTCTGATATAATGACTGAAATGTATGTTCTCCTCAGCCTAGGCAGATGGGTCTAACAATTAATGGGAGGATCGTTCAGTGATTTTGCAAATTCCTTAATTTACATTAGCGGGTGGTGTATGTGAACCATGGAAGCATATATCTCTCTCAGTGCCAACATTTAAAACTGCACCTAGACTTTAACAGATTAAAAGAATTATGGTTCATATTTTATTCTTCCTTTAAAACTGGTGGAATTTCAGCATGCTAAAGATCAGTTTATTGCCACAGACAGGGCAATTAAGTATGAGAATCACATATTTATTGTCCATTTTTAATGATTTTTCCTTTCTGAACCCAGACTCCAGGCCAGCCTCCTATCCAAGTTTTCCTTCATGCCTTATTGTCTATTCTGTTCAGCTATTTAAAAAATGTTGAATATCAACAATGGCTTTCAGTAGTGTATTGTCAACTTTTGTATGAAGCAATCTTGGTTGAATGAGAAGATCCCAGAGCTTATAGTTCTATCTACTGTGCTGCACTGGGTTTCTGCTTGAATGTGTGTGACAGATAACAGGACAAATTTCTACCTTCGTTATTACATTTCAGCTACATAATTCATTTGCCAAAATCTTTTAGGAAATATCTTTATAGCATATTGCACGAGACATCAGGTAAGTGCTTGTAACGTAAAAATAAGTAAAGATTCAGCAACTGCCTTGTCAAATTTGTTTGTTAATTGTAGATCTGCTTCTGCTAGGATGTTTTGCAGACTTTTACAATTTTGTGGGTAGCTGTGTGCCCAGAGACATCTCTAGCTGAACATCGTTGCTCACATAAAGAAATTCATACTGGATCTGCATTGCTGTTAAAAACTAAAAGCAATATTTAGAAATATCTGTGGAAAAATGTGGCAAATACGTGCACAGCTTATGGATTTTCAAGTAACAGATGTTGCCAATGTTATTGTCAATATGCAAGCTTGTTTCTGTCTCGAATTTGTAGTACTAAAACCATTTGAAGCATCTTTTTTTTTTTTAACTGGTTGTTAATCTTCACAGTCTTGATATAATTTTATTTTGCATATGGGATAATTGTAATTTAACTTACATAAACTCAGTCACCAATGTATCTTTGAATGGAACCTAATTTTCTAGACACTCTTTTCAGGAAATACAATTCTCCAACAGTATTCAGTTTATTCATTCATTTCAGTTAACAGGTGGCAAAACAGGTAAAACACAAGCAGCTGGTTTTATTTTATTCTCCATCTCATTTGTTGACAGTTAATGTCGCTTTGAAAAAGATTAATTTGAGAGGTCATTGTTCTAAATTATTTGATTGCTACAATGACATAAAGGGATAGTACTGTGTAGTGCTTGATCCTGTTAGAGAAACTGAATCAGAATTTCCATTTCAGCCTGTATTTTGCCTAGACTAGGAGAGCAGGAGGTAGCCCATCATCTTGTATAAAAAATTAATTCATGCCTTCACTACGTATCACATTTAATATTCTTTACTTACATCTTTTAAGTTTTTTCACAATAAAAAAAAGGTAAATACAGATTCACAAAGGCAACAAATATCAATAAACAGTACTGACTCTGACTGGTGATCTGAGAAGCTGCAGTCATGGAGCAAACTGATACTACTATGAGAAAAGATCTTACATATCAGACTCCAGAGAATGTGTGCTGTAGTAAGACTGGCATTATATACCAAACAACATAAAAACTTAGATGTGGAGTATTCTTCTGGGGAGAATATCTAGGTATTGAACAGCGTCCTGTTTGACACTGTGTTATCAGTTTTCCATTAATTCATCTGCTTGTGTCTTTGTCCCAGATCCTGGACTCTTTTCAGTGCCTGTGTCTGCTTTGTCTGTATACTGTCTGCAGACAAACAATGACCATTAAAGACCTTACAGTACGTGTGTGCATATATATGCATGAGCAAAAAGCCAGCATACAATACATTGTTTACAGATTGCAACCTCTTTGACAGATATGGAATGTACTCCTTATTTAGAGGTATTTACACAGTTATATTCTTGTCAAATACATGAAAGATTTCTGGGTTTTAAAAAGTGTATAAAAACGTCTTAAAACACAATTTATTTCCGTGGAAATTAAAACTTTAGAAATAAAACCTGTCATTTTTATACCTGGACTCTGATACTGAACAGTGACAACAGAATTTTTTGAAACGGTATATTAATGATGAAAGTCTGCTTTCTACATCACTCATTGGCACCTAGTATGTTTATAGTTTTAATAGTTTTGAAACATTATACAGGTGTTTATTCATGCCATTGTTATACTGATTATCGATTATAGTGCCTGTCAATTTAATGAAAAACTTCATAATAAAATTTTACTTTTACCTGAAGGAGTTAAGGATCTTTGTGCAGACAGCATTACATAGGTGGCACAAGCAATCAGGTAGGGTAAAATGTGGGACTGTTTTACATCATAAATAAGGAATCAATGTCAAGCAGGCTTTGCAGAATGTAACTTCTGGTTTTGTCTTTTGATTGACTTGAACAAAGGTTTCTTTAAAAAACAAACAAAACAGCAATTCCGTTTGATTTTAAAAAGAGACTTTCTTTATATTTCAGTCTTCATCTTTAATGAAAGGAGATTCAAGGCTGAGAAAGCCTAAGAGAAAAGTCTCATGAACGTCTTGAAGAAGATGTGAAAGCATCAGCAAACAAAAAGGTACAGTGCCCAGTACAACTGTCATGCTTTGCATACACCATATATAAAACATTCTTTCCAGAAGTGTCCTGCTGATGAGCCAATTGTTAAATTCATTGCAAAACTGTCTTTCTGTATTTAATTAAGAGACTAACTAGTTACTGAGTCAATATCTTAGCATTTCCTTAGCGTTTTGGAACTATTCATGTATCTCTTGTAAAATATGGCTATTCATTAGGTGTCATAATCATGGCTGTGGTCAAAAGAAACCCCAATAATAATCATAATAAATTTTGGGTTTTTAAGAATTTATTACTTTTCCAAGGTGAAATAAAAGGCTCTTCAATGATCTTTTGATTTCAGTGAATGATAGAACTCATAGAACTTTATCGAGAAAATAAGACAGGTCTTGTTTGTTGGATCTGCTTTACTCTGTACAATATAAACTCTGAGGGGATTCTAGTCTGTTTTTTCATTTTTAAATATCATTTCGGTTGCATAGCGACAAGTTAATTCCTCTTCAAAAATAAAAAGTTCTCTGTGGAAAGTGATGTTTAGGAGTCATGCAAGTTTTAATTACAAAGAGATTCTCCTGTTCTCTTTATCTAGAACCTCACATGTGACCAGTGTTAGTTATCCATATGATATACTGGAATATTTTTCTTAGTTGGGCACTGTCCATATCTAGTAAGGATGTTGTTTAAGCTGTCTGTGTCCATATCTAGTAAGGATGTTGTTTAAGCCTTGGTGACCGCTGATCTTAAAGAAGTTTGGCTCTTCACTACAGGCATGAGACTGCCTCTGATTCTTAGAACTCTTAGGTCAATGTATGGCATTTCTATAGTAATGTTCTATAGAAGTATCACTTTCAGGCATTAGAAAGTACCCTTTATAATTATGAGGCAAATAAAGATACTCATTGTCATTTTACAAGAGGAGAAACTGAAGTGTGACTTTTACTTGTCTGAGACCAGCCAGTCAGCTTGACAAAACAAAGAGTTCAGATCTGTCTTGCCAGTGGAAGTGAGTGTTCAGAGTCAAGTCATGGAGTCCGTCTCTGTAATGCCATGTAGTCTGTGTCCCCAGTCATGGTTTAGACAGGAAAAGGCTCTTTTTCCTCAAAATGCCTTCACTGTCTCACTCCACATACCAACTTACCATACGTATTTCTTGCCTTTCCAGTACTCTTTTTTTTTTTCCCCCTCAGATAATGTTACATATATTCTGCGGCAGTTTTGTTTAAGTAGGGGATGATGCTTCACTCATGCAATATTTCCCACATTCTAAAAGCTCAGGTAAGCACTTTGCCAGCTGATCTGCACCCAGGCGTGGTTTCTTTATCCATATATAACCATGGAGTTGGCAGGGCCTTCTGTATGCAAAGGAGTCATCAGCTTGTTTACACAACCATTTTTTCCTTGTAGAGGGGAGTAGGAGAAGGGTTTGCAAGGTCATGTGGTGACGTCTAAAACCAGACTTTTAGGGGTGTATCTGCCTTATGTTTTAGAAGTCCTACTACTCGATAAGGCAAAGAATCCTCACCAAAATTTCCAAGGAATCTCAGTAAGACTGAGAGGTCAGGAATGACCATCTGATATGCTATGACAGTTCACACAAGTTGAGAATAGGAGCCAATACCTTTCTCTTTTTTTTCTCCTGAATTCAGCACCCTTTGAAATAAATCAAGCACACCCTGTGTTTTCACCCCCACGAGGTGTGACAAGCAGGACAACCTGCTCACCATAGTGTCCTTCTGATCTAGCTGGTCAAGGTTACTATTTTGCTCTTCTGACATGTTATCAATTATCCTGCCAACAGACTGATACCGGACCTGTAGTTTTCTTATAAAATAAAAAACTGAGTTTAATTAAATCATCAGTAACTTGGACCTAATTATTTCAGACAGTATTTAATTAATGTTTCATGGATACCTAATGTAATTAGGATTCCTTTAATAAGACCCTCTATGACATTAAAATATATGACCTTTATCTTTCTTATCATCCATAGTCTGACAACTCAGATTTGTCATTTTCACTATAGGTATAGTTTGATTAAGTAGAACAGAACATAAAATTAATCTAGCAAATTATACTTGTTTGTTTCCTTTTTTTTGCTACTTAAAGACTAATAAGTTAAGTCTTTTAATTAGCAGTGTCGGTACAAATGTTCATGCTAGCGTTTTACCTTTGTGTTTTTTCAGACTGTTTCTTTTGTATATCATTTTTTATGACAAAAGTAGATAACAACCAGACTTTATTAATCATGGTGAGGGGGTTGATCTTTTAGATATGAAAAATAAGGAGCTATTCTTTATAGTAACAATGACTAGTAATTTTTTTAAAATTTAAGATAATTCTGCAAAGGACTTAACTCCTCTGGTCACAAACTTCCCAAACAAAACTGTAGTTTTAATGTGAATGAATATAAGTGCATTACTAGGCTGGCCCATGCTTGCTCTTTAGGAGATACAGGTTCTCTCTTTACTATTGTTTTGGGGTAGTTACTCAAGATCCAGTGAAAGAGCATTTGTCATACGCAAAACCTAGAGAAAGAGAATGTGAATGAAGGGATATTGTAAGTTTTCTTGGAACAACACTCATGTGATCTTGTTTCCTCACTCCCCAAAAGAGCTTTTCTGTCTCACCTTCAAAAGTAGAGCTGCTCCAGTGACTTCACTCATGTTTGATTAAGTTCCACTCACTGAATTAGGGCTTACTAATGTATGTAAAGTTTAGCATATAGTTAAGAGTTTTGCTAAGTCATAGCACTGACATTCATAATCCTGTTACTTTAGTTGAAGAGGAGGACTTGAGCTGCCTCAAGGTATGAAAAAAAAAGGCATTAAAAGTTAAACAAGAAGAATGCAACCTGGCTATTTAATAAGCCAATATGAATGTTCCATGCACAACAAAAATACAGGTAGAAGGTACAGAAGTCTATAAATGGAATAGTTTCAAAGTACTTCTAATAATGTTTTGCTTATTTTAAATGTCAGATCTTTGGAATATGGATAGTTTCCACCAACTCTGTATCTAGTAAAAATAAACTTAAAAATTAGAACTGATTTTTTTCAGATGTTCATCAAAAGGTTTAGGTAAATTTGTAGTTAGAAGAAAAACACAAAGCTTAAAAAGCATCACTGAAATATAGTGAGCTTTTTTTCATTACGCTAAGAATCTGAGGAGTGATCCTCTAGAGAAGGGAAACAATTTCTGTTGTTTTCTGTTCTCTCACTCAATAAAAACTGGAAGGACAAAGAAAACTCTTGGCTCAGAACCAGTGCAGATGCTGAGGTGGAATCGCTTTGCTTTGTTTCCAGTGGAGAATGTAGAGAAGGGAGCAGCTTACTGACTCATGCTTTTATTATCTTCATAAGAGTTTTAATACCGGAGATGTTGACTGGAGAGAGAACATGTTAAACAAGTTGATGAACAGAGTACATTTCAGACATGAGGAAGAGGGGAGTTTTCCTCTACTCCACTCCAGAAAAGGGCAGGAAGTCATGCTGAATTTTAAGCCTGTGAAGAATCCCATTTAAATCTGTGAAGATACTTCCACACTTAAAATTAAACATGAGCTGAAGGGTTTTGCTCCATAGGCAAGGAACAGGCTTAGTGAGCTATCTGGTCTACACAGGGTCTGTTGAGGTGATAAGGAAGAATAAGCGAAGAGCTGTAGTTGTGGTAATTAAGGGTGGGAAAACAGTCTGAGCAGCCTAAAGGAATTAAATGCCAAGTAAACACTGGGCACCTCATTCCCTTTGATTTATTCCAATATTGTACCATAGCTACCTGGAGCAGTCTGCAGTTCAGTATGTGCATAACCCAAAATTTAACATGAGGATTTTACAGTGGTATCACCTGAGTAACATCACCAACAATACATCTTAATTTCCTTCTGCAACTTCAAACCTTTATGTACTAACATCACCAGGCACTGTTTCAGATCTATTACTGTCTCTAAAGATGACCTGTAACATTCTAGCAAGTCCTGTTCACTGTGGATTTGTAGCAAGGCCTTCAAACTATGGAAATCCATGATGTCCAAGAAAAGAAAAAAAAAGCTACAAGATACCGGAGAGAAATGGTGTCTGAAAAAGTGGTAACAGCAACTTCTTATTAAAAATTACAGAAATTCTTGTATAGAGTCCATGATTTTCTTCCCATTGAAATTAAAATAGTTACATTCAGCACACAGCAGCCCCCGACTTTATACATTAAATAAAATTGTCCTGTTAATTTAATAAGTCTTAATTAGTACCTATGTGTCATTTGCTGATTGCAGACTGTGATTAGTGTTGAGAATACAGTCACTAACCAGTACGATCAGTATTCAATTAAGATTTAAAAATGTAATAAAGTCAGTGACCAAGATTCCTCCCACTTGCATAAATTCCCAGTAGGGGAAGAGGATGTGAAGGGGTTAAGCCCAGGAAATTTATCACTACACAAACAGGCAGCTGCAGAATTCCACTCCTATTGCTGCGGTGAGTCTATGCTGAGCAAAGCCTCCCACTGAACAGTTTTGGTTTGGGGGATAGGAGAACAGGAAAAAAACCTTTCCCCCTTTCTGATTCACCTGTCTTACAATCTTTTCCATTTGATATTGTCCTCTGATCATCTGATGACCTCATGATTCTCTCCTTGCAGTTAGTTTCTGATATTTTACATCACACATCTTTATAGTCGCCACGGTTAGATTTCACCATTTTCTTCATTAACACAACAAAAATTGAATTACATTGAGCCCCTGTCTGAATAGAAAACACCTAATCTATCCATGGATATTCAAGAGAAATATGATTAATATAGAAAAATCTACTGGAGAAAAAAATCTTGATCCAAGCATGTAAAAATAAATTGATCTGATTACACAGATTACTGAAAAATGGTCACCTTGGCTACATTAGGAACTTTAAAAGCAAACACAAATCAGTGAATCATTTTAATCAAATTTAATTTAGATTATACACTTTCACATAAAATCTAATTTAGTTGGAATTACTCGGTCATGACTTGTCTGCTCCCCACAGGACAAGGTTAAAGAGATTACATTTGGGTTCCTGTCAGCAGCATCTCCTAGTTAGCCCTCTGAATGCTGATTTAATGAGAGAGGTTATGCTTAGTCTCTTGGAAAGACTTCTGGTTTAGGCAGGTGCTTGAGAAATGTTATTAATTTGGTATGATACAAGGAGTGATGTTATCATACTTGGAAAACTCTTGTACCATTTTTTTCACGTGTATAAAATACCCTGGTGTTTTTGTTTACATCTGTTCAGCAGCTTTTGAGGGTTTCCCACTAATCTGACTTTAATATATTGGTTTAGAGAGATAGAAGATTCCTGTTAAAGAAGGAACAGCTTTTTTTAATATGAACAATTGTCTTAGGGCTTGTCTATTAGAGGCAGCAAGCGAGCATTACGCTACTATATGAATTTACAGAAAACTAGAAGGTACCAACTCTGTATGTAGGCAATGCCTTATTGTCTCTCACCTATGGAAACTCTACACCCACAGTTAGATCATTCACAGAAAGCGCCGTGGGCTAGCCCACTTGCCCTACAAGCAGACCTTTTATTTCTGTGTATTCACAGAATCCAGCTATTCAGCTATCCAGAGCCAGATTCCATCCCCCTTTGATAGGTAGCACTGAGTTTTTACATTGAAATTAATACTGCATTGCAGTTAGTTACTAATTGATGAAGAAAAAAAGTCTGAGTGAGTTTAGCCTTTGGTGTTGAATGTAGTGAGGGCAAGCTCCATTCTGATGGAGCAGCTAGTTGACAGCAAAATCAGTGGCCATTATTTCTACTTCTTCAGCCCTGTTGCAGAAGATAAGAAGGTCAAAATAATTCTGAAAACCTGTTGCTCAGTACCTCACTGGGAATCAGAAAATTTACACTGGCATTATGAATCACCAGGGTTGCCAAAGATCCATCCATGATTCTCCAGACAGAGATCAGTGCACAGGCACAAAATGCAGTGTGCATAAGACACGCTTACTCAGGTATCTGCTGCCCCTCTGACCTAACTGCTGGATGTGCAGAAATCAAAGACAAAGAGGCTAACTCCACAAATTCTTCCTGGAATGAATTTCCACAAGGAAAGAAAGGACAGGTTGACAAAGTCTGAACATATGTAACTTTAACTGATTCCCCAACCCAGCAGGTAAACAGTGGACTTAAATGAACTTAACTGTCCTGAAGTATGTCCCTGCCTACCCAGGAGACTTTCATCCTAAAGTAGTTTTCTCCCACACATAGAAAAGATGAGCCAGGAATTCATTCGGGGTAAATCAGCACCATTTCACTGAAATTAATACGAGTTGCATCAATTTTAGACATACTGCGTGTTTTCTTCTGGTTTTTTAAGCACTGTTTATGGTTCTTCAGAAGGGAAAAACTACTGGAACTATTAATCCCCGAAGTTCTGATAAAGAATTTTGAATAACAATTGAAATTCATTACAAAATTTTACTATTTCGATGCATAATTTCCCTGGTGGAGGGGCTTAAAACTCTCACTGTAATTACCATAACAGCATAAGGGTCGAGCCATTAAAATAATCTCTGGCAATTCTGTGTGATTCATGTTATTTATGAAGAATGCTGCAGACACAATGTTCTTTGCTACACCGTCTGTTTTCTGTATGTCTCTCTACCCTTTCTCTTCCCCTATGTATAAATGGTCAATTCTTATATATGTACTAGAAGAATGTACATCTCCAAAATTAATAAATCCACCCTGAAGAAATACCATTTATATATGACATCCATAATCATATCAAAGAAAACTGGGCAAAATTGAGAAAAATGGGGACATACCTTATTACAATTACCTTCTATTCTAGCATATTTTTCTTATTAGCAGTGCAGACAAAAGGCAGCCCTCCTATTTTATTTTAAATGAGCCTGATAGAAGTATCTCATCCGCTTCATTTTCATATAAAATTGCACTGTGGAGACTGATCCTCCTGCTTTTACTCGGGCAAAATACCTACTGCTGTCCCTGGAAACAATGTCTATGTACAGATTACAGGGTTAGGACCTGGCATTTACACTTTTGCCCTGGCTAACCACTGTTATTCATTCCATGTTGCATGTGGCATTCCCAAATCATCTTTTAAAGAGGGAAACATGCAAGTGACGGACTGAACTTGGTCAGCCTTTGATAAGAACAAATATAAGCACGTAGCAATTTCATTTAGAAATGGCGTGGTTCTGTGGCAGTTGTGACAAGGTAAAGATGTGTTCAGCTTGCGTGAATGTATTTCCTAAGATGGTACTAGTGTTGAAATACCCAATACTTTTTGCATCCAAATTACTTATTCGAGTTTATAGAAGTTTTACATTCACGATATACAGAAGAGCAGATACTAAAGTTTTGTGGCAGTGCCCTACAGATATGCAGGCAAACCCTTGGCTGGTTGAAGCACCAGCAAGGACAACAGAAATGTGGCTCATGGGTACAGCCAATGATAGCAAGAATTCCTGATTCTGATGAAATTAGGTGAGTCTGAATTTGAAGAAGCATTCACAGTTATGCCACACAAACGTTGTGTAGCTAACACAGCTATCTAGCTGATTATCTGTATGGAAACAAACTCCAAACTTAGTTATGTTTGTATAATTCTGATCCAAATGTACATCACTTACAGCATGTCCCTGCTGCCCTGAAATGGGCTTCTATGCCCAGAATTCACACAAGTGAAATTTGAAGAGACAAAAAGGAAATAAAGTGAAACATAGTCAAATTGTGTAATATTGCATTCTGAATTAAACATCTTATGCATTGAAAAATAGATTTTGACACATTCTATATTTGAGGCATAAATTTCAACGTTGGAGCAGTATGAAGAAAGAAACAAAATGAAAAAATAGGAAAAAAAAATAGAAAAATGCTGACCCTAACAGCGCCAAAAATTGACAGTTAGTTCTGAACTCCCTGATTTGAACCTCCTTCTATTAAATTATCACAATTTCACAGTTATCACAGTCTAATCCAAATTACGGTACAGACACCAAAAAACTCCTGCTTAGTTCAAGTTCATGGAGGAAAGATAAATAACATTGCCACTCATCAAAATGAAGATTTTTAGAAAACTGGTAAAAAATTGCTGAGTTTAATTACCCCTTTTATTTAGCTCACTAGATAGCTATTTAATTCCTGTGGTTATAGAAGGACAAGCAGAGCCTTTCGCGTACTCTTTCTGTCAGAATTCTTCAGATCCAGAAAAACAATTTTTCCTGCTATTGCAGTAATTTTTATTTATAGACCATTTCTAATGCAAATATTGGCCTAAAATCAAGTGCTAAGAAAGCTGACTGACTTGGCAATGGAGATAGAGTAGGAATGTAAAGGATTAGAGTGCTTAATGTACTGGAAAGAAGTTTATCAATACTGACAATTCTCACAGTGCTTAATCAAACATTTAAGACAAGTGGAGAAGCAGACAGTAAAGACTTTGGGGCTTTTGAACAATAAAAGCAAACACACTGTCTTGTTAGAACATGTCAATTTATGGTGGAACAAAGAAATGCCTATAATTTAGTTACTCTTTTCATATAGATAACTAGTGGCTTTAGGTAGCTAGCTGAAGTGTACTGACTTTAAAATGACTCTAAGTAACTCCTGAGGAAAATGAAGTATAACTTTTGTCCTTTTTGTAATCGAATTTTAATATTAAGCTTTATTTACAGCTTGATGACTATTAAGGAGGATTTTTTTTTTTTTTCCTTAAAGGCAAATTATTCACGGATTCTTTAAAACCCACACTTAATAACAGACATAAAGGTCTGATCCTTCAGTAACACATCTTGTGTTTACCTTACCAGATCTTGAGTCTGTGCTAGAGACAGAACCAGGACCAAAGCTGGGAGACAAGTGCTGCTCTGTATGTCTCTGCAGGGTTAATCCGGGCAAAAAAGCTCATAGACCTGGATGGCCTGGGCTAGATCTTCTCAAATAACAAGTCTGCAGATTTCCTACTTGAAATTTTGCCATTGATTCCCGATATCTAGAATCCTATCTAAAAGGCTTGACTTAAATCCTGCTGTAGTTTTGAGTAATATTCTTAGTGAAAATCTGGATCCGATTCAAAAACAGATTCCAGTTGCTGGTTGGATTTCAGTGGTACTGAGATAAACGTAAGGTAACTCAGCAGTATTCATACTGTGTCACTGGATTTACACTCATATCAGAATGTTTTTAATCCAGCACTTGGTATCCTGATATCAGAACTAAAGATCAGTAAATATTTTTAAAGAAAACAGCTGCTGTAAAACCAGGAATGTTAAATTCCCATGTGACAGAGCAATCAGAATATACTACAGACTATGTGAGCAGAGAGAAAGGGAAGTTACTTCCTTGAGATAATCTCATCAGCCAACTAAATAATAAAAATGGAGCTGACTGCTTATCAAACTACTGGTAATATGACGCCTACTACAATAACATATTTGTCATCCAGTACCTTAGTTAAATGTAACTCTCAGAAGAGTAGAGCAGGACCCTGAGCTGTGTTAGCTAAAAACCAGAAAATGCAATAAAAGATGTTCAGTTCAAGAGTGAAATTAATTAGGAAGCAGTAAGCAATTGAAAAGCAGTAGGAATTCAAGATGACATTTTTATTCACTTTTTCAGAAATGAGTGAGTATGATTCCAATTATCTTGAGTTCCTTTATGTAGCCTGCTGCTGCAAGCAAATATCCTGTTCTTACTACCTCCCCACATAGCCTGGAGTTCATGGAAGCTATGTGTCAAATTCCCCCAAAACACTTCTGGCATTTTAACTTCATCTGTATCTGTTAGTCTTTAACTACATAACACATGCAAATATTACTAGACTTCCAATTAGTTACTGTTTGCTACTTGATCTCAATTAGCACTCAAAAATTTTGTTTGTCAACCGGCTAACTCCTGTTCAGTTCATGTTTTTCCACAAAACTGGATGATGCTACTCCAAAAATCATTGTTCTGATGCAATTGGTTTTGACTACATGATAAATGTCCTAAAATAGAATATTTTCTCTTAAAGAGCAACAGCAAAAAAAAAAAATAATTCATCTAACAAACAAGATTAAATTCTTCATCTAGGCAGAGTGCATATTTGAACTTTCTTGATATTGATATCAAACTTGCAGATATACAGCATATCCCATTTGTTCATCAATAGTAGGTAAGGAGGTAATAAGCTGTAACCTGATTTCAATAATAATAAAATCTAGTAAACATTTTGGCAGCCTAGTGATAGTTGTGTTTACACCAACTCTTCCAGTTTAGAATTGAGTATGACTTCAGGCACGTTACAGTTGGACCTTGTAGGGCTGGTACTCAAAACTTAAAACTGCCCTGGGTAGATAATGAATATGCAGATGTGAGCTTAATTTGTGTGTCTGTTTACCATTAGCACATATGCAAATAGACCTTGTTAGCCATTCACACCTGCTAATACCCCATATGAACATGCAATCATGATAATTTCACGTGCAGATTGTAAGAACTGTTGCATTTCTTGAAGACTGAAAAATCCCATGTAGTGGTAGTATCACTTTGATATTTGTATTAAAATGGTTTTACTTTATTATGTGTAATCCTGTTCTTGTTCAACCATTTACATTCTTTATAGTAATTTATCTGCTCTCCACTTACACGGACACATCTATTTTTTTAGAAAGAAGCTATTGCACAAAATATTGCACCAGTCTATTAGCTGGAGCAACATCACCAAACACATTCCTGTTACACAGAATTCATACCAATCAAGTGAAAATATGCTATGTGCAACCATTTCTTTTTCTTTTTTTAAAAATGTTCATGTTATGGAATCCTATTCTTTATAGGGAATATACAGGTGGAGACATCTATGAATTTAACTAGTTCTAATAAGCCAGTTGAAGCCACTTGTAAAATCATACCATCAGTGTTAACCTCAGTGACTTAAATTATCATTCTTCTATTCATTTTATAAAGATGGAGTAAAGGGACTACTTACCTGTTTTCTAAAAAAGGCAGCAGGTTGTATTTTCTTATGCTGCAGGTTGCAGGTGTAGTAAAGTCAATGGTACAATGACATTGTAAAATTTACATTGATAGATAATTTATCCTGAAGACTATATACCTTATTGTCCATAATTTTAATCCTGTTTGTCTTTAACTACCCTTTCCCCAGAAACACAGCAGAGAATCATTTAAAACAGAGAATCTTCTCAAACTTGTCCTACTCCTGTGCTTCATACTTTGGAAATTATAATGCAGACTGACTTGTTTGCAGAACAAATTACTTGGGAAGACTGATAATTGTATATAGTATTACCTTAACTCCAGGTGAAAAGAATGACAGAACAAAATACGTTCTGCCATTAATAATGTAGGGTCTATGCTGTATAGTGCCTAGCCTGCAACTTCACCATTATTGAAGTGGGAGCACTGATTCAGTCTCAGACAACTCCCACATAAACCAAATAGAAAGAGATTTTTCAGTTCCATCTTTTTCTTGCTCTAAGTTGCACAGTGATTGTGTCTCCCAGCGTGTGTGTACATATGTAACATTTTTATCAATCTAAACACTAGAATTTGGGGGGCATGAGAAGCATAACATGAAAAGCTAAGCAGTGCTGATCAGGCTAAGAGTTGGTGTAATCAGAGCCTACGTTTGATCGATGTGTTACAAGTATCAGTTAGCATCACCCTTTAGATATTACATGACCTTCAGATACATAAGCTGTAATCGTCATGGTTCTGAAACATCTTATTGAGCAAATGTTCATAATCCAGCCTGATGCCTTGAGCATAGTAAGTAAAAATCATAATTTAGAAAAGTTCCTCTCATTTTGCAAGCATGTAGCTGACAAAAAGGCAGGTGTGTTATCTAATGGCAGGTGCGTGGTATAACCATTTCAGCTCTATTCTAGGCAAGAAACCCAGGGTCAGGTATTTCTTCAAGTCTATAAATAAATAGTTTGTGTTGCTAGTTGTCTAATTAGCTCAATGGAACATTACAAGGAAAATTTGAATGTTACTTTATATTGTAGTAACAATTTTTCTAATATAATTCTGAATGTGGAAATACTGCTTTTTTTATGTATGTGATGTTAACACAGGAATAGGGAGAAATACCTAATTAACATTTTTTTCAACTCAGAAGTCCTCTATTTCATTGCAAGTGTAATGGTATGAGCAGAAACGAGACCTGTTTATCCACGCATTCCTGGCAGTTTAACTTGCAGGGCTCTGTATGTGCAGGAGCACCGTGTACAGCCCCCTTACCACACTCAGTTCATGATGACTGAGTTATCACTCCAAGTTCTCGAAGAGTTAATGATGCAAAAATGAGTACAGAGTAAGGGAACCAAGGATTTCCAGCTCAGTGTACATAAGCCAGCAACACCTACGAGACAGTAGTTATTTTATTTTGTAACCATCTGGGATCAGCCCCAAAGACCTAGAGATAAAGGGGTTTCATTTGACCGGTTCATGTCCTCTGTGCCATCCTGTCCTTTTCTGAGCAGCGAGTTAGCACATGTCAGCAAACAGTGGAACTTGGCTTTGCTCTTAATCTTCAAGCAAAGTTTTTTTATGTAGACTGTAACAGCATAAGTATCAATGCTGTGTAAATCCAGCAGGTCTCACATCAGCCTTCAATCTGGAGGTGTGCAGGTTTCCCTAGCACAAGGTAGTAAACCTTAAAAATGTGTAGTCGTTTCAAGCTCACTTCTTTACTTGATTCATCTACAGTCATGGCGTAACAGTTATCAATGGAAAATGATTAGTCGGGGAAGTTTGATTGTTGCTTAATTCTGATTGTGCATTTTCATGCTATACAACAGCGCGGACCTCTTTTCTCTGTAGCTCTCATTTCCTCAGACACTTAAAATTAAGGAAATCCAAAGGAATAATAACACTGTAAATTTAAATATGTTCTATGGCTCGTGATTAGTTTTGAATAGGAAAAATAGTAACACTTTTCCCTTACATGACAATGTTCTACCTGGTAGCTGAGCATCCTGTGGCAGCACTTGAGAAGCACCTGAAAGCTGCGGGAAGCACAGAGTGCCTCTCCTGGGTTAGGAAATCATCCCACTAACCAAGCAGGAGCCCTGGGACCTTCGCTAAGGAAGGACATGTGAATACTATTCCCATTTACACTGGTACATGAAGGTGTACGTTTTCTGTTTCAATAGATTTCCTAGCTGTGAGCCAAGACCATCTGTCTTGTGTCTTGCTTGAGCTTGGAAAAAATGTATTTTGCAGGCTAACTCTTACTCTTCAGAAAGTTTGATCTTTTTTTTTTTCTATAATTACTGTAATAGAATGTTTTTGATGTTACTCTAGTCAGTCCCCAGCTCATTCAAAACATATTCCTAACATATTACTTAACCAAGTTACAAATATAGAGAGCTTTAGATGAGATTGACAACATCTCCTCCATTCTCTGGATTCTTTCATCCTGGTGTTTCGTTTGGACTGTTCCCAGTGAGTTACAAAATGTAGATCTGACTGTTCCCTTTCCATTAGTTTAGGTTTGCTTTGAGTCCTTTTCAACCTGTAATATTTATGGGTATGATCAATTATGAATACGCAAAATGATCAAGCCCTAGGCTAATCTGATCTAGCCCAAGAGATCTGATTCCACATATTTCCTATGTCTTTCAGAAAGTTTTAATGCATTACTGTCAAGGCCATTGTCTGAATCTCTCCTCTGTAAATAGAGCTAGTACTTCCTTAACTCACATGGAATGCTGTTAAGTAAAAACTGCACTGATTATTGTAATATATTCAAATACCATGATAGAAAGAGACATAAAAGCATCAAAATAGAACCTGCAGTTCATTTTATTTTATGGAATCTAGAGAATGGAAGAATAAGTTCCTCATTTTTATTTAAATACTGTATATGAATGTTACAGTGCTTCCTGTGAGTTAGCTTCCGTTCTTCATGAAGTTCAGCTTGACTGAACCTGCACTGAGAAGTAGTGTCACTGTTGATAAGAACAGTTTGGTTTTTTCCACACAAACTAGTGTACAACTACCTTCCACTGATTTTCCATTAGTTTTACTGGGAGCTGTTGGTGTGCAAATAGTGCAGGCTTGAGTCTTTAGAAAGTTTGTGTAGAGATATTGGAAACCAGATACAGAAATCAAGTCTGCATTACCACCAATTAAAATAATAAATACCAAGTGTTTTCTTATCAACCTACAATTATTTTTCAGCTCCAATCCAAACATCCTCTAATAAATAAATAGGACCAGACAAATCTATGGTTTAAATAACCTCTATATAATCCACTTCCAAATGCTAATCGTAGCACTTCACTGGACGACCTTTAGATATACCTTGTTTATGAAGTCTTCAAATCAAGTTAAATCAAAGTCAAAATCAAGTATAACAGTTTTCTGAGATTACAATACTTTCCACGGGGTCATGGAATCCTTTTCAAAAAGAAGCTGTCGGGCTATTTTGCGAAAGTGTGAATGGGGTGGGCCAGGAAGATGGTGGCAGCTGACAACGGAAAAAGAGAGCAAAAGAGAAACCAACAGTCCAACAGACTGCATGGTCTCCCACCTGGCTTCCCTTCTCTGACACTAAATGGTTCCTTTTGAAGCCTTTTCCCCCTGCATCACACAGCATCCTCTTCCTCACTTCCTAACAGGGTTCTTCAGGTAGTAGCCTCAGGACTGTATACCAAATCCCCTCTTCCCCTCCATGCTACACTCATTGAGTAGCCTTTTGTCTTCTTCTGTCAGAATAAGGTTGTGTTTGGTGGTTTGGGGTTTTTTTCTAACATGATGAGGGTCCTGTGACCCTCACCCACATTCAGACCCAATGTCTAATCCACCTGGAAACACACTTCTGTACCTCACCACTGTCTCATGGATCAAGGAGCACCATCTCCCAGTAATTACCCTGCACATGTTCCTAATAGGTCCAGAGAAGGGAATCTAGCAGAATCAAAAGAGCCTCTTAATCGAGAATGAAGTTTTGATCAGATTATTTGAATGAGAAAGGTGATGGGTGCACCAGCAGCAAGATCCACCATGTCCCTCTAGATGCACATTGTGTGACTGGTCCACCTGTTTCAAAAATGGCCTTGAAATACCTATTGCACAAGTCCTTAACTCCTGTATCATTGCATAAGTCTTTCTTCTGCCCTACTGGAAGCAGAGGTGTTACCCACACAGTCAATGAAGAGCTTGACCACTAACGTAGATAATAGGAACCTTGAACATATGCTTCATCGTTCATAGCCCTAAGTAGTCAGTGCATCTCTAAGTAAGCAGTAATAGAGAATTCTGAAGGTGCTTAGTCATGGGTCTTTGCACTGTTCAGCAAGACTGGGAGTTGAGCAGTTCTTGGGAGACACCTTCAATATCAGGTAATTGATTTATTGTAGAAATAGAGGATGAGTGCTGAATATTAATTTAAATGGTGTAGTTATCTGAAACTCACGTTCAGGTCAGAAATGTATTTGTGCCATGAAAACAGTCCATATAATAACTGATTTCTCAGTGAGTTCCATTTCTGTTATTCTGTATCTGTTGTATATGTATATACATATATTTCCTTTACAAAAGTCTCTGGAGCACATATTGCCCTCGTTTGTCAATATATGTCAGGAAAAAAACGAACAGAAAGGATCTTCAGGTCTAGTGAGTTGTTCTCATGGCCAGCCATGTCTTCTCCATGGTGGACTGGGAGGGCTAAAGGAATTGAAACCTCTCCCAGCTAACACGGAGCGTGTATTGATGTCTTTTAGATCCGATCACGTCCAACATCTCCAACATAGCCCCACAAACTGTTCACTCTAGTTTTCAAAGCTCTTTAGGTTCCCTAGGTCTCTATTCTTAGTACAACTTTGTGCCAAAATCTCACTGCTCTGATACTTCAACTGTTTCAGGTGAGATTTTCAGATTTTGAGAGTCAAGGTCAGTTTAGATTCACTAGTTCTGCAGACAGTTCTTTACCCTTCACTTGTTTACAGGGACTGAAGATAGTGTCAGAAGTAAAACATCACTGTGAGGTCTGGACTGAGACTTGCAGCACCGGTACTGGGTTTTCCCGAGTTCTTCATCTCCTCACACATGCAAACCTTTATGTAGGTTTTGTATTGTGAATTGCAGAAGTCTCAATGACACTTGAGCTGTCTATTTGCATGGAGGGAAGTTTTGCCCACTAGCTATTATGGGTAACTTTTCTCAGACAAATTACTTTCAAATAAAATGAAATTTTAATTAAGATCTTACAAAACAAATGGAAGTTTTGTCCCAGTAAAAAGTGAGGCAGAGACTTGGATTAATCATAATCCAACTACTCTCAAAGCAGGGAGATTACTTAAAGTACTGACATTACTGACTCCAATTTGTGAGTTAGGATATCATTCTTAACAGATTAAACTATTTCTTATTCTTTATTCCTTATATATCACAAGGCCAAAGCAGGAGTGAAGGGGGATAGAGACACTGAATAAAAAGCTGTCATTCATATTTCATATTAAAATCATTTCTAGGTAGAAAACAAGTGTGATTTAGTTTTCTGAACAAAGTAATTTTTATTGAACACTTACTTGCTTGAGGATGAAAAGAATAATTATAAGACACCTTATCACAACAAAACCAATTCCTATATATTTGATCACCCCTTTGAATTAGCCATGTAACCTTATTTCTAAACAAACAGTACAATAGGGAGAGAAAGAGGAAGAGAAAAATAAAGGAAAAAGGCAAAGGCAAAGAAAAAGAAAAAGGAAAAGGAAGAGGAAGACAAAAGAGAGAAAGGAGGAAGAAAGAAAGAAAGATAAATAAATGAATAGATAAATAGGAAAAATGAAAAAATAAGGGGGGTGGGGGCAGAATCTCTGTGATTTTATGTTATTTGGTAAAGAAATCTCTATAGTCCAGCTGAGTCAATATGAGAACAGGACTTGTTTATGATAAAGCTTTGTGGCTATTCTATGTTCAGATAATCACTGAAATATTATTTCAATTACAGTATATTGCATGGCTAATAACAAATTATTATCTACTTGTTACACCTAATCACACAAGTATGGCCAGGGAGAAATGGTGGAGGAGGAAAGGTGTGCTTTTATGATTGTGTCTCAGATTCGTAAGAGAACTTATAATACATTTATATTCAGGAGAAATAACAAAAATAATGTCCAAACGAAATAATTTGAAAGAGAACCCATATTTTAAAGTTATTACACAAGAAGTTGATTTTAAGTTTTAAAAGTAAGAGTATGATTTCTAAAATAACTGAGATGTGTGAGCTAAAAGTAATGTGGGGAGGTAACGTCTGAAATAATCTCTCAGTCCTGAGTGTAACGAAAGAACGTTCGTTTCAATTCAGAAAAACTGGAGTTACTTTTTTACTCTAACCAAAAGACAGCAGAGTGTTATTCAGCATTTTGTTTTCCTCGAGTTCTTCAGTCTTGTTTTGTTTTCTCTGAAAAAATGCACACAGGAATGAGATGCACGTGCAAAATATATCATTTGGTGTGCAGTGGAAACATCCAGCTACCTAACTTAAAGTTTCTTATGTTTTACTCGTTCCTTTACTGAATATAGTCCATCTTGATTGCTTGACTGACCTAGAGAACACTATACTGGATACTCTTGGTATTATAAAATGCACAGTATTAGTTAACTGATTCTAATAAAAACAAAGGGAAATGGGAAGACAGACTGCCTGCCTGCCCTATCTTGGGCTTTTTTGGTGCAACAGAGTTTATATTCCCCCTGTGTTTTTCCACTTTCCTTATATGAAATGAACAGCTGTAATTGAAAAGCAAGAAGCTCCATGGTTTATAGAAATAGGTGTTGTTAAGAGCCTTAGCCATCTAATTTTCTTCCTATTGCAGGGCAGGCTTCCTATTGTCTGTCCTTTAGAGCTAATTTCTTTTCTGATCAAAAGGCCCACATCATTGAAAAGGTAGTAATGACTATTCATTTGGTTGAAACCTCCATTCTGCAGCCTGCAAAGCTTTATTTAGAAACTGCTATTTCTTTCTAAAAGGAAAACCTCATTTGTGTCCTCTATAATGTCAATTAAAGTAGAATATATTTTAATTATTTATCCTGGAGAGAAACCTTTCAGGATCTCAATTTGCTGTGCCAGTGATACAGGCTGTAGTTTGAAACAATATGTGCCTTCAAAATTGTGTGTCAGAGAGTAGGAATAAGGTGTGTTTTGATTTTAATTTGCCACTAATGAATAGTTTATTTGCAGCTAATTAGCAGGTTAGAGTTTTACAATTAGTGTTTGATTTCTAATCTAACTCGGAAAAAGGAGCCTAGCCATCATTACCGGCAAATAAGGTGGGTACAGAAAACATTGTAGGAAAGATTCACGAAGTTTTAAACGGGCAAAACAGAGATGATTGGGTTGGTTTGGGTGTTTTGTTTCGTGGGGTTTGTTGTTTTGTTTTTTGTTTTTTTTTTTTTTTTTTTTTTTTTCTGAAGGAGCTCAGCGACAGTGTCACCAGCGCCAGGGAAAGAGTCATTAAAGCCCCGCAACAAGTAACGGCGGGGGACAGGTGGGTCCCCGGCGCGGGGAGGCCCCTTCGGCCTGCCCGGGGCGAGCGGCCGGGGCGCGGGGGCGAGTGGCTTTGCATCTCGGGAGCCCCAGGGCCCCCCGCGGCAGCCGGGGCTCGGCAGGAAGGGCACGCTGCGCGCAGGGCTGCCCCCCGCGCCCCCTCCCCACGCGTGTCCCCCCGCCACGCTCCGGCACGGCGGGGAGCAGGGGGGCTCGGCGGGGAGAGGAGGGTGCGGAGCGGGGGGAGACCGGGGGCTCAGGGGAGTCCGAGCAACGAGGGCGCTAAGAAATGCCCGGCGCGGTGTCCTCCGCTGCGCAGGGGCGGGAGGAACGAACCGCGCGGGAGCGGAGCTGTTAGGATGACGCCATCGCAGGATGGGTTTGGGTTGGGAAAGACCCTTAAGCTCATCGAGTCCAAGCGTTAACCCAGCACTGCCGAGCCCACCGCTAAACCTTGTCCCTCAGCGCCACGGCTACACGTCCTGTAAATACCCACCCCCCCAGGGATGGCGACTCAACCGCTTCCCTGGGCAACCTGGTCCAGGGCTTGGCAACCCTTTCGGGGCTACTGTACAGTCGGTACCGTCACAGCGAAGGGAAGCTGCAGAAAGTTCCCATTACTGTCTCGTCTCTTGGGAAAGAGACTCCTGCCAGGCTCGGCACAGACCGCCCTGCGGCAGCCGGTGGTCCCTTCAGCATCACTTTTCGTGCTCGTTTTTTTCTCGGTGTTTTCGCGTGAAAACACATGAGCCACGTCTGTCGTTTCCTCGGGGCTCCGCAGCGAGCCCTGGCGAGTTGTCCTGTGCTGGTGGTCCCCTCTACAACTCTGTTAATTGGTAACTTGGAGATGGAGAGAGTCCTTATTAGCAATGCCCCCCGCCCCCCCGCATCCCCCCCGCTCCCGCTGAAGCCAACCCCATGAGGCGATTGCCAGGAGGAGCTGTTTGTCAAAGGCTAATAAACAAATTCCTCGCGAACACCTGAATGAAACGAGGGCCAGGAACAACCCAATTAAGAAACGGAGCTACTGGTTGTTTTTTGTGGCGGTGGAAACAATCCGGGCTCGAAAAGGGTCTATTCAGCGAGCGCTCCGAGAGGTCTGTTTGCAGCCTGCTATTGTTGTCAGAAGCCAAATAAAAGTTCAGCTGGGGGGGAAAAGTGATTAAAAACAACATTCGCCCCTGCCTCCTGAATGCGCTGTGCTCGGTGCAAAGCAATCAAGCCATACCCAAACGACGCTGCCCGGGTTTTACCCACGCGCTTAAGATTTTTGTTCTTAAATGTTGCTATTTTTAATGATGTCATCAAAAGTATCCCTTGCTTTCCCCTGTGCGTGAGCAGCAGGGACAACTGTGGTCTCTAGTGCAGCACCGATATCCGTGCGGCGAGGTACTGGGGAAGTCACAGAAAGGAGCTGGAGCTCGTTTGTCGGAATTAATTATTTGTTCTCCCTCTCGCTGGGCTGGAAGGTCGGTCCAGCCATGTCAGCCCCCCAGCGAGGCAGGCAGCTTCGCAGGCAATGTCGAGCTGGTTTTTTGACGTGACACTGTTAGATAGGGAATAATAATAATAATAAAAAAATTCTCCTAACAACCTTGGGCTGCAGAACCAGCCTGAAACGATCCATTTAGCAGCCACGTTACCACGCTGGAAACTTCTGGGGGAGGATGTGGATTCAAGCCTAAAACAGAAATCAAACAGAAAAGCACATGAACTTTTATCTTAAGCATCGCTAAGAGTCTGGACATTTTCGGAGGATCATCCTAGCGAAGGTCAGCACGGTCCAAGCTCAGCTCCCTTGTCTGGACAAGTTTCGAGGACAAACCCTCGCTGATCTCGGTCGGGAGTTAGGCTGGGGACCAGGGGGAATGTTTTAATAATAGGATTAAACAGGGCCAGTTTGGTGCATAGCGTTATTCTTTAAAAGCCAGCGATCCTCCCTGACACGGTTCCAAGATTCCCCCAAGCTCTGCTGGAGCTGCAATTAACATATATTAATGGCTGTTGCTTATTAAGCTCTGATTGCGTAAGAAGCAGACGGTCCCTTTCAAATGTGCCTTTTCAACAGTGGGGTTTCTCTCGCGTTCAAGTTGGATTGTGCTGTGAACTCCTGATTTCGCCTCACGCTCCTTTGTCACCAAAAAGAGAGGAAAAAAGAAAAAAAAAAAAAAAAAAAAAAAAAAGGGTGGGCTTCTCTGCCTTTGACAACTGTATTTACACCCCCCCCGAGTGTTCCACCAGACACACGGGGCTCCCGGCCCCGGACGGCTTCTTCCCCCAACCCCGAGCGGGGTCGGGGAGTGAATTTAAGAAAATGGCTCCGGGCATGAGGCTTCCCCGCCCCGGTTATTGCGGTGGCTGGGTCCTCTCCTGCCTTCTGCCCCTTCCCGGCTCCGCAGCAGCTCCGCAGGCTCCGTCCCCTTTCCCGGGACACTGGCCGGGCAGGGCCGAGGAGCAGGCGGAGGCTTCAATTCAGCTTGTGGCTGCCAAGGGGTTGGGGGGGGGGGGGATCGGGCCGTTTAAAGCGCTCTGCAGGTAACTTTAGGAAGCGGCAGCTGGTGTAGCGGGGTTTGCCTGGCTTCCTCCTCTCCCCCATCCCGGGTGGGAGCGCGGAGGGGGAGCGCGGAGGGAGGGGAGCGCGGAGCCGCCCCGGCTGTGCTGCCGGCGGATTCGGGCGAGCTCCGGCCCGGGCAGGGGGGAAAATGCGGCTCCGAGGTGAAGCCCCGCGGCGAGCCCGGGACTGGCCGGAGCGGCGGAGAGGAGCTGGCTCCTGGGTCTCCTCACGGGTGCTGAAATCGCTCAAGAAATTCCACTGCGAGTTTTCTGTGCGCACCCATCACTAACGCGTTCCAGCAGCGTGTCCCTACTCACCCCTTCTTACGGAAATAGAAATCAGCCAAATTTATAAGTATTCCCCGGAACATGTGCGGCATAGAAACCCCAGTGCAGTGGGAGCACTACAGGGATCTGTGAAGTGTGGAAATACACGAATCTATACTTACTTTTTTATTGAGTCAGGTTCAGTTCATCTACAAAGCGATTGGCGATTTTTCAAGAGAAATGTTGCTTTGAAATAATACGGAACTTAAAGTGTTAAATTGCGTGGCCTTTGGGAAAAAAATATATAATTGAAGTCTCAGGTAGCAAAGGCCGATTGAAAGGCAAAGTAAGAGTCTGAAATTTAACGTTGTAATATTTATTTAAACATCGAAGGAAACAGCGTTCGCAGGGCTTTAGATGCCCTCTAATCCCCTATAGCGCCTCATTTTTCGTTGCATGCAGGCTGTTCAGTCCCTTCAACAAGCGTTTATATAAAGTAATTTCAAAGAACTGTCAGGATATATATCAGTCCGCTTTCCAGCCCAGCCTGGCACGTCTTAAACCTCGACTGGAGCGGTCAAAATATTTGTAGGGGTTTGAGGTTAATCACAGCTGTCGGAAGCTTTTCCAGTACGTTGCAAAAGTTACAAGCGAACTACGCCCGAAGTGTGATTTCTAGTGCGATACCGCCTGAAAGAACACTTCCCGCTGTCACCCTGTTCTCTCGGGCTGCGAAATTTTGACTTCACCCAAGAACACATCAGCAGCAATCCAAACAACAAAGACAAAATGCTGACTACACCAGAGCTCGTCGCGAGTGGGATTTATTTCCCCTTCGACTTTGTTCAACAGATGATTTTGTCAAAAAAAAAAAAAAAAAAAAAAATCCGTACAAAGCGGGGGACCACTTAAACTGCTAAATCATAGGAGTGCTCAGATCCACTCGAAAATCCCACCACGACACCGTGCTGGTTCCAGAGTTCCGTTTGGAGCCGGCTCGTTTGGTTCCCCCGACCGCGGGAAGCGCTGCGCGGGGCCGCGCGGTCCCGGGCTGCGCGGTCCCGGCCCCCGGCTCGGTCCGGTGCCCCCTCCCCGCTGTCCGCAGCGCAGCGGGCTCGGGGCGGGCGGCACCGGCTTGTGCTGCGGGTCCGGGCCCAGCCTGGAGCCCTGCCCGGTGCCGGTTACCGTCGTGATCCCGGCGGTTTTCTCTTTAGGACGGCTGCCAAGCCTGGGGGAGCTGCGCCGGCAGCCCCCCCCCTAACCCCCCCGGGCCCCCCAGTACGGGACGCGATGCCCAGACACGTCCCTACCTCACCCCCCCCCTGCGCCCCGCACGCCCCCGGGGGCGGTTTGCTCAGAGCTACCCCAGTGCTGCCCACCTCCTCCGGCACCGGGGCTCTCCCAGCGCGGCTCCAGGCTCGGTTTGTCTCTCCCCCCGCCCCCCCAACCGGGACAACCGTCCGGCTTTCCCCGGCGGAGCAGGCGCGGGGCGCATGGGGAGGACGAGCAGGGACGGGCAGCGCGCCCCGTCTGGGCAGCGATGTGCCCTCCCAAGGAGCTGCCAGCCCTGCCCGTGCAGGTGCGGGTGTCCGCGCCTCTGGGGAGGGAAGGAAGGAAGGAAGGAAGGAAGGAAAGATGGAAGGGGAAGGGGAGGGGAGGGACGGAAAGGGAAGCCCGTGATTGACAGCTCCAGTCAGCTCTGCTCCACTCACCCCCCCTCCGCCAAAGTTTTCTTTCACACGGAGGGAACTTTGTCGTTGCCATGAAACTTGGGGGTTTTGCAAGCGCCGTCCCCTCCCCCCCACTCTCTTTGGGGCAGCCGAGTGGAAAAACTCAAGTGGCAATGGGATGGGCGATGGGGGGGGGTGGGGTGGCCGGGAGCGCCCCGCCGGCAGCCAGCCCGGCCTCGCTCCCCTCCGCCTCCCCCCGGGGCCGCGCCGGGGGAACCGCGTTTCTCCCTCCCGGCGGCCGTGCCCGGTCCCGGCGGGGCAGTGCGGATTCTCCCCCCAGACAGGGCTCAAGTGGAAGCGTTTAACCCATTCTCCTCCCTTCCGCCGCTCCGGGGAGGGGGGGGGGGGTGGTGGTGTCCGCGCAGCGCGGGCTCTCTCCGTCTCCAAGCAGCTTCTCCGGGCTTGCGCGCAGGGCTGGGAATCCGCCCGGTGCCCCCAAATCTCCCAGTGCCCGGCAAGCGCAGGGCTCCCGCCTGCAGCGCAGCGCTCCGCCCCGCTCCTCCTCCCCGCGCCCGCGGAGGGCAGCCCCGCTCCTTCCTCCGCGCCTGCGGGAACCCCACTGGCCCCTCCGCACCGCGCGGGCCCGCCAGCCCAGAGCCGGGGGCAAGCGCGGGGCCAGGGGACGCGGAGGGGGGGGTCCGGGAGAAGCAACCCCAAAACACCAACTTTTTGAGCCCCCCCCACCCCCCCCATCTGTCGGTTACCGGCGTCGGGGCTGTCGGGAACCGCTCGCTGATTGGCTGCCGCCCGCTCATTTATAGCCCGTCAATCAAACGCCGCTGGGATTGGTGCGCGCATCGCTCGGCGCTGCCCGCGGGAAGCGCTCCGCACCGCTCCGCAGGCGCGGCCGCCGCAGCAGCAGCAGCAGCAGCAGCACCTCGGCAAGCGGCGCCTCCGCCCGCCAAGCAGAAAAACTTCCTTCTTCTGCAGCAGCCGCCCAGGCAGGTTCTTTCCCCTTCTTTTTTTTTTTTTTAATTTTTTTAATTATTATTTTTTTTAACTTCCTCTCCCCGACCTGGTGCCCGCCTGCCCGCCACCCTGGCGCACCTCTTGCCGGCTCCGGCCATGTACAGCATGCTGGAGACTGAGATCAAGACGCCGCAGCCCACGCCGGGCAGCGCCGGGGGTAACCCCGCTCCGGGGAGCAACGGCAAAGGCGGCGGAGGCGGCGGGGCCAGCAACGGGGCGGGAGCCGGCTCGGACCAGGACCGGGTGAAGCGCCCCATGAACGCCTTCATGGTGTGGTCGCGGGGCCAGCGGCGGAAGATGGCCCAGGAGAACCCCAAGATGCACAACTCGGAGATCAGCAAGCGCCTGGGGGCCGACTGGAAGCTGCTGAGCGATGCCGAGAAGCGGCCCTTCATCGATGAGGCCAAGCGGCTGCGGGCCGTGCACATGAAGGAGTATCCGGATTACAAATACCGGCCCCGGAGGAAGACCAAGACCTTGCTGAAGAAGGACAAATACTCGCTGCCCGGTAATCTGCTGGCTCCGGGGGGGGGCAACACGGTGAGCAGCCCCGTCGGGGTGGGACAGAGGATTGACACTTATGCCCACATGAACGGCTGGACCAACGGGGCTTACTCACTGATGCAAGACCAGCTGGGCTACAGCCAGCACCCGGGCATGAACAGCCCCCAGCTGCAGCAGATGCACCGCTACGACATGTCGGGGCTGCAGTACAGCCCCATGATGTCCTCGGCCCAGACCTACATGAACGCCGCCTCCACCTACAGCATGTCCCCCGCCGCCTACGGCCAGCAGCCCTCCACGGCCATGAGCCTGGGCTCCATGGGCTCGGTGGTGAAATCCGAGCCCAGCTCGCCGCCTCCTGCCATCACCTCCCACTCGCAGAGGGCCTGCCTGGGAGACCTGCGGGATATGATCAGCATGTACCTGCCCCCGGGGGGGGATGCCACAGACCCTTCCTCCCTGCAGGGCAGCAGGTTACACAGCGTCCACCAGCACTACCAGAGTGCCGGGACTGGCGTCAATGGTACCGTACCACTAACTCACATATAAACTTGGCTGCTCCGGACGGCTCCCCGGCTTAATCCCTAACCCCACCACCGCTCCCTGACTACACCGGGACGTACGGCAGTGTTGCTCGGCTTAGCAGACTTAATACTAACTTTGGAGAAATTTTAAAAAGGAAATCCGTTAGTTGTGTCCTTTGTTTTTTGGTGGTTTTTTTTTTTTTGTACAAAAAAAAAATATATTTGAACAAGTTGTTATTTTAATAGAGCACAACTCCTGCCTCCTAGAAGCCTCTGTGAAGTTTTCAAACCACGGCAACTTCTCTCCTGGTTTCTGCTAGGTTGGGCACTGTTTTATTCGCTTAAAAGTTTTTAAAATATCTCGCATCTTCCCGTTTGATTTCTAGCGTTGCAATGACATAAAAAAACCCCCAACCAACCAACCGGCGGGCTTTTGTTTTTAAACTCAGTTGTTCACATTATCGTTGTGGTTTCTTAAGTTGTTTTGTTCTTCTCGAGCCTCGCTTGGTTTCTATCCACAATCTGTAGCTTTCACGACTTTTTAACTTTAGGGTTTTGTTCCTTAAAAAAAGGGGAGGTGGGAGAGAGCTGTGCGGGTCGCAAACACATTTCTTTTATTTATAGTAAGTTGTGTGTCTTGGTTTTTCTTAAGCTGTAAACTTATGTAAATCGGTTTGTGAATTTTACTGTGAACCATGTTTTGACGTATCGGATGAAGAAAAGTTTTAGTTTTGTTTACCGGATTTCTTCCAAAAAAAAAAAAAAAAAGAAAAAAAGTCATCGAAATACTCCTTCCCTCGCCCTGTCCCTACTCCTCGTTTGCTTCCTTCTTCCAAACGAAGAGAGATCAATAAATTTTATATCGGGCACGTCGGCAGTCTCCGGGCGGTTTGTGCGGGCGCGCAGGCGGTGCCTCCGCGGCGGCGGGGGAGCGCGGAGCGGGGCCGCGGGGGCTGCGGGCTCCTTCCCGGGGTCGCCGCGGTCCCACCGCCCGGCCGAGGAGCCCCGGAGCTGCCATCGCTTTTCGACCGGGTTTCTGCGGTGTATTTTGGTTGAGGGCGGGGAGTGGGGAGGGCTCCTTCAAGTTGATTTTCTTCTCCAGACAAGCGGGACCTGGGCCGGGAAAGCATCGCTGTGCTGCTGAAGCTGCCGCTCCCTGAGCCGCGGGCCACTTGTTGCCTCTCCGCCCGGCTGGTTTCTCTCGCCCGACGGGGAGGGAACGGGGTTACACGTGTGCGCCTCGTTTGGTTTGGTTTGGTTTTTCTCTGGAGGATTTGCCTAGAAACCCGAGCTCATCTGAAATATTTACAAAAGTAAAACCCGTTGGGGAACTCTTAATTAGACTCTATTAAATATGAATGGTTACAGGAGTCCCCAGAGGAAATAAATAATTCAATCTTTTCAGTATGTTTGAGGAGTGTGTTTTTAGTCTGGACAACTTTTCTTTTTTTAGGGATCTGCACCATTCCCGGCCCTACTCCTGCGGGCGCTGCGCAACAGCCCCGAGATGCGGAGCCCCGGGGCCGCCGGCCGAGCGGGACACACCGCTTATCCCTCCGTCTGCTCGGCGGCGAAAACCGTGCCCCCGGCCGCCCCCCCCTCGCCTGCCCTCGGCTCCCCGGGGGGCGGCGGGCCCGCGGGCCTGGCTCCGAGCGGGGCGGCCGCTCCGCAGCCCAGCGCCGCGCAGCCGGTCAGCGCATCCCGCCGCGCAACCCCCCTCGAGCCTCTGCCTTGCGTTTACCTCCACTAACCTTCTCGCTGGTTTTCTTAGGACAGAAAGAAAGGGCAGGGGAGGGGGCTTTGGTGGTTTGGTTTGGTTGAAGGGGCCCGCTTTGCTCGCCTCCCCTGAACAGCGCAGACTTTGCGCCTCTCCGCTGCGCGCTTGCGGCGGCCGGGATCTGCCGGGGGCGGTGGGAGCCGCTTTCCCTTCCCCGCTGTTTTACCCCCTCCCCTACCCGGCTGTTTCCCGCCCCCCCCGCGCCGGTCGGGCCGGGGGTCCCACGCTGCCTCCCGGTCCCGTAGCGCGGATGCCCGGCCGCAGCGCCTGCCGCCTTCTCCCGCCGGGAAGCCCGTCCAGGCTCGGTCAGGGCCTTCCCCCGGCTCTTCCGAGAGAGGAAAAATCAGTGTTGTGCAAATCACACCGAGAGCCTCTTCTGGTGCGAGGTGCCTGGCTCCGGGCCACCCGGGGAAGGGGGTTGGGGGGGGCTCCGGGGGCGGCTGCTGCGGGTCTTCAGCCCGGGGGGAGCCCCCGGGCCACGCTCGCCACCCCCTGCCCAGCCCCAGCCCTGCCGGGACTGGGGGGAATCGCTCTGCAAGGTTTCATACCCTCGGCTCAACTCCTTCCAGAGCATTGCGGGTGAAATCTGGCCAACCTGTAGCGTTGTTTTCTCCCTTCTCTGCGCTGCTGCCCCTCAGGTAGGAGAGCACCTGTTCTTAGCTCTGAGGAGAAGCAGCCCCATAGCCCGGAGGTCTGAGAGAAGGTGATAAGATCAGTGGTGTTGGTACAGTACATGGAGATATGGGGGGGGGGCAACAGCAGGTCCCATTTCATCTCAGCTTGGGGGGGTCAAACTGTCCCCCAGTGCTCTTCTGGGAGGGGGAGTGCGATGATCCTGTTCCTTGAAACAGGTTTCCCTCAGACTTCTCAGACAGGCATAAGGTCCAAGTCTGACAAAAGTGAGGGCTCCTGAGCAGGTGAACAGCCCCGGAATTGTATTCGGTATCATCAGAGTTGAATTGCAGCTGCATCATTCTAAGTAGTTGTTCTCTTCATCTGAGTGCTCTGGAAGTGGGTTCTCTGCCATGAAAGTTGAAAACCACTGTTCTTCAAAGTTTTGCAGTATTTTTAAGTTCAAGTTATCCTCCTTGTTTGCCATAAGTCAGGGCCTAAGGAGAGTTTGTGAGCGAGTCCCTGAGGGGTTGCAGAGAGATGCTTCTGTATAAACCACCTTGTTCTCTCTGAAAGCTCATCTCAGTGGTTTGGCTTGTGGATGCTTTTCCTGAGCTATTGATTTTGAGATGCCCAGATAAAATCCTCCGCACAGTTTTTAGCTTCTTGGGGCTGAACTTTATCCTGAAGTCCCTAAATTGTGGGCAGAGCTCGTGGAAGGGTTGTAAACAGGCACACCACTGGATGGGGGAGAGACCCACTGCAAGCTGAAAGCAATGAATCCAGCCTTGCACAGAAGTACAAGCACAGATACAGTCTCTTCTTACCCGAACACAAGTATATTTTCCATCGGACAGCCAACAGCATAGAGGGAGACATTGCCTGAAAGACAACTTTTTTTTTTTCAAAAAGCACTGTTACACCCTTTGCTTGCACTCAAGAAATTTGCCTCGAGAACAAATGCAGAAACATGCTCCCTTTCGAATTCATGAAGGTATGTTTTATTTGCACTGAAGTTCGTTTTTAAATTTTCAGTTTATTCTGGACACAGACATCCATCCTGCACGCCTTAAATCTAAATGCCTTTTGAGCAATGCCCGTGCGGGATTTCATGCTCGTGCTTCTGTGGGAGGGATCAGAACCAAGCCATTAACATTCCCAGGGAGAGCAGGTGAAGTTACAGTTATGTACGAGATATGTTTGCTGTTCTGCACAGCAGCCTTCGCTCCAGAAATCCGCAGCACTTTGCAAGACAGAGCTGTAAGTTGTAAGAAATGCTGAGTTGTTGCATGTGCAAAATCATTAGCAACCGTTTGCACGGTTAAAAACCCGACAAGCCTTATTCTAGAACATCTAGAATAGATGGAAGTGCATCCATTATCCTTAGAAAGACTGAACATCAGCTGTGGAGAGGTTAATAATGTTAGCATTTAAGTGTAATGACAATATTTAGGCTTTTGAGTTAACACTTTTTTGAATGGAAGAGGGGAAGATCATACTTGGTGCTACTGTTAGTCTGTCAAAAACCAGTTGTATTGGGTTACATTTTCACGGTTCCTATACCAAAGAGCTGCAGACTTAATTTATTTCAACAAAAATTGGTAAGTGAAAATACTTTAAATTAAAATTTGAAGACAGTCTGGTTGGGGAGTAAATTCTAACAATTAGCAGAGAAATCTGCTTGTGGGTGTTTTAAGAATATTTTTTAAACCACAAATGATTGTATTTCTAATATTTTTTGCTATAAGAAGAGATGAATACTAAATTCAGTAAAAGGTGTGTTATTAGCATAAACGCTTTATGAAAACATTTATAAATCAGTGCTTTCCCATATCAAACACAAGACTACGAAAGACACTTTTCAGGAACATTAGAAAGACAGGAACTTGTCATCTTCCGAAGTTAATGGAAATAATTATTTCATAAGAATGAATACAGCAGAAGAGGTGAAGTTAGGTGATGTTCGGGACTGGAATGTTGCTGCTGTTCCCAATGCCTGCAAAAGTAAGAAGTTTGATATGGCTTCTTTTCTACTTATATAGACCTTGATCCTAGATTTATTGTAGTCAAGTCCAGTTGATTTACATGGTGAAGATTCAGATTATTTCTATGGTCAACCTGGAGTGACAAAACACAGAAATCTTTAAGAGAGAGAGATAAAATTTGAATGCATTTCTTTTAAGATTTCTCAGGGAAGGAGTGGAGAGCTGTTACTGCAGATCTGTTTGCATGGGGTACTTCAGTGATTGATGCAGATTAGGTTTTCCAGAATAGTTTCACTATCGTGACTTTTTCTGATACCACTGGATGCAATAATAATTACAACACAGTGACTTATTTCACAACAGAATGCCCTCAGGATGAGGAATTAATTATTCTTTGCTGTGGATACCATTCACAGCCAACTTCTTTGTGTTGCTCGTCAAGTAAACAGGATTTCAGATTTGCCTCCTCCAAAGACATCCTCAGGAGCTCTTTATCCATTTTATGCCTCAGTTTTCCAGTTTCTGAAATGAGATCTATACCTACTTAGTGCAGCAGGGGAGGTTGCAATGCATGTGTGTGTGAGTGAGAGCAAGAGAATGGGGGGTGTGTCACAGTAAATCCATAAAGAGATGCATTTACGTCTTATCTCTGAATTTTTTTTTAAAAAAAAAGTATGTACCACTTAAATGTTATTTAAGTCAACGCTATGCTCAGGATGCTCATCTTTATTGTTGTTGCTAAATTCAGTTATACCATATTTATGCCAGGTTACTTTTATTTAGTGATACATCAAATTAAATCAATCTGAGCATGATTTGGCCTCTTTAAAAATGCTTGCGCTGAAATAACTGGGGTCTCCAATTCATGTCCCCCTAAGGAAGCAGTTGTGGGGTTTTAACGCATTACTGCCCCAGAGCTGTTTGCTCAGTTGATCTTCTGGAAGTCACTACACCTTTTTCTATGCTTCGGCCATCACTGTTCACATGCTGGTGGATTGGTGCAAACTCACCTCGGCTGATGGGGAGAAGTGTGAAACATAAACTACTGCATAAGCTGTGCTGCTTCCAAAGAAATGCAAAGTGAACCAGGTTCTCAGAGCCCCAAACTGCTATGTGTGTATTCCACATGCACAGCAGCCCCGAGGTGGAAAAGACTCAGGCGTAAGTGGGGAAGGGCCTAGGAATAAGAGGGAAATTAAGCAATGTTAAAAACTTGTGAGCTTCTGTCATTTATCTCTTCTGGGGCTTCTGATTGAGACTTCTGGCCTTGGTGAGCTTTTTTCTTTGTCTCCGTGAAGAATATTATGCATCTTTTCTATACAGGCCAAAGGAAATAGTATAGCAGTGATTGCACCAAGCCTTCAGGATTTCCTCTTTGTACTAGACTCAGCTTATTCATTTCATGCATCATCATTCACAGCTTGCTGTGCTGATTTCAAAAATTCTATACATCTACTTGACACAAAGGGGAGAGACAGAACATAGCAGTGGACGTGCCTTAGGTACATGTAAGGACTGTTCTTGAATTCCATTTGCAAGGGAAGAAATCTTGAAAGTCAATGGGAACTTTGCCCATTCAGGGTTCAGGATAAGGCACTTGGCATTGATTTCATTTTCATTGTACTTTGCTGCCAAGTCAGAAAAGCTTCTCTTCCACAAAGCTAAGAAAAGATATTTTAATCCAAATCATTCTTTTATTTTCCTTTTTTTTTTTTTTGTCTTTTTTCTCTCTCTCTCTCTTTTTTTTTTTTTTCCCTTTAAGATTCACTGGGCAGTTTTCATTTTACAGGCTGTAAACAGTGAATGTCATAGTAGGAATTCCTTTTAAAAAGTAAGTTATACTTTCATTATTGAGCGAAAAGTTCCTTTCTTTTAAACTTTAGTCTGTAAACATTTAGGTCAACATTTGTGAAACAGGTGTGAATTTTTTATGAGCGTACCAGACCTGGGATAGTAAGCGAGTTAGCTGTCGTGCCCCTAAAGCAAAAGGAAGTGAAGGAGCTGAATATACAAACTAGCAAACGTATGCATCAAGGTAATTCTGTGTAGTTTTCCAGGCGTTCAGTAGGTCCGCATGAGTTGCTGCAGTAAGGATTAGCCCTGCCTGTGTTCTCTTGGAGAATGTCCTAAAAACCGTTGAAGTTTTTCTGACTTGGCCAATTTTGTGCAGAGCATGCGATGTTACAACAAAAGTTTTTTTAAACTATTGTCAAAGTAAGAAGACTAACTTCTTAGAAGTGTTTTGGTTCCTTTTCCAATAACTCTTCTGCTCCTCTTCTCTCAATAGATTTCAGTCTGTACTTGTGTCAAAGGGAATCATTCTAGCCAGGAACAAGATGTTTTGAAAGTCCCATGTAAGCAGGTACTAATAATTTTTGATTAATCGTTAAAGGAAATAAGGATTTATTTGTTGTTTTTTGTTTAGACAGCAGTATAACAAAAAGACTATTTAAGAGTTTGGACTGTGGTGTCATTGAAAGATCTCCCACTGGAGATTCTGGAGCAGGAAACCCGATTGTACATCTGTGGGCTGGAGTTACTTTGTCGTTCAATGACTGACAGGCCAATTAACAATAGGATGAGACTTGTGAGCTACACGGAGAAGCATGGCACTGCCAAAATCTGGCAGATTGTTTGGATTTTCTGTTACACAAAATTTCTCTCACAATCATTTTCTCTTCAATTATTCAAGAGAGGACTAGAATTTAGGCCAGCCTAAGCAGATTTCAGTAACACTGAACAAGCATTAGATGAGATTTGGCAGAGCTGTGTCTGATTCCTGTGCTCTGGTTGTGCTTGGCTCCACCTCCCTCCTCCATCCTGCCAAGATTCAGAAGCTGGGTATGAACATAGCCTCCACATCTAGGGGAGTACTGACCACACGGTCCTACTCCTTTTCAGACAAAAGCATTTTCACTGGGGTGTCAGAACGTCAGTTCAGGACACAGCTCCGATACGCACAATCTTGAGAAAGTTCATTTCTCCTTACATTGAGGTTTCATCATGGGAAAATCCCTCCTTTCCTAACAGAACTACTGATCTCAGTAGTTTTCATCAAATTATAGTTCCGAATGGCTTCACACCAGAAGATTGTTGATAGTCCCTAGTCAGTTGTTGACAAGATATAAAGATAGTGCTGACATGGTATGGTGAGAGCTGGGTGCTGAGCACCTCCATACCTGGCTCTGTATGGGACTTCAAGAGGAGGAAGGGGGACTAATGGAAAATATGGCCCAGGAGTGGTGTTGGGAAGGCACCGGCAGATATTTGGTGGTTGATCTGCTTCATCTTCAGTGCAAAGTAGGTAGAGGAGTAGCACATGTCCTTTTGTCTGTATCCCCTTACAGGTAAGCTGGGCTGGGTTGAAAGCATTGCTAAGTGAAGCCAGAGTTTCTGTAACTGAATGGAAGCCAGAAGGACAACTTGATGCTGAAGTAAGGGCATATTAACTTTCTCTGAAAGTGCTGTGTGGTTATAGCTTGAGATCGTCTGCTTTGATTTGTGACAAAGAAGTAGGTGAATGTGGTCCCTGAGTGAGAAGCAGTCTGTAGGGCAACCTCCTTGGTGAGTTCCAAAACTGTGATGTTACCATGATTGTTACCAACCCATGAGAGAATTTCTTGAACGATTCCTAAAAAGAAGCACTACCAGTTGTAGGTTTTAAGATTTCTACCTTGGCTTGCCCACAGAAGCACTGGGGAGAGAAGAAGCAAGTGGAACAGACCTTCATCATCAGGGAGATGTGAAGGTCGGGGTTATATAACCATAGGGCTAAGCAGCTCAGGTGGGAGAGGGGGGATTTGGTTTTACTTTGCCTACTCATGAGAAACAAGAACGCTTCCAAAGGGGGAGCAGGTGACTTTAATAAATTACATCACAAATTTTGTTGCAAAAATAACCCTTGAGCACTTTTTATTTTAACATGCTTTAGACTGCGAGCTTTTCAGAGGAATAGGACTTGTTTTCCCCAACTTCTAAAGCATTAGGTGTGATTTTGATGATCACACTCATTCATATATCTAAGCAGGTTTAATCACCATTCGTGCCTGTTTTAATTCCAGCTCCAAAGACTGGCAGCCCAAAGGGAAGTGTGGGAAAGCAAATAGTAATCCACAGCATGGGAGGTAAGTGAAAGCTCTGGCTCTGTGAAACGCATTGTTCCTGCTAAACTGAGACCCTTTCCTTTTCTTTGAATCCTTACAAGGCAGTGTTCATGATCTGCAGTGGTGCATGTGGAAGGGAGGACTAGAGACAGAGTGCCAATTTAAAAGTAGGCTTTTATGATTTAATCACAAATATCATTCTCTTGCTGCAGACATGAGAAGTACGCGTATAGAAAATGGCATTGTGACAAATAGTACCAAGAGGTTTTTTTCTGAGTCCATTTAGTGAAGGCTGGGCAGGGAGGTTAGATGTAAAAGAGGAGAATGATACAACTAATGGAGATGGAAGGGGAAGGCCCAAAGATAATGGGATGAAAGGAGTTTATCACCTTGAAACATGTATGTTTCACTTCTGAGGATTATTTAAAACTGTGAAGAAAACAATGCAGTGTTATTTTGTATTTAAAATACATCTGTATTTTCTGTGTCTGAGTTACTTTTTCAGTATGCACAACGTGACCAGAATCTAGCTTATCCTTACCTTGAAGTGTGAACACAACAGAAAAATCAGTTGTAGCTGATGAATGAACAGGAACAATAGAGATCTACTGGCATTTGTCCCTAAAATCTCTGTGTGAAGGGGGGGACAGGGGAGCTTTGGGAGGGAGCTAGCCCAGATCTGCTGAATTTCTATGAGGATTTCTCTAGTTTGTCTCCCATTCTGGTTGGCTGCATTATTATTTATTTCATCACTCAAATTGTGGTAGGTGCTGCTTGCCTTACAGTATGAATAACAAGCTGTTGTGCTCAGTAGAGTTCACTTATGCAGTAGGAGAGAATAATTCTCTCCTCTGCAGGAACTGCTGGGTAAAATTTAATAGTCTTCGCTGTGCCCCAGGGGGTTAGGGTAAAGGATCATAATGGTCCCTTCTGACCTTAAAATATATAAGTATATAACAATATCTAAGAATACACCAGGATTGTATCCTGGCCACAGTACAGTCAATGAATTCCCCCTACAGCATCTTCTCTGACATGTTGCAGTCTAAAAGCTTAAGAAAGACACAGCATGGAGCAGCATGACCGCAACAGATGATGTTAGAGAATAGGCAAACTGCTAAAAGAAGGTCCTGTGGTTACTTGGGTTTGTCATATAGCATACATAAATGAACATATATCCTTTAGCACAGGAACTATCAGTAGATTACACATAAATGCATGTGTTCATGCACATTCCCTTGTATCCCTGCAATAACTTTTGCTAAAGTATAGGACATAAAAATTACTTCAATGACTGTTGGATAAAGTAATACAGAAAACAAATGTATACTATCAGGTCCCCATGCTGTCCCACAAATGGTGCTGCCATAGTCCCACCTCTTTGATAGCATCGTTCATATTCATTGTCAAACTTAACCTGAAGAGGGACATTAGTAATAGTTCTCTGTTAACATTTGACTAATCATAAACTGAAAGTAGCAACTTTTTCACTTGGAACATCTGTCTGAGCACATTCTCATTCCCTTGGTCAAATGAAGTGTGTCATCTTCAGATTGGAATGTTTGTCAGTAGGATCAGCTGTTAAATGTCTGACAACATTTTTATTTCAGTGGCCTTAAGTACCTTCAACATTTACAGCCTCCTCCCTAAGAGGGAAAGGGAAGATAACACCCAGCTAGTGCTAATGATTCTGATGGCTAAATAATGAAGAACTAGTTAGGACTGCTTTGTTCAGGTGTCTTTAGAGCCAATAGGCTAGGATATTATTTTTATCATGAAAATTTATATCATGCAGAAATTGCCATACATACCAGAGATCCTTGGGATCTGTGGATTTATGTCTTCACTGGCAGGTAGAGTAGATGGCAGATTTCACAGTCCAGTAATGATTTGTCATTTGCTCTTAAGGAATCTCTCAAATATCATGGCTGTGACAGAGGCACTGTACAGACATACAGGAAGAGTATGTGCTTTCCATTAAAGAAAATGAAATCAGGTAAAGGGAAGGTGACCAGGGTGTTGATGCAGTCTTCCCACGTGTCGGTACTTGGGATGTCACATGCATGTCTGCACCACACCGTCAGTCGCACAGAGCAGTTGGAGAAGTCTGAGACCGCGGCTAAAAAAATTACTTTGGGGCAAGAGGTCTAGAAGACATCCTCAGGAGAGATATAAAGAGGTGGATATATGTGGGACTGTGTGATGACTAGTGAAGGGAGTAAGAAATCTGTATAACACCTGAAGGATACAAAAAGAAAAAACTAGTTCTGCTGGGTGGCACCCTGTGACACAACCAGGAAAAATAGGTTAGATTTAAGGAGGGTTTTATCAAAGGAATGCCAGGAAAATAAAAGTCAGATGTACAAGGTTCTCTCCAGGAGAATGTTTCAGATGTTAAGGCAGGACTAGATCAAATAGATGTGAACCGCAGAGAAGAATCTTGTGTTGGAAGAAGGGGGGATCGGTGTTTCATGGCTGTTCTCTGCACGTAATTTCTATGAGTCAGCACTGGCAGTTAACAGGCTGGTCAGTGTGACTTGTGTTTCCAGTAAGTTTCTCTGTATTGTTCTCCTGCGTGAACTTGGGCTTTGGCTGAGCTGGAGCACTCAGTCATTTGTAAAAGAGTTGATGTGCTCTGATTGAAGCATACATGATCAGGTGCGTTCCTGAATGGAGTGGAAGCCTGGGAGTGCTATACTGGGACAGAATTCGTGGTTTGATAATAAACCCTCATTTTGGGGTTCTTTTCCCTGTTAGATCTCAAAGCACTTTGCAAAGTAAATCAGTGCAACTGAGCTACATTAGGAAAATGATCCAGGGACACCCAGTAAGGCAGTGGTAGAGCCAATAGTCACCCCTTGTCCCAGATTGATGTTCTGCCCACTGTTTGGAAGAGAAATTTCAGAACTGGGCTTATTATTGTCCTGTCTGCAGCATTTCCTTATGTTGATGATGGCTCCAGAAGAGCTCCAGCAGCCCTAAGAGGGAATTGCTCCCAATTCTCTCCTTACACCTCTGCTAGGGATTACTGGTCTTGGAGGGGGAAGTGCATATATGCCAGCTCTTCAGCTACTGCATACTAGCTTAAACTAGTCGTGTTTTCAGATGCACTGGACTACTTAATGACAGAGAGCTGGTAAACTTGGTGTGTCATATGGACTCTGTCACCCTGGTAGTGGGAGAGCAAACAGTCATGCAGTTGTTGTCTATTTTTCCCCAGTGTAGACTGCCAGAGTTTATCTAGGGACAGCCAAACTAGTAGTGTGTGAGGATGACTCAGCCACTCAGCACTGCCTGAGCCTTCTTGGTGGCTTTGTGTGTGATGGCTTTGGAGATCTGAAGGATCTGCACACCCTCCGTGGTGCTGACAAAGCCCTGTGTGTGTTTGTAATTAGCAGGAGGGTCTTCATGCTACAAACTAGGTGGAACTTCAGAAACCAATCAATACAAATTCACTGAAGTATTTTTAATTTAAAGATACCCTTCCTCCTCCCAGTAAACAACCATACTTAAATGTTGAGCTTAATGTCATTAAAAATATAATCTCTTGAAGCATGCATCACGCTTTTCATTAAATACAAAAGGCATTTTATGTGTTTTGCAGTAAAGTATACAGATGAATCCTAAAGACAAGGAAGGATAATGGGAATTAAAGTCTATCTGTGTTCCTTTGCAAAATTTCTAAATTATGGGGATTTGATGTAAGTTTATTTTGTTTCGAATCAATTCTGTGGCAGGGTCACTTGTAGCTCAGTTTGCTGCTGGTTTGACGCATCAGTTGAATCTACTAGCAGCTGCAAAATTCCAGGAGCCTGGCCTTTTCATGATTCAGTGACCATGTAATTGGCCATGGGATTTATTCAGCCTTTTCATTCTATGTGACCCTTCCGTACAGCATCCTACCAAAATGTCCCGATTAAATTCTGTGGCTTTACATTGTGCGTTCTGAATGAACAGCTCACAATTTAGAATCCATTTTTCCTTGCACATACAACCAGATAAAATATCATAATAATGGCTGCCTGTTTATCTGCGTCATTGTTAAAGTATAAAATCTGGCCTTAAGACATAGTGAACTGGGCCTTTGTGAGCAAAAGGCATTGGATTTATTCTCTGTGTCTGCTTTGGGTACTGCCTGGAGTCAACTGACATCGGACGTTTCTGAAAGCCAGTTATTAAATGGACCATCAGGAATGGACACAAGCACATGCAGAGGGATAAACAGTCAAGCACATACTCATCCCCCATCCGGCAAAAGTCTTAAAATACTGTGACTTAATCATTTAGCAACACTATTTGAGCATTTTCAAACATAACTACTCTTGGGAGCCAGCTCCCTTGTCTTTATCCGCCCTCTGGCTGGGAGCTCTGGGTGTGGGAGGAATGCAGGATTGGGTGTTTATCTCTTCATCTCCTCTCTGCTGTGTTTTGAGTTGCTAACTTGAGTGGTGATGTGCCTGGAAAAGATTGGCTGGGGGAGGTCATCTACTGCACTGATAGGCACTGACGGGAACGGAGGTTGAATATATATGGGGAATGTACTTTTTGTCTTGTAGTCTAGATTCTTTATTCTAAAACCATGTAGTATAGTTGATATTACATACTTTTACGTGCATGATGTACGTCTTTAGTAAGACAGCTTTATATCTCACATATGGCTCACAACTGGGAGTCTACCCAGAGGTTATCATCTGTGTGAGAGTTGTTGCTTCTAGCACTAATGGTCAAGATTTCGATCTCTGTTATACGCTTTAGTGTGGAATAACTAGTTTTACAAAGGTGTGGCTGAAATAAAAATTTACTGTAGGTTTCACTTCCAAGGCCTATGGTGTGACAGGATTACAACTGCAATATCATGCAGGAGAACTCTGCAAAACCACCAACCAAGGCAAAACTGCCTTTTACATGCGAGAATTAAAGTTTTAGGGTGTTTCAAGAAAGGAGGGAAAGAATGCCCTGAAATGCTGCTGTTACTAAAAATAGAAAAAAAAAAGTCTTATCGAAGTGAGGTTCCCTTTCTTAAACTAAGTCTGATTTTTTTTCCAGAGCAGTAAAGCTCATCCTATACCAGTTGTTGCTGACTTAATTTGGAGGAGATGAAAAGTGATTATGCCAGTTACCCAGCTAAAGAAGCATTATCTATGTCTTGGTGAGCAATGACTGCTGCATGGTACGTGAATGAAGAGTGGTGAGGAAGAGGAAGAGCTTTGCTCAGGTGTCTAGTAGAAGGATAATTGAACAGGACTGTAAGTACTCTGGCAGCCAACAGGACTGTCAAAGAAAGTATTATGATGGCATTTGCCATGTGCTATCCCTCCCAGTTTACTGTATTCACAACCAGTGTTAGCGGATCCAAAATCTTTCTTGAAAAAAGCACTTTTAACCCTTTGGGATCAGCCTGAAACCTCCATGACAGATTGCTCACAACTGGTCTGCTGTCTTCCACGCTTTCTTCCTCTCTGACGAGTGAGACAGCTATCCAGCTGCCATGTGATGGTGAGCACTTCCAATGTGCTAGCTCACTTGAGAAAATTAAAATATTGCAAAGCGTGCTATATAGAAAGGTTCGTTTGAGTCCAAGGCTTCCTGAGTGGTGCTGCACACCACCATACCTCCTTCCTTGTTGTCTGATCCCCTGGGCTAGAAAAAGGTGGTCAATACTCCATCAACCAAACAGACAATTGGAAAAAACTAAAAATGGGAGATGGTTAGCTGTAGGTGTATGGGAAAAAGGGAACAGTCCAGGGCTAACAGTGTTGCAAAAATCTTAAGTTAAAGGGGACTCTGACCACGTTGCTTTTAAGTGTCTCTTTTCTAACATTTTTTAAATTCTATAAGTTGCTGGTCAGCCTGGTCCACAGTACAGCATTGAAAAGCACAGCTGCAGTATGAAGTAGGCTCATAAGAGAACTTGTGAGTTTGGTATTTTTCACCCTTAGATGAATTTTCAACATTTCTGAGTTAAAATGGCAGATGACACAAGGTGATAGCAAATGCACAATGGGTTAATTCTCACTGGGTCAACCTCAGGGGTGCCAGAGTGTCCCATCAGTCCCAGTAAATGAGTGAGCCATCCAGGGACTGGAGGCTGCTGGGTGGCATCCTGCATCTGCATTCATATCTTTGGTTTCCCACAACACATTCCACCCAGGAATGACCTCAAATCACTGTGCAGACTTCAGCGAGTTCAGCCACAAGTACCTGTACTTCCTGGTGCCCAGAATCCTAGCAGTCTCACAACATCCCTGGATAATGATAAGAGATCCCTAGAGATTAGAAATACGTAGCTTTTGCATAGGTTTACAGATGATAAAGCCAAAATGTTAGATCCTGAATGCATAAAGAGAGGGTGTGTTCATGCACAGAAGATAACTCAGTTTAAGATTATGCCTTTAGCTGAAGTAGTACAGATTTTGATTAACTGCATTTTATTAATCTTTATTAATAGAACAGAAAATCTTTGGTTTTTTCCACCAAAGACAGTCACTTAACTTTTTTTTTTTTTTCCCAACAGGTGTTATGTATCTTTTTTTCACCCTTGAGAGCTGGGCAACTGATTGAGTCATGCCTGAACAGATTTACGTAATTTAAAAGTTCATCTTCAAAAATCTTTACCTTGAACCACAGGCCTGAATTAGAACAGTTACTTATTAGCTTCCAGATTCAGTACACAGAACATCTTTTCTCTTTATTTCCAAGCTGAATATTTTTCTTCTCTAGCTTTCTGGGTATCTGGTGGGTGCCAAATGTTTTCACACTAATATTCTATTATCTTGCCCCAAAGATAAAACCCATGTTCACTTAGGCTCTAAACCTTCTCTGGTAAATTCCTTTCTTCCTTTTGGGAAAAAGAGACTTGCTTTCCAAGCCCACTATGGCAGGTGTAAGAGTAATGAAATTAAACCACTGAGTTTTGTTGACATATCAGAAAAGAACCAGTTGCAAGATCAGGACCTATATTTATGTTGGAGAATACAACCAGTGGCTAACTCATTAGACACCAGCCACTGATATACATTATAGCCTTTAAGTGTTAGAGAAGGTGTTAGGAAAGATGCTGTAAAATAAATAAAACTCATTTGGTTTAGAAAAAGCATTAAAGTCAGGTTTTTGGTTTTTATCTTCTTTACATCCTCCAAACAATGACATTTCTGTGGAAAGCCAACTTTAAGTATTATAATGAAAAAGATGAAGGCATTAATTATGCTGTGATAGTTTAAGTGATGAATAATTGCAATTAATTTAACAAATATTGACTCTATGCGACAACTCTTTGTGATGCCAAGCGATAGATCAAATTTATAACCCTCACTGGTACGTACCAAGCTCAGCCTCAGTGCAGTTGGGGGCACACATGCATTAGGACACCCTCTTCAGCAATTTGCCCATATGCTGAATGATCCAGCTGCCTTTCCTGCTACTCTGCCGGAGATTACCTGTTGCCTAAAGCTGAACTGCAGCAGGGATGTGCTCCTGAACTGCTGCAATTCACAGGTTGGTTTATCAGCATAAACCACCCTTAGTCCTGCTTTATTGTTCACAGTCCGGAATATTTACACAGCGTTGGAATGGAGCATCTCTGCAGCTTCCACCGCTGAATCCAGTGGGAATTGTGCAGCACTTTTTCCAGGCCCTAAATGAACAGCACAGAATGTAACTTTTCAGAGCTCGCAGGGGCGCAGAGCATGTAAATACTGGTGCCTTGTGCTGAAATCATTGAGAAGAGTTGGGTGCAGATCTGATTTATTCGATACCTGACTTCGAACTGCTCCGCACAGTGCAGTGCAGCCAATTCCCGCTGGTTGTGGGACATGAGAATGTAAAATTGTCATTTTGTGTGTCACTGGACACAGCCTTGGTACTGTTAAACTCTAGGGCTTGTACAATGCTTCTCAAGGAATATTGTGGAGGCAGTTAGTTTTGTAATTCCAATTTTAAGGACTAGGAAACTTGGGCCAGAGGAGTCCAAGGTGCTTCTGAAAATTCTTGCAGGCAGTGAAGATCAGGAGGATTGGTGCCTTGTCCCCCCCCATCCCTCACTAGTGCAGCCCCCCAGCAGTCACAGCAGAGCTTTCCTGGCTTCTGTGCTTGGTGTGCTAGTGAGGGCCACGGAGGAAGGTGCTAAAGTCTCACCCTCCTGAGTAGAAGTGCAAATCAGGCTTAGTCACAATCTGGACGTAAATGTTCCAGCTCAGAAGGATTTACAGGCAGGACCTGAATGAATGGAGGCCAGCCGCGTGTTGATGGCTGTTTAAGTGAAGGGACTGACAAGGGGATCTATAGCTGCAGGCAGTGGACCAGTTCACCACTCCCAGCTGTCCACCCCACCCACATTGCCCAGGCAGCTCAGCAGCTCATGAACGGGTTGCTGAGCTGCTGCACTCAGCAGAGTGCCATTTCAGAGCAAAATGGGCTGATTTTAGCTCGCCTTAAAATGTGCAAGGCTCGCAGCTGCCTTGCTCGTGGCTGTGCTGGGGTGTGCTGGGTCATCCCCGCTTCCCAGCCAGTGCCCTGAGCACGGCAAGTTTTGTGCTAGCAAACAGGCTGTACCCTTCCAGGGACTACTAATAAGCAAGCGGATAATTAATGCTGTTCTAGCAACATTGCCTGCCGTGCAGAAATGGGTTTCGGAAAACTCCTTGAGGTATTGAGAGGGGTTTCACGTTAATTTGACATTTATAAGCAAGCCTGGTTGAACATTCCGGCACTGGTGAGGCACTGGTGAGGCCGCACCTCGATGACTGGGTTCAGTTTTGGGCCCCTCACTACAAAAAGGCCATTGAATGACTCGAGCGTGTCCAGAGAAGGGCAACGGAGCTGGTGCAGGGTCTGGAGCACAGGTCTGATGGGGAGCGGTGAGGGAACTGGGGGGGTTTAGTCTGGAGAAGAGGAGGCTGAGGGGAGACCTCATGGCCCTCTACAACTCCTTGAAAGGAGGGTGCAGAGAGCTGGGGATGAGCCTCTTTAACCAAGTAATGAGTGATAGGACAAGAGGGAATGGCCTCAGGTTGCACCAGGGAAGGTTTAGACTGGATATTAGGAAGCATTTCTTTCCAGAAGGGGTTGTTGGGCGTTGGAATGGGCTGCCCAGGGAGGTGGTGGAATCCCCATCCCTGGAGGTATTTAAGAGTAGGGTGGACACAGTACTGAGAGATCTGGTGTAGTTGGGAACTGTCATTGTTAGGTTAATGGTTGGACTAGATGATCTTCAAGGTCCTTTCCAACCTAGACGATTCTGTGATTCTGTGATCCCCACAGGAGCCACGGCTTCCTCCAAGCCCACGGGCTGGGGACGGGACCAGCTGCCCTTCTCCCCCCTGACTGGGCACACAGGGCGCAGCCAGCCCGGGCGAGGTGTCAAACCTGGGACCTCTAAGTGTGATAAACCCATTCCTGAGCCCTAAGGCGATCTTCTTACTGCTTGGCATTACGGTATCTGTGCTGATCAGAAGTCAGGGGAGGAGGGGTACCCTGACCTGTGAAGTGCCCTGGAGAGGTGCTGGGCAGGGAGGAGGTGGAGGCCACCCCGGGCCGGCGCTGGGAGGGGACCACATTCCTCCGCTCTGCCACCCAGGGGTGGAGCACAGTCGGAAGCAGCATGTTTGCTTTCATCTGTCCTGATGATAAGCAAACAATATCCAGGTAACCCTGAAACATCTTTCCCCTGGCCCTTCTCCTCTGGAAAAGAGACATTCACATTAATCTTCTGCTCAGGATTCATAAAGATATGACTGGGTGTATAGAAAAGATGCTGAGGATTGGATCAGGGCTGATCAGGGCTGAGTGCCCTGAGCTACATCAGAAGAGGCCCCTTACCACAGCCTAGACTTGTGCAAAGAGGTGCTCTCCACACTGGCCTCACCTGCACTTCCTTGCAGAGGGGACAGTGACTTAACATAGTGATGCTTTCTGTTGTACTATAATTTAAAAATGACGTTTCACAGAGGCGCAAGAAGAACAAAACCAAAACCTCTCAAACATGACGTGATTGCCAAAACGGGCCAAGGAACGAAACCAATACTGACAGTAAAATACATGAAGGAGCAAGATTTCCAAAACTGATGTGGAGAAGGATTATAGGATTGTCTAGAAGCAAAGGCCCATAGCTCTGGTTATAGGGCAGGACTTTGCTACATAGGTGAGCAAAGGACTCAGTGTGTTGCAAATAATATTAAAGGCAGGAAAGAGCTTCTTATTAAGATTTTAAACTGGAAAAATGTGGGATCGACTTTTTGGTTGGTGTGGTTGTCCAGACAGCTATATAAGAATATGTGTAGGATTTTTCCTGGGAGGGTAATTACAAGTTCTTTTATCCATTTCTAGAGAATCAGTCCTTACATCTGCTATGCAAATGACATTTGTTCCCCCCACCCCCACCCCACCACCCCCCCCCCCCCCCGCCCCCGTTTATGCCTTAGTTTCCTGATCTTTGGCATTCTGTAGCCATGCTAACCTTTATAAAGTGTTTATGGGTTGAAAACACTGTGTAGGTGATAGGCATTACTTAGCAGAGGTATCAGTCATTGAGCACAATCAAGGGCTGCAGATCTAGCCCATTGCTTTTAGCAGGTATTTTGTCTCTGTGCAAGTTTACTTCCAGTCAGACAGCTTAATAACATCGGCACTTTTAGCTCCCAATTAGATTTTTCCATTAACCCTTCATTAAGGTGATGGGAGATGGTAGAGACACATTTCATCGTAATGAATATAAATTAAAGGTATATTCTGCACCTCCGCTGGGCTGGAGACAAGCCTCCTCCAGGGGCTTGGAAAATAACTTCTTTGAGAGTTTAGATTTGCAAAGGTTCTGTAATCGCACTCATACATACACAAACATATGTGTGTTTAGAGAGTAACAATTGGGATTGCATATGGGGGCATATGGGAAAGACATAAATACTTTGTAGAGGATTTAGCAGAACTACCATTGCAGTATTTATAACAGCTGATTGTTCATCGTGACTTTGGGCAGAGTTTTCACCTGTCTGCTGAGGATAAAGATTCTCCTCTCAGTTTAGAAGCACATACTGAGTTGGTATTTTTGCAGCTGAAGGCCACTTAACTGTTTGTTGGGTTTTTTTTTTTGTTTTCTAGGTGGTAGTAAAATCTATTGAAAGAAGTTTGATTTTTTTGTTGTTGTTTTTTGAGGTCCTGTGTAGAGATGTGTGTAAATTGACCCAAAATATACTACGGCTACTTAACTTGGAGATCATTGCACATATTGGGTGGTATGAGTCCAAGCATGAAGGAATGATATCTCCCTGCCAAACACCCTCAAGTGCTGGGCTGGCATTTTGTTAATTATATATGCTATTTTATTGACTTAATGTTCATGCCATGGCAGTGCTCGGCAGTAGGGCTCAGAGGCCCTGGGGTACAGTCTGATCTGCAGCCAGAGGTGATGCCCTCTGCTTTGTGCCAGGGCTAATGTTCTTATGGTCACCTGGATCAAGGACCCGATGCTGCTGTAAACTAATGTTTTCCTTCCAGAATAATTTTTCAGCTGGATTAACTCTTGCAAGTTATCAGTGCAAGAGGAGAACAGTTGTGAGCGAGGAATGTGAACTGTTTTAGTGTAGCACAGATTTAAAGCAATGGAGTGATGTCTGTAGGTGTGGTTGGGGAAGTTGTGATGCAGTGTGTCTCAAGGATACATGTAATAGTCAGAATGGTGGGTTTAAGGGATTTGGTTAAAAATATATCAATGTGTGTGTTTGGCCAGTGTTTCAAGATAAACAAAAGTGTACCTTTTGCGCACCTATTTATTGTCTGTGCCTGTTTCTGTTGCTTTGGAATATGAGTACTCTTAACAGTAAAGGTAGGCATATGCATAAGGCTTTTCAGGACAGAGTTAACATCATTATTTTTCTTTATCAGGACGTTAAAGCATTCTTTTTTATCAGACTCCTCTGTTTTCAAAGTCTCTTGGGTTTTAAACAACTTTTAAAGAAATAACTTTATTTATTTTTCAAGTCTTCCTTTTTGCCATGGTAAAATACACTTTCTTTTCCCCTCAAATAAAATGTTTCCTCCTGTTAAACACATTTAAAAATAGAGACTTGTATTCATTGCTGCTATATTCAAAACAGCAAGGTTTAAAATTCTCATACTCTCATGCAAAAATATGTGCTGATTCCCATAACACAGCCAAGAAATTATGGGCAGCTCTTAATTATTGTGTGTGCTGAAAACCCTGTTCCTTCATTCCTCTTCCAAAGATTGTAGGTAATGGCTGCAATCTCTAAACGAGGAGAAAGGTCTGGGAGGGTGTGTGTCAGACACCAGGGCAGAGGAACAGCAAAAATCTGCCTGTTGCATAGTGCTTTCCCTCAATAGCTGAGAACACTTTACTAACAATAAGTAAGGAGAGCTGTGAGCACCTTGACTGACCAGAGCCTGAGGCAGGAATAACACTTGAGTACCTTGGTCTCAGGTGCTTTAGTGGCCCAATACTTACATAATGCAGCAGACCCATGTTCTTTTTATTATTTTTTTTTTTTTCAAACATTCTTGTGTTTCTTACTGTCTAACCTGTGTTCAAGAACACGCTGTCTTTTGGTGTAACAACTTCCTCTCATTTCCTGGAAATAATGAATGATATTAGTTGAGTGAGTTCTTAACAGTCCCATTTTGTAGCTTTAAAATGTCTCTCATCGGTCTTTCTGAGCATGCCAGATCTACTGTGTTGGACATTTGCACAGTCCTACTTGATTTTTGTAAACTGCTTTTTAAATAAAGTAGTTTATTTTAAGAGTCCTTCAGTTGCCACCAAGCCACCGGAGTGGAGAGTACCTTCGGTATCTCTCCAGATAAGTAAATTGACAAAGGACATTTCCCTCAACATGCGATGTACACAGCCGATTTCGGCTCTTTATATCTAGATTTGCTCTGAATGATCAGGAAATAGCAGAAGGGAGATGCCTGAATGTAATTTCTCTGCGGCGATTAACTCAGCTTGCTCCCTGAACATTTCAAAATCGTAAAACAGATTTTCTTCAGAATTTTTTTAAAACGAACTTTTTTTCTTTTGTGCAAACCACATCATGAGAAATGTCAGCCTGCAGAAGTTAGATAAGTCACCAAAGCTAGTTGTAAGAATAAAGGTAATTTCAGACTTCACAGTATTACTACCTAGGTACTTTAACACAGCATTTGCCTGCAGTGACAGAAAATTTATTTGAAATATTTTTAAGAGTTCTTTCGAAAGTGACAGTGCTGTGGTAGTATTTTTCTAGATGAAGTGGAGAAGTTATGAAGTTCCTTTAGCAAAGTCAAACTGTTCTGCCACTCTGCTTCCTGCTTTTTACTCTGTGTAGTTACAATATTCCAGCTGGGAACTTTTTCTGAAGCACACCGTTTTGCGTCAAAGGGTGTCTTCAGGCAACGGCACTTTGGACGCTAGTTATTGATGGCTGTTTTAGGGTTAAGAGTAGCCAGGTTCTGAAAACTGTGTGTAACTGCTCGTTTTAGAACTATAGTCTGTATTTATTGTTGGTTGGGGGAAAACTAACTGGAAATGAGACATCATCTTTCATGTGTTTAGCTCCAGTAATTTATTTTATGAAATAAGAGAATCGTGAGGTTGCATTATCAGCTTCATGGATTCCATATTGTGTCATTTATTGATTAGGTGCCATTGCTAATTTGTCATTTTTTTCATAATTTTGTCCTAAAGCGTTACCGTTAGCCAAATTTGTTGACTGGACTCATGTGACCAGACATGCTGTCAGTTCAGACATTTAGAAACAGAGTTGATGCACAGAATAAAGGTGTAATGATTGTTAGAATACACATTCCATTTTTCCACAGGGGAGAAAAGAAGTCCTACTGAAACATATCTGAGCCATTTTGAAAACCTGCTTTTTAAATGACAATTGTGTATTACCAATACCATATAAACGATACAACTCAAAATCTATTTCTGGACCAAGGATCATTTCTAAGTACTTGAACCCCTTACTTCTTTATTCTGTGTTATGGGAAATAGTGTATGTGTGGGAAATAGTGTATGTGTGGAGGTAAGAACAGTCAAAAAATTGTTGTTTATGTTCCTGTCACCAAGGTTCACTTGGTGATACTACTGTGATTCCAGCAACAGAAGTTGTCCAGGAACAGTCATTTAGCCTGTTTCCTGAAAAACTCAATCCCAGAGAATGAGTTACCTCTAAACCTCGCTTGCTTTCACCCTCTGCATTGTATCGTGCAGTGCCACCACTACCATCTTTTTTTGTGCAGAGGTCCCTCAGAGGGGCTGCTGAGCTTGTTGAGGGCTCTACCAGTGCAACATAAGCAGGTAATTACTGAGATGGAAGGTTTCTTCCAGAAACACCACGTTCAACAGAAGGTTTTATAAAATTTTCTGTACTCTGTACCCAGAGCAATGCTGCTCTTTAACAATCAACACACAAATACTGCAATGACAGGAGGTTTGTAGAGCTTTACCAGAGCTCTGTCTCCTGCCACTTGCAGATGAGAAGGTCTGTGTGCTGCCTACTCATCTTGCCCAAGAGTTGTCCTTGATTTCTCTCTACTTACCTGTCAGGGGATCTTCTATTCAGAGATACCATGCCCCAGGAGCTGATGAATCCTGGTAGGGGACTGGCGTAATTTAGCAAATTCTGCCTCTGCTGTAAAAATTTCTTCCATGGAGGCAGCAATGTCAAATGGCTGCCACTGCTTCTTCACACTTGATGACACCTGTGGACACTTATGTACATTGACAGCTGAACTAATGGCTTGCTTCTAGCTTCCTCACTTCTACTTGTTATTACTAAGCACGCTACAAATGGGAGACATCAGCATCTTACTTGGCAGAGCCAGTTAGAAAGCTGCATTTGGTGCCTGAGAAAAACCCTTGTTGATTTTCCTAATGAACAGCCATTTTGTACAAGACAAGCATTTATTTACAAGGCTGATCTTGGATTAATGTATCTATTACAGTGAATAACATTGGAGACACGTCATCATGTAATTTTACCCTGTACAGAGTTTCTCACCATTTCTCTTGAGAATCTGCTTGAACAACATGTAGAGAATAAGAAGGATGAGCTCTCTTGGGTATGAAGAACAAGCTACGCTGTGTAGCTGGAGCTGTGCTGATAACTTTACAGTTGGTTAACAACTAAGGGCTTCAACCGTAGAAAATCTAAGAAAAAGTCTTTCTTTGTGAATATTGCTGCAGCAAGCTTTCCTTTGTTGACTAAGAAATAGTCATTTGGTATGGGAAATAAATAGAAGTTTTTAGTTGTTCAAGGTCTTAGTCCAGTGTAATGAACTCTGCTGCCTCTGAGGGGTAGTGTTGTGGTATAGGGTTGACAGATGTATCTTCACTTGCTGGTTTTTCTCTCCATCCCACCTGAGTGTGCTCTGGGGGTGTTTCACGGTATCTGCTACTGTTTGATTCTAATAATAAAAATTGCAAGATTCAGCGCAATTGTCAGCATCCAGTGATTTCAGGGTCTCTGTGACAGCAAATACAGACGGTGACTCCCAGGAAAATCCCACTGTACCCTTGGAGAAATAGTCAGCATGCTAATAAAATATGCTAGAGAGCAAATAGGTCCTGCTCAGGGCTATAGAGAAAGCTGCTGACTCTTAGAGAGTGTTCACGTAAAAACTTCACTTAGTGGAGGATACTGAACCTGAGTTGTGACAGCAGAAAAAATCCGCAGAGAAAGCATCAAATAAACCATGCAGAGACTTGACTGCAGGAGGAAGCTGACAAAACAGATTCTTCTTTTAGAAGAATTGCATGAGTAGATTCACTCTTCCAAAGTGGATTCAAACCAGAAGTGGTCACACAGTTATCCCAGAAGTGCTGTTGGAATAACTATTGCACAGTCATTCCAGAACAACATCCCCATGGCTGTTTATTAACAAGGGGCAAGAAAAATCTGTTTCCTGAGGTTGGACTCAGAATTAGGCTCCAGGCTGAGCTGTGACAGGGAATCCTGCACTGCTTGCCCAGGGTGCTCTGCCAGAGTCCCCTGTGGTCTGCCCATGGCAGCGTGCTCAGTCTACCCAAACCTCTTTCAGTCTTATAACCTGGCTGGATTGCAGGCTGTGTGTTTCTAGGGTTTATACCCCCCTGTCTCACTGGGACTGGGGTAGAAGTGCCCTTACAACCTCCTGCTGGCAGTAGCAGGGCAGGTCTCAGCTACCAGTACAGAGCTACACAGCTATTACATATATAACTAGTTGTGAGTGGGCTGGAGGCAAGAACCTCTTCCAGTGGTTTACGTGGATCTGAGACAGGACACAAGTTTAGTCCTTATGTACTCTGCTTCTGCAATGCCTATGTAATCAGCTTCTGCCTGGTAGCATCACCTACTAGTGTTGTTCCTCCCACCCCTGATAGTTCATTGTTAACTTATGTAACTCCAGCTTCTAAGGATGGCTAGGAAGCTGACACAGTGAATAGATCATTGCCTGTAATAATCAGCAATTTGGAAATTTGCCTCTATGGAAAGTGTTTGGCAGTCTTATTTGTTAGGGGAAAAAAGACAAAGTGATAATTTCTGTAATTGGAAATCTATCTCTTTTCACACAGGGTGAGGGCACTTTCACACTGAAATTGCTGTAATATAACTCTCATAACATCTTTTTAATTTGTTACGGCTTTAATTGCTGTTTAGATGAGACATTGCAGAGCAGAAAAATCAAGTTCAGACTATTTTTTCCTTTTCTTTTTGTTTTTTAGACTATTCACAGTAAAATGCAAATAGAAAATACTCAATGAATAGGAAACTTTGAAGTAAACATGCTGAGATGATGTGGAACTTAATGCAAGGCAGCAAACAGTCAACAGTAATACATGATTATGTAAGGACTATTAAATCTTAATTTAGTATTCGTGCAGCCCCGTTGGCAACCATAATTTTTTTGGTATCTAATTGGGCAGTGTTCTGTGACTGTGAGGCAAAAATGATGATCCAAACTCATACCTGTTCTGATAAATGGAGATATCATTAGCAATATGAAGTAGGTGATCACGACTTCTCTCTTTTTCATAAATTACACTAAATAACCATAATGCTGCAATTTAGCGGTCCAAAGTTCATCCCATTCAGCAGGCCATCCATAGTCAACAGTTTAAAGAAAGGGGACCTGCTGAGAAAATGGTGGTCTAATCAGATGCCATAAAATCTGGCTGATCAGATGAGTCCCATTTTCTTTTTTTGTAAGGAGATCCTAATGAAGCAGTGCACTGAGGGGATTCACAACTTTTGTTCCTCCGTTTGATTATTCAGGTTGGCTGCACCAAGTTCTAAACTAAGCAAGTGGAGTCTAATCCTCTGGGCTGTTTGCATACATGCTGTGTTTTACAGGAGACTTATTAAATCCCACTTTGCCAGCTACCAAATTGTGTGCGTCTTACCTTCAGTCCAAATGATCAAAACACTAAAAGATGCATCAAATCAAATCCAGTCATCAAATAGGAATCTACTATTATTGTCTACTCCCTGCTTGCTGGCTAATTTACCAAGCATAGCAAAAATGAAAAGTACTTCACGCTGCATGCTTCATGAATATCTGAACTGGTGCAAAGCAGATGGGATGCCGTATGCACGTTTAGCCAAAGGTTAAACTTGCAAACTTTGGGGCTGTTCTTAGTTATAACTAAATATTGTAGTGTCATTCGAAGCAGTAAAAGTCTAGTAGTGCACCCATTTCTGTCCAGTTGTGGTGGGCATGGCAGTTTTGATTTGGCTACTTAAAATAGGCATACTCTTTCTTTAGAAAAAGATTTGGTACATTTACTCACACTTTCACTTAAATGGGATGGTGTTTGTTTCACTTCAGTTGAGTTTTCAGTTTTCTCTTCCCTTTAACCACTGTTTTATAACTCTTGATATCTTCACATCTTCCTCCTCTTTGTGCTGCCCACTGGGACTGCTGCACACAGCTGGGCATTGCTCCCTCATATAAAACGTGGAGGTGACAGCAGCCTGATCGAAAGCCCACTGAAGTCAATACTGTTTAAGTATGAGCCTGCTAGGCCTGCCTCTGCGAAGCGATGAGCTCCTGCGCTCCCTTAGTAATGGGAATTGGAGCATCTAGCCTCCACTTACTGTCTCAGTGAATCAGCAAATGGGAAAATTGCTGACAGAAACCTCCCAAGATCACAAACAATTTGGTTCCTCAACCTCTTTTCAGAGCATTGCAGCAAGGAGCGATGAGACTTGCACAGAACTGTTCATCAAACATGATGGCCACAAACAAGCACTTGTTTTGTTCTGTAAGTGGTGAAAACGGTGCACAGTGTAAACAGCTGAACACGCTTATGGGAGGTATCACCTATGCTGGGTGGTTTTCTCTGATTACAGATGCAGTGGGTTCCCTTTACAGCCATAGAAACGAAGGGAAATTTGCTCTCATGCTACAGGAACCAAAACTCTAGGTCTGTGCTAAACAAAAAGATAGCATACTGCCATGCTGTCTTGTGCTCCAAATAAATCCTCACAGGCATGATAACTGTCTAACAAAGGTCGAAGCAGCTATTTTAGTTTGGGATTTTTTTTTTCATGTTCCTATTATGGTGGCAAGGGCCTTGATTTGGTTTCTCCCACCAAGAAAATTTCTTTCTGTGTGGGAATATTATGGAAATCTTCCATTGGAGACTCCAGGGAAAAATGTCTCTGTGCTTATTGCTGCCTCCTGACACCTTTGATTAATTCACACTGGGATTATTTCAACACTGAGCTCACTAGATTGGACATTGGCATGTCCTTCACAGGAGCACAGAAGTCATTAGTTTTTATAATTTTCTTCAGCATTTCTTTTCATTTCAAGCTCTTGGTGAGCAGTTCTGTTAGTGCTTTCACCCTGTAAAATGTCTTGCTTTGATTTTCTGCATTGATTATCAGGAAGCCAAAATTCTTGTGGTAAGTTTGCCTTCTTTAACCACTGTTCTAATGACTTGCAACAGAGTCCTTCCCATATCCTCCCATGTAAGCAGTTGACCCCCTACCTTTTATCACCCTCAGTAAATTCAGCTTATTCCGATGATCTGCTTTTGTCTTTCAGACAGTCATTAGGTATGCAATGCCCTCCCCATGCCAAGCTGGAGAACCATCTCTGTGGTTACCTTCCTTATAGCCACTTCTCCTACACTGATGGCTCTAAAACTAGCAGAAAATGGTCTGATGTTTATCTTCCTCATTTACGTCTTTGATTTCAATCTATCCAGCCTCAATTCACCTGACTTTGTAGGTATGTGCTTGTGTTTTAGGGAAATCTACCGACCTATCTCTGTGGCTCCAGTTAGGGTTCAAATGTGTGTGTCTCTCTCTAGGTTCGGTCGTGCTGGTACCACAGATGTTTACAACTTTCCAGGGGTTACCACTGCTCAGATTCACCAGCAAAGCTGTTTGCAAGAGCACTTCCAGGTTAGCTTTAGGTTAAGCAAACCTGAATCTGTTTAAACTGTTCAGGTTAACCTGGCTTGTTCTGATAGAAGCGTCTTTGGAAGCAAACGTGTGAGTAGTGCTGCTATGGCTGAGGAGGTGATGACCTTTGGCAGATGGTGTTGCAGAGATGCTTGGGGGCAGACTGAGGAGCAGTAACCTTTTTCATATAGTTGTCTGTAGACTGCTTGTTTGTCTCATTTTACTGGCATGGTTTCCTATGTGGATGTGATTATACCAGAACAAGAATAGCTTTTTTTTTTTTTTTTTTTCTTTTCCATTTCAGTTTGCCACTGCTACATAAGTGAGTGTATCTGCACTACATAAAGCAGTATAATTCAAACGTCAAAATTCTACTTTTAAAAATCCCTCTGCAAAAGAAACCAGAGATTGGCTCTTGAGATAGAAACTATTTTCTACTCTGTATACTGACTAGATCAGTAAACTTTCTGAAGGCTATAGATATTGATGTAATAAAAATAGTTAATAATGTTGGCTAATCAACTCCACCTATGCAGGATAAGACTATCTTCAACAATAAATATCTTTAAAAAGCACTTAAGAGATAGTCTGTGTGTATATGACAGAAAGAGAAACTCTTATTTCTCTAATTTTCAGTAGTGTGATTTTGGGTGGGGAGAGTGAACTGTATTCTAGGGCAAAAGAGAGCTTTGATTGATAAAGTTAATTTTTTTCGGCTCTAACATACCCAGGATTTGTTACCTCACACAGAATTTGGTTAAAATGTGCTCAGCAAAGTACTTTGTGTGTGTCTGATTTCTGAAGCCCTGAGACTGGTGGCCTGCTAATCCCAGTAACACCACCCCTACACCAGTGTCGAGTGTTTTGGAAGAATCACATCCTTTGCAAGTCTTATTCTTTTAAAAAATCATGAAAAAATGGACTATTTGCAAGAAACTGAGCTGCTGCTCTTCCTCCTCTCTATGGTTATACTCACAGAAAGAGAATGCTCAGAGGTAATTTTAACCATATTTCTCTGCAGTAGTTGTGATCACCTGAAATAGTTTCAAATACCAGGATATTATAGATTGTTTTGTCAGTGGTCAGGATCTCTAGGGTACAGAGATTTGTCAAGCATTTGATTTATTTTAGTCAAATTTAGCTGTTTAATGATATTAAAATATTCCTAAATTTTATCAAGTCAGATTGCACATGCTGCGAAGGAAAAGCCTGTATCATCCTCTGTTTGTTCAACACTGCTCCCCTTGAATAAATAAAATATCCTAACAGTTTCCAGTGCCAAATGAACTGCTGATTAATGACTTTCAGGCTCTAGTTACACCGGAGAGTGCTAGATTGTCTGATTTCACTCCCACTTACTTCTGCTTTGTGCATGTTCAGCCCTTTAACATATGTATGTTGGCTATATAATTTGGAACAAACCAAACACATTGCTGTGAGAGGTAGATCAGTCATTCCCCAGCCAAACAGCTGATCACCTGGAAGCTAAAGATAATGTGAATGTGAGTCTGTCACAGTGCTAGCTGTCACTGTTACAAATTCCCCAGGCTTACTATTTCCCTTCTGTCAGACCTAAAGTGTTATAAACTAAGAAGATGAACTGACATGTAATTTCTTGCCTGCAGTTCATGGTAACCTAACAAGTCATTTGAGAGAGTAAAAGACAACGTGATTTTTATTTTATTTTTTTTTTTAGGTCAGGTGCTACCGTGCTGCTTGAGCATCCAAACGTAAATACGAAAGTTTGTAAGACTGCTTTAAAACCCTCTATTGTAGGTTCTGCTGTTGACAAGAACAGCTGAAGCATTAAGAATATACTTTCAAGGTAAAATGTTAACCCTCCTCGAATGTTACATGCTCGGGGTTTTTTCCCCTTCTTTTTTTCTTTAAAAAAACCCCAAACCCAAATAACACAACAAAACAGACACACTCATGTTCAGACTTCTGTAGGTTTAGACCAATGTTTTACTTGAAATAACACTTTATTGATGTTTGGGATTCCCCAATTTCCAAGGAAGAAAAGCTGATTATCTTCGGAGGCAGTTTTATACAGAACAGCAGACCCCCACCAGCCTTCCGCTCCAGACTGGATCAATGCAGAGAAGTGCTCTTTGATGGACTTTCAGGCCCTGTGATCTCCCAGCCCTGGGGGTTTAAAGGATGAGCATATCAATCCAGGACCACTGAACTGCATTTCCATTGCATGAGGGCTCCTCCTCCTGGCTTTGTCCGGACAAACTCGGCTCCTCCTACTTTTGTCACTATTCTTTCATGCTTTGTTTAGCAAACACAAAAAAAGCTTTGTTTGTTACTGGGTCTTTTTTAAGCTTTGCATAAAACAGTTTAAAGTGCCGTAATGCTGTGTACCTGTGATCACCTTCGGGGTCAAAATCTGTTTACAACAGATTAACCTATTTATCTTCCCCCCCCCCCCCCCCCCCCCCCGTCTTATAATTCGCACAAATACAGATTGCTGTGCTGGTGAGCATAGTCTTCCTACTTTATGCTGAATTCTGACTTTGCAAGAATCGCTAACTCCGTGGATTTCCCTGGGAACAGTCTTCTCAGAAGACAGCACATGTGTGCCTGCCTTTCTTTACCGCTGTTGTCCTGCTGTGTTTCAGCATACTGAGCAAGAAGAAAACTGGCCACATGTAATTTATAGAAGTTTTGGTAATACTGGTGCAATTATTTTGCTTGCCCTTGGCATTAAAAATGTGTGTGTTTAGGTTTAAATTTTGATTTCAGCTGTAAAGTTTATTGCAACTACAGTGTTATAGACCCTCTTACTTATTTCTGGTATCATCTCCCTCTAAAACAAACAAAAAACTCCCACTCTCTGTGATATTTCCCATTGTGCCCACTGCTTTGGGGTAGATCACACCTAAGTCTTGAAGTGAGAAATACTCAACAAGCATTGTGCATCTTTAATAGTGAAGGTCAATGAAATAACTCACCCAACAGTATAATGGATTTTTCATTACCTGCATTCTTTAAAACCATTGCCCATGTAAAATGTCTGAGTCCACAGGAGAATAAATTTGTAATTATTAGTGTTAAACTGGAAATATCAGTATAGGCAATGTTGTTCACCCCTTCCCCCCACCCAAACCAGTATGTGCACACACCTTAAAAATCCATTAATTGAATGGCTTCCCAAAATGCCAAGACATAGCCCTAAGGGAAGGACATTGTCTGGCCATATCACACCCCAAGTCACCAGAGATGCTCATGAAAGCCATGTTAGATGACATGGTGGAGTAATCCATCACCTTGGGAGACTGGCATTTGTGCAGATAATGATTTCCTACAGGGCTCCTTTCTGAAGTGTGCATAGGTTTCCCATAGGTGAGTCTTCAAAATCTTTATGTGACTGAGCATATCATAGCTGGAGTCCTCATATGCTGACCTCAAACCTTTTCTAGTTCCCAGAAAAAAAAAAGTCGCCTCCCCTGCTCGAGAAACCCCTTATGTACTTTCTTTACTACAAGGAGCAGAACTACAGCTCTGTGCTGCGCTTTTAATATTCTTGGGTTATGTTTTGCTGAAGGACACTGATCCTAAAGCATTGCAACATCCCTGCAGCAAGGATTAAAAACTACTGTTCTGAAGAGATGGCCTTGGAAACTTTTGCCAAGAGCCGTCTTTTCTGAACGTGCCAGTCCAAGAGCTGGGGTGGATGCCACAGATCCATCTCAGCCAAGCCTCAGGCTACAGCCAGGCACGGAAAGAACTCTTGTAGCCCTGATAGATGGGCTGATCCTAATGGACTCACTGTAGCACTTGACTATTATTGATCCCTGTGCGTGTTGTCTGTCCTATTTCCCAGAGCTGTAGGAGCGCAAAGGAAACATTCTGAAGTGGGTCAGTCCTTATTTCTTAGAGTGAGCGAGGGAAGGCCCCCTGAGCTCAGACAGCTCCTTGGTGATCAGAGCTCCTGTCCTGAACATTGTCAGAGGGCAGTTTAATCTCTCAACCCTGCGGTAAGAGGAGGTCCTGATCCTTATACCCTTCACTCCTGATTACAGCTCTGCAGTCCTGTCATTTATTCACCCAGTGGGGGCTGCTTTTGGTAGAAAAGTAATGTGCCAAAAGATAGTAGTTTTCTCTCTGTTTGGTGAACTGAACTGGTTTCTAAACGTGAGCATTATAACAAGCGCAGATGATGGGGCATGACTGTGTGACCGAGAATAGGAGCAGAGACGTTGAGACTACAGTACCAGCAGGTCCGTAGCAGATTGGCTCAGGCGTCTTCTGTGACTGTCTTCTGCATAATCATACTTCTCTGACGTGTGAAGAGAGTGGGAGAATTGGTGAAATAAATAAAGACAAAGACCAAAAAGTTAGAGGTAGATCAGTTTGCTGCCTCCTCTATGTCGCCCATTCGCAGCATGATCTCTTGGCTGACCTTACATTAAATCTAATTTGGCAGGGCTGAGGTTGTATTAAGTCAAGACATGCCTCTGCTGCATACTTTCAGGACAGTTAAATGTTTAGAGGTTAAGGTGGGGAAGCGTGGGACTGGGATAGGGCCGTATGCAGCCTTGTGCTCCTTTTGAACTCCTTGCTGCTACAGATGCCTACAACCATGGCAGCAAATTTCCCCCTTCCATCTGCCATAAGAGGTGTCCCATTCAATTGGGCCTGGGTCTGACCAGGATGACCTATGCATTCCTGACCTCCCGACCATTCAGTGAGGCCACACATCCTGAAAACTTCAGTACAAAAGACAGCTATCATCTCCCTTTGCTTAGCAACAATCATTACCGTGAGCACATCAGCTTGATGTTCTGCACTGAGGACTGACTCTTTAATGCAAAGTGCAGTTCAAGGTCTCTGCCTTAACTCTCAAAGTCCTTTGCAGCACTGCCTTGATCATTCCCGCAGGACAGCTTTGTTGCAAAGATGCAGTGGTAAAATGTGAGGTGACAGGAAAACCTCTGTGGGATTTCAGGGTTGTGGAAGCAAGACAGGTTGGGCTCCAGTCATACGTAAATGGATTTTCATGACCGTTTCTTCTTGGACTCTATCTTTTGCTCATGTACATATACACACAATGAAAAACTTAAAGTCTGCCCCAGATATTCCTCTAGTGAAAGAAAAAAGGGTAATTGATGCCATTGTTTCAGTTTATAGGTGTTTCTAAAACATTTGAATGCAACTGTGATGGGGCAATAAAAGTACTTAAGGAAATCCGAGAGAAACCTAAGTTTAAATTACTGAATCTGCTAGCCTCTGAGTCCATGAATGATGTTGCATCCATAAATCAAAATGCTCCAACCAGGCCCTTTGGAAGGAAACCATCCTGTAAAGCAATATTCAAACCTGCAGACTGTGGCAAAACAATAAATTCAATTGTCAAAAATTTATTTTCAGAAGCTCTACTGTACCTACTGTCTTGCTAATGAGTAAGTTTCTTAGACTCTTAGAAATGACCAGGTAAGAAAAGACTCTTACTTTTAATATGGTATAACTTGACAAGACTTCTATGTTCATGCAGAAAGAAGGAGCTGGAAATAGTCTGAATATGTGGAGGGTAACTGGAATCCTCTTTGCATTCCATGTATTAACAGATAATTGTACCTTTCAAAAAGAATCATCTTTTTCACAGAATCATAGAACCACAGAATCATCAAGGTTGGAAAAGACCTTGAAGATCATCTAGTCCAACCATTAGCCTCACACTGACAGTTCCCAACTCCACCAGATCCCTAAGCGCGTACATACCCCTAAGCGAATACAACAGATTTCTGTAATGGAATCAGGGGAAAAAAATCTCAATACTTGTACTTAGAAAATCAATGGAAGTGGTGTTGTGGAGACTCATCTTCCATTTCCAGCTCTTCCAGATATAGGATATTACCCTCTCTTCTTTTCTCAAGCTGCATCTGTCTTTCTCTGCTTAGTTTTTGGTAGCCCTCTTTGATCAATGCTTGTGTGAGTGGTTCTTGGTTTTGTCTAAATAAGCTGTGTTAGCTTAAGTAATGAAAATAACAGGGGTTTTTTTGCTCACTGATGTTTTCACTGAAGTGGCACAAGTGCAGTTGGAAGAGGTCACATGGCCTGAAACAGTTGGCTCTGTGGCCTCCCATACCACTGGCTGAAGCAGGAGTCAGCCAACATCGTCCCACAGGAAGCACCGTGGCCCAAAGCTGATCCCCTGCTCTGTCTCTCCACTTACAAATATATCTGCTCCTGCCACTCCTCAGTTCTTGAAAGGATTCCTTGCTAAATCAATTAGTACTGAGGCCTGACCTGCACCATCATTCATGCTAGGTGATGGCATCATTTAGTATTCCTGCAAGAGAAATATTTCTTCAATAATTGTCTGCTAATTAACAATCACATCATAAAACTCATTCCGCTTAGACTCAGTGTTTGAAGAGTGGAACTTGTCCCTCGTAAATCAGAAGGACACCCCACCTCCCCCCATATTTTCCTCTTTTTAGTAAGTCCTCCATCGGCTAAAAATCCATTTGTACAAGTCCTGCAGTTAAGCAGGAACACCTGCCTCCTCCCCAGGAGCCTGGCTGTCGGGAGGAGTGTGTTACATTACACACCAGACCCATGAATGGGCCCCAGTGTGTGAGGAGGTCAGGATGCACTGGTCTTACCCACATCACCTCCAAATCTCTCATTGTTACACCGTGGGTGAAGCAGTGAGGTATTGCTCTGGGAGGGAAGGATACCCTGACATATACATCCCGTCAGTGTGGGACATGGTTCTACCACATGGTCAGCTTGAGACAGTTATTGGAAAATAAGGGTTATGGTGAATATAATTCTGGAAAGCACTGGTGAAAGGCAAGGATTATGAGTCCAGCAAGACAAACAAAGCCAATCATAACTCACAGAAGATGGTGCAAACAGGAGCTATTCTGAAATGATCTTGCTATCTAAAGCACAAGCCTTAAATACACATTTTTTATTAATTGTATTAACTTACTTTCAGGTTTTTACTTTGTTAAGATTTGAAGTTCTTGAAAATAGATGTACTACTAGTCTTTCCAAAGCTACTAAAAATCCTACACCTCACCTACAAAACCAGGTGATCTTCCAAGATCAAAGCTTGACTCTCAACTGGTCTGAATCCAGTTTTTAATTGGGAATGAATTCCTAGTTCAAAAATTATGATAGACTAATTCTAGGGGAAGAAAAGATAAAACCAAACATGAAAGGAAGTTCTAGGAGCTTTTACAGAAGGAGAAGTAACATAACTACAACAGTGAGTTTATCTGCTTGGTGTCACGTTTTATAAATTCAATGCTGTTGGCTGGAATGGGAGAGGATATTTCCTAATGATCTAAAATGACTGAAGAATATCAGATAACTGTTCTAGAATTGCACTGGTAATTTCTAGTTTATAGTAAAGGGCTATAATAATTAAGATCTCATCTTTCATTCACAGATACTCTGTTTGAAGTCCTTCAGTCTCATCCCAGTGGCAATTGTTAGCTGTAGCTCCTAGTTCAGTGGCTTTTTACTCTTTAGTAAAGAAAAAGATTAGAAAAATTCACCATCTGTGATGAGCTGTGAGAACAGAGCCAAGTAAGTTTTAACTACTGAAATCAAGGAAAAATGTGGTCCAGGATAAAACTCTTCTCTCTTTAAGAACTCTGAAGTAGTTCCTTTTATTTTTGCTAGAGTCACTTCAGATTTATGGCCGGTTGCTAAGATGAGACTCTGGCTGTGCTTCAATAGATGGAAAATATGGTGTATGTCTGCAGCCTCAGAGGGAATCAATTTACTTTTCATAATTTCAGAATACTTCACAATATGTGGACAGTGTCTGATATGGAACAGTCACCAAAGTCTGAGAGAATTCTCTGGCACTGTTTCACACTTTTCATTTCTTCCTGACATAACCTTAATAATACATTTGAGAATGACCACCTTATGTACAGTAAAATCTAGAAATTAAACGGAAGGTTATAAGGCTGTTAGAGTTATTGACAAAACTAATGCAGACACGGATCAAAGAACTGCACTTTCTCCTTTCCAAGAAAATGTTGGAGAGCCATGTTTTCATCTTCCTGTGGCGCTGTAACAATTTTGTCAACTGTGAAGTGCTGCTCTATCCTATTTATGATAATTTATTTTTAAATAATTGTCAACAGCTTCCTCAAACACCCGACACTGGTGATTGTTAGGACTCCAGATGCACAAGTCATGTATGCATTGTGAGATGAGACCTGCATGAGCAATATTCTTATCTGGTATTTTGAGTAATTAAGGGAATTTACCTGAGCAGGAAAGCCTGTTTATGCTTGTTTTTAAACATAAATGTAACTACTCTTGTTATCTTATGTCTCAGGATGTAGTACTGTTCTCAGACTTTCATTTTAATACAAGCAAAGCCTTCCTTCCTGAATGAGTGTGTACCATACCATGGGACTACCCCTGGCATTTAGTCTACTTACTGACAGGTATCTCCTAACAGAACAGTTATGTTATGTGTGTGCCACGGACTGTGATTTGTTTACACAATTGGCACTACGAATTGAGCCTTATAATTAACTAAGGCTGTTTCCTACCCATTTTGCAGTGAGAATCTCCTGAAGACCTGAGTTCCTTATTTGAGTTCCAATGCTTGTGAATTCTCATCCTTCTACCTCTTGCCTTATCTTGTGCTGGAAACCAGCAGTGGGATAAACTCTTTCAGCGTTATATTTTTACTCTGTCTGAGGAGTTTTGGGTTTTGTGCAACACTACCTTTGACCTCAGAAAATGTCACTACAGCCTGTGGCTAGCTAGCCACGGGCAGCTTCCAGGATGGTGGATACTGTTTGTGGGCATATAACAAAGAGTACAATTTTGGGGACAGAGTGAATTTTCCCAAAGGGAGAGGAAGTGGCAGCCACCATAATTATAAGAATTATAATTATTATTACTGTTATTGTTGTTGTAAACATTAAAAATGTGGATCTGTAATGATAAGCTTAGCATGCATTTCAGCATACACTATTTTTACAACATTAGTAGACTAATAGTAGATAATGTCATTTGCCATTTAGGTGGTGTCCTCAAAACAAGAGCGCAGAGAGAGGGGCTTTCTGCATAGAAGGGGCAGTGGCCTGGTTATCCATCAAAGGGAAGACTGTACCTTGCCCGAGCCAGGCAGTGTGTAGGTGAAATTCACTTTTGCAGCAGGACAAGGTGTGTGGATAGTTTGAGTAGCATCTGCAAGGTTTACACGCCTGCACACCTTTCCGTGAGCCGAGCGTGGGCACCTGATGGCCAGGGCTCCAGCACAGCTCCTGTATTTCAGTCCCCCAAATCCAGCTTTTATCTCTGGGTACATGAGATGTGTTCATGCATGGCTACTACAGCCTTGACAAGTCACTTTCTAAAATCAAAGTGGTACATCAAAGGCCTCTTAGCACCTCAGAAAACCAGCTTTCAAACAGTTATTGCAGCTTGGTTTGGGGTTTTCTCCTCCATGGTGTGTACAACCTGCTGCTGATTCAGTCTAATTATTTTAAAAATATCTCAGTTCTGGCAAAACATTTGCAGGGAATACCTGCTTGCTTCAGCTTTCCAAGTGGAATTTTTCATTCGTTTTGCCTTGCACACTTTTTACAGGAGGTTATATCTGTTAAGATTATTTTCTCTTCTTAAGCTGTCATTGCTCTTTACTTTCACAGGCTTATCTCGTAAAATACAAGTTTCCATGGAGATTTTATTTAAATAGCTCCTAGGTTCTATTTAATTCATAATTCAGAAATGTATAAGCCACACCTCTCTCTTTTTTAAGTGTGCAAGGACATTTTTTGAAAGAGGATGTTGTTCATTGGCTTGTCAGTCAAACGTGTATTTGCAAACAGTGGGGCTTAGGTCTGACAGGGCAGGGACTAATGATTTGAACAGATTTACTTTTTCATAAAACAGTTAGAAGAAAAGGTGACTGACAAGACCATACTAGCCAAAATATGGTTCACGTGATTTCAAAGCATCAGAAATGCTTTTTTCCCCATGATTTTTCCATAGTTAATTTATGTGATATATCATGTCTTAAAAATAAAATATTTTATTTTCATCTGGATGAATGGAAGTCTTGAGCAAACGATTTTAATACCATGAGTATGGCAAGCAAAATAATCTTCTGCATATTTATAATGTTCTCAAGTAACTTTTTTTTTTAAAAAAGAAAGAAAAAGTACTTACTGATGCTGAGAATCAACAGGAGAAACATTTGCCAAATTGATGCATCTATTAAACAGCTGCACAGATAGAAGCCAATTTTATTAAATAATATTTAACCATTTTATAACACTCTTGACCAGAGATATACACAATGGTGGGTGGGTACCCCATCTGTACAGGGAGGAATCTGAAGCATAGAGCAGATGCAGCAGTGTGGTGTCTGGGTCCTTTCACCCCTTGGATCACCCCTTGCCAGCTGCTCCCAGCCCCAGGCACATGTGAAGCTGCTACCTGTGTCCATTGGAGAGCGTGCTATTTCCATCAGTGAATGATGTCAATGTAGTAAAATAGGAGTAAGAAAATAAGTGATGGAAAGCAAAAATTGGAAGGACGTTGGTTGGATAGTATGTCTGTGTACCAGAGTGATGTTGTCAGTATGAAATATTGATACAAACGTCCTGGACTACCTGGGAAAGGGGGTTACACTGTGTCCGGGAGAAGGAATAGCTGCTTTGTGTCTTTTGATCTCTTTTTGGCACATGTATTTCATTTTTACAGTTCTAATATTACTGACCTTTAAATCATTAAGGAAAGAAACGCTGCTTTAGATTCTGATTTTTTCAGTGAGTGTTTACTTCTCTGGGCTGACGGGTGCTGTGTTCATACAAATAATAAATAATTGTGACAGATATGCAGATCTAAAGAATCATCCTGGTGTAGCTCTGAGTTCACTCGACTGAGTTAAAGTGTGGAACTCAACCCTCTGCTTTTCAAGTCTTGTCATTTCTTTCTCTGGGGAAAAAAAAAAAAAAAAATAGAAGGGATGCATTCCTGATATTTACTAGTGTACTCCTTAAATGAGTCAGGCAGAAGAGTACAGGCTTTTTTTTCCAGATCCCACTTCCAATGCTTTCTGATACCTTTCTATTTAAGATTGCATCTTAGTTTTGTTACAACTATTGGAAGTTCTGTTGTGAGCCAGCTCCACTGAGTTCAAGGTGAGGCTTAATCATTTTTGAACAGAACAGTTCACTACAGCTTCTCTGCACATCTTCCCAGACTGGAGCAACTTGCCTGTACGAACAAAATAGGAGCAGATAATTAATCTGAGACACCCCAGACTTTCAGCCTGCTTTCCCAGTGTCTGTTATCTGGGACCACATGCAAAGATGGACAGGGACGGGCAGGAGTCTGCGGCAGAAAGGTAAAGCTGACCTTAGCAGGGACAGCAGAATAGACAGACTTGTCTGAGCACACTCCCACACTGAGGGTTGGACAAAGTAAACAAAATATCAGGTCCATTTTAAACTGGTATATTCTAGTGAAAGAAGGAAATCAAAAGAAGTAGAGAGAAGATGACAAGTAATACCTGTAATCACTCTAGTAACCTGACTCCAGTGTCGCCCTCTCAGGGAGTAAAGACTGGCAGACAGTACTCATGGATTGCTCTGTCTACTACAGAAAATGCAGCCATCTCTAGGGAAAACTGGGGAATGCCAGTTGATATTTAATACAGACAGCAGACCATGAGGTCTGGTTTTGGCAGCTATTCAGGAAAACCCTGAGAAATCCTGCCCCCAGACTAAAACTATATTGGTGGGCAGTATTGTGCCCTTTGAGAGAAACATCCTTTCTGAGCATTGTGGTTATATTCCGAGCCAAAACACCTCTTTGAGACCACCTTAATCCTAGTATTGTTCATCAGAGTATACAATATCCTTCTCCAATAAGGTAAAAATAAACCTTTGTATAAAGTTTTTCCTTATTCTTGTGGGATTGGATGAGAGAGAGGAGAAATAAAACTGCATTTCGGTTGCACTGAAATATTATTCTAAACAGTTGTGTGATGGGGAGGTAGGAAATGCCAGCTCAGTGCAGTCATTTGCTCCATCAGTTGAACAGTTGTCCCAAATGATGGCTAATCAGAGATAAAGCAGGCACCAGCAGTGCAGTTTCAGTATTGCAGCTCCAGCAGATTTGCAAGGGAAATTCAGATCGACAGGTGGTCCTTACCTTTGGCAGAAGGTCAAAAGAACATCACAACTTTCTTATCTCCCTGATTTATCTGTCAAAGGTGGAGCGAACTGGGGAAAATATCTGAGTTTTCATAGCTTTATCCCATTATAAATACAGAGATATGCATGCAGGGACTTTCTGATATTTCCAGGATTTTAAAGATTGCAAAATTATTATTATTTTTTTTTTTTTACAGATCAGATTTTATGTTTAGAAGCTGCTTCTCCAAAACTCCATGACAAAGCTGAGTATCTATTAAAAAGTTACGGCAGCAGTATTTTCGACATCTTGTTTTGCAGAAAGAAAAGAGGTTTTGAACTGTAAGTTTCATTGATGCTCATCATCTGTATAATTTTCCCCTTGCTCAAGTCCTACAAAAGTGCTTGTTTTGCTCAGTAACACCCGTAGTTCAGGTGAAATGGTGACTGATCAGTACAACCCCCAATGTCAGATTACTCAGTAGTGTTACTGGATGCCAAGGGTAGGATTCAGATCCAGATTTCTGACATGCCTGCTTGGAAGGGTTGAGGCTTGGAGCATTAAAGCAGATCGTTAGCAAGATCCCTGAATCAGATCAGATCAACTGTAGATTTTTCCAGTCTGCATGAATTATACTGACCGACCTTTGGTGGCAATACCCAGATAACATTCCTTGGTGATCCATGAGATCTATCTTGCAGGCTGGGTACAGCTGGTGTTGTTAGACTTTCTGTCTTGAAGGATTTGCTGAAATTTTACTACTGGTGACAAAGCAGTAGTGCGTGCTTCTTCCCAGAGGAAAATATCATCTAGCCAGGTGTCTGGTGTTTTTCTCTGGTGGAGACTGTACCTGAGACAGGTTGACAGTGGGTACAGAAATCCCCAGCTGTTTGGTCTGCCACCTTCTGATATGCGGTGGGAGTTGCATGGGTAATAAAGTGGTTGCAAGGACTCTTAAAAATAATTTGTTTTAAATGTAATTGAAGGGAAAACAATTAGATTATTCTCAGTTGATGATCCAGAACCCTTCTTTATAGAAAATTACTTTCTGTGTTCAACAATGAGACACATAACAGAACTAAATACAAATTATAAACATTCCCTTTCTTTTTACAACTGCAGTTCTGGCTTATTCATAGCACTGCTGCACAGATGGACCAGGCGGGCACAGAAAGTAAAGGTGATTAATTAAAAGAAGAAAAAGAAATAGAGGGTCAGGAAAGGCATACCGATGTGAAGGACGGGATAATTTGTACTCTCTGTGGTGCATAATTGTAGTGTTACAGTTAAATTTGTTGTTTGAAAATACATGTCACAGCTGTTTACCAGACTGCACAGCTTACTTGGGCTGTTAGCTGAATTTCAGCTATAGCTGCTGGAGGAAAACATCCCCTTGGAATAGGAAAGGGTTTTGGCTCTTGCTGCTTTGACTGTGCAGGGTTACTGTCCAGGCCACAGTTTAACTCAGGTGTAAACTTTGTTGTAAGATGTCAGAGCTTGAAACTGTAATGAAGATATATTCTGTATCTTCATTAAGATACAAGACATATCTTCATTAATATACAAAGTCACTGAGTGCAGGTAGTCAATGACTTCCCATAACCTCACTGAGGAATTGTTAAATTCCTTGCATTTGATTGTGGGCGAAACCTAGAGCTGCCTAGAACTGCACACAGGATATATCTGTAGACCCATACAACCCGCAGAGTGAGGTCACAGCAGGGCAAGTATGATTTTGCTGTAATTATGGTGATGTCATGCTAACTGGTACCCTGTCACCCAAGATAGCTGTGCATTGCAGACCAAGATCCAGGGTGGCTGTAGCTGAGCATGGATTTTTTTGAGCTGAGGATTAAAACACAGCCAGCTCAAGGCTTTTCAGAATTATTTAATTCTTGTACATGTAGAAGAATAATGCAGTCTGCTGTGCAGGGACTGATCTTCAGTGCCACCCTCCCTTCCTTGCTGCTCCCCGTGCACTCCACAGAGCCAGAACCAGAGTCGTTCCTTGTGCTTTCCTTCCCCTTCTCCCCTGGCCAGGGTTCTCTCAAGGCCAGTAGGTAACAGAGCCAAGCAACTGAAAAATTATTTCTGCCACGATGCTCTGCCTCCCAGCCAGGCCCTAGGATGTGTGTGCTTCTTACACAGCTGAAGCATGTTCACAGAATCACAGAATCGTCTAGGTTGGAAAAGACCGTGAAGATCATCCAGTCCAACCATCAGCCTAACATTGACAGTTCCCAACTACACCAGATCCCTCAGCGCTGGGTCAACCCGACTCTTCAACACCTCCAGGGATGGGGACTCCACCACCTCCCTGGGCAGCCCATTCCAACGCCTGACTACCCCTTCTGGAAAGAAATGCTTCCTAATATCCAGTCTATACCTTCTCTGGTGCAACTTGAGGCCATTCCCTCTTGTCCTATCACTCATTACTTGGTTCAAGAGGCTCATCCCCAGCTCTCTGCACCCTCCTTTCAGGGAGTTGTGGAGGGCGATGAGGTCTCCCCTCAGCCTCCTCTTCTCCACACTAAACCCCCCCAGTTCCCTCAGCCGCTCCCCATCAGACCTGTGCTCCAGACCCTGCACCAGCTCCGTTGCCCTTCTCTGGACACGCTCGAGTCATTCAATGGCCTTTTTGTAGTGAGGGGCCCAAAACTGAACACAGTGATCAAGGTGTGGCCTCACCAGTGCTGAGTCCAGGGTAAGATCCCTTCCCTGTCCCTGCTGGCCACACTATTGCTGATACAAGCCAGGATGCCATTGGCCTTCTTGGCCACCTGGGCACACTGCTGGCTCATGTTCACCGGCTGTCAATCAACCCCCCCAGGTCCCTCTCTGACTGGCAGCTCTCCAGCCACTCCTCCCCAAGCCTGTAGCGCTGCTGGGGGTTGTTGTGGCCCAAGTTGATGCTCTTTCTCACCTCCTGCCCCAGTGACCAAGGAGGACAGGCCAAGCACTTGGTAGGACTGAGTGCTGAAGTAGCAAGGCCACATCAGTCCGTCCATGGTGTTGTGTTATGCACTGCACAATGTCATTCTCTGCTCATGCTCAGGGGCTGCGCACCCTTGGTGGGTGATGAGTCGTGCCCCGGGGTAGCAGTCGCACTTCTCTGACCTCGTTCCCTTACCTTCTTCTCACCATCATGCTGGCATTAGCCACTGAGTAAGTAGATTTGGGGACTGAACACCAACCTCTGTGTGCAGATTGTGGTGGAGTTGGTCTTCAGAGGAATTGGCAAATCCTTTCAGCTGAAGGATAAATGCTTGTGTTTGGTCTTTCTAAATGCTGAGCATCCCCTGCTCCTGTGAATTTCAGAGGCCCCACAGCCTTATTCTAGGCTACCTCCTGTTTTGTATGAGTTTCAGTCTAATTTTAAATTTCTTACCTAGTTGGTATTGTTTCCCTTGGGAAATTTTGAATAATTCCAGGTATCTTTACATCCATTTTTACACATAATTCTTCTTCGAAGAGAAACATGACTTTCAAAGTGCTGTTTAAAAATAACAGGGAAGTTTATTGTAAGTGATTGATTTTCAGTGCAATTTTCTTAGCTAAAGAGAAACAGCTATGTTTTTTGAGCAGATCTACGGGTGGAATCTGTGAGCAGACAAGATATGCTTGAGTTCCAGTTTATCAAGTCGGAACATAGCAGGTAAATCTTCGGTCCACATCTCTTGCTCTTTTTTCCCCCTTTTTTTAGGAAACCTAATCAAGGTAATTGGCATTTAACAATCAGGTTTTAGGATCTTGACAGTTCTGCAATGTGGTTTCTGTCACCGCTCTGAGAAAGCAAGACGGAGGAGGAAATGGGAGCTATCATGTCATGTGGATGAGTAACTGGCTCAGACAGAGCTTCCTTTGTATCAAGGCTTGAAGCCACACTGCTGTCTTATTACAGCCTGTGGCTATTGCAATAAAAAGCAGGTGCAGAAGAGAAATAGGGGAAATGGGAGTTTTTTAAAAAATGGCTGTTTTTTATATGTTAACACTCTTTTTTTTTTAAGCTAGCTATAAGTCTTGGAATATATTTGAATTCTTCAAATCTTAGTGCAAAACCGTCGGAATAGATTTTGTTTGCAGCATAATTTTCTCTATCAGCAGTTTCAGCATGAAGTAGATTTTTAGCAGTCACCGTTGGCTTTTTGTATAACTCTTAATCACACACAGGTAAATGTTTAGCTCTTAGAAAAATGACTCACCTGTCTTAGGTGCTTGTAGCTAAATGTTTGTGTTCTTTTAAACGTATAAAAAATATACAATACCCAATTTAAACACTTGCCATGTTTTGAAACTTAATTTGTTTTTGAAGTACAGTATAAAAACTAAGTTGAACATGAAAATACATCCACCAATTCTTCTTACTATCAATTTGGCAAAGTAAAAATCTGAAGGTGAGTGGCTTTAAGTGTTTAGCTTCTCATTCAATTCCTGTTTGCCGTTTGTTTATTTAAGCACTTTTATTTCTTTGATGGGAAGAATTCAGCATAATAACAATGGGAATTAATTGCAGGTTCAGCACTGGTGACCCTCAGACGTCTCCACAGTTTCTCAGGCACCAGAGGAAGTACAAAAGATTCTTTTGCAGAATCTGACCCGTGCTACCATGTTGGTGTGTGTTAAAGCACAGAATTTCTGTTTGTCAGATAGTTGTGTAAGTTGCTATTAAGGGTCTGTAATTGCACATTGACTGATATTTTTTGGAAAATGTATTTAGGAATAGCAGCCCATGGATCTTCACAGAGAGCAAACCTAACTTCAGAACTCTGAGTAGACTTCTGTAATTTTGTTGTGACAGGTAACTGTTTAAAACTAAAGCCTGTAAATCTGCTCTAGATAGTTGATTACCAGAGTCATCTCCTCTATATTTCCTTAGTAACTGGGTACAGCAGGCAGTGTGGACCAAAGAGGTGATGATAATTTTCTTATGTTGTCCACGGACATTGATCAACGTAATTCAGCTTCTCATCATTGGTCCTACAAAGGATTAAAATGTTTTCATATGCAAATTCTTCAGTAATGTTGATTTTTGGAAGTGTGGCTCAGCTGATGTGGGTTATTTTTCAAAGGTGTTATAACCAGATGTGTGGGCACTTAGTGAGAGGTTATCACTGAGATACCTCAAGCTGGGCAGAAATATCAGTGCATGTTTTTGACAAGGCCTCTGTTATATTTCCATATCTGTTTCCATCTGTGAAACAGGGGTAAGCAATGCCATCCTTTGCACCACTGGAGGGTTGGTACTGTGTTTTGAAAACACCTAGCAGGAGTAGTAACAATTCTTTTACCTCTGAACGCCAGGATGTCAGGCTTCAGTATCATTTGGCAACAGGACTGGACAGAGAAACCAAAGCATTTCTTAAATTCTTTGCTTTCCTCTAGTAATATGTTAATAAACCTAAAATTAATTAAATAATTATGAAAAAGTCAGAATTGTCTGTGAGTGTAAACTGTCTCAGCTAAGCTCATGTGAAAATGTCTCCGGTTCTAACACTGTAAACTGAAAAATCCTGATGAGTTCATTTGCCTTCCCCATGGACACGCTGGGGTATATGAATAAGAAAGGTAGGTAGCAGCATATTTGAAATGACTGCACTCACAGCAACCCTTTTATCTCTCCTATGTTTTTCTCTAGACTAGAAAAAACAAACCCTGGTTTTATTTATAAAATGTCATTATTTTTCTGTTATGACAACTCTGAGAAACATGTTGGACTGCAGAAAGTTTGTCAGAGAAAAACTTGTCATCATCTTTGTCTCTGGCACTGTTTTGAAAAGGAGCAGTAGCAAAGGTTTATTGACTGAGCTGTTAGTAATACGTACTTTGATATTAATCTATATGAAAATGCTTTCATGGTCCCAGGTTGTCCTTCTCTGATATAAAAACTTTTTAGTTACCAAAGATCTGTTTCTCCATTGTATCAATACCATCTCATTTACATGCCTAGCATTCTTGAAATAATAGAAAGATCCCAGTCAAGGAAAGAAAAAAAAATCAAAGTAAGCCCCATTTACTTGTGCTTAAACATGTCTCACAGTCTTGAAAAGGTTATTTTTGTCACTTGGTAGGTGTGAAAATTAGAGGTACGTTGCCAATAGGTTAAATCATGGCGTGGAGTGAAGATCACTGATTTTAATCTCTAAATATTCTCCAATACTGCTTGGGGATAGCTGCTATATATCAATTACACACTGAGTAGGAAGTTTTAAGACAACTGGTACTGCTAGAAATTCTGCCTGTCAAATTTGTCATAGTTTATTTAATTACAAGTATGAAGAAGAAACAACCTAGTAGCTTTTCACAGTCTCTCCCCCCTAGGGCAGATGGGTATTAAAGCCAATTCAGTCTGTTTCCTGATTGCTTCAGGCTACAGAAAATTGTTCCCCAGGGAAGAGAAGTAAATCAGTTATGATCTTTAGTCTCTTGGAGGGAGATTAGAGCCACCACACTGGTGAAACAGCAGTAGGCTTCCTCTGTGTAACTGATTTCACCTTTAATCCTACCATTGATTGAATATTGCTAAGAACGCTGCCATGCATTTTAAGGTCAAACCGATGATGAACACCCCAGGCAAAGGAAGTTATTTACACAAAAAGGTAAAGACGAGCCTTTAGCTTTACTGTTTCAAAAAAGCAGTAAAACATCTACTTTGGAAAAAAAAAAATTATTCCAATTTCAGTCATCAACCTTTCCCAAGTTTTTGTAAGGCTGCTTATCACAGTGGTATCTGACCATCTTCCAGGTAATATGGAATAGTGAAGTCTTTTGTGGTCTTCATTGAATCTCTCACTCTTCTTTCTTTTCCAGGTAAAAGTTCCCCTCAATGTGAGGCTTTTATTCCTTATCTGTTGGTGTTAATTTCCTTTTAGTATTAAGTAGAGACAGGATGAGAAGTAGTACTAAAGTTGCAAGAGTCATTTTATGGCAGAAAGTGGTTTTATAGGAAAGGACAAAAAGGTTTTCTAAAAAAAAAAAAAATAATTTACACCAGCTACTGCTGAATGTCTTCCATGTCTGTCATTTTGCTTTTCATATCACAGCATGTTTTTTCATCAAGGTTGATTTTTTTTTTTTTTTTTAAATCAGTAAAGGAGAATTCTTCTGTCTCTGATGGATTGGAAAGCCTAAAATTTGCCTGACAGGACACCTTTGTATACTTGTATGCAAAAATCTGTTTGTATTAAAGCTGTTGAGAATTACTGTGTATAGTACTGTGGTAGGCCATAAAAAAAACTATGTCTTGATATAGCTGCAGGTGAGGTCTGGCACAAAAACGTTTTCTGTTTATTTTGTATTGCTGCTTATAAACCATTGTGGTTTTTGAGAGTCTCATTTGCCTTTTAATATGGATGCACCAACCCCTGGATGGGCAGTGAGGGTTATTTCTTTTGCCTTGGGTGTTTATATAGGGCATGTAGAACTGTTTCTTTGATACCTTGCATGACACTTGATTAGGTCTGAAGATCTTAGTCTGCTGAGAATCTGTAAGTCTACCTGGCAAAGATAAATTTCACCTTTTTTGTTATTCTTTCAGGCTTTCATATATCCAACTGTAACATGATCTGTTTCCAGGTCTTCACATCTCCTTATTTTTCCATCATAGAGGTTTTCCTCTATGAGTTGTATTTAGATCTTGTAATGACATGTCCCAGTCTTTGGAATGCAGGAGATCTGATCTGTTGGGTGATCTTGGGCAAACCACAGGACTCCTGTATCTCTTCCCAAGCGTTACGTATGCTGCTTACTTCTACTGAAAGCTGTTGGGGGCAGAAACTTGGAGCCAGCTCTTAGAAGGACTTCAAAACATCTGGGAATTATGTTAATGACATATTAAAGAGAATATAAACCAGAGTGGGACTTAGAGAGACATGTAGGATAAATACCTGGATTGGCTGGAGAGAACTGTTTGGGCTCAATCAAAGTTGAGAAAAATGCAGTAAATGAGAAGCAGCCTTATTTAAAACCAGTTTAGTTATTGCTTACTGGTTGGGACAATGTCATGCGTTCTTCATGTGGTCACAGCATTTCTCAGAAGACCTTTGGTGGGCTTAGGTATCCCATCTATCTGTACCTTAACACGCGCTCCTGGTTTGTTGATCTCTACCTAGGACGTATCTCACATGACACTGCTTGGTGTCAAATAACCTTTATCTGTAGGATATGTCTGTGTCCTTTGTTGTCTCTTAATCCCACCATTGTTACTCATCACATTGTGGGAATCCTGTCAGCTACTGTGTGTGGGAACATGATTCATTAATACCAACAGAGCCAGCACTGGTATACGCTCAGCTTTGGCTGTGCCTTGCTGAAGGCTGTCCTGATCGGGGCTTGTGCCTGAACTAGTCAGCAAGGACCCAGCGACCTTACTGGCTGTGCTCACACCACACCGAGTTCTGGCCGTGACTGCAAACTAGCAGCTGACTCGCAGGTCTAGGCACATCTAGGACCCGCCACCCACACTCGAGCTTTTAGGGCAAAATCTAGAGAGACAGGGACCAAATACATCACCGTGTGCCTCCAGAAACAGTGATCAGCAGGCATTTGAGGCCTCCAATGCCATCAGCTTTCCAGAGCAGTTACATGCTCTACCCATGGCAGCAGGTACTGCAATGCCTCTAAAAAGAGATGCAGAAAGAGCTGCCATGGAGGTCAGTGTTTTTGCTGACCAGTGCATGCTAGAAACTGATCCCTGGGTTCAGGCTGACTTTTCTGCAGAGTCGAAGGGCACCCAGCAAAGCTGGTGTTAACCTCCAGGACTCTGGCTAGCAGATAAAGCCTGGGTCCTTTCTCCCCCTCACACACTGGATTAGTTGGATTTGTCAGTTCACTTCGCCTAGTGCAAGCCTCAGGCCTCTTCCCCCTTATCCTGCCTGCTGCTGGGCTGAGGTTTTAGGCCAAGTCCCCTGCTTGCACCCCCAGACTCTGCGAAGGGCTGGGGGCTACGAGGGGAGCCGCTCTTGGTGCCCTCAGCAGGCAGTGCTTGTGCAGAGCCTTGCCAAAGAGATGTCTGCAAAGCTTTACAGTGTTGCACCATTTCTGCATCAGGAGGGATATGCTCTTCATATTATAGCCTTTTCTTGATATTTTCCTGGCTTACTTCATGCTTGTTCCTATTCCCAAGCATTTCTCTGGTTTAGCCACAAGGTGCCATCAGTAGACACTTCTACACCAGTATTACATCTGCTGGAAATAGAGAAAGCCAGGCAAAAAGTCCCTGATGTCATGTAGAGGGAAAGGCTAATTAATGAGCAGGAAATCCAAATATAAGGCAAAATGCACCTAGGAAAGGTGGGTTGAACTGTGTGCACCTTGCATGTTTTTTGCTGTTGCACTGACAACCTCACCAGCTCAGATTTTTTTTTTAAAACTGATTTTAATACTTAGTGCCCCTAATGACAATGACATCAAGTAGTGTCTGTGAAGCTTTGTGTCCTATTATGTTTGCTGCTCTGAGAGGACAAATCAGAAGGCGTGGTCCCTGCCTCTGAGTGTTTCCCATCTGATCTGAGGGAGGAAGTACATCAGGGGGAAATAACTGGAAAATGGAGAGTGAGAATAAAAGTTATAGGAAAAGTAGATTTTCTGGAGCATCTCTGTGATTCTGAAAGAGTATTTCCTGCTGACCTTTTGCCTGCCACCTACCAGATGGCTATTTCACGTAGGCAGATCTGGAGGAGAGATCTGACAAAGCAGGTAACAGTGAATTTACAGAACAATTCTGGAAGGAGTCATGCTCGCAGAATAGCAAACAGGAAAGGAGGCCCAGGACACACTTGTAAGATCAGCAGAAGATCTGGCGGAGACAGGTGGTGTTTACAGAGCAGTACAAGACCAAAGTATTTTCAAGTATGTGATGCATCTGTAGAGTGAGCAGTTATTTTCTTACAGGCAAATCGGGATGTAGGTCCTGGAAAAGCAGTTTATATCACTGGGAAAGCAGAGGACACTAAAAGATTTTCCCAGCAAGCACCATTATATTTTTGCGGTGCAGCAACATGGGTGGTAGGGGCTGTTTCCCACTAGTCTGGAAAGGAACAACCAGGATGCAAGTAGGTGACAGTGCACATGGAGGAAGTTAGGAGGATAACGATGATTTTGGAAGAGGTACCATACACAAAAGCAGAACACCAGTGCTAGAGCAATGAGGTGAATGGGAAAGCTTGGGACGAATATGGGACCGTGACTGGAAGTGAGGCATGTCTTGCCTTCTTGGATGTGAGGAACTTCTTCCTAATTGCATTTCTGACTGCCTCTGATACAGCATAGTTTGTTTGCTGAGTTTCCTTTTTGGCTCCTTACAAATTGACCTATTTGCTTTACTGTGTGTGGTTTTAATTTTCCTTTGCAAAATATCCATACTTTGGGCTCATTTGGTAAATTAATATTAGTGTTTCAATAAGGCTGCTATCAGTCCTTATTTTACACTAAATCTTTCCTACAGGTTTTTCTTTTTCCCTCCTCCTCCCTATGACTAATAGATATAATTTCTACAGTTTGACTAACTGCCGTGTTATAGAAAAGGCAGTAATTTATACTGATGTAATGGCTGTGATAAAAATCATTTGTGTGCTGATTTTATAAATTAGGTAGGAAATGTGAGTGCCTCTGAAAAATGAAGTGCTACCACATGAATTCCAGTGTTGTTAATGCTTCATACCTTTCTGCTTCATTAAACCAATTTCACGGGGAGATGAGTTAGAGGAGGAAGCTGTGCTGCTTAAGAGACGCAACAATGGTTTATTGAAAGAAATGGGGATAAGATTAAATTAAGTGCTACTTGAGAAATATGGAAATACAAAAATATTCAAGCTTATAGATGGTGAATTCAAAAATATGATAAGTTAGCTCTTTCATACCCAAAGAACTGTCTCATCATAATTGCATAGGCTGAATTCACAGGCTACTAATTAATATTGAAGAGTTTCTTGAACCACTCTTATAAATGAGTCAGAGTGCCCTAGAACTAATTTATAACTATTTCCTTTTGGAAATCAAGACAACTTAAAATGCTGCTTTCAGTACATTCCTATCTTGGCTGCTAAATCCTTTGAAATGATTTCTGCCATATATTTTTAATTTATTTATTATTTCACATATTTCATTTATCAGCCGAATCTAAAGTGAGGAATAAAAAAGGCATAAGATTAAGAAGCCTTCAGGTCTGGTAAGATCCTTCTAATTTAGGATAATGATCCAGAGCAGCCTAAAATAACTTTTCTGCCCACTTTCAATCTGAATTCAGCTGCACTGAAACCAATATGTTTCAGTTACATTTATATCAGATTTTTTTTCTGATCGAAGCTGCGGAATATGTAACTTCAGAAAGAAACCATTTGTGTCCACCGAATGCCTTGAAGATCAGGTAAGATCTAAAACTAAGAGGCTAATTGATTTTTTACCACTTCCATAAAACAGCTGCAACTATTTTTTCCCTTTCCCTTCTCTCCCTTGAGTACTAGAAGTTTTCATTCTCAAACGACTAAACCCTATTTGTTCTGTGGATGGTGGAACATGTAAATACAAAGGGAGTCATTCATTAAATAAGAGGCTTATGCATACACAAGTTTTAAAAAATGCATAGTTTCAAAGCACAACTGAGAGGCTGCCATTTTACCCCTGATTCACAATGAAAACTCTGTGTACAAGTGACCCAAGTACTGGGATTTGGTCCAGCTCTCAGATTAGCACAGAAAACACGTAGAGACATGGACGTCCCCCATCCCCCTCCCACTAATGATAATAGGAGCTGGAAATGTGCTCATCGGGAATGTGTGTAGGATCTTATTGACAGAAGCATATGCATCGCTACCTGCTGCTTGGAGAGACCACATTTCTTCTCATGTGTGATGGGTGCATCACCTAACATTAGCACTATTGCACCATTGACACTTGCTATCCATAGGCTTTCATTTAAAATAAATCACTCTATGAAATAGGATAATGTGCCAGACAGCTTTAAGGCTGGATCTTTCTTGCCAAGTGCTCTCAGTTCCCAATGAGAAGTAATCAGAGCTGAGGATGCTTAGCCCTTCTCTGGATCAATTCTAGTAGCAAGTTTGTAATATTACAGTGCAGCTCATTTCAATACTGGCAAGGATCTTCCTGACCAAGTGCTGGGCACCGTCCAGTCCCAGTGCTGCTGGAGGACTTCAGCGGGATTTGGCACCTTGTGGGACTGGTCTGTAAAATGTAATTGGGGATTCAACTGATCTGCAAGTGCAGTGCATAGGATTTATATCTTTCTTCCTTTCTTAAAAACCTGTTTGTTAAGGAAAGACAGAGGAAATAGAACAGGAATAAAAACTAAATTTCTGCTAGTGGAAAAATTCTGAGAGTCCAAAACCTTTGTCACCATGTATAACAAAAAATAAAAATCTTGGACTTTGTGAGCAGCAAGATTCTCTAAAAATACACATTTGCTTTTACCTTATAGAAATAACACGTTTCAGCAATTTTCCAGAAAAACAAAAGGAACCTGTACAACCCCATTAGGTTTTTTATTATAGATGTATCAATTTCCACGGAAAAAATGTGCTTTGAACTAGCCATAGTTACAGAGGACCCATATGACTTATCCTTTGAATTACTCATTCCGTGATCTTCTCCCTCCCGACTGAACCAGAATGTTTTTCATTATACTGCAGAGATACCTGAATATTTTCTGTGCAATTTGGTGGGTTTTCAGAGGTTTGAGAATCACATTTCTTCCTCTGTGTAAGTTTGTGCATGCCCATTTGGCAGACAATCATTCCTTTCTTATTCCCTGCTTATATGTTCAGCACAGAGACGAGGCTCGCACTGGACTCGGTGTGAATTATGCCTTTGCGTGCTGTTACTGGCGGTGTTTGCCGTCACCCAGGCTGGCAGTGGTCGCACCAGCCTTTTTTGCTCCCACTGGGCTCCTCTTAGTAGCAGTGGGGAGCTCTGCTTGGTCCTGGGAGAACTCAGTATGTTACAGGTCTGAGTTTATTTTTAAGATTATGACTTCTTTCTCTCTTTGACGATGCATTCTATTTTATCCTTCTTTCTCTTTAGAATTTTTTTCTTTTTTTTGGTCTCATTCTTATCCTTTCCTTACTCTTTCACTTCCTGTTTACTTTTTCATCTCTTCTACTCTTCCACACCGCACTGTGTCAAGTGAATGTAGCTTGTTTTGAGTTCAGGAATATAAATGCTTGCCACTTTCCCTTTGCTCTGCTCCAGGCATGTGTAAAGCAGCAGATAAATGTTGACAGCATTTTGTCTTTGTACATGTTGGGCTTACCGCAAGCATTGAGTGCAAATTGCAGAATAAATTCACATGCTGAATACTGGAGAAGAATTACATCAAAGATCTAATAATGAGTAACTGAAGCTGCCCACAGTTACTAAAGCATTTATCTTAGTGAGACAGTTATAAAAGGTAAACATATCTACGAAAAAGAACTGCATAATTTGCCTACATGGAGTCTTGAACTCTATCCTTTTTTGTATCGATACGCATTTTGAATCGGTCCATTAGAAGAAAATGAAAAGTAGAGTTTGTTTTACAGTGGCCACAAGATTTTGGCACATTACCAGATATCTTTTAAACCCTTAGTTGTGCAAGGAAGACAGTCTCACTTCCTAGCATTTTTCCTGCCCCCAGTTATATTATTACCCGGTTTAATTTGGCGACTTTCTAGAGTGCAAATTCTGTATGGAAGAATTACGTATCAGCTATTGTTAGAAACTACATACAGGTCTGTGAACCAGCTTTGCTGTGGAAATGTAATTAGTTTATGTTAGAAACATTTTGGGGTTGCTTCTGTGTTTTAGATAATCTGTATTAATTTTAAAGATTTAGTGGTGGTGGGTAACTAGGTGCAGAAGTAGAGCTTTGTAAAGAAATAGGACATTTCCAGGATTTGAGGGTCTTTTAGAGTAAAAATGAGACAGTTGTATATCTTAAAGGTGTGTTGACAGAGAAAAAACATGGTAAATTGACGATTAGCCTTCTTTTAAAGGCAGACTTTGAGAAAATGAGCAGGTCTTGAGAGGTAAACACACACTGTACAAGTGTTCTAGACGATGTCTGCGTTACTAGACCTGGCTTCAGCTGCACAGACTGAGTCAGTCTGCCACAAGTCTTCCTGCTTGTGCTCCCAAGTCTCCTTCCTGTTGAAACCATGGCTGGGTAGGGGAAGGGACTACAGTATCTTTTATCTTGCTCTGACTTGGTTCTTCTCTCTCCTTTCCAATTTCTCTCAGCTCTGCCAAGCGAGCAGTTTGTGTAAAGGTGTAAGATCCAGAGTTCTGCTCTTTTACTCCCCACTAAGCAGGTAGCAGCTTATCGCTGTCATATTAATGATTTCCTGTCCTCAAAACTATGAATGCTAAGCAGGAGGGATTGGTTTGTTTTGCACAGTGAAAATACGACGGTTTGGTATGTTCAGAGCATGGAAAATCTGGACACAATGAAGTGCTTTACTGGCTCATCTCTAGGTGAGTCTCATGCACATCTCTTGCAGAGTTATGAAATGAAACTCTCCAGAGTGCAAAACAAAAGTTTGAATAGTTATGTGGCACTGCTCATCGCCTGGCAAAACATCATCTGCTTATTGAAGCTGGATGCTTCTTGCTGTACACGGCACTTTCTGGAATGTTTTATTCACTCACTGAGCATTTTGAGCTTTGGAAGTGACTCATGAGCACAAATCCCAGTACATTTAACCTTTTTTTACTTTAGATTATGTGTTTTCAACATCAAACGTTTGTTGAATTTTCCTGTCAGAATAGAAATCTCTAAATGTGTAGATTCAGTGCCATCATCAGAACAGACTGGTAAAAAAAATCCTCTGTCTGCTATCAAAATGTGGAAAATTCCTTTATTTTGCTATTCCTCACTGAGATGCAAGTTCAGAGTTTTGAAAGCAACTCCTAAAGTTTTTCACTTTGTTTGACTTCACAGGCAAGAAAGTACAGGGCTGTTAGTGCAGCCTCTCCCCTTTAATGAAGTTGAGCAGAGCTTGTCCACAACCAGCTTTGGTTACTCACTCACCAACCCTGTGCTTACTAGGCTGCTGCTGCTGCTGGTAAAGTAGATAGAATGTTTACCTCACCAAAGTCTTACCAGGTTTCAATTATTTTTAAACAATACTTAGCAGAAATGCCAAATAGCGGGTGGAACATTCATAACAAGGAGCTATCATGACATCTCAAGTAGAAAAGAAGGCAAAATATGAATACAGAAGGGGACAATGGTCAATACCATTTGAAGGTAGTAAGATGCCCCCATTAACTCCCACAGCCACGACGCTGGGTTTTTCCATCCTTTCTTATTGTTGATGTCAGTTTTTCTTTCCTATTATTGACCTGCAAGACGTCAACAGTGGACAAATTAAAAATGCTGCTCTCATAAATGTGTATGACTCCAGGAAAGTGAGAGGAAAACTCAGCAGTGCAGTAGGACTGTTCAACTTGGAAGTGAGCAGAACTGGTCCCGATAAATAGGCCAAATTAATACCATAAAAGTCAATGCCCCTGTACAGGATTTTTTGCAAGAGATTGCTGTTCTTTGGCTGTAGAAGTGACACTTTTCACTTTTTCTGAAGGTGGTGGTCTTATTTTCTCTAAATGTACCGTAGAAAAAAATCATTACACACAACAGTACTGGCTTGTCCTGCCTTTACTCCTGTGTTCCCATTCTGGTAATGCTGTAAGGACAAATACTGCACTTGAATGTCATGCAGTTTATGACTTAAGAGTGTTGGGCATCTTTCTGTCACGACCAAGTATGTTCTAATGCCCGAAAAAACCTTTGCATGCAATAATGGATTTTGAATCCTATGATGAAACAATCAGAAAAAGTGGTTTAAGTTATTTTTAACATCCAGCTTGTCTGTCTGTTGTGGAATTAGAAATCTCCTTCCCTCCCTAAGACTTTCTAAATCAAGTTGTAGCCTATGTAGTCTACTATATAGACCCTCATAAATGAGGTGCTTATATCAGAAATAGTGCCAGAATATGACATCAGGAAGGTGTTGCTATAATTAATGTTTTTGCTGAGAAAGAGGGGAAAGCATTCTTAGGTTTCTTCTTCCTTTTATGGATAAGAGATATAATAATATATTACCTCATGATAGCATGATTCCAATGCAAATGGCAGAGACTGGTGGCTTATTAATAGGCCTTGCCTGTAGCAAGCCTCCTTTCCCCGCTTCAGTTTGAAATTGATTATTTTAATACAGAATTCCTGAATGAAAGAGGTTCTTGGCCTTTTCCTGGGCTGTTGAATAATGTATGTGGGAGAAAGCAAATAGAAGCAGAGGGTCTCAGCTGCCGGAACAATGGGCTGTGCACAGAGCTGAGGGGGCACATTAGTTTATCATTGCCTTGTCAATCCTCATAGGCTGGGAATCGTGGGATAGCCTGGAAAGAAGCAGCTGCTGAACGTGTGGTAAACTGACCGGGGCACTTTAGAGAGACGACTGCATTTACACATCTGAAAACAAGATATTGATTTTCTCTACAAAGCTGGGGAGAAATAGTCATCCTGAAAATATATCTAGATCATGGTTTATTTGCAAAACGGCGGCACTTTCTGGCTGTTCTGAGAGCTGGGAGCCTCGTGACGGGGCTTGCAAATCTAAAAATAGTCTGCATAAACTTTGCTTTTCCTCTTAGTTGATTGACTGCCTTCCTAATCCTTTTAGTGATTCATTACAAGTAAAATGTAAATGCAAGCAAGCTGGATTTGTAAACGTTAACAAAAATATTTTCCCTAGATTAGTAGATTCTTTTAAAAAGGTAAAAATATTTTTGAAGTTACATATTCCCTTTCTGTGGGCCAAATTGATCTTGAAGATACATGTGTGATATCCCTGATAGCACAGGCTTTGCCCTTTCTAACAGAAGTAGAATTCACTTCTGAATGTCGGTTTTGGTTTTTTACCTCCTCAGGCAGGAGGTTTTCATAGCTTTCAGAGTGATAAAAATAAGAAAGTGAAACAATACTTGGCATGAACAAAATGAGATGATTAATTATTTTGAATTATGAAAGATTTAAAGCAGAGATGAGCACACAGGTATAGTGATTACTATCTCAGTGAGATGCTGATGTCTTGTTCTAGGCCAGGTTATTAGAATGCTGTTATGTGGCTGTGATCAGAATTTATTATTTTGGCTCTCAGAAACCCTGTTTATGACTCAGGATCTTGTCTGCTGGGTCCATACAAGACCATGTTCACAATGTGAACCACAACACGTTGAGAGGTTCCAACTGGCATAACGTGCCTTGTCAGAAAGGAAATATTTTTATCTGTGTAGGTCTAACTGCAGATCCAGATTCCCTGTAGGTGTAATGCGTTGGTTTGTTGTCCTTATCTGTGCAGCTTGGGTGACGATTACAAACATGAAGACACTTGGCCTCATGAGCTGCTTTCTTGGTTTTGTCTGTCAAAAAACAGGTGCCTCAGCACTTACTAGCAGATGTCGTCGTTGCACCTTAGCAGACAGGTCTTGCAAGGGCAACGCATTGTAAAATAAACAACTTTATATTTTGGTACTGAATATAATCAACAGTAGTCAAAAGCCACTCCAAAACCAGGGCAAAATGAAGGCATTAATTTGCCTGGGGTATTTTCAGACTATTACAGTGTTTTCCATTTGGATAGATGTGGGAAATTAGGCTCGTAATTGCTTTCCAGTCTGGTATTGTGATGAGGGCAGTAGAAGAACTAGAACAGAATAAAAAGATTTTGCCGTATCTTTTTAAAGTCCAGGAAAGTATAACACCTTAAGTGTCATTTGATTCCTAAATCAGTGAGCTGTATTGCAAGGTATTACAAAATATAATCACTTAAAATCAGGTCTCTAGGTCTGGATCTGAGAAAATTAGTAAATGCTCAGGTTTTCTGATGTTCAGAGAAACCAGAATCCTCCTGTTGTTTGTAATGAGAATTCAGTAATTTTAAAAGTTGTTTCATTCAATCATGTTTGGACTTAAGACTCTAGGTATAGGCAACTATTGTCTTAATTAATTATTTCAGAATAATGGATCAAGGCAGATTTTTCTTTCAAAATGTGATAAAAGTTAAACTCACTGAATAAGTGCCCTCTGAGGAATTTGCAGATTTCCCACAGAAAATCAGAGGCTTCTCCAAACACAGTAATTGTGTTGTGTGATTTCCTGACATCTCCGTACTCTGGTTTAAACTGGTCATTATGAATAATGTCCTCATGAATAACCACATCTGTGAAAATGTTAGGTGAGACACTTGAAATCTGTGCTTAGAGAATCCTGACTAAGCAACACGAAAAAAACCGCTGAATGACATCAGGCAAAGAGGAAGTTTATTATTTACTGGAACTTCACATTGTGAAGCTCAGAGATCTTTTTAGAACAACAAAAAGCTCAACATGCCGTATCTTGCACTCCTTTCCCTGTGAGTTCAGTAGGAGTTTTGCATGAGATGAGCCAGAAAGGACTCTCTTAAACCATGTCATGAAATACAGGAAGGGTATTTGTTTCTCCTCATTGTTATACATTCAAATATTCCTAAAAGATGTAGTTGAATTAATTGCACAGGCAGCAAGTAGTAATGGGACAAGATGAAGTCTTGACCAAAAAGATACTGTTTAAGTATCTTCTTTCCCTGGTGAAATAAATTCCAAGAATTTATAAGCAAAGGAAGCATTGGTGTAATTTTACTGAACACTTTTAAGACCAGCCACAAACTCTAGACTCATTAAAATTCATGACCTGCAGAATGATATGGCTGTCAGCTCTACTCAGTTTTCATTCTGGAGGCACATACTATCGTGCCACTTGTCAATGGGTTAATCTTCTAAGCAATATGTCCCAGGTTATACGATTCTCCCCTTTCCTTAAATTCAAAACAACAACTACCCCAGAAGAGAATGTAATGAGGGAAGACACCCACGTATCACAGAATCACAGAATCAACTAGGTTGGAAAGGACCTTGAAGATCATCTAGTCCAACCATTAACCTAACACTGACAGTTCCCATCTACACCAGATCTCTCAGCGCTATGACGACCCTACTCATAAACACCTCCAGGGATGGGGATTCTACCACCTCCCTGGGCAAAGATATAGGCAATGATAACCTATCTACAGATACAAGTGTTATAGATCTACTAAGTAACTGAACAATATGTATAAATTATTGGGTTGTCTTTCACCAGCCAAGTTGTCAGAGTCCTGAGAAAGAGGAATATCTAGGGAGCCTGGTACCATTAGTTAGAAGATGTTTGTGACTTGCAGTACAGGCAAGATTGTTCTTACGTGTAGGAAGTATAGAAATAAGTAGTTGCATTACAAAGAAAGTACTGATTACAAGGAAGTGATTTCTGGATGAGATGATGGATCACATAAATGCAGTATTTCTAAACAAAATATTTCCGATCATTTAGATGATTTACGTGTGTGTATTTGCAGGGCTATGATGATAAAAATAGCCCTCAGCAGCAGTCATCAAAACACTGCTTTAGAAGACAAGTGTCATCAAGCAGTCATCCCCAAACCTTTCCAGACACAAAGTCAACAGTACCATGTCATAAGCCTAATCCTATAAATATACGATTATGAAAATCCAATATTAATTGAGCTTGATATAAATTGCTTTTTTTCTATCTTTGTTCCATAACTTCAAGTAAGGTCTTTTAAATAACTTCATACTTGTCAGATTGACTTCTACCTCTCTTACATGGCCTATCACAGAGCAGTAAGAGCTAGAAGCATATGCTAATTTTTGCCAGAAAGAAAGACTTCAGGGCATGTAATACTGAATATCACACATCACATGATGAGTGCCATGTTTCAGAGCAGAAGAGGATGAAGAGAGAAGCAGAGACCACTGGAGGCTGTAGTTTCAAGCAGCCGCCTGAATATGATGCTCATTTTGTATAATCCTATGGGGGTGCCTCATCCAACAGTTGTTGGGTTCTGCATCTGATTACATTAAGATGAAATCTGAAAAACACAGGAATGTGTTGCCTGTTTATTGAGGATAAATGCAGTTTTCACGCTAAGAGAGAGTTATCAGTGTTCCCTAGTATGTCTGGGCACAGTGGGTTGCGATGAGAGGTCATTGAATGGGTTAATATAAAGCCTTGCTGGGCTGTAAAACTTCCCCTTTGTTGTTCACCTCTGGTGATTCAGCTCTTCCAGGGGAAACTGTCATTTCTTGACACCTTCAAGTGCACTAAAGGCATTTTAGGACAACAGAAGGCCAACCCAGGAGCTGACAGTGTAAAGCTCTGATCCTTACACTCTTGTTACTCTTTCAGTCCACTGAAATCACAGTGTGCAGGAGTCAATACATAGAACTGGGGACTGATTGCAGATGATGTGCCGTGAGTGAAGGGAACACGCAGAAGGCTGTTTTCCCAGGGGCATGAAACCGTTACTCAATAATGTTACATGCACTATAAGTAAGGTCTGTTGAATGCTCTGCAGCTCTGACAGGGAAGGTCTGCTCTACAGGCTCACTTGGTCCTTACCAGCTTTTTGCCACTGGCTCCTCCATCTGGCAAATTAAAAGTTCTTTGATTTAACACAATCTCAGAAATACCTGGGAAAAACAGTGCCGATGAGTTACAACACTCTCCAATCATAACTGCAGAATGACTTGTAGCTGCCACTTTACTCCTCTCCCAGCTGGATGAATGCTTCGCTCCCCTCCTGCCCTTCCTCACTGACCAGTGCAAAAAGCCTGCTCTTCAGGGTGTCCTGTTTCACTGCTGTCACTGAAGAATGTCCAACTTCTCCTTCCCCTTCTGCCCACTGTAAGTGGGAAGCAGGTCAGGGAACTGCATGCCTCCTGCTCCCCCTGGGGCTGGCCCCGGATTGCTAAACTCCCGCAGCATCGCTCGGTCACAACTTTTTCCACGCACACCAGCACCTTTCTCTATGACCAGTAATAGGATTTCCTGATTTTGGTTCACATTTCCATTCTCCCAGTTTACAAAGCATACAGCAAAGTTAAACATCAATCTGCCTTCACCTTTCAGCCCCAGTAATGTGCTACCGTGCTCTGAGTCCTGCCTTGGTAACAAGGACTCTATTACAGGAAGAATACCAATATTAAAGTAATTTTCTCAAAACATTTCCTTTTGTGCATGTGTGGTGCAGGGAAGAAGCAGGAAGTAATACCTGCATTTTCTTTCAGAGTAAATGTTGTTTGAATTACTCATTCTGTAGAGCAGCTAAATGCATTTCGTGTTCCCCTAAAATTTCGTATTAAAATATATGCTGATATGTATTCTTCCATTTCAAAAGATTTTTGGAATATATGAAAAGTTGTAATACAGAATAGTTACAGTCTTACTTTGTTTCCAGTGATGTTATAGAAACTTTTACATATTTTCCCAGACTAATGATCCTTCACAGAATACAGTTTTATGAAAGGTAATCTGTGTGTATTGTTTTAGAGGACACAAACTCAGAGCTATCTCTGTAGAATGAAAAATAGTTCACTTTTAACTTCAAACAGTGAGGGAAATACAGAAAGTCCTGTAACGTACTCATGCTTTCTTGCCCACAGTGCTGTGCACTGGCTGTAGTCTTTCATGTAAATTTTTTGAACACATCTGGTGCAAACTAGGTGATCTTTGAAAGTGTTGGTGAAGGTGTAAGGAATGGAGAGTTTGAGAATCTGAGTTGAGTATCCTTTTCTTTTAGTAAAATGTTTGTCTCAGATTTGTTGCTTCTATGTCCTTGCTGCTGTGTTATTCCAGAAGAAGAGAAAACATGACATCTCTTCCTATCCATGCTACCTGTCTTTAAAGTTAGTGATATCCTTAATCTGGTTCCCACTTATCTGCTAACAGATAAGTCTCAGTGGTTTAGTTAGTTAAACACTTCTCTTCCAACTGGCTTATTGTGATTTATTGACTTGTTCAGAGAAAATGTCCGAGCCAGGTGCAATGCCAAAAAGCAGTCATTTACTAGCAGAGTTTCTGTTGTTTTTGTTGTTGTTAGTACACTGCATTTTCCTACTATTCCACTTATTTTCACATCCATCCTTGTAAAACCTGAAGAGCTGAACAGAGCAATACACAGTGGCTGTCCACTAAGCCGTGCATGTCTGATAATGCTCACAGCAGAACTGTGAGTAAATAGCATTAAGATGGGATGCAAACCAGCCAGGCCAGAATTGTACAGTGACGGCTCCCGCTAACAGCCAGAAAGTAGCTAAGCTATCATAGAATCACAGAATCACAGAATCATTCAGGTTGGAAAAGACCCTTTGGGATCATCGAGTCCAACCATCAACCCGACTCTACAAAGTTCTCCCCTGCCCCACATCCCCCAACAGCTCATCCAAACGACCCTTAAACACACCCAGGGATGGGGACTCCACCCCCTCCCTGGGCAGCCTATTCCACTCTCTGACCACTCTTAACCATAGCAAGTCATATGGGTAGCAATACACTGCAGGACTATGATGGTAGACACTTTATAGCTGGTTGTATGTAAGAGTGGTCCTCCCATTTTAATGTGGCACCATTTGGGAGTGATGTCCAGGACCAGAAGCAGTGATCATAGCTTGTGATAAGTTGATCTGAGTTCATTTACAAGCAGATGAGATCCACACCAGCTGTCTTTCATGGAGAAATTATTTCTTTCCCTTACTAGCCGTTGCAGCATGCTGGCTGTAGAAACACAACTGTCTTCCATTCTTGGAAGAGAGTTACATCGCACAGACAGGATGAGGTGGGGAATTTGCTAGTGCAGTCCTTCTGGATTCAGAGTAGTAACTGTTTTACTTTTCCCCTGGACTAACAGTGAAGCTGGTGAAATGTAATTCTAGTTTAATGTCATCTAATGGAGCAGTATCTGTATTTCTGTGGGATATCTACAGAAGCATCTTGTTGTCACACCTGAGGGCAGGTTGTCAGACTTCATCCCACCAAAGCATTTATCAAAAGTTCACCAGGTCTTTTCATCCAAGATCAGGTATCTCCAGATGCAGCGGAGAAGTGACTACGGAACCTCTCTGCAGTCAGACAGGCCCACAGGGAAGCAGCTTCTTGACCTCACCAGTGGTGTGGAAATTAAAAAAATACACAAGATTTTCAGGTAAACTGTAAATACCTCTGTTGTGTTATATATTTTTTGCTAACAGTTTTCCTATATGAGTCTGCTGAAATCAAAGGCAACTTAAGTTGAAGGTAATCAGAGGTAACTTTCTGTCAAATCTTGCTCTGCACATGCACTACATGCACCCAGAAATTACACTGCTTTCGTAAACCCCAGTATTGTTACACTGGTATAGTCAGGGACCAAACATGTCACTACAAGCATTCGCTACAGCTTTTCCCCTAAAGGAAGGGCAAAAAAATGGTCTGATGTATAAGAGATCTTTATATAGATGCCCACTCTAAAGATCGTATCAGCTCATCTATTTATTTAGATGACATCCCCAACTGAAATAGTGTATACTGCTGCAACAGTTGTGTGTGGAAAAGGTCTCTGCATTAATTTGTCTGGTGAAAATGTATTAATGTAGTTGGCATCCACCTAATATCATCTGTCTTCAGATCAAGTCTGGACATCAGTAGGGCAAGACTCATGCAGGAACATTGTCTTCCCTCATTGTCCAAAGACCTTGAGAAGTTTTAAGGTCGGTTTCACTTTGTTTAGTTTACTGTTATAATTGAAAAGTTACTTTTTTACCTCCACAGCATTAGGAAACTTGGGCTCTTGCTGGCAAATACAGATCTTAAATTAGAGATTTCATCTGGATGCTTAGCGGTCCTTAGACTTGGCCATCTGTAGCTTCGGACAGCATTAATCTGGTGCTGATTCCACTCAAAGGTAAGTACCAACTGCAGAAGAGCAGGACATTCACAACATCTTTTTCATAATTTTTTCTGCACAGTCCAGAGACTGCACAACCATTTCAGATGTCATCGGAGAGAGCCAGTATCCTGCCTTTGCTCCTCCACATTGGATCTGCTCTGCTATATGCTGCAGTATGGTCAATGCGGGAAGTCCAGTCATGAATCGAACCTATAGGGATCTGCTCTGACCTAGAAGAGTATTTAATGTATCTTCACTTTTTATGATCAAAAAGTGTAGTCTAATATGGAAGTATAAGAGAAAAGCTAAAAGCAAAACTCAGTCTCCAGTCTTCCACGGGGCAAGGAATTTGTACATTGATAAGGCAAAGGAAATCCCATAAATACAAATGTTTCATCTTGCTTATTGTTTTGTTGATTTCTAAACTATGGAAAGAAAATTCCTAACCATTTTGTTAGAGGTTACTTCCTATTTCCCCAGTTAACCTTCAGATTGCCTAAAATGCTAACATTTTCATTTTAATCCATTAAATATATAAAAAGTGAAAATATTCAATAAATGGAAAAACAGAGTTTAAAGCTAATTTTGGGAAACTCCTATGTAAGCTCATCTTACAAAGGACCTCTGAGCAGAAAAGCAAGTCTTTATCTCTAGTCTCTTTACATTTTTTAAACTCACAGCCTAAAGCATATTTTCTTTTCCCAACACTGCTAGAATTCAAGATGCATCTTTAACTGGTTTAATGGAGCCACAAGGCATTACATTAGACAGCTTTTTCCTAGTTCACAGAGGTCATATTGACATGTAACTCATGGTATTTCCTTGTTTTCAAGATAAGATAAAACAAAGGGGAAGTGTTCAGTTCCAGGTGAGTGGGAGAGGGCACAAGAAATGGGAAGAAGATAAGAGTGTTTGATGCAGGTGGGAATTTATCATGCAGTGTCTTTTTGCACTCAAGCTGCAATTGCGTAGGAGTCTGCCTGCTTAGAGCATCTCAGTCTTCCTATTCCTAGTTTAAGAATGCAAGCAAATTAAAGAGTGATACAGTGGAGTAATGAACGGTTGAATCAATCAATGTCTCCTTTCAAATATCGTAAGGCTATAGCAGGTTTTACTAGTACAGATGGCATGATGCTGGGGTAACTCCCAGTCACCTCTCATGTTAGAATAGCAGAATAAATGCAAGCAGAAGCTACTAGTGGTTGGTTTTCAATCCCGTCCTCTTAGCCAAGCCAAATAAATTCTGCAGTTGTGAAAAAATGAATTGAATTTTAATAACCAAATGCAACATCTTTTCAGCAAATAGATTTATATATCTTTCTTCAGTGCAGTGTCATACACTTCTAGTCTCTTCTACACCAGTGCACACAGCAGCCTTGACTAGCAGTGATAGGCAATAGTCCATCAGTATTTACTACGGTGCTAGTTCAGCTAGTCAATGGTGCAAGGTTTGTAAGATTCCCTTGTTCCAGTTTCCCCCTTCTCACTGGGAACAATTGTTCTTGAGCCTTTTGTGCAGCTCATGTAGAGGTGAAAATGTTCTGGCAGTCTTTTTCTTAGGGTTTTTTAGTCAACTCATGGCTGTAAGGGACAAACTGGTCAATAGCATGCACACTAACGATGGTTCCTAGAGGGGGTTATAGTGGCTAGCTATCTTGAATGTGAGCATTATTTTTTCTTCCAGACTGAGGGTCTTCTCTTCAGCTAGTGTCATGGATTTGAAGGTCAACAGGGATGATTGTGGTCTTCTGACCTAAACTCCTGAATAACCGAAGCAGTGGGACTCCCCTATGAATTGTTGCTGCAAGGTCAGTACTTGCGCTTCAACTCAAATATCATCTTTACAGAACCGTCCATGCACAGTAAAGAAAAATTACAGATTCTCTGCGCTTACTCTGTTCTGCTACTAGCTCAACTTTGGAGTGAAACCTGAACTTTGCAGTTAATGTGAATTTATCAAGTTTCAAAACCCAGCCACTGCATCTTCTGTCTAAAATACAGCAGCATCAGCTGTCAGCTTTCTCTTCCTTCTGTACTGTGTAGGGGCTATGAGTGAGTCGGATGGTCTTTTCTGAAAGGAGCTAAATAGACTGAGCTCTTGGAGTCTTTCTCCACAAATCATATTTTCCTGTCTTTTACTCATTCGTGTGCCTCTTCTCTGGACCCTTGGATTCTCCAGTATCATTTTTTAATTGCCAGAACTGTGCACAGGTTTCAGGAACAGTAGTGCCAATATCAGGTAAAAAGGCAATATAACCTGCTGCTTCTTGAGGTTCTCCTGCTTATATACCCCAAGATTACACTGGCCACCTTGGTTACTTCATTGTGCAGGAGACTAATTTTCATCCGCAACTCCACAGATCTTTTTCAAAGTAGGTGGTCCCCGATATAGATTCCTCAGCCTGTTATTATGGCCTGCATACTTCATTTCCAGGTGTGTGATTTTATATTTGACTCTACTGAAATGTGTATTTGCTCATTGTGCATAATTTACCAAACCATCCACCTTACTTTGTGTTACTGTTTTAGTCTTCTTGAGTTAAGATTCCCCCAGTCTGTACTCTTTAGTAAAGTTTTTATATTTGTTTTTTTCTCCAAGTCATTGACAGAAATGTTAAGTATCAGAGAACAGACCCTTAGGGACTGCACTTGAAACAGCTGTTAAACACAATTCCAATTATAATTACATGTGGAAACCTATTATTTAACCAGCTTTTAATCCATTATATGTAATTTTAGGTTTTTATTGGTCTGGTTTATTAATCAAGATGTCACCCATAAAACTTCACAGACATACAAACCCTTTGCATCTGCTGCTGGCACACAAACTTTTGATTTTGAGTTAGTCTGACAGCGTTAAGTTGTAGATAAACCAATGCTGATTAGCTTTGGGCTGATGCCTTCCTTGTTACTGCTGTCTGTCTTTAGTAGGTGGTGGTGTCTGGCTCTGCTGGGGAGATGGCTCTTAGCAAGTGAGAGGTTCAACTCCCAAAGTTCACAGAAAGGTCCAAAGTGGGAGATGGATGGTGTCCGTGGCTCACCATGAGCACTAAGGCAAAGTGCAACTTCTTTATTGCTGCTGCAGTATTTCATACTTGTTTGTTTGGACACCACATGGTTTAATATTTCCACACATAGCTGATGAAATTCTCAAAATAATATCATTACAACCTGTTCCAGTTTCTTTATCGGTGGATTATTTTTAAATAGGTAAAATAGCTAAAATAAAGATCATGCAGATAAACAGTGTGATTTTTTTTTTGAGATCTAATCATCATGTAATGCAAGAAAATAATATTACTTTATGATATGGTAATAGCTAATGTTGAAATCTGTTACTGTCTACAGGTAAAACACCTGTATTACTTTAATGCAGCACAATTATTTCTGTGTTGTTAGATTATATCTAAGTAGATATCTGGACTAGCTTTTGTTAAAAAAAGCAGAAATCTGTGATGAATAATACCATGTGTATATTGCTTTGTGTGTCTCATTTCCCGTATAAAATAAATAGTAAATTACTTTCAAAATCTCATGAAAAATGTTTCTCCTCAAAAAACATATCTCAAAGCATCTCTGTCTTACCACTGAGTTTAAATAAAAGAGGGAAATGATCGTAGGTGGCAATTAACGTGACCTCCCCCAAAATTCTTCATCATCCAATTAATATTTTACTAAAACATCTCATTTAGACAGAAAAAATGCTACGGTAAAGCCATGATGACTTGTAAATTGTTACTCTGTGAATGATCTGCTGTTGTTTCAATTATAGTGCTTCAATATTTGCAAATGCATAAGACCATTGTTAATAATTCTTCAACACAGAGATGCGATGCATGACCTGTATACACGATTTTGCAAAATTGAAGACTGGATAAATGATACAAAAAACGATCTGTCCTATTTATTCCATGTAAATCTTGAGCAAAATATTCTAGATTTATAAAAAATTAAGTATCTTACTGAAAACAATTTTTATAAGGGGTATTGAGCCACTGTCTTGTACATTTATACTAAGTGAAAAAGTCACCAGCATATTCTCCAGACCTTTTACTAAATCAGTTCACTTTCTGAAAAGCCATGTTTCTTTTTTCACCTTTAAGTCAATGGTCACCCTCTATCGTAGCACTGTGATGGAAGCATGCTCATGGACTTTGACTCCGAGCATTAAGGGTTAAGCTTTTTGAAAAGTGCATTAAGTTTCCCAGAGGGTGAGTCATCTTGCAGTGCATTGCATCGAGGTGCATCAGTCATGTAGCTTTATGTCTTGGAGTCATAAAGTCACCTAATCAGATATGACTGACACTATTTGACATGACAAGTCACCCAGGAAAGTGCAAGAAAACAAAAAACATGTTTTTCTGAAAATTCTGGTTAAAGCTGCTGTCTTTTCCCATGTTTTGTTTTACATTGCACTGAGGAACATATGTTTTATAATGGGTAGGGGGAGGGAAAATACATGAAAAGATTTTCTGATGTAGAAAGAATACAAGCTATTGTCATCTGGGCACAATAAAACTTATACAAAAAGTGTTCCTGCAGTCTTTTCACAGTGGAAGCCTTTGGGAACATTATTTCTCTTTAGATATTAGAGGCTGAAGAGGTACAAGACCCTTCACACAAAGCGCAAAGGTTTTTGTAAAGTAGGGACAAGCACATATGCACACAAGGGCTTTTGACAAGGTCCACGGAAGAAACTGGACACCTATGTCATTTTATATGGCAGCACATCATACATGTTGAAGATTTCTTCTACCTGACAGTACTCCCACAAGACAGTTCTGGCACAAGAATACTGGAAAATATAAACCCAGGAGTTTCACAGACCTAAGGATAAAGGCTCCTCTTGCAGGAGAGTTGTTCTCTTCTGGCTGAGTACCATGCTCAGGATATGATACACAAAATTTTCACAGGGCTTCTAAAGTTATTCTCAGGATGAAATGCAGCCTTCTTCCACTGCTTCTTTGCTTGAGCATCTATGCACACACACTGTTGCACGAAAAATGCTGTAAATCCTTGTACATATGCTTATACTAAGTGTGCTTTTCAGTTCTCCTCAAGTGCTGCATAATTGGAAATGTCCAACAAGTTTATGCCAAGAAGAATTCAGCTACAGCTTGTTTTTGCAATAGTGCTCTCTTTTTTAGTGATATTTGATAGCTTTATTTAAAAACTGATTTATAAGAGTTATGTAGCTTTGACATTATGACAGGCCTGAAAGATAAATGCTTGAAAGGAGTCTATAAGAATTCAAACACTGTAAGATATAATAGTAAAAATTATCTGAAGAGTTTAGGTAGGTTGGCTCTTGACTATTTTAATGCTTATGGTAGTCAGTAATAAAAAATTGAAGCATCTTACCATAGAAATTTTCAGGTCCTAAGAAAATAATCGCGTAATTAAGTGCTCAGGTTCTAGTGTCTGTTTTTCTATTTAGCCATCTTATTCCTTGTAGCCTTTTCCCAACTCCTCATTCTTTCTCAGTGGAGTTAAGCAGGTAGGAAAACATAAAGGTATAATGTATAGATATAAAGGTATAAAGTTCAGGTTTCTACAGCCAGGCAATGAGAAACCAACATTCAAAAAATCAAGTTATTTGGTTTTTTGTTGCATAAATGTGGATTTAGGAGCTTAATTGTAAGTCCCTGAGTTGACGATTTGTGCTATGCAACAGTAAGATTCATGCTGTGATAAAGCAGCTTCTCAAGAAGCAAGAAACTGAGCCTAGCCGAGGTATCAGCTTTCAAGAAGCTGGCTTTTATTTTGCTTCTGCAGTATTTATCCGCTAAGCCTCCTGTCAAACATAGGAAGAGCAGCAGCTGTTTAAAATTAGAACAGTACACATGTTAACAAGCAATTTTACATCCGCTAGCAGGAGCATGGGAATATACTAGAAAATAACAGTCTTTCAAGACTGCTTTAATAGCACTGGAAGTTGTTGATGTCTGAGAACGTGTTTTCCAGGCAAGACTTTTCAGCTGCCTGCACATAGGCAAATTTCCTAGCTCTGTACCTGGCGTGGAAGTAACCTGCCAGTTAGATGGGCAAATAAGGAATAACCAAAATTGGCAGCTGCCTGTTTTACCAGTGGATTGGCTTCCAACATCCTTATTTTTTTTGATAGGCATTGGCACAGAGCATTCTGGTTTAGAGGAGTTTCTGGGATGTGAACTTTGTTCCTGTATAGACTAGAAACCTCCAGTTTCCCATAAATTCCCAAGCATAAATGAGTGTTTTGAGCCTGTGACATGCCCTGCCTGTGATTAGGAGTCCTGGGGGGGGATAGCTTGGCCCAGGTAGAGCCAGTGCTCCTTAGTTTCGGGATATTTTTGCCTTCACCTACTCTTCCTCCACGCGCTGCCCCGGCTGTGTTTGGACAGCTCCGCATCTGTACCTCCGGCGGGAGGCCCCTTCCCGGCTCACAGCGTTGCCTTGTCCTCAGAAAGACCCTCGAAGCCTCATCTTCCCCCAGGGACTGGAAACCTGAGACTGTGAGCCTTCAGCTCCCAACGGGAAGAATATCACATTAGCCTGGAGTGATAACCTGGCCAGTCATGTTTCCCTTGGGGTCTCTTACAAGATATTATTTCAAACCTGCGATGGCCTTCTCAGAGCCACAGTATTGAGTGTCAGCAACATCCCACCTGACCCTCTGCGTTTCCATACATCCTCAAAGAAAGTTAGTCTCCACTCTACTATTTCTTTTCTTTTTTTCTCTTTCCTCCTGCCCCTCTTTTACCTTCACAGCAGCTCTGTCCAGATGAATCTGTACTTACTTGGGCTAAATTTGTTATTGCTTGTATTCTATAAACCCCACTCCAAAACCAGGGATTATTGTAGGTTGTTAAATATAAATGCATTACACTTCCCATTTGATTTTAAAGTGTCAGTTTTGCATGTTTAAAAACTCCTTCCTGGAGTTTTCCAAGTAGAAAACATACTTAAATATGCACTAAAGCGCTGTCAGGTGGAGGTAAAAGAGATTTTGAAGCAGTCAGTTGAAACCCATTAGTGAGAATGAATCTGTTCTCCTTTTGTTTAAATCACATGGAGATTAAGACTTTATTTTAGACAAGTCCTTGACTAGTCCCAAGAAGCACTGTAGCATCAAAAGGAGTCTTTCCAAAATGGTTACATTGCCTGTTACTCTGACAAGAGGTTGCAGAAAATACTAAGGCTAAGCTTCATATTGCTCTTTCAGTTTTCCTAACATTCTGTTTTCCATGTGTGATATAGTGATTGCTATCTGGATGGACAAAGCTATCTTGCAGAAGTACTTCTGAATAGTTCGATCCCAGCTCAATAGATAGAAGCAGCAACCTTAATTATTCTGAAAAGTATGCAAATAACATTATTTTTATCCTCAAAAAAATAATAGACCTTTCTGAATTAATTTGTGTATGTTCCTATTTTCAGAGTGGATTGTTTAATTCCTGTTTACAAGTGTTTGGCTTTTGTTACCACAGTTTGATCTAAGTTCCCCCCCCCTTCCTTTTTTTCTTTCTCCCATTAGAAAGCCATGCTGCAACCTATTTGTTTAAACAATGATGTTTTCTCTCAATAAATCACCAGACAAGCTATTGGCTTCATAATCTTTACTTAAAAACAAAAATATCCACATGGGTGCACATCATTCGTCTAATTAATTTCTGATAATTTGCAATGTTAACAGCCAGCTGCCAGGGGCTTGTGTGACTGTTAATCTGCGGAAGAAGCCATGGTGAAATGATTTGAGATCTGCTCCTGCTGGTTGCCAGATAAATTCTTCTTATGACAATGTCACTAGGTTAATTAATTCAATTAATGATTCCCAGTGCAATGTTTTTCTTTGTCTATTTCATTTGCTACAGGCTGCTGAACAGGTACTCCTATAGATGTATTCTGAAGTTGTGACAGATAAGGAATAGTGTAGCATTTTCATGTCTAGTTCTGGTGTCTTAATTTTTTTTAAATGAAGTTTGGAAGCTGTTAATTCCATTAGAAATTAGTTTATTCTCTGTTTTTCTTAAATGTAAGCAATCAAATATCCATCCCTTTATTATTTTCAGAAACAGTCATGATTTTAGGTAAGTTTAATGTTAGATCTTTTTTACGTTCCCTTAAAGAAAGAAACTCGTGGAACTTTGCTCCTCAGATGCCATGAACTGGATGCTTGCTTTTGTCCTTGAAAAGAGCAACTGCCAAGCCAGCTCAGACCTCAGGTGTATCTAGCTTATCATCCTAGCTCCAATAATAGCAAGCACTATCTGTTTCAAAGTTCAAGAAGCAGAAAAATGCATGTTACCTCTAGCTGATTTTTTTTTTTTTTAATTAAGGAAAAAACTAAAGGATAAATATTTCCGAAAGGAACATGTGGAAAGAATCTCAGAGACACCCTATGAGACTCTCAAGAGTCCTCTGTTTTGAATGCCATCTTGTATTCCTGAGCAGAACTAGGAGAATTTGGAGACAGTGCTTTAAAAAATGTAGCCATCACGTTTTAGATTAGCTCATATAAAAATGTAAATAAAGCACAGAGCAAACAATTCAGTGGGAATGCAAGCAAATTTTTCTTCTTGATCCTCAGCTAAGGAGCAAACCAGAGGCAGAGCATCATGACACTCATCCAGATTATGCTCTCTGTCATTCTGGCTTTGCACCACTACCCCTTCGACTTCCTGCAGGTCACTCTGGATTAACATTATACATTGATATTTGTACTGAGGTCACCCTATGGCTCGCTGTATTCACTCTACTATGTTTCCCATTCATAGTTTTAATTTCATTACTTCTCTTGAATATGAACTGAAAACGTGCTTGAATGTGAATTCCAGGTTTGGAAACGAACTGAAGCAAGTTGTAAATCCAAATATCACTGACATTGAAGTTCTGCCCTGGTAGCTGTTCTGGGTTAGCCCTCATTTGGTATGTGAGTAAATCAGATTTAGAATAATTTAAATCATTTGGATGACTGATTTAAACCCAGTGAAGACTCTAAAAGGCTTTCAATGAAAGCTGAATCTTGTCCTGCGGTACTGCAGCAACTCAATAAACCTGGAGGAGAAATGTAGTGAGGAACAACTTGAGCTATTACCAGGAGATTCATTCTGGCTATTGGCATCACTCAAACAGCAGAGGAGCAGGTGATGGCTGATGTTACTGGTGCAATAAAGGTGTGTGCATGGAAAGTTGCCTCCCTCTGAAGTATCAGTGGGACCTGCATGTTCCATTTGCTCTGCATAGGAATATCTGGCATTTTTTATTTTATTTTCAAAGACTGTCAACTGACTTCACAGAAGGTCTCTCTCTCCTGTGCCGTATCAGCCCTGCTGAATTGTGGATGCAAGGTCAGCCTCCTCTTTACAGGTGAGCTGAGGGTAAAGTCTTCACTACGTGGTTGGTGAGATGTCTTCTCTTCCTAAACCAGACGCACACCTTTGAACAGCCAGTTCAGGGAGGAAAGGGGGGACTCCACAAGTTCACTGCTGAGCTCTGTACAGCGCTGGGCCCTAACAAAGCCTGCCATGAAGTTTATGGCATCTTTTGACACTTGTTATCTAATTAAAAGACTATTATCCCCTTAAGGGGGAAATCACCATGTGCTTTTATTTAAATTCAATCCAAACATATACTTTTTAAACAGAAACACTCTGAGGTTTCATGTCAGGGCCCTTTAGCATAAGCAGCTGCCCAGGCAAGCCATACGCGAGAAGCATAATTTGAGCTGTCATTTCCCACAGTAAATGCTTTCCTTTGTCTCTAGGAGCTGAGTGATAGAAATCAGGATATGTAAATTTGGGCAATGGATCTTAATTATGAGCAGCAGGTGTCTGTGCAAGAGTGCTCAGGTGAGGGGGGTAGTACAGCTACTGTGACTTGCTTGTTGTCGGTGTACAAAGGGAGGGCTACAAAGCTCCAATTAATTATCCACATTAATGAGCTCAGTGACCCAAGTAAAAGGAGAGTGCCTCGTCTGCTGCTCCAGTTTAGTCTTCTCGGCAGACTGTGGTTTAAAAACCAGTTATGCAGCTCAGTCTCTGAAGAGCACCAACAGTCAGCAGTGAGGGTTAAATTACCATGATAAACCCTGAGAAATCAATCTGTGGGAGTATAGACTATGATGAATAATCCTGTTGGAGAAATTAATTGTCTGAGGAACATTTCCTTTAGATGTCTTGACCAGAGAGGAGCATCTTCCTAGTGTGTAAATGTAACTGTCTTTTGGGAGACAACACTGTTTACCTTTTACTGATTTAAAAATAAGTAATTATTATGGTTTTTTTTTTTTTTTTCAGCACACCATTAATCACACCAAAAGCATTAAGGTCAGGTGAGCTGGGGGGCATAATTCATGTCTAATGTAACAAGTAGTTTACTGTTGGATGGTAGTGTCTCTGTCTTGTGTCTGGACAGGCGCAGGTAAGGGAGGACAGACAGGAATGCTGCCTCCAGACCAGGTGCAGACCACGCTTTCTTCAGTCTGACTCCTAATCTGAGTGGATAATTCAGTTTCTATCCCCATTCAACCATGGCTTTTCTACAAAGGGTATTAATATTGTACCATTTATTGAAAAATCAAGCATTATTGATCTTTTTTGCTGAAGTTACCAGTCTGCTTTGTAAGCAAATGCATGCAGGTGAAGTCATACTTTGTGTTTGAGCTGATTTAAGGTCTTGCTACTGTGTGGAAGAGGGGGTCTCTGTCCCTGGTTGTGTGATGCTGTCCTTGTGCTGGCTTTGACATACATGAGGCTCTGTACTGAGTCAGTTCAGTTGAACAGCAGAAAGCTACCCCAGAAAAAACAGCAGATGGCTGAGATCGTCCTTCCTCACCCCTTGGTGTTAAACCATCCCTTTTTCCCCTGCCAGAGACATCATAATTCTCTTTTAAGTAAGGCAGATTAAGTAGTAATAGACAGGAGCCCCCCGTGTGGACAGTAGAGACCAGTCTGTCACCTGGACAATATAGTTGAATCAAGTGTTTTTTCCCTTGCAACTTGCTTCCTGTTCCCTGCACTGACGGGTTGAGATCTTCAGCCATTCCTGGGATAACACAGTTTTGTTGTATAACTCCTGGCTTGGAGCAGACTGCTGTTTGCAGCCTTTCAGTCAGTCATCTTCCCAACTGTTTTTTTTTCTTCTTTTTGCCTCCTCCAACTGTGGTGATGTCTAAGCAGACATATGGGCCCTCATTATGCATTGTCCTACACCTTGTGTGGCCACTGAGGTTGGTGCAAAGTGGGTGTTAAACAGCATCATTCTTATGTGGCAGTGTTTTACACCCCCTTGGTAAATGATTACAGGAGGTCCAGAGAAATAAACCTTCAGCCCCAATACACCACAGTGCAGTTTTGCTACAAATTTGGGGCACTGTAGTTTGAAGAAACTAAAGCTCTTTCCTCTTTTGAAAAACAAAATCAAAACCAAAAGAAACAAAATCTGTAACAACTGTAATAGTGTGGAGGGAGGGCATTTGGCCAGGTTATAGCAGAATAACCTAATGGGTGACCTCACATGTCAAACAGTATATGGAGACATATAATTATTAGACAAAACCACTTTGCTTCTCCAGCTCTACTCCTTCTTGCAAAGCAATAGTGCCTGGTTTGGTTTTCAGTAGGAAACTTGCGGACATGGGTGCAAGATTAAAATTGTAACATCCTATCCATTTGCAAATCTTTCCACAACCAGGAATATTTCTGAATAAGAACTGAAGCATCTCTACTTGTTTAGAGGAAATGTTGTTACACAACGCAGGACAAACCAGTCAAACCACTTTAAATGGGATAAATGAACAAAGGCTTCAAGGTAAGATCAACTGTTTATTTACATCCATTGTCTCCTTGTTTCCCACACAAATATATTCTGTGTTTAAAATTTATAAAGCTGGGCAAGCCCTTCTCACGCTGTTCTCAGTAAAATATTGCTCGCCACATCTCTCTGAGGGGCTACTGACAAATAGGGTCTTGTTGTCTAACTTTCTCTCTGCTGAGGTTAATGATTAAGTGGTTCAGAAGGTTAATTCCTGGAGATAGTGTTGTCTTTGGCTTGAACAGATGTTGGTAGTGCTTTAATGTGGTTATCAAACTCTGTTGCCCTTCATTCTTTGCTCTGTGCAGTCCTGGGTATTGTTCAGCAATGCATTCCAGGCCCACTCTATGGAGATCCAGCAGAGCTGAACATACCATCACATTACCGCTGCAGAGCATCGGCTTTCCTGAGGTCACACTGGATAATGCCAATATATAACACATAAACTGATAATGACAGTCTTGATCTTTAAAAGATCCGTAAATATTTGTATATGCATAAAGATACAGAATACCTTTTGAGGCTCTCATTGAACGAGCTGTAAAGCCGCTCACAGTCTTTATATCATCAGATCTCTCAATAGCCCCTGTAGAGCAGTGCATCACTGTGTAAACCCTGCCCCTCCTCCTCTCAGCGACTCATATCTTGTTAGATGATATGAATCTCAAGGGTTTCTGAAGTAATCTGTTGTGTAATCAGTACCTTTAACAGCCTGTTAATACACTGGGGGTTGGACCAATATTTACAGTGCTTGAAGCTATGTCATTATAGGAGCTGCTGGATATGCACAGAAGTCCTTTACTCCCACATCTCCTGTGTCATAAACCATTCATCAGCATCTTGCTAAGAAGAGCAGTGTCAGGAATGCATTTACCAGGCAGCGTTGCGAACACCTCCTGCCCTCTTCTACACACTGCTCTAGACCTGCTGACGGAAAAGCTGTTGGAGTTAAAAGCACCTAACCTCACTCTGTCTGGACATGAAAATGTCATCATTTTAATTATTGCAATGATTTTCTTATTATGTGTTTTTTAGCATCGCTAGCTCACAAATTATATACAGATTCAATACAGCATAAAGCACTGTGTTTTAATTCGGGAAAGAATTACTATTAACTTGTAGGAGTTAACTGGTTTATGAAATCAGGGCATTTTCCAAGACCCTTGTGTTTCTATAACATGGAGATTTTTTAAAAAGCAATTCACAGCTGCAAAAAGAAGCTGGGTCCTATGACCAAAATGCACGCTGCTATTTTAAATAGAACGCAAAACAGAATACAGACTTTATAATTTCTATAAGCAGTCCTTGAAAGAATTAATTTTAAGCCAGACTCATGGTGGGATTCATTATATTTGAATGCAAATACTGACAATGCCATAAGTGAATCATCATCTTGGACTTTACCTGTTCATTATTATTTATGAAACTGTAAATGGAGAGAAATTGTTGCTTTTTGCTTCTCTTTCATTGCAAGTTGAGATTAAACTTGAAGCTGATGATACCTGTGTCCCTACCCAGCAGTGCTGTGTGATGATGTGTCCTTGTGATGATGTACACTCCTGACTCCCCAATGGCCACCAATGCTGAGCAGCACCATGCCCTGTTTTGAGGTTCCCTGGTGCAGGCTGTAGTTTTAAACCTGCTGGAAACCATTGGTGTCATTGCATATCATCACAGGCAACGTCTTATGGCCACCTTTACCACAAATGCAATACCTGGGTTTAACTGGTCCTCATCCTGACAGATTTCAAACAAAATTGTGCCCAGAGGCTGTTCCGGATAAGGATCCTCTTCAGTGCTTCAGCTGAAGCTGTGCCATGGGGCAGAAAGGAGCGAAAATTCCCAGGGCCAGAAAAAGAGAAAGAGCAAATTATCACAGTAATGAGGGTGCTTCTTCGGGGACAGAGTGCTAGGCCCCTATGCCCCGTGACTCTTCGCAAGCAGTTAATTTGGTTTTGTGTCAGATTGTCTTTTAGCTGAAGTAGCCTTTGCTCTCCCTTAATTTTACCCACAGGTGTCTCTTTAAAAAACAATTTGTACCCCAATTCAGTTGTAATCTGCAGGAAGCTCTTTTAATCTCCTTGCATAAAGCTATTTGTTTTTTTCTTTCTTTGCACTGGATTTAGATTGGATCCCACTTTCTTAAAGGAACTGGGCATGGTTATACCTGCTGAGGTCTCAGTGGTGTCCTGTGTGATGGTGTCAGTCCCTCCTGATAGCCAGCAAACAGCTCTCCCCAGCTGGGGTCTGGGCTCACCTTCACCTTCTTTTGCAGTTGCACCACTTCAGCCAATTTTTGTTGGCCCATGATTGATTAGAAACTCCCTCCCACCCTGTCTTTCCCTTTCTCTGTCACTTCCAACTGATGAACTTGCCATCTCTGCTTTTGCTCCTTACTTAAGTCTCATTTTATTTGCTATTGATGCTACATAACCCACAGCTTAGATTAAAAGGCCCTGTGTGCTGAGGGCATTTACAGCTCTGAGGAGTTTCCAGAGTGGGCATCAAGCAGCGAGTGTAAGTCTGGGTGAGTTGGTCAGTCAGACTTCACTGGGTGAAGTCTCTCCAAAGTGCTTCTCTTCTTCACCCTGCTGAAGTTGGAGATGTGATTCCCATAGATCTCCATGACAACATAGTTAAATAGCTCCTTTCCCTGTTACAGAATCACAGAATCATCTAGGTTGGAAAGGACCTTGAAGATCATCCAGTCCAACTGTTAACCCAGCACTGACAGATCCCAACTCCACCAGATCCCTCAGTGCTATGTCAACCCGATTCTTGAACACCTCCAGGGATGGGGACTCCACCACCTCCCTGGGCAGCCCATTCCAACGCCTAACAACCTGTTCTGTGGACAAATACTTCCAAATATCCAGTCTAAACCTTCCCTGGTGCAACTTGAGGCCATTCCCTCTTGTCCTATCACTTGTTACTTGGTTAAAGAGACTCATCCCCAGCTCTCTGCACCCTCCTTTCAGGGAGTTGTAGAGGGCGATGAGGTCATGTTGCTAACTTACATTTGGCCAACAATCTCAGTGAGGCTAAAGCTCTCTATACTCCTTGTATATGTATTCACACCAGGGATTTGCACATATACACTTGATTTGATATGAAATTTCTAGTGAATTTATCAAATCTTGGTTGAATATCCCCCAAATATTTCTCTACAGAGCCATACGTAGCAAAACACGAGATAGCTAGAGGGATGGCGCCAGCAAACCCGCGTACTGAAGGGTAAGAGCAGAGTAGTTTATGGAAGAGAGAAGCTGGCCTGGGTGCTTGCTTTTCTGCTGCATGTACAGCAGAGGGAGTACAAGGTAACTGCCAGGTTACGAGTCCAGCACCGTGGGGGTAACCGGGGCAGTGCTGCTTGTGGCAAAGATTAGGAAGAGAGGGGTGGACAATAGGTAAAATCAGAAAATAATAGTTTTTATGTATTTTAAAAAATGCCTAACGCCTGGAGAGAAATACAGTTTAGGCAGATGGAGCTGACTGCAGTACGATAAAGAGAACGGTTGTGTTTCAAACTGACAGAAAATTGCTGTACCACAGAACCTAATCCCCTCCCAGCTACCTATTTGCTTGGGTCTGTTTTCATTGGTAATGTATTGGAAATTATTCTGACACTGTCCAAGGGGTGTTTTGAGCATAAGTAGGAATACGCTGCAGTGAACAGATTTTAATTTCTCTAGGGCTGTATTTCTTCTGGTGAGCTGTTGTGCCCTTACGTGTGTTACCAGGATATTAATTAACATTGCTAGATCTCTGCACGTAATGGCAGGGACTTCAGAGGCTGGGAATGGTTTGATTTGCATGTGTATGAATTTCAAATTGCTAGCGGTATTCCTGTGATGTGTCTGTTGTCATTGGTGTTTGTGATGTCTGAAAGCAGATGAAGGCCATGGTAAGTGTGGTTACCTCTGAGGATGCCTGGCTTTCCCCTGATCCTTCGGCAGGTGACTGCTCTGCAGAGATTCAGTGGTGATTCTTGCAGAAAAGCAACCCCTTGTCCCTGCTGCTGATTTCCACTCTTCTCTGGCTGCCGTGCCTGTAAGCCACATCATCAACTGACACTGGCTGAAAAATAGCCAAGAAAAACTTAAAAAATGATCCTCTTTCAGTTGGATTAATTTCACAGCTAGGTTCATCACAGAACTGCACAGATGCCTGTGCTGTCATGACATATGCACATACACGAAGGAGGAACAAGAAACCCAGGATGGAGAGGGGGATGTGGCTGTTACCTCTGGTTTAAATGCACAGCAAGCCCTCGACCAAGTGCCTTTAACGAGTTGGTGCTGAGCAGAGCTTGCTCTGAATTAGAATTTATGCTATAAAAATGTTATTCTCCCTGGAAATACAAAGTCCATGTTCAGCAGTTTCCCACAGTGGGGGAGAAATATAGTTTATAAATAAATATTTTCGTTTTGAAGTCTTCCAAAGGAAATTGAGCCCACACCTCTACCTCAGAGGGCTGGGGGACATGACTGCTTAGCCAGAGCTGCAGAACCAAGGCCTGACCTCTCACACCACAGGAGCCTGGAAAACCTGAGAGGAGAGTTAATTTGCCATCTAGCACAGAGGGATGATCTCGGTGCTGGATGAAAAAAAGCTACTAAATAAAGGGAGCTGGTCAAGAGGAATTAAGGAATCAGGCTTGTCAGTGAAGCAGAGCAGGCAGCTCCGCAGTGGAAAAGCATCACGGGCTGAGAAAGGTGCAAGGAGGAAAGTGCTTTCTCTAGGTCCTTGTTAAGAGGAGTTTGATGAAGGTGCTCTAGGAGGTGGGACACACCACCAATGTCCTGCTGGGCGCTATAATGGAGCAGAAAGTCTGAAAGATGAAGTTTTTCATGACTCTCAAGGAAAGAGAAAAAGTCCAGATTCCTTTATTGTTTCTTTGGTTTCAGGTGCAAATTTTCAAAGTCACCTAAGACAGTGGCGTATACAGATTACATTAAGATTAAAAAGCAACTAAATACTTACTGGTATCATCAGGTCCCTTTGTAAAACCTTGCTGGCTGCAGAATGTGTGTGTTGTATCTGTACTTGCTTATAATGAGCTATTTACCAACGCAACAAAATAAGCCACGCTGCGTGTGTCACCCAGGCAGACCAATATTTGCAGCTGCTGTTGTGAGCATCTGTCCCCCATTGGCATGGGTAGCAGTCAGGCAGCTGAATTGTATGTTTGGGGAAGTCAGTCTATGTGAGATGAGCACAAATAAAACATGGATTGAAAAATGTGGAATTATTTCCTGCTACAGAACATGGGAGCTCTCAGAGGCTGTGAAAGCCCTTCTCAGATCGCTGTTCCTTGTGATATCCGAGTGAGACCAGAGTGATACACCTGTTACCTAAATACCTGATGCTCTCTAGAGGATGAAACTATCTGTGGTGCAAGAACTTGTCATGGATCCTCTTTTCTTTGTCCATGTTCCTGGGCGCAGAGTTTTTCACTTTGAAACAATGAAAGTTCGCAACAGAAATGTTCAATTAACTGTTAAACACTCTCATCAATTCAGGGATCATTTCCAAATCTGATGAATGAGTTCAAAATATTCAATTCATTCTAACCATCAGGCGGAAAAACAGTCGAACTCCTGAGGAGAAAAGAGCAGATAAATGCTGAAATGAACTTGCATATCTTTAAGAGGTATGGTGCACTGGAGACATTGAGTTATGAACATGAAAACTTCCCAAGTGTGTACTGTAAGAGGAATAATAATGGGAAATGTCTCAAGCTAAGTGTTTTCTTTCTCTGAGTTCATTTTGATCCAAGTTTAAAAGGCATGGCATTTGTGTTTGTATACACATGAACAGAGTCTCATACCATGCACAATTCAATTATTTCCCATGACAGTAGATAAAAAAAGAAAAATACTGTTAAAAAGTTAAAAAGTATGCAAATATTAAAGTCCAAGAAGAAAAACTGAAAGAGGACTTCATGAATTCTTGGCTGAGTAATTTTTAAGTTACTTTATTTGTACAGTTAATATATATTTTGGATTTTTAATCAGCTCTGTTTCTCACAGATGCATCCAACAGATTCATGCTGCAGAAACTTTGAGGAAGTTTTGAATCAATGCAATTTGTAAGCTACTAAAAAGTGAGTAGAAATAAATGCAATTTCCTGCTTTAGAACAGTATAAGTCTGTTTTGTGTCAGCAGTGCTCTTAAATTCACAGGTTCTATATTTTATTAAAAATAGGCTATGTAACATGAAAAAACCATTGTGAAGTATATTTTACTGAATCCCGTTACAGCTTCCTGTAATTCTGCATTATGTATTAACAGACTCAATTATACTTCCACTATATTTTTAGACTCTGGTTCCACTGGCTTCCATTCAAAACTGCATTGTGAATATGATGAACTATGAATTATCAAAAAAAACCCAACAAAGCCAGCAATAGTTGCACTGATAGCAATGGAGCAGTCTTATTGACTGATAATATCCACACCGTTACTTTTCAGAACATCCAGAGTTTCCATAGCTGAACTGTTTCCATTGTTATGGAGTGATGTGGTGCACGGCATAACTGATCTACTCAAGACAGAATAGAGGTCAGTATGTTTGCTTAAACAATCATCTTAATAGTAATAATTTTAATACAAAAATATATCACAGTTGTTGAATGGATTCCTATGAAGACAGTGTCCATGCTGTGCTTGGGGTTATATAGAAAAGGTCAGGAATTTGGAAGAAAAGGAAGAATTATTCTTCCCATTTTGTGGGTGGAGAATCCTATCATTAAGATGTCAAGTGACATATCCAGGTTGACTCCAGGAGTTGGTAAAGGAACTATTGAACTGACCCCAAATTTAGTAGGTCTCAGCGTGCAGTTCCAGAATGTACCTGAGCTACTAAAACTGTAGCTCCCACTGAAAAGGGAGATCTTATTTGCTCTCAGCCACTCCCTCTGCCAACGCTGGTGCTTATCTGACCATTCATTGAGCCAGTTCATGGAGTCCAACAAGCAAAAAACCCAACTCACCCCCACTGCTGGGAGTGGGAGAAAGGAGAAGGGGAACACCACTGGGTTCTCCTCACTTTCTCTTGCTGTGCCTTTTTGAGTTACTCAAAGATCTGATAATGTTGTGTGAGCCTGTATCAACACCAAAATCCCAGGGCAGCAGAGGTTTGAGCATTGAAAAGGGATCCTGCTGTCCTTTCCACCACGACTACTCTCCTTGTTCTGGTCTGTTAGGGCCTGGCACGCTTCCAGCACGGCTGCTTGGATTTCACTGTTAGATCCGTTTGATATATCAACAGTGAAACGTAGACTGGGCTTCTCTTTACCAGGTACGTACTGTAAAATAAGTAAATTGTGGGTACGTGGAAGTAATTGCAGTTGGCAGAAAATGTCATTTGTGTGGTGTATATGTATCACATCCTACCACTTGTCAACTCTGTAAAATAACAAACTTCATTAGCTGACCCAAATGTAGGTGCTAAAAATAAATACATCAGCGATACTTTGCCTGGTCTTTACAGAATAAAAATATTCTGTTATTTACAGAGCTGATTCTTCTGTTTCCCTTAATATGCTAACCTTTCTTTTACTGGCCTGCTTATTAGTAACACTTACTTTTGGGAGATTGTAGTGTTGCTGAAAGCACACAAAATACAATTCCTCTAGCCATTAATCCTTGTCTTGATGCTACCTCCACAGTACAATGCCTCTCTCTTTTACCCCTGGCTTTTTTTCTTTCTCTTTTTCTTTCTTTTTTTTTTATCCCCTCTGTTTACCCCAATGCAGCCACTCCACGAAGTAATTCCTTTTGTGGCAAGCTTGCTGTAGACTAACTCCTATTTACACTGGCTGCAATTTTCAATTAAAGACAAGAACTTAACTTTAGTGGAGGGTCCTATGGAAGCTGCAGAGTCCAGCATTTGGGACTTAGATTTGCTTTCCCAGCTTGAGACTTTGAAGTTGGGAAACATGAGAGAGTGCCTGGATGAGGTGGTAAAGTGCCTTTCAGAAAAGAGCTTTAAAGCAGAAAACATGTTAACCCAAGGGCTCTGAGGTTAGTTAAAAACAAAAGGTAGGAAAACAAATCTCATGCAGAAATGATGTATAGGCCTGGTACCCAGAAACCTGATTTAAGGCAAACAAGTTGCTGAATTACCCTTTGTACAGTATAATAATGTCAGTGACATAAAAACTGGACTTCTTTTAAAGAATATCTCTGAGGTTACCAGTCTAAACCAATTAGGCTTTAAGCAGAAGACTGAGAAATGCCACTTAACATGATGGTTTTAACCTTATAATAAACAACTGTAGTGAGAAGGAACTGTAAGATTTTTGTTTTGCTAAATAAGCAAGCCACATGAGAAATTATAATCAGGCAATGAGAAGAATGTCAGTGTATAAAACAATTCCCTGTAGCTTCTCATTTAGATCTATATATATTGAAATAGTTTAGTAGACTGCAAATTAATTTTTTATTTAAAAATTGCATATATACATGTGCCATTTAATTTGTCTGTACCTATCACACTGTCGTAAAAAAAATCAGCCAGGATTTTCTGGCTACTGTGTCTTACAGTGGACAGGAAACAATCCTGAGTATTGTTGATCCTGTCAGTCCCTCGTGTTACAGATATGCAGCTGTAGAACAGCCATATCTAAAATTTTTTTTTCAATTTCTCTGTCAGCTAATCAAACTTAAAAACCCTATATGTTATCTGCTAATAAAAATTAAATCATGTAATGACCACTGGATAAAAATATTGGTAGTACACAAATGCAATGCTCTGCCTGTTTAACAATTTTTAAAATTATTTTGAAGCATCCAAGAAAATCAGGATCTGAAAAGACTTAAATCTGAATTAGCTTAACTACTTTTGACAAGTTTACACATGAGAGACATCGAGACTGTGTGTACTACTTGTTACTTTAAGTTTCGTCCTGGCTTTCTGTTTGAAAGATTCCAGCCAAAGTTAAATCAACCCACCCTTTGCTGATTTCCAACATTAGCCATGTCCCCAACTTTTTTTTTTTTTAACCTTGCTTTCAGACCGACTTTCTCCCAATTGAAATTCAGTCCCTGAATGGTTGGGTTTTTCCTTGCTTCTAAACGTTGATAAAAAAGGGTTTTCTTCACTCCCTCAATTTGATGTGACAGGGCCCTGACATGAATAATGGACGTGTTTCTTTCACAGGCAAATCAACTTAATTTAGCATGCTTTTATACTTTCAATAGCAAAGCCACAAGCCTGTAAATTCCATGAGATCCTTTAGGTTTGCAGAAATCTTTAGAATTAGCAGAAAACGTATAAAGTAAACAGCACTTATTTTGTCAAAATACTTGAATAACTTTTATGCAGGAGTTAGAGATGAATATATCGCTTCCTAATCAGATTGTGATTTACATGCAGTTGAGGATGGGCTGCCCGGGCTCAGCCTGCTCTTTTGCTAAGGGAGAAAAGAGGGGTAGGAGGAATAAATCGTCACAAACATTAAAGAGAAATAAAATCCCAAACTCTCTTCTGAAGCTGAAGGAGAGAAGTGGAAGCAGTAGAAGAGGTTTACGCAGTAGAGGCTACGTTAAGAGAACCCCATTCTGTGCCCATCTCCCTGGGCAAATGCACTCAGAAGAGTTGTTCCTTTTCACAGGGTCCTGCTGCCTACGCAATGACAAGAGAAAAAGAATATTATTTACTATCTACACAGGAGGGTGAGTGACCAAAACAATCCACCAGCTTTAGAAAATAACCTGCGTATGTGCAGCCACATGCACTGATAGGTATTGTTTTAGGGAGGTCAGACTTTGTGCCCTGTCTAGCTATGATGTCATTGCTTTAAGGGTAGTAGCTCCATCTCCACAATGCTGGAAAAGGTGCAGTAATGAGATGCTATAAGATTTGCTTTATGTTGAACAAGCAACAAAACTCCTCTTGGAAGCTTTAGAACATCGGATTCCTCCTTGGATTGTGTGGTTTGAGGATGTACCAGAACAGACTGGTACCTCCCTTGTGACCTACTATAAATCTTATGTGAAGCCAACAACTGCAAGAGTGAGCTCTGCTCTTTTCCCCCACAGAACTCCAAGGAGAGGAAATCAGGGTAACTTTCTCAGCTTGCCCTTTTCACCATTAGGACTCATCTCCCAGGATCGCTGCTGGTAGAAAGTAGACTGGTAATGCTATCAAAGGAAAAATTAATTAATTCTACTGTCATTACTTATTATTGTAATGTTCAGCAGCTATTACAGATTCATTAAAATATCCTGATAGTGTTGATAACGTATCAATGGATAGTAAATAAGTTAGTTTGAGGGGTACGAACTCATTTGCTAAAAATCGTTCTGTTTGCATAACAAACTTAAAAAAAAAGTTTGCTTTCTTTGTAGTATTAAATAAATAAAATAGAAGCTAGTTTAAAAAAGAATCTTCTCAAATGAAATGCTACTTGACTCTAAGCCATCAGCCTGGGTAGGAGAAAAATGGCCCAAACAGATGCTCGACAGCATTCAGCCTTGCTTCGCTAGATAAAATCAAGTTCTGTGGTTAACGGGATCCTGCATACCTCCAGGTCTGCCTGTAATAAGTAGTTAATCAGCCAATTAGGGGAACCAACAATTACAAATTGGGAAGAAGAGAAAAAAGAAAGAAGAAGGGGGAATGAGTCAAGGTAGGCTGTAATCCCTTTGAAAAGGTTTCTAACATTAACTCCTAAAGAATTACGTTCTACCATACCTTGACTGATTTGTTTTCCCCCTTACTCCCCCTTCCCCTTTTCCTACTCATTGGGTCACTTAATTGGCTGATTAACTAGCAATTGCCTCTGGGACCAGCTCTATATAGGGTCTCTTTTAATCTAGAATTTTATTGACAAAGGCACCAGAGCAAATTCATCTCTGGTGTAAGTTTGTTGGAGTGAATGGGCTGACACCCAGGACAAAGTTGATCCATTGTATCACAGGCACTGTGTTTTTAAAGCTTTTGATTAACTCAGGACTTTTAAAATTACATTCCTTTTCTGCAAAATCTGTTCATTTTGGTTAGAAGAGGGAAAAAGAGCTTGCGAGGAAAGTCAGTCAGATGGCTGATAACTGTCTGCAGCAGCAATATCCTCCAGCTACTGTGTCTGTGTAATGATATAACAGCTAAACAGGGTGACACCTCCCTTCTCTCTCGTGCTGGCACTATTTCAGTCTTGCTGGCATAGACTTTTTACTTAGCATTGTCCATAATGATTAATTGGCCTAAATTCTAATTCTCATCCAAGCAGCGGCCCCGGAGGGTAGGGGATGTCTCTTATCTTTGGCCACTACGCCTGGTATGCACACTTGGCTTCCCCAGCGAGGGGGAAGGTGTTCTTAACAGTAATTAGTGACTCAGGACAGTGCAGCTCAGCTGTACCTGCTCCCCTCCCAGTCCCTGTTTGGGCCATCTTTTACATGATTTCCCCTCCCCTTGTTTCTGGCACTTCTGCTGGCTTCCTGAAGCCCTGCGAAGGGCATTTTGGGCTGTGGGAATCAAACCCAATGCATTCACTGCAGTGCTCTAAGCATCAGAAAACTTAAATAGGATGCTGCAAATAGAAATCTTTTTTCTTGCACACGCCTCTGTTGTCTGGAGGGTGGAAGGACTGACTGTTCCTGCTGTTTTGTCAGGCTGCTCTGCTAAAGGGAATGGACCTTACACACAGTTACTGGGCAGAAGGGAAAGCACGATATGGGATGGGATGGAGATCCTGTTTGGGGAGAATTCACACCAAAGAGCCAGCTCTGAACATTGGAGCCAAAAGGCAGAGGATCAGATTATTGAGTGATCTGGCAAATTCCCTAGAACACTGGGACCTGGCAGGAACACATCCCTTCCCACATGAAAGGGGCTCTGTATTTTACAGTTTCAAACAGTGCATGGGTTAAAGGTAGGCTAATCTGGGAAGAGAACAACTTAAATACAAGTAATATAGTTTATCTATGGGGGTGGGCAATGGAAGAAACAATGTCTTTTTCTCAGGATATGCAAGGACATAAAGTCCTGCTGCTGGGTGTTATTTTCTAGGCAGGCAGAAGGGACAATAACACTTTTAGAAGCAGATCTGTAGCTGCCGCCCTGTTTGCGATGCTACAAATGCTGCAGTGCAGGTGGGGCAAAGTAGTTTTGCAAATTTAGAGACAAAAGCCAGAGATACTAGTCGTAAAAATGACAGTGGGTGTTTTACAGAGGTGGAGGGACAGAGGTGGGCGGTATGATTACATCCTGCCCATCTGCAGCTATGCAGCTGTCCAGAATCCCTGTGTACTGGTACCATCTTCCATAGCCAGCTTTGCCAGCTGGAAATGTCACCATTTCTACCTGGAGGTCACCTCTGCATGGGATTTCACTCTCAGTCCTGTGGTGAGGGCATAATGTGAGCGTTTTCTCACTTCAGGCAAAATTTTCCAGGCTAACCCAAGCTATCTTGTTAAAAATTAAATTAAGCCATGCGGATTTTGTCTGGAGCAGTCTGAGGGCACTCAGAGAAGCCATCCCACAAATCAAGCAAGCGGCTGGACAGTGGTAACTTCTGGACTTTGTTAACAGCTGCCTGCAGAGCGGACATCTGCCTGTATCTTCAAGGGCTAAAAAAACCACAGGGGGTGTAGCTGCTTCAGTGCAGCATAAGTATGGGTAAAATTTCCATAGGATATTATTAATGACTAGGCTTTTACCTTTCTAGCCAAATCAACGTGGCTCTTTCATAGAGAACTCAAGGTCAAAGGACTGTCATCTCCCACAGACTGAAGTGTGTCTGCTGTAGAAATGCCACCAGAGCGCTCTGCACCTGAGAGCTGCTGGCTAAACGGTAGCTGTTCTGCTTCTGTACAAAACTGTTCTGAGTAGGCATTTCAGCTACAAGTTTTACAGGTCCCTAAATAATGCTGGCATTTTTGAAAAAGCCTAATCCTTTCTCATTCAAACTTCTGCACTCTTGAAATGAGACGAGATTTAGGCTGGAAAGGCAAAGAAAGAGAGGGGAAGTTCTTTCTTTCATAATGAAAACATGCTCTCTGGTTCAGGGAGAAGCTGAAAAATACCAGTGGGAGAACAGTCCTATCATAATCGGTCTCCCTGTAGAAGAGACTTGTTTTGCTGAAAAAACTCTGTTGTGCTCATAACGGTAAGAAACTTGTAATATAACTACCAGGATCTGAGGGGAGATACCAGCTTTGAGTATCACTGAACTGAGTTCAATCCCACAAGATATTTTTGAGTCTGAGGAAACACCTGATACCTGGTTTACATGTTTATTAGAGAATAATACATTTGCAGTGCCATAAAAGTGATAAAACACGTTCCTCAGATCTGGACAAAGCCAGCACAGACTTGTCACTTTGGTGACAAGAATTCTGATTCCCTGAACCTAAACTAAACCTAGCCTATCCTAAACCTAGCCATTTAGCAGTGTTGTGAAGGGGTTTAGTGGAGAACTTACCCAGAAACCATGTGAATTACTAAAAAAACATTCCTGTCTTTGCAGCTCTGAATAGTCCTTAGTGCTAAAGGGTTTGGAAGCCTCAGATTAAAGGTAGATATTCCTCAGATGCCAAGATTTACTATATGGAATATGGGCCCCATTGAGACAGGAGGCCAGACAAAATAATCTTTAAAGCAATGTATATTGGCCTTATAAATTAAGATTCAAATTTACAGACAGAAGCACTAATATTATTACTGAGCATGAATGGAGAAAAGAAGAGAGTCCGGTTTGAAGTAGTGTCTCTGATCCATCTCATCAGTGAATGTATTCCTAGGGTCAAGTCCTCCGGGAATAACTTAGGTGAGCAATGTCCCTGTCTAAGGATTAAGCTTTGGTAGGAGCAATTTGTTCTTCATTCTATCTTCCTCCACCTGTGCTCTTTCCACAAACCATTAGCAGAGGTTTTCAGCCATGGCAGAGAGTGTGAAGGGAATGAATGGCAGGTCCAGGAACATACTCCAGGACCTGGTAAAATCAACAGGTTTTCCTACAGGCTAAAAAAGTGGTTTTCATCCTGGGCCAGTTGAGGCCTGTAAAGAAAGAGGTGGATGCTATGCTGGGCTATTGCACTTAAACATTGCAAGTCTTCTGTCCTTGTAAAGAGGAGAGAAACAGGGGTTTTGTGTAGGTTGCTTAGTAGAAGCCGACTTGAAGAAGGTGCTGTTAGTCCTCTGTAGCAAAGAAGGACACCAGCTAGGGACTTTCCATGTCTAAGAAAATGCACAGCATGTTAGAAGTGATAAATAAAAAGTTATTTATTACAGCTTTTGAAACTCTTCTTGTCATAAACTTGTCACTTCACGGTGAAAAGGTGTGGTTAGTGTGTTTTTGAGGTTTGCTTTAGAGATAAGGACATGGTTGCAGTGTGCAAAACTAAAAGGAGATTATTTGTTTATCCTATTCTAATTTCCTACTCATTTGATGCCTCTTAATGTGCTGTCTTCAATAGTCTCTTGTATGTTAGGGGAGATGGAGGGAAGTCTTTAATGGGAGTTAGTCTCCTATACCTGCGTGGTGTCAGCAGCTAGATGTTTGGGTGAAAGCAACTTGTTTTCAAAGGTGTGGAATGGCAGGTTCTCTTTCAGTTCTGGACCGGGATTCAGACAGCTTTTGTTCACTGCTGAATATGGATTAGAGACGTAAAGAACGACAGCTTAAACAGCCAGCCCATCATAACAGAAGTAAAAACATTACGAAACAGGACAATAGGAAAAGAACTGGCTGCTTTTCAGTCAAGCAATCATTTCACCCTTTGGGCCATGCATTGTGGCTCTGCCCTGTGCCCCATCTCGCCAAGATGCTTTCCCCTCCCACTGATGCCAAAGGTGATCACAATAATACAAATGAGTTCAAAGCAATGATAAACTGTCACCTTTAAAAAAAATAAAAATACAAAAATCTAGTTTTCCTGTTTTCCTTCTCATGCCCCCATGCATCATTGTACAGGCTCTGAACAGACAAGCCCACTATTACAATGTTGTCAGGGCCCTGCTAGTTTTCTAGTTCAAATCCTTGTTCATGCTGTTTGCTAAGTACTTGTTCACTGTGACAGCTTTCAGCAAAACAGAACACACTGAATGCTTCTTTCCAAACAGCTCTGTCCTGCTGGGCTTCAAGTGAAACAAGCCCTTCAGACTCCATCATGTGAACTTTTCATAAGGAACAATCTCCTTTAGACAATTCCTTTCAGAGATACTATCCGTGAAACTGGGACTTGGGGATGAGGTGACATCACAGCCTTCTTCCTCTGGCCAGGGTCATGGCCACCAAAGTTGTATTTGTCAGGAGGCCTCCACATGGCATGGTGCATGATTTCCTTAATTACCTAATGTTTCCCCATTAAAAAAAAAAAAAACCCTACAACAACTTTAAAGTGTATTTTAGTATGTTTTCTGTTGAAAGAAAAGCAAGTGCTTTTTGTGCAGACAGTCAAATCCTCGGTTGTAAAAATCAGAACTGATTACCGAAAACATAACTCACATGCAGTCAAATCTTAAAGGCAGATATACCAGAGCTGGTGGACCAAAACTGAGATAGATGTTTGCTCTTTCCCTTGTTGGTGTCTGTACCTCATGCTCAGATGCTCAATACCCCTCTGGCTCACCTGCCTGTGCTCTTCTTGGTATCAGTCATGCATAGAAACAAGCAGGAGGTTTGATGAACAAGGCAAGGTGTATATGCTCTTACCAATGAGTTAGCAAGTAAATGAGGCAAAAAGGGCTGGGTTAGATATTCTGGGAGCATGCAAAAATGTTGTGTGCACTTCAGTGGCAAGAACTTAGCTCCCTGGATCTCCTCCCACCCCATTGCTGAGGAGTGACCTTAGAAAAGTACCACCACCTTTCCATGAGGTGGAGGTCAAATTGATGACCCATGAAAGCTGTCCCAGCCCAACTGACCACCACCCCAAGCATGGTCAGGGGAGAAATAGTAATGTGGTAAAAGCACAAGAGAAGCAGTCATGTAGAGAAAACCGATGGGAAAAAAAAAGTTGCAGGTATATGATTTGATGCAGAAAATGGTCCTTCTGGTAGTGGTGTGTCCCATTGATATGGGAATGGGCATTTATGTGGTTTTGTGCTTTTTACTATTCTTGGTTTGATAAATTAATATACAAAAAAGATATCTCTTGGTATTTTGCACTCTTTTTTACTTTTATATTGTGTTAAGAACTCTTCTTCTGTGTTGCTTTACAAAAAAAAAAAAAAAAAAAGAAGCCCAAAATGCATTAAGAAGGCATTGAACTTAAATAACTTAAAACAAAATGCCAATTGGAAAACAAATGTAAAAAAATGTCCTTCAACCCCAAGTGGTGTTCAGTCCTTCATGAAAAGATGCTAACAGCATCTTAGCTGCCTGTTGGTGAAATTGGTAACTGAAAACATTTTCTTTATCCATCTTACATGATGAAATTGATTACATGATGAAGTTGCTGAGGAGAGGGGCTCCGAAGAGGAGGATAGCGGCAGGGGACCCTTCTGAAAGCATCAAAAACCCGCAGCAAAACCGCAAGGCGTGAAGGCAGAAGTGCAGAGAAGAGGAGAGTCTCAAGTCACCTCCCCCCCGAGGGGGAAGAGTGAGCTGGGAACGAGGACAGCGGGGACTCAGAGTGGACGGAGACTGGAGTAACGGCACCCAACGCCCCTCACGTAAAAGAGCAGCCCCCAGGGAGCGCGAGCGACCAGGAGCACGAGCGACCAGGGCACAGTCCATCTCCTGGGTCTAGAACTTATCTGAGCTAGTTTCATCTTATTGTCCTCCACGAGTAGACTGAACCATGGTTTCCACTCGCGTTAAAACCACCACCAGAAAGAACGTGGTGACCCAGGCGGAGCTGCCTCGCAAACACACAGCGGTCCAGGTCTTGGGCTGCAGGGAGTGCCAGAGCCTGTTAATCCTGCCGGAGGACAGCAGTGACAACACCTGTGTGCGCTGCGATCAGCTGGATGAGCTGCTCATCCTGGTGGCAGAACTCAGAGAAGAGGTCAAAAGTTTAAGAAGTATTAGGGAGTGTGAAAGGGAGATTGATTGGTGGAGTAGCACCTTGGCACCTGTGAAGCAACAGGAGCAAATGGAAGCTCCAAACAAGGCACACAATCCCTCATCCTCTTGCTACCAGGCAGAAGGAGGGGACCTAGGAAATAGGGGAGGCTGGAAACAGGTCCCTGCTCAAGGAGGCAGGAAAATCCTCTCCCAACCTCCCTCACCCTCCATGGTGTCCCTTCACAATAGATTCGGGGCCCTGGAACTTTTGAATGAAGAAGAGAAGGAGGAAGAAAATGAGTCAAACAAGGAGGAGGACCAAGGTCCACCAAGGCTGGGTTGTTCTGGACCAGGTATTAAAACCAGTTCTAAAAAGAACCCCAGAAGAGTCATTATAGTGGGTGACTCCATTTTGAGGGGTATCAAAGGCCCCATATGCAGACCAGACCCGCTTCATAGGGAAGTCACTACCTCCCTGGGGCCCGCGTCAGGGACCTCACGGCAAAACTCCCAGCTCTAGTGAGACCCAAGGACTACCACCCGCTCTTGGTTTTTCAGGTAGGTAGCGATGACATTACCAGGAGAAGTCCTAAAGCAATGAAGAGAGATTTCAGGTCCTTGGGGAAAGTGATTAAGGGGTCGGGGGCACAAACTGTGTTCTACTCCATCCCTTCAGTTGGGAATATGGATGAAGAAGAATACCAGAGAACTCAACAGATGAACTTATGGCTCCAAGACTGGTGCTACCATCAGGGCTTCGGATTTTTCAATCATGCATTAGTGTACAGGACCTTTTAGCATTGGATGGGAAGCACCTGTCCCAGAGGGGGAAGAGGATCTTGGGGCAGGAGTTAGCTGGGCTCATTGACAGAGCTTTAAACTAGATCTGAAGGGGGAAGGGGCAAAACACCAGCCCATCTGAAGTGCATGTATACCAATGCACACAGCATGGGTGACAAACAGGAGGAACTTGAAGCCATGATGAAACAGGAAAATTATGATGTAGTGGCTGTTACAGAAACATGGTGGGATGTCTCCCATGACTGGAGTGTGCCAATTGATGGCTACAAGCTCTTTAGGAGGGATAGACAAGGAAGGAGAGGTGGTGGGGTGGCGCTGTATGTCAGAGACTGTTATGATTGCTTTGAGTACAAGCGTAGTGAAGACAGGGTGGAGTGTCTTTGCGTTAGAATCAGGGGGAAGGCAAACAGGGCAGATGTTGTAGTGGGAGTCTGCTATAGGCCACCCACCCAGGACAGAGAGGTGGATGAAATATTCTATAGGCATTTAGGTGAAATCTCATGATCGCTTGCCCTTGTTCTTGTGGGAGACTTTAACTTCCCAGACATCTGCTGGAAATACAACACAGCAGAGTGGGACCAGTTGCGGAGATTCCTGGAATGTGTGGGAGACAACTTCCTGATGCAGCTGGTGAGTGAACCGACCAGAGAAGGTGCCCTGCTGGATCTCTTCTTTGTGAACAGAGAAGGACTGGTGGATGATGTGGCAGTTGGAGGATGACTAGGGCACAGCAATCACGAAATAATAGAGTTCTCTATTCTTAGGGAGGCCAGGAGAGGGGGAAGCAGAACTGACATCCTGGACTTCCAAAGGGCTGACTTTGTCTTGTTTAGGCACCTGCTTGACAGAATACCTTGGGAGACAGTCCTGAAGGGTACAGGGGTCCAGGAAGGCTGGGCACTCTTTAAGAAGGAAGTGTTAATGGCACAGGAGCAGACAGTCCCCAGGTGCTGTAAGAGAAGCCGGCGGCAGAGAAGACCACCCTGGCTAAACAGGGAGCTTTGGCTGCAACTCAGGGAGAAAAGGAGAGTTTACAGCTTTTGGAAGAAGGGGCTAGCAACTCACAGTGATTACAAAGATTCTGTGAGGTTATGCAGGGTGGAAATCAGGAGGTCTAAAGCCCAGCTGGAAATTAATCTGGCTTCAGCAATCAAGGACAACAAGAAATGTTTCTATAAGTATGTCAGCAGCAAAAGAAAGACCAGGGAGAGTCTCCATCCCCTGTTAGACGCAGGAGGAAACATGGTAAAAGCAATGAGGAAAAGGCTGAGGTGCTTAATGCCTTCTTTGCCTCAGTCTTTAATAGCAAGACTAGTTGTACTGAGGGAATGCAGCCTCCTCAGCCAGAAGACAGAGACTGGGAGAACGACCCCCCCCGCATTCCAAGAGGAGACAGTCAGTGACGTAGTGCATCACATAGACATACACAAGTCTATGGGACCAGATGGGATACACCCGAGGGTGCTGAAGGAGCTGGCTGGGGTGCTCGCCAAGCCGCTTTCCATCATTTCCCAGCAGTCCTGGCTGACTGGGGAGGTCCCGACAGATTGGAAATTGGCCAATGTGACACCTATCTATAAGAAGGGTCGGAAGGATGATCCGGGAAATTACAGGCCTGTCAGCTTGACGTCGGTGCCCAGGAAGCTGATGGAGCAGCTCATCCTGAGTACCATCACACAGCGCATGCGGGACAACCAGATGATCAGGCCCAGTCAGCATGGGTTTATGAAAGGCAGGTCCTGCTTGACAAACCTGATCTCCTTCTACGACAGGGTGACCTGCTTATTGGATAAGGGAAAGGCTGTTGATGTTGTTTACCTTGACTTCAGTAAGGCCTTTGACACCGTTTCCCACAGCATTCTCCTGGCAAAACTGGCTGCTCGTGGCTTGGATGGGCACACGCTTTGCTGGGTAAAAACTGGCTGGATGGCCGGGCCCAAAGAGTTGTGGTGAACGGAGTTAAATCCAGTTGGCGGCCGGTCACGAGTGGTGTCCCCCAGGGCTCGGTTTTGGGGCCACTCCTGTTTAACATCTTTATTGATGATCTAGACGAGGGGATCGAGTGCACCCTCAGTAAGTTTGCAGATGACACCAGGTTGGATGGGAGTGTTGATCTGCTCGAGGGTAGGGAGGCTCTGCAGAGAGATCTGGACAGGCTGGAGCGATGGGCTGAGGCCAATTGTATGAGCTTCACTAAGGCCAAATGCCGGGTGCTGCCCTTGGGCCACAACAACCCCCAGCAGCGCTACAGGCTTGGGGAGGAGTGGCTGGAGAGCTGCCAGTCAGAGAGGGACCTGGGGGTGTTGATTGACAGCCGGCTGAACATGAGCCAGCAGTGTGCCCAGGTGGCCAAGAAAGCCAATGGCATCCTGGCTTGTATCAGCAATAGCGTGGCCAGCAGGGACAGGGAAGGGATCTTACCCCTGTACTCGGCACTGGTGAGGCCGCCCCTCGATGAGTGGGTTCAGTTTTGGGCCCCTCACTCCAAAAAGGCCATTGAATGACTCGAGCGTGTCCAGAGAAGGGCAACGGAGCTGGTGCAGGGTCTGGAGCACAGGTCTGATGGGGAGTGGCTGAGGGAACTGGGGGGGTTTAGTCTGGAGAAGAGGAGGCTGAGGGGAGACCTCATCACCCTCTACAACTACCTGCAAGGAGGTTGCAGAGAGCTGGGGATGAGTCTCTTGAACCAAGTAACAAGCGATAGGACAAGAGGGAATGGCCTCAAGTTGCGCCAGGGAAGGTTTAGACTAGGTATTAGGAAGCATTTCTTTCCAGAAGGGGTTGTTGGGTGTTGGAATGGGCTGTGCAGGGAGGTGGTGGAGACCCCATCCCTGGAGGTGTTTAAGAGTAGCATCGAGTTAGCGCTGAGGGATCTGGTGTAGTTGAGAACTGTCAGGGTTAGGTCAATGGTTGGACTGGATGATCTTCAAGGTCCTTTCCAACCTAGTTGATTCTGTGATTCTGTGATTCTGAAAAACATCCTAATTATGAGCTCCAGAATGTGTCTTTTCCTTAACACAGTTTTATATGAAGTTGTTTTCTAATAATGGATACAAAGGTTACCAGTTCAGAGGGAAAGGGGTCTGATGTGCATGGGGATTATTCACAAGAAGGGATTCTGAAATCCCAGCCTAAACTTTTCATTTTCACCAGGCTCCTGTGCCACAGCCAGAACCATAGGAAGTAGGTGACAGTTTTGGAGAGTAGCTGTGTGGACCCATGCATCAGCAGTGCCGTTGTGGTTTGATAATGAGATGAGCCAAGTTAAGGGCTGTCTGTTACCAGAAGGATCATAGTCTCGCTGCTTCCCTTGCTCTACTACTGACACTCACCTGAAACTAGCAAAACCCCTAGCCAGGCAAAAAATTACGGAATGATGCTCAGAAACACTACAGAAGATGTGTTGGAGCACTGTATTCATGACACTGAACAAAGGTGACACAGCAAAGGTGACCAAAGGAGACAGTAACCCGAAACTGCACAGATTTTGCATGGGCCCTTAGGTATCTCTGAAAGCTGTGGAGCTCAGATGGTGTTTCTTCCCTCTGTGCTTCTATAAATGTTAGTTTCCAAGCAAGGTTTTATTAATCTGGCTGACAGAGTCATTCTGTGGGCCAGATAAAGGTAAAGGACAAGTGATTTATATGAAAATTTGGTCTATAACATGTGTGTTCTTTGGGATATTTTCTGTACCATCTTTGGATGCAATTCATTGAATAGACTGAAAAATTTTGCTTTCTTAAGTCCAGAGGAGCAATTTGTTTTTTCTATTTGACTTATAAATTTTCACCCGTTTTCACTCAGATCAGGGAATAGCACTCATCTGTGTGAATATTTCTGGCCAATTTCTGGCCAATAATTCTGGATTTTGGAACACCTGCTGTGGAAGAGGCCAGGATAACTAACCTGAGACAATGACAGGAGATGAACCTCACAAGATTCAGCAATGACATCTCTTTGGGAAAACCCAGAGTGTAGGCTTACAGATTTTGTGGATACGTGGACAGGCAAACCTTTAGTATCCTACAGTATTTCCACATTGTTCCTTTTATTTCCTTTCCTAAGGGAGCTGGGCTGCTCCAGCTACACTCTGTACTGGCATCATCCCCTCCCTCCTAATTCCGGTAGTGTAGGTGGAAGCACTTGTGTTCAGGGCACAGAGGTTGCTAAACAGCATGTCCTCCTTGCTGACAACATATCCAAGAGCCCTGTCAGACGGCAATTCCAATAAAGGCATCACTGGAGAAAAATTAGTAGATGACACAAAGGCAGGTATCTCTTGTGGACCACTTCCATTTTTTCTTCACCGTCAAGGTGTGGTCAGTTTGAACCACTTCAGCGACTCAAAGTTGAAGAAGAAATTGGGATAGTGGCAGCTTCTTTTTAAGATCATAGAGTTTAGCTCTACTATTCATAGCAGTAGCTAAACTAACCAGAGCAGCATCCTGGATCACCAGGGCTCTTTCACCTGTGCAGGAATAATTAAGAATGTGCAACACCATTGGTCTTCCAAGGTCTACAAGGTCTACAAGGAACAGCGTAGGTCTTCCTTTTTATTCCACACATTTCTAATGAGAAATATTCGCTCATAAATGTTAGAAGTTATGCACTGGCTGCCTTATGCATTTTGCCTGCAGGGTTCTAGACCAAGTTAGTAAAAAATTGGAGCAGGCTTGGTGTAATTCCACAAGTTATTTTTGCTCCTGTGTAAATTTGTGCACACATGGAGTTATCCTATTGCTGCTGTTGTGGAAGCTATTCTTCTTTCTAGCTGCGTCCTATCTTAATGAGAAATCACTTCCATGTGCATTCTACAGGTATTTCTATGCCCAAATAAAGAAGGAAACTTTGAGGCCAAATTTTAAAGGTATTGAATAGATAATGGCTCTGCTACATTTCAGCTAGAGATGTAATTGCTCAGTACTTGTGATTCCCTCATTGATATGGAAAAGGGAGACCATCTCCATGCTCAAGTGTTTATGTCTGTTCCTTTTCACAACTCGGGACCCCAATGCCGTGTAATTCCCATTGAGGGCACTGGGAGTTTTTCCTACACCACAATTTTAGATATTAAAGTCATTTTAGCAGCAGTCAGTGACTAATCACCAATCCTGCTAAATTTAAAAAAAATTCAGAAGAAAAAGACCTCTGAAGAGTTCCAGAATATTTACAAACCAATTTGCTATAAAGTCTGTTTTAAATGTAATCATATGAAATCATACTTGACATTACTAATATGGCTTTAATGTGGTTTGCCTTAAAATGTTAATCATATCCCATGCTGTCTAGTTCACAGTCACCTGGAAGAGCCAGTGATAAACAACCAATTTCAGGGTCATTCAGGTGTGGGATTTAGTCATACAACTTAGACTGTGTAACCCGTGGCTGTATTTTACGGGATGTCATAAATAACAACCAGCTTCTGCCTGTTCTTTGTCCTTTGTCACAAAATAACAGAATGGTTTGGGTTGGAAGGGACCTTAAAGATCACTTAGTTCCAACCCCCTGCCATGGGCAGGGACACCTTCAACTAGACCAGGTTGCTCAAAGCCCCGTCCAACCTGGCCTTGAACCCTTCCAGGGAGGAAGTGTTCATATAAGACCTTATATTCATCTAAGTCTTATAATACCTTATAACTCATATAAATTCATATAAGACCTTATGTATACACACAGAAGAAAAGAGAGCAAGAAGAAGAATGTATTCCAGATGGAAGAACTTGAACATAGAGTTATCTACAATCGTGCATTGCGTTTGTTTATGCTGTGTAGAGGAACATAACGTCTGTGCTTAACTATTTTTCTTTAAAAGTGCATATCACGGATTTCAAGTGCAGGCTGTAATAAACACAAACAAGTGTTGTATTCATTCAGCTGCGGGTTTCTCCCGTTCACTCCTCTGCATTCTCTCACCACTCTCAAAAATGAGAAACGCACATTTCCAAGTGGGGGGATGAGGGGCCACTGGGATTGAGCTTTTTCTATGCAACCCTTGCTTTTTCACGATTCATTAAACCTTTTCTCCCTCGTGTGTAATTGGACCCCTCTCATTTACATGCATGAGGGATGCATAATTCTGAGAGAGGTACTGTGGTCCAAAAAAAAAAAAAAAAAAAAAAGAGAAAGAGGAGACGGCCCTTGGGCCAGGGTGCAGGAGACACGGGAAAACTTGGCAAGAGTGACCTGCGTAGCAGCATTGCATCCCTGGAGAGAGCAAACTGGTCCCACTGTGCAGTGCCTGTGCTGCGTGGGGAAGCGAAATGCTGCTGAGAGAGCTTTGGGCTGCCTTGACTGACCCCGGGGCTGGGGCTTACCTCAAAACCAATCTTTACTCCCCAGAGAAGTACGGCTCTGTGTCTGAGGCAGCAAACAGCTCGACTGCCTGGGATCCTCTGCATATTGGCACCTGATTAATTAATTAATTATTGCTGATCGAGCATTCAGTGCTATGGTGCAGCCTCCAGGGCTTAAATCCCAGCTGCTGAAGCTGAACTGGTGGGTTTAAAGAGGTGGAAGGGAAGAGACTCTACTTCTCCCTTCCGCTGCACTTTGGAAAATAACTCTTCGTATCCAATGGATTTTCTCTTGCAAAACAATATCAGATGTTTAATAGACTTGTTCCTTCTGTTCAGGGTGGGGAAAATTCTCCAGCCAGAAGGTGAAATATTTCAGTTGGTTTCTTACTTGGTTAAATTTCTACTTAGAAAACTGCACCCCATGCTTTGTAGAAACCGTTTCTGTCTTCCCTTGCACAGGCTTTTTTTAGCTCATCTTTACGCAGCTCTTAACGTTGTTGTGCCAATGCTGAGCTATGGTAAAAAAATCTCTAACACCATGTGTCCCACCAGTAACTCCACTCCTGATTTATCAGTAAGATGAAAATGTAATCAAGCTCTTTAAGATCTAGATACTGAATAACAAAGCTTATTTTTTAAGCTGTGATTTTGACTACATAATGCATAGGCCAGGCTGCCTGTGTGTGGGTCAGACACAAAATTAGGCACTGGTACCTGTCCTGCAGGAGAAGACCCGCTGCCCCTCTGGGACTGCTCTGTCCTGCCCAGGCAGCCCTGCCTGGGGCTGAGCTTCCCAGCACTCCCTGAGGGGCAACAAGCAAGAATTATACTTCCCCTGGTACAAAGAATACTAGTGGCATTTGCTGACTGATACTGTGGGCAAAATATCACTATTTTCACATTGCAGGTATATTTGTTGCCAGAGAATCTGCAGGGCATGGAGCCTTAGTAATTTACTTCTAGAGACAGCAGTTGGCTTTACATGTCTTAAGACATGATGCTTTATGGTGGTAATAATTTTCAAACCCTTAACAGAAAAAAAGCATGTGATATTACCCTATGGCGTAGCACTTATGACTATGTCTCTTGTTAAATGTCAAAACTAATTTCAGATTTTTTTTTTTTAAATTTATTTTTCTAATTATTTTTTATAAACCGGTTGAGTACGTTTGATGTAAGAGAATATTTAGACGCTATCAGGGCTAATATTTGTTTGCACATTGCTGATGGGAAAAGGAATGAAATTTTAAAAAGTACATAAATATATTAATGAGCGTTTCTTCTAAGCTCTTACTTTATATGCTCAAGCCCATCTTTTAGCTTAACTTCTATTTAAAAAGTTGAAAGAAACTAGGAAATCCCTGCAGAGAACAGCCAGCCACACTTCTGAATTTCAATGTGTTCTTCTAGACGAGGGCCTTTGATTTTAAATGGTAACGTTGTTGCTTTAATCAGGAGACAATCCTTATATATTAGTTGTACTGGCCTATAATTGTAAGAGCTAAATGATACACAAAACTGGATACACATCTTTGCAGGCCGATTAATGGGGAGGACTGAAAGCAAAAGTAAACACTAACCTTACAAAATAAAAGAAGTTAAAAGATAAGTGTTAAGGACCTTTTTCTTTTTGGAGAATAAAACAAGATTTAGTAGCTTTCCACTTAATTTAAATGAAAAGAATCGCTACCTTACATATTGCACTGATAATGCGGGGGAGAGCGAAAACAAAACCGTCTTTGTAGCAGTGACACCTCCTATAGTTGTTGTGAAGAAACTTTTCGCCTTGGTATCTACTAACCAATTCTAATTAATGCTGCACATTCCTCCACTGAAATCATTTAATGCATAACAAGGGGGGGGGGGGGGGGGGGGAAGAGAGAGAGAGAGAGAGAGAAGAAATTCTCAATGCTGATGATTGCCCTGTTCGAATTATGGGAGTGAAAGCCCGGGCCCCCTAACCTACTGTCTATAAAGCAGAGCTTTGAAAGAGAGCTGCGACCTACAAAAGCTGTCAATCTCCCTTGCCCCGAAAGCCTGGGTTCACATGGATTCAAGTGACAGCCCTCCTCCCCCGCACACAATACATCAATCTGTCTCTCCCCCGAGCACCCACAGCCCATTGTGCGAGCCGCAGGTGCCTAATATAGCACCCATGGCCGCCCCCCGGCCCCCCCTGAGAACTGGCCCCCGCACAAAGGGGCCCGGGCAGGGCAGATGGGCACGGGGCCGCCGGGAGGTGCCTGACACACAGTTGCTTGAGGTTTTAACTGTTTTTCTGGGGGTGTCTCTGCTTCAGACCGGCATCTTTCCTTTGGCAAACCTGCTCACTCACCAGCGGCGAGGGCTGGCACGGGGTGCTTGGTGCTCAGTTGCTGGCATCTTGAAAAAAATGGGTGTCACCAACGGAGGCAGCGCTTTCCGAGGCGTCGGTAAATACAGGGGCGATGGCTGCTCCTGCCTGGTGCAGCGATCTGTAACGGGGCTTGAACTCTCTTCCCATCATCTTAATGGGCAAACAAGCCCTGGGGATGCCTCTGTTCTGAATTACCTGCATCTGTTCAGTGGGGCAGTGCAGGCACCCAGCTGTCCAGGCACTGAAGGATGGTCCTGGAGGGCTGTGCTGCCAGCAGTCCTAAAAGGAACTGGCTGCCCATTTGATCCTGGGCTTTGACTGGTGAAGATCTGGCCTGTAATAGCATCCCAGGTTTTCTGTAGACTGTGAGTAAACTGCTTTGTCACCTGATGTCTCAGTTGTCTCTATGTAAAACAGAGTGAAGGTTTTCCTACCCACTCCTTTCCCTGTTGATAGAAACTGTAAACCTGGGGAGATGGGGATGTGTCTGTGTGACTGCACAATGCCCAGCCCAGGAGGACGTTTCTGCCATAAAACAAATTAGTGGCAACAGTAGTGTAGATGATGAAGAAGACTTGCATCCTGTGCTACATCCTGCTAACGCGCAGTGATAAAAGTGGCATTTGTTCATCTTTCCATGTCTAAACTGTGAATGTTTCTCCCCCGCTGTTGCCTTTAGATCTGCATTACTGAGTCAGGTTTGGAGAATCCAGAGGATAGCCCTGGAGCTTAATGTGTCAGGAAACTGCACAAGGAAACGATGTGGAGAAGAGGAAGCTCATCCATGCACATGCAGCTACAGGTGGTGCGTAACTGGCTATTCATGTTGGTTTTTCCCAACACTTACAGCACAGATCTTCTGACCTCTTTCAGAGGAAACACATAGTCTGCTCCTGAGTAAACCAAGAAGCCTTGTAAGCCCAGAGTTACTCAATAACCTTGTCTTTACTGAAGTTAAAATTTGCACGCAATAAGCTTCTTTCAATTCCCCTTTATATATACCAAAACCAAGCAAGCAAGCAAACAAAAAATAACAGCACAAGCTCAACTTCTTTAAGTTCCTTTCCAGATCATTTTGTTCTAAAATGTTGAGCAGCTGTCCCTTTCTCATCACCAGAGCCACAGCTCCCTGCTTTCAGAGCTGTATCCTCACCTGGAGGCTTTGCTGGGCGGTGGGGACGTCCCAGAGCTCAGTAGCACGGCTGCTATAGCAGCATGGCTCCTGCAGCACTGAGTGGAGTGCAGGCTAATTGCTGAAGTATTTCCTTTGCTTTTGGTGAGGTTTTGCTTCAGTGATTGCAAATTAAAGTGACACTGCAATTCAAGTCAGCACAATGAAATGATGCTCTCGCTGCTTTGATCTTGGTCCTTAGAGAGATAACTCCTTAAAAATAAAAAAGGAACTGCTGACTAATTTGGTACTAAGCATCAGTCAGAGATCAAAAATGTCAAAGTGCAGAGCCTGCTTGTAGGTGTGATGATAACATCTGTAGGTAAAGACAGGTAAAAATTTTCTGATTCTCCCGCAGCAGTTAAGCAAGCTCCACTTTGCTGGCTGAAGAGCTATGTTTCTACTTTCATTTCAGATGGATGTTTTAAAAACACCAACCAGAGCTGGGGCTGAGAGAAACACCAGTGCAGCACAGTCCAAGCCAGCCAGGTGAGCCTAGTGGCAAAACTGTTTTGAAGAAAAAATCACAGATGTAGGATGCCAGCTCTATTGCAGTGAAGCAAGAAGATGAGCAGAAACAGTTTCATGGCTGTTAACTTTTTCTATTTGGACTGACAGTGCACCTTCAGGCAGATTTTGAGCCTCCTGCCAAAATATATGACAAAAGCAAAATCAAACTGGCATTGGCTTGTCTCAGCAGTTTCTTATAGGATGTGATCAAATGATCATGTTGTCTGATACTTAGAGTTTTCTTCACTCGCCTTCAACTAAATGAGTGGATTATTCAGTATCTCAAACCATGGAAAAGCTCAGCAGTTTCAAGCTGAGCTTTATCTACAACAGGTTCCTACCGCTGTCAATAATAAAAATTCTCTAGCTTCAAGTGTAGGACCAAGTCATTCAATTGAAGGCTTACAACAATTCTCAACTTCACCTCTGGGAAAGTTGCTGTCAAGTAGCAGCTTTTGTTTCCTTTTCAGGGCTGAGGCAGCTCCAAAGTACCTTCAAGATTCAGCATTTAATATAGTTCATTAAAGGTGGGGATGCCCAACCTTTGCTGAGACAGGACAACAGTGCAAAACAAAAATTATCTGGGTAGCATCATACTTTGTTTTCCTTCCTGACCTCAGTCTTAGATTTTAAATTCTTGTGGCCACAAATTACATGTAAATGTCATTTGGTGAAGCCAGCCAGCACACAGGGCACCCTTTTGCCTTGAGCAGGGGTTCAACCAAGAAAAAAAACCTTTATGTGCCTGACCTTTCTGTAGTCTTATCTGCACAAGAAGTCAGGGTAGTCTGGCAGTCCTGGCTAAACAATGATCTGAATCACACTTTATTATCCTGAACTTAAACACCTTAGGAGAAGTTTAAATCCATGCCTGGCACTGAAAAAGGTAGTCTAAATATGACACCTTCATAGGAAGGTAGCTGCTGTCACTGAACAATAAATTAAAAAATCTAGGCTAACTCTTCAAAAGACCTATCTGCTTCTTTCTTATATAAGCAACTTCTTGCAGTCACACAAGTTAAAAATAAAAACAACAGCCTGGACACTAAGATGAGCTTAACTCATCTGCAGTACAATTTGCAGTAAGGAAACTGGAACTGAACTATGGAAGTGATTCATTAGCTGTATATTCAGCTCCACCGCAGTGTTGCAGACAGTTACGCTGGGCCTTAATTGCTTCTGTTAACATCATATTCTAGAGCTCATTAGTGATAAACAATGTGTATTAATATCATTCAGGCAAGAACTAAAGATTAAGGTGGAAATCCATTTGCTGTGATGGCCATTAGTCAATTCAGAGCTGTTGAATTGATGCTTGAGAATCTAATGTGAATTGGGAGAGTCAATATTTCATCAGGCAGATCCTCTCATCCTCCTGTGAAAGTTCTTTGTCTAAAAAAAGTTACTTAATGAAAAGTGCGTGCTTGAGAAGGACAGATACGAAGTACTGCCCTATTGGTCTCCTCAACAGTTTAAATTCTAAAGAGTGGATAAGGCCAATTTTGGGTCTGATAGAAGCATGACCACTTTAGGAAGATTGTGCTGCTTGTCACGGTGGTAAATTTGGCCCAGTGTTGCCAACTTAAGTGTTTTCAAATGTAGAGAGTTCTCAGCTTTAGTTCCATTTTCTCGCTCCAGGCAGGTCAGTTTTTGTAAGTGACTATACACTGGGATTTCTCCAGGTGTGTCTGACTGACAGCACAATTTGTAACTTCTTGTTCTTAATTCATTGTAGGGACATCCCATAAATAGCCTAGCATCAGATTATCATGAAATGTGCCAGTGGCACAAATAATCTTGTTCAGTCTCAGAAGCTGTTGTAGAGTAACTTCACCTCCTCCCTCCCCACTCACCATTTCATCTCCCCTGTCTTCCTGAGGGCCAGCAAATGTCCATTTCTCTTCATAACTTTGCTTTGAATTTTTCCTTAGGACATAGAAGACCAGCATTGCTGGCAGCCTGTATGATCTGAGGAACAAACACGGTGCAGGAGATACAGACACAAGCAGCAGCTTCAGTCCTGGAGCGGGGCTCCTGTTCCCGGGTCTGGAGAGGTAAATCACATCAGTCCATCTGGTGTTTGTTCTCCCAGGTAAAGGGATGAGGTAAAGGGAGGGAGTATATCAAGTAAAGGGGGGGAATGGGATCCTGAATATTTGCATGGGAGCCCGGTTTTACAAACTTGTAGGAGGATCTGGAATATCTTGAGAGAGTTCAAAGGAACTTGAAGAAAGGAACTTGAAGTCTTTAACGTCAAATTTGAGAAACTGTTAAAAAAATAGTAGGGAGGTAGTTTGACTATTGAATTGCTTATAAAACAGGAGATCTGCAAAGGAGGCCTTTCTATGTGTGTTTATAAAAGGCCTGTCAAGATTTAACCGCTAGAAGCAGAAATTTGCTGCCTCCAGTGAAGGTGCCATTTCTTAACTATAAAGGTACATTGAAAGGTCTTGTCTGGGGGAGCTCATAGAGTGTCACTGTTTGGAATACATCTCCAAGATAGAATTTATTCAACTTCTGGGAAACACTTTGTAACCTGTACATGCAGGAGGTCAGACTAGATGACCCTAATGCTGCCCATCATAGCCCTCAGAACCCAGACTTCTATGGAAGTTGGAAAAGTGCCAGAAAATGGGCTGGATGTATATGTATGGAATCGCGTGTGGTTTCTCTTCACAAGTTTCACATATGAATTGCCTGTTCCTCACCAAATGACCCCTGATTCCTCCTACATTTTTTTTTTGGTTGATATCTGTGACGTGATTCATCTAAAGAAATTAATTCAGCCTACACCTGAGGAAGTCAGCATAAGGGTTTCTGTTGTTGGAGCTCACCTATTCCTGATACTGAATGTCTCGAGCAGTGTTTAGGGTGATAATTGCTAATGTCAGCACAATGATCTCATGTTTAGCCTCGCTTTTTATTTATTCTCCAGTGCATTCATTTCCTTCTCCTTTCAGCAGAATTAAGAGGGCATTTCAGTTTACAGGAGGCAGCACAGCTGATCTGTGTGGCTGCATTTGCCAAATCCCCGGACTTTTCAGAACACAAAACGCCTGAAGTTACCCTTCTCACTCTGCTCTCCAAAAGGCTCTAGGTGTACAATGCCCACCGCTAATCCCGCCTTTATTTCTCCCTGCTCAGAACTGGGTCTGGTCTGTGGCTCCCGCAGGAATAACTGAACTGCGAGGGGCTCCTCCCTGCAGAGGGGAAGGGGAAGGGGAAGGGGAAGGGGAAGGGGAAGGGGAAGGGGAAGGGGCAGGGGAAGGGGAAGAGGAAAGGGAAGGGGAAGGGGAAGGGGCAGGGGAAGGGGAAGGGGAAGGGGAAGGGGAAGGGGAAGGGGAAGGGGAAGGGGAAGGGGAAGGGGAAGGGGAAGGGGAAAGGGAAGGGGCAGGGGAAGGGGCAGGGGAAGGGGAAGGGGAAGGGGCAGGGGAAGGGGAAGGGGAAAGGGAAGGGGAAGGGGAAGGGGAAGGGGAAGGGGAAGGGGAAAGGGAAGGGGAAGGGGAAGGGGAAGGGGCAGGGGAAGGGGAAGGGGAAGGGGAAGGGGAAGGGGAAGGGGAAGGGGAAGGGGAAGGGGAAGGGGAAAGGGAAGGGGCAGGGGAAGGGGCAGGGGAAGGGGAAGGGGAAGGGGCAGGGGAAGGGGAAGGGGAAAGGGAAGGGGAAGGGGAAGGGGAAGGGTAAGGGGAAGGGGCAGGGGAAGGGGAAGGGGAAGGGGAAGGGGAAAGGGAAGGGGCAGGGGAAGGGGCAGGGGAAGGGGAAGAGGAAAGGGAAGGGGAAGGGGAAGGGGAAGGGGAAGGGGAAGGGGAAGGGGAAAGGGAAGGGGAAGGGGAAGGGGAAGGGGAAGGGGAAGGGGCAGGGGAAGGGGAAGGGGAAGGGGAAAGGGAAGGGGCAGGGGAAGGGGCAGGGGAAGGGGAAGAGGAAAGGGAAGGGGAAGGGGAAGGGGAAGGGGAAGGGGAAGGGGAAAGGGAAGGGGAAGGGGAAAGGGAAGGGGCAGGGGAAGGGGAAGGGGAAGGGGAAGGGGAAGGGGAAGGGGAAAGGGAAGGGGCAGGGGAAGGGGAAGGGGCAGGGGAAGGGGAAGGGGAAGGGGCAGGGGAAGGGGCAGGGGAAGGGGAAGGGGAAGGGGAAGGGGAAGGGGAAAGGGAAGGGGCAGGGGAAGGGGAAGGGGCAGGGGAAGGGGAAGGGGAAGGGGAAGGGGAAGGGGAAGGGGAAGGGGAAAGGGAAGGGGAAGGGGAAGGGGAAGGGGAAGGGGAAGGGGAAGGGGAAGGGGAAGGGGAAGGGGCAGGGGAAGGGGAAGGGGAAAGGGAAAGGGAAGGGGAAGGGGAAGGGGAAGGGGCAGGGGAAGGGGAAGGGGAAGGGGAAAGGGAAGGGGAAAGGGAAGGGGAAGGGGAAGGGGAAGGGGAAGGGGAAGGGGAAGGGGAAAGGGAAGGGGAAAGGGAAGGGGAAGGGGCAGGGGAAGGGGAAGGGGAAGGGGAAAGGGAAGGGGAAGGGGAAGGGGAAGGGGAAGGGGAAGGGAAGGGGAAGGGGAAGGGGAAGGGGAAGGGGAAGGGGAAGGGGAAGGGGAAGGGGAAGGGGAAAGGGAAAGGGCAGGGGAAGGGGAAGGGGAAGAGGAAAGGGAAGGGGAAGGGGAAGGGGAAGGGGAAGGGGAAGGGGAAAGGGAAGGGGAAGGGGAAGGGGAAGGGGAAGGGGAAGGGGAAGGGGAAGGGGAAGGGGAAGGGGAAGGGGAAGGGGAAAGGGAAGGGGCAGGGGAAGGGGAAGGGGAAGGGGAAGAGGAAAGGGAAGGGGAAGGGGAAGGGGCAGGGGAAGGGGAAGGGGAAGGGGAAGGGGAAGGGGAAGGGGAAGGGGAAAGGGAAGGGGCAGGGGAAGGGGAAGGGGCAGGGGAAGGGGAAGGGGAAGGGGAAGGGGCAGGGGAAGGGGAAGGGGAAAGGGAAGGGGAAGGGGAAGGGGAAGGGGCAGGGGAAGGGGCAGGGGAAGGGGAAGGGGAAGGGGAAGGGGAAGGGGAAGGGGAAGGGGAAGGGGAAGGGGAAAGGGAAGGTGCAGGGGAAGGGGAAAGGGAAGGGGAAGGGGAAGGGGAAGGGGAAGGGGAAGGGGAAGGGGAAGGGGAAAGGGAAGGGGAAGGGGAAGGGGAAGGGGAAGGGGAAAGGGAAGGGGAAGGGGAAGGGGCAGGGGCAGGGGAAGGGGCAGGGGCAGGGGAAGGGGAAGGCACTTTTGCCCAGTGCCTGCTTTCCGCCCGGGGAGCAGCTCTCGCGTCTCCTCTCCCGTTATTTGTGGGCAGGGAGCGCCGCCTGCAGCCAGTACCACTCTGAGCGAGATGCTTTTGGAACAGGCAGGAGCTGCCTGTAACATTTTAATTTAACCTCACCTCCAGATTTTTGCAGCTGCTCAGCTCGAGGCTAGAGCTCAGATAATGCTCTCCTTAGCTGTCACTGACGTCCAGGGTGCTATCAGAAGCACTGATGGGATTACTACAGTTTGTCTAGGAAAAGGAATTAATTGCACGTGAACCTTCTGGTTTGATTTTTCAAATTTTACATTTTCTTTATGAAAACTTTATGATTTTATATTTTGAGAGGCGGCGCACCTTCAGATGTCTACAATACTGACGTCGTTCAAAACTGCATGATCTAAAAGGAGTACTGAAGATGGACTTCTGATATTTTTGTAACCTAAGCCTTTGACAGATCATTTCAGCAGGTAGGGAGCAGCTAATCACCACTGTTACTCAGAAGAAAATCTTATTTTACACCAGTTGAGGGTATTAATTTTCTGTTTTAAATGGTGAATAGCAAAAATAAAGGATCTGTTAAAAACAATCTGTGAGTCAGGACCCTCTCTGCCCATGTGATCTTGTGGACCAATTTGATCAATGACTGTCAGCGCCCTGAAGGCACTAATCGGTCTTAATGGCCCTGAGCAGCCTCCCCTGGGAGCTCCCCTCCACACCCTGCCCATGGGGGGGCCCACGTACCCATTTTAATCTAAGCCCTGGATGTCCAGTATCTGCTTGAGCTGCTCTGCAGAAAAGCTGGTCTCTGGCTCAGCCAGGGTCATAGCTTGGCTGTCCTTGGATCCTGATCTGTGGACTCATGTCCTGGATTTGTAACAGATGTGTCTCATCACCATGGCCCTGCCTGACCGTTACAGGGCTGTGTCTGATGCTGGACCTGAGCTTGATCAGGATTAAGGATTGCGACTGACCTTGAGTCAATCCTGAGATTGACTTCGTAAACGTGACCTTGGATCTGCATTGTCGCCATGGACTTGTCTGGTGATCCAGGATCTTGGTTGAACCTGACTTCCTCCCCAGCCTGCACTTATCCCTTGCTGGGAGTGGTGGGATAGGTCCTGGCTGAGTTATCCCCTCAGGTCCAGGCTCCCCATCCCTTGGAGAGCAGCTGGCCTTTGCTGCAGCCTGAAAATGGTCTAACAGATGAGCTAAAAGGTACTGCTTTATAGCTGCTATGTGCTACCAAATCCTAGTAGAGACTAGGCTGATATGATGTAGTTTTAATATAAATGTGGATACCTCTTCATTCTTTTGTAGAACTCATCTCAGACAATTGTGAAGGAGTGGAAACTCTGTTTCTGAGGTGCAATTCAACCACTGCCAGCAATTGTGCTATGAGTCCTGTGTTGTTTTCCCTGCCCAGTAAAGCCTGCAGGTTAGGCTGTATTTCAGAAATAACATGGCTGGTGAGGAGAAAAGGACACACTGGAGTAACCACATTGTTGCAGAGCAAAAGTGATGTGAAAAGGAAATGACAAATTACAAAGCTCAGTCCAAGCAAGGAGGTCACAAGGATGCCTCTAAGTATTTGGACACTGAGACTTTTAACATCTTGTCTGTGGACAAGAGCATGTCAAAACAGTTACTCATCATATTTACAACTGCTGTACCTCTTGGTCATAGCAAGTGTTGCATAAGTCTACTTGGATTTCAGGTTAGAAGACTTTTTTACCAAGGTGGCAAGAAGTAGTCCTGAAGCTTCATTGGATTGTACAGAGTGTGTGGAAGGATTAAATCTGTGCAAAAAAGCATTTGAGTAGGATGCACCACTGTATTTAGAGATATTTCAAATACATGGTACCTCCCCCTTACATGAGATCCTCTCTTTAGTTTTATTACCCCAATTCTCTCCACTCCCTCACAACTAGATGTATCTGTGTGGGATCATTTTGCAGACCCAAGAGAGATGGAGGAGTCCAGTATGACTAGGGTAGAAAGAAGGATGTTGTGTTGCTTTGTTGCAGCGCTCTGGAGGAGGTGGTGGAGTTGAGCAGTGGCAGAATGCTCTTACCTGTGTTGGCCTGTGGAGTCTGGGTGTGGAATTAAGTGACTTGCTGGGCAAATGTGCTGGTGCCTCCCCAGGGCTCTGCCAGACTTTGTCAAAAGTGATTTTCAGGGTTAGTCTCCCTCTACTCGCACCTCAGTGGCCCTGATGCCCACCTTGCACTACACAGCCAAAAATCCCATGTCAATCCATGCCAAGTCCCGTATCTCACCAGCTCTGGCCTTATTGCTGTTTGGTGATTCGGGTCCCTTTGTATCTGGCACACCTCCATGTCCTTTACTGTGTTCAGTTTTGGGCCCCTCACTATGAAAAGGCCATTGAATGACTCGAGCATGTCCAGAGAAGGGCAACGGAGCTGGTGCAGGGTCTGGAGCACAGGTCTGATGGGGAGCGGCTGAGGGAACTGGGGGGGTTTAGTCTGGAGAAGAGGAGGCTGAGGGGAGACCTCATGGCCCTCTGCAACTACCTGAAAGGAGGGTGCAGAGAGGGGGGATGAGTCTCTTGACCCAAGGAACCAGCGCCAGGGCCAGAGGGAATGGCCTCAAGCTGCGCCAGGGCTGGGTCAGACTGGCTCTTAGGAAGTATTTCTGTCCAGAAGGGGTTGTTGGGCGTTGGAATGGGCTGCCCAGGGCATGGGGGGAGTTCCCATCCCTGGAGGGGTTGAAGAGTCGGGTTGACCCAGCGCTGAGGGATCTGGTGGAGTTCTCTTTGCAGTTGTGCTGGTACCAATCTTCAGCATGAAAATCCAACTGCAGCAGAGGCAAACAGAAACCAGTGCTGGTTAGTTGTGTTCAGCTCTGCCTCAAACGAGGGTGGAGTACAACACTTAAATCATCAATATACTGTCACTTTCTGGCCATCTCTCTTATGTATACTGACTGTTGAGTAGAACTTAGTTGTACAGTTGTGGGTCAGCCAAGGCAGTTGCTCTGGATGAACGATGAATCAGCCTTTAAGTGCCTAAAAACAGGAAGATGCCAACATTTGGAGCTGCATTGCTACTTACTGCTTTACAAGGTATGTGAATTCTGGAAGTTACAATTTTCCTCTCATGTTGAGCCACTTGTGAACCAAAAGGTAGACCAAGATAACAAAAAAGGATGAGCAGCAAAATGATCATCACTGTGAAGAGTATAGGGTCATTCTGAAATCCAGGATTGTCCTGTTTGTGATTGTTCAGTGACACCCCTGCAAAATAATGAATAGGTGTTAGTTTATATAAAAAGTGTATCATGTTATAAAAATGTAAAAGTAGCAGGACTGGATTATGGAGAACCCAAGCATAGTGGTGTGTGCATTACTGACATGGGGAAATGGCATTTCAGCCTCTCTGGGATGCCACCTGGCATATACATCCAGTGCAATGCATTGAAAAAACACCTATACTGTTGTGTTCTGTGCTCTATTGCTTTTCAAAGAGTTGCTCCTCTTCTCATCCCCATGTTTTCTTGCATGAGGAAGTGGAACAGGAGCTTATTCCCACCAGCAAAACCCAGAATTGCTGGGGCTATGCTTGGCAGGTTATTTCCAGTCTGCAGTGGTGGCAGGATTGGAGACAGAGCACATCACTTTCCAGACCCACGTTTCTCCTAAAGATCTCCTCCTAAAGTATTCTTTCCTTTGAAATGGACTCATATTCTCATTTTGCTGTGAGGTGTTGGCACCCACGGAAGTATGGTATCTTCTTGGAAAGTCATAATTAGGAGATGTTAAAATGGGAGAGGGGTTTTTAAGCTAGAGTACATACATACCCTCTCTTGCCTCAGGTGTGGAGAAACCATGCACAACAGAACTAAGCAAAAGAAACATCAAGACAGAGCTGGCAGCCATGCTTCCCTGTACTCCCAAAGCCTGCGTGCACAAATGATGCCCATCCAACACGTACAGGACTCACATCAGTTTCACAGTGCTGTGATATCACTGACACATGTAAATACCTTTGAGGATGTAATGAAATCCTCGTAACAGGAACCTGGATGGGGGCATGACCTGCTAGCTCACTCTAGCTCACACTTAGCAGCTTCTCTCCATGTTACCAATAGGTGTTTTTCTACAGTACTTTGCCATGTTTCATGGTGAGACCATTTATCAGAGGTTGTGCAGATGGGCTTATGAAGAGAAATAAGAAAATCAGGGAGGATGCACAAGATGAGGCTAGAAGAGTATTTGGGTCCACACATCTAATCACAGTAAAAATGTAAGTGTACCACCATGTGAGAGAGTGTTTACATTGGCGCATCTGCTTTATTTTACCCTGTGCTAGCCAAACCTATTATTTTCACCTAAGAAATAGAGGCAGTTGTCACCCTCCCTTACTTCTAGAGCTGACACAATGCCCTGACAAGGCAGCAAAACTCCTGTCTCAGCCAGGACCCAGCTGCAAAAGAGGAAGGAAAATAAATGAATCTGGAATTTCCTACATTGTAGAAGAGCTTGTAGGCTTTGAGATTGGATTTGGTAGTAGCTGAATTAGTTCATGCATCTTTCAAGAGGGAATCTTGAAGCACCTCACCCTAAAAGAGAGCTTCGCCCGATCAGGTACCCCGTGTATTACAAGCAGCAAAAACTTGCATGTCCTGTTGCATGATTCTCCCACGATTGCACCCAGAGAGCTAAGGGGAGCGCAAATGTGTGGTATTTCAGGGGGTACCTTCACAGACAGGCACTTTTCTGAACTAAGGAGAGTCCATCAGATCCTTTTCCAAAATAGTGTCTGTCCTGCAACTAACTGGTTTTGGTGTGCTGGCAGTGACGCAAGTGTTTGCGACAAGCAACAGTCCCTTGCCCAGACAAGTGCTCCTGTTCCTCAAGAGAAATGGCTCCTCAAGAGAAGGAGCAGCAGCTGGCCACCCCCAGCCCTGGAGTCACACGCTTATGCTGCTTCTGTGCTGTGTGGCTGGTGAGAGGCTGCCCAAAGAATATCTCATCTTTGGAATAACACAAGAGTGAACCAAACCATGGTAAGGCACTATTTTGGAAGTTTCATGATGGTTTTTTGTGTGGGAAGTCAGTGGAGTTGTATTCACTTACACCCCTTTGGATTTCTCCCACCTGATATTAGGCAGTACAGATTTATTTTTCATGTCATGACAACTGGAAGTAGGGCTCATTACTCTGAGCACTTCGGGCACCAATGTGGAACTTGTGTCTTGTAAAGACATCACCTGGTTTTAGTGCTTCTGGAATCTCTTACCTGTGAGGTAAGAAGTCTTACATAGGAGATAAGCTGACTGAGGGGAAAAACACTTTCATTGCAGACTGTGAGCATAACTCTTGGGTGTTTAAAGCAGTTCTCGTGTAGTGAGAAGATTACTCCGAGGCCCTTATGCCTGCTTCAGTCCAAAAGCAGCTTGTTTAAGGCCCCATTGCCAAAAGGAAAAATGTGCAGTGATGCTGGAACAGAATTGCCTGCAGAGCCTGACCTGGAATGGGTTGGTCCATGGAGTAATTCAGATTGGAAGGGACCTCTGGAGGTCACTTATCTGACTGCCTGCACAAAGCAGGTCTAGTTCTGGCACGTGGCTCAGGGCCTTGTGCCATTGAATTTACAGCTGTCTCATTTTTTGAAATGTTAGAGTTCTTTCTCCAGGCCTTTGTGGTCACTGAGCTGCATGGAGACTAATAGAGGTCTTGTGTGATGTTGGGGCTATGCGATGGCATGATGTGAGACCTCCTGTGTGGAGAAATTAAGCTGTGACCTCCCTGTGGAGAAGCCACAGGCAGCACAGTCCCCGCTGCCCACTTTTTCTTGGCTGGGCTGGATTGCTGGTGGGGTCTGGGTTAGCTGCGTAAGAGGTGAGACCATTTTCACCAGCAGGTCCAGAGGTAGGTGCCTTCCCTTGTTGCAGCAGAGATTTTAAAAGCACTTTGCAATGATCTTTGGTTCTTCTGCCATCGTGTGGCTCACAGAAGGATGCAGGGCTGGTTATCCACTGCGTGTGATAAGAGCTTGCTTCCCTTAGTAATGACAATTTAATGAATAAAAGGTCTTCTAATAAGGATTGACTGTGAGCTTTCTCCCTTGCCTCAACCCTATATCAGGAAGAAGGGGATTTACAAGGCTCAGGCAGCTCTCCACTCCCTGCCAGAGCAGGGGAGTTCTGGGAAGGGCACCTCAGCTTGGAGGAGTTTGGGATCCCCATCCCAGCAGAGTCTGGGGTGCAGAGAACTGAGAGCCTCCAGCCGCTGAGGTGTGCAGGGTGTTGCTGTGGGTGGGCTGGTTCTTCCTTCAGCCGCCCTGGAGACACAGCAGTGCTTCAACTGTGCCCTGCATGGCTCCTGCAGAGGGGAGCTGAGTCCTGCCCCACTGGGACTGCTACCGAGCAGGGTGTTAGACAGCCAAGTCAGCTGAATGCCAGCCAGCACAGCCCGTGCAGAGCAGAGAAAGGCAGAAGCCATTCCCCATCTCAAGGTTCCTGCAGCCGTATCAAGGTGGAGCATGAACAGGAACATGTGTGAAAGCACAGGGAAAAAGCCCTTAAGGGTGTGATGGGTCTCATCACTGGCATCCCAATCTGTGTCACACACAAGTGATCTTTTTTAAACCACATGGGCACTGTTGGTGTTTGTGTGTGTATAAATGGGTGAAATCTGTGTAGGAATGCACATGAGTGGGTTAAATTATGTTATCTGGAGATACTGCAAATAAATAGCACTCCTACAAGTGCTACAAGTCCCCCCAGTCCTACAAAGGAGCAAAAAGCAGATGGAGCCTTCAATTTCCAATATTTATTCATATTAAAACAGTGCTGCTCATACTGATTTATGACAGTGATTTATGGCCTTACAAATAGAACATATTAGTGTAAGTAGCTGGAGTTATACTTTCATCACTTTTTTAAAAAGAAGGAGAGAGCAAGGTGGTACAAGAACATCATTTGTAAAGGGGGTGGGAGAGAGGGAAGGAAACAGCGGGAAGACACTTCCTTCCCCAGCTGTGATGCAGTGAAAGGAGAGGAGTGATGCAGCTGGGAGATGAATGTGACTGTCAGCTGCTGCCTCTCAGCACTGGCAACACAGCAGTGTGATCTTCCCAACAAGGACCTGGGGAAAAGCAGGGGATGAGGAGCCACGTGAGCTGTTCTTTTGTATACTGAGAGCTGGGATTCTTCTGCTGTGTCTTAAATTAACCACACGTAGCTTTCTCCAACTCTCATTTCCAAGAGCAGAAATGATGCAGCATGTTGCTAATGTGGAATTCATGCTCAGCTATTCCTCGGGGAACAGCTCCACACTGAGGGGAGCACAGGCTGCTGGAGGCAGAGCACGAGGGTGTGTCCAAACATGCTGCAAGATTTACGTGCTTTACGCTTGCTTCCTTCCTTCTTGAAACATTTTTCTGATGGGTGATGAATGCAAACTCCAGTGACCGTTTCTTCTGAAAAACAGACTCACTTACTCTGTTGTGCTCCAGCTGCAGTATCCCCGGGTGGCCCCAAACAGCAGGTCAGAACATGGGCGAAGATGAGTTATGGGTACAGAAAGTACCTGTGAGTCCACTTGGGCATTTGGAGCAAAGGGAATCCACATCCCAGCTTGACTCTGCCAGTCAGTGGTGATCTGGTGAGCAAAGCTATGCCACTGCCTTCCCTTGGTTGGGCAGAAAGGCTCCAATTGCTCACAGCAGCTAAGTACCAACTGCTTTTTGAAGTGAGGCAACAAAAACTGTCTGCTAGCTCTGGGGAAAAGAGTTAATTCACCTGGGGAGAACAGCTAGGACACAGCACCCACCTCATGCTTGAGCATGCTTTGCCCAGTACTGTGTGCAAGTTGACATGCTGGTATCTGGCACAGGAATGATGCCACAGGGTCTGCGCTGGCGATTCTCAATGGAGCAGGATACCCTCAGCTCTCCTAGGACTCTTCTGTCTCTGCACAAGGAAAAAGAAACATCACTTCAGAGCTTCTGCTGTGTGCACATCTCCCTGCACCACGTGATGGCAACTGTCCCCTACAGAGACCTTTAGATCATAGAATTACAGAATGGTTTGGGTTGGAAGGGACCTTAAAGATCATCCAGTCCCACCCCCATACCATGGGCAGGGACACCTTCCACTAGCCCAGGTTGCCCAAAGCCCCGTCCAACCTGGTCTTGAACCCTTCCAGGGAGGGGGCAGCCACAGCTTCTCTGGGCAACCTGTGCCAGTGTCTCACCACCCTCACAAGGAGGAATTTCTTCCTTAGATCTAATCTGAATCTCCCCTCTTTCAGTTTAAAACCGTTACCCCTCATCCTATCCCTACACTCCCTGATCAAGAGTCCCTCCCCATCTTTCCTGTAGCCCCCTTTAAGTACCAGAAGGCTGCTATAAGGTCTCCCTGTAGCCTTCTCTTCTCCAGCTGAACACCCCCAACTCTCTCAGCCTGTCCTCACAGGGGAGGTGCTCCAGCCCCCCGAGCATCTTTGTGGCCTCCTCTGGACCCGCTCCAACAGGTCCATGTCGTTCTTGTATTGGGCGCCCCAGAGCTGGACACAGCACTGCAGGGGGGGTCTCACAAGAGCAGAGCAGAGGGGGAGAATCCCCTCCCTGTACCTGCTGCCCACACTGCTCTGGATGCAGCCCAGGACACAGTTGGCTTTCTGGGCTGCGAGCGCACATTGCTGGCTCACAGTCAGTTTTCCATCCATTACTACTCCCAAGTCCTTCTCCTTCGGGCTGTTCTCAATCCACTCATCACCCAGCCTGGATTTGTGCTTGGGATTGCTCCAACCCATGTGCAGGACCCTGCACTTGGCCTTGTTGAATTTCATGAAGTTTGCATGGTCCCACCTCTCCAGCCTGTCCAGGTCCCTCTGGATGGCACATCCCTTCCCTCCAGCGTGTCACGGCACCACACAGCTCAGTGTTGTTGTTGAACTTGCTGAGGGTGCACTCAAACCCACTGTCCATGTCCCCAACAAAGATGTTAAACAGCGCCAGTCCCAACACCAACCCCTGAGGACACCACTTGTCACTGGTCTCCACTTGGACATTGAGCTGTTGATCACAACTCTTTGAGCCAGTTCCTTATCCACTGAGTGATCCATCTGTCAAATCCACGTCTCTCCAGTTTAGAGACAAGGATGTCGTGTGGGACAGTGTCAAATGCTTTGCACAAGTCCAGGTAGATGACATCAGCTGCTCTCTCCTTATCCACCAGTGCTGTAACCCCATTGTAGAAGGCCACCAAATTCATCAGGCACGATTTGCCCTTAGTGAAGCCGTGTTGGCTGTCACCAATCACCTCCTTATTTTCCATGTGCCCCAGCATATTTTCCAGGAGGATCTGCTCCATGATCTTGCCAGGCATAGAGGTGAGACTGACTGACCTGTACTTCCCCGGGTTTTCTTTATTTCCCTTTTTAAAAATGGCGGTTATGTTACCCCTTTTCCAGTCAGCAGGAACTTTGTTGGACTGCCATGACTTCTCAAATATGGTGCATAGTGGCTGAGCCACTTCATCCGCCATCATTCACCCAGACCTGTGGGTGCATCTCATCAGGTCCCATGGACTTGTGCACCTTCAGGTTCCTTAGATGGTCTTGAACCTGATCTTCTTGTACAGTGGGCACTTGCAGTGGGGACCTGCCCAGTTCTCATAAGCCACTCACCCTTGTGAGAGCCACCGGCTCCAGGCGGGTCTCCACGCTTCCCTGGGGGTTCTCCCAGCTCAGGAAACCTCCCCTTTCTTGCCACAATCTCCCCCTCCACTGCGGGACGTATCTGCATCAGAGCTGATCGCCTCAGCAAGTGACACTGTAGAAGACACCTCGTACAAATCCTGCCTCACCTCCCCCAAAAAGTTTTCTTTTCCCTGCTATGTTTTCATTACTTCCACTGCATATTTCCCAGTGCTCTACACAAACAAATGCAGAGAGGAGGGGGAGGGGGAAAGAAATTAAATCAGAACTCAAGGCAGTTTTCCATTGTCTTGCCCTAACATAAGCACCATAACAGGGTAACAAGCCAGGAAAGATTTAAAAGAAGAGCTACACTCCTGGATGCAGAAGTTAGAGTAAACAAATTATTTTTAGCAGGCTATTAAGTAAAGTGGATGCTGAGAAGCGCATGACAACAAGGAGCAGGCTAGGAGTAGGGGTGAGGTAGCCTCCCCTGTGCTTTGCCTAGCACAACGCCAACACTGATTGAGTCAAGACTGGGTCAGCTGTTGAGGAGTCCATGTTAGCTTGTCTCCTGCCCATGCGACTCTTCCCAAAGCACTAATCAGAGTAACCAGTCCTTAAATGTTAGTTACAGACCTTCTCAGGAAGCACTTTTTGCTTGCCAAGCTGCGCTATCTCACTCCACTTCATGTCGCAGCCATCCACCTCCCAACCCTAGTCACTGGGCCTTAGGGGCACCACCTCAGGGACTGCTGGGTCTCCTTCTGGGACCCCTTATTTCAGCCTCTAGGAAGTCAGTGGTCAGGTGCCCAAAGACAGATTAGGGTTTAGATTTGTTCACTCACTGATTCAGGGCACTTCTGTATCTTCTGACGCTCCTTGTCTTGGGTGGGCTTGCGCTCCTCACTGAGGCTTAAAGCTCTTTCTGTCTTTATTGTATCAACACAACATCATCTGTGTTGGTACAAAGCTCTTGTGAGGAAAAAAAGCGCCAGAAGAACATAATTTTTGAGCAAGATTTCCCAATGGCAGCTCGCTTGCTTATACATATTCACTTGTTGCTTACAACACTGGGTTCAGGGTAAAGCACAAGGACAGATCATGCTTCCTTTGCCCTGGTCAGAACTGAAATGCAGCCCAAGAAATACAGGCATTTATACTTAGTAGCTTGATGGCAGCTTAAGAAGTTCTTCATATGTCAGAAGGTGTCCAAAAGTTTCCTCTTCATGCTTTTCTCCACCCTGATACTTTCCTGTCAGAAAAGAAAAACAGTGACTATGCTCCAGCTGAAACACCTCCGACCCGTCTCTTTTACTTCAGCCAGTGATGCACCATGTCCAGCGTGATGGTACACCTCTCATAGCCAGTGGGGTGCAGCTGTCAGCCCAGGTTATACCCTAGACCCACAAGGTAAAATTCATGGGGAATTCATGACATTATCCCCTACAGTTTCAGAATTGTGCCTGTTTTCTGAAAAAGCTGTACTGCTGACAGTGTCATGCAGGGCATGGAGCAGCACATCTCAACAGCTGTGCAGTGATTCACAACCGACTACGAGTACCCTCATGCCAAGAGGCTTTCACCTTATTCTCACCCCTCTGCCACCCCTCAGTGCATAACCTGTATATACGCAGACCTGTTCCAGTACACAACAGTGACTGCAGAACTGTGTCTGAAAAAGCTCATTCCCCTGCCTGACAGCCACAACCGCAAGGTAAAAAGAATATGCATGTCCTCCACACACCTATTCCCTTCATCTCACCTCTAGGACATTTCTTACTCAGTAGACTGAATAGGTCCATTTTCCTGACAGCCTCTCCTGAAACAGAAAGGAAGATACACAGTGCTCCAAATCACACAAAGAACTCTAAGTCTCTATGCCTGAACATTTAAATATTTACACATGCGAGCACTAAAAGCTTCTTCATAACTTCTCCACTCCAGAATGTGAAGGACAGAAGAGAGGTTGTGGATCATGACTTACCTTAAAAGCGGCTAAACATTTCACCCCAAGGACACTGGAGCTTCAGAGCCCCTCCCCAGCATTACACAGACATCAGCCCACAGATCCTGGAGCTCTTCACAGAGCACTTACTGCCACTGTGCTGCAGACGAGAGACTCAGATCACTCAGCAAACAAAGATCTCAGAACACACTTAATTTAAAAGCTAAATATAGTATTGGGATGATGCTTGATAATGTTCCTGTAATAAAAAAGTTATGTTGTTTGCCCGAAGATTTATACTTTTCAAATGAGAATTTGATACCTGATGATATCTCTTTTTCAAGTACCTGTGCTTTCCATTCCTGCAATTGTAATTTTATTCACTATAAAATCCCAAAAGCTGTATTAACTTGAATTAAACTGAGAACCTTTGAATATCCATGCTTAAGTTCAGGTACCCATGGCACAAAAGACAGCGATGTTGCCCCCCCCCCAGCATCCCTGTGGAGTGCTCAGTAATTCAGCTACTCAAAAATGAGACATAATAATCCACTCCTGTGACTTGCTGAAGGACACAGAGCAGAGCTAAGGGTTCACTCTGAGTTTCCCAGCAGCCAACCCATAACACACCACAAAGCATGCTGTAATTCGGCTGCTCAAAGCAAGAGAGGTCAATGTCACAGGCTTGGCTAAAGGAAAGTAGAGCTCTTCCACAGCTCTGTGATAACTGCCTTCAGTAGCCTTATTCTCTGCTTCCACTGGTCCGAGTCCACTTCCATTTGGGAGGGCAGAAAGTACAACCACCAGGACCATCATTCAAGATGACATTTGCATTCTGAAAGTCTTCGGTTTCACGTTTCCTCTCTGCTGTATGACCCTGTGTCCCCCGAATGCCCACTGTCTCTAATGAGAATCCAGGCAGACAAGCACAAATGAAAGTACCCCATCTCCCACCCAAGCCCAGCTGACATCAGTAACTCTTGCTTCTGAATACCTGCCTCTAGCCTTACAGTCAAGAGAGCCCCTTGTCATGCATCAGCACATTTGATGCCTTGTGCAGATGCATTATACTTTAAGACATGAATTTTGAAATCACCCCAAGGTTATCAGCTATAAAAGCAACTAATATGACAGTGGGGGTTTATCCAAGCATTGCTCCAAGCCATGAGAGTGTCAGCTCATCAATAGGGAAGGGATACTAGGCACTGAAATGCTTCAGATCAAACAACACATCCTTAAAGAGGATGCTAAAAATAGAAAGCAAACCTGCTCTTTCCAAATGCATAGCTCCCTTAGTGCTACTGAACACGCCCTGTTCCCACAGCCAGCATAACAGATGGGTATCTGCACTGAAGTCAGATATGAAAGGGGGGTGTGTGTCTCTCGCCTGCTTACTTAACAGTCACTCAGCAGAGTGATTTGAGGTTTTTGAAAAAGAAAGTGGCTGGACCAAAAAAACCCTTCCAGAGACGCCCAAGCTCCTTCTGGGGGCCTAATGGGGACCTATGCTGCAAATGCAACTGCTACTAATCTTCAGCAGCATTGGTAAGTCAACCAGGCAGAGGAGTTGAGAGCACCAAAAAGCAGGAGGGGTGTTTCTCAGGACATTGCCAGCAATTCCCTCCCTACCAGAGGATGTAAATGCAAGTGGGATGAAGAACCAAAGCTCAGTTTTGATTTGGACTTATTCAGCTCAGGGCCAAAAGTACAAATCAAGTATGTCTGAAAACCTCGACAAACCTTTTCCGTGTGTTCTCTGCTGCTGATCTTCTCTTCTTCCAAAGTTTTTTTTCTTGGGCTCCCTGTGGAAAGCTGCTCAGTAGCACAGGAAGCTGAAACAGAGAAATGCAGATATCTGAGGGCGCTGCAGTTCTATTTTTTTTTTGGTGGGAACTCACCTGGTTTCTAGCATCTATTCCTTCCTAGGAGCACGGGCTCACACTATCAAATGACTGAGTTGGCACCTGTCAGCTGAGACATAATTGCTTGCCACATACACAAAGCTTCCTGCCACTGCAAAGAAAACACACCAGGCTGGGGTGACTGACACAAAGGCATTTTGCTTGGTATCTTGAATTTGCACAGTGAATGACTGCCTCATCTGACGAGCATGGACCTGGCCCCTCAGAAGTGCAAGAGGGTTTATCTGCTGCAGTGGGACTGTGCTTGGCTAGCAGGCAGCTCCACGTTCCCTTCTTCACTTTGCCCAGCAGTTCACTCCTGGGGTATCAGCCCCGATTTCAGTTAATAGCTCAGGTAGGTTCAAGTCAAGGACAGGTAGGTTCAGATCAGGTTGTTTCCAGCTGAGATTATTTTTTGTGTTTTTAATAAAGTTTGGTCACAGAGCATGCATAGGATACTTTACTACTCTGAAAATGGACCATGCACTTGTTATATACTTTAAAAGGTGGGACACAAATTAGCAGAAATGACATTCACATGGCACCTCAACTCTCACGTTCTCTGCCTGGGGACATGTTCCTCAAGACACAGGAGTTACTGGCTTTCTTCCCAGCTCCTAACACACATTCACAGTCACAAGCAAAAGTCTTGCTAGACCAGCAGTGTAGGTCTAAAGAAGCTTGTGCCCATGGCAGGACAGCAATAAAATTTAGGATGAGGTTTACATTCAGCTTTATCTTATCTTTATCTATCTTCACTTTAGCAATCATTACTTTTCCTTCACCCACAAATACAGGTGGCTTTCAGGACCAGCTTTCATGGCTCCAGGGTCGTTATACTTCAGCAAACAGAACTTTAAGTCAGAAGACTCCCATTCAAATAACCAAAGCACAAACAGCACAGAAAAAGTGAAAAAATTTGCTAGTTTGGATCCAAAATAAAGTCATTATAGTACTAATACAACAATTTACACTGGTGCAACTTACCAGGAAGGGCCCAGAGGCTTTAGGAGGCTGGTCCACTTCTTAACCAAGTCACCAGTGCTGGCAGGTAGAAGAAAATCCAAGACTCAAAAAGGTTCCCTTTTCCTGGAAGAATTGGATATTTCTTTTCTGAAACCACTGAACACAAACCCTCTCTACATAATGAAGAAAAATTTACACAGCTTTTGATTTAAGAGGTTCTGATACCAGAGGCAGCCACTCGAATTGCAGCAGGCATGTTTAGAGCCGGAGGAACGATGCCATTGCTGCCAGGATGACGGCGTGCTGCTTCTGCCCGTATCTGGGAGAGCCACATGTCAGACATTAGGGAACACCTCACACTCTGCCAGAGCACAGAACCGGGAAACCAAGCAACACCTCCAATGCCACAACAACTGATCTCCAAGGAACTGTTCACATACAGGTTACTGCTGAAGGGGTCTGACTTCTGATTTTAGGAAGAGCCAGACAAGCTTTAAATTTCAAGAAATTGCATCAGCATGGATTTCAAAGTGCCCTTGCTAATGTACCTAACATGGTAGGTCCTGTACTGGTACAGTCATTTGGCCTTAGCCCTGCCATATGGGACATGTCTGCATAAACCGTGGTACTGTTGTGATGCATAAACCCACCGTGGGTGAGAGAGAACAATTAATGAGTATAAATCTTTGTGTTGTTTTTCAGCTGAAAAAGAAGTCTGGGAATTTGGAAGGCTGTTTTCTTAAAAGCTGCCTGGTATGTCAGGGGAAAAAAAAAAAAAAAAAGAAGAAAAGAAAAAGAGAATCAGCTTTTTGCATGTGATTCATGTCTAAAAACACCCACGCAGCTCATCGCACTGACCTCAAAAGACAAAAATGCTGCAGCAAGACACTTCCAGAGAGGGAATCCATGGGCACTAAACCACAGTGAACAAAGAGCCCACGAATTATCAGCTCTTCAGAGCTAATCTGCCGAGCAAATATTAATATAATTAGTGCTGATCCCTGAGTCTCACAGTTTTCAAGTTATACTGAATTTTTTGAAGGATGGAAACTTGTCACTGTCTTCAGCAGATCTGAGCTGGGAGAAAAAAACCACTGAGAAAAACCTAATGAATCAAGGAAGCTTTTCTTTTCTTTCTGTGTAAGCAAGCAGCAACTGGATATGGCCAGAATGACAGAGATGATGCTTAGTGTTGCTTTCATCAGGCTGTTCCAGAAACACTGCTCTTCCAGCTCTCAAAAACTGGTATTGCCCATGACTGCTTGCTGTGCTGTCTCAATCTGTCGTATGTCAAGCTGCTCTAGATTTACTGAGAAGGGAAGGTCTGAAGGGCCTGTCATTGCCCTGTGCTCATGCTCTGGGTGCCCACACAGTAAAACCATGCTTCTGAAGAATTTCATATGCCCCAGCTGTAGCTCAGCCCGCCCCGGGCAGGGTTTTGGTCATGGCTCCCTAGAAGTGAAGAGTTTGCATATTAGGGTATGACCTAGAGCAATAGGCCAGCCACTGTCTCATCTCTGCAACCCTCATTGAATCCAAGCAAAGAAAAATACCCTCTTTCTTTGTCCCAATTAGAAGAGTAAAGAAACAACCTATTGCTTGGATACTTACAGATGAATCTGCATGAATAATTAGTTAATTATCATCTGTGATTTAGAGAGTGATCAGATCCCAGAGGTTTTCAACCTCTTTTCCCACTGCTTCATGTGTTCTCCAGCCAGATTCTGACTTCTCCATAAATTTTTGGACTCCTAGTAAGGCGAACCTGTCCATGCAGATAGAATCACTGGAGAGTTTGCACAGAGTCTCTCGTTTGCTCAGTACACATCGAAGTTTGTAAATTGTAGCCCTCAATGTTTAACCAAGCCAGTTCTTGCTAAGAAACAAGGAGTAGACTGCAGCTATCTGTTGTGTGAGCACCATAACCAGTGGCATTGAGCATATCTATCCAGAAACAATGAACAAACAAATGCACTGCTCAGCTATGAAGTCCACAGCAAGAATACCCAAGTGTCAACCATACCTTCAGCCTTCTGAAGATGGGGAAAGCCTATATACCCTTAGGCTACCAGACTCACAAGATATTCATAACTAAAAAGAAAAATCCCTACTATGACAGCCCGAGCACTGAACCCCCCAGCCCAGACCCCTCTGAAAAGTGTGCTGCTTGGAGTTGGTTTGGAATGAGATGACCTACGCATCAGAACAATCAGCTCTTACAATTCATTCACACCTTACCTGTATCCAGGATAGTTTTTCACGTTTTTAACACCATTAAACATCGTTCTGGGAAATTCATGACCTAATGCTGATTGTGGTTCAAAAATGGTGTGTGCCTGAAGGTAAAACATCTTGTGGAAATACAGAACAATATCAACATGCAAAACTGACAGCATTTCATTCCAAAAGATGAATGAAAAACGGTTAGCAGTACTCTAATGTATCAGTTAAAGCATTTTGTAAGAATTAATCTTTTACTTTACAAACATAAACACTTTTTAGAGTTAGAAAAAATGTTTGGATAGAATAAAAATCATGAGGACATAAAATTCTAAGTTTGAGAGAGCACCATAATGAGTCACATGACCATCCACCAGTCCTTGAATGTCACTTCTAACAGGAGCTGAAAGCAAAGGGAAGGAAGGTGAGAACAAGGCAAGACTGTGAGATACTATTACTCTCTAATACCTTAAAACCCTTTCAGCTCCTGTGACTGAAGCAGATGCAATTCCTCTCTCTTTACCAGTCCTAGTAGGAATGTCTTTCATTAATTGACTATTTTCCCCTTGATTCCACATAAACCTTTGCCATCCATGATGTCCCTTTGCAGGAAGATCTACAGTTCAGCTACTGGCCAAGTGAAGAATCACAGCCTTTTGCTTACTTCCAAACTGCTCCTATCACTTCTATCTGATGTCTCCAGATGCTTGTAGTGGAAGAGAGGTCAACAGTCACTGCCCAACCACTCTTTCTGTTCTCATATGTATACATTCTGTGGGCATATAGATGAAATATTGGAGTAGATCACAGAATCATTCAGGTTGGAAAAGACCCTCGGGATCATCGAGTCCAACCATCAGCCCGACTCTACAAAGTTCTCCCCTACACCACATCCCCCAACAGCTCATCCAAACGACCATTAAACACATCCAGGGATGGGGACTCCACCCCCTCCCTGGACAGCTTATTCTACTGTCTGACCACTCTTTCTGAGAAAAATTTTTTCCTAATGTCCAGTCTGAACCTCCCCTGTTGCAGATATTGGGTAGTGTAACAGAATAGATATTGGAATTTGGTATAATAATATAAAGTCTTTTGATAGACTGATTGATTCCTCCCCCCAAGTTGTCACAAGGCAAGAAATTTCAAAGGCTTCATCTTAAACATTTCTGCATGAAAAAAATTAAAAATAGCAGAATTTCTTTTGAAACAAAAAATCCGGCTTCTGCTAAGCACTGCTGTTGAACAAGAACATTCTGCGGCACTTTTCCTCTATTGTTTCTTTCCAGAGACAAGCTCTGTGCTGTCTCCTTTCCAGGTGACGTCTGTTACCAGTGAGAGGATGCGACAGGCAGTTTAGAAGTTTCCTTTTTCACCTACTCAAGAAAGAAAAGCTCTGAAGCTTGCAGTGGTGAAGCAATTTCTTGCCATTTTCTCTTTGTGCTTAGCTGCAGGTTTCTACCTCTGGTCTGCAGCACCCCAGGGAAAATACATACTACTTGTAAGCTCTCAAGACAAGGTAACTCGCTGAAGGAAGTCATAATCAGGAGGCTTAAATTAGCTGTAAAGCGGGCTGCATCTTCACTGAAAAATACTTAGATGTTGCATACTGATCGAAATTGAAAAGAGAGGGCAGCCATGGATGTGGTGGTTAACAGAGAAATGACAGAAACAGCATTTTTTCTTCTCCCTCCTATGTCCTGAAATATTGCTTCTCTTCTGTTTTAATTTATGCACATTTTTGGTCTCTATCCATTCTAACCAGAGCAGTGCATAGGCTTTCCTCTCCTAGATGATTTGCATTGGTTTTGTTTTTGGTTTTTTCCACTTTTTTTCCCTCTCCTCATTTGCCCCTTTTCCTTTTCTCCAAAGAGCTTTCTTGCATAGAAAATGGCAGCCACCTGCTCCTATTGTGAGGCTGCTCGAAAATGCGGCCACTTTACTGAACACAACTGCCTTTGGGCAGAAGCGGGCCCAGCTGGGACTAAGATCTACAAGTGGACAATTAGCAGCCAAGTAGTGGACTAAAGCTGGTTATTTTTATTGCTGCCCTGAGGAGATAGGTCAAGCAAGGCAAAACATTAGTATAACCAGCAAACTGTAAGCATCTGAAGCTTCTGCAGGCCCCAAAACGTCTGTGTGCTACGTTTCTGCACAGCACTGGGTAGCAGCAGGAAGATGTTTTTCTCATCTCAATGTTTGTAGCAAGAAAGCTATTGAAAAAGAAGCATGAAGAACCCTTGATTATTATTTTTTGTGTCTCAGTTTTAAAAGCCAATTTTGGTTGGTTTTTTTTTTTTTGCTCACCATGTTAGGATTTTTCAGGGCTGGCTGCCAGCACCACCAGTCACTGACGGTGCCAGAATGGCATCTTCCACTTGTGTGTGCATGAGGTGAGATGGTGACCCTCTGTGCTAAACCCACAGCTCCAGAACCAGCCCAGAGACACACTGCAGACTCCAAGTGACCCATCTGTCCAGCCCTGCTGCCAGAGGAACTAAAAAGGAGGTGACCACGGTTTTCTTACGCTTCTTTGCGCATCAGCACCGTCAACCAACAGTGCTGTTTGGCAAAGCTGGGCTGTCCTGTGAGGGGAGGATGTAAATCAGAGGTGGGTGTTGCGATGGAGAAGTAGCCTTAAGCTGTGGCTATGCCAGTGTGAAACTGCAAAGCCTGCTGGGAATGACTTCCCTCATCACAGACATCTGGCTGCGTTCTGCTTCTTTCCAATTTTCAGGCGTGTTTTATTGCAGGAAATGGGACATTAGAGACAGAACTGGAACCTGCTTGTCTGAATCCTCCACTGTTACGACTGCTCTTCAAGCCACAGTGACACCCCATGTAGTGCCAACCTGGCAGCTGAGTTCCCAGAATAGATGCACATGGTTTTTTTTTAAATCTGTTGTGATGTCAGAAAGTTTCCCTTTTTAGCTTTTGCCTCATCTATCAGCTATAACTTGCCTGTGGTTGCTGAGCCATAAATAGAGGCTAGCAGTTAACATAGGCTGAGATTCACAAAATCACTTGAAGAAGTTAAAGATCATTAAGAGGGAGCCGGAATCTCCTACATGGCTTTTATTGCCTTAACCTCATGACACGATGAGAGTGGTGAAAATGTGATGGAAATACACAATACTTCATTGTAATGCAGGGATGCTATTCTAACATATTTTAAATCTATCATCGTGCAAGACTTAAGGCACCAAGTAGATAAGTATTTGCTTGGCTTAAAAAAGTCAAAGGCTGAGAAGGAGGGACAGACAGAGGGACTTGTTCTCCACTTCAGGGCACGATTCATCTCTCCCTGCAGTGACTGGAAGGAATCACCTCCTAGAAGCGGACTATAAATGCAGCTTTGGGTGGAAGCCTCATATGCTGACATCTGAGCCATCCATGTCAGAAGTGAAACAAGGAACTATTCTGCACACCTGGGGGTGCCTGCAGCTCCACCAGTGAAGCTCCCTAGCAGTCGGGGTTCCTCAGCACAAGCTGAAAGCTGCTGGGGGCCCGGCAGGGTGAATCCAGACTGTACCCCCCTCACTCCTAAAACCCTCTGGGACCTTCTGAGGTGGTGCCAATTGGCAGGGCACTGACCAGTAGTCTTCCCAGACAGACCAAAACCCATCTCAGTTCTAAAAATAGATTCAGTCAAAGCATTGAACATCTCTGCCACAACCAGTGAATCAAAAACATCACGGAGTACAAAGAGCAACATGAATCTAGCTAAGAGGTTGGTAGAAATGTTGTACATCTAAGCCAGAAGCATTTGCTGTTCTTTCTTTCTAGTTCTTTACCACAAAGCAAGAACATGCAATGACACAACGCCTGCAGATACACTCACGTGCATCCACCTCTTAAGGAGCTTGTGAGCACACCCAGGGATCATCTATTGCTCTGGTAGTGGATAAAATCTTGCTTTGCAGTGTCAAATCCTGTAGAGGAGAAAGGCCAAAACTTTAGGGGGGAAAGCAAAACATGACAAAAACTCCCCCACCACCACCCCAACAGTAAAGCACCTCATCTTTCTATCTCTATTCACTTTCTCCTATCTCCCCAGCTCAGAAATCACAGCTTTTCTTAAATACTCAGAAATGATTACATGGTGAATTTTGGAAAGAAAAAAGACTGCTTCTTCATATGTGACTGCACATAAATCCCAAATTAGGCGGGACAGAAGGCTTCTTCCAATTCCTTTACTAAATGTCTCTCCTTAAGGAGATGTGCAAAGACTCTCCCTTGCCCACCTCAGCCCCCCTTCATTCACCTCCTTACATTTTCTGAAATTCAGGTTAAGCAATTCCAGATCACCCATTGTACCTGGTAACTCTCAGCCAAGCAGAGCTAGGGAGCGACACTTGAAGCACCTCATGGGAAAACTCCCACATGGCAGCAGGTACATTTCTGCAGCATGGAGTCAGAGCACTGTGCTGCAACACAAGAAATAGCAAAGGTCAGAGTCAGATGGGGGCTGGTGCCTAAGACAGGTTTGTCAACAGCTGGTATCAGTCATTTCCAGATTCTTTTTACTTTTGAGTTGGAATCTTCACCCTTTCACACCTATGGTTAAGGACAGATTTACTATTCTACCATAGTACCTTCAGCAACAAGACTAGGTCTTTCTCTATCTGATCATCATATCACCATATTCCACACCCCTTCCCATTTTTTTTTTTAATCTTTTTTAAATGGCTGAGGTTGCCAAGCCATCTCTGACTTCTTTTCCAGCTCTGTTTCCCTGGGAGCCTTTTGTAAGAGCACAAAGTCATGGCCCAGTCACCTATTGCACAGTTACTTGCTTCTAGTTGCTACGATGCAATTAGTCATCAACAAAAGAGATAAATCAAACTACATTGCACCAATCAGCACCTTTTTTTGGTGGACAACTGGGTCGGCTATAGCACTATTAGCTGTATGGGGTCCCGTGCTGTAACGAGTGTTCAGCCCCAGAAGGTCCTCTTGCATGTAAACCAGGAAATCCACAGACAGGATCCACACAGCCATGAGAAAAAGATCTCCAGAACAAGGGGAATATATGGTCTCCAGTGAACATTTCTGAAGCTGACTGTCTTTGATCCCAAACAATTAAAGAATGGAATCATAATTATTTTGAAAATACAGCCATAACCACTCCTTTCCATTACTGTAGGACAAGCAACAAGAACACAGTTCTGCCTGGAATAATTTCTTCAAGAGAACTGCAGTGAGCTACAGAAGATAGTGCAGAACGTATAAAAGCACATCTCTAGGATTATTTATCTCTGTGGTAGAAGTACAGGTCTCTGCCTGGTGACTTTCAGGTTGTTTCAGATTGAAATTTTCCAAGAATCCCTATTTCAGATTAAAGATTTATGAGCTTCATGGTGGTGACAGTACGGCAAGTTTGCAGGTGATCTGTCCAAAGGCATCCAGTATTTGAGGGCAGAACTATTTTAATCCAGAGGGTTTGTTTTGATTTTCTTTTTTTTTTTTTTTTAAAGAAAATAGAGGAGACTTGCACCTTTGAAATGCTTAGATACATACCTAGATCGGCAGTCAGGTTATAAAACAAAGTTCAGTAAATTCACTTATCTGTTACACTTTAATATTAGTTTTGCTAATTGAAGATTCGGTGCTCTTTCACTTAAACCAGTACAGAGCCTGCAGTAAGGTCAAAGATGGAACATTCCTGTGCCCTGTACAACTCCTGCTCATCCCTGGCAGGTTTTCATCTCTTTACCAAGATATCCCTTCAGGGAATGGGCCTGCTCACCCAAAACACCTGCTAGTCCAGACATGGCAACAACAAGTCCTCCTGAATTGTCTCAGCAGTTCTCCAGTACTGAGCAAGCTGACCTTAAAACTTGATGTCAAGACCTTGATGGCTTAGCATATTCAGAGCCCCTGATCAACTCGCTCTTGTCAATCTATCCTAAATTAGTTTCCAGTAAATTTATAAGGTATTCATCTTCTAGGATTTGTTTGCTGCCTTCAAGCTACGCTTTGCAAGAGACTTACACACTGAGGGTTGTAAAACAAGTATATGTAATCCCTTTCGCGTGGAGATTCGGGGCTGAATTTGTGGGAAGACAACTTCATGGAAACATAATTCCAACTAAAATTAGTGAGAGCAAAAAAATAAAGGGAGAGCAAGGGGCTATGAGATTATATCATGCAATTTTCTGGGATAATTTCAAATCCGATTTAAGACTTCAGTTCCCAAGGCCTGCCACTAGGTGGTAATACAAACTAAAATAATAAAAGTGACTTGGCATTATCATCTCTACCGACTGGGGCCGCAGGAGTTTCCCAACATTGCAGCACAGCCCCTCTATGCCTGTGAGCCCAGCAGAAAGCCACTTGTCCCTTCAAAGCCCAGCATACTGACATTACCTTCTAACCACAAAAACTTGCAGCAGTTGGGCTACAGATTTCCAGCTGTGCTAGAAAAGCACGTTGCACAGTTGTACATGCCAGAGGGGCTGGCTGGTGTGGGCACAGGACAGAGCTAACCCATGTTGTAGTCTCCTCTAGGACCCCGACTACACACCAGACAAGAGCTTTAGGTGAGTCTTCGCTCCACGTTCATGCAGACACCTCCCTTCCCAGAAGCTCTCCATGCCTTACGCACTGCTCCCAACCGAGCTGGGCTTCCCGACCCGCAGTTCAGAGAGGAAAACAAGTTTTTCCTGGACATGTCACAGAAATGACTGGGGGGGCCCGGCTAGGCTTTGTGTAACATTAGCCCCTTCTAGCTCTGATATCCCACTCCTCCACTGCATTTAGGGTGAAGGGGACATAGGCCACCTCCATTTTCTGCTCACAAAGATCCCAATTTATCTCAGATTGCTTAATCCACTGAAAAGCATTCAGTAAACCCGTGAATAATTGTAACCTTCAGCTTGCCTGGAGCAGTTATCATATCAGACATCATAGCAGGTCCTTTAACAGGGTGACATAATTTGGGGGTCCAGGAACATCTGAGATATTCTGGGACAGAGCCAGGCTTTCAGCAGAAAACCTCACTGCCAAGCTTGAGGATGCCTATGGATGGCAGGGTGTTTTAGCAAAACAGTCCCCACCTAAACAGAGCTTTTTAAAACAGTAGGTACTCATGGAAAATTACTGGATTTTGGGTATAAAAGCAGCCTCAAAACCAGTATGAGCTCAAAGCCAGTTCAGAGCTCATCTTTCATCATCTAGTCACCAACAAAACCAGTGCTTCGGTAGAGGCACCCAAGCAGATGCACCTGCTTTGACATCTTTCTCCCAAGACCATCTCTTATATTTTCATCAGGTTTGTTACCCTGTGATTACCTGAACTACTTTGGTCTCATCTCCTGTGGCTGTGGTGATGAGAGTGTGGGGTTCACTGCTCTTCAGCTATCCCCTGTGGCCCATTCCTGGGATTTTTCCTTCCTTCACATACCTTTTGGCCTGACTTTATCAGAACCACCAGACTTAGAGCTTCAACTGCCCATTTCTAATCTTTCCTGCATATACTAGAGAGCATTCTTGGTCCATGTTGTACAAGGTGGTCACACAGCTTCAGGAGCCCAGCTTCTCTTCAGATGCGAGATGACATGCATGAGGAATAGGAGAATTTTTCTATTACTGAATAGGGTCATTCATTACATTTCTAGTGAGGCAAACCCAGGATACAATGGTCCTGGCCGCAGAGGGCTCCCAGGTGGTGACACTTGCCTTTCCTCTTAAGGAAGGTCTCCACAGAGCATTCCCCTCACAATGGCACATGTACCCAGGCAGGGGCTCCACCTACTGCTGCTTCCACAGAGATTACCATCTCCCTCTAGCAAGACTTGAGCAGTCTGGAAGGAAAATCTTAAGTAGAACATTTAAAACACTGAAATAAATGGGACTGCTCAAAGCACCACACTGCTCAGAAGGTGTCAGGAGCTAAATTATTCCAGAAGCACCGAACCATATGCTGTCAGGAGCAATCCAGTGTTGGCAGAGAGAGGATGGACAAAGCAGCCTGATAGATCCTTTCCTTCCATTCTAGCATCTATAATTTCTCTGTTAATGACTCGTAATTGCATCCTACATGTCAGGACACATTTTGATTCCTTGCTTGATAAAGCACTGGGGCCAGTAAGATCATTCAATTAACTGCACAGTCCAATACCTCCCCCAGCGCCAAAACCTCCTGTCCTAAATCGGCCAGGATTGTCTTTCTGTACCTCTGCAAGGGCCCAAGGGGGAAGGGAGCAGAGCAGAAAGAAACATTCATTCCCCTCATTTAAAAATGTAAAACACATTCAGGACTGCGTGTAATAGTGTTGTAAATCTTATTTCCATAAAGTACCTCCAGGGCTAATTCATGAGACATTAATCATATTCCAGCTTCTCCCAGCTGTTAACTCATCTGCAGGGTTTTTAATAAAAGATTTTGTGTGCATTTTCAAGAGGCAAAATCATACCAACAAGGGCTGCTCTACTCGGAGCAGAGACTTCCATGGTCTGGAACAAAGGCCAACTTAGAAGCTCCCAAGCCCAGCAGGTTTCACACCCCAACTGAGCGCTCCCCAGCTCCAACCAGGGTTACCTCACCCTCCATTCAATGACGCCCTATGGTGATGAGGTTTGGCTAAGGGACAGGCAGTAATATATTTCCAGGTCACTTCCTTCAAGTGCAATCTGATTTATTCTCAGCCAGTTCATTGGCATTGTTCAGTGGCAGAACCCTTAATTATTCCTTTAAATCTCATTTCAAATTCCAAGCACTGCTTCCCTCCTCACTCCCGCCTCCTTCTAGCCTCCCAGAATTATAATCTGATTTGTGGATAAACACACTGTTTCCTTTTATCCCACCTGTCTGAAAGCTCTTCTGTCCAGGAAAGGCTTCGTTTCATCTCCATGTCGTGTTGGGGAGGTGACAAGCTCTCAGGGGCATGGGGTCTGCTGTCTCAGGGACCAGGGAACACCATTGTCCCCAACTGGGGAATGCCACAGCACATCCAGAGGGATGGGATACACCTCTTTAAAATGCTGCACATACAAATCTCCCTTGGCAAGACAGCAAGTGACTCCAAGTTGCTGCAGCAGGATGACCAGGCATTGGTGTGCTGCATTACAATGTCTGTTTAAAGTGCTCCTCCACTAACATCCCCCCCACCCCACCCCACAGCCCCACCTGCATCTATCTGCTCACTCATCCCATGGGCCTCACCAAGTCCTTGACTCTTTTTGCTCCTTGCAAAAGCAACCTCTCAGATTGCCAAGCTTGTTCCTCCCCATTCAACTTGTATGTTTTTCCTCTAGGTGAGCTTGTGATGGCAGGGGAGAGCTGGCCTCGTGTTACCAGCCAGGCAGCAGGTCTGCCTGCAGCCCCTTCTTCCTCAAACTCCTTTTCCATATGCAAAGACAGATTTGGGAGGATTGCATTGTCTAACTCCATCCCCTAAATCAGCTTGCTGGCTAATCCTGTTTTAAGTGTACTCCACATTCAAGGGAACATCACTGTGGTTGCAGAAGCCCCTTTCTTGCCCCACTTAATTACACAGAATAACATTAAAACCAGCCTCAATCTACAGGAGCCCAATTGTCAAAGAGAAAGCAGCAGAGGCTTCCCAAAAGCAGTTTCCTCTCCACTGTGAAGGCTGTAAAAATTAAAAGCCAGAAGCCAGCTGCATTCATCAAAAAGAGAGAAATCTGGGCATCTTCCCAATATCAGGACAGGTAGTTTGTAGTAGCAGTGCTCACTCAAGGTAGTATTCCCTCCTGATAATTTTTCTTTGAGTTACTTAACTACTTAAAAAAAAAAAAAAAAAAAAAAAGCAGCCATTTTTAAAATGAAAGATGTCACTTCACACTGAAGTGTCCAGGTGTTTAGATCTGTTGTTTTCCAAGGGAAGTGTTTCAACTTTTTCTTTCCTTTTTTTAGCTGAAGTTAATCAGCAAATTTGCCTCAATTCTTCAAGCTGTGTCTTCAGAAAAAGAAATTACTGGTGTTACTAAATCTAGGGAAACTTTTCTATCTTTTTTAAAAACAAAAGGATGTGGGTAATAGAAAGCCAAATTAAGCATAGGTGGGACTGCATTAGATTTAGACAGAGCCACAGTGAGAGACATGTCTTAGTTTTTACTGAAGGAGTAAAGGTGTAGAAGTTTAGGAGTAATTGGTGGTGGGCAAATAAAGCCTCCATATTTCAGCTTGTGCAACTTTCCCTGTAGTTTTTTTCCTTAAGGACCGGCTTCAACTTTCTACTCTTAAGATAAGCAGTTGCGCTGTCGGTGCCCTCCAAAGATCCCAGATGTGCAATGGGACTAGCGGCTATTCCCAGCTTCCCTCACAGCTGCTTGGCCAACTTGAAGGACCCCAATAGCTGGTTTAAGGCTAACGGGGGCCTCCAGCTGCTCACAAAAACCAAGCATCCCTCAGCATTGGGTGACCTTTCAGCCAGCTACATCACAAGTGATGCAAAGGCCGTCGCTGCCTGGACAAGCCATCAAACCAAGACACTGTACTTGCACCCAGGCTGGCTCCTGCTGTACAGCAGATGACTGGCATTTGCTGGTAATGGGGACCTAGCTCTAAACCCACACTGAGCACACAAACCAGGGGACGTCTAACCTCACCAGTAAGTCATTCAAGGGTGCATGAGGATAGAGCAAAAAAATACCTGAGCAAATCACAGTCAAAATGCTGATTGCTGCTGCATTTTGGGTAAGAAAGTACAGTCCGTGCTCCAAACCTTTTGTCTGTTGACACCTACAAAACTCATCTCCCCAAGCTCAGCACTGGCAAAAATGCATTCCCTTGGGACTGCACCCTTGTTTCCTGCTCTGTCTGCAACTCTCTCCCCAGAAGAGCTTGCACTGTCTCTCTCCTCCCTTCTCTTTACTGGTGCTTCTTCCATTCTAGGAGCCTGCCTTCAGAGATGACAGTCCAATATTGTAGCTATTCCAGATAGGCCACTCTCCAAAGAAAGGAGAACATTTTCCTATGATTAGAAGACTCTCTCCTATTAATCCACTGCCCATCATGCTGCAGGCCTCAGTCTTTCCTCCTGTTGCATGTCAACTTAATCTTTCACACCATAAAACAGCATTCCAGCACTACCTCATTAAAGGCAGAAAAATTCAAGAGCGTGCTATCTAGCACCCTGTATCACAGCTAAAATATGGTCTTGCAAGTGATAGAGCCAGCAAAAAAACCAACAAGAAACACCCCCACCCCATGATTCCTTTTCTCACCTTTCTTTTGCTTTCATTCCTAAAAGATGATGTTTTTGTTCTAGTATTTCTCTATGTTCCCCATTGTCCCACACAGCCTTTTACTATGAGAAAACAGACTCTCCACATCATTATCAACCTTATTCACACTCTGAATTTGTTTTCTGTATTTCACCTTAGACAGTACCATTTGTACCACTGCTGTTATTTGTGTACTTCTGAATAGTAAAAAAGCCAACACCAAGTGCTATTAAACCTATGTGATACTAGCAGTTATCTACATATTTTCTGTGGGCAGCTTAATTTGGTCATCTTGGATAATCTATCTGTTTTCTTAGTGTTATGCAGTTTAGATTGATTTTGCTATTATTTTCAGCTCCACAGGAAAGAATATTGGTAAATAACCTTTTTTTAAAAGTTGTGACAATCGTTAACTGTCAACACACCATCAGACAATCAAACTGCCACCAGCGGAGATTACTCCATAGGAGGGAAAAGACCACAACTCTCAGACCAGGCTCAGGCAGAGCTAGTACTCAGTGAACACAGCAAAAGCCAGACAGTCCTCCCACTTTTGGCCCCTCACAACCACCAAAATCCAGTTTTCCTCTGTGAAGAGAGGCATTATGGCCACATAAGGCTGCTGCATGTTCTTGCACCTCTGGAAGGGTGCAGGCACACACAAGACATAGCTCTGAGTCTGATCTTCCCCTACAGAGCTCAAACCTGCCAGGTCAAATCCTGTAGCCAGGCATGCAACAAGCTGTCTGACAACTGCCCCGCTTGCAGGTCACCTGTTGGTACTGCCCCGCATCCCCTCAGTAACACATCCCTGAGCACAGTAGGGGAAAATTAAAACCACCCCAAGCTCTAAGCTCCAGACCTAAGACATAGGCAAAGCCAACTTTTCTGTTCCCCAATCCAAGCAGTTCCACATCTTCAGATCCTCATCTTCACACTGAACCCTCCTGCTTCACCCAGCCCCTAGCCAATAATACAACACAGCACACCCCAACACTTACCTAAAAGCTTACATCAAAAAACTACTCTCTGAACTCCACCACCAACCCAACCCTCCTCCTAAAGCAGTCCTCTCCTGCTGGGCTTTGCCCTTTTTAGCTCTATCTCAGTACAACTGTGGCAGGCAGGGCTGACTGAACAGGGCTTGTGAAAAACAGGGCAGCCCTGTTATATGTGAACACCAGTTCTTTTGAGCTGAGGCACCTCTTTTTCTCCTCTAAATTTAAGATTTCAGGAAGTCAGGGAGAAGTATACCTCCTGTTTACAAAGCACTGTTCTTGTAGCAGCACAACAGGGCTTGATGCTCCTCTACAAATTATCTGCAGGTATCATAAACAGGCTCCTACTGCTGCTTGCTCCCAGGATTAAAATTGTCTGGGGACTGGGACATAGATCTCCTAGCAACAAAGATCCTTCTCCTTACAGTTTCTAATTCATAAGATGTCAAAGCTATCTATCTGGCATCTCCTATCCTTAAGAAGCAATCCACGCTCCATTTCACTCCAGCCAATGTGGCCACTTCATGGCTCAGAACAGCACACATCACTTACTGTTGCAATCTGCAGCACAGCTGCACCAAGGGCAACACTCTTCATTTCCCAGAAGATTATATGAAGTCTTTAACCAGGCCAAATACTTTAAATAAACAATTGAAGACATGTTAACATTCTCAGAATTCTTGAACACAAACAGATGGAACGATAGATGCAGTAGATTAGTTTGGGTACAATGTGATCCAACATGATCATATAGTTCACCTAGAGTACTGTGTCCAGTTCTGGGGACCCCAACATCAGAAGGACATGGACCTGCTCGAGCGAGTCCAGAGGAGGCCATGAAGATGCTCGGAGGGCTGGAGCACCTCCTCTGTGAGGACAGGCTGAGAGTTGGGGGTGTTCAGCTGGAGAAGAGAAGGCTCCGGGGAGACCTTATAGCAGCCTTCTGGTACTTAAAGGGGGCTACAGGAAAGATGGGGAGGGACTCTTGATCAGGGAGTGTAGTGATAGAACAAGGGGTAATGGTTTTAAACTGAAAGAGGGGAGATTTAGGTTAGATATAAGGAAGAAATTCTTTACTGTGAGAGTGCTGAGACACTGGCACAGGTTACCCAGAGAAGCTGTGGCTGCCCCCTCCCTGGAAGGGTTCAAGGCCGGGTTGGACGGGGCTTTGGGCAACCTGGGGTAGTGGAAGGTGTCTCTGCCCATGGCAGGGGGATTGGAACTAAATGATCTTTCGTGTCCCTTCCAACTCAAACCATTCTGTAATTCTATGATACTCAAGTGATTCAAGCAAGGGAACCACATGCAATGCACCACTTAAAGAAAAATAATGTGTTTTCTTGTCAAGAGCATCAAGATGTTCTCACACTAACCCTCATGCCGCATACACTTCCCATAAAAATATACCTTGCTATCATCCATGGCAACATGACCTCAGGTCCCTCAGTATTTCTCTAAGTGAGCATCATAGGGCAGATTTTGTTCCCACACACCCTGGATTACAACAACTCCAGGGGAGACTCCAGCGGAGCATTTCCAGTGAGGCCTGTGCAGGACTGACAGCACAACAAGTTTTGTCCAAGGAGAGATTTGAACACCAGGCAGGGAGGAGAATCAGCAAATATCGAGCCTTAATTTTATGTTCAGACAGGCCTTCACATCTACTTCTCGCTCAACTCCACATAATAGGCTGCCCTTTTCCTAAATATTTATTTGAAAACAGTTCCCGAGTTTATCCTGGGAGCTGGAAAGAGAAACTCTGAGGTTTCTGTATCACAGGCAAAGCTGCCTGTGCCACACCAGCCCAGGTCTGTCTGAAAACAGCATCTCTCTCCCCAGGCAGGCTTTTGAAGAGCTGTCACACCATGAAGTCTAACGTCCAGCTCGTGTGCCCTGTTCTTGGATGCTAGCCTTTCACTGTTCATACTTGGTTTCATTTTGCTGTCACAGCAAGAAGAGCCACTGCAGAAACTGCAGCAGTTGTAGTCGCTAGGTCTAGGGGTGGTGTAACCTCCGTGCAAAGGTGGCAGCCCTGATGCCATGGTGGCAGCCAGGTGACCACTGATGTTTCTTCCTGGCAGAAGGGTCATGTTCTAGCTGAGGGCTGACACTGACACCTCAATTTACCTCCTTCCCAGACATTTCACCAAGCCATCCCCTTAGCAAGTGGTTCCTGGAGTGGTTTGTGGGGAGGGGTGGGACTTACTTAACGCAAATACTTGCGTGGCTTTCCCCACCTGGGGCACTGTCAGCGTCCTTGCTTTTCCCTTGGTACTGAGACTTTTTTGTGGCTCTTGTCTCTCTTGGGAAAAGGACCAGTATACATGATGATCAGACAGTCTGATAAAGGAAAAATTACACGTATTACAGGATAAAGCAAAATGAAATATTTTTTTCAGGCCCCTGTGTGCACTAATAGGCTCTAGTTGCCTAGACTAGCCTCTTCTGGGACCCCCACCCATCACTCATGAGTCTAAGAGCTATAATTAAGCTCTGGCAGTTTCTCGCTTTATCTTCCACTTCTCCTGACTGAACTGCTGCATGGGAATTATCTTCCCTTGCCTGATGATGACCACAGACTCGTCAGAGCCTCTTACTGTCACCAGTCTGCCTTGTTCAATGTGGTGATGTTGCACCCTGGCTGATGAGGGTACTTACTGCTGGCACTGTGGTCACCCTCTGCCCCCAGCTTGGTTCTCCTTCCCTTGGCTTTCCTTTCCCGATAGATTTCATGGGTAGACGAGATGGGAAAGGGAGGATGGAAGGAGAAAAACCTCACCCTGTGCTCAGACTGTCACTGGATAAACAGCAAAGCCTAAGCCAGGATGTGATTGCTGTTTGCAGCAGGCAAATCTAGAAATTAAAGAAATAAGTCACCTAGTAGGTGGGGAATACAATGAACCACACTTTCTACTGTCCCGTGCACAACCCTTTTACTGACCTCAGAAAGACGGAGGGGATAAGACCACACAGCTCATGTGCTTGATTGTAAGTGTATGATTAGCTTGTGGAAAGCTGCATTGCCAGAATACAGCTCAGCTCTGGTGAAAGCTTCTGGCAAACTCCTACCGCTTTCAATAGCATGCATGGAGAAATCCAGGAACACCAGGCGCTCTGTTGATGTAACTTGATGGATTTGTCAAACACATTTTTGCAATTTTACCATGTTTTTATGTGGTGCAGAATCACGAGCTTTTTCTGCCTTTGATACAGCTTAAATGCCTTGAATTGCTTATAATGGAAAGCTGACCTTTTGCGTGCTGGTGCTGTACCACATCATGTTGAGGCAGGGAGTTTAGAGGCAGCGTGTGCCAAGGTTAGGAAGAGAGCAGTTTGCCACAGTGGGACTGTACTATGTGTGTGAGTCTTGACTCGGGAAGGTGGGAGGTGAGCTGTATGGGCAGTATTACCAGCTTTGGGAGGATGGGAGCATGTCCCTGGGACCAGCAGAGCTCCCTTACACTGGGTTTGCAGGATGGCACAGGAAAAGTGTTCCCATCCCTTGGCAGAGAGCGCGGGGCCCATGCAAAGGGCAGCAGGGAGGAGAGGACTTCTGGGTGGTGTGGGCAGACCATGGCGAGGAGATGGCTGCCTGCACACTGTAAGGGATAAATGTGTCTTGCTCTGCCAGGTGGTGTGGCCTCAGTGTCTGAAGAGAGGGTAAGTGTCCCAGAAGGTACGGGGAAAGAAGTGTCAGATCTTGCTAATTGTCCTGTGGGCGAGGGAAGGGAGAGCGGCCATGCTCTGCAAGATACAAATGTGCCTGAGAAGTCGGATGCATGTTGGGTCAGGAGATGTGTTTGCAGTTCCATAGGTGAGATGCTGGTCCCCTGGGTCCTTAAGTTAGGGCTCTTCACAGCCAAGCTCTGTCTCTGGCCCTCCCCGTCCCCTCTGGCGAGGGTGGCCCCACACAGAGCACATCCTCAGCACAACTCAGGGTCAGATCCCTCTTGCAGAGGATTTCTTCTGCTTTCTGTCTCTCCCTTTGCAGCACGCAAGGGCTCCCTGGTTACTGCTGTATTTGAAGACTTGAAGAAACTCACTTTCTTTCAGGCAGTCTTCAGAAGAGTCCCTCTTGGAGCAATTTAAACTCTTTTTCCCTTAAGTAAGGCTTTGGCTGACAGCAGCTGCTCCACTGTCAGTGATGACAAGTGGAGAGGAGTGTGGAGCCGAACATGAAGGAGGAGCAGAAGGAACAGTAATGGAGAGCAGCAGCATTGCAGTGGCTTGTTAGTTTTGGCATCAGCCAAACTGGAAACAGAGATGTGTGGGAAGCAAGGTCAGGGGAAAGTGAACAGCAGAGAAGCTGCTGAACATCTCAGCCAAGACTTTGTACGGTTGCTCAGCATTAGCACCGCTGGTGCTGTTGTAAGGATATTTCAAGCTGTTATTAGTCCCCGATCCTTGCAAGCCTGACTGCAGCAGTAGATACGGGGTGGGAGCAGGGTTTCTGCAAGACCTAAGTCACAGACTTTGACTGCTGCCTTCAGAAGTTGGTGGTGGGTGGTGCTGGGGTCCCCCATGCCTGTGACTGAGGTCAGAGCCTGACCAAGTTCCTTTACGGGCCACCACTAAGACCATCTATGTTGTGTTGCATCTCTTGGCCCCACAGATGTAGAAAGGATGTATAGGCTAATGGGGCATGAAATTATGGTCTCAGCCACTCCTATAGTCCACTTGGACAAAACAGTGCTCTGCCTTCTTGTCAGGGAACAAATGAGGACTCTTCTGAATATGTGTGGGGTCCCTACTTACCACACAAGCAGACCCTGTGAACTGCGGATATATTGCCTGTGTTCACACAGACAGGAACCGTTAACTGGGGACAGGCAGCAGCACTCGGGAAGACAGAATAGCTTTGCACTGGAGACTCCTTCCCCATTCTCCTGGTTGGTCCCAGTCTGAGACCACCTGTGCTAATGCTCGGTGGAAAGCAGAAGAGGTGGAGGAGGTGTGGGTGCTCCCTGGATAGCGGCACAGGCACCAGGGGCCATAGGAACTCACTCCTGCTTGTTTCCAAGCCTAACCCTGTCTCTTGGACTCAGTGCAAAGAGCCTCAGACATCAGGTACATTAACAAGTAGGCTTTAATGGTCCTCAGCAGGCAACCTTGGCCCTGCCAGGCTTCCCGCAGCACAGTTGGGAAGATCAAAGCTGTCATGTATGAGTGCCAACCTGACTGATGGTGACACAGGGGAACAAATACGTTTAAGCAGGAGGGATAAGGCTCTGCCCAGGTCTTCCCTGACAGCGGTGGGAGTTTGGAGAGCAGGTGGGGTTGATCTGCTATCCTGTCCTGGGTCAGGAAGGATGAGGAGCAGGTAGGGGAGGAACTGGTCCCCAGCCCAGTTTCACACAGTGCTACGTGGGAGTGACTCAGGTCCTGGCACTGCAGTTTTCAGCCCTTCCCTCTGCTCTGAGTGCATGGGGACAGTCTCTCCTTCTCCCTCCAGGCCCCTGCTCTGTAATTCAGAGAGGCACACTGAGCTCGAGCCTTTTCAAACCCCTCATTGGGAGCCCGAGAGGGGGATGGGGAATTTCCCTGCAGTGATCCCACTTCTGATGCTGACTTTGTAACAGAGACTTATCATGAATTAATTATGCATTATTAGCATCCATTATTCATTCCTATTATGTGTACATACATGTATGGTGCTGAATAATAAGGGAATTATGCCAAACAATTAAATGGCCCTCCACCGAGAAACAGCCTTGAGAGGAGGGAGTGTATCACAAACAGAGGGGGTTTAGTGAGGTCTGGCATAAAACTGGATGGGGGAAGGAGGCAAACAGACCGTGCAGGAGGAAAGCCAGGGCAGAAGGCAAGAAACTGGAAGAGACTTATGAATTACAGCTGGTTGAGCAGACTATTTTCCATGCGAGTGGCTGAACCTAAAGCAATCAGAGGAAATTTGGGTCAACCATTTTGGCAAAATAAAATAAGACCTTAAAGATCATTAAAGTCAAGCCTATGTGGTTCCTTCAACAAGAAGAGAACAATTTATTTTATTGTCTTGTCTGGTTTTTAATGTTAGGCTAAACAAAATTTGCATCAGTTTTGAAATTTTAAAAAAGGCCAATTCAAAACATTTCTGGTTGATGTCAAAACAAAAATGTTTCAACATGACCTGCATGCTTTTGGCTGAAACTGTGGAATTTGACCCAAATTTGCACAGAGGTTGAATCTACCTCAAAAAGGAAATTTTTCAGCAATTTGGCATATTTGTGTTGATTATTCATGGCATGGTGGGGAGGGGAGAGGAAGGAATCACCCAGTGCTCATAAAAGAAAAGCAGATCCACAGCTCAGAGATGCAGTTTGTGTGTGAAACAGCAGAGCTGCAGCAAAACCGGAGAGGGGAAGCTCAGGTTTTCAGAATCCAGCTCAATTGATGGAGATAATTACAAGTTCCACATTCCCAATTTCTTCTTCCGGGAATTCTCTTCTTTAATAAACTCATTCTAACAAATTGATCAGAGCCTCTCCGGTACTCAGCACATATCAAAGCCATTTTTAAGATTGAAGAGAACACTTTGGGTGAAAAATAGGAACCAGTGCCAGACTTTATAGAGATCTAAATCTACCTCAGCTGTAATACAATTGAATTAACTTGCTCTCTTCACATGCCCACTACTTAATATATTCATGAATGTCTGTTTCTGAGCTTGGGTCAGTGCTGAAAACAGTCTGAAAGTCTCAGGAGAAGCAAGGACCAGTGGGACTTGCCCATGGTGTTCCCTGTAGGCAGCTCATGAGCTAGGGAGCCCCTGGCAATCTCAGATGAGTAACACACTGCAGTCACCTACCCAATGCAGCCTGGGGACATCTTGTCTCTGTGCTGTTCTGGGCTGACTTCAATAGGCTGAGCCCAGCAAGACAAGTACATTCATGCAAACCTTCTGGAGGGGTTTGGGTAGACGACTGCGTGGTTGGGTCTAGATTACTTCTCTTGGTCCTTTCCAGTTCTTTTTTCTATATTCTCAGTGAAGTGTTTGTACCAGCATAATTCTAGTGAAATAACTAGACAAAGAGTAACTTTTTCACAGGAGCATTCAACAGGCTGAAGACCTTGTTTTCTAAATCAATATAATTAAACCAACTCCAAAAAGAAAATGAGCAACTGCCTAGGTGAGCTTTAAACTGAGGATTTTAAGTGCATTTCATTAGACCTATGCAAATGTTGTGAGGATGCCCTAATTTCCTATTGCAATTTAGTCTGAACCCATGAGGAAAACATTACAATTAACTTCCCTGCCACCAAAACAAACACGTCTTAACCCAAACTGAGAGCACCCAGACTGGTATTGTTGACTTGAATCAGCTACCCGTTCAGATTACTGGTGCAGGTAGAACCTGAGCTATGTGGAGATGGTTTGCTCTCCACACAGAGAGCAATGACCCATTCAGCTATTTCATCTGGCCCATGTTCCTGCAAAAGTCCATGTTTTCAGCTGCTTACAGGAACCAGAAATACAGGGATAGGTCTTATCCTGGACTGCTTTCCTGCTGTCCAGTTAAAAGAGCACTCAATCTAACGTGGGCTTCCCCTTCTGCTCTGTAAGTATAGCTGGAGGGTGAGAAGATGGTTTGCTTTCCTCAGGGAGGCTGGGAAGGAGAAGCTGAGGTTTGCATCAAGATCAACACATCTCGAGGGAGAGAGGGGTCCGAGTCTCAGAATGGGACATTTCTCTGCTGCAACTATAGCTGGGTTTTGTCGTAGTCAGGTCCTGCGGGGAGTTGCAAGTCACTTTTCTCCAAGATGCAGGAGGTTTTTCGCAGCTGCTGAAATTCCCAGTGGTGAGGGCTGAATCAGAGATCCTCACACTCCCCTTTCTGTTCCTCATGCTCTCCCAAACCTGCATCTCTCATATACCCTTTCTACCCAGGAGAGGCTTCATCTGCACAGAAAAGGTTGCATCAGTTTTACGTAACATGGAGTTGAAGCCAAGACAAGCACCTGCACAAACCCTCTTCTTGGCACCCCTTGTGCAAGCTTTCAGTGCCAAAAGCACCTCCTCCTGCTTCTCAGTGACAGCATTGCTAGTCTCAGGGCTTCACAGCCAGTCCCAAGAAAGGGAACGGCTGCTCCGTATCTCTCCTTTGCACCCCTGCCTCCCTTGGTCAGCAAGACTCAGGTACCAACTGGCCCCATTCCTGTCAGACTCAGGAGAATTGTGCCAGCAGCATCCCCCATTGTCATCTGCTGGGTGGCTAAAGCAGCACTGCTGGCCTTGCAGGGGGCTGTGCAAGCTCCCATCATGGCCACAACAGTGACACTATGTTAACAGCTAGAGGCACGCGGAGAGTTTACAGAACGACGTTGGAATGGGCTGCCCAGGGAGGTGGTGGAGTCCCCATCCCTGGAGGTGTTTAAGAATCGGGTCGACATAGCGCTGAGGGATCTGGTGTAGTTGGGAACTGTCAGTGCTGGGTTAATGGTTGGACTAGATGATCTTCAAGGTCCTTTCCAACCGAGATGATTCTGTGATTCTGAGAGCAAGGCACAAAGCCAGCTGCCAGCACTACCTGCCTTTGGCTGGCAGGAGCTCGGCCCTGCAGGCAGGTGCAGGCAGAGCAGGGGCACGGGGAGCAGTGTGCGTGGAGCAGCCAGTGGTGGTTTACCAGCACGATGCTTCTTGGGACAACCCACTGGGCCTTTGTGAGAACAGCAGCAGCATTTTGCAGGCCTGGGACTGCAGAAATGAGCTGCTGGCAGACTGCTCATGCCCAAAAGGACTTTGCAAAGAGCTGGGTGGGTGGCTGACAGCCTGGGAAAGGAGCCATTCAAAAGCAGGGCGAAATAATTTTTCCACTTCAGGTGTGGTTTTGATGTTTCATATGCATTTATTCAGCCTAAATGAGGATGAAAATTTCAAATGGAAAAATAAGTTCTAAAATGGGCCAAATAAGCACATTTGAGCTGCTGAAACATTGTCCTTGTAACTTTTGTGTTTCGTTTCCTTGTTGGTCTTTTAAATGTCATGTATTTTGAGCTATGAGTGAATATAAATTTATGGAAAAAAGATTGACCTTTTTGTTTAGAACATGTTTATATAGGGTTTTTTGGAAATTTTTTGAAAATATATAGTTTATTGAGATCTTCCCTATCCCACATCTACTTTTGGCTTTACAGAATTGTTCTTTGATTACTAAAAAACAAAAAGAATTCATCAAAAAGACTTCATCAAGATACTCACAATCCCTGTCTGGCTTCCTCCAAGGACTATGTATGGCAAGGCCTCACTCTGGTGAGGGTGAGCATGCAGGACACCCAGCTGTGCCGTTTCCCCTCCAACCTTGCTGTACTTTTCATTTTTGGCTGGGAAGGGTGGTCAGGGGGAATTTCATTTTGCTGCTTTAAACACATGCAGGCTCATCTGCAATGAGAACATTGCTGTAGTCATTAAAAGCAAAGAGCACGCTGACTCCCAGCATCAACACCACCATGGAGGGACAAGGTGAGAGCCGGTGTCCCTCCAGGGAGTCAATGACTTTCCTGAGGTGGGGACAACTGGTCTTTTTGGAACGAGGTAAAGACACTCACCAGCCCAGCCTCCAGCCCAGCCATCCCCTGGAGAACAAGGGAAAGACCTAACCATCTATCCTCAAGACATAAATAATCAGTGCAATATCCTCAGCTGGAATAAAAACACATTATTCCCCTGGTTTTCCATCACCACTGCCGATTCGTCAGTTTTTTCACAAGACAAAGCCACACTGACCTGGTCTAGTGATGGTGACAGCCCTATGTTGAGGTTGGCCCAGATGGCCCCCACCACCAGTGCCTAAGGCATGGAAACCTGGGGGCCACCTGAAGGGGAGCCCTCACCAAACCCCAGCAAGGCAGGCCAGAAACCCTCAGCATTGCTAACAGCAGAGGGACAGAGGGTTCCCCCAAGGTGAGCAAACCCTGGAGCTGGTGGGCTCTTCTGCACCCACAGCTTGGCTCACAACCTTGTGGCAGAGGATATGTTATGTCTGAGATACAGCAAGGTTGAATTGTGGTGTTGTAAGGCCCCAGATTAGCAGCGTGTTAGCAAAAAAGCGCTGGCACCATGCAAGATCAAGCAAGAAAGGTCAAATCTATTACATCAACTCCTATTCTGGCTGAAAATATATTTGCTTTTAGCATTAAAAAAAAGTTTCTCCTGGGGTTAGTATTTTTGTGGCATTTATGGGAAAAGCAGACCACCGCTGTCTTGCTTTTCAGGAATATTTTTGGATTTGTTAAGGCTCCTGGGGTGTCCAAAGCTAAAAATATTATTTGGGTTTTGACTGCCAAAAATAAATCAAAACCAAATCCCCAAACAGAAACTCATTAGGTGCTGTTTAAAGGCCAATTAAAAGAGCCCGTATAAAATGGATTGCTAAGTTTGTGTTAGGTCAGCCTGGCCTGGAGCTTGGGGCAGGTCTGGAGAGCTGCAAGTCCCCCTTCTCTCTGCAGGCATGTTCCCTTGCCCTGGTGCCCACCAGAGCTGAGAGCTGTCCATCACTGGGCTAGAGCAGCAGTGATAGCAAATAACAAAATAACTAAAAAATCTTGGTGCCCCACAAGGCCTGAAGCTGATGCTCCCCTGGGGTGCATGTCAGCACTGGCATTTGGGAACAAGATGAGTCCATGGAGACAGAGCTGGGGGTGGGAAGGGAAGAGACACAACAGTGCAGATGAGCCACAGAAGCCATGGTGGGACATCACAAGTTCCCCCGAACAATCTGGTATACGCAGAGGAACTCATTATGATGAATTCCAAGTCCTGAATTTACGTCTTTGAAACTAATACTGTAAGGGAAAAGGTTAAACTATTTTTTTGTTTGTTAATTTTCTTAAGTGGCAGCTCAGATTAGAGCTGGCACCAGAAGGATAAGCACTGAATCCTGAGCTAAATATTTCATTTCCACAGATGCTGACATCAAGCTGGTTACAAAGAAACTCTTCTGCACTGGGTGTTTTTTTGGTTTTGTGTTGTTTGCAGGCTTTCACTTAATTTTATTTATTTATTTTTACACAACCTTCTGCTAAATTTTGGGGTGGTCAAGGGAAAAGATAATTGAGTTAAAAAAAATCGACTTGGAACTGGAACGAGGCAAGTTACAAGAGAAAAAAAAAGCTCAAGAAGTAAAACCTCATTACCTCTGCCTTTCGTACAATTTTCATGTGCTCAGCTGATCTGCCTCATGCAAAGATCAAGGAGCGCGTTACCCCAGTTCATGGCAAAGAAGAGATTCTTCTTGAGTATCAGCAGAGATGGGGTTCAAATTTAGGCAGAAGGGACTGCAGCCAGGGTCATGGTAGGCTTTTCAACTTGCTGTTCCCTGTGCCATGACAGGCATCCCTGACATCAGGGAGCCCACCTGGGACAGGCTTGGCTTTAACAGTCCCAAAGACCTGCTGCTCTGTGGCACTGCACCTCAGACATGCAGGTTACATTTTGCTTCTGGTACAAGCAGGAAAGGGCGGCTAAAGAAAGAAACGATGCTGAGGAGCCACAGCCTCCTTTTGTTATATTTCAGAGAATCACTATAAAACTTCACAAGGGAAATTATGTTTATGCTTCAATGCAGTGAGCAAAGCATCCCATTTCCCTCCTCTGCCATTCAGGCTAAATTCGGTTCTCCCTGACACTGGTATCTCTGGAATACATCTACTGAGCTTATTCTGGATTTCCACAGTGGCATCTGGGAGCAAAACGTGAACCTTATTTATTTATTAAGGCTATATGGGTTTGAGGTTTGTTGTTGCAGGAGGAAACTTCCTTAAAATTTTTTATGCTCAGTTGCGGAGGATTCAGTGCTACATTCCCAGGAACAGAGCCAATTAGCAGAGACAGGGTTGCAGCTGTCTGTGCATTGCAATCCTCCCGTGCCACTGCTGAGAGCGCCAGCTTCCAGGAGATCTGACCAGGGTCTTTCCTGGCTGAGGAGCCTTTGACGTCGGTGCTGATGCTGAGGCGAGGGAGACACGGATGGATTAAAATAGCACAGCTATTATCAGTTTCACTCAAAATTCTGGTTCATTTTAAATTCATTTGTCAGGAGAACAAGAAAACTGACTTTTTCTTTGAGTGGTTGTTCTCCCTCCTGGCTCCAGAAGCATCTCAGGTGCCAGGAACTGTAGAGTCCAAGGCCTCACAACAGAGGCACCATTTGGCTCCTGGGGATGCTACCAAATTATTTCCGAACACAGTCAAGTGGTGGTGGCTCAAGCTGCATGTCCCACTGGACAGCAGTGAGATACAAGAGGCCAACCCCGTCCTACCGCTCCAATTACTTTCGAGGTAAGGAACCAGCCCACACAAGGAGAAGCCCCATGGGCCTGCTGTGGTTGAAGGTATTCTCTGAGCCAGGAACTGCAGTTCCAGTTTCACTTTCATTTTGGGGCAAGTGGCTCCCCCTCTCTTCCACTCTGTTGCCCTTAAGAAAACAGCCATTAATGACACTTTCCACTTTGCAAAAAGTGTCATCTCTGGATGCAATACTTTCTGCAGGCTGGGATGTTCTCAGATTGGTCTTTAGGAGCTGACACATTATGTTTCCCTTATAAGCACTTCTAGGTACTTGGTGTTCCAGAGCTTGGAGGCATCCAAAAGAACATCCCAGTTGTACATTGGTCTAGCCCATGAGAGTGATCCCAGTGTCTCCTCCTCATCACAGCTCTGCCCTCCTGCCTTCCCACATTATATTACTGTAAGGAGACCATTTCCCTCCCTTCTCTTGCCACTTCCTCTGAGGAAGTTGTTGCATTTTTCTTGCTCCTTCTGAAGGGAAGATATCTCTACAGAGCCCAGTGTGATCCTAGCACTGGGTTGGTTGCCTGCTCTCCCTGTGGTTTCTAGAAAGTCCCTTCTCCACCCAAGGCTACTCTCAAGCAGGTGATTTGGTAATGCTGCTGACATGTCCTTCCGTGCTTCCACTTAGGTGTTTGAAGGAGGGAAGGGAAAAATCCAGGGCTTCCAGGCAAGAAGAGTTTGCCTTTCTCTGCCTCTGAGTTTCCCTTCAGGAGGACAGGTTGAAAGCCCTCATGCCCTTTAGTTTAGAGTTTGCCTTAGCAACACCTGCTTTTGCAGTGGTTTGGCTTGGAATGTTAAAAAAATTCCCTCCCTGCGAGTCCAGCACATTTCCATTAAGTAACTCCCTCCTGCTTTGGAGGCTATAGGAAGGTGAGAGCTGTGTGTATAGTCATCTCTCCCCCACACCATGTTGCATGTGGTTCTTCCTACAGTCCTCCCCACTTGCTCTGCCTGGCTGTTTGGCAACATCGCCCCAAACACACCTGCATCTCCAAAGGGAGCCAGTCCTGGGCACAGTCAGATGAGACACCCACCCAAGTGGAATACGGATGCTGCCTGCAGTTGCTGCATGTGTGTTTGACTGTGGGCCTGCTGGCAGGGCCTGGCAGGCCCTGGGAGGAAAGAAGTGACAGAATTGCAGGGCAGCTGTTCCCAGCTGGGGTCCACCAGTCAACCCTTCAGTTGGGTCACACCTTCAGTGCAGCAGAAAGCATGGGAGGTGGCTTGTGGACTTCTCAATGAGGGCAAGCTGCTTCCAGGACTTGGATCTCAAACTGTGGCTCTTGTTTCAAGCCTAATTCCCAGCTCTTTGGGAAGCTTACATAGGAACAGAAGAAAACCTCTCCCTGGCCACAGAGAGCCAGCCTGCCTCCAAGTCTGAAGTAGGATAGGATCTGCTGAGTAGTAGCAGCAAGGAAGAAGCTAGAACCTGATTCACTGTTGCACTGCTCCCTGAGTGGTCAGGTGCCACATGGGATGGAGAACACTTCCAGATCTAAAACCACCTACCAGTCCTCAGTGTGCACATGCCAGAGCCAGTTTCTGCAGCTGGGTGTTGGCCATCCTCCCCACCAACAGGAAGGGATTTGATGCTGGTTCTGCCCTCCCTGCTGGAGTGGCATGGCCCCTTCCTTGGGTGCCAGCTGCTAAACAACAAAATACAGAAAAGCTGACACCAGCGCCCACCATCTTGCTTCCTGAACATGAAAGGATGTGTTCTCGACCATCCCCAAGCAAGGAAAATAACAGCAATATGATGACATGACTCAGAGGCAACTGCTCCTCCTTTCAGTATGAGGTACATTAACGCTCTGTGCTCAGTGGTGGCTGTCTCCAGCTCACAGCACGTGGGCAGGACAAGGATGTGCTGACAGGCAAAAACCCAGCCAAAGAGGTGAGGTGTAAGGGGTAGAGACATGGCTGGACCTGATTCTGAACAGGGCCCTTGTGTGGCTCGGCCAGGCCACGCACACACACCGCAGCTCACCCAGGGGAGCTTCACACGCAGAGCCATCCCCTGCCGCAGCTGATGCTCAGCTCAGGACTTGGGGTGGTGAGCTCCTGTATCCCATGTGTGGGGCAAGCTCTGCCTGTGGGGGAATATGGAGAAGCATGGGCAATGGAGGAGGAAAAACCATCATAGGCAACAGCCAGTGGGTTCACCTCTGCTCTAACAGCTACAGGCTCCTCAATATGCCCCCTCTTTCCTCTCCCTCCACAACTCTGCTTCCCCGCCACCCAGCCTCTGGATCAGAAGATATTTCTGTTCTCTTTCCTCCCTTCCCGGTGGTAATTCTTGCTGAATTCATGAAAAAATGATAAACACGTTTCACACACAGCTGCCCGTCTCCAGAGACCACTGGAGCGAGAGGCAGGAGCTGCATCACTGGGTACTCTGCGGCAGAGCCCCCCGGACCTGTCCTCCCCTTCCCCAGGGATGGGGCTGCTCTGCTGATGTGCTTCGCTGGGCGTGAGAAGGGCCTCTTGGGGACGGAGGACTCCCGCGGGCCCTGGCCATGACACAGGCAGCACAGTCCCAGTGCACCCCTCGCTCACTCTCCTCTGCATGTCTCTGAGGAGGGATTCACCTCCTCTTGACCCTTACAGAGCCACCCCTAGTGTCCAGCTGGAGATGGACACTTCCTGGTCATCCACCCCAGTCTCACAGCATGGGCAGCTTGTCCAGGGAAGGGGAATTTAAGATGAGGACCCTCGATTTTTATTTAACCTGTTAAGTGCTGCAGCTGCCTCCCAGTAAGGAGATACCAAGCATGTGAAATGCCTGCCCTCCTCTAAAGCCTGTCATGAAGTGTGTAGAGGACTGCTGTAACCGTCCTCTAAGGAGAGGGTCTCTAGGACCGTTTTCCCTCCGGAGTGGCTGGTGGAGCAGCCTGCGACTCACTGCATCCCTGGCTCTCACTGTGCCAGTCCTCACTGTGCTCTGCAAAACCCTTGCCCCTGATGTGATGGTTATCAAGGCTCTTGTTAGCTCTGCTTCCTGCTGTGCTGGAGTCATCTTGTTGGATTTCAGGTGTGCTCTGGGCCTCAGCTCTCCATCAAAAAGAAGGGGGTAACGTACCACCATGCCAAGAGGCTGTGATGGTCACAAGCAAAAGGCTACCAAGGGACATTCAGCTGCCTAGGAGATGAATTCAGCAGTGGCAGTGATTTTTCCCAGCTCCCCATCAATGCTGACCACAGCTCTCTGTGAAGCAGAGCTGACAATGCAAATTTTGGGTGGAAATATCTGCAGTTGCCCATAATGGCACTTGACACTATTCTTTTTGTGATGCCAGTGCCTCAATGCCCCCAAATCCTGACCTCACCACAGAACTGGTCCCTGCTGAGTGCTTAAATGTGGCCCAAAGTAGAGCTGGCATCAGGAGCAGAAGTGCACTGGATGGACTTGTGGACTGGTCCCATCACTAACTGTGATGACACTATGTTCAAGAGTTCCCCAGATACCACTTGTGCAAGGAAAAGTCTCCGCTCTGTGCTCTCTTGCATGTTGGAGACCTTAGATGGTTCCCTCTCACTGTTCACTCAGGTAACCCAAGCGGGATTTCTCCCTTCCAGGCACAAGCAGCATCATGCTGGTTTGGGGCAGCCCACATCTGCCTCATGAACACAAGCCATGGGCTGCTAGTTGCTTGTATGAGAGTACATGAAAAGACTGGTGTGATAGTTCTTGAACTGCCCTCTCCAAAAAACAGAGACATCACCCTTGAAAGGCACCCACTGGTGAAGAAAAGGCCTCCGGCTGCTCTGAGAAACAGTGCTTTGCCCGAGCCCACACACTAGCTGCAAAAACATGCGAACTCTTGATGTATCCCTCTGTCACAGTTTGAGCCCAGAGGGAAACAGAACCACACAGCCACTCACTCACCCCTTCCCCCTCAGGAATGGGAAGGAAAAAACAAAAGGCTCAGAAATTGAGATAAGGACAGAGAGGGATGATTCACCCATTATGGTCATGGGCAAAAGGCAGACTCATTAGAAGAAAAAGAACACTAATTTATTTCAAACACCATCACCACCACTTAACAGACAGAGTAGGACAGTGAGAAGTATAACCACATCTTAAAAACACCTTCCCTCTACCCCTCCGTTCTTCCCAGGCTCAGCTTTGTTCCTGATTTCTCTACCTCCTCCCTTCCAGAGGTACAGGGGGCAGGGAATGGGGGGGTGCGGTCAGTCCTGCCGCTCCTTCCACCCCAGGGGAAGGACACCTCGCCCTCTTCCCCTGCTCCAGCGTGGGGTCCCTCTCACAGGAGACAGTGCTCCACAAACTTTCTCCGACATGAGTCCTCCCCACGGGCTGCAGTTCTTCCCAAGATGCTCCAGCATGGGTCCCTCCTGAGTGTTGCAGTCCTCCCAGTGCTGAACTACAACTGTGGGGGCTTCCCATAGAATCCCGGCCTTCTTCACAGCCACCTGCTCCACCAGTGACCTCCATGGGTGCAGGAGGTCCACGGGCTGTAGGGGAGTCTCTGCTCTACTCCTCTTTTCTCTCACTGACCTCAGTGTTTGCAGAGGTGTCTCCTCACAACTCCTCCTCACAACCCCAGCTCCTCCTCCCAGCTTCCCCTTCTTAAATACCTTATCAGAGAGGCGCAGCCACCGTCACTAATTGTCTTGGCCTTGGCCAGAGGTGGGTCCAACTTTAAGCAGGGGGAGCTCCTCACAGGGGCCACTGCTGTAGCCCCCTCCCCCATTACCAAAACCCACCACAAACCCAACACATCATCAATTAAATCCTAGAGCTGTTGGACCAAAACTTAAAAAGTAACCATGGGAGAGAAAATCAGGATTATTGCATCCCTTTGGAAAAATTTGTTCCCCTATGAAGGGAAAGCCCTGTGTTTCCCTCCCTCCTGATCTTTGGAGGAATTGCCCACACAGTTTTCATTTGGTATTTCCCATCTCTCTCCCTCATTTCAAATTCTTGGGCTTGCCACATCTTCTGCACTGGAAACAAAGCCTTAAAACAAATTAGAGGAGAAAGGGAAAAGAAAGCACACTGATCCCCCAATTAGCAAGGAGCACTTAAGCAGTTAGATCTTTGCATTTTAATTGTAATCACTCCAAACACAAAAAGCTGAAGGGACAAACCCCACAGCTAATTCTGGCTGATTAAGTCACTCCCCGTCCCAACACTTGTGTATGTTTCTGATTGAATTCCATGGCCTCTGGACACAGCCCGCTGACAGAGGCAGAGCTTTATTTTTACTCTCCTCCACCCAGAACTGTTTACTTCACTATATCCTATTCCAGAGTCAGGTCTGCACACCCAAGCTCTTTCCCCTGGTCTGGACCATGCTCGTGGGTCTTGTGGTGCCAGGCACATCTCCAGCACTGACGGCTGGTGGTGGTGGGGTGATGAGCAGGTGAAAACAAGGCAAGAGCCAACAGCCCAGAATAACTCAGGTGGGAAGGGAGCTCTGCAGAACTATGGTCTAACCCCCCAAAAAAGCAGGACCACCTTTGAAGTTAACTTAGGTCCTCATGTTTGTGCAGTCAAATAATGGGTATCTCCAAGTACAGAGATCCCACAGCCTACCTGGGCCTGTGTTTTGGTGACTAACTGCCTTCCCTATGGAATGTTTCTCCTTTTATCTAATAGAATTTCCTCTGTTGTAATTCTGCCTCTCTTACTGTGAAAATTAATTAGAACCAAATTAAATCAGAAAGGGAGTACACAGACCCAAGAAGAGCTCTCAATCCTCTGTGAAAAGCAGGGTGCACACGCAGCCTCAGCTTTGAGCACAGCAGACTCAAACCAAGCCGCAGAATCAGACTTCCTGGGGATTTAGCTCCAAATCAGGATGTGCATAGCTACATACACCAATAGATATGAATCTCAAGAAGCAGCTTCTCCACAGTCTTCCCCAAAAGGGGGCTCCTTTTTCCAGTATTCAGCACAGATACAGTGTTGGATCTTCCAAGATGGTCAATCCACTCTTCCCACCTACTACACAACATAGTGCCACCAGTTACCCCTTTGAGCATAGGGACTCTCTTTGAACCTGATGTTCTCTCCTTCCAGCCACAGACACCTAACGTAAAATCAGGATGGAGACCAAAAACGATGACATTTGTCACCCGTTGAGTCAACATCACCAAAGCAACACTGTGTGTGGAAGGACATGCAGCAGGGCATTGCACATATACCAGAACAGTACAGAAGGGGATGTGTGAAGAGGAACCCACGACTAGAGCTGCACATGCTGGGTCAGACTCTTTACATCAATATCCCTGCATCAGGTTCTAAAGATGCCAGGCGACATCATATATCAGAGCAGGATCAAGGATTAATTGTGAGACTGGCAATTCTTTTTGAAGGTCCTGACTGAGAAAGCTGGGACAGACATCAAGAAGAAAAAGAACTAGGAAAACTGTGTGAAACTAGTACAGAGCCCTGGAACATATTTATTAAAGAAGACAGTAGAGAAGCAGATAGGAGGTGTAAATCTAATGTACCATTACATAGGAAACTCCCTCTGAAGTAGAATCTGAGGGGCAGAATGACCGGAACCCCACTGCTTTATGACAAGATGTTGTTCTGGGGTAACCATGAACCTACTCGGAGGGGGCTGGTTGTTGAAGGACCGAGAGGACCGAAGGTTTGCAAGACCTCTCTGGTCCCCATTATTCCTGTTGCTTCAGCACAGGAGGCAGAATGAAATGTCAAGTTGGTCTTTTGAGGTATAGAAGCAACAAGGTGCTGCAACTGTTGTGCAGAGCTCACAGAAGGGTTTGCTTATTGTTGTTTTGTAAATGAGTTCTTTTAATCAAAGTGTTCTTTACCTAAGAGCAATTCTTGGAAGCAAAAGTATAAGTAGATGTGAGGGATCAGCACTCCTCTAGCACACATCCCTCTCAGGTCCTGCAGCTGGGAGCAGCAGGGGTAGTGCAGCACGGCTCACACCAACGAGCAAGAGAGAAGCAGGTTCATGGTCAGCACTCCACAGGACAAGGGATGCACAGTGTCACCTCGGCTCTGCCACTTCCAATTCTGCAGGTGCTCAACTGCACTCAGGATTAGGTCTTGCGTAGTCGAACATGCACGTCAAACATATCCCCTTTCCGTAGAAGGGATGGCTCGAACTCTTTATGTTTAGTACATTGTGCTCAAGAATATCAAAGCCCAAAACTCTGGACAATACTGAACTTTCATTTCCTCCTGTAAGTAGGGCTGTGCTCACACAAACATACTATTTTTTGTTAGGCAAAGTAAAGAAGCAATTCTCACAGAAGGGTGGGGGATGAAGTATGTATGGCTTTACACTGAATCAGACATTTCATACAGCAGGCTTAATTCTTTTTTTTATCCCCATAAGAAGAAAAGAAATGAAGAAACTAAGTAGTTTCACAGAACTGGGACAGGAGGAAAAATCCTGATCCCAACATAGGCTCAGCATTTACAGTCAGGATGTGGGCAGACTCAGCTCCCTCCTCTGCCCAAAGGGGTTTGAAGCAGCAGGTCCCACATCTTTCAGGTGGGGAGGGCATACCAGGCTGCTCCATCCCTCTCATTTTGATTGCTTTCCAGTTTACATGAATAACAAAATGTTCACTGTCGCAGGAGGTAGAGGCCATGGACTGCATCCCCAGAGCATGTTCTCCAGCAGAAGGTAGAGAGCGGGTTTGACCCTGAGCCTAAGAAAGGATCAGGAAGTGGTAGGAAGCAGGCAAGCTCAACACGCCCTCTGCTATTCCATTGCCTGCCTTTAAGGCCTTTTATGGCTCTGTGCTCAGGGAACTTCCTCACCTGTAGGAACATCATGGGATTGCCCCATGCACCAAGTAGAAAAGGTCCTGACCAAAGGAGCCTGACCAAGGAGAAAAGAGAAGTCTCTGTAAAGAAGTACTTGGTGTACAAAGAACTGAGGAGCTACCCAGGAGGCAGGAGGACAGGATTCCCCTGCGAGCATGGCTCGGGTGAGGAAATCAGGCATCCTTTGGCAATTGTTTGCTCCAGTCTCTCTCAGCTACCTTCCTTCCCTCTTGCTACGTACTTACAGAAATAAATCATTTAATTAATCAGCCTTAAAGGAGAAATACAAAACTCATGTAGGTAAGGGATTTTAACACTAGCTGTGTTTCTAGGGACAAAAACCCAAATCAATTACTGAAGCTCACCATTCATTCATCTACATTATCAAACGCATTTGCCTGCTGTTCCAGGCCCTGGCCACCCAGGTGCAGTGCCTGCAGGAGTTATGCATGGCATTTAACAATGTCCACTGCCTTCACATTTTCCACCACTTCATGAGCAAGAGAACAACAGATCTCAGCAGTTTCGATATCAAGAAACACCCTGAACTCTGGGTACTGATATCAATATCTCAGCAGTTTCGATATCAAGAAACACCCTGAACCCTGAACTCTGAAGTACTGGACACCAGAGAGGACATTTAACACACCTCAGAAAGTCCCTCGCACACTTCAAGACTTCCTTAGAGAACTTTTGCCACCCCATTCCTTCTCTTACAACTCAGGGCCTCTTGCATCCCAGCCTCAGAGGGCAGGGCTTTCATCAGATGTGTTTTGGCTGTCTCAGATTTTAATTTTTTGAAGTGAGGAGCTGTCCCAGCAGTCCTGCTACCAAATGCCACTAGATCTTCTGCAATGATGGGAAGCGGCAACAGCAGAGCTGCTCCATGAGTTGTGACAAGAACAATCATAATCACACAGCACCCAAAGAGAGCAGAGCTGGCAATGAGATAGATTGACATCCCCATAACTGTGAAACAAACATAAGGTAGAGAGACAAAGCCAGTCCCACCAGCAAGCCAGGACAGAGCTAACACAGACCCACCAGCAGCATAGCTCATAGCAGGACTAGGTCCCAGGTCAGGCTCTTCAAGCTAATTAAAGCCTGTTAGTGCAGGCAGGGCCCTGACACAGGACAGCAAACAGCATGACTCAGGTGTGCATCCCTTGCAGGTACCTGGTTTGATTTAGCAGGTTTGCCTGCCGGCGGCAGCACGCAGCCTGCTGCAGGAAGGAGGCCCTGCACTTTCTGCAGCTCACTGGGGTAGCACAACAGCTTTGAATACCTGCCAAGGAAAGAGAAAAGCCACCCTCCTTCCTTTCTCTTTTTGGCTTTAATGTCCCCTATGCCAAGGTCTAGAGGGAATGAAGGTGTGTTTGTAAAAGGAGTGGAGGAAAAGCAGAGCGCAATAATGAGCTGCATGGGTTAGTCCCTACAACTGAAATGGGGAGATCTAGGGCTGGGTTCACCAGAAGCTTCCACACCCCAGAGACACAAAAGAGAGCAAAGACAAATCTTCATGGGCAAACTTGGTGTGTGTGTGCAAGTCCAGCATGGTATTGAAAAATTCACAGCACATTAAATGAAACAAAGGAATTCAATCTGCCAAGGGACTCTGGCGCCTGTGACCTGGTTAGCTTCACTGGTACAGCCCCAGTCTTACTCCCCATTTCTTTCCTTTCTAAGTATAACTGATAGCTATGCATGTCCTTCCTTGTTTCATGCATACTCTCAGGAGCCTTTATCCTCTCTCATTTTTATTTCTGCTCTGTGCCTTGCCTTTGTACAGCACACCCTGTATTCTCCATTTGCCTTCTGGCTGAAACACTTAACCAGCTGAGGTTTCCCCCTCCTAAGATTTCCTCCTCCTCCTGGAAAGCTTACAGAACTGCTGAGTGCGCAAGCTTTGTCCCTCCTAAGAAGATGTATGGAGCAGGTAGGGTTGCTGTCCTGGGACTGTGGGGTACTCTCAGGTTAATTTGTGAAATTAACTTCAGACTCAGCAGCTGCTGCGGCTGCTGGTACTTCAAGGGAGAAGGAAAATGCTGATGGTAACAGCATGATTTATGAGCCATATAGGAACATCAGGCAAGCTCCGGAGAGCTGCATATGGAAGGGGATTTTCCTGTGAATAACCTTCTTTAAGAAAAGGTACTAGGCACATGTTTGAGGGGAAATTGCAAAAGACTCCCTCAGTGGTGAGCCGTTTCATCTTTCTTTTGCCTGTCTGCACATCAACCCGCTCCCTGCCATAAGGAATGATGACAAAGTGGTGATCTGAAGACACTTTTCGGGAAGGGATCCTCTTCTGTAAAACACTGTCCACTCACCCCTAAGGTCTATAAAGAAGGTGCTTTTCACTATCCCAATGCCTCAACTTGACTTTGTTTAGGAACTTTGCGTAGTGGCAAGTAGGTCAATATGCATGCAAATATGTAGGGTGATGAGAAGATGAGTGAAACATCCTCTTCTGTTTTATCCTTCTTGACACCTTTCAGTGGACGACCTTTTCATACAATTAGGGTGACCCAGGGTGCACAACAGCTTCTGCCAATGCAGCACTCACATTGTCATAATAGGTTGTAGGAGTTTCTCCCTAAGTTGAACAACAGATACCTTATCCTGCCTCCAAGGACAATGCAGTGCTTCCCCCCACCTCCAGCTGGACAGTTCTACCAGTAAATAAAGTTGGCTGATTGGGATGACAGTCCTAGCTCTTCTTTCTGAACCATCACTGGAGCGGAGCAAGCTCTTCTCTGCAGCAGGAATCCCTGTAAATCCCCCATCAAGACCACAAGTGCCATGCTCCATGGATAGGGTACTGCACCAGGGGATCTGGAGACCTGAACTCTACGTTTCTGCTTTTCTTGTTTATACTATTTTGGGTTCTCCCTCCTTTTCTGCTTACATACCTCCTGGGGCATTCATGTGTTCCTGCAGCGTGAATCATCATTGCTCTTTCATAACATGAAGCCAGGTGGAAACTTTATCCAACAAAAATGTAAAAATGAGCAGTCACGCACTTCTATGACACCCTTGCTTCCACTGCATAAATTGTTTTTTTCCCTTTGTCCAGCAAAGTTGATCAGAAGCACTGTTGCTAGAGAGACCCAGATAAGAAAGTTAAATTCTTCTGGGAGGGGTGTACACATATATGTATGTTGCAGAGGAAGGGAGCTCAGGGGATTTTGGACTGGGTACAGAAATACTGTTAGGCACAAATATTCAATAATCATTAGTTATTTGCTTTTTCACTTTTCCAAAATCTTGATTTTTACTTGAAACCTATTACCTGATTAATAAACATTTAATGCGGATCCCTTTAATTTATCTTCTGATAACAGGCTCCAGTACATTTATGAGAGCTTGTCTCCATGACAGAAACTTACTTTTTGTTTTTAAATGCAAACACAACCCTGGATGTATTCCCATGAATCGAAGAACATGTTGTTGTTTTTTTGAAGAAGGACTTAGAAGTAGGCTCATGATTAATTCACCAAATTAAATTAAACCAGTTGGCAACTGTGATTTAAAGTTGGCTCATTTTCACCCATCTGACTTCAAAATGGCAGAATGGATTTTGCTCAAACTTTAGAAAAAAAAAAAATAGCTTGCCTTTAGGAAAAGGAACAGAGACTAGAAATAGAAATATGAAATAGTAATGGCATTTGTGTATCCTCCTTGGTCATCCAATGTTAAACAGAAGAACCAGCTTGCCAGCAGCTCTGCCTGCAGGTGCTTGGTAGGGGAGGGATGTCTTTGTCAGACGACAGTGAAGTCCAGGTGCAGAACCGAGCCACAGTTCCTGCTCCAGCAGGAGTGCGACCGGTGGTGCTCAGCAGAGTGCTGACTTTTTCGCACCTCTCCTTCAAAGAGGTTCCGTCTGTACCTGCAGCACCCACCTTTAAACTCAGTATTTTAACAAACTGGGCAGCAGCTCCTGTTGTGATCTTCACAGCTCCCTGAGGAGGGTGCGTCTCCGCATAGCAACTGAAAGATGAATCCAGTTGAAAATGTGCTCATCATTCACCAATAAACCCACAGAGTGAAGAGAATATACAGTGTGAGGATGTGGGTGGGTGAGGATGGATCTACTCTGTGGGATTGTGTACATGGTAGATGGGCCCTCTCAAAACAGTACCGCTGTGAGCTCTGTAACATGCCACCAAAATGCTGGATTTTTTTTCTACATGAGGAGAATTCTTTCCTGAGGGCTTATACAGCAGAGATTTTAGACATGGAGCATGAAGAACACAGCCTTGTATCTGCTGTTATCTGTTGATAATGCTTCTTATCTCAATGACTTATACTTTCTAGTTGGTCTTGCATGTTTACCTGACAACTCCTCCTAAGAGAGTGGTGTAAGTGCTAAAGCTGAACTCTTCTGTTGTCACACGAGTGCAAGTACAGGGGAAAGGGATGGGCTGATCTTTTTTCCATATAGTGGAATCAGGCTGAAGTCAGACCCTTCCTTGACGCAGTATAATGAGCATTAGGGAGCTCTTTTAAACCCTGATATAGGATCTGACCTGTAAATATACAACACAAATGAGAGTGATATTTAACATACAGGCTACAGAGGTGAATTGTCAGTCCTAAAACTGAGATGATCACACAAAACTACTGTCCATTAACTTACGTAAACCACATTTTAAACCAGGAACTCCTCTGGCGACTGTTTTTCCAGCTACAGATGTAATAATCTGTGCCTTCACTACTGCTAGGCCAGACTCCTGCACTGTGCTTAGTTTGATGTAAAAGTTTAAGCAAACCCATTAACCAAAGCTGGTGCAGACTCTGACATCATGCGTGTCAGCAATATCTGTTGTGGGGTCGTTTGACACCAAGCACGCTAGCTTCCTGATGGTAGGAAAGAGGTTTTACGGTTCGGGGGTTTTCTGGCCAAGTAGCCAAAAGCCTCAAACCTGCCTTTTTTGGAGGGAATAGGTCCTCAGTTTCATGGAGAGGAAGCCTTCATCCCTTCAGCAGACATGTCCTGGAATGCTGAGTTACTTTTGCCTTGTGTTTTCAGCAGCCTGCCCAAACAGACCCTGCAGTCATGGAAAAGCCCTGTCTTCCTACTTAGCTCCTTTGGTGTAAGAAATGGAGTGACAGAGCTGGCTGTTGGAAGGGAATGTGGGCTATCTCCAGGCTGTTCGTGACTGAACAGCTCTGTCTGGGGGAAAAAGTCCATGAGCGGGATTCAAGGTTGAATCCTCTGGCTGATATTGCATTTCCCACGGGCTGGTGAGAACACATGGAACAGTTAATATTTAAACTGTTGACACAGTGCCCGATTTAGACAGCTGCTTCAGCGTCACCCTCATTTGGAGAAGTGTATTGTCTGGGGGAAAGCCACATGATCTAAACAGCAAGCACAAAATGTCTAGGCTCCCTCAAACCATGTGTCTGGGTTGCAGCTGAGTCGGCTTGGGTCCTTCTACTCTCCAGGCAGAGAGTGACTTACAAGGGCTTTTCAGCACAACGTCTATTAGATGAGACTTCACAAGACAACTGGCTGGAAAATGCTTGTTCTTTTTTTTTTTTCCTTCAAAAATCTGCATTTTTTTCAAAAACTGTAAAAAAAAAAAGTGAAATCATGGTGATTCAAATGAAATGGGTTTTAGCTGCCTTGAAATAAAATATTTCATTTCATTTAAGTTTTAGTACTCATGTTGTTCTCAATTTTTCTTTTTATGAATGTTCCTCCTTCTGCCTCTGCCTGCCTTAAATTAGTCAATGAAAATTGTGTTGATACAGGTCAAAACATAATTTATTCTTGGACGTAAAATGCTCCGAAGATATATCAACAAAAAATGAAGCCTTTTTGACACTAAAGATTTCACAGGCATTAAAGACATTAGTTTGAAATTTCCAAAACAACTCTTTTTTTAGAATCTCTGTTCTTTCTCAAATTTAAGAGGCTATGTGTTCACTTTAATGCATGAGAGTTAGCAGAGCAACGCACTAAACTCTGCCTTGTTGCTACCTTCCAAACTTTTGGAGGTTGATCTGCAGTGATACTTCCTGCAAATAGAGTTAGGAGAGAGTGTATTGATATTCTTGCATATTGTTATACAAACTATCTTGAGGATTTCTTCTTTCCAACAGCAAGAGAATTTCTAGAATAAACCAACCTGAACACACTATTAATGTTCTTACAAACTATGCATATCACTTTGGATGTTCCTATGATGCAACTTGAATGCCCAAGCCATTGAAAAGTCAGAAGGCTTTTGAAAATGTGAAGCTCTATCGTTATTTGAATATTCAGTAAGTTTACTAGCACCATAAATAATAACAATATCGCTGATGTTATTAACAAAAAATCCTTTCAGTACCCCATAACAGAGGTACTGAGTTTGATGGAGTGTTTGTGGCTGCAAATAGTGTAGATGTCCCCTATCTGGGCTTCCAGGGTGTTTGGGTATACAGTGGTGCCTCTTACTAAGGATACGGATTAATACAGCAAAATTCTAAACTAGACAAAATATTGTTCACAGAAGGACAGAGGGTAGTTGGCTTGGCCAGGTGTGAACCCTGAAGATTGTCTATGGATATGAAGCAGTTATTAGCACCTCGTCCTGAACTATGACTAGAAGAAATCATTAAAGCTTTTTTCCTGTTGCAGTATGAGATCTTGCCATGGAAACCCAGGGGTCTATAGATTAAACAGAAGAGAACAGGAAGATAGGGTGAGATTAACTGTGCTAAAATCTCACTTTAAATTAAATGAGATGGCAAGATGAGGAGTTTTTCCAGCAGCCAAACATAAACACAGTTATCTCTTTAATAAAATGAAGGCAGGAGGAACAAGAGCATCACAGGTTAGCAGGAACTGTAACTCACCATCACAGCTTGAAAAGATTTCTGTTGTGCTGCTCTCCTCTGCTCTATTCTCCCTTTATTTGAGCATAAACATGGTAGACACTATCCACTTGCCATTTCTCTTTTAAAGCTGCTAAATAATTGGCTCTTACTGTTTCTATTGAGGGGCAAAGCCTTTTTAGTTTTCAGCTATGATTTTGGTGAGGCTGAGACCCTCAAGAATTTGGACATCCAAGACTGAGGATTGGACATCTAGCTCACATGTTAGGTTTTTAAAAGATTCTCCTTTAAGCAAATATGGGATCAGTGGGAAGGAAGTCCAAGAGGAGAGGGCAGCAATTTTCCCATTTTCCTGTCTGAGTGTGGGGGACACAGTATTTCTCTGCTTCGGGGATGAAAGGATGATCCTGTCTGTGGCAAGCAGATGTGCAGCATCCCACCAGCATCCCTGCACAACTCACTTTTCCTGTATTTTTAATCCTTAGATGTATGTTTACTGCACAAAGCCACAGACGTGTGGAGCAGACCAAGCTGTGAAGAACACAGCCTGGATGGAGCATGGACAGCCAGTGCAGCTGCAGTGGGGGACTTTGGGATGAGGGGCACTGTGCAAAGTGGGGATGCAAAGCCAGATGCCTCCTTTTACCTGCTGTCACAGCTGACCATGGGTCCCACCTCCCTAACAGCATCCCCCCATGTCCCCACAGACCCTTGCTGAGTGATGCCGACACGCTGCAGCACCCTGGCTGCTCAACACACTCACCCACTCTGCAATGGCTGTCCAGACAGCCTTATTTGCACATCCAAAAAACTTCTAGATGACCTCAGAAGGTCAAGACTTTTAAACTTTTAAAAAGAAATTTGGGAGCTTAAGACTCAGTCTGTTAACATTAAACACCTCAATGCCGTACTCTAAGTGCATCAGTCATTTCTGAGAATGGTGCTGTCTAATGCACTTTTGGTTAACACGGCAAAGTCTAGAAGTGCTTGAGTACTTTATTTGCTTGTGGAAATAAGACTCAAGAGCCTTTGAAAATGTAATCTCTGATCTTTGTTCCTCAAAGTTAGGGTAAGTGACTCACCATATGGTGGAAAAATAAGACTGAGGATTTATTCTAATTTTCCCCTCTGCTCTAGGCAGTGTCATAGAGCTTGTGCATATCCCAGCTCTTGGTTCAACCCAGCAGAATGCTTGGACGTGCAGAATACTTTGCTTAAGTTTCAGCAAAGTCTGTCAGACACACATTCCAAATGGCATCACTACAGTTATGTTTAGTTAAGGACAAGTTTGAGCCCTCTGGACGGTAACGTTGATTTGCTTTTCAGAGACCAGTAATACAGATTTATCCTAACAACAGTGCCTTGGAAATGGAAACATGTAAGAACATTCAAACCAGCAGAGAAAAAGTTGACTGTTTCTCCTTTAAAGGCTGTATTTCATAAGTTACTTTTGTTCTGGGTAGGAAAAAAAAAGCAAACCCAAAAGCCCAAGAAAGATTCCTAACCAATTAATAATTAACAGCGTTCAAGTACATTTATGTCCACGTACAGCATTTGTTAAAAAAAGAAATATTTTTGTGTTTTAACACCTTTTTTCAAAAAAAAAAAAAAGAAAAGAGAATAAATTAATGTACACATTACATTATTTTGGCACTGGTATGGACCATATTTAAAAACATTAGTTGTTAGTATTTATAATGGTTTGTACAAAATTGTAAACTATTTTCAAGTTTGTTTGTTTTTACTTTTGTTCATCATCACCTTTCAAAAACTGTCACTGCAGGAACAAAAATACCCCAAACAAAACTCCAAATAAAATCAAGGCAACTCTCCCTGCCCTTTCCCACCCTTCCCTCTGCCCTCCTGCCCCCTCTCCCTAAAAGAAGATGAAGGAGACAGTTTTTGAAAGCACCCGGCAGTAATTGGTGAGCACGGCCTTCCTGGGAGCCCTCCCGCGGCACCAGGCGTGGGCTCCAACGCTGCTCCAACTGACACAGAAAATGCCACCCACCAATCAAACCTTCCCACCTCTAGAGTAGACAAAGATGGCTCTTTAGGTCATTTTATTTTATTTCTTTGTTGTTTTTCCCTTTTTTTTTCTTTTTCCCTTTTTATTTTTTTACAAAAATTTCTACATCTAAATCACTTTGCTAGAAACATTATTTTTCTTTCCTTTTTTTTTTTTTTTTTTTTTTACATTAGTTAAAGCAGAATCTGCTTTTGTGAAAAAAGACAAGGATCAAGGTCTTATTTCATGCAGAAAATGCAAATTAAAGATCATAAAAATGGGTGGTTTATTCTGGGTTTTTTTGTTGTTTTTTGTTTCTTGTTTTTGTAACGCTGTACAGGATGCAACACAGCCACTCAGAGTATGTTGAGATGGTTCACAGCAGTCCCTTTGATAGTATACATTGACATTGATCTCCCTGTCCTGTTGTCATTGTTGTTCAGTTAGTTGTTTGTCTGAATTTCAGGCCACATGAGATGTCCCCAGTTAGAGAAGATGTTGCTGCTTCTTCATCTTTGAGAGGAAGATGGATGGGTGAGGTTTGAGAGAGTGACACATTAGCATAATGGTCTAGATTTTCCTGGAAAGGATGCCCTGGCCTTAGAGGTCTAATCTTATTTGCTTTCATACCTCTTGTCATAACATCCCTGTAGTGAGCACATCGTGAGGGGGCATTTGTCCTTCAGGAACAGGTTTCTCTTCTGAAAGGGGATGTGATTTCACACAAAGATGCAATATTATGACATGCCAGGCAATGGAAAGAAAAAATACCACAGACCGGACAATGGTCCTCCCAGCAGGGTCATTTGTACTTGCCAATGGATGGGATGTTTCCGGGTAACTCTTGAGGCTTTCCTTTACTCTGTTTTTCCATTTTCTTCTCCACCACCTCGCTATTAATCTTTCCAGATGTTAGAAACTCTTCTCTGCTGAGCCTTTCTACGGAGTTGCTCACTAAGAATCTTCCCTTTTGGCCTACCAAGCACATGGATCCCAACCCAGTGAAGCTGTGGCATGATTTTAAGCAGATGCACAGTTGTCAGGTCTGCTCCTCTGCTCAGACTTGAGCAAGGGATGGGGGTCTGCTGGACTGGGGCACTGTGTGGGTTTAATCCCAGCGTATTTCTCTGCTTTGCCCATCCCCTTTTTGCTTCAGAGAAATTGAATTGGGAGAGGGGAAGGTTGTGGTAACCTCACCTCCCTTGGTAACCTCTTCCTTCTCATCACTTAACATTGGCAGGGGCTGAAACTTAGTTATTTCTGCCCAGTTTCTGCCTGCAAGAGGGCTTGGGACCCTTTTCTCGGCCTCCAAATTCATGGGGCATGAGGCTGGCCAGCCTAACAGCAGCCTGGAAGATGCACTAGAAAAAGATATATTCCTCTTCAAAACACCTCTGATGGGTCCCCAGATGTCCCTGAGGCAGGTAGCACAGCTGTCCCCAGAACTTCAGGTCCTGTGGGTCACTGACTCTGGAGAAACAAGATTAAGCATCGCCAGCTATGCCAGTGCCAGCTCTCTCATGAGGTGCGCCTCCTCTTTGGCCTCCCACCTGACATGTCATGATATTGCACTACAGCCACCGTTGCAGTGAGGAGTTACCTGCTCACCTCCTGCACTCACCACTGAGACCCGTTGGGAAGGGCCATTGCCTCTGCAAGGCTTGGTGCTGCAGCAGCACAGGCTCCATGGCCCTGGGCACAGCCAAGGGATGGAGATGAGAAAGAAGAGACCAACCAAACGCACCATTCCCTACAGGTAAAAATAAAGAGGACCCGCTCAAGAACTGAGTGGGGTTAGCGAGTCCGTCCCAGTGTGGGGCAGAGCATCTGTCAGTGAAGAGGCAGTGCCGGTTCCTTTCTCTGCAGATCAGCCACAGAGAGAAATGCCTCTGCTAACCTGAGGCAGGGTGTTCCTGACGCTGAAAAACAGGCCATTACCCCTAGTCTGAGTCCTCAAGAGGCATCGGCATCACAACAAAGGCAACCACATTTTCCTTCCTTGCTGGCCTGGCTTCTCCCAGCCCGCTGGTCCCCAAGCCCTCTCCACCGGGCTCAGCAGTGCCAGGGCTATCTCTGCAGCTGGGCAGCATAAGCCGCATGATGGCATACCCAGTGAAGCACACTGAGGTCAAAGACATGTCCAGAGGGGTGGGAAAGTCAGGGAAAAGATCTTGGACCCTCCTGCCTGGACACTCTGTCCACTGGATGCCCAGAGAGGACCCCAAATAAGACCTGGACCCAGCATCTAACTGAGTATGGCAAATAACCCTGGAGCTGCTCCACATTATTCAGCTGGCATAGCACTGAAAGCTGGGAGGCGTTAGCCTTTACAGAAGGCAAACCAATACTGATCTACCGTTTAAAACACATACTGGAGGACAAATTATCACCTTCTTCGAAAAAGTAATGTTATTCACCACTGTGCTATCTCATTCTTCCTGGGGGCAAAGTCTGGCAGTATAAATGCCAAGCTCAGCCTGGGCAAATGATAAAATGTGCATCCCTGTATCATAAATGGTCTACCACCTCATCTCCCCACTTTGTCATACAGATAGTGAATACTACTCTGTAAGTGCTTTCTGCCCGTGGCACTGGCAAGTTCCGGCTATCTTAGATGGGAGCAGACAGCCCTTGGCATGGAGCTGAGAACAGGAGGTTTGGGACGGTTTGGGACCATTGTCTCTAGGGGGGATGATGACAGCATAAGCTTCTTGGAGCAACGGACTGCATTTTGTTCCAGGGTTTTCTATTCTAGAACACAATGGGGTGCAGGACCTTATGCTCACAGAACTCCTCCTTGTTTAGTCTCTGCAAAACACCTGTCCTTGCTTACCCACCAGTCCTGCTTGGCCTGCTCATCAGCAGGAATGGCTGAGCCAGGGCTGTGCGGCTGCACCATAGTGATGCACTCTAACTGGAGTGGCAGCTGCAGCGGAGAGAAGCCTTACCGCTGAAGAATGGCCTTTCCTAAGAGGATTGAGACTTCCCTCTGGTCTGCCTTCCACATAATTTTTTTTTTTTTCTTTTAGCCTCTCTGCAGTAACACAAACAAATCAACATTCATTGGACCAGCTGTAGAAAGAAGCCACTCTTCTGGCCCATGGAGGCAAGACTGTCCTCTGCTTTTCCAAAGCACTAAACATAAGACAGGCAGTTTCTCTTACTGCTTTTTACTCTTGACGCTCCTCCCAGTCCAGACAAAGATGGATTGTAACACAGAGGGTTACCCATATGTGTCAGACCGACTACCATCATGATCCTTAGAATTCCCCATCACTCATTTCTGCTAACTGAAAGCTGTGTGGAAACCAGGTGTCCCTCAGTCCAAATTCAATCAGTGCCCAACACTTGAGCCCACTCATTTGTACTTCTGCTGAATAATTTGTCTCTGCAAGGCCGATGGCCACTAAAACAGATAACTAAGCTTAACACAAGGTCCCTGCTTCTTACTGTCTTCCAAACCCACCCTTCACAAACAGCCAGGAACCCACAGGCAAGGTCTATTAAATTGCAAAGGGTCTTAAGATAAATCTTTTCACATGGAGGGATTTCTTCGCACCTCTTCTGAGCAGCTGGGTATTTCCTGGCGCTTGTCACCCTAGATTAAGTCACATGGTGGAAAGCAGCAGCAGCAACAAAAGCTTCTCTAAGAAAGTTCAGGCTCATACTGCCTTTACAGCATCTGCATTACTTCGTTTACGCAAGTGATAGCTGATATCTTCACCCCTTAACTACGTCCTAAGATACAAACAGTAAGGCATAGTGTAGGTTGGCTCTCCAGGAAGAGACCATGTGTGCAAGAGTCTAATACACAGCCTCCTCCCACTGGCCTCAGGGATGGTGGGGTCAAACACTGAAAAGTTACTTACATACCATCACTTCCACCTCTACTGCCCACTTCTTCTCTACTGCGCTTGGAGGTGGATCAGTGAGCCAGCCCTAAGGTCACCATCCCGGCGGTGGGCTGCGCCTCCGTGCAGGCACAGGCACAGGTTTGCCCTCCAACCCCTGTGGGAAAAGTCTGGGGAAATGCGTTATAGTATCAGCCTGGAGGACAGTGCTTCTTTATTACACTTGTCACCTTTCAGCTGTTCTTTACTTCTGAATGTACAGAACCATTTTTATTTGGTTTACATCAAGACATTAGAAATCAAACATTTTTTTTTTCAAAAAAAAGAACAAAACCAAACAAAAAACAAATGAAAAATAAAACCCAAGCCCCAACACTATGTACATCTTCTCCTCCCCAGTCTCCGCTCCCCTCCCTCCCACCCACCCTTCCTCCCTCCCTCCCAGCATCCGTGTTAGGTCCTGCTTCCAACACATAGGTTTCACATCTCTCACCCAACCCATGCCCCCAACCCAATTTCCATGTCTACTGTAAAGACATCCCACCCTGTTTGGTAAGCCCAGTCTCATCTCCAAGAAAGCATTTGGTAACACGCATGGCGGTTCTTGCCCAGTTGGCTCTGATCTCTGACACCAGGGTAGAGCTCAGCTGTTGCCCCAGCTTGGCACGGCAGTCGCTTCCCTGCGCATCCCAGCCCAGCTCCTGCAACATTGTCCAGATGCAAATGATTGTCCCTGCCTAAAGGGACAGAGCTCATACTGATGGCAGTGCACCATGAGTCTCCCTCTATTTTCCTCATTCCTGACCTCACCATCTCCCAGAGACCGCGGTCTCTGCCCACCGGGGACTGCTGCCACGGCTGGGTTTCCTTGAGTGCTGCCTGCAGCTGCACCCAGCCTGTCTGACTCAGTGGAGGTCCCCAGTTTTCAGTGCTCTAGTCCCTTCAAACCTGTTGTATTGCACATATATTTTCACTACCTCTCTCCTATTTGCTCTGCTTCTGAAGTTACAGCTCTCTCCCACCAACAACCTCTTCCTCATCCCATCCTCTACACTAGGATTTCAGTAACCATCTTCCCTAAAGCCACTGTCTTTTGGTCTGCAGCTCCAGAGGCTTCTCTTCTGCCTGATAAAAGCTCAGGATATAAAACCAGTTCCTCCTCCCCACAAAAAAGAAAACAAAACCAACTCTCTCCACTACCCCTTATCTCCTCCTGCCAGAGCCTCTGGAGCAGATCTGGTCAAACAGACTGGCCGGATCAGTTCCCACGTGGCTCTGTTTCTGGGAAGTGGACGTGCTGTCCGTTGGACAGAGGAAGTGTCAAGCCTTGGCAGGTTCCCTACTTATTTGCAAGACATAAGCTGCTGGCGTGGTGTCAGATGTGCATGCAAGAAAGCTGGATGCCAGTTAAGACCTACAGTCCTGTTTGTTTCATGCACTGTGAACTTATCCTATATACACTACGGGCTGGTTTATGCTTGAAGACATGAATATAAACGTATACATTTTCCTTTTACCCTAGTAACCAAAGCTTTGCTTTCACCCATGGAATAGCAGGGGTTTGCTACCAGGGCTCTTATTTTCCTCTTTTGCTCTTTCTCTCATTCTCTTTTCAGTTCTTAATACCCAAGGTGAAGGGGGGATAGGAGGGGGACAGGTAGGATTACAGTCCCAAGGTCCTAGTTCCTAAAGGTCCCTGAGTGACAGCACTATACAGTATCAGAAAATGAAGCGATAGAGTTGCATTGGCCATGTATATCCTGAGAGAGATTTCATTTCTATTTCTCCTCTTCCTTCTTCTCCTCCACATACCTGCCTTAGGCTGTTATGCATGGGAAAGGTGCAAAACAATCTCCCCCAGCCCAGATCCCTCATGCTCGTGTTACAGTCTCTGCTAAAAAACATGACCCAGCAAACAGCAATCCTGCCCCAAGCTGCAAACAAACCAAGCCCTGATCAGAATCGCCTCCTGCACCACTGCAGTGAAAGTCAGAAGAAGCTCCACTTTCGAGCTCCACTCACACTCTTTCCTCCTTTCCCCACTGCTCTCCCTTTGTGAAGGAAAGGTGGACAGCAGCAGGCACACAAGCTGCAGTGTGGAATTCCCCTCCACCTTTCCAATAACACGAGATTTGTACCCACTGCCTGAGAGGTTCATGCCTTTCCTTTCCTCATGCATGTGATGGCTTGAAACCTCTGAGCCTTGAGTATGATTAAAATGTCTTTTTTTCTCCACTATCTCCTTTCTGGATCACTGGACCTCAAAACACAACATGGGTTTGTTGCCTTTCTTAGGGGTGGATGCAAACAGCTATGGAGGGGGAAAATGGAGGTGCCACCTTGGTTCTGGAGGAGGGCATTTCTAAGGGTCTTTAGCATTCTTCCCTTACCCCTGTATGGGAACACATTTTCTATTGTCCGGCTCACAGGACGCTCAGTTGTTCTCCGGCATTCTGCCCTGTCACCAGAAATTATAAGGCAGTTCCTGAACTGTGAAAAGTCCTGACTGCACACTCTTTGGCAAAGATTATTGTGTAGGACCAAATAGTCCAGATGTCTGGATATACTGACTCTATGAAGTAAAACTGACCTAGTAATACCAGGTCAGAAACATTCAAAGAGAGAAACTAGGATGACTCCTGACAAGAAAGAGAACCCAGCCAACAGAGAACCGAGGCAATAGCAAAGGAGTCTGGCTCCCAGTCCCAGCAGGTGAAGAAATCAGCTGAGCAGTGCATTTTCCCTGGAAAGCTTTTGGATTGTCGCTATGAAATTCTCGACTAAAACTCTAATTGAAGCCTGAAATATTAAACACAGCCCCCCCTGTGCCTGTTCTCCAGCTGCTGGAGGCCCTGTGCTGTACCTGCAGGGAGCTGGATGGGGTGGGTCAGGATCCCACTCCATGGGGGGCTCAGCGCCCGAGCAGCAAAGAGTATGGGCGGGTTTTGTATCATCTGTGTGCTGCTGCCCCTGCCAGTCTTTGGGACCAGCCGAGAGAGCTCTCAGGTGCCTAACTCCTACCATACATTTGTCAGGCTTTTACTACAGCTATCAAATTACTGGAGTTCTTGAGTCACCCCCTCAGCTTCATCATTTCCTACCACACAGATTTTTGTTCTCCCTCCAATCCTAATAAACTTCTTATAACTGCCTCTTTTTTCCCTTCTATAATTCTGACCACCCTTTATATTGCAATCACATATATAAAAGGTGTTTAGATATTTTATTTAATCATCAGTCAGCTGATTAGACTCCCCTTAAAAACTGAACCTGCTGATAGGCAGCCTCTATCTGGGAACTGCAGTCATGTGACATGCATATATCCACCTACATTATATTGCTGATGTCATAAAACACAACTTTATGGCTTCCATTAGAACATTTAAAAGCCATTTCCAAATAGAATCCCAGTAGAAAGTGTAACTTTCTCCATTGGCCAAGCTTCAACTTCCTGCGTATCGGGTAGACAAAACTACCCAGTCCAGGCCAAGCCCTATCATCCAGTTCCATTCACTCTTCAGACTCTTATTCCTATATAGACCCATCTAGACCATAAACTGCAATAATATTGGGAAAACCCATTTTCAACAGCATCGCTCTTGAATGTGGAAACCATCAAGAGACTGCTCTGCAGGGCAGCTGGGAATCTAAGTCTGATTTAACAATTGTGATAAAACCTTGGTGCGTCCAGGGAGGCCTGGACCAAATGTGTGCATGCATGAACATGAGAGAGGGAGACAGAGACTGGGGGTGATTGAGAAGGATGGGTGCTCTACATTTATGCTTAGGATTCTGTTAGTAGAAAATGCTTAAGACACATTACTGATATAAAAATAACAATACTTATTATCTGATGAGCCCTGATCCTGCTTCATCCAAGTCAAGGCCAAACTTCCCATGACTTCACTGTTACTAGCTCATACCTATAGTGATTCACATTTTCATAACACTGTACAGACATAAATTAGTGAATGAAAAGATGTGCATTAGATGCATCTGTCATCTGAAAAGCAGGAGCTTCCCTGGTCTCAGAGGATCACTCTGCTCTCCCAAATAATAGGAATCAAGGAAAAAGGAAGAGAATGATAGCAGGAAAATAAAGGGATGGTTGGATTCAAGGAAGTGTGTGTGTGTCTGGCATATAAAAGCCTCCATCAGGTAAGAGCAAGGTTCTCATCATTACTCCAGGAATGGCAGAATGACCCTAGGGTTAAAGTTTTGCACTTGTGAATTTATAATTTTCATGGCTTTTATTAATATTATAAGGGAGATTATCAATCATCAGTGATTGCCAAAGTGGCCAATAATTCAATGATTTTCCTGAAAGTCACTGGCTCCTTTGGAAAAAGTTGACCTTGCTGTCCAAGGCCAAGTTACCCTTCTGTACCTTTATAAGAGTGCCTGTGGATGGAAGCTGCTACAGACTTAGGGGCTTCCACAAGCACTGACAAGCTCAGCATTTTCATTGCAACCTTCACCCTGCCCAGTCTTTGAAGACCATTGTCTTCCAGTGGGATGATGCTCCATGGAACTCTACTGCATCCTTAGTTACATCTTCTACAAGAAGGGACACAGGGTACTTTTCTTTACACTCTGCATGTATTAACAGACATAAAGCAAGGCCTGATAGAAGCAGTACAGATCAGAGGGTGCCAGCCCATCGTTTGCTTCTGAACTTCTTAGGAAAGGGGATAGTTATCATTTCTGGATTTTTTTTTATCCTGAAGTACAACAAAGACAAATGACATTCACCCTTTCCTGCACCTTGCTGTAGGCTATGGTCACTCAGTGGGATGGAGCGTGAAGTCCCTTGTCTGGCACAAGGAACGCGCAGAGAGGGGGAAGAGTTGAGTTTTCAGAGTCCTGCAACTGCTTTTCTCCCCAAACTCAGTGAGAACGATGCAGGGTGGGAATGATTAGGAACAACCCCTCCTTTCAGGGCTGAATCAGCTTGGTCTACTAGAGATCAGATGCCAGGTGAGCAGCAGCACTGTCCCATTGTTGATCCCCAAAGCCCTCTTTCCTCAGCAAGTATATATTTGCACAATCTACCTCCCCAGCTCTGTCTCTCTAATACAAGCTGGGACTCTGACCTCCAACCTCGCAAAGTTGCAATGAGCAAACAAAACCCTGCTATTCCCTCCAAAACACTGCCGGTTAAATGTCATCTGTGTTCTCTTTCTACAAAAGACATTACAAAACCCCCCTCCCCAGCTCCCCCTCCCCAGAAAACATGCTTGCACACACACATCCGTATCTACATACATGCGCACATACACACACACAGATGCGTCGCGCACACACACACACATTCATACAGGAAAAACAGCTTGCAAACTCCTGAAGGTGGAAAAAGGCAACTTGCAAATGTGCCTTTGTTTTTGATAAGCTCCCTCCTTCCCCCCTCCCATAACCCCACATTGCCCCTTCCCTCCCAAATAATTGCCTTGTCCTCCCCCTTTCCCAGCTCTTCCAAAATAAATATTATTTTTATTTGTTAGTTTAAAAGATTCTTTTAGGCTTGTAAGCAAGAGAGAGGGAGAAAAAGAAAAGAGAAATCTCGTAGCATGAGAATGAAACCCACCATGTCATGAATCCATGAAAGAATAAACATGAAGGGGTTAAGAGCAGTGACAGAAGAAAGATTAAAAAAATATAATAATACTGAGAAGAGAAAGATGAAATTCAATAGTGAAATGAAAGTGAGGATAGCGCATTAGTGAGCACAGCCAAAGATAACCTATCGCTCCCACCAGTTTTTGACTCAATTTCTTTAAATCTCCCTCCCCCCCTTTTTTTAAACTTTTCTTGGGTTTTTTTGGTTTTTTTGTGTGGTTTTTTTTCTTTTTTCTGTCATTTTTTCGTTTTTTTTTCTTTCTGTTTTTGGTGGTTTTTGGTTTTTTTTACAATGGTTTAAGTCCTTCAGCAGGAAACCAAAATCAAGACAAACACATCCCTCCCTGAAACCAAACCCCCTCCCATATACCCTCTCTCCCTTACCCCACCCCACACTCCGTGGTTCTACATGTGCTGAAAAGAGAAGAGTAAGCTTAGAATAAATCTAATGAATCAAAGGAATAAATGATAATGATAGTAAAGAGTAAAACCCAAACCCAAAAGACCACAACACTCCTGTGTTGTCATTGTCTGAGTGTCTGTCCCTATCTCTCTCGGAGGCTGCAGGCATCAATTTACATAGTACAACCAGTAAACAAGGTTGAAGAATCCAAAGGTGATTGGAAAAATGATTCGTGACCACTTGTCAATGGTGCTGACGTCTGTCAGGTCTGGGATTTTGAGCTTCAGCTTAGATGACCGCCGGCGGAGACGGCAGTTGGCACGGTTGCGGGCTGCAGCATGGTGGGTCAGCGGGACGTGGCGGTCCAGGGTTGGGTGGTGACCAAATCCATCCCGAGAGGCCAGCTGCTTGCGGAACTGGATTCCTGAGCCTTCGAAGGACATGACAGAGTTTCGAGAGTCGCCAACGCTGCTCATCATGTCCGTGGCCAGCAACTCGTTGTTCATCTCCAGAGTGCTGAGGAGGATGTTACCGTAAGGGTCAACCTAGAACAGGGAAGACAGAGAGAAAGGTCGTGGGGATGTCCTGTGCACAACATACACAGGGCCACACTATCGGGGATGATTTTGAACTGTTTTCTGTGTAACAATACCACTGATTGGGTCATTTGTGAGCTCTGAACCTGGACTTCTGCATTTGAAAATGTTGTCCACTGATGCTGGGGTTGAAGGACTAACCACATGTGCTTGCAGCACATTTTTGAGTGGGGTAGTGTGATTCTGCCAACACAGTGGGACCAAAAGCCACAGGGGTACTTTTGGGTACACATACCCTGTGCAAGAGGATGGTCCTGATGAGACTGGCTTGAGGATGATGACACACTGATGAAGGAGAAAAAATTCCCAGTAATCACCAGACAGGAGAACTGGAGTTCATCTCTGGCGTTGAGGAGAAAGGCTGCTCCACAGCTCACCCAGGACTGAATGAACAGTGGAGAGTCTGAATTCTCCTGCCACAATGAAAGAAGGGGACAAACCTGCTCTCTCACCCTCTTCTCCTCATAACGGTGGCGCTCATTGTTGGCCTTGCTGATCCGTTCACTCTGTTTCTTTTGCTGCCGGGGGCCTCGCCCGAAGAATATGTAGTTGACAAAAGCATACTCCAGGAGCGCCAGGAACACGAAGACGAAGCAACCCATGAGATAAACATCAATAGCCTTGACATAAGGGATCTTGGGAAGAGTCTCCCGCAGATGGGTGTTGATGGTAGTCATTGTAAGCACCGTGGTGACCCCTGTAAGGAGAGGGTAGGTTCTCTGTTACCAAGGTGGGATGGTTTCCTGAAACACCACTCTCAGCTTCCCCATCCCTCCTCCCAGCTGGACAACCTCAAGAGGGATAGGAGCAGTGCAGCTGGGAAAAAAATTGTCATTATTCTAAGCCCAGCTGCCCAGTACAAATTGCTGCAGAAAATAAACCAGCTGCCAACAGTGGGAGAAAATGTCAAAGCTGAGTATCATCAGGATGATGGGGATCAACATCCTCTGGACCTTGGTTCTTTAAGTCCTCCCTGATCCTCCTTCCTTCCCTCAGTGTGGTAGGAAACATTCAGTTTTACTCTCAGTCTCTCAACCTCTTCTTCTCTCTTTTTCCACTTCATGAACTCATCAGGCTTCCCTGTGCACTATTGAATGCCTCAGTATCCTTGACATGAATTTATAATCTGCTGTGTCTTTCCAATGCCATGAATAGGAGAAAGAGTGAAGAGATTCGTGCAAACCTCATATCCTGGGCTGCATCAAGAGCAGTGTGAGCAGCAGGGCGAGGGAGGGGATTCTCCCCCTCTGCTCCACTCTCGTGAGACCCCCCTGCAGTGCTGTGTCCAGCTCTGGGGGCACCAACATCAGAAGGACATGGACCTGTTGGAGTGAGTCCAGAGGAGGCCACGAAGATGCTTGGGGGGCTGGAGCACCTCCCCTGTGAGGACAGGCTGAGAGAGTTGGGAGGGTTCAGCCTGGAGAAGAGAAGGCTACAGGGGGACCTTATAGCAGCCTTCCAGTACCTAAAGGGGTCCTACAGGAAAGGTGGGGAGGGACTCTTGATCAGGGAGTATAGGGATAGGATGAGGGGTAACAGTTTTAAATTAAAAGAGGGGAGATTTAGATCAGAAGATAAGGAAGAAATTCTTCCCTGTGAGGGTGCTGAGACACTGGCACAAGTTGCCCAGAGAAGCTGTGGCTGCCCCCTCCCTGGAAGGGTTCAAGGCCAGGTTGGACGGGGCTTTGGGCAACCTGGGGTAGTGGAAGGTGTCCCTGCCTGTGGCAGGGGGGGTGGAACTAAATGATACTTCAGGTGCCTTCCAACCCAAACCATTCCCCGATTCTATGATTCGCTCTTCATGGTGCTCTCCTTTTTTTTAGCCTGCCTCATAGGCTTCTGTCTACTCCTTGACCCCATCAATTCCTATCTTCCTCTCACCACCTTTACCACTCACTACTTCAATTATCATCTGTACACACTCCTCCCATGGTTCTCATGCTCTTCTTTTTAGGCCTATTCATATTTTCTGCATCTTAAATAAATATTTCTCGGTCTCATTGAACACTTTTTTCCCCATCTACTCAGTCTCCAAGAGCCTGGTGCACAATGATTACTCTCACAGCTTCAGTTCTCTTCAGTTTCTTCTCAGACTCTTCCCTCCTCTGTACTGTCAGAGTGGCCTCAGATCTGTCTCTGACAGTCTTCTGCCAGCTTCAGAAAAATGGCAATGAGCTGTCATGTTTCTTTTGGGACAGTAACTTTTCCTCTTCAACCTAGTCTTCTTCTCCCACTTCTCTAGCTCAGGTGTCCTGCTTTTTTTACTACCTTGCTAATCTCCTTTTCTTCTAATGTCCTTCCTCCTCTTCTCTCTGATGGCAGCTCTCTTACTCTCCATGACCTTAATTTTCTCTCTGGTTTCAGCCCTACCTCTACAGTGATGGTTCTCAAACCTCTCTGTGCATCCTGGACCTCTGCTTGTCCTGTTTCCCCTTCACCCTCATCATGTCTTTAGTGTCATTCCTGATAAAAGATTTAAAGAACTAATAGCCTTCAGTTCACAGAAAAGTAGACAGAAGGGAGATTATTTATATACATACAATGTATTATATTGTCTATATTTAGACAGTAGTCTAAATATCCAGAAATCTGGGGCAAAGAAAGGGGGAATAGAATGTTCTCCATGTCTCCACTAAGAACTGGACAAATTGCAATGGAGACTTAGGACAGAGGCAAAGAAGAGCTTTTTGACTGTACGAGCAGGTAAATCTGGAGATAAAGTGCCCAGAGGAGGCCGTTGGAGTCTCCTTCTTTGGAGCTTTTTAAAGACAGTTAGATAGAGAGCTGTCAGGAATAGTTTAGGGAAAGCTGTTCCAATTCTGATCTACAATGTTTTTCTTCTGTCTTCTCCTTTGAATCCAGATGTCAGCAGAAATTCAACAGCTAGGCATCTCATGTCCACCCTTCTGCTTGTAGTTTCTCTGTGTCAGCAATGTCTGCCATGGTCTCTTTTTCTTCTCTCACTGATTATACTCTTGTCAATGCAACTTACCTTTTTAATTTACCATGTTCTTGTTCCCTCCCTGTCTCTCTGCTCCAGCCTCTCCAAGAAGCACAGCCAAATTATCTATTTTATATGTTTGTACAAACCATCCCTCTGCTGAGTCTTCTCAAACTCTGTCTTCTACAGCTAATTTAAACCCCCAGCCTTTTCTGTAAGACTCAGCCTCTACCTGTGCTCCATTGCCTCTGAGCCTTTTCCCACTCACAGATGAAATCCTTCTCCCTCCTTGGCTCTCTTATTTCCTCTGAACTTTCTATCATGTTGCACAGCCCCATTCTTATATGCCAGCCATCCCCCCTTTCTCCTGTTCCTTCTTCAAAATCCTCATCTGCAATCCACCCCCACTTCCCTTCTGTTGCTTAAAAGACCTCATTTTTTTTCCTCTTACAGGAAAACATTCCTATTTAGGGGAGCATGTGCTTAAGAAGAATTTGGACTTTGACTACTGTCCCACATTTGCCATGGTTATGAAGGTCTTCCGCTATGGGGCTGTATGGGGCCTAAATTGTCATGAAAATGAGTAATGCCACTTTATTTTTTTCATCTTTTAGCCATTCACTCACCATTCTTACTACTCCTTGGCTACCCACCCCCACCATTTGTCATCCAGTTAACTGGTCCTGGCACACCTGTTGACCAAGAGGTGCCTAGATTTCTCCTCTTAAGAAAACAAATACAAACCAGAGTGAAGGAACTAGTGGGCTCATGGCACATCAGAGTCTCACATGTCTGAGAAGCTGTGACCATTTATGCTTTTGCTATAGAGTTTAAACTTGCACCCACAGAAATTTATGGTAGAATTTCTACTGATTCAAGTAATACAGACTCAAATTTGGGAGTATTTTACTGATACTTCTGACCAAAAAAGTATCTCTTCTGTCTGAAAATTTGAAGTTTGTTCTTAGAAGAAATGTCCTTCATTTGGGACGACAAGTTTGACTGACCTATGTGGCCTGTTTAGTTGCTACTTCATAAAGAGGTATTTTCTTTCTTACAGCTGTCCTAGATGATGTCCCTCAAAAAACCACCTTTGTCAACATATAATGAAAAGGTACATACCCAGTGCCACTCGTGCAGCAGAAGCATCATAATTGATCCAGAAGGAGACCCAGGACAAGATGGTGATGAGAATAGATGGCATGTAAGTCTGCAGGATGAAGTAACCAATGTTCCTCTTAATCCGGAAACTCAAGGATAAGCGCAGATATGAACCTGTCAATGAGATATCAAAGGGAGATGAAGTTTGAGAGGAGGGCAAGGCTGTATTTATAGTAACAGCTTAGGTTAGGAATTGAAATTTTATTTGGAAAATGTTCTCAAGAGACAGGGAGAATGAGAAATCTCTCTCTTTTTTTCCTCATTTGGTTTTGCAGACTCATCAGTTTTTGGAAGGGGGCTCTTCAGAGTCTGCTCACTTGGCTCAGAATGTTAAGAAGAAAGGAAACTCTACATAAGTTTTATTATGTCAGACATCATGGGAGAATGTCTGTTCCGTGCTGAAATTGCTGTTATAGTATGTGCCAATTTGATACAGGGTCACACAGGAGACTTTAACCCTATATCCGGATGCAGTGAGATGATTTTCCAGTATTTCATGTGCTAGCTTTTCCTCCAAACAGCAATGAAGATATGAATTGTATTTTTCCCATGTTGTTCTAAAAATGGGTTATGGTCAGACTGGGCAAATTCGTATGCAAATAGAGTACTGTTAGTTAAACTGTAGGGGTTTTTTTTCAAGTTGTTGCAACTTCCTCCCAATCTTTTAGCAAACCTAAGGGGGATAGTGACAACAATAAGTACTTTTACAGTCCTTCCACTGGAGCAGGGTCATTTTGACAGGGACAAAGCAGGGCCTCTCTCATTGTTGTGAAACAAAGTCCAAGTCATTCCTCCTTCCCACCTCCATCCATCCCTTAGGCAACACAGCAGCCTGAAACATGGGTGTAATCGTGGGTTGGCAGCTAAAGTAACAAGAGAACAACAGCCTTTAATGATCAAGGATGTAGACTGGGAAAAAGGAGGTTATGTTCTTTCACCATTATGTGCCATTTGCGTAGCTTGAACACAATATTCCACAAGCCTTTTTTGGAAGGTCTTACCTATTTAGACTGCAAACTTCATTTGGAGGAATACTGCCTCTTGTTGTGGGTCTCTAGATTACCATTGCAATGGGACCCTGCTCCCAGCATGCCCCCGAGGCACTATTGTAACAACATCACCATCTGCCACCACTGCTGATAGACTCAGGCTGCGATTTCATGGCATTTCAAAAATTGTCCTATTTAACAAGTGTGTGGCATGCTGTTCTGGCAGTGAACTCCATGCCAGATCAAAGTGAAGACAGCAACCAAAATCCAAACCCCTACAACTTCCCAACTGGCAGTATCTGAATCATCCAAGGTATTCTCTCCACATCTTTTTATTGCCATGTACAGATGGGTTTGCATCATTTCATGGACCACTTGCTTTTCAGCTGATATATTCTTCTGCTTACTATTGCACCTACATTAGCTTCAAGAGCCAGTTGCAAACCACATCAAAATAAGGTAAAGGCTGAGAACCTTCTAGAGTTTCTGTTCTGAGCTCAGTTGGTGTTTTGATTAAGAAATGAAAACAACGGCAGAAAAAAAAAATGATCCCATAAGACTCTGAAGAGAAGCAGGCAAAAAAAAAAGACCAAACTTGGTGGGCACAGAAGATGCCTCTTTTCCAAAGGAAAAGTTGAAGCCTAGATCCTAAGTTAGTGCCTCAGCATCTGAATCAGAGGAACAACCACACGGACGTTGATCAGCAGAAGGTTTGCACATTCCATCGCATCCCTTCAGCAGAGACTCACCGGTGGTGAAGACCACTTCCCTGCTGACCAGCCTCTGCTCGATAATGGTGAACTGGGGCAGTTCTAGCACCTCCATCCCGGTGACAGCAGAATCATTTCCTTGCCAGAAGAAGACAATGTCATCAACCGTGTAACCATCTGCAGCGATGAAGAAGCACAGAGAGAGAACTAAGCTGGCAAGCTGGAACAGATGACAACCCCATTTTCACAAAGGTGATCTGGAAGAGGATCCAAAGGAAAGCCCACACTATCAGGCAGCAAGCATAGCCCCTCCCTGCTGACGTACTTTTCTTCTTCAGCTGAGCTTGGCAGTACAGTCCCCAGGAGGAAAAAAATGGTCAGAACTCCCACTGTTGGCTAGAATTCAGGAGAAAAAGGTGAGAAGTGGCCCACCAAGCCTGGACTTGCGCTACATAATCTCCGTGGCTGACATGACAGGGACTGGTGCATCAGAAGCCTCTGTCAAATGCACCAAACACGGCATTTTGGGTTTTAAAAACTGCCTCCTTTTACCAGAAGGGGGAGACCACACAATACATTCTGGTGGGGACTAGGTAAACAGAACGTCTAAGTATTAAAAATTCCCACAGAGAGAAATATTTACATCAGTAGTTGAAAAGAAATTTGAACATCAGAGCATCTCTCTCAGAACTCTCAGTCAAAATTTGGAGCCTGGAAGTGGACAGTCACTGAGATCAGGGGCTGCTTTTACCAAGTGCTGGCTGAAAAGGGCAGTAATGGGAGAAGAGAGGAAGGGGAGTGAGGCTGGTAACCTACTCATCCCTTACATTTCAGGTTAATGGATTTGTTAATTCAGCCAAGGGTACAGCCTCTTACTTTAACCCCAGACCATACGTGCCAGACAGGGCTGCGTGGGCTGGAAATGCTGAGGAGCCCAAATTCACAGTCCCAGGAGAAAGATTCCCCAGATGCTCCGGACTCGTGGGAAATGAGGCTCAGGGGACAAAATCATGCAGCTCCCCTCCCATCAGTGTCGTGTTCACAGCCCTGCCCGTTGTCCTTATGGGCCAGGATTCATCTCCACTTGAAAATGAATGCTGCTTGTGGGAAGCTGGGTTTTGAAGCACTGTGGCTGTTGCTGCACAAGGGGTGGCCTCTTATTCTAAGCAAAGTGCAGAGCTGTATGGGAGCACCTCTGTGTGAAAAGAAGCAGTAAGATATGCAGAGGCTTTGGTATGGCATGGTGTAAGGCTTTCTTTAGATCATGAACTTCGCCTATGCCCACAGACAGCTTTTATTCACAACCTGCACTGCAGCACGATAGCCTGCCTTATCCACAAGCCCTCTCAGCAGAGAAGCAGTTGGCTAGCAATCTCCAGCAAGGCTAACATCCACCAGGGAGAGCTGACACCAAAACCAGCACCAGTGTGTTAGAGGGATCAGGGGAATGAAGAGCTGTTGAATGTACCATGGAGGAGAAATTCTTCTACCTAGCCCTAGAGGTCAAGGGTTACCCCAGATCAGGGCTGAACCTTAGAGGATGGTGTCATCCTGCAGCTCCCAAGTGGACAAAGAGCTGAGCAACCTGGTCTGATCTCATAGCTGACCCTGCTTTGAGCTGTGGGCTGGACTAGAGACACCCTGAGGTCTCTTCCCAAACTGAATTATTTGATGACTGTGTAGTCTTTAAGCCCACATTCTGCGCTCTCAGTCATTACTGCGCTTATTCATGGGTGCTAAAAAATAATAACAATCTTCCAAATGCCATGTCAGATCTGCTTCTGATGTAAGTCAGCTAAGCCAGGGCTCCACCTCCTCCCCCCTGACATGCTTCTGCTCCCATGGCGGTGAGTGTTAAAGCACCCACCCCCCACGAGCCCACAGAGATCCAGGACCCCTAGGTTATCATCTCATCTGCTGCAGACCCTGCGGTGTCACAGGCTGTTGCACTGCCTCGAGTGCCCCAGCTTTGTGCACAAGAACTAGTGTTTGCATCTGGCTGCAGCATCTCTCCCAGAGCACCGAGACCTGGGGTGGAAAGCAGCAAGAAACAGCCAAGCCCCCCATTCCTCCCGGTGGTGGATTCCAGTGGCTCAAACACTCTTGCAGCTAAAAACATTGTGTGTGATTTTACATTTGAATTCATCTGGCTCAGACTTTCAGACTCTGGTGGTTGTTCTGAATTTCTCTAGGAGGTTATCGAGCCCTTTCCACCCAGCGCTCCCCCTCTGCAGAGGTGCACCCAGCCTATAAACAAGTCACCTCTCCACCTCCTTTGCAGTAAACAAACCAGATTGAGCTATTGAGGTTTCTCACTGCAAAACATCTGCTCTAGCCCTTGAACCACTTTTTAGCATCTTTTCTCAACATCTTCAGATTTTTCAACTTCCTTTCTAAATTTTGGAACCCAAATATAGACAGAGTCCCTTTCCTGGTCTCACCAGTGACATATTCAGAGGCCAATCGATTCCCTGCTCTGACTCACAGCTCCCCTGGTTTATATAACCAAAGCTCACTCCAGCCCTTTTTGTCAGAGCCCAGCTACAAAACCTCCAGCGGTGGTGCTGGGGGCTGCCATCCCCTCATCACATCCCCTGGCCATGCCCATACCCGTGCGGGTACGAGTCCCTCAGCCTCGCAGCACCCAGGCACAGACCTCCGCATTTAGCTGTATTCAAATGCATTCTGGATGTATTCAAATTGGGAAGTATTCAAATGTGCAGCGAGCAAGCCACGCAGACTGCTATCTTCATCATCCACAAATTTAACAGCAGTGACTTCAAATTTACTTCCTGATCAGCAATGAAAATGTCAAATTACAGTAACTAATTTTAGGAGATCTCACAGTTAACCAGCTCTATTCCATTTATTCTATGACCTGCTGGTATCGGGTACCAATTTTTATATTTTTTTATTTATTATGGCATTATGCAATATGAAATCAAACATGTTTCTCAGGAAGCCATTTTTAAAAGTGATTCGAAAGGGAAAGGTTGTTCAGTCTAAAAATAAATGCTTCACTTTGATTTCTCACTTTAAAAAGAAAAGCAAATTTCCATTTTACTTTTAAAAAGTAAAAGAACTTTCACAAAGACAAGTCATTTCAACCTGAAATATCATAAACTATTGATACAGCGTCTTAAAATATCAGATTAACAGCCTGTTTGCTGCCTGTCTCATCAGGTTTTTGTTGAATCCTGGCACACAGCTAGGCAGGGGTATGTGTGGTAAGGGTGGGTTTTAGGGATGGAGGGATGGGATCAACAGGCAGTGCCAGCACTGGCTTATCTTCTCCAGGTAAGTGCCCCAAGCTGCTGTGGGGGAGACCCCAGCTGCCTGCTGCTGCTTTACAAAGCCAGCACCCTTGCACCACTATATTGGTAGTTTGGTTGTTTTGGGTTTTTTTTAAATATACTTTGTTTTTTAAGCGAGCCCTAGAAGGACTGTTATTCCAGAGTTGTGTGGACTTGGAAGCAAACAAAATGGAGCCCTGCAGATTTCAAATGTGCAAGTGCGTAAAAGACAAAAGCTCTAAGGAAGGAGACGATTGAATCTCTTCATGTCTGCATGGATCTTAGAAATATTGTAAGGAAACATAGCTCCGACTAACAAATTGGCTTGACATGTCCCATTAAGAACAAAATCGCAACATGGGGAACTGTGGGTAATTCTCTGCCTTCTGTTTTCTTGGTTGTACTGTAAACTATTCTCAAAATGGTAAGGAGTGCCAGAAATGACATGTCATTAGTGCCTCCAGCAGGACCTAATTTACATCCCATTACCCACCACGCCAAGCGATGCGATGGCTGCGCATCCCGAGCAACCCGAGCGGCGAGCGGGAAGGGGGCTCCCAGGCGCCGGCAGGGCTGGTAAGGCGGCACAGCGCCTTCCGACTATGGATGCTGTGGGACCTCTTTTATGAAAAAAGCAATTCTCTGATAATCACCACTGAAGCTGCATCATTATTACTGTGAGATCTGCTGCTCTGGACCGCTCCTGCGGGGATACTGCGGTGCATTTTTATGAGGGAGAGCCGGACCTCCTCCACCAGCGCGGTCGGGAGAGGCTTTCCATAGGAGTCAAGGGAAGATCCAGGCAGGGAGAGACTGTGGGAGGGCTCAGGTCCCACCTCCCACACAGAGCAGGGCCAGCCACGAGTGAGGGCAGGCTCCCACGGCTTCCTTAGGGCTAAGAGAGGCTTCCACCACCCTCCTGAGAGTGATTTTAATGCCCAGCCTGCCGCTAGAGCTCCATTTTCCTGGGCATTTCACCCATGAGGTCTCCTCAGGATGAAGTTTGGATGAGGGAGCCTGGTCCTGCCTGAGGGGACATCCTCCAGGTGGGGTGGTCTGTAACACCCCTGTGAGGCACCCCATGAGTGAGAAACTGCGACTGGGGAGGGTGGCACTGGGTGGCACTGAGTGGCGGAGGGCAGGCACGAGGCATACGCACAGCTCTCGATCTCCAGTGTGCAGTTCTGCTGGTCCAGGGGGTACCTCCGCAGGTCCATCATGCAAGCGGCTGTGGTGGTGATCCTGAAAGGGGAAGGGAGAAAAAAAAAATCAGTTGTGTGTTTTTTCTTACCAAAAAAAAAAAAAATAAAAAGGAGAAATGAAAGGCAGACATGAAAGTCAGGCAGCATTTGGGGCCACTGTTTCCCTGGAAACCAGGGAGATCCGTAGTGGGAGGTGTGCAGGGCGGGGGGCTGGATGCAGCTCACCCTCAACTGCACGGCTTAAACCCTTCATGACTCACGTCAGCAAGGCAGTATCTCTATTAACAGGGTGGGGAGGGATTTGTGTTCCTCCTCTGTCTCTCCCTTGAGGGAGACAAAGAAACCAGGAGTAGGCAGAGCTACAGGCAGAGGAGGAAGAGGAGAGGCATGTCAGTTTGTAAGAGGGAGACAGCATACACGTGTCCATAAACCAGAAGATGCATTGATTAAATTGCCCAGCAGTGACCTATGGAGAAGAATAGCTGACCACATAACCACCCCTCTTTCCTCCCGAGTTCCCCCACTGACCCTACTTGCAGCCCCGCCCGCTCCATCGCACCCACTTTGGCACTGGCAAATCCAAAAACTCAGACCCCAGTGAGAGGGTCCTTCCACTCCTGTGGGCTCATGGCTCTGGGAACACTGGTTGCATGATCAAAATTCATGAAAGACACATGGCGGGGTGTGTGCATCCCTCCAAAAAATAAATATGGGGAGACAATGACGGCTGGTGTTGCTTTGAGGGTATCAGACCACAGGGTGGGTGCAAAGCAGCACGGTGCCTGCAGTGAGGGCGCAAGGAGAGCTTGTGTGTTACCTGTTGTACACGAAGGAGCATCACCCTCCGGGAGGGGGAATTTTGGGGTAGGATAGATGAGGAAAAAGGGCATAAAGGAGGGACGGAGCAAATCAACAGCTAACTCACCAGCCTGGCAGCGCTGCCCTGGAGTTAACAGGCTGCCCCTATTTCTCAAATATATTGCTCCCCTCACCCTTCAATGCAGTTTTCTTCCTGTGCAATGTATGTGTACAGAGTGCTGAAGAGTGGGGAGAGATTGGTGCATTCCCCCCCTCTTTTTTTCAATTAACCATCTGGAAGGCATTAATCAAGCTACACATTTTTTACTATGTAGGCATAACCAGTGAACTGCTAACGAGAAAGCTTTATCCTCTGAGCCCTGTGGCCTGGGAGAGAGAAAAAAGAGGAAAAAAGGAAAAACAAGAAAGCAGAGAGGATGAGATGGCGAACCAGCAAAAAAGAAGGAAAAAAAAATAAAAACATCAATGATAGAAAAAGAGACCAGAAAGGGGGAGAGAATGGGTGAAGCTGGACAGAAAATTAGGAAGTGGGGGGAGAAGGCAGGGGGACAAGCACCTGCGGGAGAGGGCTGCCCCAGTGGGAGTATCGGGGCGGGGGCTGTAGCAGGGCAGGCGAGCAGCCCCGCAGAGCTGCTGGCTCTTTAAGAAATCTCGTGTGCTAAATTTATCTCTCTGCTGTCTGTGAAGACTGTTTGTAGGAGATGAAGCCTTGAGGAGAGCCTTTGCCACTGCCTGCCGTGCTATAAATAGATCCGAAGAGACGGAGGGAATTTATATATATCCTCACTGGGTCTAGATACAACATTGCAACTGTCCTCTCTCCGAACAGGGGGCCCAAGTGAGCTCTTAACCCTTTTATCTGTAATGCGGTTGGGGTGGAGGAGAAAGCTCAGAGGGGGAGAAGGATAACAGGACAGGAGCCACTTAAAAATTATCACTGTGGCTTTGGGATTGCATGTATCGCTTTACAGCCTCCCAATTTGGCATCTCTAGGAGGGCTGCTGGAAATGCAATGCCTCTCCCACCCTAATCCTCCTGGACCAGGGTAGCTGGGCACAGGAGACCACGGTGGAGGAGCAGATCCGAAGCACACCTGGGGGGGGAGGTGCACCTTGCCAGGAAAGCCCAAAGTGGCAGATGCAGAGTCCATCCTGGCCAGGCACTGAGACCAGAGTCGTGCATGGGTATGACTCATCCCCCTGTGCTGCACACAGCATATACTGTATATATTATACAGCACCCATGGGAAACAGCAGTTACAAATGCGTTTTCCTGTTTTCTCTAAAGTGTGAAATGCAAAAATGTATTAAATAAAATTTTTCCACCCCATTTGTGGGACCCTGTGGGCTAAAACCTTTCCACGGTGTCCACGCCAAAATCGCAGCCTGGCTGGCTAACTTGGCCACACAAAGGACATCCAGGGGAAGCTTTTTCTGGTTCGAGAGGGACCCTCTCACCTCTCAACAGGATTTGCTTATCACCTGCAGTGCTGGTTGGAAATGCAGAGCACGACACAGTGAGCTATGGCTACCACACTCCATGCGCCAAATCCTGCTCACACTAACAGCCGGCATAAATCCAGAGCCACTCCAATGATTTTTGCAAGATCACACCGATTTATATCAGCAGAGAATTATATCAGGGCAGAATTTAGCCCTGTGGATTCCAAAAAAAAAAGAGAACCTCTGGACAGGTGGGACAAAGGAGAAAAACAAGATTAAGAGGGCATCTGTCCTCAAAAGCCAGGTAATTTCTTTTTCCTTCCAAATAAAGGGCAGGTGTGTCCACACTGTATAGTTCAGCATCTCCAGAGATACCCCAGTTGGTTGCAGGTCCCAAACTCCTGGTGATCTGCTCATGTAACACTGCTCGGGCAGGTGAGAATTTGGACCATGTGGGGTGAAGGTTTTGTTCTGTTTTCAGCGCAGAGGTAGCACAGCCACACGCAGCTGTCCTGGGCTGTAGCCACCTGCTCATCCGGAGCATTTCAGCTGTGTGCCATACCCATGGTGAGTCCTGCCTGACAAGCCCAGGGCCACCAACACCACAGGACCACCTGGATGTGGGGTTCCTGCAGCATGACAAGGTACAAGGGGCAGCTGGCCTGGGGCACCAGGTTCATCTCAGGTCCTGCTTCTGGGCATCCTAAACCCTGATAAACCAGCCCTACGTGGGATAAAGCAAGTGGTATCTCAGAAAGGAAGGAGGTGTTTAATTCTTTAGACTTCAAGATCTCATAAAGCATCCTGGACACCAACTTCCCTTTGCCACACCCTGCTTGAAGCCGCTGGTTGACCCACAGCATCACAACCCTGTCACTGCTTTACACAGCAGCTGCCACTGTTGGTGAAATGCCCTGTGTCCTCTGTGACTGACTCAACATTCACTTGGTCCTAGAGGCCAACAAGAGATTTCACTCGCTCCTTTGGTGGCTGTGTACTACAGGCAGGTGGGACTCATAAAGGAATGAGAGGCTCCACTCTCCTCTCACAGCCAAAGGGGAATGGGAGCAAAACTCAAGCACCCCAGTGACTGTGTGGGGTCACAGCACATGCCATCTCTGGTCCAGGAGGCCACAGGACCAACCTCTGCCTCATGCTTTGATGGATATAAATGTATTGTCTTGATATGCTCTGATGTGTTTGCTTGGCACATAGAAGACAGTGTGGGGAGGACTGGATGGAGAGATAGATTGGGGGATTGACCCTAAGGAGCTCCTGGGTGTCTCAACAGGTTTAACAGGCAATAAAAGTGAAAGGAAAATAAGAGATGGAAAAATGAGGAGAAGCTCAAAGGGTGATGATGGCATGAGCACTGATGGAGGAGGCAGGAGTGGAGATGAGAGACAGGAGAGCAGATAGTGCAGGACAGGAAGACATCGGGATAAGGGAACAGAGGAGAGGGATCAGGGGAAGCAAGGGGTAAGGCAGCCTGGGGAAGGAGAGCTGGAGAAGATTGAGAGGTTAAAAGACAGAAAGCAGAGGAGGCGTGGATACTCACTCTGTGAGAAAGAAGATGAGGAGACAGAGAACAAACCATCACCCTGTAAACAGCTCTAGACAGAGCGCGCTGCCTCCAGGAGATGCAACCAAAGTGAAAGGGAGCAGGGAGCGCGGGGGCCGGAGGGAACACCGGGGAAGGATGCCACCTTCCCCATGGCGTTAGCAAGAGGTGCTGGCGCCTGGCCAGGCTGCATCTTCTCCCTCCCCCTCCTCTTCTCCTGTTTCTCTAGCTACCTCCCTCCCCTTTTAAATTCAAAAATTTGTGTGGTGTGAAATTTCATCTGCTTTGACGGCGATTCACAGAGACACTGCCCATCGGAGTGGAGAGGCTCTCCTATTCTTTGCACGATGTACTCAATGAAGCAGTCCTCCTCCAGCTGCCCAGCCCAGCCACCACCACCATCCCCCATCTCCAGCTCCCCTTTCCTCACTCAATCTCAGTCCACCCCGTGGGCCTCCAGGTCAGCCCCCTCACATGTCACAACCTTTACACTTCCTTCCCCACAAAAAAGACATTCATGCCCTTGCCCTAATTGTTTCTCCTAAGGTCTGTAGGCAGTCATGCTATCAAGCAGCCGAGTCCTCACTGCCCTGCTGCTCTGCTGCACAGCTGGCAGGCGGACACAGTTCATCTGGGGGTAGACAGGGCTGCGGAGAAACCACTGTACATCACAAAAAAAAAAAAAAAAAAGAAAAAAAGGGACATGCATTCATGAGATGTTGAGCAGCTCTGGCAGGCTGTGGGCTGATGGAAATCCCCCTTCTCTGTCAGCACCCAGTGGATCCAAGCAGAAGCCAAACTAGCACGGATACCTCACTCTGGAGAGCATCCTTCAACCCCAGGGGAGGTAGAGATCAGCTCTAGAAAAGCAGCCACAAAGCTCTAAGTCACACAGGGTGAGAGATAGGTCTCTATTTGTTACAGTGAGGAAAGCTCTGCCCACCTGAAGCTTGTATTGACAAAGCAGATGCTGGCACAGAAAGGGTAATGCAACCACACGCTGCTGTCCCTCCACCACTGTCTGCTCTGCAAGCTGAACCCAGCAGCAGCAGAGGACTGTCCCACCACAGCTGCAGCTCAAAAGGGAATGCTCAAGGTTCTGCAAACCATCAGTCCTCCTCAAATATTTCAGTTCTCTGACATGAACACCACCAGCCATTTCATTCCCTCTCAGATCCTCCTCATCGTTGTTTACTTATTAATGGCTTCTTCTGTCTTATTTAGAATGATTATATAAGTTCACAGACATAGAGTAACATAGAGCTCCAACCTGCCACTAAAACCCACTGTGGCTGAATGTCTTCTTTCCATCTCCTCCTTATACCGTTCCTGGCCACCTCCAAGGTAGCTGTCCTTTCACCTCCTGCCCCCATCAGATCTCCCTCTACCAAACTTCAGCTCTGAAGGCCCTTGCCACCCATTCATCCTTTAGATCATCTACAGTGTGTTGGGAGAACCAAATGCACCAGCTACAAGTGTAAGAGCAAAAGATGACTTTCCCAAAATACCATCTGATTTCAAAAGGAGCAGGTCCAGACTCTCTAAGGAGGATGGGGTGGAAGACAGGACTATTACCTTTGAGGGCTTCCTAAAGCAAGTGGAGTCCCTTTCCTCTTAAGCTCACCCTTACAAAATAAAATACTGCACTGTCTGCATCATTACTGTGTATATACCAGCAAACTAAACATGCCTGGCACTGGTTCCTGGGGCCAATGTCAATAGGTATGGAATAGCTTTTGTCTACACTTAAATTCCTACCCTCCAGAAAAAGGGTCTGGCTGCATGCAGAATGCTTGTTGAGAATGGTCACTGGCCTCTGCTGTGCTCTAACTGGGAAATGTCCAAGAGACTGTTTGTGGACACAGACCAAACCCAGGAAACAAATTGACTATGTGGGCCACTGATGTCCAGTGCCCAGGAATGTTCCCCGATACCTCTGGCTTCAAAAGGATGCTGCCTAAAACTCAGTATGGATGAGAACAGGAGGAGTATAGCACAAATACCCTCACCGCTGCCTTCCTCATTCAAGGGGAGACAGAGCCAGCAGTTCAGGCACTGACCCCATTTTGCAGTTATGGATTAAGTGTCACTATGCACAAACTAACACAAGCACTGCCAGAGCAAAAGATAAACATTTTTTTTAAGTTGCTGGTTGCAACTTTTTGGATTTCAATCTCCCAAGAAGCTGAAGATGCTCCTGTCCCCCCGGGATACAGACTCCCAAAGCTCGCAACAGTTTGCAGCAATAAGGAGAACAGAGGGAAGCAGCTCAGGTTTCACAGGACTTGTGCAGGCTCACCCCATGGGGCAAGTTAGACTCGTAAGGGAATTCTGATGACTAAGAGTAGAGAAGCAAAATTGCTGTTTTGCTGAACATGGGAAAAAAACAAAATTGAATTTTTACTCTGTGCGTTCTCAAAGTCAGTCATAAAAACATGCTGGCAAATGTCACCTTCTGCCTGGCAGTAAGCACAAACTTCGAAGGGCCTGGAGGGATTTATAAACCCGTGGTGAATTTTACCATTCTTTTAACACAGTCTGATCTTTGCATACTCCTGGAGGTCATGTTAGAACCAAGAGCAAGGCAAGGATATAGAATATTTTTCCCTTGTGTCCGTTTGCCTAAAACTGACTCCATAAGCCTTGGCACAACCCTGCTAAGGTCACTCTGTTTCCAAAAGCATCTGTGCTTGCAGAGGCATCATTTGATGAATAACAGTGTGCACTGCACTCGGATAGGGGAGGAAAAAAAAGCTCTTCTAAACTAGTACTTAGGGTACCAGTCATCTAAATCAATCGTTTTTCCACCCTGGGAGACTACAAAGCAGAGTTGCTTTGGCTGCAAGGTTTTGCTTTTCTGCCTCTTTATTCTATTCCAAATGTGCTGTGTGTCTGGCAAGTTTTCAACCGGATTGGGGGACAAGAGAGACCCAAGTGGAACATGTTTAAAAAGAGATTCATTTGTTACGGTTGCTTCAGACAAGAGTGACCTCCACTTAATGGGGCAGGAGGTCTCTTCCTTCAACAGCATCAGGCTGGGATGAAGTTGAATTAGTAACCTGTAGGATTTGATAAAGAATAGACAGGGTCCAGGGATGGGCTTAGACTGGTGGCTGGGATAGGATAAGCAGGAAGACTAAGAGGTCTTCTGCCAGGGTGAACTGGCGGTTCAGGGCACACAAGCTGTTTCAGTGATCTGTGAGGGGACAGTGGGATACTCCCTGACCTCTATTTTTGCTAATAAACGAGTCAAACTTATAGGAGATGTAGTACAGGCAGCAATTCCAGCCAGGCCCTGATGATGTTTGCCTCTGTTCTTGCAATATTAAGGATGGAGAAGCAGCTCTGTCTTGCTGCTTTATCCTTTTCTAGTGAGCTCAAATTTCTTCCACAGCTTCTAAGATTATTCTGAAATTCCATATTATTAAACTTCCTTCCTGTGTTTCCAGCTAAATCCCTCATCCCAACCCTAGAAGGCAAAAATGCAAAGGGTATCTGTCCTTAACCTCAACTGGGGATCTGAGCTTCTAATTAAATTCTCATTTGCCCTCACCCACCTAACAAACTTTTCTCCCGCCTCCCCATCTTTGTGCTAAAGAGATGGCCCAAAGCAGAGCTGCATGGTGAGAGCAGCACAAGGCTGCAGGACTAGCTCCAAGGGGCTGGCTGGCTGGACAGAAGCCCAACTCTTTGCACCCAAGCTGCCAAAAGAGAGATTTCTGTTGCTTTTACCTAACCTGCAGTGGGAGGAGGCAGAGCTACTAGAGACAGGGTAGAGCCTGAATCATCTCTCACATTTCCAGAGAAACCTCTCTCAGGAAGGGAAGGGGAAGCAAAATTGTGGATTTCTTCCCTTCTGGCCTGTGAGATGGGGAGAAGAAAATTGCTCAGTGATCTCAGTACAGAAAAAACTCCTCAGTGTTAATCCATCAGGCCATCTTCTCTGTAGAAAAACAAATAATACTCATGGAGAGAACAAGGACATGGCTGCAAACAACATGTGTCAAGTGAGACAGGAGCAGGAGAAACCTTTCTGTCACCTGGAGACCACACTAACCCCTGGCTGGCACCTGGGGAATGCAATACAGGCAGGGCTTGGTGCTTATCAAGAGACAGGTTGGAGAGGGGAGCTATGAAGAAGTCCCCAAGATGAGCTCCAGAAGAGCCCCAGCCATGGGGAGCATGCAGGGCAGCCCTGGAGGCACCACACACCAGGGTGGCATGGGAGGCTTTCACAGCGTACCTGGAGTTGGATGAACAAGTGGGTGGGATGCTTGACGTACGTCTGTTAACCTGTGCTGCTCCCCTATGTAAGGTGAGCTAGAAGCGATGCTCTAGCTGCTGCCTGGTCCACAGGTGGGTCAGCAGTAGCTTGGCAATGCAAGGGCTGACATCCCCCAGGAGCCACTACCTTGTAGGGAGCAGCTGACTGATGGGAACTTACCCCATGAAAAGCAGAAATTAAGTGCTGCCAAAGCAGATATGTCCAGCTTGTCTCGGTTTAAAACTTCAAATTTTGAGTTGCTTGAAGTATGACAATTCTCTCCCCCTTGCTTTAAGCACTGCTGAGGATAGCAGGGGTCTGCTTCCCCAGAAGAGCACGCACTGGGCTCAGGGTTCCCCTGTGCCTTGGCACCTTTGCACGCATCCAAACTGCCCCGTTTCTAAAACACACCTCGTTGCAGCCACTATCACGGACAGGAATAAAAAAAACCACAACACACATGCACACGCTCCCCACCACCACTACCACCTTCGCAGGAGGAGATCCCTCATTCTCTCTGCACAGGATTTAGTCTCCGTCATCAAATTCCTCTGCAGTTTTTCAGTTGCTCAGTTTACATTGCCTGGGCTCCTCGCCAGCCAGGCATTGCATCTCGCTTGCTGTCCACCCGGCTTCGCGCCTGCTTCCCAGCACCCCAGCCCACCCGCTCCCCCTGCCAGCTCAGGGATGCAGCCTGGGGTCCTCAAAGCACCTGTTTTGGTGGAATCCATTTTTGTCCTTAATTAGAACAAAAAATCAAACAGCTTCAAGATTTCCCTGAAGGATGCTTTAAAGCTGGTTTCAGATATGAATTCAAATTACCATATGAGAATTTCAGCATTGTTACAGTTGTTTCTATTTTTAGGTCTCTGAAAACAGATAGCAAAATACTGATGACACCAGCATTTGACAAGTGTCAACTTGTTTCACTACCAAATGGATGCTACATGGTCTAGAAAAGGAAATAAAAATCTCAGACTGTAATGTATAGCTTGTATGTGTGACAGTGTAAAGCTTATTGAATATTGTGGTGGGGTGGACTAAGGCAGCCTCTGAAGGTCCAGAGAAAGCCTTTGATGACTCCCTATGTTACTCAGATGTCAGTAGTGGTAGTAAAGCAGCTTGAAATAGTGAGGGGAAATATTGACATAAGTGAAAAATTCTCTACATAAAATTAGGAGTCGAACACCAAGAGTCTCTGAAATGCTTTTTCTTAAATGAAAAATTTCTCCCTAATTTTTTGTTTAAAATTTGATGAAACCAATGCAATTTCTGACAAAAAGCCATTAGGAGGAAAAATATATTGAATTCAGCCAGTACTATCCAGCTCTTCCTCACTATTTTATCCACCTCCCTCCACTACACAATAGCAGATTGCTTTGTCTTTGTGGGTAGCTCCCTTAAGCCTCCCTTTATATTGCAGATTTTCCACATCATTTTAGCACTTTCCTGCTGTGTGCCACAGGTGACCAGCTCTCCTATGCTTCACAGGCACTTTGAATTCCTACAAGGTGTTCGGGCACCAGGCGAGTTTAGGCACCATCGTGCCAGGTTACACCTCCTAAAAACCCTGTCATCTCTGTCGGTTTGCAACCTCCCATCCTGCTTTGTGTTTGCAGAGATACGAGTGTCCTCTGGGCTGGATCTGGGCTCCAGGCCCCTGTTTGGCCTTGCGGGGTTTATGCCATCTGCTCGCTCGCTGGGGAAGGGGGTAGGGAACACCAGCCCAGCCTCCAGCCCCGCAGCAGCCCAGCGTCGCCGCCCCAGTGCAGCCTGCTGCTGTTTGTGCATTCCTTTTGTTGGAGACCTGGCAACCTGCTTTTAATTCCAGCCCAGTGGGAATTAATTTTGGAGTAAGCTTTTGTATCAAACACTTTCCTAAGATGTAGCTGTATTGCATCTGCTGCACTCCCTTCATCCATTAATTTGCTAATTCTACCAAAAACAAGCATATGCTTTTCCGACACACGACTTTCACAATGGGGCTGAGCAGAGGAATAAAGGGCTTCATTTACTCATGCAAACAAGTTATCTGAAGCCTGATCTTGTTCTCACTGAAGTCAGAAATAAAATACCCATTGACTTCCGTGTGAGCTAACTCGGACCTTGGGGTCTGATCCAGTGTGTGAGCCTGATCCTGCTGGTCGCTTGAGCACTTGCTGAAGGCAGGGGCCTGCCGGGGTGGCATCATCCCCGGTCTCTGACATCAGAGACTGCTGGAAAGAAAAATGACTGTGTGCCACAAATAGCATGATTGAGTCACTTTGCTACAGGAGCAGCTCAAAGGAGGGGGAAGTGACTGGCGAGAAGGTAGCAGGAAAAGGAGCAGAGCTGTGGTATCTCACTCGGGGAAAAACAAACAGGCAAACAAAGGAAAAGAAACAGATATTGCCTCCTTTGGCCTTCTTTCACCAGGGAAACTCCATTTTATGAATCCTTCTGAAAAATGCAGGAAAAGACAAGAACAGGCTTCAAAATACATTGCACTTTTCTTCCTGTTTGCAGGACAAGCATGGGTGCATTTTTACAAAGGTAAAGGGAGCACAGTTGAATATTCCATGACTATTTTCTTACTTGCTCCTACCTGCTGTGCACGTGGCTATGTATTTTTGAATAGGATCACAGTTATTTGCACCTGCAAAACTGGACCTAGTGCTTCTGTTGTCAGCAAAATCACAGGTGCAAGAGTCAGTACAGAAAGCAGCCCTAAAGAAATCATTGTCCACACCACTATGAATAAATCTACAGGGACTTCAAGTGTTCAGGGCACCTGGCTTGTCCCCTAAAACCCCAGTGCTTTCAGGATAGTAAAAGCCAGCCATCCTGACCTGAGGTACAGTTCAGGAACAGGAGCTGCAGTTGCTCAGTGCTTGGTTTTTGCAACTGCCATTCTCTCCAGGGGCAAGAGAGCAGCTTCCAGGAAAACCAGCCAAAAGTTAAAACAACACAGCAGCTCTTACTACGGCCCTGGAAACAACAGGGGCAAACAGCTGTCATTTTCTTTCTTTTGGCCTGGATGCAATTTTCTTCATCTCATCCTTGTACACAGGTCATGCAAGGGAGTTGAGTTCCCTTCCCCGTGCTGCTGGGCCCCGTGGGAGGGGAGGGGAAGGGACAGTGCACGAGGTGTTTGCACGATGTCACAGCCCAGGCCAGCTCGAGTGCAAACCCTCCAAGGACTTCCAATGCCTGTCACCTGTGCTGCAGGTTCACACTGCTAATTATTTGAGATGACTAAATGGCAACTGATAAAAATATACTAGCTTTTCTTCTTTTGCTGTGCAGGTGTGTGCAAAATTTCCCACCAGCCCGGGGGAGGCAGCTCTGCGCTCAGGTGGGCTGGTTCAGCAGCGAAGAGCAGCCTGAGCTTAACAGCACTCTTTGCCCCCTCCTTCCCAACAGGTTGAATTTATGCTCCTACCTACCCCAGGTCAAAGCATCTTCTTGCCTAGCCTTTACTCTTGTTTTAACACAAATATGGGGTAATCAACTGTGGGAAGGCTGCAGACTTTCTGGTGGGTCAGAAAAGCTGGCTCAGGGCTCCCTGGCGGTATCAACCAAAGACCATGATCAGCCCAAGGTAGAGGGATGTATGTACCTGTCCTAGGAAGGGAGAGCCAGAACTGGGACAGAGTCACGAAGTTGGCCTTGTGGCACTTTTTGCTATCTCTGGCTCTGGAGCAAGAGGCAGCCACTAATTGGAAGGAAAAAGTAGTACACACATCACCCCACGTACCGTAGCCTGTCCCTCTGCTCTTTTGGCTTCCCAGGGCTCTGCCATAGGGAAAGCACAGGGCACAGCCACCTTGCTGCCCTGGCAGGATGATGCCCTGGGTACCCTCCTACTTTGCTATGCCTACAGCCACCCCTACCCTCCCCAAAACAGCCCTGCTACTTAAAGAGGAGGGGAAAAATCATAACAAGTCAGACTTTGCCACAAAACACGAAGCAGCAGAGGAGCTGATACTGTAAATGGGAAGGGTGGGTGTACCCTCTTTGAAGGAGAAAGGTCTTTCCTCCCCCTTTGCTGCACTGGGACGTAAGCCCAGAGCTGCTATCGTAATCATTTGTGAATGTGGAGGCAGGTCTAAAAAGCCAGCTGTGAATTTTGGTAGTCGAAAAGGAAAAAAAAAAAAAAAACAAACCAAAAAAAACAACTAAGAGAAAAGCTCAAAGCACACAAATACAGGGTTGGGAAAATCATTGCCTAGATTTCAGCTACAGCATCCAAAACCTGTACTCTTACCTATAGCTGCAAACTCCCCCTTTAGCCCTCTGCTTCCTCCATTTAACTTTCTTACCTACCCTGGCATCTCCACATATCCAGATAATGCAGTAAGGCCAACCTTTGCCTTCTCCACCACACACAAGCACAGCACTTTCAAAGGCTGTGGGCTTGCCTACATTAATTTATCCCAGACACCACAAAAAGCCTCCTCACTGAGGACCATTCCCCTATCAACTTTCAAGTCTCAATCTTCAGAATTGCTCTGGTAAAGACCCATTTTTTTAAACTGCACAAAAACACATCTCCTATCTTATACTCAAAAATGACTGAAATGATTTGACTCAAATGCTACAGAAATTCAGCCTTAGATACAAGAGTAACAAAGTCTCTTCTCCATAGGCCAAACTTGCAGAAAATTATAAGCAACTGAAAATGAGTGTTTCAAATGGAAGTGTTATGCAACATGAATGACAGTGACCTGAAATGCTCAGAGCAGACTATTCCCATCTCCAACATTTGTCTATAGCAGTGCAGGAAACTTTGGAGGCCTGAAGGAAAAAAACATTTCCAGCTTGGAGAAAGAACGGGTACTTAAAACTGTGCAACACTTGAGTATCTTTTGGGCTTTTGGGTCCTTGCCTTACCATAATACCTTTGGAAATGGGGGAAGTTTAGATGAGATGTCATTCTCAACCACAACCAACAAAGATTCCCCTTAGACTCACCTCAGGCCATAAAGGACAGTCCCATCAGGATGGAGCCGAATCATGCGATTCTTCACCGTCACCCCATGCAGAAAGGACTTCTTGTCATTCAGGAAATAGGTGTCGGGCAGCCACAACTGGTCAGCCACCCGGTTGTCCAGGGTCAGGTTGAGAGGAAGGTCATTATACGCCAGGCGTTTGTCCCGCCAGCTCTGCTGAAAGTACATGGTGATGGTGTAGTCCTGGGAGAGAAACACGCAAACATCAGCCTGGCTCCAGGGTAGGGACGTAACTCAGTCCCTTCACTGTTGCTGCTGCTGAGACCTTTGGTGGGTCTCCAAATTTCTTGGCACCCAAATGTTTGTGTCTGCACCTCCACCACTTGCGAGGACTGTGCTTTGTTCTGGGAAAATGGAAATAAGCCTGAGCTTTGTAGAGGACAAAATGACAATACATGACTCCAATCAAATAAAACTGCATCCCACTCATGTTGTCCCAACCTGCTTAGAGTTTGGCTGCAAAACTAGTGGAGGTTAGGACTTCAACCAACAGTGGGCTACACCACGCCAAAGACTTCAAGGATTGATCTCATAATTAAGTCATGTAAAGGTATCTAGACACAATGCAGTCAACGCTCAGCCACTGCTTGTTACCACACAGTTGGTAAAAGCCAGTTTTATTTTGAGCCGAAACTCAGGAGATTCCCAAGGGCACATGGAGAATCTCACCTCGAGGCCAAGATTTCAAAGTCAACCCAGGCCAGCCGTGACAAGCTATCAGCACTTGCCTTGTTATATGAGCTAAGTTGGGAGTTCGTTGCGATTCTCAGGAAGGGACATATGTGGAGGAAATCTGTCACCAGTGGAGCATGATCCACTGGAAAAGGGGCAGTTCCCTAACCATCCCCAGCTAGCACAATGTCATACATATTTCCTGCTCCTCTCCTGTTCAATAGTAAAAAGCCAACACTTAAAACTCTTGTTAAGACAAAAATTTTATAGAGAGCAAGGAGAGCTGTTTGCCGACCCACAGCTATACCTGCAGAAACCGTATGAGCTGCTCAAGAGTAGTGGCACATCCAGGGCAGATCCAGAGGCCCCCGATCTGCTTGTTCAGAGACACAGTATTGTGGCACCATACTAGAAGAACAATTATTTCTTCTCAGATAAACGAGTAGTACAGGAAGGGGTCTTGTACACACCAATGACAGAAAACATTCTCACAACAGGTCTTAAGTAGGCTAGGAGCCAAGATTTCTGGGGGTAAAACAGCTAGCATTAAAATAACAGGATGTTGATTAGGAAGCGGGTGCAAGTCTTGCTGACAGTGGCCTTACAGAAGACAGTGATTTTTCACAAGTCCTTAAATAAAAAGCATTTTTGCAAATGCATGAGAATGATGTAGAACTGGTGGGGCCAGAGATGCTTTGTCTCTTCCCAAGCAGACACCTACAGTGCCACAGGAATCCTCTTGACCACACAGATTTGCATGATGGGCGTTTCTGCTCTGCAAATTCCAGCTCTGTGCAAAGGGCTGGTGAGGGCCTTGCTCATGCACTAACATCTGGGCTGAGCACAGAGGCATCCTGCCTGCCTGTGTTCTCCCACTGACTTCACTCAAAGCCAGGTTGGATTAACACCTCTGAAAACAAGCTCAAATAATCCCACATTATTGGGTATCTAACTATGATTCAGAAATCTAGACCCACATGCATATTCGAAAGGTCACAGAGTAAATCTGTGGTGTAGACTGGATACAAAAGCTATATCTGTCACTTTCTGTGTTATACTGAAAAGAACAAAAACACAGTGACAGATTTCTGGCCAAGAAGCTGTTCTGCTTTGCTTTATAAAGGACTGTTAAACTCCTGCTTCAGAAGCCTCACAGTCCATCTCTCAGGGGCACAAGCATTTTCATTTTGGTCAAGACCTTGCAAAGGAAAATGTTCGCCCCAGTACCCCTGCCAGGGTGTTTGGACCTGCATTGCAGTGAGAGCGCAGAGGAACAGAGTGCCTCTGTTCCCGGAGCCTCTTACCCTCCTTGGCAACAGAGTCTTCCCCCGCCTGTGGGAAACTCGGCTACAGAGGCATCATTTCCATTCTACCCCTTTGAGAACTCCACCTGCACATCTTGGCAAGGTGCTTCACTGACCTGCATTTTCCTAATCCTTGACAGGGCCCTGCAACACCTCACCCCTAACCAGGCCACCCTGCTGTCATTGCAGGCTCCTGCCAGCCTTCCAGCAGCAGCAAACAAGAGGTGGCACTGACCTCCAGAAGATAAAAAGGGCAAGCTGCTTACAAAGTGAACAGTTGTTAGCACCTAAGAGATCCACCTTCTGAACTGCCTAAGAGATATACCTAAACACATCTTCTGTATTTCCAGGACTGATGGGAACAAACTCAGAAGGGTGCAGAAATAAAAGCCTACGCCCTAGCCATCAGGCTGATGATGTTCTTCAGGTGCAGAGACATTTCTGGGAAGAACAGCCAGCCCAGCCCTGGGCTGAGGCTCTGTTTTCCAGTTTTCTTGAGCTTCTTGGCACAATAGATTTCTTTGGGCAGCATCATGGAAGTCAGGAGCACTTGATAATAATGGTTCATCTAGTGCCTGAGGTTTCTCTCAGCCCCTCTCTCTGCTGATTCCTGTGCTCCACTTTTCATTCTCCTGCTCTCCCTACCCCATCACATTGTTGAACAGCGGGTGGGATTTCTGGGCAGGAGGAAAAGAGCAGGAGAAGTGTCCACCTCACAGAGGTCAGTCCTCTCTGGGAGGACAGGCACCGCTGACATACTGATGGGCACAACACTGAGCTATGTGGAGGAGGGATGCTCTGCCTCCAGGCACCTCAGAGAGGGCAGGGCACAGACCAGGGGGCTGGAAGAAGCACTGAGATGGCCCACTACAGCAAGTGAGAGGGACCAGTACCCAGGAGAGAAAGCAGTGAGCTTGCCTTCCCCTTTATACCCCATAGCCTGGTCAGGCAGTTATGAACTACCCACGTGACACCCTAGCATCACCACCTGGCCAGGCTCCAGAGCTGATGAGATCTTAATCATAGCCTTCCTTTCAGAGGCATATAAAATAATGACCATGGGTGACATCGTTCTGTAGAAGCAGAATGGCCAGATGGAGCCAACGCATGCAGTGGTTCATAAGTTCAGGAATCAGAAGTAATGAGCCTGATTTTCCTCCAAGTCTTGAATGACAATCCCTTTGTTGTAGGGTTTTATCTGTCATTGGGCTAATATGAGGCTTTCCCAAACCTCCCAGTAACCAGTAACATTCACAAGCCTACTGATGTCACAGATATACCACAAGCTGGGTTTCCCAGCATCACCAGCAGATAGAAGGTTGGCCCATTTACCAGGCTCAATGAAGAGCTTCAAAACCAAACGTACCTGGAGCCCATGCACCCCTCCAGCTCGCTACTGAAGCACTTTAGTGGGACAACACAGCTGAATGTCCCTGGTGCCCATGCTAGGGATAAGCGAGGGGGTTTTCTCTGTGCATGCGTACCCAGTAAGCAGCTTTCTCCACTGCTGCTGCTGGAGGAGCAAGCGGGAGATGCAGGCAAATATGACTTTCCACTTACCTCTGAACTAGCAGCCTAGACCATCTCCACACTGCACCAGCGCAGCTCCAGTAGCACCAAAAACGCTTCCAAATTTCCTGTTATGGATTCCACTAGGTCTTTCTGGAGGACCATAAAATGCTCCCACAGGGACAGAGTCTGCCCAAGGCCAGTCACTGCTGTGGCGAGGATGGAAGAGCTTTGCAGAAAGCTCCCAGCTCAACCTGCCAAGTACAGCTACTGCACTGGGGAGAAAAGGCAGAACCCACACTGGAGGGAACACACATGTGCCAGGCCACCCTGCGCAACCCCCTGCTTTGTCTGGTGGCTGCTGGGGGAGAAGAGGTAAATATGGAGGAAGGGAGAAGCCACTCCTCATCAGAAGCTCTGTGCAGGTTGCACTGCAAAGACCTTTGGAAATTCTTCAGTGTTAACTTAGATTTCAGTTTTTAAATTACAAAGGCTGGACAAGGGAAAGGAGGCTTCTGAAGGGTGGACATGACCAGAAGTTACATGCCTCCACCTGCTCCTCTGTTTTCCACCCCCAGTAAAAGCAAGCTTTCCAAAGATACCTGCAAATTTTCTCTAGCTTACTGGCCACGTCAGCCTGTACCTACCCTGACCAGCATCCCACTGTGGGAAGATGAAACACTGTAGTCAACAGTGATGGCAAGGGTGTAAGCCTCTTTCAGACCCAGATGACTCCTGCCAAGTCTCATTGACCTACAGATCACGTGTCCCTTATGCCAGAAGAGCTTGTGTGTTCAAAACATGCTGTTCCTCTCTCATCCATCTCTGCTAGCCCATAGGTGGCCAGATCCCTTGGTTTGTCCCAGAAGTCCGGTACCCAGTAGCTCACAAACTGCACAGTTCCAACGCTGCTTCCAGCCCTTTTATTTACCGCAGTACTCGTGCATTGCCCTCCCTGCTTTGCAAGGCTGAGCTTGTGGCCCAGCTGCGTGCGGGACCACACTCAGCACTACAGCTCCCCTTCAGCCCCCCACAAAGCTGAGATGGCACCTGAGCCTGCTGGAAAGCTGCTCAGCACGACCGTCCCCATGGGACCCCCCCTCCACATGCCTCCATTCGGTCTGCTCTGCCAAGCAGCTTCTTGCGAGCTGCCAGCCCCAGCCCCCCTTGCCTCCCTCCCCCGCTCCCAGGTTTTCAAAGGCTTTGCTCCCTTTCTGTCTCCTCCTTCTTGCTGTGTGACGCACTCAAAACAGGGGTGAGAGCAACACGTGGAGCTGGCAGACACTTATGTTGTAGAGGTGCCTTCCTGTGAGGAGGGAGGACAGCTCACTTGGAGGCCCACAAAAGCCCCAGAGAAGTAAGAGGAGCTTACTTGCAGGCCTCGCATGCTGAAATGACAGTGCATCCTACCAGCTGCTGAGGACAGGGCTGCTAGCATCCATCTCCAGACAAGAGAAGGAGACTGATAATTACAGCCTTTCCTGAAACTCGGTGGAGACCCCAAACCAAAGATGATGTAAGAGGACTGAACAGTGAAAGGTTGAAATGTTGACACGAGAGGGGCATGGATGGAGGAAGGTATTTCCTGCAGAACCCCAGAGGCAACAAATTCGGCCAAGCATGCACAGGGATTCCCAGTTTCTTAGAAGACAGGGTAGACAAGTCAAAGGGAACAGCAGCTGAGGCACAGCAAGAGGGAAGTAAGCTGGCACCATTAGTATGAGTTCAGGAATTAATTTCCCACTGGCTTATATTCCAAACACCTTTATTAGCATCTACCCTACAACCCCCTCCATCTCACAGAGCCCCTTTGGGAGTGCAATGCTCACCCATCCTTAGAAAGGAAACCTGGACTCACCCTGGACTGTCCCCACTTGTGCTGGCTCTGTGCAGTCTGGGAACAGAAATAAGCCCACCGTCAAAGGAGACCAAAGCTGCCTCATGGAGCAGAAGTGTCCCAGAAGGAAGATGCCAGATCTGAGCCTAATGAGAACAAACCCACTTGTGTAGAGGAAAGCAAAATTTAAGGAGGCCAAATCAGTGAGAGGACAGGTGGGTCCAGGAAAGGGCACTAATAGAGGAGAGGGGGTCTTTCCTGGTGCTGTGAGCACGGGTTGGTTGCCACCGAAGCACTGACAGAGCAGAGGGCAGGAGGAAGATGGAGCACTTGAGGGTAGTAGATACTATCTGAACCTACCACAACCCAGATGAGGACACGGGCATGTGGCCAGTTGCTTGAGGGTCAGCCACGTGTATTAAGCAGTATGCAGGGATGCGCCCAGACCACCGAGGGACACAACACTGCAGGGAGTTAGTTCAGGGTGGGAACATGAACTTCCTTGTCTACAGATCAAAGAACAGCAAGAGGTGGAGCAGAACCAGTTAAGGCACCTCAGTAACAAGGGCAGCACTCTGCAGAGAGCAGCTTCAGTTTTTAACTGGAAAGCCACCTAAGGCACTTCTCCTTTGCATGCAGCGACACACCGTTAGAGTCCCTAGGCTCAAGGATGCCCCTTTGGAGGATAGCATCATGTGTCCTTTTCTGCTCACTGCAGTGACAGAAAGGGTCCAAAATTAGGGAGACCCTATTCCTCAGAAAGAGCTGCACTTCTCCACAGTCTCATGTCAGAACGCAGAACACAAACATGGTGTATGTCCCAAGTGGTAGTCTTACAAGTGTGCTTATGCCGATTTTGGAGACACAGTTGTACTGTGTCAGACCAAAAGCCTTTCTGCATGAGTATCCTGTCTTCAGTAACAGTAGAGAGAATAGCAGGGAGGAATATAAACAAAACAGGGTCTCTGTTGTGATACTTAATTCTCCACTTATCTGAGGCTTAAGGATCTCCTGAGCCAGAGCTGGTACCTTCTTAATTGAAGATACTCAGTTTCTCTTCTGAGAGCTTGTCTTAGCTCTCAGAATTTTCAGCCTTTGGCATCTGCAATCTTGTGGTAGTGAGTTCCACAGTTTAGCTCTTCACTGTATTTACATCACTTTAAACCCAGTACAAAATCAGTCTTACTCTTTTCTGACTCCCTGTAGTGCTTGCATTAAGTCAGTAAATAATCATAACCCTATGCTACTCAAACTTACAGGGTCCCACACTCTTTTAGATACTTAAGGGTTACTGAGCGGAACACAAATAACTACTTGCACTCTCAAAAGTAGTAGAAAGGCTCTGATAGAGGCAGGAAGCAGCAAGGCAGGGGAGAATTGTTGCCCAGGTTAAACACAGAACAGAGCTGTGTGATGACAGTTCTGCAATGGGTTGTTGCACAACGACAGTCTGAAGGCAAGGTAGTGGAATTAACTTTCCATATAGCCTGTGGAATTTGCTGTTACAAAAGCATGAAGTCAGGAGCTTAACAATATTTTGGAAGGTCTAGGCATTAACGTGGAAAATACAGTCCAAGTCGTAAAAGGAAGGGACTAACAGGAAAGAATAGCCCAAGGACGCAGAGCCTCCAGCTGCAAGGCAGAAGCTCCATCTTCCAACAGAAAGTCACCAGAAGCATCCCTCCCAGGCAGGCTGCTTCATAAACCCTCAGCACAGCTCCTGGGAGACGCGAATCGCTGGCAGGTTGGGTCAGATCATATTCCTTTGTGCTGTGACCTATAGAGTCCCCAGTACTAAACTTGTCCAGAGGCAGAAATGTGCATGCTCATTGGGAGCTACACCAGACTCAGAAGCCAGGATTAGAAATGGAAAGAATAATGTATGTGAAAGGGTCAAATCTTTGCTCAGAAGACAGTATTTCTGGCAACACGGATGTCTCCTGTGCCTAGTCCACTTTTGTGGATGACAAATGACTTGGATACATTTCGGAGGGGCTTTGAAAGTGAAGGTGACTATTCCAGGTTGCTAGTGGACATTGTATTTCACCAAGCGCTTGTAATGTACTGGAAGCAATACCTTGTCTGCAGGGAGAGTGCACACTGCTCTTCTGCTGCTGCATGACTTTGGGCATGAGGGATAAAGGTTTTGCAGCTTGCCTCTAGCACTAGCTGTGCCAGCTGACTTTTTTTCCCCCATTTCCCCTCCACCTTGACTTTGATAAAGCACCTCCTTTTGGAGAAGTGACCAAATAGAAGTCCTTCCCCATATAAGTAAATGACATATGGTCTCCTTGCCCAAGATCACAAAAGAACATTAGGAAAGCCAAGATGCTCCAGAAAGAGGGAGAAAAATGGAACATCAGACTTAGTAAAAACCAAGCTGCCACTGCCAGAGACTAATGAACAGTTTGCTGGCTTCAACTTCTTTGATGATTAAACACCATCTCCTGTTCCCGTCATTCTTGGGAAAGAAATTAAAGGACAAAGTAGTCCTCAAGTATGTTTCATTTTAAGGAGGGGGTAGGGGAAATAAGAGATATTATTTTTAAGGGGAGGAGACAGGATGTGCCTGCAATCAGTTGCAAAGAATTAGAGCTGTGTAAAATGTACAGGAGAATACATGAAGGACAGAGCAAGACAGCTGTGGTTCTTCCTTAGCAAGCTCGTTTAAGAAAACTACTTTCCCCTCATAAGGGATTGCCCATTTCCATGCAGATAAATCGATGGGTCCCAGACCTTAATGAGCACCACTTAATCTGACATAAGTAAATATGCAGTCTTTCCAGCACTAAGATAGCACAAAGTCTGTTCAAACTCTCACCTTTGCTTAAGGCAGGAGGCAGCAGCCCTTGTATTTACTGTACTTTTCATGGGGAGAGTATTCCGCCAAAATGCTGCTTTTAATTTCTCTTTTGGTGCAAGCCAGTGCCCAGTTTACAAGTCTGAAGTCCTGTATGACAACTGCTATACTTAAAGTGACAACTATTTTAGATACTGCCTTTCTCCCTGTGTCTCAGCTTAGCAGGTGAGAAAGCCACAATCTCTTTTCACCTCCCCTGTTCTTGAATAACCAGATGTCAGCACTGACTTGGGGATCAGGAAGAGCATTTCCACCTGCTATCTCTCTGCCAGTAATGGAGGGGGACAGGAATGGTTGGCTTCTAGGATATGCTTTATGCCCTTCTGTGCTGTGGGTCTTTGTGCTCTTGAACTCATTTTCTTTAGGACCTGAGAAGTGTTTGCATGGAGATGTTCCCTAATCTGATCTACTTTTCTAGTAATTTGCATGTGTTTAATTGCTGAATGAATGTCCAGAAAGTGGGTCAGGTATCAGCTATATCCTCAACAACTAGGAGTGTGCAAGTGTTGTCCTATTTCTCTCCTGACATGCCCTATCCCTGCAGCACCTGGACTGGTGCTGGTCCTGCAGGTGTAAGGTAGAGGACATACCTGGCTGAGCTCTAACCCAAAAGGGCACTGATCTGCCTGTGACAAGGCTTTCAGACTTCTGAGCCTGTATATCAATGCCCTATCTGAGCAGGAGGCAGCACCACATGTCATGTCCTTAACAGCCCCAGTCATGCTGGAAGCAGAGGTCAAGAGGAGAAAGCCAGAACTGATGGGCACAGGAATGAGTATCACCTGCTCTATGAGTACATGCTAAACAGCAACCTTGTTCAGGGTTACAGACAGCAATCCCAAAATCACCACCTGCAGCATGACATCTTCCTTAGGCAAGCTCTTAGAAAACAATGCCAGGCAGTTTCTATTCTTAAGCCGTAAAATCTGTGAGCTACTGGATACTATTTCTGCTGGTCTGTTCTCCTCACTCAGTCCCCCATGAACTAGTAGCTGGGAAAAACCAACCCCCAAAAGCAGGATTGTTTGACCTTCCCATTTCTGTATCACCAACTAGCTTTCACTCCAAACCACATCATAAACTGAGAAATTGTCTTTCCCAGAGAGGAATCACTTAATGAGAAATGGTCAAACTCATTTTTGGTTCCTATAGCTTCCCATGTTGAACCAGCACAGAAGGGCGTGCTTTGCCCAGACAGTCAACTAAAGCCAGAGAAGCAAGGCCATATATTGAGTTCAGAAGAAGGTGAGGTGTGAATTTGGCCAGTTTTCAGGCAGAAAGTCAAAGGGATGGTGCTTACTCTATTTTCTCATCCTAGATGGGCTGGGAACTGGTAAGAATTCATTGTAGTACCAGGAGAGCTAAAAAGGGGTAAAATGCTCACTTAAACAAGGAGGGAGCTCAATCAGCAAGTCCCCAACTGAGTAATTTCTTCCAGAAAAATGGCAAGTTAGAGGGGTGACTGGCTCGAGGGGACTGTGCAGAGAGGGCAGCAAGCTGAACCCCCCTCCATGAGAAGTACAATGTATGTTTTCCCCAGTGAATTCTGTCCTAGGAATGACATGGGTCCCAGACAGTGCAGGTAACACGGGTTTTTCCCTCTCCTGGAGATCCTTAAAGGTTTATGGCTTACATCTATGTTCTGCTAGTGTATCAGATGTCTCCAAATGGCTTCTCCAAGCCTTCCCAAATCCCCTCTCTCTCTTACCATATTTACTTAAGGCAAAGTCTTAACTTAGCCCCTTTTGTTGATTCTCTTAACCTCTCTAGGTATGCACAAAGTCACCCATTACCGCAGTGTGAGACACACAAGTGATAACGCACGATCTCTGTGGAGTCTCAGAGAAGTATTATGATCATGCATTGCACAGCTGGGAAAGGGAGGCCGAGGGCATTTTATATTACAACAAGCTTTCTGGTTTGAAGTACCTGGTCATTTAAAACAGATTATGCTGCCATAGGCTTCTGCTGACCCACGACGGAAAACACAGTGCTTTCAGAAATGCCATCTTTACCATCCACTGTTTGCCTGCACTGATCTAGTTCGCTACACAAGTGCCCCTGCACACCTACAAGCCAAGGTACAGTGCTAGTGCCTGTATCCCACCTCTCCTCCTCCCTTCTCCCACCTAGCTTCTCCCAACTCATCTTTTCATACTTTCCTGGCACTACCCTTACTGCCTTACAGCACGTGTTGCCCGTGTCCTCCTGCATACACATATAGGCATATCTAATATACAGCCATTAAAGCTCAAAAATGTTTTAATAATCACTTTGTATTTAATTAAACATGCAACAACTAGCCTATTAGAGTAAATTAAATTTCAGCGAGACATTTGAACAGTGACTAGTGAAGACAGTGGTTTCTAAAGGCCTCAGAAGGATGTGGGAAGAAAACTGGATTATTTCAAGGGAAAGGTGATGCTGGAAGACCAGCGATGCTCTCTAAAATGTTTCAAAGGGGCTTCACAGCGTCTGCATGTATCCTCAGAGAATTTTCACCTTGCAGTGACTTTCCTACCTCTTGCTTGCTGAGGGATGCTCATTTCAAGTGGTTAACACTCAATAGGCTTTCTAGCAGGAGCAGCCTGGTAACGGAAAAATTCCTCTAAAACATTCCCAGAACTCTTCACTCCTCTATCTTATTGAAATGAAACATCGTCTTCACCTAGCCAAGAGTTTTACTGGACAGCAATCCAGTCAGACTACCTCAAGGAGAGGTTTTGCAGCCCTCTGCATAGACACTGACTAGTAAAGGTCACAGGGAAAAGAGGCCGGAGGAATGCGGAATTGAAGCAGTTATGGGGTTTAGTAGCCCATTGGAATTAGGTACTCTAGAAAACACCTCTGGGTATCGATTTCAGCTCACTCAGTGCTAACTTTAGGAGACTTTGCACACTTTCACCTATGCCTCATTTTCTCTTATCTGTAAAAATAAGACACTGATGCTAACTTTCTTCCATGCTGCAGTTTGGGATCCCTGTATCTCTAGGCAAGCGCTAAGTGTGTAACGAACAGAAATTACTTTTTCTCCCTGGGGAAAAACATTAAATAGAGCTTGTAATTCCCTGTGGTAGTCAAGACCACCAATGCAGTCTGGGGCTGCATAGGTGGGGAATCATGTTATGAATGAAGCAATATTACTACTTAACATGTCAGAATAAAATGTTGCATATACAGCTCTGAGCACCGAAACCATGAGGGTCTGCAACAATATCAAGGCACACTGTGCTTTAAAGACACTGTTTTAACTTAGAGAAGGAAGGTTTGATATTCCAGGTTCCAAAAACTGCCACAAAGATGTCATTTCCCAGGAGGCAGCCAGAGGCAAATAAATCCTTCAAATGCTGTAAGACAACTAACGTGTCCTGGGTGGAACAATCACCTCAACTAGGCTGGCACAGACTGACTTGACCAAAAGGTTAGAATGGTGTTTATTTCCTGCAGAAAGCCAAGTTTGATCATGTAAGAAGGATAACTGGGAGTAAGCAGATAAGATGGTGAAATGCAGAAGAACAGAATGCATTTCTGGCAATAGGGTTCTGTTAGGTCAAGGGTGGTCTGCTAAAGGTAGAGAATGGCAGCCCTGTAGTTTGAAAAACAAGGCCTACGTTTCAACAAGCCCAAGCAAACTGAATGCAAACTCTTACACTTGAAAACCCTAGGACTTCTGCACAGAGACCTGGTTCTATATCTGGGGTGACTACTTCTACATATGAATATTCTGCATAGCTGTGTCTGTGGCCTCTGAGTTGACAAACTCAGTAAGATTGAGTTATCATTAGAGAGAAGGGCTAGCAATCAACTGTCTCAACTGTGGTGTGAACAGAGCGCTGCACAGTCATGCTGGGACAACCAAAAAGTACAGGAGTAACAACTGATCTGTTCTAGGAAAGAATTTCTACCATCAAGGGTACTGACCAGGCAGTGTACCACCATGGGTTTAGTCTACCTCTGCCTCCATCCATGGGTTAGTCTGCCCTTGGTTACACCAGGGTAAAGCCAAGGGAACCAGTCCAGGCTGACACAACAGCAGTGCACACAGAATCACAGAATTGTCTAGGTTGGAAAAGACCTTGAAGATCATCCAGTCCAACCACCAACCCAACATTAACAATTCTCAACTCCACCAGATCCCTCAGCACTAAGTCGACTCTACTCTTCAACCCCTCCAGGGATGGGGACTCCACCACCTCCCTAGGCAGCCCATTCCAACGCCTAACAACCTGTTCTGTAAAGAAATGCTTCCTAATATCTAGTCTAAACCTTCCCTGGCACAACTTGAGGCCATTCCCTCTTGTCCTATTACTTGTTACTTGGTTCAAGAGACTCATCCCCAGCTCTCTGCACCCTCATTTCAGGTAGTTGTAGAGGGCGATGAGGTCTCCCCTCAGTCTCCTCTTCTCCAGACTAAACCCCCCCAGTTCCCTCAGCCTCTCCTCGTACGACATGTGCTCCAGATCCTGCACCAGCTTCACACAACACAGCCCACGCTATCATTCTTTCACTTCAGCAGTCCATGTTGCAGGATCATAAACCTCATGGACGGGTGCAGTGCAGTTAACTGACAATAGCATTCAAAATGCAGCTGTATGAAACACTCCTGATTCTGCTGAACAAGTCAAGCTTATTACAGGATGCATGAAGAAAAAGGAGATTTCAGCAGGCTGTGGAGGTCCACTAGCAAGCAGACTTTGAGTTCACGGCCAACTGGATGGCAGAGAACAAGCTGCAGTCTCTGTCCATGCTGAGTGAGTGCTCTCTGCAGTACCAGGACCAACAGTCCTGGAGCCAAGGAGCTCTATTTGCAGAGCTAGCTGAAAGTTATTGGCAGGGAGCCCATGTGAGCTCGGTAAATAAAGTATCCAGATAATAAAAATACCCAAAGGCACTGTTTAATTTTTCTGAGGGTTCTGATACAGCCAGTAATATTGAAAGGGAACAGAAATCTTGCAGACAGGAACAGGAGCACAGGGCAAAGCCACCCTTCCAGAAGAGTGGAACACAAGGTAGGTCTGATGGTTCACAGCCTGTACAGCTAAATACCTGACACTCATTTATGGCGGGGGAACAGCTGAAAAGGAAGAGGTTGTGTTCAGGAACTAGACTGGGAATCAGGAAAACTAGGCTCATACAGGAGCTTGTGTATTGTAAAACCTCAAGTCCCCTTGAAACTTAGCGGCAAACTCTTGATGGATAAAAAGGTCAACACTTTGTGTATCTGACCTAGGAACGCATCAAAGCGAATGGACAGGGAGATACAAGCCACAGGCTGCCTTCCCCTGCAGTCACACTGAAGTTAAAGGAGATACTGTGGTAGCAGGTTGCTGCAGTGGAAAAGGAAGATTAGGTCCAACCTGTAAGCAGTGGGTATGTTTTGGGTTTGCTTTTCTCTTCACTAGAGCCTCAGATGGGAGCTCAGTGCACCCTGCAAAGAGAGGGCGAAGGATGTATAAGAGGACATACTCCAGCCTGGTGACCCACTGCACCCTGGCACAGATAGTAGGAGGCCAGCTGCACACCCCTGGCAAGCAGTGGTGTGAAAGGGGCCAGTGGATCATGCCTTTTACTCCCTCGTCTGCCATTTTTCTGTCTGATGCTGACGGGAGACTCCACTTGTGTAAGGGCAGCAGGGACTATCCACATTTCATCCCACATGCATGCACACCCTCCTTCCCCAAAATGATCCCTTTCGTCTGACTAGAGGACCTTTCTGGATCTCCAAACAGCTCAGCAGATCCTCTTCCTTTTACCATCCCTTTTTCTTGAATGTTCATTTTTCTCTGTAGCCTAGCAACTCAGCACAGACTCAGAATATTAACAACTCCTGTCCCCACACACGATCTTCTCCAGAGGCCTGAAAAATGTGATAGCAGAAAGGCTGAGAGGGGTAGGAGCAAGCACGAGAGATGTAGGGAGCATGCAAGGAGCCTCTACCAGCATTCAGAAACAGCAAAGCTATTCAGCTGTCGTATCTGCCACCTTCACTTAACATGTACATAACATATAGAGCTATATATAGCCCCATTTATTTACATATTCAAATAGCAACACGACACGCACGCACTTGTATTTGGATCTGGGTTCTATATTGAGGTACTGGCACTCTTGCGCACATACATTCTCTATTGCTAGATGCTTGAAATGTATATATGACAGGATGTCAGAAGGTCAGATTCTCAAGATCTAATTTTGTTTTCAATCAAACCAAATGAAGCTTTCACTTGTGGGAAGATACTTCAGCATTCTGCAGTAATCCTCTCCAATGCTGCAGCATTGCTATTGAAACAGGTGGCAGTTTGGAACATTGCTCTTAAATGCAGACAGCTTTTTAATATATATATATATATAAATATATATATAAAGGCTGTGGGAGTTCTGCCTGTGTAAAAACCTGAATAAAAACTTGAGCAGGAAAAAAGAAGACATTTTTATCCTGGGCAAAGTTTTCTGCAGTAGCAATTCTAACTACTACAGGAATGCTGGGGTGCAAGCTGAAGCAGTTCATACCACCACCATACAACACTGACATGTTCAGGTCTAAAGATAACTTGGCTGATACAGGAACAGATGGAGCACTGCAATACATAGCACTGTTCAGCTGAAAGCATGCTGCAAACTATATAGCCATGGACTCTCATCCTCTCCAGCATGAATTCTCTCTTGCTGTGGGGTGGAGTCACCTACGAAATGCAGAATGAACTTAGCCTCTTCAGTGAGAGCACAGAAATGTTCTCATTTGGGAAATTGCCTAGTGAGCAAAACATGTGAACTCTGTTTCTCAGTACTGGAGCAGGGTTGACTCAGCCCTCCTGAGGCTTGAACTTGTGATACTGGAGGACTTGCAGAGCTGCTCTTTAGGGATAACAGCATCATGGAAAGATGCACAGGGGGGAATCACTTGCAAGAAGCATTGCCACCATGTTTTATTTGTGCTGCAAAACCCAAGGTTTAGGCTAGGAATCAGCCAGTCTACCCAACAGCTTTCCCATAACCAAGAATTTCCAGTTATGCAGACAAAGAGCTTTCTGCAAATTCTCCAATTAAGATATCACATGAATGCTACAAGATACCTAGGAAGAAACAAGGATGGCAGAAGAGAAAGCCTCAGGGACAGAGAGTCATCCTCTAGTCCAGCAATCCACAGTCTTCCTTCAAGTGAGAGCTTGTTTCAGTAAGGTTTCCACGGTTCACCATCTACTGATCTATGTACCTGGCAAAATCATGCAATTCAGCCAACAAAAATATTTCATTGAACGACATCATTAATGTTCAAAATATCAGAGCCCTTCAGCACAAGGGTAAGCGATCAAGCTGTCCCTTTCCACATGAGGACACCTCCAGGCAGTACCTGGCAGGACTGCAGCTTTACCAGGTTGGTCTCTGCTACACACGCACTGGATCCTTGAGACCTCTCTCTCAGAAGGAATTCCTGGTGCTTCGTGCAGATCCCAGCTTTCAGCTGGCCACAGCATTCGAAGAGACTGTATGATGATCTTTGGGTTGTTACTTAGCAACTTGACTCTAAGATGTAGTGAATTTACTGGGTTGCCTCTGCAGTCAAGCAACATCAGGACCAAGGGCATAGGGAGAGTTTTGTCATAGGAATGGGATAATCTGTGAAATATTACGGAAGACATATAAGATTTTTTCCTTCTACAAGTTACCATAAATGCAGTAAATATTGACATATGAGTCACACTGACCTATTTTCTGGTTTTTAAGCTGGGACAATCTATTTGCAACCAATTTCAGAACCAACGAACAGGGAGTACTTCAGGCCCCTTCACAAGTTTTCTTTATTCTTAACTATTCTGTGAAAGAACCCTACCCTTCTGCGGAAGGACCATCCTTGTCTTTCAGGCAGAAAGGGGACCACTGCGTGTTTAAACTTGAGCATCCACTCCCTGCTACCATCACACTGCAGAGCACCCCTGAGGCCAGATGCTTTACTTGTCCTTACACACTACCTTAGTCAGAGGGATCTTTCAGCACAATCACTGCGATTTCTGTTAAAAAACAACATAATGTGGTGTGAACAGATATCCACATCTGATTCTTGACTTTTTAGACTTGTATCAGGGCTGGTGAAAGTCACTCTGAGCCTCAGGAGTCACAGGATGTCACCTCTGCAAGGACAGACAAAGTAACCTCAAATCTAGCAATGGCAGATAAGATGGGTCCCTGACCCCTGCTTTGTTGCAAAGATGTTTCTAGGAGCTCAGTAGATTTCTGCTTTTACCATCTATCTAGAAGAGCCACAGAGCAGGCAGTTGTACCTCCTGCCTGCAAAAGAGACCATCTCAAATCTGCTATGTCTAGAGTGGTTTGGAGGTTACTCTCCTACCCCGCTAAAACCACCTTTTATTTCTCCAAACATCCCCCTAGCAGAAGGAAAAAGCATCAAGGTACTGTTGCTTTTCTTCAACTAGCCAAGTTGTTGTGTGTTTATGCACAAGCTACTTCCTATTGCCAGAGAAGCAGAGACACGGGAAGGCCACCAAGGTGGCCTGATGGCCACATAACTGATGGCAGCGTGCACAGGACACTGCACACAACGATTTCAGGACTGCCCTCTGCATTCCCTGGTAACTCTGCCTTTCAGGAAAATGCTGTTTCACATGTACAGAATTGTCACTGGTTTCCCAAGGAAACAGCCGTCCAATGTATTGCAGCCCTGCACACCAGGACTTGAAGTGACAATAGCTGCGTGACCCAAGTTGTACTGAAACAATCATCAGCAGAGGAAGGCACAGACACTTGCCAGCTCTGAAGAAACCTTCCATCTCAGCTGCAAGTTTGCAATACCTTAGTTTAAATTACAACACACAGAAGCCCCTAGCATGTGAAAAAAAAGAGCACGTAACTCCTACCTGTCCATGCCAGCACAGAGCCTGGGGATATTTCACCCTAAGCCAGAGCTGTGCCCTTCTTCTCATGCCACACTGGTAGGATCTGACCCTTCTCCAGCACTAAGGCCCCACACCATCGTCTGCTACCTGCAACACTACCAGCCCAGGAGCCCACAGCAATCCAAAGGGTTAGCCCCTGCGGTACCATTACAGCACACCATCATTAGCTCAGCACCAAAGCTGCCTCTCAGTTTTACCATATTTTGGCAGTCTGCAATATTCAGCAGCCTTAAATACCAAGATGTAATGTATCTACACACACACACTCAATTTAGATACCACAGTGTCACAAGGCTGGAGATACCCTAGGCTATAGGGAAACATTTATGCACTGGAGTGTCATGTCATACTTGTATCTCATAGCATATAACTCCAGAAACCCCTGACTGTAAGATTTAAATGCTTTAACCTTTGCTTTTTTAAAACCTTTGCATACCCAGGGACATAGAATAGACTGACTGGGAAGTATCTGTAAGTCATTTCTCCATTGAAAAGAGATGGCAACAGAACACTGTCATTTAAGAATAAGAGCTGATATATTTGAAGGCAATATATGGTAGTGTAAGGTACAGTATAATAGTAGAAATCTCTTCTTAAAAATCTTAAGTTTTAAAGCTCAAGACATCTACACCAATGGGAAATCCTTTTCAGGAGGATATTGCAGCAAAGTTGTTTCTGTCCATTATTGCAGGCGTACAGAGGGTCTGCTGAGGGTCCTCAGAGGCTACTGCCAAAGCTGCATCAGCCCCAAGGAAACCAGGGGTTTGCATACACAATTTGGCTGTCAGAGCAGTTCAAGAATGGATTGGACATCATGCATCCAGATCAGTGATCCCACATGGATATACATTTTCCTGCCTTTCCCTTTCCTGAAAGGGCCCAAAGGTGAAGAGCTCTGACCAGGAGAATGTACCACCTTAGAGGCTGCTGTGTTCTGTACCAAAGAAAGCCTCTTGTATGGAGCCTAGCCATCCACACCGCCTTCTTTCATCAACTACAGCATACAGCAGAGTCAAGCACATATATTACTGTGCATGGGTTACACTGAAATTGAGATTCAGCTAGTCAGTGCATGTCCATATTCCAGTGAAAAAAGAACTGCAAAGCCTGATCAGGACAGATTCCACTAAAGGCTATTTCCAACATGCCTAATAGATGGAAAATTTGCCACAGTGAGAAGAGCCATGCCCCGTTGATGATGGTGTAACAGGTTGAAGAATGAACTGCCCTGGTCAAGAACACCCTTACACACAACCTGATCCACTTTCTTTTGGGTTAAAAAAACATCTTAAAACCCTTGCAGCTCATCACTTTCTTGGGACATGCTTTACATCCCTCTTGAACAGCGAAAACTTCTTGCCAAACCAGACAGCTTGTTTTTCAAGCAAGCCTTAGGAAGCTGGGAAATAACAGACACGATGCTTGCTTCCATAACGCCCAAGAGATCCAGTGCAGTGTGCCAGTGCGAGTGCACGCACTCTGACAAGAGAGCAGCGTGGCAACAGGTGATACAGGGAGGAGGGAGCAGGAGGCAATGAAGTGAAGCATCACGGTCAGCTTTGCCAAGCATCCCGCACCAACCTCTAACCTATCCGCACTGCAGACTGTCCCCCAGCAAAAGGTATTTTGCCAATCCCACAGGCATCCTTCCTTTAACACATACATTCCCGCATTTGGAAGCCTTGCTTCTTACACTAGCCCTCTACAACAATCCTCTTGTAACTTTTCAACATGTCACCAGGTTTATAAAACTTTAAAGCTAGTGCTATAACAAACTGAAACAATGTTATTGCAGATGTAGGAGAGCATCTTGGGATGAATAAATTATAGGAGCCACAAAGAAATCACAGCTATAACGGCTGGATGCTTTGAGCTGTCTATGGTGTGCAGATACGCAGGAGGGAGCAGGTTTAGGACTTCACAGATCATAGGGCAGGAAAATTGAAGCGTTATGAAGGGTAACCATCTCCTATTTCAAAGGTATAAAAAACTTCTGGTTGTTTTCCTTATTGGAATAGTTCATTAATGCTTGAAGGGAGTCTGAACTGTCTGGTACTAGAAAAATATGTCCCCAAAGATTACCTAGAGAGAGAGAAGGCTACAGCTGGGAGTATTAGCCTCTAGTCCCACCATGCAGCAAGTACAATATGCCCTGAACAGGCCAGTCCTCAGCTGTCTGTTGAAAGGACATGCAGGAATGGAGGAAGACTTCCAGCTCCTTTGGAAGCCATTGGTACTGAATACCACCAGAACTGGATCCAAGGCAGGTTGGTTGAACCACAGCATTAAGCTGACAGTGACTTTTGGCAGCATTCAGGCCACATACGACAAGGACAGAACCCTGCATGCTGCTTCAGCTGCAGGTGACTGGAGCTCCACGCTGCCAGTACTCTTCATTCTCCTGGGTCAGAAGTACTGCTAGACTCCTCAGTAACTTGGGTACCATACTAAGAGGTCTGAACATAGCACTGTCCAAGTACTGCTATACACCAACAAGCATCTATAAACACCTGCAGGTTTTTCCATGCTTACTGCAATTGAACCACCTGTAGCAAAATGGCACTTACCAGAAACTTATCCAGCCCATTTCCTTTAAGGAGAACTAGGAGATCCCATCCTTCCATTCTTGGCAGATCATCTGAGCTACTGAACATCATTATGAAGACGTTCCTCCTTTCAGCCTGCCTTTAAATCCCCAAGTTGCGAATTCGTACAGGATATGAAAAGACTCCAACTAGGCCTTTCATCTTCATGGATCAGCACTTCCCAGAGGGTCTGCCAATCAGATTTGCCCTCCCCAATACCTATTTGGCCTGGCCCCTGGCATCTTTTCCCAGGCATTTCAATTGATGTCACTGATCTTGGCTCAGCAAATAATCCTTCTAATCACTGACAAGAACAGAGGCTGCAGCTCAGCGTTGCTTAGCAGGGCTAAGAGGAGTACACAGTAATAAAGCATTACTCTAGCAAGTGAGCTAGAAAATACGGCTGACCACACACAGGCAGCAGCTGTGATGAACGAGAAAGTGCCATTTTTTTTTAAATAAGGACTGTAATTTTGGTCCCTCATCATTGGGACATCATTACAAAGCCAGCACTGTACCTATGAATGTCCTGCATCCTGGCACGAGTCCATCCTCTGAGCTGTACCATGGCACAGTATTTGGCCATGGCCCTCAAGGAGATGGAGATGCGTCGACTTTGTATAGCAAGGCACCAGGAAACACATAGCATGTACAGGCAGCTGCAAAACATTCTGTATGTCAGAGCATCTGGGAACTTCCAGCATGAAGACACAACTGTGTTGCCTTTGCAGAGAGCCCTGAATCCTCCAGGACTGAAATGTCACCGTATCATCATTGTGGGAATACAGTTCCCATAGGAGTGAAGGCTAGGAGTGCTCCTTAGGTCATGGGTGGAGCTGTATTTCTCCACAGCACCACATCCAGCTGAACTCCTGGGGAAAACAACTTTTCGAATCATGCAATGGCTAGTCACTGACAGCACTTGTTCCCTGCCATCACACAGCCAGCAGACACCAAGAGGTCCAGGCAAAGGCATGGGAGAACTGGGGGCTCTCCTCAGCCTGCCCAGCACCAGCATCAGGTCCATTGTTCCTGAAAGGATGTCTGAGGATTAATTAATTATCCTACAAGGGGCAGTAAGTAATAACACTCCTTGTGGAACAATAGAAGCTATTTGGTTGCCATGACAACCCAGCTTCACTTGTGTGCCTTTAATTTATTCGTTGCACAGTCCCTTTCCCAATCACACATGATGCCAAAAAATGCCTTGTTTTTCTTGCCAGTATCCATGTCCAGAGCAGGGGTAAGACACAGCCCTTTCCCCAGGGCATCTGTCACACAGAAGAATGATGCACATAAAATCCCTTCAGCCTGGAAACTTATAGCACATGAGAAATCTTCTGCTCCCTAAATGTTTGTTCTTTAAGATGATTCTGATTTTTTACTCCTTTTTGAAGCTACCTCAGCACGGTGCTTATAGATCTTGATCTTGAGTAGGTTCTCACATATAGCCAGTTTGTCCCCCATTCTCCATCCCCCAATATATGTAGGAAGGTTGGGCAGGAGATTATGCTTGCCAAGTCAAACAGATAGCCAGGAGGGATAATCAAAAGCCCAGAAGTGACATGTCTTCATAGTATCAGCGGGAGTATGGCATGGACAGTGCTGCTGCCCAGCGTGTTTACAGCCATGTCACAACCATCAAAACACTCGACGTTCATCAGTAGTGCTGCCCAAATTCTGCAAGATCCAGAGCAGCGTGTGGAGGAAGGTCCAAAACCTGCTCTCCCATGCACCCCACAGAGGTATTATTGTTTTATTGTTGCTGTTTCTCCCAGCCCCAAGCACACACATTTGGCCCAGCCATCCTGCGGCAGAGGGAAGCGGGTGTTCGCTGGAGAGGGGAGAGCATTGCATTCACATGGCAAGGGCTGAAAAGTGTTGCTAAGAGAATGGCTACTAGCCTAGGACATGACATGCCTGGCCACAGCTGCTCAGAACAGGTGTACGACAAAGCACTTGATCAGCTTTTATAGTCCATGGACACATCTCCAGCAGGAGGTTCATCCTGAACCTGCCCCTGCAGTGCTCAGCTGTCTTAGGTCTGCAGAGGAAGATCAGGACAGTTGTTACAGGTAAGCTGGGAACCAAATCCCTCATTCCCAGTTATGTTTGTGCAAGCTGGGGTCTTAAGCTACAGGTCCAGACCTCAATTGTTCATGCTGGCTCTAGCAAGGAGGGTGACAGCTGGTTCACCACATAGGAAAATTCAGGTCCAAGTTGAGACCGGGGGAGGAGATAACTCAAAGTTGAGCTCTGCCCTGACAGGCGAGATAGATGGAACTAGGTTAAGCCATCTGGCTCTTCTAAGTTGAGCCTAACCTCAAGCACAGCTACCCAATGCAATGAATTTCCAACTGCACACTGTCCAGTGTCACTGTTACTAGACTGAGGTGTAACATGTCGTGCAGATAATTCCGGTAATGATGGGATGGTAGCAGAGAGTCTGCAAAAGAAAGTGTTCCATATGAGAAACTGAAGGTTCGTGGTTGGCCCTTCACCCTGGGTCATATCAACATATGCATTCAGGATTTTCAAGCGGTTTGGAAACCAAAACAGCTAATCAGATTGTCTTGTCTCCCCTCCTCCCTGCCATGCAACAGCAGAATAGCTGGTGGGCCAGAGAAACAGGGCAGGAGAGTCTAGAAACAGATAAATAGGACAGGAGCATTGGGAGACAAAGGTTTTAATTGATTTGAACAGCAAGAGTTCTAAACTGGCCTAGGATTCTCCTGCATGGGTCAGGAACTGAGGAACAAGACAACAGCTGCCAGGAAGTCCCCACTAGCCTTCCACTCCACGCAGCCTCTTGGAAAGGAGAGAAGTTTAGAGGAAAAGCCTCTGGGAAGGAGGGAGGAACGCAAGGTTAGACAATGATGAGCTCAATCCATGTCCTCTGCTGGGTGCTAAGGGCTTCTGAGAGACAGATAGCACAGGCCTGGATGTGTACTCAAACCATGACCAATATAATCAACAAATTTCACCCCAAACAATTGCTATGTGAGCAGATAAATTTTTTCTTCTCAATGGTATGAAAAGTTCCAGTCTATCAATGCCAACCAAAACCAGGTAACCATTAGATGCCTCCCTTTCCAGTACAGATATCCAAAGAAATGCCAAATTACCACCAGCAAACATGAAAAGCCACTGACTGTAAAACCACCACTGCCTTTGTATCAACTGAAAAATACAGTTTGCACCTACTCTTCTCAGGCATAAGCATTAATGACTGATAGAGGTGTCTGTGCAACCAGCACAGAAGTATAAGGGATGAGAATCTACTCTGGATAAGATGCCACTAGCTCCAGAGATGTCAGCAGAGATCCTCCCATCCACATATTCACAGATAACACCAGGGATACTTCAGTGTGCCAGTATGGACGTCACTAACCCTACTAGAATTTACCCCGCATTAGGAAGTGAACTACAGCCTTTCAGCATGTCCAACCACATCACAAGTACCATCAGCACGGGTAGGCGTGTACTGCAGAGGTCCCACATGCCACACCTGACTTGCAAGTGTTGTTTCAGTGAGTTCAGGGTTGTTTCAGCCTGGGGTTGGGGTGAGGTTGTGGGGACAATGGACAGTCAGTCCCAGTGACACAGGCCACTCAGCAGGTGGAAGGAGCAAGGCTCAGACTGAAACCAGTATGCTGAGAAGGAAATTTGGAAAAAAAACCTCATTTCCTATTGCCCAGTCAAGTGTTTGGTTTTCTTTTTCATCACATGAAGAAATTATCCTTGAATTCCTTATGCTTTAGTGAGGAAGAATTCTGTCTTGAATTAGAGTTCCCATCACCCCTCAAAATTCTCTGTCCGAAGCAGCAGAAAAAAATACTTCTTCAGTACCAGACAAATGTCATTTCTCAACAACTTCCCAGCTGCAGGGAACATCTGTAGTAGGAGGTGAAGGAAGCAGGGGTGTGCCTACCCTGCTTTTCAGAAGTGTACCCTGGGATCTCAGGTGGCTCCAAGGAGCTATTGTCTTGGAAGCACATCTCAACCAGAAAATGGAAGAACAGTTTATAGGCTTTTTTTTTTTTTTCTTTCCAAACTTACCATGTTGACTTCAGAGATCTGGTCAATGCTGGAGATATGGATGCTCATTCCCACTGTGACAGGGTTACCTGAAACAAAAATGGACTGGGTGAGGACCACATTCAAGACCTCCTCCCTTATCTGCTATTAAAGAATTGCCTAGAAATGCACGGATGTGATTTGAAGCAGCCTCACATTCCCCAAGTATCAAGGATTTCCAAGTCACATGTGCTCAAATGGTTAGAGAAGAGTAGATTTCTCTAACTCCCAGCCTTACAGACTCACCCCTAGGAGTAGTGCAGCCTAAGCTTGATTCTTTAATTCCTAGAAGTTAATTACCCCCTAGTTATACAATTATTTCTGGTTATTCCAAATAATGCCTTCAGAGACCATCAGTAGGCTCCCAGTGGGCTTGCATAAGGTGTTACTGATTGACCATACAAAGAACATAGCAATCAAGCCCATGCAACAAACAGGCAGGAAAGCTACTCCAGCTCACTCCTCCATCACTCTGTCAGCTCTGAGTGCTCAGCTGAAAACCCCAAGTGAATTTGAATACCCAAGATACCAGACAGGTACAGGAACCAGGTCTATGACGAGAGAAAGCAACATTTGTATAGTAGCTTTTCAGACCAGAGCAGTGCTTGGATTAGAGAACAGATTCCCCATTTTACCATGGGCATCAGGTCACATGTCACCTCACATCCTCTTGCCTGCAGCCACGGAGCTGTGGTAGACATCTGTGCACAGGTCTGCTGGGAAATTCAGATATTCCCTTACCCAATGACCAAGCTACCCTCACACCGCAGTAGGTGCCACTGACTGCAGCATGCAAGACGAGCTTGTGAAGAGGCACCACACAAGGGCAGTCACAGCCTGACCTATTGCCCTCTCTTGCCCAAGTGCAGCAAGAGCTGTGCTACCACTTCCCACAAACCTGTAGAGCCAGTTTCAGCCAATTATTCCAGATGTGTGGGCATCCCAGACAGGTCCAGTCTCAGACCCAGTTCTACCTAAGCCACTCTGGCTAGCAGCTCCCACCATCAGACAGCAGGACAGCCCTTTCAATGGGATTTAAGCCACATAAAACAATTTGCAGAGAGAAACACATCCACTACCAAAACCAGAAAAAAATCTCCTGTAGCTTGACATGGGATTTCTGAGTGCTACCCTTCTCCTGTCATCCCCACAACCCCAAAGCCAGAGCACAAACACAATCCCACCAAAAGCAAAGCCCCTCTTCTCACACATACAAGGTGGAAAATGATTCCTTGCAATGCAGTACTAGAAAGGGAATGGCAAGCAGTTATGCCACTCAAGGTATTAACTCTTCCATGGACTCATTAGTAGATCTAAGTGCTGAAATATTTACAGATAATAATGAAATGGCTTAGAAAGTAATTAGGAGATTGGGGGAGAGGGGAGAACCACACAACTGGAAATGAAGTGATTTTTTAATTATGTGTTACCAGAAGTAGGGAAGTAGTGTCATTAGGGCTGCCTTGTGATTGGGTGTACTGTTAACCGAGACCCTCTGCTGCAAATTAAGCAGCATTATCCTTTAATGGAATATGAACAACACTGAAAACATCAGAATCAACAACTGTAATTAGGCCCTGCTATGCAAATCTCCTTAAAGAGGCAGTGCTCTTCTCCAGCACTCCTGGCTCACGGGCAGGGGTGCCAGAAGCTCAGGAGACCTTCCAGAGCCTCTGAAAATCCCCACATGGGCACACTCCTAGCCACGTCTTTGCTGTACTTCTATGCTCATCTTTCATGAGAGAACCAGGTGGGAAAATAACCAAGAGTCACGCTAGGGAGAGCCAATTCTCCTGCATCCTCCCTTGCACCAGAGGCAAAAGCAGGAAAGCTTTTAAGAAAGCCTCACTTTGGTAGTTTGTCTTTTTTTCTGAAATCAGGGCCTTGGGATATAGCGGGGGGGGGGGAAGTCACCGCTGCCCTGAGGATCTCACAGACTAATTGGTTACAGAAGGAAAGATGGGGCTGTGCGCAAGGCTGCAGCAGAGCTGGGGAGAAGCCAGCTCCTGACTCCTGATCCTTTCTGCCGTGCACTGTTGTTCCCTCTAAGAGTTGCCCTACGGCTGGCGTTACGTCCCGTCTGTCACCACCGGTACTTGTGTCACTGTGGTTATGTGTCCCCTCTTCCTCAGTGCAAAAAGCAGTTCTTCCCTCCTCTGCTGTGTAGGAGACCCACTGAAACCAGTAGGCTGGGTAGTTATAACAGGGGAGCACTGACTGTGGTGATGTACAAATATTTGTCAAATACAGAGTCTATTCAATCTAATCTATCTGTCTAGACATTTGTGCTGTGTTCATCACCATGGTATCTGAGCGCCTGAGGTCATGCAGTGACTCAGTGTCAGAGCCATGGACAAGATCCAGACCTCCCGACTCCCAGATCCAAGATGAACTCTAGAGTGGAGATCAGCCACGCTGCTCCCCATCAGCCTGGGCTCAGCTGCGTCCAGCTCCCACGCACAGTCAGCAATGTTCCTCTTGGCTGCTCTGGGCACTGCCAAGGCCTCTACACCCCATCTAACACAGCAAGTGGGAGGGTCCGCTGCCCGCTTGCAGCCCCTGGGGTGTGTGCCCATCAACCCACAGGCAGAGCGTGTGATTGCCATATAAACACTCCAAAGACGAAGGTGTGCAAAGTCCTGTCTTTATTAGACCTACTCTTAGCTCAATCACAAGGAAGCCATTTCATCTTCTCCATCGCTGTTGTGAAAATTGGCTCACAGTCTCCTCAGGACAGAGATGCAAGAGCATGTACACAGCCAACAGAAAAAGCATGCCCTATCTCTTACTGCAGCCCAGCAAAAAACTAGACCGGCTGGTGTCCAACATTCAGGCTGTAAGTAGTACACAAAATAAACAAAGGACATCAATTCTGCCAATGTTAATAGCTTCAGGCAAGAGGGATACAAAAGTAGGGTATTTAAAATATGGGATAACGTCATCTGTAAATTTGTCCAAAAAGGCAGAACTGCATTTGTGGATCTGAGACAAGGCAAAAGAAGAAACCTGATATTAAAGGTCCATGCTTCTTTCTGTGCCTTGCCAATGGGTACAAAAAACTAGACCTTCTCCCCTTAAAGAAAAAGCTTGCGCCTAGAAAAGATTTGTAGGCAAGATCACGAGTGAGGGAGTGTGAGAAATTCTGCCACTTTCACCAGGGAACGGCACCCTCACACGTCCCCGTTTCTCATCACCACTGGAGAAATCACCAACATTTTGTCCTGAAAGTAGTTTGATGCCTGTGAAAAATGTGCTCGGGAAGTTGGAAGGGAAGCAGACAAAAGAGTTATAATAAAACCTGTCCTTTTTCTGCAAGTGATACTTGTCAAATATAAAAACAGTCAAGGTAGAGAACAAGTTGTGCTAATCTGCAATATTTTCCCAGCAACCAGTTATTACTTTCACATTTTATTTTATAATGCTTAAAAGCCCCAGAACCTACAGTCATGTTGGTACATAACTAATTCCTGTGGCACGACTGCAGAGGAAAGGGTGTGTTCCCAAGCCTGGGTCTGCCTGCACCAACAGCCAGAGGTGACGGCAGCCTGCATCAGGACTTCTCTCCCAGATCTCAGCCTGGTACCTCAGCTGCAGAGAGCAGCAAAGAAAATAGCACAAAATTCAGTGTAATAGGTCTCCAGGCAGTGCATACTTACTTGGGCAACTGCCCTGTACTAAGGTTCAAGCTGCCCTCTCTTCACTCCTAGCCAAGAAAGTTAGACTAGAGCAAGCTTGGGCTTCTCTGCCATCAGATCTTCAACTGCAATACAGACTCAGCCAAAAAGACTCAGAAACAGTGGGCAGATAAACAAAGATTACTTTATCATCCACTGTAGCCACACCATTTTTATGAACTACAGCCAATGCTCTGAGGAGTCTGGTTCAGGCGTTTCTGACCATGTGAGCTTGGCAATGCTGGCAGAGCCAAGGCTTGCGGTTGCTAAGGGACATGCATCAGCCTCAAATCTACCCTTTAGCCTAAAATACAGTAACAAGGCACTAACGGGGATCTTGGGAGGTTGCACAGCCCATACCTTTCATAGAAGCAGACCAGGGTTTCTTTAAACCACCAGTGTCTGAAATTCCACAGCTCCCCTGGACAATCTCTTCCTGCATTTCACTGCACTTAGCCCTAAATATCCAAACTAAACCTTCTCTGCAGTGTAAGTGTAGTTTTGTCTCATCATTTCCCCCCAATGATAGCGAAAGAATAAATCAGTCATCTTTCCTTAACAACAGCTTTTATGTACTGAGAAACCATGACATCCCTCTCCCTCCCCCACCAACACTGGCTTGCCTAAATTGAATGCACCTCATTTCTTCAACCTCTCCTCAGAGGTCATGTTTTCTAAAGCTCTGACAATTAGTGCTCCTCTTCTCTGGCCTTTTGCCAGTTTGTCTACATCTCTATTTTAAAGCATGGTATCCAGAAACCAGCCACTGAAGCAAAGATGACATGTCACCAGTACAGAGAAAAGAAAAAGCAACCTCCCATGTACAGCATCCTCATAAAACCACAGAAGCATCTCCAAACCCACTGAACCCATCCTGGGAGCTGCTACTTTGTGTGGGAGGTTAGAGATGTTAAAGGGGCAGCCTAGCTCTTGCCATTAGAGTGCACCACACATGCAGGAAGAGGAAGTACAGAGATTATTTAAGATAAAAGATATTCAAGACCTAGAGATAAAGATTATTCAAGACAGCTCTGTGCATGAGCCCCCGTGTTCCCTGTTTGCATCCTGCCTGTGGCATCACCAGACTCTGATATCCCTGCAGCAGCAGGAAAGTTGCTTTAAGGTCTTCTGCTGAGTAAACAAAGTCAACCAGAGAAAATTAGAGGCTTCAACCGCTAAACCTACATATACAGCAGGTCTGTGCCTTACACTGCAAGGGTAAATACCCACAGGCATAAGATTCTGCCCATGCATAACCCTGCTCCTCACCCCCAGCTCTCCAGAAGCTGGAGGACAGCAGTGGCACTAGAGCCCAGAAACAGCAAGTCCCAGCCAAGGTTGCCCTGCACTGGCTGGCAGAACTGTTTCTGCAAATGCAGTGTGATACAGGTGGGCATGAAGAGGGCGAGGTCTGCTGATATATGTAGCTACAGGACTGCAGTCCCTCACTTTTCAATGACCCCCACACCAAACAGGAGCAGCAGTTAGGATATTCTCAGGTTTGCCAAAGGCGTGACCAGCACACAGACTGTAATTTCACTCCCAGGACTTTTTCCTTCATTCTTATCCCCGCTTTCCTGAACAAGAGAGAACTGTTCAGTATCTACTTGCTCTTTCTGCAGAAAATGGTTTGCCCAAGCTGCTGCCTCCGCTTTGTTCACAGCACTGAACCTCAGGGCACCCTGGCTTTATGTTTACAGCTTAAAACCACGACCCACGTCACTGCTACGTGCAGCGATGAGTTGGTTATACAAGGGCTGACAGACATGGTTAATTAGGAGCTTCCAGGTAATCAGAGGTGCACAGGGTGGCACATTTAGCATGAGGCTTGTCACTAGCTGAGGAGCTGCTGCCTGGATGCAACCATCTTAAGAAATCCAACTCTGACCCTCCCAAAACAGAATCATTTTCTCTTGAATAGTTTTCAGCTGATGGACTAATTAGTCCTGGGCTATAGTTTTTTAAACCCACCCCAAAGATAACATAGAGGCCAGTGTACTGTCAGGACACTCAAATTCGTTGTGGAAGACTCTATAGCTACACCCCAGGACAGGGGGAATGGAAATGCTCCTGGGATTTCACTGTAGAGGAGGATTGTAAGAGGAGTTCACAAATTGCTATCTGCATAATAGCTGTGCTCACAGATCTCAACACTGAGAAGATCTAAATGATGCCATCCCAGCAGGCCACACAAACCAAATCACAAAGTAGTTTCCCAACATTAATTTTCCTGTTCCTTTCCTTTTTTTAAGCTTAGGTACAGCATAATTTTCCTGTTCCTCTCCTTTTTTTAAGCTTAGGTACAGCACAAACTCAGTAAGTGTTAACATGGCTTGAGGAGCGAGAAAAGTTGACCAGGTATCATGAAAGCAGAAATGTTTTGGGAACCACTTTCATCCAGCATCTCTGATTTGCAGTGGCATCTAGAAGTGCCAAGTTCAGCAGGGTCTCTTAAGAACCTACTTAAACTTCTCCAACAAAATCTAGGTTTAAATACCCATCAAACACTCTCCAACCCTTTTTCCACTTGTTTTTTCACTCTTATTTTCATGACCTCATCGCCCTCTACAACTACCTGAAAGGAGGTTGCAGAGAGCTGGGGATGAGCCTCTTTAATCAAGTAATAAGTGATAGGACAAGAGGGAATGGCCTCAAGTTGTGCCAGAGAAGGTTTAGACTAGATATTAGGAAGTATTTCTTTACAGAAGGGGTTGTTGGGCTTTGGAATGGGCTGCCCAGGGAGGTGGTGGAGTCCCCATCCCTGGAGGTGTCCAAGAGGTGGGCTGACATAGCGCTGAGGGATCTGGTGTAGTTGGGATCTGTCAGTGCTGGGTTAACGGTTGGACTAGATGATCTTCAAGGTCCCTTCCAACCTAGATGATTCTGTGATTCTGTGATTCTGTGACCTCTCCCCCACCCACAGCCAATGCTACACACTAAGCTTGTCAGGCTCAGCACAACAGCCAGGAACATCAAACACAGTCAGAGGCTGATATCAAAGCTCTTCCCCTACTCTTAGCAGGTCACTTCATGACATCCGCTGGATTTAAAAGAGCAAAGCATACCATGGCATTATGTTTTTGGCCACTGTTATACATGACCAGAAGGAGATGGTGTCATGGCAAGTCAGCAAATATGACATTGCCTTCTTGTCTGTGGGGGAACAGGGAGTATGAGGGACTTGCTGCTGCTGAGGAATCTCCTCCACGGGAAGCAAGCATGGTATTTTGGAGCTGAAAGACAGGGGCCTGGTCTCCAGAATATCTGTGGCTGTCAATGCCTCTACTTCCCCATGGATTCATTGTTCTTCAGGGGCAGGAGGGTTATCTACCACCACTAATTCTCATGGATATTGCAGCTAGTTTCCAAGTAGGTCTGCAGAAAACAGTTTCTTCTGCCTAACAGGTTTCCTGCATTTTGCCATACTTCTTTCGGGAGTTCTTGGCACTTTTTAAGCCGCTGAGCTTGCGCCCAGAACAAGATTGTGCCTAACCTTGCTAGGCTTTCCATCCATCCACATCAGACCAGACAGTGTCACCCTGCGCAAGGAGGCTAATGAGGATTTCCAGCCTGTATCATTCTGCTCCCCTGGCAGCCTGGCTTTTCACCTCATCCAGTCAGATGACTGAATTTGCACTATTCATTCAAGAAGGGGGAATACTAGGGGCTTCCCAAGAGAAATGAAAAGTTAAAGCAAGATCTCACCAAAATGGTGATATTGAGGACAGCACACATTTGATGGTACGTCTCAGGGAAGGTACGACCGTAGCATAGCTCTTGAGCAGACTTTTGGAATATCCAAGCACTGAACAAATCAAGGGCTTCAATAAGAGACGAGCTTTCGTCCAAGCAAGCAATGAGGCCAATTCTTCATCAAGGAGCCAAGAGACACAGCACTTGCAGAGCAGGCAGAACTGACCGCTCAAGTGCTGCTATCCTGTGATGCTCTTTGCAAACACACAGGTTAACCTTGATAATGGCAGCCACATTTCCAGCATGTTGTCAAGTGAATCTGTCCCTGTAGATCTGAATAGATACAGAGCATTTTCTCAAGCAAGCTGTGCATGCTTGTGAGCCAGTGCTGAGGGATCCTTTTGGAGGAACAATGCTTTCCCAATGCAGATGTAGCACTCATTCTGTGACTATTCTAGGGAAAGCAGAGAGCTAAGGAGCACAATCTGTGAGGCACAGTGGATTACCTAATCTATCTCATGGGTATTTTTAATGGATTAGTAGGTATTAGAGTGGGATATTGCAAATATCCCATGGAAATTTAGAAGTGAGAGAGAACAATCAACTGGCTGCAAAAACAGTGTAAAGGTTGTCCCAGAGGTATTGGAGGATTACAGAGGAAGCTAAATCAAGGTTGATTTTAAAAGATGTTGGTAGACAGCTACCCAAGCTGAATAAAAACAAGGTCTCAAATGTACAGGCTTAAAAATGGAACAAGAGAGTAGACACCAACCCTGACAGCATCTGTACTACTGGTGGACTCAGTTCAGCAAAGCACCTGTACACATACACAGGGCTTTCAACACTGAGAAAATCACTGACAACTCAGAATACCATCTGTTCTTAGGAGAGGCCTAGGTCAGTATTCAGGAGACAGATTTTTAAAGCTATTTCATTCTCAGTGATGAAGATATTCTTCCAAAGCCTTCCGTAGGCATATCTCTTGCCTGGGTGATGCACACTTGGTAGGGTTACAGCAAAGTCATGGGAAAATAAGTTCCCAGGTTTGTCAAACTGCACATTTGCTCTCATTTACAGACATACACAACCGCTTCACTTTACCAGACCTGATCACTATCAACCTGGCATCACCAGTGGGCCCAAAGCAATCAGCTCTTTAGGAGTAACTTTACCAAGAGCACCAATTCCCAACTACCATCCATCCCTTGAAGTAGGCAACACCCAACTCAGACCACAGCCAGTTCACTCTGCAGGGCTGCCACAGCCATCAGTTTCTTTGTCAGAGCAGGGTGGTTGCAGAAGGCAGATCCAAATCTGACCATCTGGAGATGAAGGCAATGCCCTGACCTCCTGGCGCACTGTGCTGCCAGAGTAAGACCCGTCACCTCCCCTCCCCTTCCAGGGAAGTTCCTCCCTGTGTCCTCCAGGGCACCCACACAGACCAGCTCTGCAGCTTTGCAGTCTGCAGGGCACACACTGTGTTTTGCTTTTACATCACTCTGCAGAGCCGGGCACTATGAAACATTGCATTTCCCTGCGGTTACCCTGAGCTAACTCTGGGAAAAGCAGAGACACTGAGCATCCCAGGTCCCTTCAGCTCTTACTCTCCACCAAGACTAGTAGCAGGAGGGCAACAGGGCTTCCCGAGCAAGCATATATTGTAGACTGACAGCAGATCAACACAAGCCAGGCATTTTTTCCCCAGCAGCAATGTGAAGCATCAGACCTACTCTGATCAGCCACCCCCACATTTCTCCACCTGAGAAGACTTCCCTCCTACCTCTGTCAGGATCCTGGCAGGCAAGAACATCTCTGCTGTGGGCCCTGCCAGTGCAGCCGTGGGGCACGGTTCTACCTGCCTGCTAGGGAATGTGGGGGGGACTCAGGAGCAGTCCAGCCCTTTTGCTTTTATTCAGACCTTCAGAGCTCATGTTTGCTCCATCTCCTCACAGAAGCTTTTGGCACCCTGCTGCTCCTCATTTCCTAGCCCACTGCTTGTTACCCTGCTTTTTAAGAGGGCAGATCTTCAGAAAGGATTCTACAGAGACACTAAGTATTTTTGAACCCCATAGGTGAATGTGTGAAAGGGAGCAGGGTATTTATGTACCTACAGCTTTCCACCAGAGCACGATCACCACAATCAGCACAGGCAGCTGCCCCCTTCTGCCTCATCACCAGCTCACCAGGTTAGGCTCAGAGCAGACCCACTCCCAGAGCTCCCTCACAGCCTGGAAACCGCTCTTTGTGACCCAAAACACTGGATTTCTGCACAAACTCCAGTGCTACAATGTCCACAAATGCACATAGATTTTTAAGCAGGATTAGGGCTGAATCCCTATTGCTGAGACCCCCCCAGCACCATGACACTCCTCCCAGCAGCCCAGGAGGTAGAAGTGCAGCAAACCACCTGGGGAAACCACAGCACCATCCTCCTACCCACAGCCAAAGAGCTCCCCATCGCAGGGGTGGTGCTATGTGTGGGATGTCCCATCCCAGCACTTGCTGGGGACTGACACAGGATTCAACCGCCCAGCCCGGCTCCCTCCCTCCACAGGGCCCTCCAGCCCCATAAGGTGGGGTGCTAGGGTGGCACGCAGGTCATTTAGCAACTTTTTCTGCATACCAGCTGGCAGCTGTGGAAATTTCTCCCATGTTGCCCATCAGTCTATCTCATTTCTCATCTGCTCACTCAGGGCACAAAGGTCTTGACCCACCTTTTCAGTGTTAGGCTTTTCTGGCACGTTACCAATAAATGTCTGCTACATGGAGGAGCCTCTCTCTGTGTACTGGAAATACCATCCCCCAAACAACTGCAGACCTGGTCTGTACTTGATTATGTGACCTGTCTGGGAAAACACTCTCACATGTTACCAAATCCTGAGCCATCTAATCCCCTTAGCTGAAAATGAGCCGAACCAAATTAATTTAAATGGGTTAACACAAGCTTCTCCGATCATATCAAATCCATTACTGTGTCTTGGAAGTATTTGTAACAACAACAAAATATCTGGACTTGTCATTTTTATCAAAGCGACAACAAAAAGGTGTTTTCCTTTTTTTCCCCCCGTTTTCAATTTTTAATGAGTGAGTCACACCTCCTCATCACTGTTTAGGGACTCTTGTCTTTAAAGGATACCACAGCATCTAACTCCTGGATTGAATCCAGTTGGACACATGCAGCATGCAGGGAAAAAAGAAAAGAAACAAGATGGCCAGGTCAGGACATGCTAAACTTGCACAGATACTGAAGTCAGGGCTGGGACATCCAGGAGCAGCAGGGGACAGCCCTGCTGTTGTCCTCTTGCCATACCTCCATGAGATGATTTTTTGACAGGGCTGGACATGGTCCTTCATCCCACAACACTGCACAAAGTCAATGGCTGCGGTTTCCAAGGGAGAGAAGGTCACTCCTTTCTTGTTACTTCTGTCAAGTCCTTTGTGGAGATGCAGCCCTTCCCCAGTGCCCACCTTATCCTTCCTGATAGAGCCTGCTATATTAGGGCTTCTGTTAATGCTGACTTCAGATGCCTCCCACCACCACGTCCCCACACCACACGCCTGGACCTTTCCTTACCCTATGAAGGGTACGTGGCCCTTTGGCTCAGCTCAGAGGCAAAGCTTTGGGGGTCACATAGTGCCCAAGGCTTATGCTCAGTGACAGTCAGGACAATTTACAGTGCAAGTACTGAAAAAAAAGGAGTGAGTCAGGCCTGAAAATATCATGACATTCACATTAAAACCGTGAGTCTGAGTTAGAAATCATGAGAAGCAAAGCGCACACACAAACAAGCCTCCCCCTTTCCAAATGTTATATATGGGATGATATGTTTTCATCTCCTAGTTTCTGAGTCTCTTGGATGTACCTTGATCAGGTTCTACTTTTTCTCCACAGTCTCAAGACAGAGAAAATCTTACAAAATTCAGTGATGATTTTGAATCGCAAAAGTTTTGTAGGAAGAAGTATTCAAGTTTGTAAGCTGGTCACTTTTGAAAGATTGACCTCTGCGCTGGTGTTTCCATCATTTCAGTAATGATTGATATGCAAAAGTGTCCTGGAAATTCAACAGGACAAAAGTTACCAGGTTACCTTTTACCCCAGCACCTCTTATTAAGAGATAGAACTAACTGTCATTTGTTCACCAAAATAATTGCTTTCACTCAGGATGCATGGATGAGCGAATCTTGCAGAGCTTTTACATATATATTCATCTCGAGCAATTCATCAACATAATAATCACGCATTATTAACTTGAGTACTCATCAATTTTTTTCTCCAGCTTCAAATACTAGCAAGGAGCTAGTGTGCAATTGGGAAGAAAAACATGTAGGGGAACTTGTGATGAATGTTCTATTTTTGCTATGAAAGGAGGATAAGAAGAAAAATTCAGCTCATAGCCTCCCCTCTTCCTCACTTTCAAAAATTTCCTGCTAAGATGAGACCCTTCCCCGGAGGGCAGCAGACTGGGCTTTCCTGCAGACCTTCTCCCCAGCTGGAGGATGTTTCCTTCTTCAGGTGACAATGTGCCACCAGTAAGCTCCCACCCATAACCCGGGTGGTCTCCTCTTCGACAGCCTCTGCTATTACACCCAGAGCTTTGCCACCTGCAATGGGCAGCCCCCTTCTTTATGCATCCCTGATGAACTGCCTGGTGCAACCCCCCTGAACCTGGCTTTTCCCATGGCACAAATTCCCTTCCGTCTGGAGGAGTCATCTGCTGTGGTCTCACTAACACAAAGCTCCTTAAAGAAAGAATCCTGCAGGTAGATTGTCTCGCTGTGGCCAATGCGTAAGAGAAGAGCCAGAAGAACACCAGGAAGCTGCCTGGTAGCTGTGATGTGTTTGGAAAGATGTCCTGATCAGAAAACCTATGCTGGTTCTGCAGTGCACCAGCTGTTATGACCTGTGGAAGAAGAAGGGGCAGTTTGGTGTTCTCACATCTCAGCTGGCTGATGAGCCTTGGTCCCAAACGCAAGCACAGGATGATAAACTGTCATAGGAACCAAGTAAGGCATACTGCTTCTGGGCCATTGCTCTTGGTAGGGGTTGGTCTGCATAGTATATAAAAGCCTACCACAGCTTGTAGTGGCCGAAATGACCCTGCGGGCTCAGAGAGCAGAGTATCGCACTGGGCAGAGAAGGCTCTGGTGCCCCTTCCTGCAGACAGCCTGTAGTGATCCATTACAGAAGCACAAGAAGACTGAAGGTTGAAACTAGTGCAATAGCCAGGACACCCTTCCCACTTTTTCTACTATACGATATGATCATACCCAGTGAATATATTATCTGCCATGTATATTTTTTTAAAAATATTCAGCCAATGATGAAATTTTCAAAATTTCATTTTTTCTGAAGAGGATGGTGAGGAACGCCCTCCTGCTCCATCCACCAGAAGGGGAACTATTTGTGAACAAAATTAATGTCCTTTGCATGGGAGAGCCTTTCCCATGGCTATACCCCTTCCATTTCTCTGCAGCAAGAAGTGGGCCAACCTGCCTGTTCCTCCGGGGATTTCACAGGCTTCCACAGTCGAAGGAAAGGTCATGGTTTGGTGACCAAGCAGTGGACCAGAGCACTGAAAGTGCTCAGGTTTGTTCTCAAGAATAACAAGCAATAGCAGGAAGCAGAACTTCCCAGTGCTATTCCTTGTGCAGCCACAGGTTTTCTGTGTCATCCCCGACAAGCTGCCCGCTCTTGGTGTCCCCTGGTTGTAAAATGGACCTAGGGAGGCCGGTCATCCCACAGGTACTGGGGAAGATCTGTTAGTCAGTGTTTGTAAAGCACAGGAGCCTTGCTGTTATCTGTCACACAGAGCCCATAATACTACTTGAGAACAAATTATATTCGTGCATAATCAAACCCACATCCAGCTCAGTCCTGATTTGAGAATCCTTTTTGGCTGGTGATGATGTCCAGAGCAGAGAGAGCACAGCTTGATTTCCAGAGCCCAGGCTGAGCTGGCAGAGCTGGCAGGTAGAAATATCTTGTTTTGACTGGTAAACTGAGCAAGCTTGACATGGAAACCACTGAGGGAGAATAAATATGGAACAACAAGATGTAATTTTTACAGAGGCTCTTTTCCAACTATAACTGTACTCGAAGCCATCCCAGACTTGAACTAAGAGGTCCTGAGGTCTGGGGAGGGAAATTCAAGCCATGGTGGGTTTGGCTGAGGCTCAGTTCTGTCACAAGCACAGACATCTATAAGTGCACAATTACTTAACAGCACTATTCCTGCAGGACTGCAAAGAGCAGGAGAAAGAGGAAAGGGAGGCGGGAAAGATCAGAGAAGAAAAAGAGTTTTTAGCTCTGACACAGAACCAAGGATAAATGCCAAAAGCAGAAGAATAGCCTATAGGAACTGCGTGATCAGTGTTCCCCAAACCAGCCTGAAATTCATACCCTGCTTGAAGTAAACAGCAGCATTCCTACTGCCTGGGAGGAAGGGCTGACTGAGAAGAGCTCTGTTTCTTTCCATTTAACGGGAACAGGATCAGTCACTGGATCTCCAGAATATCTGTTTATTTGGCTGATCTGTTCGTGCTATAGGGCTCCACCGTCCAACATTTCTCTCTCACATATGTGATGTGAATTCCTTTAATGGGCTTTATGCCATCGTTAAGCACATCATTTGTCTTGACCATGTTTCTAGTCATGTTTTAACAAGTGCATGATATTTCACATGAAATATCAAGATATAAATAGACACTTAACAAACCCCACCAAGGGCTATCCGCAAGAATGGATCTTACAGACTTCCGCACCAAATGCTGTCACTATTGCTGAAGAACCATCTTACATCAGTTCAGCCTGACACTTCAGTAGCCTCCAACTTTTTTTTCTTTGAACCAGACATAGGTGAGAAAAGTGACATGCACACACAGTCTGTCTTCCATGTAGCAGTAAAACTACAGCATATTCCTTGGCTTTTATGTTTCTTGCTATGTGGGTTAAAAATATTTTTCTGTCTAACTGGGATATTGGGAGTCGTAGGAAATGAACAATGCAGATATGTGAAGCTGCTCTGATGAACAGCTCCAGGGCTGTGGGAATATATTTTGAGTAATCAAAAGGACTTGTACTAATGGGTTTTACACTCTTTACATTTTCCTTTCAGTGGTGGTCCCTCGAAGGCAAGTTTACTGGCAGGAATAATCTCAGAAATGGTGAGTGTTACGCAGATGTTAGTCAAGGAGGAAGATGGGTCCAGGTGAGATGGCAAACATCCTCCAGACTGGCTATAAACAACAATCTGCTTTTAAACAGTTAATTAATTAAGTAGCATTAGAATTATTCTACTAATCAGTAACTTGAATGCATTGTATTCAGTCATAAAAAAGCTATGACTAATAAAAGAGGCAAAATTCGTGGAATAAATGCTTTGTTAAAATGATGGTATCTTTCTTTTAGAGAGATATCTCAGAGCTCCTCGCTAGCCACAGTGCACTACTGTGGACTAGCTCCAGCAGAGCTGGAAAGCAGCTGTGTCAGGGGCCAAGCGGAGCTGCAGGGAATGACTGCACCAGCCAAGGGTGAAAAGAAAGGAGGAGGGCGACCAGATCCACTTATCCAACATGGTCTTTGGAACATGAGAAGCAACATCTCCTCCAGTTCCTGTGAAAGTGTACTGGCTTAATGGATGACCACAAGGCTTTATGTCCACCGCTGGACACCAAATCCAGAAAACAATGCTTGGTACTACCAAGCCCAGCTCTAGGGCAGGCACATAGGTTGCTCAGAAACCCAAGTCCAATTTGACTCTGGGCACTGAGACTCAGGGGAACTCATCTTCATCGCTGTCTTTGTCACTGCACCCAGAACTCCCCCCACTGCCCTGTGTCAGAGCTTCCCGTCTCTGAAGGAGGGTAATAAGGATCTTGTGGGGCCACAGATGAATGCAAAAATATGTTCAACACGCAGCAAGAAGTTCACAAGCTCTGTCACACTGGAGGAAGGGACAGGTCTAATATTCTCAAATATTATTGCACTCAGAAAAAATGCAAGAGAAAACAAAATGGATGAAAGTTAGGTGGAAGGATGCCCACTGCTGAATGGATGTTACAGAGCCAGTTCTTAATTAAACAGTCCACAGGATTCTTGTTCCTTCCTTTTCCTTGTTTGATAGAGGATGGGTTTGCTCTGAGGATGACACAGGATTATACACCAGAGGATAGCGCTGACAGTGGGGTCCCTGCCTGATTTACTGAAGACACTGATAAACATGCAGTGAGTGAGGGGGAGGCCTCCAGGAAAGAAAAGAAGATGTTTGTGTAGCTAAGTCCTCTTCTCCAGGACTGGGTGTGTCACGGGGGTTCCTATGTGCCTTTTCCTACGCAAGTCACCTGAGACTCACAAATTTTTGTGAACTCTGCATGTCTCTCTCTTGGGACACTGGGGCTGAGCAGTCAAAGCTGTGGCTGAAATCAATAGGATCTGTGCTTCTAATACGCAGTATGCTGACTGCAGTGGTGCTAAGTATTCTGGAAAATCAGGCGTTTTGGCTGGGCACCCCACAGCAGGGGATACCTTTGACTCCTCGGGGGGGAGATGCGAACACGTTCATGCTGTACTGTTGTGCTTGACAACAGTTATAAAAACAACTAATTCTGTGTTGTGAGGAGGTCTGAATGCAGAGCAGTCAAGAAAGCACGAGTCCAAGATGGTCTTTGCCTGCTCAGTCCCCGGCTTTGCATCAGACATGCATTTCACTCCAGTCTGGCTCAACCTGTCCTAATCACCTGCTGTGACCACCTCAGCTAGTCCCCACTGTCATGCTCCCAGCTTGTGCCCCTCTGGAATGAGGAGCAAGAAAGATCAGCTCCATGTGTAAATGGCATCTCTTGGAGGCTCTGCAGAGGTGTTCAGGAGGAAGCAACTGGAGGACCTTGCCTCCTGATGCACCCTCAGAAGGGGATCAAATATAGATCCAGGCAGAAACCCCAATTCTGGCTTTTCTGAAGTCCTGAGTGTCTGACTTTACAGCCTCAAAGTCCTTTTCACAGCATGTATTTCCTATAAAAAGAGCAAAGTGAAAAAAAATAGAAATTCCATCATGTGGCAATGTGTTAACATCCACATATGTCCCAAGAAGGACTGGATCCTTTCATTTCCTGCCACTTCAGTTAATGAAGTAAGACACAACAGCAGGAGGTTGTCATCTTCCTTCTGGATTAGCCCTAGAGAGGATGTGACCCATGGTCTGGAGCCAGAAGTCACGTAAATGGGGGAGGAAGTGAGGGCTGCACAGCTGCAGCCAGTTCTACTGATCATGAACATCCTTTTCTTAACACCCTTTCCTCAGGGAGGAAAGTGGAACTACTGGAAGCCCTGGTGGCATAGCCACCTTTTCTTTGGCCTTGGGTGACACTGGGGTTTGTGGACTTCTCCTGACAGCTCCTGCCTCTTCTTCCTCAACTTACTCCTTTCCCCAATCTGAACCATATTCACCCCTCTGCTTCCGAATGCAGAGCTGCTCCTCTGCCCTGCCAGGGTATAGCGAAGGAAGGGTGATATTTCCCACTGTAGTAAGGCTCTGTGAAGTGCAGAATTTCAGGTTAACCCTGTGTCCAGCTTTGGACAACTTCTCCTGCGGACAGTGCAGATGACCCTGGTGGGAGGAGTGCCTTTCTGCTAAGTCTCAATTCCTTGCCCCAAAGCATGCAAGAATTGGCTCAAAGCATCTCAGAAGTGTAGGGAAAATTGAATCTGGCTGCTCTGAGATTTAAATATTTTTGACACAGAAATGGAGGGGAAGAGAACTGGAGAGCTGAGGACTAAGACCTCGGAAGGCAGGTTAGCAGCTCCTACTGCCCCCGTGACAGGCAGCCTAGGACCAGCACCGGCCCCATGCTGGGCTGCCCCCTTCCCAGCCCCACATCTTGTCCTTCCTGCCATGTCACCACCACTCTGGGACGCTGCTCTGGCACTGGAGGTGGTGGGGCCGCAGCGCTTGTACCAGCCAGGTCACTGGCAGCCCCGGGCATCCGTTCGCTACACAGGCGCCTGGGCCAGCCCTGCTGGAGGTGCTGCCAGTTTCACCCCCCAACATTTTAGGAGAGGAAAAAAAAACCCAGCCTGTACGTGCCTTGGCTTGTTCTCAGAAATTTCTGAATCATTTTGCCAAAAATTTCCCCCCTCCCCTTCAAAAAGTCAAAGCAAGCTAGCTGCATGGAAAAAACACAACCACTGTGGCTGAACCTTATACGCAGTGGAAAATAGGGATGTTTTCAGGAAGCCTTGACAATGTGCAATACCACCAGCCTTGGCTATGTAAGAAACCAGATTCCCATTCCTTCCAGTACAGGACCACTAAGACCAGCTGTTTCCCAGCCACACAGGGCTGGTGGGCTAGGGCTCAGGCCCCTCTCCACCTCCTGCTGCATCCGTGCCAGCCAACGCAGCCGCTCAGCCTGCCAGCCCCGCCACTTTCGGAGCCTTGAACTACTGACGATGCTTCACTGCAACACTTTATGCATCAGCAATCATTTATTTTTACAATTCGGGGTTTCAAGCGATGCTGTTACACAGGGAAGGGCTGAGGATTTTATCCCCAGGTCCACTGAATTTGGAGTGGCCTTGGAAGAAGAAATGCTGGGGAACGAGCAGGACGTAGGGGCAGGCTGGGTCCCCCAGATGTAATGGAGCAGAGAGGGGCTGAGGGAAGGAGGGGCAGGGGAGAGAAAGGAGGGAGACCAAGACTGCAGATAAGGAGAGTTTGGGTGTCAAAGGACAGGGGTGAGACTGGGTGAGGGTGACGAGAGCTGGGAAGCCAGGTCCATGCTGCAGAGCAGATGAGGAGCAGGACACAGGCTTGTTTCAATCAAGACCCCCTCAGCACTATTTCTCCTTAGGGAAGTTTGAATTAAAAATGGGGCAGGGAAAGCTGCTGGATCCACAGGCATGAAAACATAGGAATTTCTGTGTAGTCCTGAGGGCTTCCTGGTCATTCCTTTTTCACCAGGCATTTTCAGACACTGTACACCACCCAGGAGAAACATTAGGAACCCTACACACTAGGTGGGTTGGGGGCAAGAAGTGGAGAATGCCTTCACCTTGCTTATGGCTAGCAAGATCTGTAAATGATGCTGGGAAACCGTAAAGGGTCCCCTTTCCATCCACTCCTGGGAAGCAGAGCCATCTGCTTGAAACTTTTGCAAAGTTTTGGGCTGGAAATGTTGCACCAACAGAGAGCAGCTGAGTCACTGAGCTCAAGTGGGATCCTTCTGCCATTCCTTCATTGCCTTCACTACCCTGGGGCAATACAGTCTTCATTTGCCTTCTTTATTTTCTTTCTTTTCTTTTTTTTTTCTTCTATGGAACTAATGCTCCTGAAAGTAAGAGCCTAAGAGCACTTACAAGAACCAGGATGCTGCTATGAAACCTCCCCCTCTCCTCCACCTGTGGCCCTTCAGTGCTTCCCAGACCTGATCTGCAGCATCCCCTGTTCATCCAATCCTAAATCATGAGCATCCTGCTCGCCTTACTGTGGTGTAATTGTCGTTCTTGCAATATACCCACCGAATATTGCCCCCCATACTGTCCATCCCCCAGGCCAGGGTCAGCTGGGTGACACCCACCTGCAGTTTGATCTCCCTGTGAGACACGCTGTCCTGCTCCCTGAGAGCTGAGCAGACTCCCCACACACCCTGCCAAAAGACCTCGCTGTGCATCGTTGCTGACCTTGCAGTACCAGGACAGAGATCTCCCTCCTCAACAGACCAAGATCTTCTGGCTGGATCTTCTTCCTACTCTGCAAATCGCTCCTCCAAGGCTGTTCCAGATCCCCACCGCAATCCTGGCCAAACCCCTTAGACCTGCTTTTCAGCGACCCCTTGCACTCTCAGTGCCAGGCTGTCTCCTTGCTGGGAGCCCATGAAAACTGGGGCTTTGTGGTCCCTACGTGTCCCACCCTGTCGCTGTCCCGCATCTCTCCAACATGGGGTCTGTGGCTGAGAAGTAAGAGGGGACTGTCAAGGCATCCCCAGGCTGGAAGGGTTTATCACCTGTGCCCCAAGAACTGATGTACTTGCTGGCCCCTCAACACCAGCCCCTCCACCTCACCTGGTGCTTGACGCCTTTGGGCTGCCCCCACTGAGCAGGGACGGCTTTCTGGAGGAGTTGCTCCCAGATTTTTCCATCACCTCCACATGGCTCCAACTTTTCCCCTTTCCCCCATGTGTCCCCCCCATTCAGCCCAGCTCCCCACATGAGCACATCACACTCATTGCCACAGCACCACCCCTGAGAGCTGACCTGCTCATCGACCTAATGGGTTTCCAAGGGGGTGGGGGAGAGGGGAGGAGAGAGAGTGGCTGATGCTTCTCAGCCACTCAGCTCGGCCCAGAGCTAACGAGGCATCTCAAAATTAAAAAGTGAACTGCAATCCCCAGCAGGCCTGTCCTCCTTTTGGCATTAGTCGGAGTTCTCTTTCTTTCTCAAAAAAAGAGGACTGGGGAGCCGTGAGTTGCATTTGGAGCTGCTGAAGCACCACATCACGGGGACGGTGGGGGTGCTGGAATGAGGAGGGCAGCCTGGTGCTGCTGTGCCGTGGAAGCACTGGTTCTCTTAGAAAGGTTGTGAGGTGCAAGAGCTGCCTTGCCATGGCCTCTACACCCAAAGGTCCACAGCTCCCTCCTGGTCTGTGAGCAGCAACTGTGGGTACGTGGAGAAGGCAACTGAGGATGCGGAGGTGGTATCCTGCCCGCAGGACTAAGGGGTGGGGACAGGTCAGGGGTGATTGCCATCAGGCTCTGATGTGGGGGGAGGATGGCAAGAGGAAAACAACACTGCTGTAGGAGGAAGATATGGGGAAAGGAAGCAGGGGAAAAGCAGTGAAGGGAGGAAGGGAGGGCATCCTGGTTTATCACTTCTGTGGGTTGCATTTCTCGCATGGCATTCTGTCTGGGAAGGACCGTTCTCTGTCTGCACCTCCAGGGTGCCCAGCACCACCTGCTCTGACCTTCCTGCCCCCAGTGCCCTCATCCTTGAGCTGCAGAGGGCCAAGGGCTCTGACTTGTAGAGGTGCCCTCTGGAGCAGCTCAGCCTGGCTCACAGGTGACTGAGTGGTAGCTGCTTTGCTCCAGTCCTCTCCACTCCTCCTGCAGTCAGCTACTTGTCCAGCCAGACCCCTCCATCACTGCTGGGCCAGCCCTGAGACAGCCCATGACATTCCTCCGGGGCACATGGCTCGAAGCAGGACTTGCCACCCCTCCGAGGTGCTGTCTTGGCCATTCAACAGCTCACCCTGATTGGTCTTCCCAGGGCAAGAGCACGAGTGGGTGAAGAGTGATTGTCTCACCCAGTGGAGATTGCTTACACCCATCTTGCCCAGCAGAAAGGCAGCCGAGGGGTGGCAGGATAGTCCAGGTAGAGCACAAGGGGGGCTGCAGGGCCGTGTCCTGGAGAACAAACAGCCCTGAGAGGTAGCAGGTCTGCATACACACAAGTTCCAGGGCTTTGCCCAAAGTGTGCCTTTTCCAGCTGCATACAAGTTACTGGGGGGAACTTCACCCTCTCTGCAGCAGGGCTGTGGATGAACTAGAAGCCACAAAGGGTTAGACACATCCTGGCATGATCCCAGGATTTCTCCTAGCAATGGGTTTGGCCCAAAATCTCAGAGAACTGGTGGGCTCTGGGGACAACAGTGGAGCAAGGAAACTTCCACCCATTTCCCCTGGGCTTGTAATGCTAATGATCTCCAGCTTTCAGACTCACCTCCCAGCCCACCCTTCCCTCAACAGTAAATGCTGCAGGGGTAATTTTGTCCAGATACCTTATTCTCACAGGAAGGGGCCAGACATGCTGAGAGTTAGGGCATCCCTGCACACCAAGCACCAAAGACACAGTCACTGGTACTCCAAGACAGAACTTTGCACTCACAAGCAAAGCCAAGGACAAGGAAGGGTGAAGGGCAACAGTGAGATGAGTGCAGGAGAGAGGGTTACTGTTATCTTTCTATTTCTCTGCTTGAGTGAGGGAGAATGCAGTTTGTACTTTGGGAATTCAGAGTAAAATCAAATAAAATGCAACGGTTGCCCAAAACCATCCATTTTACAGTCAGAAAGGACGCAGTGCCTGCCGAGTCCAGCCCGTGCACCGCACAGACCTGGCAGGGTCAGCAGCACTGCCTGCACCAAGCCCCGTGCTGCCTTGCCCAGGCTGAAGGAGGGGGTGGTTCATGTCTTAGGGGGGGGTGGCTGGATGCCCTGGGAACCTGGCCTCAGAGCACACAGGCTGTGAAATGGTCCTGGGCTGCTGGACCTGCAGCCCCACGGTTCCCCGTTGCACCCCTCCGCTCTGTGCCTCTGTGAAGACAAATCACCTACAGTTTTACTGTATCATGATCTTCTCAATGGCTTACAAGATGGTTTTCTTGCAGTTTTTATGTCACCTCTGCAGTTCTCCCCCTCATAAAATGTGACTGCACCAATTCCTGTGATTGGGGCTGGTCAGCTAATAGGGAGCTTTCATGTTTCCCAGACAGAGCTTTTAAAACAAATCCCATGTCCAAAGGAGAGAAGGGAGAGGAGGAACTCCTGTTTCCTTGCAGAGCTCTGCAAGCCCCTCAGAAGTGGTTCCCCACCGCACTGAAGTGACCTTCCTGATGCTCCTGAGCGCTATGGAGGGATGAGTATCTCCCCCACCCCACAGCTCTCCCCGAGGCCAGGGTCCAGCAGCACTTGGTGCTGCCACCAGAAAGTCCCTGCTCCATGCCGGGGTAGAGCGTGGTGTGAGGGTGATGGGGACAGTGTGCATGGGCAGGGAAGGCAGTCTCTGCTGAAGGGAAAGGGGTGGTGAGTGAATGGGGGCAGGTTTGGGTGAGGTGCAGGGCAACCAGAGGTTTCAGGGAGAGACAGGTTTGTTCATGGGGTCATGGGAAACCGGAATACACTGGGGTGACTTCAAAACCTGATTAAATCACTGGGGATATTCCCCCACCCCCAGCTTCAAGGAACTCTGGATCAGGCCCTTTGGGAGAAAACTCCTCCGTTATATCACCATGGAATTGGCCCTGGCATCTCTCCCCCTCGAGAGCACAAGCATGAATCTGCTTCTCAGCAGTCATCTGGGGAAGGACATCTCGATGTGATTCCTGTCCTCCTGCAGGCTGAAGATCCCCCAATCCCACACATCTCCTCGTGAGGAGGAAATAGCATTGCCCAAAAAAGGCTGAAAACATCAAGCTTGGCAGGCTGGAGCCTGTCCTCCAAATCCCCCTCCCTGTGCAGTCAGCTGTGGTTCTCCACTGCCTGCTCCTCTCCAACAAATGGACCTCAACTGTATCCTGGAGTGCAATGGTACCCAAGGTTTATTTCATATTTCATTTCCACCAGGACAACAAAGAGAAGGCTCTTCCCATTCTCCTTTTTGCTCACAGGACACAAGAGAGGAATTGCAGATCCCTGCATCTCCTGCTGAATAGCAGCCAGGCTACCAGCTCCCCAGGGAATATTTTATCCCATATTGTTGTTGAGGGGGCAGCCTGGCAGAACAACCAACAACTCTGCCGATGATCACCCCAACCCTGCAGGGAAAAGAGCCAAAATATCTGGCATTGGGAAGTAGAGGATGGATGACCTGTTGTCTGCAGTGGAGGAAAGTTTGGAGTAGAGGAAAAGTAGAGTATCTCTGTCCCAGCAAAACGTCCCCAGAAACATCACACCATGGACAACCCAACTGTCTGCAGAAATGGGTGATGGCGGGAGGAGAGGAGCCAGTGGGAGGAGGAGGGAAACCAGGAGGCGGGAAAGAAATGTGAGGGAGAAGGGCAGGAGGAGATGAGGTCTGGCAAACAGAGGAGGGTAGGAGACATCAGATGGGAGCATTTCACGAAGTCAGTGAGTGCTGCGAGCGGCCAAGCCGACAGCACAGACACGCGACGGCCCCTGTGCTCTGCTCCCCGCGACCAGCCGTCACCATACCTCCAAAGTCAGGCCTGAGGCGGACGTCATAGCCCTTCAGCAGTTTGTCCACAATCTCTTTCACCACAGAAATATTCCCAGTGGATGGGCTGAAAGACAAAAGAAGAGAGTCCTTGTCACCCACCATGTGCCACCGGCCGCAGGAGGGGGTCCTGGCCAGGCAGTCCCACCGCAGCACCCCTCACGCCCCATGGCACTGAAGCACCTGTGTGTGCTACAGACACCCCAGCCACAGGCAGAGCCTCCCCGTGTCCTTTCTTACTCATATTTTCTGTCCCTGGCACAGCTCTCAGCCCCCGATCTGCACACAAGCCCCCCATGACTGCCATGGGTCCTAAGCCATCCTGGGGAGTGGCACAGGAGTCTCAGCAGGTATTTTGGCTCTTCTCTGTGGGTCACCCTGACTCCTGGGTACCCCAAACTCCATCCCCCTGCACTCCCTCCTGGTGCGTGCCTGCACCTCAGCGGTCCCACCCGGCTGGTGCACCCCTCAACACAGGCACCGCTCACCACACACGCTCCCTCCCTGGCTACGGACCCACACACTCGGGACACCTCACTGTGCCCTGCCCGTAGGTGGGTGCACACGCACACTGGCAGGCAGAAATTGTCCTTTCTGCTCCACCAAGGTGTGCACAGGGTGGCTGCAGCCTTTCTCTCGCAGGACTCGCTCCCCTTCCCCTGCCACACTGGGTACTTGCTCCTGGTCTCACACCGCGCAGCACGGACTTGTCACGCACTCAGGTCCCCACTACACAAGTCCCCCCCACCCTACGGGCACCCTGCACTCTCACACACATCAGTGCAACCTCTGCTTCTCAGTGCACCCAGGTATTTCTTCATATTATTGAAGTAACGGGAAAAACAACTCTCCTTTTGTCCTATGGCCTCAACATCCAGCTGATCTTTGGCATGTAAAAATTCATCTTCTGTCACTCAGCATCACCATGACTTCTTAACAACGCAAATCAAGAGACAGAGACAAGGAAGGAGAGTCCATCTTTCCCTCTGTGTGCCAGAGCAGTGATCCTTTCCCTCCCAACACTCCAACTTGCACACAGGGGGGTAAAACCGTCTTCCCTAACACAGATCGAGCTCCTCCAGCCATTTCAACATGAAGGGAGCTCCCTCTAAAAGCAGCCCAAGAGCCAAAGCAAAACTGAAGGTGGGAAACCAGAAAGCAGAGGATGCTGAAAATATTGAAACTATTCAGTGCTGTGGGGTATATAGGTTTTCTGCCTGAATACCCAGATTTTATGCCACCCTCGTCCCCTGCTTTGCATAAGAATAGAGACCCCGCCGGTGACAACTGCTGCTCTTTGCAGTCACCCACCACAACAGCATGTCTCCCTGTCAACACCACCTCCCACATCCATCCAAGTCAAGCTGGAAGGCTGCACCACAGCACTACCTCTGCCAGCTAGCCCCATACCCCACTGCACCCCGGGGTTTGCGCTGGCATGTCTGTGTGTCTGCGGACAGACACGCACGGACAGACACGCATGCTCTCCCGGCTGTACGGAGGATGTACGGACCCACTGCCTGTGCACACACGCATGCAGACACACGAAAGAGCTGTGAAAATGTGCACAAATGTGTCTGCGTGTGTGTGGCTACATCCAAACCTGTGTGGAGGTGACCGTGGGTGTAGATCTTTCTCCACCAGGTTATGACAAGACACTGGGCTGTGGGCACCATTGATGCAGGAGCACAGGAACAGGCGTTTGTGGGTACCTGGGACTGGGTCCCCGGGTGCCCAGACTCTCCGTACAGGTGTGGGTGGAGGCATGTGGGACCACCGGGGGGGTCTGGGCATGCGTTAAGGCTCTGGATGCACCAGCTGTGAATGTGCAGGGATTTATCAACCGAACAAGGATGTGCAAATGTGAGACATCACGCTTCCCAGGCCCAGCTTTGGTGCATGAACAAACCGTTCAGCACTTGTGCTCAGCGGGGGGGGAAGTGTCTGAGCTGTGTTCCTGAGCATGCACCTTAGAGGGGTACAGCTCTTCATTGCATTGCTTTAATCATTGTAAGAAGGCCAGCGAGGTGCGCACAGATGGACGTTTTCACAACACTGTGTCTAGGCTTGCAAGGTCTGCTTGCACCTGTGGATTTTTATGCAGGTATGTGAGGTCTTGCGACATGCTTATGTATATATGCTCACTGTGGATCCATAGTGTGCACCAGCATTTGCTCATCTCTAGACAGGCATTCTGAGGTACATAGATTTCCATATTCATAATCTAGATATTATGTATTTCTCAAGGGATTTAGACATTTCTGTTTAGCTTCACACAGGACATAACTCAGGAAACAGTGTTACCTCCTTAATACAGGCAAGGAAATCGAGGCAGAGACTGTAACCAGCGCGTCAGGGGCCCTGCAGAAAGGGGCAAAGTGGGAAGAGGGATATAGGGGCTCTTTCCTCATCAGCTACAAGTGGGCCCAGCGAGGGCATAAGCCAGCATCATGATTAAGGGCAAGGTCGCTTGCCTCTCAGTGCTCCTTTTGATCTAAAAAGCCACATCCCTCCTGCTGAACAGGCAAGTTGTGCATTTGCCCAGCTGTGGGTGAGCAGCTGCACAGAAGTGCTATTTCTAGCAAATGTGGGTCTGCATCCGCTTAGGGAGCACGTACATCCAGCCTGTGAACTGAATTTTTGAATACTGTGTCCCTGACTCTGTGTGGGTGTGCATGTGCTTTGCATATACACGTACACTTGCAGCCAAATATCTACATATATGCACACCGTGCTGCTGGCTGGGATGTGTGGGAGTAGCTGGAGGCATGTGCACATGGGAGAGTGTTTTGTCTCCAAGGTGTGCACAGATATACATGCAGACTAGAGGGGAATATCAGTCCTGGACATGAGCAGATATAAACACACATGCAAGGGCACGTCTGAGCACAGGCTTTTGGTACGGGCATTGCTCTTTACACATTTGCTTGGCCGCTGCTTCTAAGCACAGCGGGGTGTGTGTCCCTACCCAGTGGAACCATGGATGAGTGGTGTGGGTAAGGTGGGCACGAATCTGCGCATGTGCGTGTTTATAACTATGGGAACATAAATCTTTGTATATACAGATCCGCAAGCCCGTGCAGGGACCTGCATGCGCGTGTCGGGGGCACACTGCTCCCTGTGTATGGTTGAGCAAGGAAATGCCACAGCTCAGCCCCCCCCCCCGCCCCGTCCCCAGCAGACTTCACGCACCCTGTCAGCACAGAGGTGCAAACCCACCTGCATGTGTGAGAGGGGAGGGGGAGGAGGAGTGGGCAGCGCTACTCCCGTGTGTGAAGGCAGTGTCTAAACGCCTCTGTCAGAGCAAACAGGTGTGTTCTGTACCCCTGGTCTAGGCTGGATGAGTGCCTGCGCCTCTGGGTCACTCGGAGGGCTCCAGGCATACCCTGGGAATAGCTGCAGCTATGCAGGGTGTTAGTGCCAGCATTTCCCTGGCTGTAAGCAGAGCGGGTGAAGCGGGCTGTGCCGGGGAGGGGTGTTGTGCCACACATGTGTGTGCACCCCGACGGGCTCGGATGAAGGCGCACATGCAGGGATGTATCTGAGCGCATCGCACCCCCCCCACACACACACACCCCCCCAAGAGGATGATGTTGCGTGCCATCCATCTGCGGGGAGGCACAGCCGTGGGCATCGCCTGCCGTGCACCGCAGAGCCAGGGCTTGGGAACAGGCACAGCACGGCGGGGGGGGAGTGTGGCTGCGTGTGTGCTGCGTGTGTGCGGGCAGAGGCACGGCCAGGGCAGCCCTGCGCGGGGGGCGGATGCGCGCAGCTCGGTGCCGTGCACCCCGCCGGCTCCTGTGGACACCATGTTCCCCAGCAAAATGCTTCATTTTGCCATTTTCCCCCAGGTCGCATACGGCGGGGGGGTTGGGGAGGGTGAAGGGGGGGGGGGGGTACACGACGCGCTGCAAGTGGGCTGCGAGGTGGGCTCAGTCTGCGGAGAGCCTGCTCCACATCTCATGTATGAGCATCCCTCCTCCCTCTAAAATGACACGGACTGGGAAATAACAACAGCAGGCAGCAAATGAAGCAATTTGGGGAAGGAACCCCCTCCCCTTACCACATACAGATCGATGGAGAAAACCCCAAACAAACCAAACAAATCCTGTATCAGCCCCCCTGTCCCTGCAGCCTGGGATCGCAATCCTTACCTTTGCGCACAGCAGGCGAGACAAAGAGCTGCTAAAGCAGAGACAATTCCACTCAATCTGTCTGCCTGAAATGTCCACATTTCCACAAAGACGAAGGATGAAAAAAAATCTTTGGAGGGGAGGGGAAAGAAGGATGGATCTTCTGAAATCCCCCTCCAAAAAAAGGGGGGGAAGGAAAAAAGAAACCAACCCCCCCCAGTTAATGATTTCCTAGAGAAAAAGAATAATGAAAAAAACTAAAAAATGTGGGGGAAAAATATCCCCCCCCCCCCTCCTTCAGTGCCAGTCAAAGAATTCGTTTCTTCTTCCTTTCAGCATCCTCTCAACAAGAGACATCCTCTGGCAATGGAGAAAATCCCAAGAGAAAGAAAAATAAAATGCCCCAAAATGGGCTCAACAAAATGTGAAATTGAATCTCACAGGTACGCAGAAGAAGGAGAAGAAGAAAAAATTTAAAAAAAAAAAAAAAGAAAAAGAAAAAAAAGAACTGTGTCCCCTGAGCACTCCACTTGGATTATTTTTCCTCCTGCTTTTTTGCCATCCGGTTCTGCAGATGTTGCATGGCTCCTGCTACCCACCTTCAGAGAAGAGGAGGAGAAAGAGAGAGTGTGTGTGTGTGTGTGTGTGTGTGTGTGTATGTGTGTGTGTGTGTGTGAGGGGGGAGGTGTGAGTTATCTAGCAATAGGATTTTATTCCGGATTTTACCTACTTGCTCCCCCTTCCCTCTTTATTTTCCGAGGGGGAAAGGGAAGCAACCCAACCCCAGTGTGCAGTTATTTTATTTTAAGGAAATCTCAGGCTCATCACTTGGAAGGTTTGGGGCTTTTCTGAAAGGGTTAAAAAAGGAAAAACAAATGCAACCCAGTAAATAAATAAATACATATATGAATGTGTAGAAAAATCCCTGTCTGCGGAAAGAGCTGCTCTCCGAGGGAGGACTGGATGTCTCCCTAGTGCTGTTGCCGCAGCTCCCGTGGAGTTTTGCTGCTCATTGCAAAGTCACAAGAGGAGGGGAGGAGAGAGGGAGTTTGTGGATGGGGAGGGGGACTCTCCGGACAAATTGAGATCCTGACGTCATGGCTGACAACATTAACCCCTGCTGGCTTGCAGAGAGGATTTTTTTTTTCTTTTTTTCCCAGGAAGGTGGGAGCAGGGGAGAGGATGGGAAAGGTGATGGCATTTTGGCGAGTGGGGGGGACACGACTGGACAAGAGTGGCTCAGCTGCAAGCGCTGGTGGGTGCTGTGGTTGCCTGAAATAGTGTGATCAGCAGAGGCTGAGCTTCTTCCTCATCAGAAGGTGATTTACTGAGACTTTCTTCATGCCACGGGGCAGAGTGGCCTGGTGGCCTCCTCCTGGGGCACTGGGGAAGATCTGAAGCCTCTGGTGGGGCTGGAGATTTCCCCAGGCCAGGGAAGCCCAGCTCAGCAGGGATGCTCAGCTTTCCCTGGAGGGTGCTGTGTTATGGGTACAATACAGTTTGTGGGAAAACAGAGCCTGAACTTCCCAAAATGCTGCTGAGGATCAGCTCCTGGTGCTGTGGCTTTGCCTGCTGAAATGATAACAGCCATTGAAAGCTTCACAGTCACAACCTCCTGTGCATCAGCTTCTGAACTTTATCTTTTAAAAGTGATATAATTAAGGAGCTCTACATCCCTACATCAGGCATGCAGTAATGTCTTTCCACGGAGGATTTTTTCCTAAGAAGACATCCAGCAGCACTTTGAATGTAGAGCAGAAGCCATGGCTCAAGGAAGAAACGTCCAAGCTCTCACGCCAGGACCGTCCCAGATGCTGTCTTGTCTGTACCTGCCTGGCAGCTCAGAGCAGACCCTCTGAGCAGGTAAGTCTCCCCTCCCCTGGTGCTGGCTGACACCTGTGTGTGGATGGTCTCCAAAGCCTTCTGGGCCAAGAGGTCAGAGCAGATGTATCACTGCAGCTGGGCAAAACAAGGTCGAAAACACCTCTGAAGAGGCACAGGGGCTGCTGGGCAGCACCCTCATCCTCCCCTTCCCTACGGGGAGATCTGCCCCAGCCCTGGCTGAGCAAATCCTTGGCTCTGGGGTTCATAATGCCCCCCTCCCTCATGCTTGGCATGGCGCTTTGTGGTTTCCTCATCAGAGGCACACCACAGGTCAGGTGCTCTGCGCATCTCCTTCTCCCAAAAAGGGGGATGGAATGTGACCATTTTGAAGAGCTTCCCTGTTGCAGGCCAGATTGAGGTGTTGCGATGCAGAGACATTAGAACAAGGAAAAGCTGGGTTGTCCTTGTTGTCACAGGTCAGGTCACCTCCTCTGCAGCTCCTGTCACAGCAAGGAGGTCCTGGGGGCAGCCAGCATGCAAGGCTTGTGGGGAAAAGGAGGGCTCCGGGAAGGTTTTGCATCTACAGAGAGGCTGTGCTAGAACAGGAGGGGAAAAAGCCTTCTCACCTGCTGCTGAGGCTGGTGGAAAATGATCTCTGCTTGGTTTAGCGCCTGGATCACCCCTGCTTCTCCAGACCTCCGTGAGTTAAGCTCAGAGCAGTGATCTCCCGCTGTGTTTTCTCTCAGGCCAAAGCTGATAAATGGCACTTGTCACATGCCATCCAATGTGTCTGCACAGAGTCAGGGGCTGGGATGCAGCATGTTACCAACCAGCTTTTACTGCAGACCACTCGCTGTGGCCTCCCAGGCTGCAGTTAGATGCAGGGACTCGACCATGACATCCAGCTATGGCTGGTGCTATTTAGCTGCATCGTAGCCCAAAGTAACTGCTGCCTGTCTGCCTAGGCTCTCAGTGCTGGGCCAACTGTTGTGCCCAGGGTGTATGCCCTCAGGACGTGCCCTAGCTTTGCCATGCCCTGGTGTCATGAGCAATACCTGCTTTGTCAACTCCCCAGAAAGCTTGTGGCTCCCCAGTTCCTGTGGCTGAGGGGTTCACCTTCACTAAAGGGCTGTGGGGAGATGGGCCAAAGAAATAGGATTTCCCCATGTGCCTGTTGAAGAAGAGGAACCAGCCCAGCAGAACTGGGCTGCGCTTGGTCAGGCTCAACCCCAACTTGAAAAGCAGCTGGTCCCACTGTCTTCTCGGGGCAGTTTGTCTCCTGCATGGTCACTTGTGCCTCCCTCAGTGTGCCTGGCTCTGCAGTGCAGGGCACAGCCAGCCTGGCACGGATATGCCAAGGTCCTCTGAGATCCCCCCACGTGCACATGTACCACCAGGAGCCCTGGGGCTGGGGTAAGCTGCCCCGGCACCTCTCGGGTGCCGATCATTGTACAGGTACAGTATTTTCCTCTGCTGCTGCTGCCAGCACACAGGTCTCCTGGCAGCAGTGTGTTTCTGAAGCACTATCCTGAATTAAGCTGCTGGGTGCCAGGGAGGAGCTTTTGGGGAGACGAGAAACATTTGCCTCTGCCAAGGCTCTGGGCACCAGAGGCCCCATTTAGCTCCTCCTGGGCACTTCCACTCCTCCCTTTTCTGGCCCCTTGGCGCTGCTCTCTCCCACCAGCTATGATTGCATGTTACTGGCATAAAGGTAAGTGGAAAGCAAATGTCAGAGGCATACATGAAGAGGAAAAATTATGCTCACAAATGGTGACATTTGTGCTTGCAAGTTCACCCAGTCGGGAGCAGAAACCGTGTCACATGAATTATCTGACCACTCAGCCACAACAGGAAACTTTGGAAAGCTGATTGCTTAGCAGTGAATGCATTCAAAGAAGCTGTTGTGTGCTTTTGAATAATCTACCTGAAGCCATGTTCATGAATAAAGGACTGCTTTGGAATTAGTCACCCAGCTCTGCTGAGTCTTATTAAGGCTGGTGCACATTGATACGTGGTGATGCTCACTGAGGTTTTTGTTTCTTGCCCTCCCGAAGATGGGCACCCTTGACCCCCTCCCAGAATCCCGACTGCTGGGTCTCCCTCCCCCGCTGGGCGCTGTCTGCTCTCCAGTGAGAGCCCAGCAGTGGGTTTTTCGGAAGTTTATATTCTGAGTCCAAAAAGAGCTGTGAGAGACTGCTGGAGATGACATGCTGTGGCTGTAATCACCCTGAAGAGGCCATGGAGGATTGTGTTCATAGCCATTTGCTGTCCTCCACTACTAAATCATTCATTTCCACTCCTCTCTTACTTGTTGCTCTGCCACAAGCTCCATACCCTGACCTCCCTTCTTATCCTGTAGCCACCGCTGACTCCAAGTCACAGTTAGTGTGACAGTGTTGTGCCAAAAGCCTCTACGGATCATGGCTTATGGTCTACAGCCACTAGAGACAGTACAATTTCCTTTTTTCTGCTTTTTTCTTTTTCCCCTCTTTCTTTTTTTTTTTTTTTTTCCTCCACAGTGTCTAACAGCTGAGCATTTGCTAGGTCTTTATCTGTGTGCTACCTCCATCTTTAGGTTCATGGCACGGGAGAGAAGGATCAGCGCTGTCCTGAGGGGTTTGCACGAGTAAAGCAGTGAGGCAGTGAATCAGATTGTCTCTACCTTTTGGCAAAAACAGGGAGAGAAAGGGAGGCTGAGCTTTGCCAGCACCAAGGCATGCTTGAGACCTCCTCTCCAAGCATGGAGATGCACTCAGCAAACGGACTCGGGGCAGATATTTCAGTAGAAAGCATCCAACATTAGGAAATACCATAATTAGAACTAGCACTAGGGAGCATCCAAAATACAGGTCCACCACTTAGCTGTGTCACCGCCTGCCCTGAGAAGGTGTCACGTGTCCCTCTCACAGCAGGAGGGAACAAGGAGCTCTTTCCCTTGCCATCACGATTATCACATAAGTGCTACTTTTCCAAAGGGCTTGCCATCAAGGTGGAAAATCTGCCTGGTCCCTTTTCCCTGCTGTCAGGATGGTTGGCTCTTCTGTCAAGCCAACAACTCCCAGAAGAAGATGGTTGTTCTTCTAAAGTAGAAAAGGGACAAGAGAACAGAAAGCAAAACAAACCAGGCACTAAAACAGAAGTTTAATAATAGCCCTGCAGGAAGGGAGAAAATATTCAGCCTTAGAGCTGGCATTCCTGTGTGGAAGGTGGAAAATACCCTGAAAGTAAATGAAGTGTACCTCATGAGGTGGAAATAGAGAAGGGCAGAGGCAAGAGAAGCTTTCCCACCTGGTGTAGCACACAGCCTCTCTCTCCTGCTGCAGCTGCGTCCAGGACTGAACTCACCAGCCAGAGAGCCTTTGCAATTCCAACTCTAGGTTCCAGCAGGAAAGGTTTTCCCTCAAGCTATCCTGCAGGACAAATGCTCCATCAGCAATTACAGGGTCACCTAATCACCCTCAGGCACTGGCAAAAGAAGACCACAAGTCGCAGCCCCCATGTACTGAGGGGGCTGACAGCTACCAGTGACTGCTTGGACTGCTGGGACTGTCATTTCAGCAGCTCTGTGTCCTCTAAATCACAAATCACTCCTAATATATTAGCCTGGGAGCCCCTCTGCTTGGACACCCCATATGCTAGGTGTTATATATTCCTGAGAAAATATCCCAAAGACATAGTGTATATACAGAGTTTCCCATCTTTGGTGAGCTAAAGATCCTTCATCACTTTGCAGCATAGTGCAGACTTCTCCAGAGCAAGTGGAAATGTTGACCATTCTTAGGAACTGTGAATGGGTGAACTGGTGAACAGAGCTTTGCATCAGTCACATAGCTCCTCTGTGCTCACATCTCTTTAACTAGAGGACGGAATGTGTGGCAAGAAGGAAGAAAGGATTGTCCGTGGAGGTGGGTTCATGCACCAGCTCCCATTCCAGCCTGTCTTTTAGCTTACGAGGCTGCAGACATACTCTAAGTTGGGCGTTCCTTCACTTGAAAAATGGAACTGCCAAGTGAGGGTCCTTTGATTATGAAAGTGCAGAAGTGCTGTGATAGCTATGACTGTTGAGAAGGTTTAGCTCCCACATCTACAACGAAAGAACAGCCCTATGCATGCTGGTCCCCCCATGTCACAGCCTTCTCCTGCAATGCACAGACAATCTGCAGGGTGACAGTGACACCATGCTGAACCTGCGGCACAGAAACAACCTGCTCCAGCCACACCTGAAAGCTGGTGATGGGGAAGGCAGGTGAGATGGGTCTGCAGGGCAGCCTTAGGGCTGACACGCAACTGCAGCAGAGCTCTGGTACCCCAGGAGGTGTGAATTCGTTCCTGCATGAGTGCTGAGGGATGTAGAGCCTTAGCAACCTTGTGAATGCACGTATGGCTGTAAGTCCCCCGGCTACTGACTGCAGCAGAGATCGGGAGCAGCATGTCTTTGGTGTCAGCCTGCCTGGCCCTGCTTACTGCAGTGGCGTGTCATCGACTTATCCCACTTGCACATCTCACCTCGGGGCTGTAAACACAAACTCCTGATCTGTGGCTCAGGTTTGAGCTTAGTGCATAAAAGGCCCCAAGTTTATTTTCTCTTCACATTTCCACAATGGTGGTTAGGAGCAGCAGCGATGCCCTTTGGAACTGGCATTTCTGATCTTATTATGACTGGCAGTGTGAAGGGCCCAAAGCAAGGAAAAGGCCCTTCAGCCCCTGCAGACAGTTACGAAGTGCTAAAAATGCCTCCCTGCTCATTATTGTTAACGATGGAGATCTGCTCTGACACAGAGTGTGTCTGTTGGGCCCATGTCTCTCATGAGGCATCCCCATTTCAGAGGGTGTAGCACCTTTTGCTCCTAGAGATGCTCCTTCCCATTTACGCCAGCAGAGGAGTCCCCTTCTGAGTCAAAGCTCATGGTCTGAGTCATGGAGATCCCACAGAAAGTGCTGGAAACAGCAGTGAAACAGATTGCAAGGAGCTAGGTAAAAAATTCCACTCCTGACCACCACACGGAGGTGTGGATGGTTTCAGCTCCTATTTCTCCCTCTGACCCCGCAGCTCTCCTGCTCCAAGGAGGGCCAGGGCTCAACACCATCACCCAGGAGGCAGGAGGAGCTGAGAAATCCAGTTGCTGATCCCTGCTGGCCACAGGGACAACATGTTCCCAGAGCAGGTGCCACCTGGAGCTGCGTCCTCCCAAAGCCCTGCAGCATCCACCACCTGCACTGAGGGGCCACAGCAAAGGTGATAAAAGAGATGGTTCCTGCACACCGTGGGGCACCTGCGCTTGATTCCCCAATTAGCCTCAGGGAGGTCAAGCCCATGTCTCCTGCATCCCAGGCACGTAGGAGAGAGCAAGTCCTTGTCTGTATTTTATCCCATGACAAAGCTCATGGTCGTGTCCTCCACAGGCAATGCCCTGGTGCTTGGAGATAGCTGGGGCTCTCTCCCATGACTTTCCTGCTCATCGGGGGCTGGCTGGGTCACGGGCTTAAGGCTTGCTTGCAAAGAGCCCCCTTGTACAGGAGAGGCCATGCCTAGGAAGTTGTAGGGGTCACCCAGGCAGAGTCACACTCTGAGAAATGACAGGGAAAGACAGCCAGTGATGTCACGGTGGAGGGCAATGTCAAGCAATGATGTCATGGGGGGAACATGTAGATGGTGCCTGACTAAGCACATTGCTGAAGGCAGCATCCCAAAGACGTGTGAGCTGCAGGGATGAAAATGCATGAAGTCCCCAGGCTGTGACACCAGTGAAGGACACTGGTGTCACACACATCGAGGTGTCCATCTGGGCTTTCTACCCTGAGCAGAGCTGAAAGAGAGAACATAAATCTGCATTCAGAGTTTCCAGGACTTAATGCAGAAGGAACAGCCCCACTCCTTTGATCATCATAAATTCCTGTTTTCATTTTTCAGGTGGGAAATTGAGGCAGACACTAGCTTAATTACTTGCCTGCAATGCACAATTTCAGTCCTCTAAAACTCCTGTCTCCTTTTTAACTATTAGAGTTTTCTCTTTATAGAAGACTTTAAAACCCTGGACCTTTGAAAGACAATATTTGAGATTAAAAGGAAAAAAAGACAGTAAGAGAAGTTTTCCCTGAGTTGATGGTTTAAATCAAGAGTCAGGAGGTTGTCTGTCCAGGGGCAGCTCTGTGAGGGACCAAGAACCCAGGGAAGTGCAGCCAGAGATGCACATTGCAAGAGCATCTCAGCCCCAAACACAATGGACTTGTGCAGTCAAAAAGGCAAAGGTTAGTTCTTTGGGTCTTTCAGTCACTGGGATTTTTCAGCTCACTGATGATTTCCGAGAGGTTTTTAATATGTAGTTCTGTTTCAGAATGAAAAGTTGGCACTTCTGGTGATCAGATGTACAAAATACTTCAGTTAGGGAGGAGAGGCAGGTGACATGTCTGTGTCCTGGGGAAGGCTTTGATTTTGTTCTAAGCTCCAGAGACCAGGCATGGGTGATTATTTATGTGGGGAGTGCAAAACTGGGTGGAAAAACTCCCTTGGTGTCAGGTGGCACCAATCCCAATGACCATTTACAAGAAATTTACACCACAGCTGCCCCACTTGAGGGAAGCCCCTTACGTTCCTGCGTCCCAGTGGCTGCAGAGTATTTAGCACAGTACAGCCCTGTAGGCAGGGCCATGGACACTACAGCAGCAGAAAGTCCTGCACCACAGCGCTGTCAGCCTGCAGTTTTCTAGTGTCACACCATGCTGGGAAGCTGCTCTGCTCAGTTGCTTCCCTGGAGCAGACCAGGACCCCACTATGTGCTGGATCAAGAGGTCCCCACTGGTAATGCCCAGTTGGAAGGTCTCTGACTTCCCAAATTTGGTCTCTCTTCACAGAATCACAGAAACATCTCGGTTGGAAAAGACCTTGAAGATCATCTAGTCCAACCGTTAACCTAGCACTGACAGATCCCAACTGCACCAGATCCCTCAGCGCTATGTCAACCCGACTCTTAAACACCCCCAGGGATGGGGACTCCACCTCCTCCCTGGGCAGCCAATTCCAATGCCTAACAACCCCTTCTGCAAAGAAATACTTCCTAATATCTAGTCTAAACCTTCCCTGGCGCAACTTGAGGCCATCTCTTAGTTTTGACTGGACACCTAAGCCAACTTGCAGGCTTGTTTCTGTGATGGAGACAGTAGACTGAACAGTTTTTAGTGTAGAAATGCTGGAGGATACATCTGAAATGTGCTTTCTGAAGGCATATGATGCTTTGGGAAAGGTGTGCTTCCTCTAGGCCTCCTCCTGCCTGGGACATATTTGTAATACGTTCTCACCGGGAACATGATGTATGCTCCTCATTAACTCAGCATTTTATGTGAGATAATATTAATGTGTGCTTTCCCGTGGTGTTTAACCATTGCAGTGGTTGCAAGGGGCTTTGGCTGACAGCTCTAAAACAGGTGGCTGAGGGCTGAATGACTTTTACAACCTGAAAAGGGTGATAATTGTGCCGAAATTTGCTCTCAGGAGTGTTATATGGCTGTCATGAAATGCAATTTGTACATTATAGGGTGGAAGACAGCGAGACATGTGTCTTGCTCCTGAAATAGGTCTGACAGTCCATCAGCCGTCTGACAAGTAAGCTTGGGCCATGCCTCAACTTCTGAAGTCATTTTAGCATTCATTCTGTAGATGTGAAAACAAAACTCCTGTGTAAGTATGCAGAGTGCCAAATTAAAGCCTGCAGATTGCCAGTCCTGTGCAGGCTGAAGGTGGGGGACCTGTTAAACAAATCCCTGCAGGAGACAAGGATCAACGTGTGGGGCTGTGCCCGGAGGGAGCCACTGCCTTCAAACAGAACTTGGTGTGGGACTTCCCAACTGCAAAGCTGGCGGATGGGAAGGTAAAGGGAGGAACTGAGTGTTGAGTATGCCTCTACCTTGGAAGAGTAAACAACTGAGATGGGCTCTGTGTTCCCTCTTACACTGGTAAGAAACCACCTTGATCTGAACCAGTGTAACAGAAAACACAGCGCTGGTCCCGCAGGCTGGCAGGAATCTCGCTGCCCATCCTTTGGGACTGCAGCATGGGAGTAGATGTCAAGAGTGAGCAAGACACACAACGGGGACAAGAAAGCCATGGTTGGTCCCAGCAGGAGTTACAGGTGTCTCCTCTCTGTCTTCACCACCCCACTCTGTCCCATCTTTCCTCTCCAGGCAGAGCAGCACCCCAGCAAATCCAGCAGCCAACAGTGACTGCTGGAGACCCCTCACCCTCTCAGACCTGCCAGTCCCCATGTCCGCAAGGTCCCTCTTTGGAGGAACAGGAGGAAAATCCCTGTATATACAGTTTATTTTGGAGCTTGGGAGTGAAATCCATGTGATGCTGTGTTGCCTGGCAACAGGCTGGGAGCACAGGGCAAGTCTTCTCCAGGGCTGTGCTGGAGAGGAGCATCCCCAGCCAGGGTGCCTGCGTGTGTGTGTAGCAGAGGGAAGGGGAGTGTGCTCCAGCACAGGGATGTATCCTGGAGCAAAGGCACAGGCACAAAAATGTGAGAAGAACCAAGAGAGAGGTGAAAGTCTAACTGAGGGTAGGGGGAAAGAGAGAAGTAGAGAGGGAGAGAGGAAAGGGGGGGCCAGGGAAGACATCTGGGCACTCACTGAGCTTCAAGGGCTCATGGCTGTCACCTCCCAGGGACAGTTGCTGTCTCTTTTCAGATGTGTCCTACCTTGACCCAAAGAACCGCAGGAAAATGCAGTTTTCCTCTGAGCACCAGTAGCTTTTCTTCACCTGCAATGGTTTCGCACGTTCCTGCTGCCCCCACAACCCCTGGAGATCTCAGACTAGTTTTGAAGCTGATTGCAGTGATTGGGGTTACGGGAATTCTTCTGAGCAATGAGCATCCGTACAAGGTACACTGGGAATAACACCACCTTTCAGACAAACCCTTGAAAGGATCTCACTCCCAGTTCAACTGTCCCAAGGGGACCATAGTCAGGCTAAGGGGTTAGGCATGGTCAGCACAGAGGGTGTGAGTCTAACCTTCATTTCCTTTGCATGTACCTGCTTGGAAATAACAAAAAGAAAACAAAAAGAAAACAACAAAAATAAAGCAAAAAGAAGGAAGGGAGGACAGAAGGAACAGAGGGAGGAAGGGAGGAAGGGAGGAAGGGAGGAAGGGAGGAAGGGAGGAAGGGAGGAAGGGAGGAAGGGAGGAAGGGAGGAAGGAAGGAAGGAAGGAAGGAAGGAAGGAAGGAAGGAAGGAAGGAAGGAAGGAAGGAAGGAAGGAAGGAAGGAAGGAAGGAAGGAAGGAAGGAAGGAAGGAAGGAAGGAAGGAACAGGGTAAATGGACAAGGAAAACAATTAGTTTCCATCCATACTAAATGCTTTTGGTCTTGATAATCCCTCCCAAAGCTGCAGGTCTCCCTGCACCTCTGTCCTTCCATTTGCATCCACAACAACCTTTGAGGATCCCTGTCCCCACACCAACATGAAGACCAGAGGGGACTCCCTGCCTGGAGCTGAGCTATGGCTCAGGGAGGGGGTACAGCCAGCCCTCGGGGAAGATCCCTGGGGAAGGCCACCATGCTGACTGAAGTGACACTGAGTCCTTCCCCACCGGGAAATCCCAGGCCTGTTGGTAAATCGCTCCTTCACCACTGCTGATCCCTCCCCAGGGGATGTCTGTAATCCCCCTTACCTGGGGCACAGCACCAAGGGTCCTGGCTGCAAACCTCTGCTCCAGACATCCCAAAGAATTTTTCTGGAGTGCTGTTTTGTCTCACACATGAGGTTTCCCCTCTGCTTGCATTTCAGCCCATTTTCAGCACCGAATTGGGCAGGAGGTTGAGAACTCAGCCCTCTGCATCAATACCCTGACACCACACAAGACTGCCCTGCCCAGAACAACATTGCAAACAGACATCAGCCATCCCTTTGGCCACCCTCTGGCGTTCCCTTCTGCTTTTTTAGAGTAACTACACTATCTCGAGTGTCCTCAGGAGGAGGCATTCATCCATGTTGCCTCTGGGACACATTAAACAAGGTATCTTGTTCACACTCACACAGTGAGGGAGTAGTAGGGTTGCAATAGACTGTGGTTTCCCCATGCTCGGCTCTAGACTCTTAATAATTAAGATAAACCTTTTAGCTCAGTTCTTTCCATCCTGATGCTTTTCCACCCAGCCTGACAGAAAACAGTGTTGTAACAGGACTTCGACCCGGCAGGAAATCCCAAATCCAGAACTTGATTTATCCCAGTTTGGAAAGATGAGCAGAAATACTTTTTCTAAGTACAGCTGCTTCTGAGATGTCAGGATAAAGTTTTGTTTTAGCTGTACCTTTCTTGTCATTTCTAATATGAGGCAATGCTAAATTTAAACTGATAAGAACTGCAGCACTTATCAGAACAAAGTCTATTACAATCTTCTATCATGAGTATTGAGGAAAAAATCAATCTCTCTCTGCAGAACATTTTCATTTTGTACTGTGTTTTCTGAGAAAATTAATCTATTGCTTTCTCTTTAAAAATTAAGTTTCAGCAGAGCACCTGAGAGCTTAAGGGGAGGCAGCGTTCCTTGGGGCTGGTGCTCGCAGGGTGAAGCAGGTCACACTGGGTTTGCCTGTGTCAGCTGTGTTGCCAACCATGTCTGTTCTTGCCATAGCCTGAGCTTCATAAGGAAAAAAACTTACTTTTAAGCGCGATACCCAGAAAACTTGACAGAGAGGAGGGTTACAGCATGTTCCCTGTGCAGGGTGGAGAGGAGCTATGAATCCTTTCTTAGCCATCCTTGTGCAGGGCTGCTGTCCCTCTAACTCCACTTACTTCTTCTCAGGAAGCGATATCTATAATTGAAGCAATAGCTGAAACATCTTATTTTCCACTAGCCAACACCTCCTGCTGCAGCTAGCACCAGCCTAAAGTGAGTGCAAAGACATAACACTTTAGTAGCATGTTACATTTGCTTTATGCTGGTGCCAGCTGCTGCAGAAGGTAGTAGAAAGTGAGTTGAAGCTAACACAAGAGCTTTTGGAAAGCTATTGACATAAATTTAGGCCATATCTCATATGTACTGTGAACCGGGGCATGGATATAGGGTTGCAAGCTTTCTCAGTGCAGACCCATTTTTTTCTTCACCAAGGTGCTTCAAATAATTTCCGTTCAGGTTCCAAGCTGATGGTTTCTGTGCTCACCAAATCCATTGAGGGGAAATGTTTCCATCTAAAGAAAGTACACGGGGAAAATTAACTTTTCCAAGGAAACTGCAGGGAGGCAAGGGAACAAAGCAACTGGAAGGAGAAGTATAAAGCATTCCTGCAATGCTGCTCGGTACAAACCTCCTCTGGGAGGGAAAGGCAGTTTCCTTTTCGAACGGGAAATAGGACTGGTCACAGTGCTCGGCCTTCTTGTGGGCAGGGGCTTGCAAAGAAGAGGAGCAGCAGCCCAGGGGAGCAGGACCTCTGGGCTGTGTGGTCCTGGGGGCCAGCAAACCCTGGCTGGGGCAGTGGTGGGTGCCAACCGCCTTGCTGGCCTCTGGCACTCTCCCACAGGCTGCCGTTTGACTCTGAACTCCTGGATCCTGGAAACATCATCTTTCTCTTTGCTTTATTTAGAGTTTCTGGCCCTCATTTGCAAACTGAAAGGCTATAGGAGGTGACCTCAGGCTAGGCTAAAAAACAGGTATGGTGTGGTTGCACATTTGGCTGGTCATGATTTTCCGAAGCCACCAGCTAGCCTTATTGGGCTTGAAGGTATAAGTGATGCATTTTGTTTGTTTCTTTAGCTGAATAAAAGCAAATCTCACTGCTGCCTTCAGCGGAGGCCCCAGTGGAAGTGTACTGCAAAGCCTAAATAAGCCACAGTTCAAGCTAAATCCAGATCTTCACATCTTTTTGGGTCCTCTTCAAAGGATGACACAGCACAACACTGCCCACACTGAAGTGAGGTGACCTGTATTTCTGCTATGCCCTTCCTCCAGTCTCTGTTACCCAGAGCAGGGGCCACTTTTCTTCCACAGTTGGAGATGACAAAGCACTCTGTAGACATAACCATAAGGGACAGCCTCCAGAGGCAAGCCCAGGAGCAAAGACAGAGCTGGAAGGCTGTGTCGCCAGGGAACATGCACCTAGGGTGCCTCAGGCAGCAATCTCCCAGGAGAAGCAGCAACTTCCCAGCTCACCATCCCAGCTTCTGGCTGTGAAGTTGTTTTCCAGACCACCAACATGACAATCCTTCCAGCAACGGCTGCCCAGTTCTGCAGATTAAACTGAACCAACAAATTGGTGATGCCCAGAGATTTAATCACAGAAACACTGGTTGCAAGGAAGCTCTGGAGCTCATCTAGTCCAACCTCCCCTCACACTGCAAGCCATCCACACCTTGTAACCAGCAGGCAAAGCAAGGAACACTCCTGATCTGAGGGGATTCTTGTTTTCCTGGTCTCAGGTTGGCTTGCCATCGCTTTATCTTCCAGCACAAGCCCTGTCCCCTGTCCCCACTGTGATGACACTTTTTTTCCCCCCAGGGACAGAAGGGAGGACAGCCTGGTGTGAGCTTGGGACCAGGCGGCAGATCCACTGCTTCCCTGTGGTTGGTGTTAACCAACACCCTGGAGGAGGCTGTTATCTCCTGGTGGTGGCACTCACATTTACATCCACAACTCTTCCGCAGCATCTTCACCCTGGCAGAAAGAAGCAAAGCTCATCAAACTTTCTCTTCTTTGTTTCCTGACTAGCCCTGCGGGACATCTCCCTGGGAAGCCGGTGCTTTAAACACGCTCTAAAAGAAACCATGCTGGCACAGGGCTGGGCAGCCTGGCTCTGCCGTGCCTCGGCTCCCTGCTCCCGCAGAGGAGGAGAGGAGAGAGCAGAAATAAGCAGGCAGAGGCCCTGCAGCCCGGCCTGATCCACAGGCTCAAACCAGCCTGAACGCTCCCCTGCAGTGGCAGCGAGGGCAGGAAGGCGGCCAGGCATTGCGGGGAGTGGAAGAGCTGTTTGTTTTATTATATCTAACTCGCAGTGGAAGCACAGGGGTCAGGAGAAGGCTGTTTTTCATGCCAAGATGCCCCAATTAAGTCAAGCACTGATGATGACATCTTAAAGAGGTTGATGAGGGGTAAATCATCTCCCAGCACTGGAAGCTCTGGGGAAAAATTGCCAAACAATGCCCTGGTTAGGGGTGAGCATCAGCCAGGCACATACACATCCCTCTGTTGCCAGCCTGCAGCCCCCAGGAAAGCGGAGCGTTCCCTCGCGACACAGGGGATGACAGCCTCTGTTGACATGGCAACACGAGATGCTGCAGCGGGGACGGCCGAGCAGGAGTTTGCAGTCGGCAGAACGTGGAAATGTTTGATAGATTTAAAAAATACCAACCGCACGCACTGTCCCTCTCTCACTCACTCACTCCACCTTGTGCTGCCAAGTTGAATAACGATGTTATTGTGGTGGGCGAAAAACAGCATAATCAGTACCGTGGCTCTCATGGAGAAGGGGGACAGAGGATTTAACCACTTTTCTTCTTGATATCCCCCCATTTTCTTCCCAACATCCCTCCCTGGGGAGGCAGAGCTGGGCGGTGGACAGGGATGTGGAGTGCAAGCAGGAGACCAGGCTCTGCTTGTGCCATGACATCCCCATGACCGCTCTGGACTGCTTTACCTTCCCCATTACAGGATGGAGAGGGTGACTCTGAATTACATTTTTTTAAAATGGTTCAAGATCCTGGGCTTTTTAAGCATTAGGTAATTCTTGTTCACTATTAGAAATCATGCGAAGTGTTCCCTAAGGAACAAAGAGGAGTGAAGAGGTAGAGGGGTTAAAAAAGCAGGTCTGCCTGCATGGCCAAAACCTTCACTGCTTCCACACAGGATCTCTGAGGTGCTGGAGAAGCCCTCAGGAGTCCCCACACAAATGGCAATCGTAACAGTCCCTGTTCCCACCCTGGAGGCAACTCAAAGGGGTTTGTCCAGGCACCCACAGGAGGCAGACGTGTTACCCTCACGCGCATGATTTGGGACAGTGTGACACACCACATAGTTTCACACAGTTTTGGGTAATGCCAGGCTAAATATTCTACTGCTTTTTGTCCAGATACATCAAGGGGATATTTCAGTCTGGTTCTGGTTTCTCCCTGGCCAGGACTGCAGACAGATCCAGGTTACATTTCAGGTCTCTTGCAAGGGTTCACTGAGGTTTCTCTCCAGCCTCTGAGCAGTATCCAGCTCTGCAATGGTTCTGTGCTGCTCCTTCCCAAACCACAGAAACAGCATAAAGCAAGATGTGATGAGAAGAAAAGCCACCTGTGACACCTAAAACCACTCAACCAGCAGGACACCCACCCCTGGAGAGCTTTACCTTATGAAGCTGCAGCTATGTCAGGGTCCTGAGTGCATCACCTGATTGCCCCAACCAGCCCCACTTGGGATGTCTACTGACACCCACCCACCCATTGGGCCATGACTCCATTTAAGCTCAGGCCCACAGTGCTGCTTTGGGCTATGCTGTAGCTTTGTTTGTTGATTCTTGCACATATTTTACAGCCTTGTCTCTGGCTGGATTCACTGGATCTGCTCAGCTGCCTTGCCTTGTGTAGCAGACTGCCTCACTGTGTTCAGGTACTGTGGGGCTGCATCCTGGTTGGTAAGGACACTGCCTGTGCTGTGGTCACCTTTGGCTCCTGGTTTGCTTCTCCTCACAGACCAGCCCTGCTCTTGCTGCTTCCTCAGCACCCAGTGGGAGAGGCTCTCTGAGGACCCTTCTGTAGCTCCTATCCAAGGAGGAGGGCAGATAGCAGATGTACTCCTGGAAAGAAGGTACCAGTTGAGTCTCCTACACTGCAGTTTCTCTTGCCATATGTCCCAGCTGGGCAGAGCAGGAGCCTGTTCCTGCTCCTAAGCAGCCCTCAAGGTAATCAGTGAGGATCTTTCTCTTGGGAAGAGGGACAAGAGAAAAAGGAGTGTCCCAAGATCACCCAGGAGGTCTGTGTCAGAGATTAGTGTTTTGTCACTAAAATACAACTTGAACTTAAGGTAGAGTTTCAGACTGTAATATTTTGCACTTAGATGTGGTTGGGCATGATCCTGAACAGGTAGGTAGACTGTTATGTCCCTTTTTTACATGTAGGAAAAGGCAGAAGGACTGGTTAATGGGAAAGCTTGCAGCCCAGGTCTCATACCTCCTGAGCTGCCTTTCTTGCACCTTCTGCACATGCAGGAACACAACAGCTTTGCACGACTAGTTGGTGTCTGGGTGTCTGCTTCTGTGTGGACAGACAGGACCCTAGTATGACTATGGGGTTGAGGGGGTGTCTGTGCCAGCAGCAGGTGGAGATGTGTTGGCTCTCACCAGGGACTGAGCTTTCGAATCCCTTCCCTGGTGCTCTGCTGGCCCAGCAACCTTTCCCCCTGTATCTTGCAGATAGGCTGAGCACAAACCCCAGTGGATTTCCTTGAAGGCAGCTCGTGTGATTTTGTGTGAGTGCTCAGCCCTGGTGCAGAGCATCCAGCAACAGCAGAGGAAGGAATCCCGCTTTCTCTGAGGGGCATGGAGGGGGATGGGGCTGCTGTTTTCCTATACCTCTGCCACATATGCAGGGAAGAGAAATCCACTCCAGTAGCTCGTCATTGCGCCAGAACCAATAGCGGGTGGCAGAGGGAATCCCTTTGCAGGGGGAAGCACTGCTGAGCCCAGCCAGCTCCTGACAGGGATCCTCTACAGAGCCCCAGTGAACAGCATCCTACCTCCCCCCTCATCCTCCCTGGAGGAGCCTTTGGAGTTTCCACTCTCCTCTGTTCTTTTGTCTACCCCAGCACAGCCACCTCCCTCCCCTGCATTTCTTCTGCCTCACTCCACACTGCTCTGCAGCTTTCTCTGCTCAAAGTAATTTCTGCTCAGGGAATTCCTCTCCCTCCCTCTCTGCTCTCCTGCAGTATTTCTCCCTGGCCTTTGCCCTAGGAGATGTAGTCAAGCATTAGCCCAAACATATCTCTCACTGGTGATCTGGAGCAGACTAAGTGACTTTAAAGCCCTCCTGCAAAAAACATCTTGTTGCAAAACGAGGGCATTAGAGAGGAAGACTTTGCTCTCCAGGTGGGGTGTTTGCTGAGGAATTATTTTAAGCACTGATTATCTTAGCAAAGTGCTGTGTTCACACCGGGCACTTGCAGCCTGAGCAGGAACAAAATCTGAGCCTGGGAGTAGCAGCTTTGGCACTGCTGCCAACATCCATCCCCTCTCCAGCCACAGGGAGGTGCCAGCCTCCAGCAGCAAACCGTGCCCACCCGGGATACTGTGGGGGGCCCCTGCATCCACCCCAGAGACTGCAGCAACATCGTCTGCAATGAATTACCTGCAGATCACAATCAGCACATTTACTGATGGGTAGGTGCTGTGTTTTTGTGGGAGGTCTCACGGGTTGGACGTGGTTCACCCTTGCAGCGAAGCTGTGGGGCAGAGTGCTCTGGACCTTGGTGAGGGACCCAGCACCAGCAGTGCAACCAGATGCCCTCAGAGGCAGCGGTCTAAGGCACTGCAGAGCCTGGTTTTTTAGTCCCTGCTCTAATTAAGTACTGTTTCTTGTTTCTGCCTTTTATTTTAGCCTTCTTCCTTCTGCAGTGAGTTGTTGAGTTTTGTGATTCCTCTGCAAAGTGTTGAGGGGATCTGAGCAATCACTGCCCCATAGCAAATGTGTTCGGGTTTGCCTACTGAGCTGGACCTAATACTTGACAAGTCCTAAAGGCAGAGTGGTTGCCAGGGTGCTGTGCATGCTGTAAAGTGTGCGTATGTGCTGCAGCTGCTGATCAGAAATTTAGTGAGGTAAGAGAAGAAAGCTGTATGCATAACCTTTCTTTTAAAATACTATAGCAGGCTAACACAAGCTTGTGATGGGGTAGAGTAGCTATTTTTAGCAAAATGCTTCAGGTGAGTCGAAACTTCCCCGTTTGTTGCCTTTGTCTTCAAAGCACTTCTTTCAGCCTGAAGAAACAAGGCTAATAAGCCTCTGTTGCTTTCCAGTTTTCCTGGCAGTGAGTCTGGTCTCTCAGAAGCCATTGCAGATTTGGGGATGGTGTTCCAGCTGCAGCCTGCACTGCTCTGTGTCACAGTGCTAGGTAATAAAATGAAGTGATATAAACTTACTGTGGATATAAGAAAGCTGGCAAACCCTGTATATAGTCTTTCCTTAAAAATAGCCTGGGATGTATTAGCAGCTACTCTTCAGGGTTTCTACTGACAACAACCTGGATTAGCTTAACATACTGCAAAGGAAGGTGATGCTAAAGCTGTAGCTGCCATGAAGATGTGGGCTGTGGCGGGGGAGTTAGGAGGATGGTACTGATGCCTTTTGTTGTGGTATGTCCTCACCCATCTAGGATAACGCACAGAGGGGGCTGAGGGTGTCGTCCGTTCGGCTGAGTAGGACAACTGGGTTGGGAAAGGGCCATGATCTTAAATGCATTGTGTAATACTGAGGATTGTTTGGGGTTTTTTATCTAAAAGATTCTTCCCCCCCACTCCCCCCAGGTGACTGGCAAAGCCTGCTCCCTAGGGAGAGCAGTCCTGTCTAACCCAGTTCTATACCATGCACTTAATGCAATGAATCTCCTCACTTTTCTCAAAGATCTTCACTTACAATAAGATCCCTTGGCACCTTTTTTAAAAGAGAAGCCTTGCTGACATGCCTTTATTGGGCTGCTCTTAAACCTAGCACAGATAACAGCTGTTATGCAGTTTGCATTTGGTTAGTAAATATTAATGCTGACTTTTTTAAGGTGAGCAGTGTGCTTGTGTGTGGTTGGCAGTTCTATAGCTATTCTGCTATAGGAAATGGCTTATAGCGCCTCAGCTTTTGATAAGGGTTCAAGAAGGTTTGAGCTCTTGGAGTTTGAGGCCAAATGGGGTGATTTGATATGTTGTTCCATCTTGGGTGTCCTGAAGCTTCAGCTGGTTAACTCTCCTCAGTAGATAAGCCCAGTAACTTTAGCTGGATGAAGACAGTGTAGGTGTTTGGCAAGGCCAGCTTGTTAGAAGGGTTGTGTTTTGGTTTGTAGACCTCTCGTAGACAGAAGCTCCTATGCAGCCAGATAGACAAAGAATGCAGTACTTGATTACCCTTGCCATTAAAAATGTTTGGTTTGTGGCTTTTTTCTTGGCTCATTCCAAACTCCGAAGATCACTTCTGGTAGAAGGAAGTCTTGTTCCTCACCTTCTTCCCCCCCCTCCTCTTCCATGGCTAAACTAACTCAGTGTATTTCTGAATTTAGAGGGCTTTGCATTTGAAGCTTCATTTTTAATGATGGTGAGCACCCGCAGTCTCCTAACATGGGTGCAAGGTGTGGGAGTTGCTTAGCTGGGAGAGCAGGTCTATGGGAGTGTTTATATGGCATTTAAGCTCTCCTCACTGGTAGCTGATAAGGATGTCCTGTGTTGGACTCAAGTCCAAGGGATTACAGACGATCCTGTGGAAGACCTAGGGTGAATGACAAGTAGTCTGTGCTGTCAGTGTAATGGTATATTACAAATGCAGCTTATCCTCGCTCCAAGACTCTGTCTGGGGCCTAATGGGTCAGGAAAGAACAAAGCAGAGAGGAAATCTGTGGCTAAAGCTCTAACTGGAAGGCAGATGTTAACTCTCAAGGCTGCCACAGAAGCAGGTCCTGATGAGTAGCAATCCTGTGTCCTGTTTGCTGTGTGTCAGCTTGAGGCTGCCAGGGAGGTGTCGAAGGTTTCTTGGTCCCTCGTTGCAAAACTCCTCCTTCATTAAGTTCTGCGTCTGCAGGAACCACTGTTACTCGGACCCAATCAAAACCTTAATTGAACAACAACAAAAAAAACTGGGCTTGGCTGGTGAGACATTGTGTTGTGATGCTTTCCATAGAAATATATATATAACGAAGGCAATTTAAGCACCTCTATCATACCTGGTAATGTATATACACATTTAACACAGGAGAAATTGCCTGCTCCATGGGGATTGAGGGCTGTTTGGCGAAGTAAGCACTCTGCCATCAAATGAAGAGATCAGCTATGCTTCCTGGAGCCAGCAAGCCTCTGTTACACTTAACCCAGCAGTTTTCACACTGGGAGAGTAAGTATGCTGTTTATCTCATTTCTGTGCTGGGTGCCATGTTCAACCGCAATTGTGACAGAGGTGATACGTTCCCCATTAACACCTTTACAGGCTGCTTCGCACATCTGAGGCTCCTGGAGGGTGGGGGAGAGGAGAGGGAGGCAAAAGCAACTGCAGAGCTTGGTCCTGGCTTATAACCAAGCTCTCCTGCCTTCCCTGGCTGGCTTTCTGACCTTCTTTCAGCCCCGCATGTAGTGGAACAAGCAAAGAGTTGAGTTCACTCCCGGGTGTTAGGAGTGGGTGAAGAGATGAAGTAAATCGAGGAAGAGGTGCAACATCCCTGTCTAAGAAATCTGGGACAGCTCTGGAGGCTGAAGAAGTGTTGTCCTGCCCCTTGTAGGACTTGGCTTTGACCAGGGTGGTCACCTCTTTCCCTCAAGCCACCTAGTTCAGATGGGGAGCGACCTTCGTAGACCAAGGCTGAACCAGAGCAGCTGAGCAGGAAGCTCTGAGCTTTGTGGTTGCTCTCATGTCCTCCCTCTCCCCCACCCTCTGGTAAGTGCTGCTCCGCTGACGTGGTGCCCTCTGCTTAGAGTTGGGGATGGCTCTGCTCAGGGGCTGCATTCCCAAGGGCAGAAAGATGTGAGGGATGTGATGCCTCAGCCTGGAAGAGGGGATTTTCCAGGCCTGCAGCAGAGTGCTGGAGCAGGGAAGGGAAGAGCAGCTGAGGCACAGGATGCTGAATCCCTTTCTCGCCCCAGAGGTGAGTTGTCCCCTCAGGCAGGGCTGAGGCATGCTGCTGTAACTCAGATGTCACGCTGCTCGTTATTTCTCTGTACCCTGGCAGAAGGTGTAGCACCCAAAGTCTTCAATTAACATTAACCTTCTCCTCATAGAGAGCCGCGAGTGGAAGCCGACGGGGAAGCAGGAGCAGAGCTGGAGTGTGCAGAGCCACTGCTGGGGCTGTATGAGGGGCACTGAGCAGTGCGGGACAGGGGCTTTGCAGCCCACTCCTCCGTCCCTGGGGGAGGAAGGCCTGACTGTTGCAAGATTACTGCTGAGCTGTTAACTCTGCTTTCTACCCCTGGCAGTACACAACAGCCCTCGGAGGTACCTCCTGCCACGCAGAGGGTGAAGGATTCCATCTCTCCTGGCTGTCCCATGGGCTATCTGGCATGAGCAGCTCCGTTTACAGGTATACATGGAGAACTCAAAATGCTTTATAGGAGCTTTATAGCACCAGTCTATTTTTAAAAATAGGGGAAACTGTGGCATGCCATTATAGCAACATGATCAATATGTTAGCAAGTCTGACAGTCAAGAGCATAGACCCTGCAGGCTTTCCCCATCCTAAGCAGGGTTAGGAGGTTACCTGGAGCAGGGTTGGGAGAGTACAGGCGGGTTAAACATGTCACCTCAAAGGCAATATGTGTGCCCCTAGGAAGGGGTGTGTATGCAGATGTGGAAAAGAGGCAAAATAGCAGGGTCTGGAAATTACTGCACGTAGGCGGCTGGCCAGATGTGTGTTGTAAAGGACAGCATGTGTCCTGGCTGATAGAGAATCACTGTCTGAGAAATGGGACTTGGGGCATGGGGTGGAAATAGGGGGAATGCTGGCAGTTTCATTTCAGGTTAATGAAAATATGATTAACAGTTGTAATTAACTGATGAAATGGTGGCTAGTTCTCTGCCCCCTCCTGATGATTTATGATGTGCAGAGACTGCCTGTGTCCATGGTTCCTGCTTATGGCAGCACTCTGCAGCATCTCAAACTTTCTGCCTCTAACTCAGGCCTGGAGGGCGGTTTCCACAGCTCTTGTTGCTGAGACTGGAGTGTGGAGCTCCCCTGCACCCCAGGCTTGCTGACCCTGATCCCAACCCTTTCTGGCTGGGAGATTCAATAGCAGCGAAGGGAATACTGGGAGTGCTGAGGCAGGAATTGAGAGGGATTGTTGATCTGTGACAGAGCAGCTGCTCAACAGCAAGGCTGGGATATGAAGCCTTGACCACAACTCACTGAGGGCTGGGGGCTGTGCTGGTCAGGCACTGGGATGAGATGCCATTTCCTAGTGTCAGGGGCTGCCTATGGACCTTCCTGTGTGCCCTAGAACTGTAGCACATGCCAAGCCTCAGAGACCAGAGGGGCTTTGGGGCATGCTCACAGGTTGGAGCAGATGTCTCAGGTTCACACTGTGGGCTGGGCTGGCTGAGCTGTTGTAAGTGATTGCTTCAGCAGGTCTTCCTATTACCTGAGGTGGCAGGGGCAGGGGGTGACCCAGCACGTGTGGGTGGCATCTCACCAGCCACAAAGTGCTGAACTGATGCTGCATCATCTGCTGAATTAGTGCCCCTCTCCTTTCCATGGCACATTCCTGGCAAGGTCACTACTGCAAAGGACCAAGAGTGATTCTCCCTGCCTCTGTCTTGTCCAGGCAATGGTTAATAGATTGTAAAAAAACAGGAATAAAAGTACCCATGGAGCTGAAGTTGTCAGTTTAAAAATTGAGGTAAACTTGTACAACACTAGAGGAATGCACTGGATGCATGAACTCCTAATGTGGGTAGGGCAACTGCATGGGTGACAGGGAAACAACTTTCTGTGGTTTATTCCAGTATGAAGGTAGCATTTATCCCTACAATGAAGACCGATGACACTTCTGGTGCATGTGCCCAAGGCAGATCAGAAACTGGTGCTCTGTCCCATCTGAATAGCTGTTGCTGCCACTAGAGCAATTGTTAAGGATGTGGTTTTTGCTGTAAAGGGGAAGAACAGGGCAGGTGAGCTATATTTTGTTTGTCTGATTGCATATGCATGATCTAAAAAAAAGTGATATCCATTTCTCTGAGGATACCTGATGAGCATTAAAAATACAATTACAAGAATAATCAGGTCAGACTTCAAACAAATGCGGGGAAGCGGATCTGTTGAAGAAACAGATACCCTGGTAGGTCACACTTTGCCTGAACAGTTCTTAAAAGCTGATATTCCTCTTTTTGAGATCAAACTAAGGCTTTTCAGCCCGCTTGCGCACAATCTGTTAGTAGCAAGGAGTTCTAATGGGAAAGAAAAGCAAACCCCATGGTTTTATGGGGCCTCTCCAGAGCTTACAGCAGTGCAGGCTTTCAGAGAGGGCCTGTGCCTCTGTGGCTTATGGTGGGTGCAAACACAGGGTTAGGACCACAGGGGGTTGGTAGGGGGGACTGCCCTGGGGGCACACGCCAATGTCTTCCTATGAGCCCCGTTGCCTGCTTGGCATGGAGAGTTTGAGAGGCATGAGCCTGTTGCAGTGAACCTTGTTACATCTGCAGTAGCATAAGCTGGCAAATGCCTAGTGCTAACCTGGGTATGGTTGAGAGCTGCTGGGATGAGGCTTGTTTGTGCTGAATTTTTCTTCCACAGATGCAGGGAGACTGAATTTCTCTATCCCTCAAAAGCAAAGCCAATGACTTCTCAGATGGCCAGCTTGGACAGTTGTGTAAGACCTGCAGTTGCTGGGTAGGGGTTTGGTAAGCAAAGCCCCTGGTTTTGCTCCTTACCTTGCTGGGTAGGCTTGTAGCTCAAACCCTAACTCTACTGAAAAGCAGTAACTTGAAGAAGGAACTATCCACAACTTGGTTTGTTTAAAAAAAAAAAAAAAGTCCAGATACACAAAAATACCATCTTATAGTCACTTTACCTGCAGAGGGACACTTCCATGCATCACTGAGATGCAAATGCTTGAATAAGCTTCCCTTTAAAATAGAAGTTCATCTGGGAAAGCAGGGTTTCCCGTGGACATGCCCACTCACCAGAAATGCACTCCTTGACCTGAATGGCTGCAGTGCATGTCTGCAGGTGACACTATTATTGGTTTACAGCTTTTCTCAGCAGGTGAGCCTAGCGAAGATGCTCTGGGAAGAGTGTGTCAAGGGCTGTCAGAAGTGCTGTGTACCAGGGGCAGGTGAGGCTGTGTACACTCTGCTGTGTACCGCAGAGGTGTCTTCCCTCTCTGGGAAGACAGGACTGTGTCCATCTAACTACAGAGCTTGGATTTTGCTGGAGTCCAGAGAGAGGTTCTTGAATCAGCCCCATTCCTCAGGTGCTACCCTTGTGCAGAAGTTCCCAGGGAGCTCCCTGCCTGCTCTTTGATCACTTCTCTGCATGAATAAATATGCATAAATAAAACAAGCTGTATCCTTGTCCACTCCTTGGGCAATCTGCTATGACCAGTGGAGGTGCAGAGGTTTCTAACAGATGTTTTAGTCTGAAAAACCTGAGCGTGCAGCGACCGGGCACACTCCGAGGGGCTCTGCGAGCACTTGCCGGATGGGGGGGAGGCTTTGTTGTCCCCGCCGGAGGCTGCTGTGAACCCGCTCCCGGGTGATGGGGGTGTTCCTCTCTGCCTGCCCCGCCGGACCCCCCGCGGGCGCTGTGCGACTGTCCCCAGAGCCCCGGGCCGGGCCGCGGCGCTTCCCACCCGCGGCGGGCAGAGGGCAGCAGAAGCCGCGGAACGGGCGGCGGAGCGGCCACCCCCAGCTCTGTCCCCCCTCTCTGTCCCCACTCTGCTGTCCCCCCCACCATCCGCTGTTCCCCACTCTGCCCCCCGTTCCCCCCTGTTCTCCACTCTGCCCCCCGTTCCCCGCGGCTCTCCGCTCTGCCCCCCTGTCCCCCACTCTTCTGCCCCCGTCCCCCACTCTGCCCCCCGTCCCCTGCTGCCCCCCACTCTGCCCCCCACTGTGTCCACCCGTGTCCCCCCCTGCCCCCCTGTGTCCCCTTGTCCCCCACTCTCCCCCCCCGTCCCCTCTTGTCCCCCACTCTGCTACCCTCTGTCCTGCTGCCCCCCTGTCCCCCGCTGTCAGCCCGCGGCGGGCACAGAGACACTTTTTGCCTACAAGCACGGTGGGGCTGATCAGAACCTGGAGATGGGCAGTGCCTGGAGCCGTTATCCCGCCCCCCCGCGGTGAGCTCCCTCCGGGCTCCTTCCCTGGGCAGCCCTGCGGGCAGCGGGTCTGTGCCCGTCGGGGGGGCCCGTGCTGCCTGCAGCCGCCCTTCTGCTGGGACGCAGGTACCTGAGAGCAGCAGGACCTCGGCTGGAGCCAATGGACTAGATGATCTACAAGGTCCTTTCCAACCTGGATGATTCCGTGATTCTGTGAAATGCGCTTCTGTCCCCTGTGAGGAATCGGCCCCAGCGCAGTGTCAGCCCCCAGCAGGACTGTGGCCTGGCTGTGAGAGACGAAAACGCGGACTGAGAAAAACAGCCTGAGAAAGAGAGAAAAGTGGAGACCCTCCGAGCTAAGGAATGCCTCAAACACTCGCAAGATGAAACTATAGTCACGGGGTGGATGATGTGGAGGTTGAAGCTGATAAGGCTGCCTGAATAAAATTTCGAGGGCCAATTGCCCAGTGAATGACCTTTGCTTCATTATCCACAAAATGCACGTTAAAGTTAACACCCCCCTGAATATGCTAACAAAGACTAACAAGATCATGCTCATTACATCATCCCATGAAGCACCTTACCCCTCCCCGTACGTGGGATACGTAGGTATGTGGGTTGACCTAGGGGACGGACCCAAGGCAAGTGGGTATATATCAAGGGGAGGAAAGAGGGCAGGAGGGGCTTGGAGAGTGCAGTGAAGCGAAGAAGGCGACTGCCTCCTGCAACCCTCGCTGGCGGGATCGACGCAGGAGCCCAGACCAGTGATCTCTATTCCCCTATCCCCTCCATCTCCCTCCTTTCCTTTTTCCCCTTTTCCTTCACTACCATTAAGCAATGCAAGGCATACTGTGTTGCTTGCCACAACTTGCGTATCCAGTCAGGACATTGTGGGAAGTTAATAAATAAATCCAACCACATTGTGGGAAGTTAATAAATATTTGGACTTTGAGACTTGTCTCACCATTATCCGCTCCGTCGGGGATTTATGAATCTGAGTCACTTGTCTCCCTCATCTGAGCGGGACATGACACTGGCCAGTCCTTCAAACCTGTTACTGCCATGGCTCCTGACACTACTGCCATTTAGGGAGCTTTCCTTGCATTACAAGTAATTCTGCCTCCCAGCCTCGTTCAGGAACTAGGAGGGAAGCAGCTGGTTTTGGCAAAACAAACTTCCCAGCGCCTGGTCAGTCTGCGCAGTGATGCCCAGGAGGAGGCCTGTGGCACTCTGGCAGGCAGCACTGCAGCTTGCTGGCCACCAGCTTGTCCTGGGACCAAGGCACAGTCCTGCCCCAGGCGAAGGAATGGGAGTGTGGCCAGCAAGGGCTGTGGGCAGAGCCTGAGAAAATAAAGAGGGAGGGCAGGGGGGAAAACTCAGCGCTCTTGGAAACGTGGTGCAAACCCCTGGGCTCCCCTCAGCGTGCTGCTCCCTCGCTGTGTGCTAGGCAGGGCCCTGGGACACTGCCTCTTGGCCCAAGGGCAGCACAAAGAGCCTGGCCTGGGCTTGGCTCTGGATGGAGCTTTTTCTCCCCAGAGTAGTTGACTCCAGCCTCACATTGATTTCTATTTGAGTCAGACACTTCTTAAAAGCCCCAGAGGGAGCTTGCACAGCATCTGTATCTCTGCAGTTTCCAGAGCGAGCATCTTGCCAAGTATCTCGGTGTGTCAATAGCTGAGGGAATCCCTCAGTAACCTCCTTTTTATGGATGCCTCTTTCTAGGTCTCCTGAAACAGGGTATTCTGGTGCTAGTCATTTCCAAAGGACAACAGCCCCTTTTGGGAAGAGGTCCTGATCAGCACAGCCCAGTGCCACCCCAGATGTGGCTTTCCTTCCCTCAGAGTTTTAGGAAAATGTGCAGCTGTTCTCACGCAGGTTATAATCTCCCAATATCTGGGTGACTTGCACAGGTGTTTAATCCCACTGGACAGCACCTCTTGCGGATTGCAGTGGTGTTCCTTGGCCCCATCCTCGCGGCCAGGACCAAGCCTGGGTCTGTTCCTTGCAGCGCAGCAATCGGTGCACAGCACTGCCTGGCTCTGGAGGCTCAGAGTTTGCCTGCCAAGGGGTAAAGGCAGCTTTAGTGTTTCTCTCTACTGTCTCACCACAGGGCTTTGTTTTGCAAACTGGTTGATATTATCAGCCCAGGTTAAAAAAAGTACCTTTAGCAGCAAGTATTAAACACTTTTTTTTTTTTTGGAGGAATGTTTTAGCACAAGAGTTGAAGCTGGTTCAAATGGGTGGTTTCTTGGTGAGAAACAGCCTTCTCTTTCTTTGAGTTTTCTCATCCATTTTCACCTGACAAAGCTTTTTTGTTCTGGTTTAATTTTTTATTTTCTAATGGGAGGACTTATCAGGCCTTTCCACCTTCCTCAGAGTGATGGAAACCCCTCATTGCTTTTCTAGTTGGTAAAATGGGAATGAAGAAAGGGGCTAAAGCAGTAGCTACTTGCTCAAATATTCTGACATTGCTCAGGTGAAGACAGAAGGATAAAAAGGAGAAAAGAACTGAAAGAGATTGTTCTGTTTCCTCTGAAAAATTCATCTTTCTTACTGCTGTTCTGGCTGGTAGGGAGCTTAAAGTGGAAATGTAAGACCTTGGAGAAAAATACAGTTTTTCAAAAGTTTCATTTTACTTTTTTAAAGTCACAGTTGTTGTTTTTTCAAAAAAGTAGGAAATCCAGCAGAAAATATTTTAAAATTAATAAGTGGCCAGCATCACATCCTTGTAACTCTGGTGCTTACTAGCAGGGCAGTGCTGAAGCCTGTGCAGCTGATGTGCAGTGTGGTCTGTTTAGTTCCTGGCAGTGGCTCCTCGGCTCCATCGCACCTTTGCACTGTGTCTTTTCCTCTTAATTCCCCTCTATCTCCTTCAGGGGGATTTGGAGCACCCTCACCTGCTGGTCTTGTCTGCATGCCCCAAAAACAACCGACGAGCTGACCTCCTGCTGCAGTGCCGTGCCCCATGGAGGTGCTTTGGAGATGAAATCAAGACAAAATGAAAACTAGTCCAAAAAGATCGTCTAAGTTTTGGTGTGGAAACTCAGTGTGAGGGGGTGGGAAAAGGTCAGTTGTGCCTCCCCTCATGCCAGACAGGAAAAAGGCCTCAGGTAATCCTATTTCTAAATGTGTCAAGCAGCATCCTGAGGGCAAGCTTGAGTTCCCTCATGCTAATGGATAGCAGGTGAGACTGAGGCAAAGAGCCTTTGGTGGAACCAGCTGTAGGTTGTGCTGCCATTTCATAAATGTGAATGAGGAGAAGTCTGTTATTGGTTTCCATGGGATGAACTTTATATAGGAGACAAAATACTGGAAAAGAAAGTGGAGTCATGGGCAAGATCCTCTGAAGCTGGGACATAAAGTCAGAGCTTCAGCTTGCATCAAACCAAACCACCTGACTAATGACTGGGATGGAAAGCAGTCTGACTGCCTGCAGGAGGCTCAGGTGGGAAAGACTAAATTCACTGAAGAAACCAAGAGCCCAGCCTGTTGCTGTGGTTCAGGGGCTCCCAAGCACAGAAATGCCAAGTCTGGAGCAGAGACCAACCAGATGCCTACATAGGTGACAACAAGTGTGGCTGTCTTACACTTCCAATTCAAAACATCACATGGAAGTCTCTAAAGTAAATCCACATGATGAATCCTTTCTTGGCCAACAGCAGTTTGCCATCTGCAGCTGTTCCAGATGTGTTTGCTGTGGGCTGGAGGCCAAGGACAGCTGGCTGCTGATCTGTAAGGCTCGAGCCACAGCAGCAAAATGTAAGCCAGGCAAAGGCATCAGACAGCTGAAAAATCACTCCCCAGAGTCTGTGGTGAGGCCTCATGGGTGTTGCAGTCGTAGGAGGGGTTAGCAGTGCTTGCTGAGTGTGCTTTGTACGGCTCTTAGGATGCCTGGAGTCACTCTGATAGCCCTGCTTTCACCTGCGTGCCTTCCCACCAAGAGATGCAAACCCTTCTGCTTGCCCACCTTCCCTTTCCCCTGAGCTCTATGCTCTAGATAGCTTTTCTTTTACAGCTATGGTTTTTAGAGTAAATGAAGTACTGGCTCTTAGATCAGCCTTTTCAAGAAGCTGTGCTTCCTTGTAAGCAGCCAAGCTTTTATGCAAACCTGGTACTCTCTACCTTGATTTTACTAGTCTTTTCGGCCCAAATTTTTCTTTCTCTTTTTTTCCTAGCTTCATTTTTAACCTTCTGCTCTTTACCAAGCTTGCCTCTACTATGTACTCTGATGTTACTGAAAAGTCCAGGCAGTGAAGCCTGATGTTCAGGAGCTGGGAGATGAAAATTGAATCTGTCTCCTTTTACCTTACCCCACCCCAGGTTGTGCATACGCATCAATACAGCCCAATTACCTGACCCCCGTGGATCTTCTCTCAAGCACCTCTGCCTCATTGAGCGCACAGGATACCCAGTGCTTGCATTCAATGTGGCTCTTAGGGTTTTTTTCTTTTGCCTATTGTAGAATCTGCTTCTTTGCTGCATGGTAGTACTCATCACTATTGTATCAGACTGCTTCACACATGGTAATGAATTTAATTTCACACCACCACTACTGGAAGACAGGTTATTTTTATCCTCTCTTTAAATTTGTGAGAATTGACATGCAGAGTTTAAAGCAGAAAAGCAGTGAATGCTTTTGGCTGTCAAGCTGAAGATATCAAGGGTCATGATTTTGGAATACTTAACCCCAGAGGGCTCTCTGCAGTGCAGCTGCTCCTGAGTAACAGTAGTGGGTCCCTGGCACATCTGTAAGGCAGAGCCAGGAGATCTCATACACTTCTGGGAACCAAAGTGGCTCCCTATGAAACTTGTGTTTGAGTGGTTCTGTCGGTACTCTGTAAGAGCCAGGGCCAGCACCTGCTCCCACAATGTGCCCTCACAAGATGAGCATCCTCTGTCTTTCTGCAGCTTTATGGTTGTCTGCTATTTGTCCCTCATCATCTGCAACAAATAGCAGTTCCCTGTAAACAGGAACTGCTGCTACTTCATTGTGCTAATTCAGTCTGGGATAGATGCATCTGGCTGGCTGAAAGAGCTGGAGGTCCTGTAGTGGAGTAATAGGATTATATAATTAAACTATCATAATTTGCTGCTCTTCTATCTGTAGGTAAGGGCATCAGGGCTTCTCTGAATTCTGGCACTCCTGATTTGAGTGCTTGACTCTACAGCCTTGTGGGTATTGCTTTTGGAGAGGCTTCACAGACTGTTGGCAGCAGACACTTGTGGCCATAGCAGTGTTTATGGACTTTGGTCCCCTCCCCACATGCTTTGGCTGCTCTTTATGGTCCAGAATCCAATGTCTTCAGCCCAGCATTTGACCAGTGTGGCCTTGGCACAGTTGTTGCTACCTCCCCAGCCAGTCCCAACATCCCTGACTTGACAGGTAGAGCTGCCAGCCACTGAACTCCCTCTTGTCCCTTTTAATCTGGAATTCCTACTGTGCATGTTCTGCATGTGCTTATGCCCTTGCTTTTTGAAGGGCATTCAGAAAGGTTGCTTGGGGGCTGAGTGGAGTCCAGCTCTCTTCAGCAGTATGGGAAATATTTGTTTCTTTGTCCTTTGCATTTCTGCTGCTGTTAATACTGATGTTGGCCAACACTATCAGGGATGATGATGAGAAAGGCAAATATGGACTTCAAGCAATACCATGATCACATTTTCCTTGTGGATATATGCTTGGGCTGGCTCAGCAACACAGCTACAGAACATGTGTGTGAGCAAGAAATGGGAGAGGAGTGCAAGAGAAAAGAAGGAAGGTGGAAATTCCTGCTGGCTGTGCTTTGAATTCAGGGGATTTGAGAAATGCCCAGGATGGAGGCTGATTAATTAGTGGTGATGTCATTCCATTAGCAATTCCAGGGCAGACCAACTGAGACATCACCTTTGGAAGAAGATACTATATTCAACAAAGTAATCTGCATTAAAGAAGTTTATAATGTGTAGAAACTTTAAGACAGCCATAGCAAAGCTGGAAATGCTGTCACTGTCAGGGCAGGGAAATGGAGTTTGCTCTTTTGTTTTGCAACTTGATAGAGGAGTGTGTCTGTGCCTCTCTGAGGGTAGTCACTTGGGCTCTCTGAGTATATCTCTGTCCTGGAGAGGTTGCTGCTTCATCCAGTTATCCTGCTGCTCAGCAAGAGCTTTTCTGCAGCATGCTTCCTTTTCTGCAGCCCTGGCTTCCTTTGCACCTGAAGACTGCTTCACTAAAAGCTTTTTGTAACTTTTAAACTACTCAAAGAAACACACACACCCCCACCCCCAAAAAAACTCCAAAGCCCCACATTTTCCTCCTTAGGAAGGGGTGAAGTTTTGCACGCATCTTGCATTGGTCTGCGTGCAAGGCTGCAGCGCTGTGCTTTATGGCCATGCCCTGCAGCAAGAGACTTGAATTTGGATGAATATTTGCAGGTTCCCAAAATGGTCCTTTGCTAAAAGTGGGCAAAGTTTCCCATCTTATCTGGGACAAAGCTTCCATCATTCCCTCCTAACAGTACTAAAGTAAAAAACTCTGGAGGACTTGTCTTCCTACAATGGTGTGCCAAACCCCTTTTTGCCCGGGGGCTGCTTTGGCTTTGTGGAAAAAGGCAGAGATAAGCAAGGGACTTCTGGGTCATTGGGGTGAGGTAGGGTTGAACCTCCTCCTCTCCCCCCAGCCTCTCTTTACTGTCTTTTCCTTTGCTGATCTTCTCTGCTTTCTTCTCACCTGATTTTTTTTTTTCCTTCTCTTCATATGCTTTTTTCAGTTTTGTAATTGGCAGCTCCTCTGTTTCAGATCCTCTTCAAAATTAATTAATGTGCTGCTTATTCCCTCTTCCAGATCGGTAATTATTATATTTAATAAGACCAGATCTAGTCCTGATCTGTGCATTACCTCCTGCTCTCTCAACACTTTTCAGTTTGCCATGATGTTACAGCTTACAGAACTGCAATTGCACATCAGGCCGTGTGAAAAGGTCCCTACCAACCTGGTCAGAGTGGCTTTCTTTTCAAGTAAAGAACAAAAATATATCAGACCTAGGAAAAGAGACCTCTGCTTGTGCTGTTAAACAGAAGGTGGAAAGAGAAGCTGCTGTAGTGGTACTTTTCCTGCCGCAGCTCCTGGCACCTTGGATGGCTCCAGCTCTGCAATCCACAGAGCAAGGTCTGCTCTGCTGCTCCTGGCAAAACGTGTGAGCCTGCTCCCTCTGTGAAAGCTGATTGTGGGCTCCTGGAATTTAGCAAAGCTCTTTCTTTTCTTTCTGCCTTCCTAATTATCATCTCTGCATCTGCAAATTGTCAGGTTTTTATCAAAATCTTGGGGGTTTGTATGTGAAGAAATTTCCACTTATGAAAGAAAAAAAATGTCCTATTGAAAACCTCTGGCTGGGGACTTTTCAGATTTGCTCCAGAACATGTGCCCTACTAAACACCACCTCCACAGCCTCCCTCCAGACAAGGGAAGCTATCTGGGGGCTGCATATCTAATGCCTAATGCTTCCCACTGATCACTTACCCTTTTGTATAAGAAATGTAACAAAGTAGCCTGATTAACTGGGATTGAAGGAATTAAGCCTGTGTTTGTGGAGATAACAATCAATGAGGTCTCTTTTAACACACTTGTTACTCTGGGCTTCCTTTGATTGGCATATCAGCAGCTACACACCATAAATTACCTTGATGGATTCCCCTGTGCATCTGAATTTAAAAGAGATGAGGCAGAGGGTTATTTTAGTTAATATTCCAGTGTGTGATTTGCCAGGTGCTGTGCAGCTTCTGTCTTGACTCACAGCCTCTGTTCTTTCACTTCTAAAGTCCTGTCCACGGAAATAGCACTGCAGCTGTCCTTAAACCTGCCTCTGGGCTTCCTGTAGCTCCCATATTCCTTGACCCAAGAGTTCCTTCTGCCTGGACCATTCCCTAAACAGTATATGCTCATGATACCTGGAGGAGGGAGCAAGTGCTGTGAGACTGAGGCAGTTTAATTACTGACACAAACTCTTGGCAGGACCTAGCAGCTTCTCCCAGGTGACCAGCTGGGGCTGCTGGCATGGATCCTGGAGAGAATCAGCTAAAGAACTGTTCCTGGGTGCATGTGGGTCCACAGCAGAAATTTTGGTGCTCCCCACTGCACCCCATTAGCAGCGAAGTGAGAGGCTGCCTTCCTCAGATTAGAAAGCACTTGAGGATGTCATTTACTCAGGCAGATTTCCCATCTGACTAGCATTTTTATTCTACTAATTACAAATGGAGAGGGTGGCATGTGCAGTGGCTCCCAGACAGGAGGAGCTCTCCTCCCTAATGGTGGGCCTGTCTGGACTGGGAAAAGCAGAATGGATCCTGCTAATTATTATCCTCTCCCCTCCTATCAGCTGGAACAAAGTAAAGCTTGCTCTGGTAAATCCTGCAAAGTGTAACGCTCAGATGCTACAGCTGGTGGCCTTAAACATCTGGCGCCCAAGTCCAGCCCTGCAGGGGCAGCGTATCAGCAGTGGGGGTAACTCAGAGCCAGGACCCTTTGGAGTCACCTGAATAGCCCAGGACCTGGGACTAGGGAGGTATATGAAGGAAACAACTAACCTGAATCTTTGGTAGGTGTTTGACGAAACCATTGTAGGACTGTCTTGTTCTGAGTGTTTTCAGCTGGTGTGGGAGGAAGAAGACTTAGAAAATGTTGCTCTCTCAAATTTCTCAGTATTGAAGGCTGGTGTGCTTTTGGATATGGGGCTGAGTGGAAGCAGTGATGCTCATCAGAGTCCAACCAGCCTCAGGGCTTCCCTCTGTGTAGGGCTGTTCTGGGTTGTGCAACTTGGCCTGTTATGAGTATTGCTGGTTTGGGGACAGTTACAGAATCTCTTTTCTCATCTTGAGTGTCCTTTGATTCCCTGGGCCTGTGTTTTCCTGTTTGGCTGAGGCTGACTGCATTTCCAGAGGCTCCATGTCCCATTGCCAGACAGCTGATAGCAGCAGCAGAACATCTCCCTGTCTCTGTGCCCTGTGGCTCTTCCTCCCGTGCGTAGCTGCTCTGCTGTGCCGTGTGCCTTCCCGTCATCAAATACACAACTCCTCTTGCTGCTTGTCTCTGATCTGTTTACTCTAACAAACCCTCCTGAAGCAGACAGGCCCTGGGAGAGCATTGACTATCAGTGGTACATTTGTAGTCACAACTACAGCTGGATTCTTCGAAGCTCTGTGCCAGGAAGGAGTCCCAGCTGCCTGCCCTGGGACCCGTAGCCTAATGTCTGTCTGCCTCAGTGTGGGCCCAGTTCTGGCAGGAAACTGGTGTGGTAGTTTCCAATGCATATGTCTGAAGGTGCTTCTGAGAGTGGGGTTCATCATCAGTCCTAATGAAGATAGGGATGGACAGGACCTGGACTGATGGATAAGCCAGCCCTCCAGCATGCTTCCACCCCTGGCACCAGCTGTGCGTGCATGAGAAGATGTGTGAGTGACAGGGAGATGGGCTTTGGGCTTTGAACTGCCCCTTTTTTTGTGCTTCACCACATGCCAGGACAAGGCTAACACATGAACCATTTCTGAGCAATTGCTCCTTTCATTAACTACTGAGCTTCTGGCTCAGCTTCAGTTTCCCACACCGGAGCTTCCCGGAATCAGCAGTTGAAGTGTCCTGTCTCTCGCAGCCACCACTCACCTTACTATCACGAAGAGCTCTTATTACCTGGGTATCTGCTGTTTTATTTGAGCTAATTAGAGCTGATGAGATCCACTCAGTGTTAGGCAGTTGCCTGTCCCTCAGCTTCCTGCGGTCCCTGTAAAGTTTACCAAACATGGCAAGATATTAATCCTTTCAGGGACCGTAGTGCAGGCAATATGGTGACATTTAGAGCTCTTGTTGAAGTAGCAGGTTCAGCTGAAGTCTTTAGGCAACTTCTGTTCTCCTGCTGACAGGCTCTATCCACAACCATACTGCGTGGCTAACTATCCTGCTTGATGGAGAGGATCCTAAAATTGCTGTTTCAACGAAAGTACAGTCAGTCTCCAGATGTGGTAGGTTTCCAAGTGCAGGGTTCATACTCCCCTTGGGATTTATTCTCTTAATGGCCTTTGCACCTGAAGCTCAGCAACATCTTTGTGCCAGGAGGCTCCTTGTTTTTTGGTGTGCAGCTGTAAACTGAGCTCAGTTTATCAAGCTATGATGAGATGAGGGTCTCCTCTGAGTTGACAAAGAAAGCTAAGGAAGGGATTTGGAGGGGAGGGAAGAGCTGGAATAACATATTCCATGTAATACGAACATAGGCCGTTTTCCAAACACTTTCCTGCAATTTTTAGTGTGAACCTCCTCATATCTGGCCCCGTTTCAAGTTCCAGGTTTTGGCTTCATGCCACTCTCCACTTGCTTCTGAAACAAAAAATGAGTTCACAGCTTTGTGGGTGCAGAGACAAACTCAGAAGAACCCTGGATCAGAAAAGCAAACAAGCAGGACTCTTAAAGCCAGCCTTCCTAAGCACTTGATTTAGATAAGCGTTAGGTACCTAAATTGCCTAAACAAATTTGGACTTGACAAGCATGCGCAATGTTAGAAATAGAATTGCTGAGGCATCTAAAACCTTATGACTCCACAGGGGGATTTTTGAACTGATGCTGCTATTGTAACTGCAGAAGAGAAAAGTAAGAGTATGTGAACAGGTCTTTCTCTCCAGGTTTATTTTTGCCTTTGCCAAGGGACTGCAGGACAAATACAGTCTCAGGCCCATTAGCTTTTATGAATTTGTTCCACTGCCAGCATATAGTTCTTGAAATTCAAGACAGCTATCCCTGCTAAAAGAGCTCTGGTACTTCTCCATGTAGTTGGACCTGGCTTCTGGAGATTTGGATGGACATGTTTTGTCATAGAAACAAGCCTCCTGCTCTTTGCTTTACCAGAATCTGCTGAGATGCAGACTGCAAGCTCTGCAGTGTCCCTCAAGAAGGGCTTTTTAGCTCTTTGAGTTGTGGCACGGGTATACATGCTGATCATCTATGTAAAATGAAGATATATAGCTCTCCCAGTGCCCACTTCTGTATTTCCTTGGGCATGTCTAAGCTATGGGTAAAACACCAGATATACTGGAGCCCTTATCTAAAGCAGCAAGGATTATGGGATCTTGTACAGAAACACCGTGTTGTGCCTCAGACATCCCTTGGGATTATATGTGTAGATCAGTACCTCTCAGGGAATGTGGAAAGGGGAGGAAAAATTATCATCCTTTCCATTAGTGCATGTTAGACCTGTCTGTTTTGTCACGGATCGTGTCTGTGACCTCAGGTGAGCCATTCGATGACTTTGCCTTAGCCCATCCCCTTCCTTTTCCCACCAGCACAGCCCGGCAACACCCAACAGCTTCTGAAGATGATGCTTCCTTTCTCACTTTGCCAGGCTTCTGTAGACTAAACTGGTGGTGGTGGGAGCCCCCTTTGCATTTGTGTCGCCAAGATTTAGCCCCAACATTATTAGATGCTTGAAATGTGTGACTGAAATGACAAACTGCGTAACGTGGGATAAGAAAAAGTTCTCTCTGTTTTCTAAGTCTAAGGTTTAGAGGTGGAGAGTTTCAGCAGCGAGAACACGTTTTTGCTGTGTGTTTGAGAGGGTGAAAAGAGCAGCATGTCCTGCAGGCCCCTTCCTGGTGCCACAGGGAAAAAGTGTGTGGGAAAGTCTCCTCTTGTGGGGACCTGCAGATTCTCACCGGTCACCTACTTTTAACTCACCAGCACGTGTGCGATAACGGCCAGTGGGTTTACTGGGAAGGTGGTGCCCAAAGGTCAGTTCTGATGAGAGAACGCTTTGAAGGGGAGCCTTGCATTTGAACTCTGCTAGGGGAAAGGTTGGTTTTGAGCTGTTTCTGGAGACCAGGGACAGCACAGCATTTTAGGTGGCTCTTTGTTCCCTCCTGGCAGGCTTTGAGGGCTTTACCATGGATCTCTGCATTACCACGGGGGAAGGAGATGCTGCCTTTCTGCCTCAGCCCAGTGCTATGCCTGTTTTCTGGAGGCTGGCCCAGGGGCTCTGCTCCCTGCCCAAAGCAGGAAGAGCACCAGCTCATTGCTGGTTTGTATGGGTGGCTCCAGTTTGCCTTCAAACTGGGAAAACCACCAGCTTTCTAGTACTGTTTCTTTGGCTATTAGACTTTGCTTGAGGGGTGCAAACGTGGTGCCAGGGAGGGCAAACCGTAGCTCTGCGGTGCCTGCTGCCCGTGTGGGACAGCCCCGGCAGGGAGGCTGCGATGAGCGGTGACCCCCGTCTCCGACCGCGGATGCAGGCGGGTGGCTGATTTATGGCCGAGGCGAGATAGGGGTCTCTCCGAGTTAAGCTGTAGGCGAGTTGCCATGGAGATGGGCTAATAAAGCATCAGGCAGCAGCCGGCTCTGACGCTGCTACGGTTGCAAGGAGCAGGCGGGTGGGGAGAAGGGGCAGCTGGCCCAGTGGGGATGGAGAGTGAGAACAGGGTAGCACCAGGAGGGGCAGGAGTTGGGTCTGTAGGGTTGTTGAGATGGCCCTGGGTGCTTTGAGAGAGGAAGGGGTGATGGGAGAAGAGCCCCCTTCTCCCAGCAATTTGGGATGGGAGTGTCAGCGCGGTGCTCCTCAGCAGTGGGTGGGACCAGCAGCTTTCAGGGAAGGGGTTGGACCCCTGTGCAGCCAGAGCATCTTTTGTTCTGGTCGCCTGCCCGCATCAACCACCTGTCTGCTTAGTGACTGTGAGCTGGCTGCTCCCCCTAGCAGCACGAGAGGGCCTCAAAGCCACTGTGAATGTCAGCTTGCAGAGGCCACCTCACACAGGACTGGTGCAAAGGTCTCTGCTGTGCTCAAGGTTAGCTTATGTGTGGGGAAAACAGGACCTGCTCCGTGCTGAGGAGGGTGCCTGCACCCAAGCGGTCAGGACTTTTCTAACTGCAGTTCCCTCCCTGTGCTGATGAGCCTTCAGCCTCAGAGCAGGTCTCCACCACCCAGTGGCCCGGGGAGCTGTGTGTTACTGGGGCATGTCTCCCTCAGCACGCTGCCCTTCTGCCTTTCAGCACTGGGAAGGTCACCTCTTGCCTGGCTTGGTCCTTCATCCCAGCCATTGCAACGTAAGTGCAGCCAGCTCCCTTGGATGCTGGGTGGGATGAACGGTGATGGCACGGACTTGCCTCCAAAGAGGTGGGAGTACTGGAGCCGTGCTGCACATCCCTGAGCTCTTGCTCCAGCCTGTAGCTTCAGAATGGACCCTCCTGCTTTGCTACAGTCGGGGTTAAGTCTGCAATCCCATTCAGTTCAAGGGCACTGTAGCATGGATCTAAAACTAAGCACACTTTTATTCTGGTTAGTTGAGCAGGGTGACGGGAGGGAAAGGCTTAGCTAATTATTAGCAAGATATTCCCAGGCTGCTCTACTTCCATTTTGAGAGATTACTCTTCAATAATATGGCGACAGCCATATTTTAACCCTGATCACCATAAGAAGGGTTTTGCCTCAAAGCCGTCAGCGCCTGGAGTGCACCAGAGTTCAGGTAATTGTTCCAGCAGGTAAAGGAGAGCAGGAGGGGAGGGGCGGGGGGGTAGGGAGAGAGGTTATATATTTTAAGAAGGAAATAAAAAACCTTGTGATGGAGTGATGCATTAAAAGATAATTGCTTACAGGTTTCACAAGATGTTTTTATGCCTCCTAAATTGATGGATGTATCCACAGAGACTGATGCTCTTAGTGGAGGGTTACCTTTCCTTCTGAACAAAGCAGAGATCAAGACAATTCCAGATAGCTAATTCCAGCTACCGATAACACTACCCCTACCCCCACCGAAGAAAAGGTTGTCTAATGCTGGACTTCTTGAGTTAGCTACTGCCTTCTTCCTTGGCCAAAGCCTCTCCCCACGACAGCATCCCCTGTTGTTCAAAGCCATCCCGTGCTACTGCTGAACAGCCCTTGTGTCCTTAACTCTGTCCTCGTGCTCTACCCAGATGGTAGGAGTCGTCCCCTCCCTTACGGGTCAGTTGGCTTTCAGCACTGGCTGGGATGAAGGAAGACTTCCACTGCCTCCATCCTTAACAAGGCCTCCCTTGCTGTCTCTGCAGGGCTAGCTCGGGGGGGAGCCAGCCAGCCCTTATTGTTGCAGCCAAAACATAAGGGGCACAGATCATGCAAAGCTTTGGAGACTGTCTGGTCCAGCCTCTATAATCCAGGAGGGATTTGACTGATGGAGATTTTGATTACTGCTGTGGTGCACAGGTGCCTGCTGTGCCACGGATTTGCATGAGCCGATACGGTGTGGATCAGCACGTCTGGAGGGGCAGAAAGGGTTGCAATGTGCGTGTCCCCTGACCTCCTCATTTAGGGTGTTTTCCAGGTGCTGTATCTCTTGCTCTGCTCTTAGCAACTCACTGTTTGTGTGGCTACAGCCTTGTAATTCCTTACCTTGTGCTTTCTTTCCTGTCTGACCCCAATTATGACCACTTCCCCCAACTTTGTAAGGAGAACTCGGTGTCTGGTGTGGCTACAAGGGGAGGGAATTTAATGTGATTTTTAGACTCTTGGAAAAACCTTTACAACAAAGGGTCTCACGCCCAAGACTATTTCAGGCTGCTGGCAGTGTCAGAAGAGACCTCTGAGTGGAGGAGTCAGTCTTTTTAGAAGACATCTCAGAGTGGAGTGAGATACGTTGCTCCTGGGGAAATCTGTATGGCTGTTGCTCATGGATGAACAGGCCTCGAGAGAACCATGGTTTCCACTGCCTGTGACTATTGTTAGCGCTACTTAAATCTGTAAATCTTGGAATGTTCTTCAATATGAGCCATTTAAAATCCTGAGTCATTTCTGTCTCTGGATATGCTTGTCTCACTGATTCTGTTTCGTGCCTGTTTTCATATCCAAGGCAGTTCATGCCAATAGCTGAGTCAGTTTGGAAAGGGGGAAGAGCAAGTATTAGGGCCTCTTCTGCTCTTAGTCTCCAGGCAACCAGTGTTCTTGAGTTAGCCAGGTCCTGTGTCTGGTCCCACCTCTGGGCATGGTCATCTCGGTGGTATTCTCCAATGGAATGCCACTTTCCAGTGGGAAGATGGTGGACCAGATCCTTGGGGCTTTTAGCCAAGTGAATGGATGTGCCTTGGGACTCCCTCTGAGTTCCTCACTGTTCCCTTGCCAACGCTCTTGTGTTCACAAGTATATAAATCGGGAACAGAAGATGTGCCTTGGAGGAAACTTAGATGTAAGCAGAAATACAGTGTGAATAAGTATGGCCAACTTGTGTTGGTCATGGGGCTCTTCCTTAGCTGACCATCCTTTGAGTAGGAGGTTGGACTAGATGATGTCCTGAAATCTCTTCTAATGTGAATTTTCCTGTGATCCTATGATTTTCCCCAGTTGTGGAGACCAGCAAAAAAGCTCCTCTGTTGGCAAGCACACACAGCTGTCTTCTTGAGTGATGCTTAAGATTATGGTAGGAGGAATTCAATGCAGAAACAGACTTTTTAAATGGGAACAGCCCCACACCATGTACCGGTTGCTGTCATTCGTGTATGAGCAGTCTAAGGACAATTAAAATGTGAGCTGTCCACACAAGATCTCAAAAGTAAGGTCCCTGCAGCTCAGGCAAAATATCTTTCAGAGATCGGAAAATAACAACTTGAAGGCCTGGTTGCTGATGCTTCAAAATTGTCCTGTGAGTATTTAATCTCCATCAGCTAGGGTTGGATGTGGTGCTGAAGGCTGGAGAAACTTGATTACATACGGTTTTTGGTAGCCACAGAGTTCCTGTAAGAGAGCCAAGTGTTGCAGTAACACTAAGGACTATTCCTCCTCTGGTCTAAGAGATGCCAGATTTGATTGTGGGGCACTGTGTTGGACTAAGCTCAGTTTTTGCTCAAGATGTTGGCTTTCAGATCTTGTGAGGCTCATCAGATCTTGCCTATGGCCCCTATCCAGCAGAGAAAAGTGGAACTTTACTGGTATTTGAACTGCTGCAAACAGATATAGTCTGGATACCTGGATTAGTAAAGACCATGCTTAGCTCAAAGGGAGCTGAAATTTTGCTTTTAAAGACCGTCTGTGTTTTCTTCCTATTGTCCAGAAAGAAGTCATGGTGAATGCTCCTATCTCACCGAAGTCGGGATGGCTGTGGTCTGTAGGGATAAGGTAGAACAGTGATAGCCCTTAACTTTCTCTTAGATGCAAGAACTGGGTCATTTTCCAATATCAAAATGAAGAGAACTGACAGTTAAACTGGATTTAATCACTCATGCGTTGAGGGGCCTTGCCCTGAAGTATGTTTGCATGCTATTTTAAGTATTCAAAAACAAGAGTATTTGGAGGAATTTTGGGGCGGTCAGTAACGCCTGCAGTTATGATCCTTTATCTCATCGCTCATCCTCAGCGCTGGAGGAATGGTTATGTACCTTGGAGTCACAGCTGCGGCGGAGTTTTGCAGTGCGTGGTTAACAAGGAGAGCTCTGCAGGGACAATATATTTTGAGTGCGCCTTACTGTCAGCTTTTGCCTTCCCAGCTCCGCTGTCGTGTGGCTCCGCAAAACCTCCAAAGCCCAGCCAGCTCTGCCCAGGGCATCCCGCATCCCCCTTCCTGCGGGATCCCCGCACTGCCACGCTGGAGCTGCCTACTCCTCGCTGCGTTTTAACCTCTCTTCCTCCTCCCCCCTTCTCCGCATGTGTTTTCCGCTGCGTGTTTTATTGAGATAGAAGCCGCAGCAATTCCAACTTGCGGGCCAAACTTCCCGGGATCCGGCCGGGCCTCGCAGGGAGGCGGCGGGTTGGGGGGGGGGGGGAGCTGGGGCGCAGCGTAGCCTTTGGGGTGCTGGGCACCTCCTCGCAGGGAGCACCAGCGCCTTGGGGAGCCCCCCCTCCCCTTCAACAGGTAGACCTTGGGAGCAGCCAGCCTTGCTCTGCTCATCCTCCTGCGCGGAAAGGCCGGCGGGGGCTGCGCGGGGCTGGGAGCCCGGGGCAGCGCTTGGGGTGGTGGCCCCAGCCCGGGGCAGGGAGGGCGGCAGCGCTGCGGGGGGGGGCAGCTCCGCACAAAGCGGGTGGGTAAACCCTCCTCCGGGGCGCGGAGAGGAGGAGGAGGAGGAGGAGGAGGAAGGCGGGGGGATGCTGCTTCCCTCCCTCTCTCCCTCCCTCCCTCCCTCCTTCTCTCCCTCCCTCTCCGCGGCCGGAGGAGCGCGCAGGCGGCGGCTGGCAGCGCGGCGGGCTCGGGGGCGCGCAGCCCCGCGGAGCGCTGCGGAGAGGTCTCCGGCCCCCCCCCCCCCCCCCCCCGGCCGGGGCAGCGGGAGCGGCGGTGAGTGCGTGCGGGGCGCGGCGGCTGCTCCCCCGGGGTGCCCCCCCCCCTCTCCGCTCCGCGCCTCCCCGGCGGCTGCACCGGGCGCCCAGTAACCGCCCCGCCGGGGGCTGGGGGGGCAGCGCGGACCCCCCGCCGGGGATGGGGCTCCCGGGGGCTGCGCCGCCCCCCCCGGCTATTGTCTAGGGGCCGGGGAACAATAGGGGGAGCGGCGGCCCCGCGGGGGAAGGGGGGGGGGAGGCTCTGCCCTGCTCGCATCCCCCGGGCGGGGCGGGGGGGGGGACGGGGGTGCGGTCGCGGGGTCGGAGCATCTTCACTCCCTCAGCAACTCCGGAGCGTGTTGCTCCGGAGCAGAGCGGCCGCCCGAGCCGTGCCGGGGTCCGTGTGTTGTGTCCCCGTCCGTGTGTGTGTGTGTGTGTCCCCCGGCTGGGGACCCCCGGGGCTCCAGCGCACCCGGCTGGGGAGGGGGGAGAGGTGTAAGCGGCTCGGATGGAAATGTCTGGCCGAGGGCAAGAGTGAGCCCCGTGCCTAGAGCCGGCCGGTGGATGCAGGGGAAGGGCTGAGCGGGGAGAAGGGTGTAGTAAAGCAAAGTCAAATTTCCCCCTGAATCCTGCAGCCAGGCCTAATGGGCACTGATGCTGTGTCGGGCTGGGGAGGAAAGGGGGGAGTCTGGGGGGCTGCGGTCTCTGAGGCTGGTATGGGAGGAAAGGGAAAAGAGCTCCAGATCTTTCCTCCTCCCCCCGGAGTTACTAGGACTGAGATATGGATCATTAAAAAGGAGTAGCGTAATGCAATTAAGCATTAGACAGTCCCCACTGCAACATTTATCCATTGTTCCTCGCTCTGCCTTCTGCCAGAGCAATTCTTGTCTGGACAAGAGAAGTATAATTGAACAAATAGTTCATTTCCCTGGCCAATTGCATCCGTAGTCTCTCCCCTGAATCTTCTGCTGAGTGGCTGCAAACACAGCAGCGTCCTCAGACAGAAACAGAGAACCGGGACCCTCTGGTGAGACTCCCGCTGCCGTGGGCTGCCCGGCCAGAGCAGCTCTGAGTGGCCGCTCACCTGAGTTGTTCTGACAGCAGCAGCAGAGCAGGTTTGCTCCCTCACCTCTTGGTCCTCTTAGCTTCCTTGTGGGGAGTGGGAAGAAGAAAAATAACAGGTGGTGAGGCAGGTCCAGCCTACAGCTAGAAGATACTACGTGTGGTTCAGGCAAGTGCTCTCCTTTCCGTAGTCTGTCTCTTAACTTTGGCTTTGCCCTGGAGGATAAAGGATTTCAGGCTGGTTTGAGGTGATGCTGTTGCGGTGGAGTTTGCCAGCCTGCCCTTCAGCCTGTGCCTGGGGTGGTGGGTGCCCTGCAGCACGCACACACGCACGCACAGAGGCAGGAGTGCACGAACCCAATGCTCTTGCTCTTTTCCGAGAGCTGGGAGCAGCTGAAAGGGTTGCGGCTACACCTGGGCCCCTTGGTACATGCCTGGCTGGAGGCTGTGTCCTTTTGCCTGGAATCGCCTCCCGGTTCGCAGCACACAGCAGAGCTCAGCGCATGGGGACGCACAGATGCATTGTCTGCACCGCTGTGAGACATGCTCTGCACTGGGAGGCTGCCGCTTTTCCTCGCTTCTGGAGCTTCTTATCGCAAGTCTGCATCACGCAGCTTTCCTCCTTCTGTTCCTTCTCCTTTCCTCTTTCTTTGTCTGTAGACTGCCGCCTGTCCCGCTTCACTCTCAGCTTCTCCTTCATCTTCTCCTGCTTAATCCATTCCTTCACCTCAGTTTCTTTTTCTCTAAGTAGACCCTGTCCTCTTCAGCCTGCTTCTCAACACTGGAGAAGCAGCCCAACCCCTCATCTCAGTAGGAGTATTCCTGCCAACTGTTTACAAAAAGTAGCACAATACCCAGGCTGAATGCTGACATAATTACATACTCAGCCAGAGAGTGTAGTAAATAATCCTGCCTTTCAAGCTTTTGCCCAGTGGTGAGTCTTTTGCCATCTCCTTTGCCCGTGGGCTAAATGTATTATACTTGGCTTGCATTTACTTGCATTCTGGAAACACTAAGGCAGCGCAGCGCACAGCTGTATGGGATCAGAGGGGATGTACGCTGATGGCTTGCGCCATGTACACTTACCGTGCCTGTACGCACCGTGTGTCTCATACGCATCACACGGCTCTGCTCCTGGGTTCGGGCTCTGACAGCCGGGCTTGGCAAGTGCAAGGGCTGCCAGGGAAGGAACAATTGCGGAGGTGTGGATATTGTGCCACCCGTGAAGGAGAGATGGCTGTGGGGTGAAGGTCAAGAGTGCCAGCAAGATGTGCAGGGCTTGGCTAGCCATGCTTGCGTTGGTTAGGGTGCTAGCTAGTTTTCCAGGGATTTGTGTGTACATAGGATTGCAAACTGTGGGCACTGTCAGCATGGTTGTATTTCCAGTTGTGCTTGTGAGCCTGAGTCTGTCTGCAGTTGCTTTGGTTGTGAGTCAATCTGTCTGCAGTTGCAGTAGCTGTGAATCAGTGTCTGCCTGTAATTATGTGGGTGAATCAGTGTTGGCTTGTTACACTTTGAGTGCAAACGGTTTCCCATAGTGGTTGTAGGTGTGAATCACTCTACAGTCCCTCTGGATGTGTTTTTGAGTAGAGATGCAATACTGGGATTAATTTTGTTTTGATGAGGAAAAACAGTCGAGCGGCTTCTCGTTTTGAAAAATTAAAGCTGGGTTGGGAGTTGGGCACAGAGCTTGCTTCTCCGTTACCAGCTTTCTACAGAAGAGATCCACTTCAAAGCTTGCTCCCCTTGATCCAAACCTGTAATTTCTTTGTCTTGTGCCTTTGGTTTCGAGTGTCTTCTTCTGCTGGCATCTCTCGCAGAGCTGCAGACAACGCATTCAGTAACCATCACGTGTGCCTCGTGCCTTATGTGTGTGGCAGATTCATGGGAAGGTTGTTTATGGCTTGTGCAGTGTGTGTGTTTGTGGGGACCAGCCAATGTGTGCCTCTCGGGTAGGGAAGCACAAACATTTTCACGCTTGTGAGTTGAAGACTGCGTGGTTCCTCTGCCATGTGCCTCTTGCTGTGAGCCGGTGCCGTTTCTCTAAGTAGATGGTAAACAGCAAGTTTGATTCAGGTAGGTGGAGGTACTGCTGCCTGTTTCTTGTTCTCCAGTTCCTATAAAACGCTGTAGTAGCTTCTGGCCTTCAGCAGCATCTAAACAAAAGCAGCGCTAAACTGAGAGGCAAGTCGGAGAAATCTGGGCTCTCTGAGCTGGTGGAAGCAGAGCAGTCCCTTCAGTCCAGACTAACAAACTGAGCCTTCCCCTGCGCTGGCTGGTGCAGGTCTAGAGCGCGATGCTGGCAGGGCTGGACTGCTTCCAGTACGCACTGGTGCGGGGGTCTCTGCCTGCGCTGTGCAGTGCACGCATCCATCCCAGTTAGCTCAGTTCAGAACAAAGGGATGCAGTAGGACAAGGGTCTTGTGAAACACCACGGTACCTTATCCCATCATTTCCAGGCTTCCAGATGAACCATGTCTGCTCGTTGCTGGCCCTGCCCTCAAAATAAAAGGGTGGTTTTATTCCAAGGGACCCTCCTTTTAAGCTGAAGTGATTGAGAACTGAAGCAAAGCCTCCCCAACAGGAACACAGGGCAGCATGTGCATTGCCTGCATTTATTGCTGCTGCTGCTGCTGCACTGAGCGCTTGCTGCCTGCCTGTCTCTGCAGAGAGAGCTTGGAGCTTTACCTGAAGAAGTGCTAGAAGAGGCTGGTGTGCTTGTGGAGGGCTGGGGATGGTTGGGCAGAGCACAGCCTATACAGTTTGGACTATTTTGGAATCCTTGAGAGGTGTTGGAGGGACCTCTCCTGATGCCTGGGACCTGTTTTGCAGAGGCTCCAGTTCAAGGAGGAAGGGCTTTAAAGAGCTTCTTCTGCTGTGCAAGTGCACCTGACTTTGGGGGTAAATATGCAGGTGTTGTGAGGTCACCTATAGTGCTGTGCTTGCCTGTGCTACTGTGCAGGTGTGGTGGATGTGCTTGGCAACCCCCAGGTCTGCATCACCCTCTTCTCCCTCCGTGGAAGTGCTTGTATCTGGGCTTTTGGACTGCGGCTGCCTCGACTTCCCAGTCTGTTTTCCAGCTGGTTTCCCAGCATCAGCCTCTCATTGCGCACCCCTCCCCGAGATACCTGACTTGGCAAAGACGTGGAGCAGGTGCAGGTCCTGCGGGCTGGGGGCTGAGTGGGAGCTGGAAGTGCTCAGCACTCCTTCAGCCAGTGCCACTGGTGTAGGTGCCTGGCATGGGGCCACGCTGACCTAATGACACTGCAGGTACACACCTCGGGGCACAGTGATGAGGCAAATGCATCCTTGGGGCTGCTTCGTGAATGCTGCCTGCATGATGCGACTATTGCTAGGGGAATCAGATTGTTCCCTTGGCTGTGCGTGTTCCAAGGAGGCATTAATTTGGGAGAGAGACTGATGTGACTCTCACAAATGTACCCAGGTGGGTTTATGGGCCTCGCTCTTACCTCTCTGATGCTTGCAGTCTCCCCCTCTCCAGGCTGTTCTCTCAGATTTTTTTGCAAGCTTTACCTTTCAGTCTCCACCTCCAGAGCTCTATCTGTCTTTCCCTTGTCAGCAGTAAGGCTGTGCTAATCACTTTTTCCTAGGAAGGCATTTCAGAATATTTAATGGTTTCTAGAATAGGGATTTCTGAAAAGATCAGGCTCAGTATGCCAAGTCAGGAGATACCCAATGTTAGCATAGTTACTAGGGTACCTTGCTGATCTGGAAGGAATCAGCGGTTTTTTGGTTCCCAAACCCACCTCAGTAGGAGCAGGGGCTGGAGCATGTTGCTGTCTTGGGGAGAAGGAAGCTTTTGCAATTCCTCATTCCAAAACTGCACATCCAACAAGAAGGCTGTATTTCTCAGGAGTGTTGTTATGCTATGATGCTCTGGAGATTGGACAGACTGCATATGTTGGAGAGGAGTCAGTATGTTTATGATGCCTTTAGGTATGTGGTTATAAAGAGACCTGCCAAAATCCAGGGTGCACAGAACTGTAAACTTCAAGTATTGCTGGATTCCAGCTGCAAAGTGTTAGCAGGGCTCCTTAGAAAATCTGCGTTTGATTCAGCTGTGGAGGTTACCAGCAACTACAGAATTAGTGATGAATGCATTTGCTAACTGTGCCATTAAGAAATGAGCAATGGACAGATGGAGGAAGGAAGCGCAGAGCTGCTTTGAACATGTACCACCCCTATAGGCTCCATCTCGCGTGGGCATAGACGAGAACCAGCAGCTATAGGGTGATGTTCTTCAACTTAAGTGAAAGAAGAGTCAGTCTAAGGAGTTGTACCACACTTGTCTGAGCTTAGAAGTCTTTGCATTCTTCTTTCTTCTTCACAGATACTATGCAGCTTCCCTTCAGCTCCACCTAGTAAGACATTTTGGGTTTTTTTCTTTTTTGAGACCATTACCATACAATTAACATTCCTAAACTCGCAATCAGTTTCGTGCAGTTAAGTGCATGTTGCCTGCATCCTCCCTCCCTGCAGGGATCTCAGATCGAGATGTTGACTGTTTCAGAGCCCTCCTGAGTGGGAAGTGACAGCTGAATAGCATTTTGTTTAAGCACCTCTGCAAGGACAGCACCAGTTTGGGCTGGAGGAGCCCCAGTGTTGCTTTTCCTGAGACACGCTCATGGGTGTTTCCGTTCTTTTCCATTGCTTGAGATGGTGCTGAGCGCCAGGGGACCCCTTCCCGCTGCTCTGCTGCAAGCAGTAACTGCCATGAGGCAGGCAGTCTTCTCCAAGAGTGACTCTTTTTGTGCTAAAATCTGAGGAGCTCAGTTGCTGGGCTGTTGAAACCAGGACTGGTTTTACAAACCTGCCAGGCCAGATACCTTATTAGAGAGGCTGTGTGGCCAGTAGCTATTTGGCTTATAAAGCACTTGCAACAGCTGAGATTTTTGTGTGTTTCTGAGGTTGGTGCTGGGCCTGGGTAGCAAGAGCCCCAGGAAAGGGGAGAGGTGATGCTGAGAGCTGCTGTGCCATGGGGACCACACTAGGCTTTGGCTATGGGGAGCTTTGGAAGATCCCTTAAACTGTATGAAGGGTGAAACCTCCTCCTCTGCAAAAGACTCCTTGCATCCTCCAGAGATATGTTTCCTGCTCGGCAGTGGGGTGATGAGCACCAGCGCTGGAAGGGGCTTACTCCTTCTGCTGCTCCCCCAGAACTGCCTGACCAGCCCTGGCTCAGTGTCACAAGGCTACCAGGGTTCATCACCGACAGTTAAAGACTGTGTTAAATGGGAATGTCAACCACAATCCTCAGGACCAGGTCTTCTTCTCAATCCATCTCTATGTGTAAATGAGCCAAAGAGCAAGGAAGATGCTGTGCAGCCTCTTCTATCCAGCTCCCCAGGAAAAATACGATACGAGAACCAAAGGAAAGTGGTAGAAAACAGTGCCAAGCTATTTTGCATGCTGTGTTGTCCTTCCTGAGTCTGTAAGTGCAGCCATAGCAAACCAGCCATCCATGTACTCTCACCCCATTTTGGGGGCATTCTCTGTGCCAGCAAACTGAGCTGTGGCTGGCAAAGTAATCACTTGGGCCAGTAGTGAAAATAGATTTTTTCTCCAAGTGCAGGTATATAGAACTGGTTCTCATGCTTAAAATGAGACTTAAGCGTGTATCTAACTTTATTCAAGAAGCCCTGTTATCCTCGGCGAGCACCTTCAACAGAACTATCCAAAGTAAAACACTAGCCCTTCATCTCCATATAATATTGAAGGAAAACTGTATGAACAAAGCTTGGTGGAAATGCAGTTGTTTAGAGCTTCTTGGCACAGACAGGCATAGCTTACACACAGCTACATGGGCGGTGTAAGTGCTCCTGGCTTTTGTCGCTGGTCCCGACCCTATCTCTTTCTGAATTACCTTGCTGCCCCATTTTCTAGTCCTCTAGCTGCTCTGTTCCACCTGTGGTGTATAATCTCCCCAGCCCATCTAATAAAGATGGTCTGAAATGTTCTAGAGGAGTCAGAATAGTCCCTGCAGAGGCGGGAGGCACCTGCTGCAAAAACAAAGGGTCCTCGTTTGTGTGGGTATCCCTGGTCAAAAACTGCTGGCAGTGCAAATTCTGCCAAAACAAACCATTTATTGAAATCAGCAGTTGAATGGAAAAGTGTTGATTTCAATGAAATTTTTCAATGGTGGTGTGAGGAGGGGAGAGGGAAGCCAGCAATTTTTTTTTTTCCTTTTGACTAGTGTTTGAAATTGCCTTAGGAAAAAAAAAAAATCAATTAAATCCTGTTGTATAATTTGCAAGTTTAAGTGAAATGAAAGGGAAAAGTTGAAAGGAAATCTGTTGAGGAGCTGCTAATTGAAGGAGTTTTGAATTTGCCTTGTAAGAAACATCAACATTTTAGCTGTCCTTGTTGTGATTTGGAACGAGTCTCCCCTAACTGTTGGAATTTCCCACAGAACAGATGTTCAGCCTCTTAATTTGTGCTTCGTCAGCAAATACTTGAATTTCCAAGACTGCATGTCCCTTCTCAGCTGGAGGGTGGCAGGAGCCGGGGGAGCCACCCCGAATCAGGGCTTGTCTCCCCCGAGGTGTAGGTGTGCCCTTGCCAGAAGGCTCCTGCAGCCTCCGGTAAGTGTGTGCTCCTTTGGTGTGAAGGCTGCACTTCCCTGGGCAGCATCCTGATTAAATAAGGCCCGAGCACACTGGCGGATGCTCACATGCACAGTAATTAATCCGTGCGCTGATATTTGCAAGGATTTTGAGTGATGGGGAGGAAGATAAAAGTAAGACGTCTGAGGTACGCTCTGTGCAAGGCAATGCTGGGGCTCAACGCTGTTCCTTTTTTTCCTGTGCCTGCCATTAGTGAATATCTTGCCAGAACAAAAGCTGAGGTGGGTGGATGAGGACTTGTAGTGTCTGGCTCTTACCTTCTGCCTGCGTGGCAGCTCACGTCCTCCCAGAGCTGAACTGAGCTAAAAAGCAAGGATCGGGCACAGTATCTAGGAAGGCTGGAGGGTCAAAGTGGTGTGGGGTGACCAGGAGCAGATAAATGCAGAATTGTGGTGTAACACACGACCCAGGCAGGCCTTGTGCCCCGTCTCCTCCTCCAGCCAGCTGTGGCAGGGCTAGCCAGGTCCACGTCACTACACACCCCATACACATCCTCTCCAGGCGTTTCCACTCTGCGTGGCTGAGCTCCCTGCTCTCTCTGCGTGGTATTTCTGTTGGGGGTTCCCATCTCCAACGTCTGTGTGCAGAAACCCCTGCTCCTTGGTAGCACTTGCATCGCTCACCTGCCCCCTTCACCCTGGGGCACCCTCCCCTCGCTGAGAAATGCTGTTCAGGTGGTGGGGTTTGGCTTTCAACCCAGCATCTCCTTCAGCGCTGAAAGGAGCTGCCTGAGGCTCTGCAGTGTTGGTGCCTACTGAGTGGGGAAATCCAGAGGTCAGATTGGGCTGGCAACAACATCTTGCCCTGGTTTCTACAGGCTGTGATTGAAGTGAGCCTTCACTGACGTCTTTGGGGGCTCACACTGGCCGGTTGTGCCTGGCTGCCACAGTGCTGAGCCTCTGCTGGGCTGAATCCTGTGTATGCCAGACGTGAGGTGTGCTGGGGAGACGTCACGACAAGCTGTATTTATACAGGCTGTTGCTTGGCAGTGCTGTTCCAAGGTGCATCAACATAATGAGATACATAAAAGGGGAAGGCAGTTAAATGTGCAATAACATCACAATAAAAGTAAAACTGAGCATTAATGAAAAATCTGAGCACACTAAGTGCAATACAGTTGAACACTCCCACTACCTTGGGCCTCGGTGCCCAAACTTAATAATTTTTGGCAGTGTCATTACCAGAATTAAATGAGGGCCTAACTATCCAGTAAAAGATGTTTGGAAAAAATGGGTGTTGGGACTTTGCAAGTGGTTCTGCTGTGTGGGCATCCCCAAGGCAGCACAGGTAGCAGGGGATCTGAGACTGCTGCACGGGGAGGGCGGTGCCTGGGAATATTTGGTGAGGAGGAGGAGGAAGCGATGGGTGGAAGAAGAACCGGTGTGGTCATTTTGGAATTGGAGCGCTTGCTGCCAGGTGCTGAAGCAACGGGGGAGCTGCTGGATGTGCTGTGAAGATGGGATGAGGGTTTGTATGTGTGTGTATGGGCTTGGCTCTGACCCCATGCTGTGACTTCCCCAGGGCCAGCAGTGCTGCAAGGGATGCTGCTGCCTTTGGTCCCTGGGGGCGTCTCTGGGACTTCACATACAGGACCCCAGAAATACTGACTGCTGGCTAACACGGATGAACTGCCAGGAAAAACTGAACTAAGCAGATTGCTTTCCTCCTAGTAAATATAATCTCTTTTCTCTTCTCTCCTTCCCCTCTGTGCCTACCCTGGCAGGTTTTGGAGGCTTGCTTGCCAGTCGCTGCGTGCTGACGCCATGGCGCTGAGGCTCCCCGGAATGGGGTTGCTCTCCCTCGTTAGCCTTGGAGTCCTAGTCCTGGTTTTGGCTCTCCCTGCTGATGCTGGGTAAGGTGGTGAGCGCTGAGGCTGTTGGCCAAGGCTGCCGTCCTCTTGCTGTGCTTAAATGTCCCGGGGCCAGTACCTGTGTGAAGTAGTCCAGGGCAAAGCACTAAAAAATGTCTCTGCTGTGTTTGACTCTCCCCTTGCCCATGTCCCCACGGCTTTCACCCAGGGACTGTTCAGTCCCTCGTGGCTGAGCTGACTGATTACATTACCATTTTTTGAGGTGCTCTCAGTAAGGACAGTTGTCAGCATTTTTTGCAACAAAACCACTTTTCAAATTTGGCCGCTGCACAATTCACTCTGAGCAAGGACTTGGCTTGGATGAGTTATTAACCTGGAAGAGAGACTCCCCTACACTTTAATTTTTTAATACTCTTTTAAAGAAAAGAAAATGAAACTGCTTCAGCTGTTTGTTTATGGTATAATGGCCAGCCCTGGCTGGGCATGCTGCTTGCCCTCTGCCTGGGTTGGTGTCCCTGGGCGTGCAAGCTCCGGCTGTCCCGGCACAGAGTGCACTGCCACCAGCCCTGCCTTCCCAGCCCCTGGGAGCTGTCGGGAGAAGATGAAAGCCTGTTAGTCCGTGACAGGCTCTGTAGCCATCCTCTGCATCCCGTCGGAGCCTCTGTGGAGGCTCGGTCAGCTCGGAGAGCCCTTCGTGGAAGGGAGGCAGAAACACCCCCAGCGCAGCCTGCCAGCGGCGGGGAGGGAAGAGCCCTGCCCAGAGGGAGAGGAATGCAAATAATACATGACTGCTATAAAAAATTTAGAAAAGCCTTTGGAGTGCCAGGTATGGACACTGAAATGCTGTCTGCTGAGTTACAAGTCCGGCAGTGATCAAGGGTTTTCATGCATGAAAAAATGTCAGTGCCGCCCCTCCTCCTTCCCTCGCGCACCCCCCTGTGTGCAGCCGCTTGCCCAGCTGCACATCCTGCCCTGTCCTGCCCACGCTGCTTCACCTGCTTGGATCTAACTTTGGTATAAGCAAATGCATCCCGAGCTGACCCTCATAGCGACGTAGCAGAGGCAGAGGCAGCCCCAGGTGCTGGCTTCTTGCCTTCCCCCCAGGCTGGAGGGGCTGGCTCCCCATCCCCACGCTGTGGGGTGTCAGCAGCCCCTGTGCCCGCAGCCCTGCCTCTGCCTTCCCCACCGCTGCTGTTTTGCTTCCCATCACGTTTTCACTGATGCCGCTGCTCCCTCGCTGCCATGTGGCTATCGCTCTGGTCCACGGGAGGATTTGTTTCCTAAATTGCATACAAGGGCACCCTTGTTCGGAGGTTAGTGTGCCGATGTGGCAGCCAGCTCTCCAGAGAGCATGTGCACAGGGACTGGTGACGAGGTAATGACTTTTCCTCAAGCCTATCCTAATTAAATTCGCTGTAAACCTCTGTCTTCCCTGCCTAAAGGCTTTAATTATTTTAAAACCATGATACCTCTTTGCAGTTCCTTAGAGTTCTTCACTGGGGCTTTGAGAGATAAATGAGACCTGTTTTTATGCCTTGCTAAAGGGCAGCTTTAGCTTTATGTTAAGGTTAGGTGAGCCGGCCCAGACCTGGGCTGGACTGGGGAATTAGCCCAAATCAGGTGCCAGGCAGAGGTGCTGCTGGCTCTCCCCTGCCTGCCCCTTTCTCTCGCCTCGCCTGCACTGCTTTTCCCCCAGCGCCTCCCGAGTGAATCCCACGCTGCTCACATTGAAGTCGACACCTCAAATGTCAGGCTGAGTAAAACGGCTTTGAAATTTGTAAACTAATTTTTCCCATCACCGCTGAGCCTCCACCAGGAGTTCCTTCACAAAAATCTGTCCTCTCACTCTTTATATTACCGGTAATTTTTAAAGATAGCTTATAAAACATTAATGAATGAGCTTTCATGAGCATGCTAGCTATTCATAAGTTATAGATGGTTATATACCCATCAGCAGACACTGGTACAGATTGCTTTTAACCATGACATCTATTGAAAGCTGGTACAATTGAAACCTCGCTAATTACAGTAAGCGTTTGTTAAATTCCTCAAAATTCTACTTACCTGCAGGGAGTTCAGCTATTTCAAATATTTCAAGTCCAGATGAAAAGCCAAAACCAATGTTTTGATTTGAATGGGAAGTCTTGAAGGCTGCGATGCAGTCTGTAATACTGGTTTGACATTTCAGATCTGACAGGTTGCATTAGGGCTGGGACAGGTGTTTTCCCAACCATACCCTATGGGAACTGCAGTTTAAGCACTTTATTACCCTTGTTGGGCTCTTGCAGGCTGAACTTCCCGGCTTGACCATTTCTCCCATGATAGCAGGTATTGGTTTGCTTAAAATCAGAGGCCAAGCGGCCTTGCGAGATGTGGGATCCGATCCCTGAAGAAGCAAACCTCAAGCACTTGAAATGCAATTTCCCCGAGTGTTTGGTCATTGATGCCGACGCAAATTAATGTAAAAATTGCCCAAAACGGAATATTTTAATTAGCTGCAGCATGCTGAATAGTATTGATTCAGCCTGACTCTAAAAATACCCATACCCTGCTCTCAATTTTTCCTCTTTTGCTAGAAAATACTTTTTCCTCCTCTTTCATCTTACAGAAGCTGGGGTTTCTGTTAGGAGAACATTTTGATAGAAAACTCCAAGCCAGCTCTGCTACTTGTCACCCTACTGACCCTTCACAGGGTATTTACAAATGGAGCAGTAGTGTCAGGAGTAACTAGTCTAACCAGAGGTAATGCAGCAGGATTAAGCTTTGAACTCCTCAAATGGTAGTCTTCTTTCTGTTTTTTTTTCCCTCAATTGCTTCTTGATGCGTGCTTAAACCAGTGGCTGCACACATCAACTGGAGCAAGAGAAAATGAGGCTGGGAAGGAAAAGGAAAGGGGCAGAAGTGTTAGCAACAATTTAAGGGCTTCTCTTCCCCCAGCTGTGGGGAGTGGGACCCTGCCTCAGAGGGTCATAGGTGCCCTCCCTGGTAACTGTACCCACGTCTTGCACCACCAGTGTCTCTCTAGTTTGCTGCATTCATGGTCTTCACCCAGGCAGTGGTCCCCAGGCACTTATCTCTGGTCAGTGGCACTGGGCTGATTTGCCAGTCAGGGCTGCCCCGCTCCCGAGGGGTTCCTGGTGCTGCTGCTGAGGATCCTTCTGCTCCAGCAGCCTGTTCTCCCCCTGCCTGTCCGTGCCTCTTAATCTTTTTTTGGCCTCATTGGTGTCTCTTTTATTTCCTCTTCCATCTTTGTTGCAATCTCTGCATCTATAGATTTTTCTTTTGGTTTTTCTGTTACTTAATCTTCTGCCTTTCCATTTGTTTTGGTCCTAACAGCTATTTCTGCTGGGGAAAGCTGCGCTTGGAGCCACAGCACCAGTGCTCTGTGTTGTCTGAAATCTCTTTTAGAGCCAGACAGTTTCAGAAGGTTTCGCAGGCTCCTTTTCTGTTGATTGAAAGGGAGACGCAAAATGCAAATGTATTATTTGAGCCCCTTGGGCTTGCAAAACTGCATTGAAGATTTTGTTTGGTGAGATTAGCTTTGTTTGAGAAATTTACTACTTATTTTATTCCACCTGGGGCAAAAAATGACCTGAGGAAATCATCTTATTTGGGGGCTTCCAGGCGTCTAGCATTGAGCAGAGATAGGAACGTGAAAACTCATTTGATTTTATAAACAGGGAAAGTTCAACAAACCGCAGAAATGGTTCACAAAGAGTTTTAATGATGGACTTGGGCTTCAAGCCTGCTCTACTGAATTCCTACTTTTCTGCCTCTCTTCCCTCTTCCCAGGAGCAGAGAATTTGGACATGGCTTGATATGGTAAACAGCTGGCATCACTTCTTCCCTGCTGCCTATAAGGAGATACTGGCACTTGAGTAACTGAAGCTCCCACAGCCTCTGTTCATAAAATGCCCTTTCTTAGGGGCAGGTGGGGGATGCTGGGGTAGGAGAAGGCTCCTTAAAAAGCTACTCATGGTGCCCCTGGCCCTGAGCATGGAAAGGTGGGGAGGGGGCAGCAGGAATGCCTCAACTTCCATGACAAGGGGTGTGGTGGAAGAGGCCAGAGGGGGGTTGATCTGAGATGCCCTGTGGGGAGTCCTGCAAGCACATCACCTTATCAACAGGCATGGCCCATCCTGCAGTTCAGGGGCCACTGCAGCACAGGCTGAAAAATGAACCCACATCCCTTCGTTTCCAATAACTGTTCAGAGCATGTAAAGAGTAGGTTTCTCTTCTGATGACGTTTTTTCCTCTTTTTGACCCCGCCTGCCAGGCTTTCTCAGAAGCATGTTTCAGACGTCGTGGATGACAGCAAAGATAACATCACCATTTTCACCCGCATCCTGGACAGGCTGTTGGATGGATATGACAACCGCCTGAGACCTGGACTTGGAGGTCAGTTGGTTGGAGAGATGATGTTTTCCACAGCTGTGTAGCTTTAGAAATGAGAGGCTGCATGGATGACTTATTAATAAGTCTGGTGCTGTCAGAAGGAGAGTGTGGTTCAGTGCCAGTCAGTCTGCTGCTGGTTTCCCCATTTTGAGTCTATGTTACCTGGTTTGATATTTTGTGAGATCAGAGGTGCAAGTCTCTGACTGCTGTGGTCTTCTATGACATTACATGGATAGGCCTGTAGATGGAGCAAATATGATTAAACTTATTTCTTCTCCTTTTGTGGGCATCACCATTTCAGGAATGATGATACTACCAGTTTGCAGGACCTTCAACTTGTGTTGGCATTGCTTTTTAGTCAGTGGGCTTTGCTATAGAGCCTTTATCTCGCCATCTTCTCTGTTATTTCCTCTGTAGCTGCCACCTGGCAAGCTCTACTCAGCGTGCTGGTCTGGACACCGGGCAGCCAGCCAGGCTGTGCTGCCTCCTGAGCTGTTTTTAACACAGCTGCCGTTATAGCTACTGCTGCTGAGTTTCTCTCCAAGCACCTACAGATGTTTAAGGTGCTTTAGAAAGCAAAACCACGGTAGTCACCTTCCCTCCCAACGCTTATCGCGTGATGTAAGGAGGCAGAAACAACGGGGAGGTGTGTGGGGAAGACAGACGTGAGCTGTCTTGGTGAGATGAGGGATGAGATGAGTGATGTGTGGTTTCTTGATGTGCTGTTGCCAAGGGGCATTGCTGTGGCAGAGAAGATGACCCCTCTCAGGGGCCACAAGGGCTGCTGAGGTGATGTCCCTGCACTGCTCTGAGCTCTCCTGCTCGGCTGCAAAGGTGTGCTGCCGGACCACGATTCCTACCCAAAACTGGAGTCGCCGTGTGCTCCCCCGTTCCCTGAAGGTCCCACTGCCAAGAGAGGTTGGGAACGAGCTTTCCTGAGCTCTTGCATGCTGATGGGGCTCCAGTGCTATAGTGCTAGCCTGGAATTGCACTCTGTGTTCCTCAAAGCAGCCTTGTTGTCTCTTCCCAGCCCCATGTCCACCTCTGTGCCATGGCCTTCTGCCTTGCACCTGTCCAGGAGTACTCTGATCCCAAGCAGAGACCATGCAAAATCTGGGGAAGAAGGGTTTCTCCAGTGAGCATCCTCACCTCTGATGGGCTGCCATGCTGCAGGACCCAGACAGGAGAGGGTTACTGTGTCTGCATAAGCCATCCATCAGTTTTATTGCTTTTGTTGCTTGTTTCTTTCCCCCAGAATTAACTGTGGTCCCACTAATAGCTTTTCTTCCTCAAGTCTCCCCGATGGCTGTATTGATTTAACTGAAACGAGTTCTGAAAGGGGACTGAGGGGGCATTTATGTTCACCGTAGGCTCGGTTGCAGACAACCCTGTGTGAAGTATTAACAAGAGGACTCCCAGGAGCCCCTTGCTGGGGAAGTTAAAACCTTTCTTGGAACATCTCTGCTCTGTTGCTTTAGATCCTTTAATAACGTACTTAACATAATAAATTGCCTTTGCCTGAACCAGACTTGCATGTTTAAATAGTGCTTTCACCTCTGATTTCCCCTCTTGGAGCACTCTTGTGGACCCAGATGGGAGGTTTTGACAAGGGCTACAGGTTTTGGGGGCTCATGGCTGGCGATGAGTTATCCTCCATGTGTGTATGTGTGTATGGGGCAGCCCGCTGAGCCAGGCTCTTCTCACTTTTAGCTAGATCTGTTTTCCCCAAGTCTAGGCTTTTATTTCTTGGAGGTCTGTCAGGGCTGCTATCAGTAAGAGCATTAGAGGGGAAGACCTTTCCCACTGCTGCTGGTGGCCAGAGAAGCAGAAATGGTCCTGCTGCAGACTCCGGACTTAGGGGTTAATCAAATAGCCTGGGGTGATAGTCAGCACGAGAGGGGCTCCTGCTGTCCAAGGTTATGTGAGATCTGTGAAGGGGATTGCTTTGCTTCAAGATAGCAGCTGTGCTGCTGGGTGATTTCAGTGACTTAGAAGGTACGTTGGTTTTCCTGTGGGACAGCACTGGGCATTCCCTGTTAACCCTGCACTGGCTCGCCCCGTTTCCCTTGGGAATATCTTCCACGTGCTCTTCTGAAGATGTCAGGTGAGAGCATCCATTAGCACCATGCAGGCCTGCTTTGGTGTCCATGGAAAGGGCAGACGGGGTGGGATTGTGCCCATGTGCAGGAAAGATGGATTGGCCTAGATTGTGAGTAACCGGGAAGCAGGACACACAGGCTCCCTTCTTGGCCTTGGTTTCCCTGCTCTGTAGGAGATGGAGCCCCCTGAAAACGCTGGGTTGGGATCCAAGTGGGGTGCAGGGCTGCAGCACCTCTCAGGGCTGTGCAGTACTGCGTGTGCCCGGGTGCCTGTCCCCCACGTTCGGCAGAGCCGTTTCCTTGTGTGCCAGGAACCGAGCAATGTTTGTTTAGGCTTTGGGAAGAGAGTCTGTGTAAGCAACAGAGTGTTGATGTGGCGACTTCTCCCCTCAAGATAGCCTCTTTGTATTTATTTTCTTATCCCCTCTGTTTTCACCATCTGCTGCCACCCACTCTAATAGCTCCCATGCCAGAGCTCCTCTTCCTACCAGGATGCTGCAGACACAAACTGAAGCAAACCAGTGCTGAGAGGCTTGGGAGTGCCTGGCACTGCAGAGCCAGGCTCCAGGCAGGGGTGGTCCTGTGCTTTCCTGCTGCTCCTGCTCCCAGGAGGTGGCCCAGGACATCCTTACCAGCAGTGTTGACAGCTAGTAGAGGTTTGGGAGCATACTCCAGGCTAGCTCAGAAGAGGAAAGGTGGCTGTCAGCTGTCAGACTCCTCCTTCTGCAGGAACACCCTGTAGCACTGGGGACACGACCACTGGTGTCACAAAGAAGTCTTCCGTGGCTTGTAGGAGGTTTCTCCCTGTCTCTGCCAGGTGAACTGGGGCTGGCTTGCTCTTAAGGACAGAGATGAGTCTTTTGTTTGGCCCCATGACCGCTGAAATACAGTCTGGGCTAGGGGAAGGGGTAGCTGCATAAACAGATCATGTTACAGGACTCAGGGTGGGAGAGGAGAGGAAGGAACTGTCAGCAGATAACCTGTGTTTCCCTTGGGAAAACACAGGGCAGATTGGTTATTAAGTCAGAAGAGAACCCCAAGGGGATGGAGACATCTGTTGTCATGGCCAACCTTGTAGGATAAGAAAATCTCCTGCTGGGAGAGTTTCTATGGACAGTGCTGGCCTCCACTCCTGGTTTGGAGCTGTGCAATCATGCAGATCCTCTGCCCAGCCCTGCGGGGGCTGTGGTGAGGGGCATCTATTTATAGCTCTCAAATTCTCTTTGCTGGGGCTCCCTGTAGAGCTGCTACATGGAGAGGCCTCAGCTTTGACCCTGGAGCTTCCCTTGCTTGAGAGAGTAGGAGAGAGGAGATGTGGCCAGGAGAAAGAGGTAGAACTGGCTGACAAAGGGAGAGACATCGTATACCCAAAAAGAAGAGATGCTCAAGGAGTGGGATGTGAGCAATGGGAACATGAGCGATCCTCCAGGAATGAGTGATGCACAAAAATACCCACATAGCCTTGTGCTGCTTACTGTGAAGAGCGATTGAAGTTCTGTCATTCTGACACGGCCAGTGTGATGCCCAGCAGTTCCCATGAGAGGGGATGTGGTGGTTGGGTTGTTTGAGGTTCAGTGATGAAGCGTTGTGCTGCAGCTGAAACACAGCCATCTTGGGAATGCCTGGGAAGGGGCAGGAGGGCAGGTTTCCAGACTTGCCTCAGCCTTTTCCTTCCTTACAGCCTTGAGAATCATTTTAACATGCTTTGGCAATACAAAGCTATTGCGGGGCACCTTACTGCTCAGGGAGGAGGCACGTGGGGCCTTTCTGTAGCTGTTTGCAAAACTGGGTAGGGATTTCTTCCAGGTCAGCCAGAGACTGTCTGCTTCACGGGGGCTGGGGTGAGGTGCTGTTTGGTGTACGGAGGGCACCTGAAGCAGTGGTGGACTCTGTATTGGGTGGTCAGGGGAAGCCTGCTCTCCAGAAAACAGTTGGCCTTTTCCAGGGGATGCAAAGGAGGAAAAGATTTTGCCCCAGGGAAGAGAAGGAGGGAGCAGACTGTTCAGTTTTCTAAAAGATGGGCTATAAGCTTTCTAGAGAAGCCTGTTTCTCCAATTGCAATTAAAAAGTAATTTGTACTGTGTTAAGCAGCTAGGCTAGGATCAATCGGTGTTATCCCTCCTGGGTGCAGCATTGCTTACAAGGTAACTCACGGTATTTCCTTGAAGCTTCTACCACATGTCTCTGGAGCCCCTAAACGGCTGAGTCGGCCCCGCTGAGGGAGCAGCGGCTGGCGAGCGTCCTGACCGTCTGTCTCTGCCCCGTCTGCTTCTGGACAGGGGAGGGTTAGGAGCCTGCTGAAGTTTTCAGAGCATGGGGTTTACTGGGACCGGCAAACACAGGATTAAAGCAATGCAATTCCCTAGGCAGAACATGCACTTGGCCCCTTTGATTTCTTTTTCCTTGAGGACAGGGCATGGCACCCATTCTGCGTCCTCAGGGCTGGCAGCGAGTGGGTCCCATCCAGGCAGAGGGGGAGCCCCAGTTTGTACCTTCACAACTGGGTATATCTGGAGAGTAAAAGCAACCCAGGCGCGTGGCTGCCCCCTCTTCCTTATCTCCAGTGGATTGCTCTTTGTGGCTTGGTGTCAGCACCTCCCTGCCCACGTCCCGGCACAGATGCCCTTGGGCTCGAGCAGGTTTTGGCGTGGTCAGGCTCTGCTGCTCACAATAGGACTCAAATCAGGGATACCTGACATGGGTCTACGGTGTCTTTTATCTGGCCTTACCTACTAATGGTTTTGATCTGTAGCCACTGCTGCTGATGTACTCTTTTGTGAGTGAGGCGCACCTCAGTTGGAGTTTTTCTTGTCTCTTCTTTCTGCGGTGCAGTGTTTCTTCCTGCTTATGTAATGATGGTGTAATTTGGCAGGATGGCTTCTGAGCAAGCGAGAAACATCTGTATCCCTGTCTTGCCGCCTGTATTTCACTGATTCAAGGGCTGATGGTCAAGAGGTTTTGGTCTTAGGTTCAGAGCAGCTCCCTTTAGGTTGAGACATTCCTATGAGATGCTTGGTGTGTTACAGCTCGGAGCATCTGTCATTTTGTCCTGACCTGCAGGTAAGTGCTTGTCTGTTATTATGTGAGCATTAAGGCAGGGGGGCTGAAATAATCAGAATAATTAAATTATAGAACTCCCTTCTCTCGAAAGTACGGTGCTCCTCAGGCTGAAACAGTGAGGGCTTGTCTGCCTGGCAAGATCCAAGAAGAAATCTGCAGTGAGAGTAACCTAGAATAGTAGTAGAAATTGTTAAATTGTCCAGATTGAAGTTTAGAGAACTTTTATTTCCCCAAATCTGGATGAGATGTTGAAATTGTCCTTTTCTTCTGCAGATAGGTTGCAAAGCCCTGGGGAAGGGACCCTCCCGAGCTGTGGGTGCATGTAGTCACAGCGTGCAGAAGCCCAGCTTTTGGGTGCTCAGTGGTGGGCAGAGGGGTGGAGGTCAGTCTGTTCTTGGTCCCTTGGCAGAAGCATCAGCACTGCCTGTTGCTGTGGGGACACCTGAGCAGTGGTTGCAGAGTCCCACTCCCCATTGCAGCAGAGCTGGTCACTGGCACTGAGCTCTTCTGCAGGTTTTTCACCTGTGCGTCATGAAGCTGCCTGCAGTTTGTCATAAACATTATCTAGATCTCCTGTTTGTGCAAGAGAAACATTAGATGACAAACCCAGTGGTCCTTTGTGGTTTGTTATGATTTCCAGGGTTTCAGGACTGTGTTTAATCTGTTTTTTCTGACTTAATGTTCCACCTCTCCCAACTTCTCATCTCTTCTCTCTGATCTGACTTCATGCCTTGTATTGATTACACCAGGGAGGAATTTGATCCTTAGAAAAAATCCATGTCTTATCTCAGATTTTTGTCTTTGTCTGAGATTCCTTGATGAGTTTTAATTTGAAACTGAGACATTGCCTGAACAGTGTTTTCTACTATTTGCCTTTCTGGACAATGGGGACCCTGCTCTGTCTTGTCAAACTTCTGAAGTGAAGATCTATGAACAAATTAAAAAAAGGTTGTCTTCCCCTTGGGTGCAGCTCTCCAAAGGCAGCTTTGCCATGGATTTGCACAGCCCTGATGCTCTCCTCTCTCATGCAGAAATCCCAGTTGTGCTGCTGTTTAAACCCACGGCGTACAGGGAGAGGGAGCTCTGTGTGGAAAGGCATGCACACATCAGAAGGCAAGTGAGGAATATGGGCTTGACAGCTATGCCTAAGGGTGAAAGCCTTCTCTTAAATAAGTTATGAATTTGCTTAGGGCAACAAGCCTGAATCAGAGCTTCAGGGATATCACAAACACTCCGCGGGGGTCAGGAACCCATTGTGAAAAGAGATTTATAGCTTTTGGTATGAACAGGCACCTGGGCTTCAGGTCAGCACCAGGTATTTGGGAGCATCTCACAGCTGCCTGTGCCCCTGAAGCGCCGCGGGAGGGAGGGACCCACCGTGGCGGGTCCCTGCCCAGCCACCCGCTCCATGGGGCAGAGCTGATCGCCAGCGACCAGGCTGTCCTTGGCCTGCTCCTGGGCTCTCCAGAGAGGCTGCAGTCAAGCCTCTGGCTGCTGGAGGTGTTTCATGCTTCTTTGGATGCCTTTTTTTCGACGGTGCCTTCATTTGCTGTGTGTGGTTCCAGCGCGGAGCCTGCCCCAGGCTGCTAAGCCCTCCATATATACGTGCACGTAGGCAAGAAGTCAGATTTTTCCCAAAGGGTGAGAAATTTTTCTAGGAAAGTGAATCCATTTGGAGGAATTTTTACCCCAGTAATTTGTACTGGAATAACATCTCCGAGCTGCAATGCTAGATGAGACACCTGCAGTGAACTGGTGTGAATGTCAGCTGATCCCTGCCCGAGGGGAAGCTCGCGGGTGCATGTTGGAGAGGGGATGATGCCATTTGTTTAGAATGACTTTGGAAGAGGGGAGCTGATGTTTAAGCATGTTGAACATGTGTTAGATGGTTTTAAGAACATTAGTAGATGATGTTATAGATGGCTATAAACTGCTTGCAAGAATGTCTTTATTGATCTGTTGGACTATGGCAGCTACTCATTTATTAGAATTTCCATTCGTTTAGACCCATGTAAAGGATTTATAATGTGTCTTTGATATGGATTGTGAAATAAGATTTTTTTTTTATTAGGTATTGTAGAGTTTAAAAACAACTTTAATTGGGTTATTCTGGGAAGCTGGTGGTGAAACAACTGGTCAAATACTGAGGAAACAGCAGTTCTTTTATTCATTGAGCTAGAGGGTAAAAAGTTTGCAGCAGTTCAGGTACCTATCAAGCGCTGATTATGTCTGATGAGGCAAAGTCATTGATCATGTTGGTGGTGAATTTCAGCCCAGTTCCATCTGAAAGAAGCAATCAAATTACATCTACCTGGGCCCCCTGCAGTGGGGGGATTAATGCTGCTGATTCAGACCTGTTAGATTGTTAAACGCTGTTTCATTTATTTAAAGGTTATTGTTTGGTTAAATAAAAATACTGGAGTGTTTGTGAGGCTCTGAAAAATGCATGGGGCTTTGGGGAGTGAGTTGCTGCAAGACTACAAGGCTGAACTGTGCAGGGTCCCTTAACCAGGTACTGTTAAAAGTCAGAGTGAAATTCTCACCCTGTTGCAGTAAATGGCAAAGCTCTCACTGAGTCTGGTAGGGCAAGAATTTCATGTGGTGATTTCTTTGTCTGTGTGTACCAACTCGTAGCTTACTTTAAAAATCTGCCACTGAAGGACATACAGCTAATATTTATTAAAAAAAAAATAATCTTTGTGAATAGTGGCAATTGTAAGCATAGAGTACAGCCTAGAGTTAGTTTTTAATCTGCAATTTGCATTGTGAGAAAAGGACACCCCGTTCCCTTTATCTTCTGGAAAAACATAATTCAAACCAAAGTTATGAGAACAACAGGCATGTAAAAAGCATATGATTTATTTTTTTTTTTCCCTCCAAACCTGCTGGAAAATCCTATTGATGACAAAGTTCAGACTGAATCAGTGGATGGAGTGATTCATGACTGGAGCGAAATAAATTGTGTCTGAAAATTCAAGACACCATTTCAACCTTGCAGAAGTCATTTCAGATGCCTCTTTTTTGAAAGGATCAATTTTGAAACAAGGAAAGGATCTGATGACCATAAAGTAAAAAGCCCAACACAGAAGTTTGCAAAGGGGAACGTGGCAGAGGCTCTGTACAAGGCTTGCTGCACCCATCTGAATTCTTTTTGAGGAAGTTGCTTGTATCCATACAGGCCAGATCAAATTTTTGCAGTCTTGCATTCCTACTTACTCATCTGAAGACTCATCTGGAGAGATGTGAATGTCACTTTAGCCAGTTAAGGCCACTGTCTTGAAAAAATAAAGGTGCAAACTCTCCTTTCCACAAGTTGTGTTTTCTGTAGAGGGTCTATGCGCTTGTAGGAATTGAATTTCAGGCTTTTGTGCTTAAAAGATTAGAGCTCTTCCCTTTGGAGAGATGCAACTGATCTCACCTGGCATTTGAAAAAGGCTTTTTCTGGGAAGAGACCCTGTCTGCTTGCATAAGGAAGGGTTAAAGAACAAAAGCATGAAATCTCCTTTCTTCTTTCCTGATCAATCTAGCCGTCATTATGAGAGACGCTTTCTGATAGCTTCTCTTTGTCATGTAACATTAATACCATTAAGTCCACTTTGGCAAGGAAAGCAACGTATAATTAATTTGCAAATCAGGGAAGTGGATGTGATTTTTATACAAAAGAGAAGGTCTTTAACTGCAGAAGGCACTGTGTGGGCATGGCAGTGCTGCAGATGGGACCTCTCCTCGCCAGCGGGGCAGGAGTCCCTCCTCGAGCATCCCCCTCCCAGCAGTGATGTTGGGACCCCGAGGTCCCAGGCTGGGCTGGTTCCCCCGTGTGCCCCACTCTGTGCACACACCTTCAGTGGGTCCCAGTTTGCTGACAGCCAGAAGAGGGACTGAATCTAAGAAATAAGAGGGGAACCAGGTGGGGCAGGGAGGAGGTTAGGAGTTAGCAAGTTGGTTGAGCCAGGGGAAAGTATCTTTCACCTCTACCTCCATCCACTGTTCTTTGTTTAAGGCCTTAGCTCTATTAGAATTATTTTTATTTTGATGCAGAATGCATTAAAAAAGGAAGAGCAAAAAAATCCCAAACCCTATCCAGACTGATTTGTTCCCAGAAAGATGTTTAATTTTGTATGTATAATTGAAAGGGGCTAAATATAGTTGTATTAATATTTATGGGCCTTATGTTGGAGTCAATACAAGAGTTGCTGTTCAAGGCAATTAAGCTTTACCTTTTCACATCTAGGATTTCAGCATTTGGAGATGATATTAGTTGTGTGACCTGCATCGAAGAGAGAAAAAACTAAAAGCATGCCATTATCTGTCAAATATGATACCCTGTATTTAAAGCTGTTTGCTGACAGGCAGTTTGTCTCCAGCAAGGGTGATGTCTCAGAAGCAGTACTGCTATCTTAACAGGGGCAAAATTGGAGAAATCAGGAGGCTCAGAGGCTTGCAGTACAACTGTCCCCACAGCCGATGCTGTGTTTTGGGAGGAACTGAGCGTCTAGACTGTCTCACGGCATCCGAAAGTGGGCATTGCCCACCACAGCTGCAGAGCTGGCTGCTGGGGACGAGGGGAAAATGATTATGGTGGCACTTTGTGGACTCCGTTTGTCTTCATACCACCTCCACCCTGGAGCTGGGGCATAGGAAACGCAATCCTCAGCAGCTCCTCTGCGGAAGCGCGTGGGGCAGGGAGGACTGTTGGCACCCTACTCCTGGGCTCGGGCTATCTGTGCGTGTCTGCGGGGCTAGTCACAATCTTCATGTCATTAAAGCACAGGGAAAGCAGATCCAGTCCAGAGATCTGAGCTGCTGTAGGCAGCGTGTGCACGGGGAATTAGGTCGAGGCTGTAATGATGAAAACAAGTCAGTTTGCGTTAATAGCAAAGGCAAAATGATGATGCGCTTGATTTCTAAAGCACTGCCTTTCAGGAGAAGGGTATCACTAGGATAACGTGACAGGAGTCCTGGCAGTGGTTGAATTGCCCTGCATTGCTGCTTTTTGGAAGCTGCAGCTCCTCACTGCTCCAGTTAACAAATAAGCTGTTAGACGCTGTAAAATCTCACACTGATAAGGGCTGTCTGAATCCTGCCTTTCTACTAAATTTGATCAGTGTGTCAGATTTTTTTCTTTCTTCCGTCTGGACTCTAATAACTGCCTTTGAGAAGGAGGACTGCAGTGAGGAGCCTTCTCAGGGAGCAAGGGATTAACCTGCCCTCCGGAGGGCAGAGGCTCACAGCCAGGGCTGCGGATGGACGTTGTCCCAGTGAGGGTGGGCTTGGTGCTTATCCCTTCTCCTAGGACTCATGCGCTCCACACATTTTGAAGCTTTGTGTGGGTGTGTTTTGGTTCTTTCACTGGTGCATTGTATATTTTGGTAGCTGGAAGCCTTTTAACCCCCTTCAATAAGCATCGGGGGAATGTGTTTTCTGATGGCTTTCATTAGCTTTTGCTGTTGGAACACAATAGCTGCTTAAACAGGGAGGAAAAAGCGGAAATCAGATGGCACACCCGCGGAGGTAGGAATGGTGGCCGTGCTCTTAGTGGTTGGAAATGAGTTTTCAACTCCAAATGGCCCTTCTGAATTCAGCCTTGGCTCTGGGGATTCGCACTGGGTGACGCTGACCCCAGCAGACCGGTATTTCCAATTACAGATGACAAGATGCTTGCCAAAAGGTGTTGGCAAAGGATTGTTCCTTGGTGTGCCTGAGAGTGAGCCGGAACAGGGCAGAGTCCCACCTCGTCTCCATTCCCGAACAAGGGCAAGCCAAGCTATATATTAAGGAACAAGGAAATTGCACCAGTTAAATTTAAAAAACTCATTTAGCTAAAGCAGCACAAGCTTCCATGAATATTTATCTGATGTTATAGAAGCATGTGGACTCCCACCTACTTTATTAAATTGATTTTCAATAAAGATGCCAGTGGAAGACGTTTGATTAATGGCTGGTGGGACGGTACAATTAATGTGAAGTCTGGAGTCAGCAAGAAGTGTCCCCTAAGCCCGTGTGTGTCCCTGCTGGAGGCTGGGCTAAGAAAATGTTTCTGAAATTCTCGGAGGGACAACAGCAATGTTTATCTATGTGGTTTTTGCGATGGGGTGAACAGGAGCTGCTGTTTGGCTGCTGTTTGGCTGCTGCGTGGTTTTGCTGTGGGCTGATGTCCTGACCTTGAAGCTGGTGTGTGGCTTTTGTTTCCAGTGCTCTGCCTTTTCCTCTGCTTTTCACACCCCTCCGAGCAGGCTGCACCTGAGAATTAAGCACAGCGGTGAGCTTCAGTGATCATGTTGGGTTTGAGTGAAGCTCCCTGGGCCTTTGCATTTAAACATGCCTGGGATTAGCTCCATCGGCGTCCAGATCTGCTCAGCTCCTACCAATTTACCTGCTTGGATTTGTCTCCTGAAGGAAGGCAATTTGAAGCTGTAATGTTACAGCTCTATTAGAGAGCTCTAGCGCAGTTTCCCGACGGGACACCCCCCAGGGCTGGTGGCACGTCTTTCCGATGAGCCGTCGGGAGCTCGGGTGGGAGATGCTGAGCGTGATGCAAGTGGGGGTTGTGGGCGCTGTGGTACCCGGGGCCCCGCTGAGCCGGGGAGCCTGGAAATCCCTGCGGGGTGAGGGGCCCTCCCTGCCCCTGGACAGCCTGAAATAGAAAATCTCCCCAGGGGTCTCGTGAAAAATCTTTGGAAGCCGCTGTGGGTGGGATGTTGCATTTCACTTTCTCTGCAGGGGGTTTCTGAGCCAGAGGCATAGGTTTTCTGGGTGCGATGGTTAGGCGAGGGCTGTGTGGGAGCGCAGGCAGGCAGCATGCCTCGGCGCGGCAGGGGAGGCAGCGCGTTAGGCGAGGAGGTGGCTCTGCCTCAGCACCCCTCGGCTCCATGGAGCCCAGAGCAGTACCACAACTCTGTGAACCGCTGCCGTGGGGGTGCCCGAGTGGCACCAGATAGCCAAGACACAAAGCACGAGTCCTTGTCCCAGCCAGTGCGGGAGCCCCAAGCACAGGGGAGCAGGATCGGTGCTTGGACGTGCCCACCCCTTCCCAGAGGGCACGTGGTCGAGGTGATATCGAGGTGCTGGAGCGAGTGCAGAGGAGGGCAACGAAGCTGATGAAGGGCCTGGAGAACAAATCCTATGAGGAGCGATTGAAGGAGCTGGGACTGTTTAGTTTGAGGAGGAGAAGGCTGAGGGGAGACCTCATCACTCTCTACAGCTCCCTGAAAGGACGTTGTAGAGAGGTTGGTGCTGGTCTCTTCTCACAGGGGATTAGTGACAGAACAAGAGGGAACGGCTTGAAACTGCAACAGGGGAGGTTCAGACTGGACATGAGGAACAAATTTTTGACAGAAAGAGTGGTCAGAGAGTGGAATAGGCTGCCCAGGGAGGGGGTGGAGTCCCCATCCCTGGATGTGTTTAAGGGTCATTTGGATGAGCTGTTGGGGGATGTGGTGTAGGGGAGAACTTTGTAGAGTCGGGCTGATGGTTGGACTTGATGATCCCGAGGGTCTTTTCCAACCTGAATGATTCTGTGATTCTGTGGTGCCCAGAGGGCTACGGCCAGATGGCACAGGGAGAGCAGCTGGGGCAGAGATGGTGCAGATGCTCCTGATGCTGCCCTCCGAGGCTCAGAGGCTCTTGTAGTGGTCTCTGGTTTGCAGTACTTCAGGTTTTTCTCTGCATGCAAATGTATAATAAGGCCCGTGACAGCTCTCTGCCTGCAGGAGAAGAGGGGGTCCCTGGGCAGCGCCTGTGCCAGCAGGGAGCAAGTGGGTGCAGATAGATACTTTCAGCGTGTGCTGAGTTGGTTGGGCACTCCCCTGCTGCACTCTCATTACCGGGGAGCTGGGCCGAGACTGGGCTTGGGGGAGAGTGATGGGAACAGAAAGGAATTTGAAAAAGGGAGGAGGTGCTGGCTAATATGTATGTGGCAGAAAAAGAGAGGAGAGTTCTGGTTGAAAAGAGAAGCTGAGAAAAGGCAGATTGGCATCCAGCATATTTCTGGAGACAGCTTTCTCCTCTGTAGGCTGTGAGTCGCCTGAAAAAACGTGTCAATAAAGCACACTCACAGGCGCTGTCTCTAATAAATATATATTTAAGAGAGACATTTCTTCAAAACTTCTGCTAGGAGATGTCTAATTCTGAAGGGATGGCATGAAAAATGACATCTCCAGTGGAAGCAGAGAGTTGCCATGGGAACTGGAACGCTTTGAACACACGTCACTAAAACAAGAAAACATTCTCCCCAGCAAAGGAAATTAAAAATTACATCTGGAGGCATCTGCCCTCTGCTTGTCTCTGATGGGAGTATCGGAGTATTGTGCAGCATATCATAATTCATGTAGTGGGCAGAGCTGAAAATTCGGAATTTGTTGCTGAATTTTTGTGAGTAACTGTGATAAAAAGCCTTCCTGTCCGCGGGACAGACAATGCTGGTGTCTGAACAGTGCTGGGGAGGGGAAGGTTTAGAGCCATAATGAAATTTCCTCTAAAAGGGGTTTGCTCACCTGGGGATAAAACAACAGCCCGAGTGCACAAATAAGCCCATCTCACCCCGTGTGGATCCCCCCACTGCTCCCAGGGTTTGCTGGCCAGGGGCTTCCCTGGGAGACACAGGGAAGCCAGGCAAGAGGGGTGTGATGGAGGGACACGGTGCACGTCCAGGGATTTATCTTGCGCTTCGGAGGCCCTGTTTATCCTCACCAGCCTGGGACAGCGAGCACAGGAGGAGTTCTTCCCGCGTGGCAGAGGTGGACTCGCAGCCCCTGCTGTCTGATGCATTTCTTGGCGCGGCGGTGACGCAGGGAGCTGGGTGAGCCCGGGTGGTGAGGAGAGCTTGCCGTGCTGTCCAACAGGACCCCAGCGTCAGAGGAAATGCTAAATCGACCAGTGCAAGGCAATGTGAATTAAATAAGTTTATTTCTATGATGTATTGGCATTGCCATAAACTAAATGAGCGGTGGCCATGCAGCCCAGTGACCCGTGCGGGACAGGAGACAGCTCGGTGGAGACCTTGGCTCGTCAGGCAGCTCAGCGGTCACACAGGCAAAGCCGCCGCTGGGGAGCGTGAGGAAGGGAAGGCGTTTGTCTGCGTGGCCCTGGCTGTGGTGGTGAAGGATGCCAGAAGTGTCACCAGAGGCACACTGTCGCAGGAGCTGATTAAGTTCTCCTGCTGAAGGAAATGCCAGCCAGGAGCTAACGGATAAGGGAACCAGAGTGCAAATTACTGTGTTGCTCCCTGCTATGGTTTTCTTGTATCTTGTCTCAGTACCTGGCGTTGGCCTCAGGGGACAGGCTTGAGAATTAAATGGACTCTTCCTCTCAGCTAGCCCCAGGAGCCACTTTCATTTTTTTTATTTTTTTTTTATTTTTCTTTTTTGCACACCACAGTCCATCATGTGGTCTGGCAATCCTCAGCCTGCAGAGCAACCTGGAACAAGATATAGCCGGAGACATGGGGAGGCAGCGCTGAGGCTAAAAGGCAGATGGGGAAACTTGGGCACAGCTCAGTGCCACGGTGCAGATTAGTACCAGTGGTGGGGTCGGAGCTCAGAGCTCAACCTGCAAACCTCACGCACTTCATTTGAGACATCTTGCTTATTCTTTCCCCCTCTGCAATGACATAAAATTAATGCAATGCAGCGTGGGTCTCATTTCATTTTTCTTGCACCTCCCTGCTTCCTTTCTGGCTTGCCAGTCTTTCCAGTTATTTTCTATGTGTCAATGAGTATCAGGTTAGCAATACCAGTTTTGTATTGCACCCTTGTGCTTATCTTTTTCCTGGGGGTCTGCCTTGAGCTCTGATGAATTACAGAGCTCAGCAATTGATTTACAAATGCTAAGAATTTTACTGGCACCGATCTGAAGTTTTTGCAGCTCCTCTTCAAGCCTGTGAGTTGTCTGTTGGGAGGTGATGATTTCTGTTAAAGACTTGCTGAGAAGGAGTTAACAAGAGGTTCAGTGTCTTTAGGAAAGGTGGTAAGCAGTAACCTTCTGTGCCCGGTCTGCGAGCTCCCTGATGGAGAAGCGTCAGAGGGGCACCATGTCCACAGAGGTTCTGGATAAGCCTGGTCTAATGACTGAGTCTCTCAGCTAAGTTACACACGTGTGAAGGGATACAGCAAAGGCAGCAGCCCGGTGACTGCTTTTTTCCAGAGCCTTATCTCTCCTGTGTATGTGCAACTTCAGCCACGGTACTGGGGAATGGGACCTGCTGCAGTCTTTCCCTGAGGCTGCTGTTCACCAAGATCCCTTGATGTGGTCAACAAGAACATTGTCATTGACCCCTAAAGAGGGAAATTAACTGACGATGAGGTCAGGAAGGCAGGCCCAAAACGAAACACGGGTGTTTTGCAGATAACGTGGAGAGGTTTGCTGAATGCTGAAGTACCAGTTTGGCATTTTTGCCCACATCTCATTGTTCCCTCCAGTGCGTACAGCCCTGCATTCACCCTGCGGTACTGGGTCAGCAAAATTCTCCTGGCTTTGGTTTCGTCAGGGTCACAGCCGTGTGTGCTAGCTGGCAATAGTGTTGTCTGAATGCTCTTCCCCTATCCACTGGGAGCGGCAGGGATTCCCTTCCCTGAGCTCCTCTGGCGTAGCCATCAAGGACAGACTTTAATACTGAATATGTTAAATTATGCATGCTAATTTATATTCACACATTTTCTCATTGTATTTATAATATATAACAAACATGTTTATGTAGCATCTCTCTTCCATTACCACAGGGTCTCAAAGCACTGTAGAACCTTTAAAAGCCTGCTCATACATACATATTCCTCCTCTGTCTTCACAGCATCTGAGGGTGTCCTAAGTCCTTAAAATAGTAACTACAGTAGCTTTGTTCATTCTGTCTTTTCTGTCTGTAGCAAAAATAGCACAACTAATTTGTAGTCTGTGTTTGTAGTCTGCATGTGTGAGAATGAGGGGTGTGTGTAAAGCCTCCATGACTGCATGTCCTCTAGCAGTTGCTGCTTCTAACTCTCTCCTCTATCTGACTCTCTCTTCTATTCCACCTGGACTTTATATTTATCAATAACTTGCAACCCATCCTGATTCTAACCTCTGGATGTGATTTTATGCCACTTAATGAAGTAATAAGAATACGTGCGTGTGCATGCCTGCATGGGGCAATGAGTGAAAGTTAAATTAAACTCCATGAGCCAAATGCATCGTTCTGTTGAGTCTTGCAGTAGCTTTTGCCTGGGCTCCTAATGCAGTGAGGCCTACCACATCTTTCTTTTCTCTTCTAAAAGCTTTTGAGCCTGTTGGCTGATCTGAACAAAACCTGACAGAGAGATAGACAGATAGATAGATTCAGAGATTTGAAGCCCCTGCAAGATTTGTGGAATTATGCAGCTGAGTGTAAAAACGCCCTGAAGTAGAGAGGTAACTGGATGGGATCAACTGGTGTTAGGCATCAGAAAAACAGGCAGGAAAAGCTGATCTGTGGGAAAGCAGCGTTTGTCAGCTCCGCTACTGGTAGCAGCATCTCTCCTAGGCTGTTCTGCTGGATAGAGCTCTAACCTGCATCCCCCACTCTTGGTAAATGTGAGAAAACAGCTTTCTCCATCACGGGAATGTGTGAAATCCCTATAGCACCTTCTACTGCAACGCATGGACTTACCCACTGCACCAGGTGTGCCTAGAGCCCCCTTATCCACTGCGTGTTGAGACCACGGGGCAGTGTAGCATGCTCCGTGCAGGGAGTTCAGGCCAGAAAACTGGGCTACCCTGTGCTGTTATTCACGTGGAAGTGCTAGGGAGGGAGTGCAGTTTCTTGCCCGAAAGGGACTAGCAGATGCCCTGTGTGCCTCTCAGCACCGTGCTGGGACACTGGCTCCCTGCTCACTTGGAATCAAGGAGGAACAAGTTGTGCCTGACTCCTCTGCTTTCAACAGTAGTTACGCCTTGATCCAAACTCTGTAGCCAACATGTTATGTAGGTGCAGAGAGAGCTCAGACCTGGGTCAGAGCCACAAGCACATGTAGAGTGCATTTGGAGACTGCTTAGGGATTTCTCTTTCAAGAACTGAGCTGATCTTCCCTACATAACCCGCGAAGTGTGTGCCCCAGGTGGCTTGTGCCCCAGGGATTGCCTCGGAATCAGACATCCATCTAGACTTTACAGTGTGCCATAAATCCTAGACAAGCCATGCTCAAGTGGTAACTGGGTCACTTCGTGGTCCTGCATCTAGCTCCTGCAGAGGACACTGGATACAGCCGTGTTTGAAAGCTGGGTATGTGGCATTTAAGACAGAGAACAAATCTCTTCATTGCATCAGCTCTCCTCTGGCCCTGCTAAGAAAGAGAGCCAGGGCAGCAGGCTGTCTCTTTGAAGGCATTTGACAGGCATCATCTCACTTCATCTGGGCTGAAAAATTAAGCATGTGTAATCGTAGACCATGCTGATGTCTCTCATCATGTGAGTGGTTTCACTGTTGGCTGTGTCTTGAGAAAGCCCCTGAAATTCTTTTGAACTTCTTGCTCCCCCTGTGCTGAAATATCCAAATTGGGGGGAGAAAGGAGAGAGAGAGCACAGCTGGAAGTGACACTACATGCGTATCTGTGTTTACAGATTTGATGACTTTTCTCTAGTCTGGCTGGAGGACATGCAGTTGTAGACACTGATGTGCCATCACGGCAGAGAGAAGGTGGTGATTAATCACCCTGGCTCACAGAGCAGCGACTTGGGATCCGGCTGTGCAGCAAACACTGGCAGTCCCAGGGGGTTCGAGCAGCAGTGGAGAGTGATAACCCAACCCCTGCGAAAAGATGCCTCTGCACCCCAGGATGGGCTGCTTTCGTGGAGAGCAGCAGATAGCCTTGTGTCCTGTGTAAATGTGATGCCATTTTGATCACTGGGAGTGTAACTGAGGGGGCCAGATCTGTTACACAGAGTTATTTCAGCTTCATGAGTGAGACAGGGGGACCACTTCTGGAAGCAAGCAAATAGCCAAGCAAAACTGCATTAGACAAATAGTTCATGACACATAGGCAGAGCTAGATACGGATCTGATCCAAAGGTCTCATTGGCAATCCACCCCTGCTTTTGCTGAGATAAGACATTTATTTTAGACATTTATACTGTTTCTTTCCTCACTGAGTGGTTTATTCTGTGGGTACAAATTTCCCAGTGCTCAGTCTTTCGCTGACCCCACTTTGCAGTGGATGAGCATCCTGTCATCTTTAAGCATGTTGTCCCATGGGGGAGCATGAGCTAAGGTCAGCCTTCATCCATGGGACCCTGGTCATCCTCATCTCTACACTCACTAGAGAGAAGCAAATGCCATCAGAGGTGGTCGGGTCTGGGCAAGCTGACCTACCTGTGGGATTACCCTCCCCCCATAGACAAAATGGAGCTAATGGGGTCTCTGTTGTATCTTGATGCTTCTGCCGAAGTGAGTTTTCCTGGAGATGTGTTGATGTTTTAGGTAGTTCAGGGAATTAAACCTGACACCACCGTTAGCTCTGTCTGGCCTGCAAAGGGCTGGGCCAGCTGGCAGCCCTCCTGGTGACACTCTTGGCCATGATCACTGCTGTTCAGCATTGACTTCTGTAGGCTGTGTGGTGTGCTACCGAAAGCCTTTGCTTCTTACTGGCTTCAACTATTTCCATTCTATATAATTCTATGTCTGGAGGCGGTTACAATTTATTCCTATGTAACGAAGGCTGTTGACAGGACTGAGATACCCTATGTATGTTCAGGCTTATTCTTCTTCTGAGAAGAACATGGGCATGCTGCCGTCCACTTTTGAGAAAGATGCCCAGGCTGAAGTTGTCAAACCTGGGTGAATGTGACATGAGACTTGACTTTTGCTTCTGAACAAGGAATTTTGTCTTCAAGTATGCTGAGGCACTAAAACAGTCAAACAACATCTGAAAATATGTATTTTTACTTTGGGACTGGGAGTTTGAAGAGGTTAACTGTGACCTCTCTATGTGTTGTCTAAGATCCCCAAGTCAAAAACAACTGAGGAGAGAGAAGGGGCAGTACTGGGAGCTGCCCAGATCTCTCTGCACTCCAGCTCAGCTCTCCCTTTTGCAGATGCTGGAGGAAATGTCAATACCTTGGGTTTTTGCTGTCTGTTCCCCAGTCTTCCCCTCCTGACTCCTGCACAGCCTCTGCTCTCAGGATGTGAAAACATCCCAGGTGCAGTAGGGGTATTTGTGGTCCTGACATCAGTAATAGCTCATGCTGCTTTGTGGCCTTTGGGTGGCAGGAGCTCCATCAGTCTATGTCCTTGGAGTCAGCTTTATCCCCTGGCTGGGCTGGACAAGCCTTGGAGGCATTAACAGCACTGCAGTGATGTTCACCGAAATGTTTCCTTCTGTGCTGCTATTCCTGAGCTCCCTAGCAAAAAATGCAAGAAAAGCATCTCTAAAGCATGTGGGAAAGTCTTGCTGGCAGGAGTGCAGCAGTAAAGGCTACGTCAGGGGTTTCTTGTATGTGGTTGGTGATGTGGAAGATGTCACGTCTCCATTTCTGCAGCTCTTGCGAGGGAGGTTGTGGGGAGAGGCAAGGTTACCCTCTCCCCTCAGGCACCTCCCTCTCTGCTCGTGCCTCCCTGCCCTCTCCCAGTACTGGCACAGCAGTCCCAAGGGCAAAGTCAGAGGGTACCCCGTGCCACACCATCCAGAGATGTGCCCTTCCTTCTTCAGTGCCTCTCTTCTTACTGAAAGGAGACACGACTCAGCTCCTGCTTCCCAAAACAGGGCACCACAGGTTGAAAGGCCACCTGGAAAACCAAGGCAGGAACTGGCAAAGGCAGCAGCCCTGGTGCGATGGGAGTGAAGCTGTCAGAGAGGGACCTGAGGGTGGAGTTTCTGGCTGGGGGCTGCAGTGTGCCTGGGTTGTGGTGCGGCTCAGCTCCAGCGGGCTCATGGGACTTGTAGCAAAGATCACGGAAGCCTCTTTTGTTCCAGAGGCTAAAATTGGAAGGAAAATTAAATCCCCCTAGTGAGAGGCTGAGAAAACAAAGAATGAAACACCCAAAAAGCTTCTGTGTGCAGCTGCAAAAATTACCTTCTGCTTATTAATTAGCATGGCAAGGATTTGGGAGAAGGCATGAGGTGGAAGTTGGTAGTACAAACCAACTTCTTGTGTTTCCCTTCCTGGCGATGCTGGGTTAGATGTAAAGCACCATCCTGTCCGGTGTGCTCACTTTGGGTTACGTGACATGGGAAAGAGCTACACAGCATCCCCTCTCTCTTCATGTGACACTGTTCTCACCGCAGGCTGATGGGAGTCCTTCCCAAAGGATTTTGTGTATTTGAGGGGACACTGGACAGGTCCTTGGAAGAGGATCACTGAATAAGGGGATCTCCTCAAGCTGAGAAACTCTTGAGCTTGTATCAGCAATAGTGTGACCAGCAGAGGTAGGGAGGTGACAGTCCCCCTGTGCTCTGCACTGGTGAGGCCACACCTGGAGTGTTGTGTCCAGTTTTGGGCACCTCAATACGAGAGGGATCTCGAGGGGCTGGAGCGAGTGCAGAGGAGGGCAACGATGCTGGGGAAGGGCCTGGAGAATAAATCCTGTGAGGAACCATTGAAGGAGCTGGGACTGTTCAGTGTGAGGAGGAGAAGGCTGAGGGGAGACCTCATCACTCTCTACAGCTCCCTGAAAGGACATTGTAGAGAGGTTGGTGCTGGTCTCTTCTCACAGGGGATTAGTGACAGAACAAGAGGGAACGGCTTGAAACTGCAACAGGGGAGGTTCAGACTGGACATGAGGAACAAATGTTTCACAGAAAGAGTGGTCAGAGAGTGGAGTAGGCTGCCCAGGGAGGGGGTGGAGTCCCCATCCCTGGGTGTGTTTAATGGTCGTTTGGATGAGCTGTTGGGGGATGTGGTGTAGGGGAGAACTTTGTAGAGTCGGGCTGATGGTTGGACTCGATGATCCCGAGGGTCTTTTCCAACCTGAATGATTCTGTCATTCTGTGAGCTGAGGCTAAATGTGGTTGCAGTCTAGGAGGGTGTTAAGGGGCTTTATCAGCTTGTTACTGCACTTTGTGGGTTATGACCATGGTTGGAGATGGGATATTGGGCTGTCTGGAGTCCAGAGCACTTTATAGGGAGCCCAGTGCAGAAACATATACCCCCAGGAGTGGGCCTGGAGCAGTTTGAGGGTTTGTACTCCTGGGTGCAGAAGAGCCTGAACAGCACTGTCCTCCTTTCTAGTCTCCGCCATGCCATCACGCACAGAAACACCAGTACAGACAGGCTTGTCATCTCTGAGCTCCTTTAGGTCCCAACACAGCCCTGGGGCAGAGCTGGAGCACAGCCTCACGGAGGTCCCCATCCCTTCGCTCACCCAGCTTATCTCCGAGATAAGGCTGTGCAGCCTCCGTGACGTCAGCGCGGCAGCCAGGAATCCCCTGCACAAAGCCGCAGTGGCTTCGCCCCTGTTTTAATCGTGTACATCGTTTGGGAGCCTCCAGCGCTTGGATGCAGGCACATCATTTCTGCTAGCTTGCGGCATAGCCTCTGGGAACCCCCGCCTGGGAAACGTGACTGTGTTCAGCACATCCGCAAACCTCAAGAGCTGAAACACAACCAGCCGAGTCGATTATATTACGGCTGAGATTCTTAAATAAACAGCACTTGATGAGTGCAGCGGGATGTTTAATAAGAGCCTCCTCAGCCCCCCGTGCCCCCCGCCTCCCATAATCACTTGTAGAGGCAGCCCTACAATCTACAGTCGCCGAGGGGAGAGGCAGCGAGGCAGTGTAATTTGTATTCCAGCTCTGCTACTGCTCCTAGTGCTTCCAAGAAGCAAGTAAAAATAGCACTCCGTCATTTTGTAAATAATAGCTATCTCCTCACAGGCCCAGGGAGTCATGAGCACTTAAAAGGGAGATTGTGGGAAGGGGGAGATGTCTGCCTTGAGCCAGGGCTAGGAAGATAGGCCATGCGGATTTGAAGGTGGGGGGACAGAGGAGGGAGGGGTGAAATGGAAACCCTGAGGCACCTCAGCAGCAGCTGCTGCTGCTTTACACCTTCTGCGTGCTCAAGGGAAGCAACCAGCCCCGTGATGTGGGGCTTGGGGTGGCAGGATCTGGCCCTCCACACATTGCTGATAGGGATGTTTGTTGCCTGCACAAGCAGCGAGATCTGGTGTAGCAAATTCTTGGAGAAGGAGCGGGGTAGCTTTTAAAGAGCAGGCAGGTGTAGGGAGTACCATGGTAACACTGTGGGAAGGGATGTTACAGCTTTTGTTTTACATTTGCATTGCAGATCTGCCCAGCTGTGGGGGATTTCTGCAGGCAGGAGCAAGGCAGCATTGCCTGGCAGGCAGGGATCAGTCTTTGTACCGTGTGGGAGAAGGGGCAGCTCTGATCGACCTGCAGCACCTTGCTCCTGCTCACACACCTGCTCCAGATAACCATCTGCACAGTTGTGCTGAAGCTTGGGAATAAGCTGAGCTTATAAGTGGGAAAAGCCCCCAGACAAGGGATTCAGCCTCAAACAAATGTCTTGGGAACATGACATGCCACTTGGGTCTCTAAATTCTGCCCATGTTCAAACACTGAAGCTGAAAATCTCTTGCTGTTCTAGTTTCGTGACTGCTTCAGGGTCTTTTTTTTTTGCTTTCCTGGTCCCCAGGTAGCAGCAGCTTGGGGCACATTGAGACTCAGCAGTGTGGCTGGAGGGTGCTTGTGCAGCCCGCCAAGAGCAAGACCGAGCCCTGCGCTGGGCGCAGTTCCCCAGGGCAGCCGGAGCTGGGCTCTGCTCCTTGCTCCACTTCAGCTTCCTACCTGAACCAAGTCTCTCCTTTTTCATTTCCCCAACTATAAAACAGGACTGGCGGCGTCCGCCTGCCACCCCAGCAGGCTTGAAGGCTCAACTCACTTGTGCATGTAAAAAAACCTTGAGTCATAGGGAAGGATGATGTTAGGAAAGGAGAAATGCCATTTAATGTTCTGCAACAGCTCTAGGGAAAGTGCCTAACACTCTACAGTACAGTCCTTAATTATTAAATCTCTGGTGAGAACTGGGCAAGACAGCCAAGCTGCAGTGTGAGCGTGTTGGATTGAAAAGGAGATAAGGATTTCCCTGCCATGTCTCTGAGCGGAGGCAGATGCTCCTATCTCAGCTTTCACTTGCTGCAAAAGTAGATGCAGTTTCTTCTTGTTCAGGTTCAGGGTGGGTAAGTGTGAGGGTAAGGAGGGGGGAGGCTGGCTGAGTAGCTCCTAATTACTCTGGAGGAGAAGATCTCACCACAGAGCTCATCAGCTTGGGCAGAGCCACAAGCAGTGCGGATGCTCTTGGGCTGTAGGATCATGAAGGAAGCGAGTCTCTGAGGCTGGAGCTCACGCTGTTCTGCTGGTGTTTTACTTATCTCTGGATTTCTCAGCTCTGCTGAAATCCCTGCATGTGTAGCAATGATTTAATTTCAGAAATCCCTCCAGATCCCAGCCAAATCCTGCCCTTAGGAGCACGTATTGACAGGGAAAGTTCAGTCTGGCTTTTGCCATGAAAGGTGCAGGGAGCCCATTTTTCTAAGTGCTGGGGAACATTGGTGAGCCAGCGACTGAGCCAGCCCCCCCAGCTCGTCCCTGCACCGGGTGCTGCCTTGCAGGCACAAAGGGATCCCACCGAGTTCAGCAGTTTCGCATGATCTGGTCCAGGGTGTACGTCTGCAGTCTGGAAATGGGGGATCCTCTTCAGACCCAGGCTGGAATTAATTATTAATATTGTTTAATTATTAATATTAATAAATCAATTGTATTTATTAATACCATTATTTTTGATTGTATTTGCCAGTAGATTGAAGGTGTGGGAAGGTGCCTCTGGAGTTCTGTGACAGCCAGGTCACAGCATGATAAGGCCATAAAGGCTCATGTAAAGATAGCAGGATCATATCAAAAGGTGTCCCAAAAGTTCTGCCTTTTCACCTCCTCGTCACTTCCTGAATCCCTTCTGTCGTGCTTGGATCACACTGTAAAGCACGGGTCCTTTCATGGACTGCTGTCCTTCTGCACCCTCAGGTGCAGGGGACAACTCATTCTGCACCTCTCAAGGACTGGCTTCTCCGGCCACGGGCAGCATGGATCCTGATCTGATAATCATGGCTGTAAATTATTATCTTGGACAAACTGAATGCCAAGAAGGGAGGAGGGGAGGGGAGAGAGTTTGTGTTTTCTCTAAAACATAATTAGCTTTCTCTCGCCACATGTGTTAGCAGAAAGAGCCTTGCTTCACTAAATGTTCTTCTCCGCTGTGTATCTATCTCAGCTGGGTACTTGTTTGGAGGGAGACAGAGAGAATACCCCGAGTGTTTAAGTCTTACAGAAGTAACTCATTTTGTTCAGGATGATGTCTTCTTGGCTTCTGGGTGCTTCAGAGAGTGTACTGCATACATATTTCTCTTTAACCTTCTTTTTATTGCATCAAGACGAGATCAAGGGTTACTTATATAGCACAATAATATCAGCCATGGGCTGCGTCAGAAGCTTTCCAGCCATAATAACTAAAGACATGTATACGTATATTTTAGCCATTAAGGAGAAAACCCTGCCAGAATGCATTATCTTATTTTTGGATACAAAACTTTGAAGCACAAAACTAAGCTTCATAGCTCTGCAAAATAACTGTCAGGGGACAGAAGGATTTCCATAACTGAATTGAGCAATGGGCTATCCAGGCTACTTGCAAAGCTCCTGCAGTGGCCACAAAAAAAAAAAAAAAAAAAAAAAAAAAAGTGGTTCTTTCATTGGCAAAGCAGCTCTGAGCCAGTTAATGCCATCCAAAAGAGCACAATGGCATGATCTACCCCTAAAGTGGTGAGGACTTACAGTAACGTAGTGCTAAACTCAAGGCATCTCATCCATCATTTTTTCAGTACAACGCAGTGGGCAGAGCATAGGACCATGATTCACTGTGCCTTGATTTCCCTACAAAAGGGGACAGCAGCAGAGATTTCAATTCGGAAACACGCCAAAATCATAATGAATCAAGAATGAGAGCTGTATGTGCTGTTTGGCATATGTGCTGGTGGCTGTGTTCTGGAAAGCACTCCAGTTTATCTTTACCTAAAGGCAGGTGATTAAGATTGGGCCTGGGTTTGAGTGCTCACGGCAGGAACCGTGGCAGTTTTGTGTGGTTTTGCTGGGGCAGTGAGGCTGCTGCAGCTCATCATCCATGAGGGCGATGCAGCCTGGGATGCAGGGGAGCATGTGATGCAGGCAAGCAGCAGCTCGCCAGGAGCGAGGCACTTAGGAGAACAGCAAACATGATGGCAGTAAAAGGCAATCAGAATATTGATTCTTTTTACATACAGATAAGCCTGAAGCTGTAACAAACCCAGGGTTTCCTAAAACTGGTGGAAGATTGCTAGGCTGTTTATCAGGCTGGGAGACACAAAGGGATTTCAGATTAAAAGGAGTTTCAAAGCAGCAGGGCTTACCTCTGTATTGAAAACGTGGATCTGTACCATGTTATGTATTGTGTAGCCGCATACGTTTTGTAAATACTCATTGTCTGGCTGTGTGGGATGTATTCATCCTCGGTGTAAGTGTGGAAAGCAGCAGAGCTACACCAGAGATGAATTTGCCCAATTAAGAGTGATAAAGTCAGCCGTTATTCAGGGCACAGCAGAGAGCACGATGCCGGGTTGCTGAGGGCTTGCCAGGGAGGCACCTGGCAGGAAAAACCACCACGTAACAAAACCCAAACCCTTCCCTGTACAAACAAATTCAGTTCTCTAATTGCTTTTTTCCCTTTTTTTTTTTGTCCTAGACAGCGTAACTGAAGTCAAGACAGACATTTACGTGACGAGTTTCGGCCCTGTCTCGGACACAGATATGGTAGGTGCCACTGGCTGGTTACCTCACAGGGAGGGATGGTTTCTGCAGCCACAGCAGACGTGTCCCACCCTTATTCCCCAACAACCTGGGCAAAAGCGGGATTTTCCTAAATTACAAGAACACAAGCAAGCATCCCAAGCTTCTTGCCTGGGTACAAGTGTGCCTCTTCATCTTCTCTGAGGCCAGGGGGAGCTCAGTGCGGGTGGTAGACAAGGATTGTTTCTCAGGTGCATTTGGGCTTTTAGAAACCAATTGATAATGCAGCCTTGGAGGGTCAATGCCTTTGCACCGCTCAAGCACGCTGCAGGCTTTAGGGTCATTTTCTTTCCTGCAGGAGCAACCTAATGAAATGGGGAAGTCTGCCCATGGGACCAAGACCTGTACCTTCACTGTAGCCAGCTTTCTTTGACCTGACTGGGCGTGGAGGAAGGAGTGTCCTTCCTCTGGGAAGTGGAGAGGATGCCAGAATCTGGCCTGTTTTGGTGGCAGTGCCAGAAGAGAACAGTTCACCATCAAACTGTCCGTAGTGCTTGAACCAGAAGAGAGGTGAAAGAGAAAAGAGAAAGAGTGAACTGATTGCAATATTTTGACATGTTCAGGGAAAATTATTAATGAAAAGGCCTGAGGTCTGAATTTAGGCTTGTATTCCCACAACAGTTTGTCTTCTAATTAAAACAGGACTGTGGAGCATAATTAATAGTGAGCTTTCTCAACTGCGTTTCTTGCAGCTTGTATTCCACATGTGCCCAGGCGCACAGAGAAGAGTTGGCTGTTGATGGTTACTCAACTTTTCAAGGGTGCCACATGAGGACAGTCATGCATTCAGGATGGAGAACCTTCTGCACATCCAGTCCCAGAGGTGACCTGGTGCTGGCATAGCCCAGGCCAGCGATGGGCAGTCCCAGCCTCAGAGGGAGCCCACTTTGGAAGAGGGAGCAGACATTGCTCTCACCGGCTGGGTCAGGCAGAAGCAATGTCCTGCCGCTCTCATGGCCTTTCCAGAGCTGGGACGGTTTCATTTTCTGTGCTGACATGGCCATGAACATTTCTTCAGCTGCCCCACTGACAGTCCTGTGATAGCAAGTGGAGGAGTTGGGGGACAACAAAATCTCTGTGTTTCATTGAGGTGCTAGCCCCGTCAAGCAATCCCATGTTGCTTTGGAAGGACCACTCCCTCCAGGGTTAGAGGTTAACTTGATGCCAGCATAGCCAAGAGTATTAATCTCATCTGAGTTCTCTCTCTATCTCGCTTGCTTTCCTACTGCAGCAGAGATCTGTAATATATTCAGCGATCTCAGCCCTTGGGGAGTATCTGATAATTACTTCCAAGGTGGAGCATATTTGATTAAGGGAGTGTGTATAATGAACTGTGAAGAAGAAATATGAGGTATTGAAAAGAGGAAGGTATTCTCTAAAATGTGATTTGACAAAATGAATTTAAAATTAGGAAGACAGTTAAAGAATAATAAATTATTTTCCTTTCGTGTGCTTTAGTTCCGTGTACTTTACAAATGCATAGCGAATGTGTTTTAGCGTGCCGTTCTGGTGCTGAATGCGCTCAGACGTGTGAGAGAGAGAAACTCCATCTCCTTGGGAAGCGTGGGGAGAGCCTGCTCTTCTGCGGTATTTCCTTTCATCTCGGGAGTGGGGAAGTCCCTCCTTCCCTGCTCACATCTGCCTGGTGATCTTGCTCCTGTCCCTCCCACAGCCATTACCCATTGCGATGGAAAGCCGCTCCTGCGCGTCTTGATGCAGACAGAGACTGTAATTATGATGATGGAGGAGAGGCAGGTAAAGCTGCTGTGGAGAGTGGAGGAGAGCAGCTGGTTATGAAGCATGGAGGAGGATGTGTAGACCTTTTCCCTGAGATGCTTCAAGGGACTTCTAATCTCTCTTTCAGTTTGGCTTGGAAAGTAGAGCCTGATAGGACCTGACTACTCTTCAGTAGTGAGCTCTTGCAGCTTTGCCTCAGTCCCCAGGAATTTAAAAAAAAAAAGTTCAAGGGAGTTTTATATTTTGGTGGCTGGACTCTGGAGACAGACTCAGTCTTGATGGTTTTGATCACTTCTATAAGGTGGAGAGCAGCATAACATAGAATTAAGTGTGCTCCTTGGAAGGAGTGACTTGGGAATGATGACTCCTCATGGAAAGAAGTATGGAAAAGAGGGGAAGAAGCTGAACATGATTTCTCTTTTCTTCAGGAATTATTCTTAGCATAAAAGAAGGAAAAACAGGGCTTGGGAAGTTGCTATAAAAGTTTTGCTTCTTCATTTGTTTTTTTTTTAATAGGAACAGGGAGTTCTGAATATGAGAGCTCTTCTCATGATAAGGACTTCTCCCAAACCTCCCTCTTGGGACTGCCCACAGGCTCATTCCTTTGGGTTTCTCCCTTTAGTGAGCTTCAAGCCACAAAGTGAAGATCACTCCCATGAAGGGGCAGAACATCTTGTACAGGGCAGAGCCTGTGGGAATGTAGGTTCTTCTCTTTTCTTCCCCCAGACAGACTCCAGAAACTTCACATTTGAGCAGGAGTGGCTCTGTGGCCAGGGAGCAGGGATGAGTTTCTTTACCAAGATACTTTCATTCAGCTGCCATCTGCTGCAAAACCTGTAGAAACTTCTATGACCTACAGGAAACTGATGCGCAGCAGCTTTTAAATGCTGCTGAGAAGAGCTGCAGGAAAGAACTCACTCACAATGATAAGTTTAGTTGGTCCTGCAGCCTCCAGGAACCCATAAATAAAGACTATGAGTCTGCAATGACAGGGGAAGAACAGCTGGGACAGATAGATTTTACCAAAAGCCCCCATCTCTCTGAAAGCCTCATGAGATAATGAGATCCTTCATTAGCAAGAGGAGGTGTGTGTTGTAGAGGTTAGCAGCAGTGCCACTCATGCTGACGGGCTGAAGACATGGACCCTCAGAGGATACAGGGTGGCTCAGGTTACAGGGAACAGCAGTCCCTTCTGCCAGGCACTGGGCAGACTGGTTTCATTTTGCCTTAAGGTGGCCTGTGGAGCTGTAGCACCTTTGTTGCTTGGTCAAGTGGTTTCTGAGGCTGCCTGCACCGAGGGAGGAGCTGGCCCTGGCTGCAGGGTTTCAAAGAGATGACTTCTAATTGTCCCAGATGGAATTTGGTCTAGGACATGGGTTTCTACACTAGCTGAAAGAAGAAAAAAGAAGAAGAAAAAAAGGGAAAATCAGGGTAAAAATAGGAAGAAGAAGAAAAAGAAAACAAAGTCATAGAATCTTGTAATGCAAGTTTGTGAGGTCCTTCAATGCTTTTCTAGAGGTGGCCTGGGGAACAAAATAACATCAAGACAATGGCATGAAACTTCATTTATTTGTGGAGTTTTTTATGAGCAGGGGTATAATTGCCAGTATCCTAGCCAAATTCCATCTCCAGGAACTTTATTTTTGCCTTTTTAAATTCCTGTGTAGCTGCACACAATGGTTCCCTCCTCTGAAACATCTGGGTAAAGGTGGTGGTGCAGCAGGGCTATCCCAGGACTGGCCGCTGGCCACTGTAGGCTGTATTGCAGCTTGTCTGCAGTGGTCAGAAGCACTGAAACACAAATTTTGGCATCCTATGTAAGTGATTACACGAAATGTGGTAAATGCCCTTTATCCTCCATGGATTTCTCCACTGCCATTAACCCCTACTTCTTGTTGCATCACGTTTCGTGTCAGCCAAGGTGTGCCAAAATACAGTATGCTCAACAACCGAAGATATTTACCATGTCTTGCAGCAGCTTGTTTGCAATGAAGAGCTGAGTAAAACAAGACTTATTTTTCTCTCCTTTCTCCACAAAGGAATACACTATTGATGTCTTTTTCCGGCAATCCTGGAGAGATGAAAGGCTGAAGTTTGATGGTCCCATGAAAATACTTCCCCTGAACAACCTGCTGGCCAGTAAGATCTGGACTCCTGATACTTTCTTCCACAACGGGAAGAAATCTGTCGCCCATAACATGACAACACCCAACAAGCTGCTGCGCCTGGTGGACAATGGCACCCTCCTGTACACCATGAGGTAAGGTTGTGTCTCCTGGGCCAGGGTCTTCCAGGTCCCTATACACATGCAGGCAAGGGCGGTACCTCAGGGTACATCACAGCAGGGTTTTTGGAGGCTTCCACTGTCTCTGTTCACACGCTTGAGTTGTACCCTGCTGCTTTCCCTGCTATCCTTGTTTCCTACCTACGTAGCATCACTGATCCTCGAGCATGTTTTTACAGGTAGCTTTTTTCTCATCATTCATGTTGATATTTTTCTCTTATGTGATGAGGTAGAAGTGTTGGAATCTATAGTTTGTGGAGTTGGTGCACCACCTCACTTATTTTTGTTCCTGACCTCTGATGGGATACAAGGTCAGGTTTCCATTATTGGTGGGGGAACATTAGGATGGGAGAATTTGTTACTCTCCAGCAGCTTGAGAGTAGATCTGGTTTTCTTCAGCATGTTACACTGGAGCCATTTGAAACATTTGAGCCCAAGCTTTCTTGTGGGAACAATGTAAGGTTATTTTCCTACTTCATGGAATCAAAAATCCAAATCTGTGTAATCTATACACATCATTAGGAAAAAAAAACAATCACCAGCTTATTAAAAACTGTGCTTTGGAGGTGCCGGGTTTGGAGAGGCCATTGGAAGTTCCCTGTTTAACTCAGTCCATGTTGTCCCCAGCTGAGCTCTCAGTGGGAGCCCTGAACATGAGGTAGCCCTGCAACATGAGACCCCCCGGCAGTGATACAGCCTGTGCAACCCCACTGTGAGCTCCAGCAACTGGGGCCTTCCTTCTAAAACACAAGTCGCTGCTGGGGAGCCATGCTTGGGCAGTCATCTTCTCTGGATTTCTCAAGAACAGCCCTGGTACATACATTTATCACTAAACTACAACAGGTGGAGAGCATGAAGAGAAATGCCTTTGGGTTAATTGTACGTTTGTTCCGGAACTATTCAGATATTTTTGTATGCTTATAAGCTATTCACCCACATAAATAATGTTTGCCACCTGAGGTTGATGTACTAATTTGCCTTCCAAGGTAAATGGGCTTATAAACGAAACAACAAGCTACTCATAGATGCACAAGGAAAGTGTTGAGTTGGTTTTGGAACACGGCAAATCTTTGTTTTCAAAAATTATTTCCTCTGCCTCCATCTTCAAGCCAACCCTAACTAATACAGGCTTCGCTGTGGATTTTCTGTGCTGAGATGCTACACTTTCACCTCTGTTTTTTGAGGACCAGACAATTTCATCTCTTCATAGTTAAGCTGGCTGTGAATCTACATAGTGTCAGCAAGTTTTACAACCTGCACTGATAAACAATGCTCTGCTTTTGTGCAGCAGTTCTCAAATATGAGCTAACCCTGCCAGAGCCCTGGGGGTTTAGGTCTTCTCCACACATCAGTGACCTCACGTTACTGAGGCAGATGGGGTAAATGAAGGGAGAAGCCCAACTCAAGTTAAGGGCTGGGTTCTGCTTCTGGCTCTGACCTGTGTGTGGATGACTAACACTCCCCCCATTTGTATCATTGTCTGACTGTAAAGTATTATAGGAGCTACTGGCAGAAGGCAGCAAAAAAAGGACTCAATTTCAGGGTTTTTATATCGTTTCACTTCTTTATTCAGCAAACAGCTATTAGCTTCAGCAAGTTTTGTGTGACTGAGGAAGTATTGGATTTACTTTTCCATTTAGGGCTGGGCAGGTGCCAGGATGGCAGCATTGAGAGGCTCCTGGAAATGAGCTTCTTGAAGAAAATGGACTCATGGGATGTTTTAAATAAATTCAACACATCCTTCAGTTTAGCTGTCTCCCAAAAGCAGGGGAGGATGAAGGAGAGTCTGGACCGCCCTTTGTGTGGGCTCTTGCCCACCTTAAATGTACCTTTAAGGCTTTGTGAGAGGTGAAGAGCCCACTCAGAGGTACCCAAAGGTTGAGGGTTGGATATTTTGTCATGTGTTGTATTGCACAGTCTGAGGAGTTGTAGTGCATGGAGATCTTTTCCTTACCCAGCGGAGATTGCTGCTGTGCAGATGTGTGTGAAGCTATCCTGGTGGGGCTCTGGGCAGTACTGGACCAGCCTTATGCTGGAGATGGGGTTAGAGCTGACCAGATGGCCACCTGGAAGGCACTGCCCACTGCACAGGACAGGGTGTCCCGGGCAAAGCAGGGCTCCTCTGGGTTTGCAGTTCAACATGTCCAGGATGGGACGTCTCTCCTGGTGCATCTGATGATTGCTCTTCTCCCTGCTGCTGAAGGAAATGCCTGCTCAGCGCCACACAGGGTCTTTTGAGTGGGGGCTCAGAAAGGAAGATACAAGGGCACAGAGTGCATGGTCCAGGACTGTGCGCCTGGTTGAGGCTCAGACACCAAGTTCTGGCACTCACACCTCAGTTCCCCTGTAGAATGGTGGTGATGGTATCGCTCTCCCTTGTTAAGTGCATTGAAACCTCCTCCTGGGAAAGGGCTGAAGGAGACTCATGTTTTATGTCCAAGTGGCACATTTTCTGTTCTCCCCCATGCCCAGGGGTGTGCACATGTGTCCTCAAAGGAAAGAGGCAATCTCAACCAAAAAGCCAATCAAAACCAAAAAGCCAATCTCAGCCCCGACATCCAGCAAAGCGCAAGTCCCAAAGAGGCACGCTCTGTCCTGCTGACTACGGAGCAAGTTTAGACCTCCACCAGATTTCCCCTAGACTTAGTGGGACTGCCCAGGTGATCCCTTGCAGGCTCAGTCTAGACTGGTATATTGCCATGCAGTTTGACTCCTGAGACATATCCTACTCCTTTACCTTGTACCAGCCAATATCCTTGAGGGATCAGTTCTGCTGATGTGCAATTAGAGGCATGTCTCTTGCTATTTATCCTGCTGTGAAAGCCAACTTCTCTTAGTCAAGGCTTACATTTATAGATGAAGTTGCTCTGGTGGAACAGCAACTCTGACACATGCATCCAGCAAAATTACACCTGTGTGACAGTATTTATAGCTCCTGGAGAGAGCCTCTTTATCACTGACCTGAGCTTCAAGGAGTCACACACCAGCTGTAGCTGAGCGTCCAGAGATTTCCTTTAGTCACGGCACAGCCTCCTCACGGATCAGTGCAACGTCACGGTGCAAACATCAGATCACTGACTCAGGCCTTGGCAGCTGGGTGACAAGATGGCCTTTGCAACCACAGCACAAAATTGCATTTCTCTATTCCCCTCCTTCTGAGGAAGGGACAGAATTACTGATGCCTTTGCCTCTTCCCTGCTACTCCAGCTGCCTTAGAGGGCATGGGGAACACAGCTTTATCATGTAGCACTGCCTCTGCAGTCTTGTTTGTGGAGCTCCTACAGGATCAAGCAGTTCACAAAAGTCGAGCTGGGGCCTCAAAGCTCTGGTGTCAGACCTCAGTACAACAAACTGGGAATTGTGCGTGGATTTACATAAGGTACAGACAAAAACTCAGCTGCTGCAGCAATCTCTGGGTGTACTCTCTGGCTTGAATTGTGTGGGGCACATAGATAGTGTTATGGTTCTTCCTGGCCTTGAAGCATCTGAAAATAGTGAAAGCTTAATGCTGTGCCGATGGGATTCAACTTTGTGAATCCAGGCTTTAAAGAGCTCTCCTGCACTTCACAGGGACTTTCAGAGTGGCATGTTGAGGCTTTGTCGTTATTGTCAGAGTGGTTCCCAGACAATATGTGCTCAAGTTATGCACTTAAAGGATGTTTTCTTTAACTGCCAGGCTGACGCATTCGGCTGCATGCCCAAAGACTTTGCCTCAAGAACCTGTATTGCTAAAGACAACGTGAAGCCCTTCGCAGCAGTGCACAAGCACTTTGGAAGGAGGGTCGGTGAACCCTTGGGTGAGGCAGAGGCAGAACAGAAGGAAAAGCTGAGTACAAAGGCACCCAGGACACGTGCAGTCCTACCGGGGCTGTTGAACCCAAGATAACAAATCTTGTACCTCCTGCGGCATGCTCAGGGGGTTGAGTTTCCCAGGCTGCCTTTTGAAATCACAGAACTTCACAGAGTCTCTCCCAGCAAAGGCTTTGCCTTGTCTTTACTGCCTGGTTTTTTTAACCCCCGGGGCAATTTGTGAGAGCTGTAGGCTGGAGCTCACAGAACCCTTCCACACAGCGGAGGTGCAACCACCATTCTCCTTTCTGCAAGAGCAGCAGCTGGGATATCCCAGCACCACCTCCTCTGGGTAGTTCGGACTGGCAGCTGTTGGGCTGCATCCCCATCAGGGCTGATCCTAGACAACAACATAAATGGACCCGAGCAGACCAAAGCTAGACTGACTGCTAAACATGCAAGCAGACAAATAGATGAGATTTGCATAGCCTGCTTTTCCCTGCCTTACAGATTCCAGAGTGGATCCAAAGACAGAAATTATCTTTCTTCCAGGCTTGGTTTTGTAGTCAGACTTTTGTAAGGAAGCTATCCCAGGAGGGAGAAATCTTCAGAGATCACCTTATCTCGCTGCATTTCTGCCATCATGGGCTGAAATCTCCAGGGGTTGGGGGAGGATGCAAACTGAATTCAGCGCTTTCAGATCCAGTACAAGGATCCTAGAAGCAATTTGGCTTTCAATCTCAAACCCCAGCAATTAAACCTAACCTAGATTCTCACACAGCCTAAACGGTAAACACTATTTGGCCTGACTGTGGTTATTAATGAATCTCCTAGAGGAGAAATCAGGACAAAACTCAAGCAATATCCCTGGCATAAACAAAGTCAGTTCTGCTGTGCAGGGTGCTGTCATGTTTTTGTACCACACATACACCAAGGGATTATTACATTTGCGTCCCAGAAATTGGACTGAGACTCTCGCTCATCCTGCAGCAAGACGCAGGTAACGACAGGGGCTCTAATGACACATCAAAGGCTTTGCTAAGCTCCTGGTAACCATGAGAACGCAGCTGAAGTGGTTTGTTGTACCGTCAGCCCTGGGAGAGGTATGTTTAGCCTGATTCACGCTTCTTGCCATTGTGTTGAGCAGTTCAAAGGACTTCCCATGACTTTAAAGAGAAAAACATGGTTTCCTTCCTGGATGTTCCACTTTTGGTGCCATTGTGGCAGCAAAGTGAAGAGAAGACATGAGGAGTTTGGGGTTTGATTTCGAGACAGTTCTGCGTAAGTTACTGCTAGCGCCTGGGACAGATGAGCCAAAGGATACAACGGCTGGATTATGTGATTGCTGGCAGCTTGGCTATTTTTCACATGCTGTTTTGGCTTTATAATGACATTTTAGGGCTCAGATGTCTGGACCTGAACACTGGAGCAATGAGCAGACCTCTGTGGCTAGCTGGCCATAAGCTCCCTTGCACAGGCTAAGGGGCAAAGTTGAGAATTTCTGCAGCATGCTCTTTTACCCAAATGCTGCAGAGGCAGTGGTAATTGTCTGGGAAGCAAGATACATTCCTCTTAGTTTGACATTTTGACGTTTCATTAGGCAAAGCATATGGTGCTGAGGAATCCTTCGCCAGCAACAGGAGGTGGCGGGGAAGGCCAGCGGGCGGGGGAGCGGAAGGGGACTGTGAGCACTCTCCTGAGCGGTGATTGATTCCACAGCTCACCTAAATACCTCTGCTAATTAGCGCTCTGAAAGATGAGTGTGTGCAAGAGAGGCTGCAGGAGGGGGTGAAAGATGGCTGAGGGATGCGGGGGGCAGAAGGGGGAGCAGGAGCGAGCAGTGGGAGAGCATCACAGGGAGCCGGCACACCCCGGCGTGCATGGGGGCAAAACGAAGAGGGTTGAGGCAGGGGAGAACACTTGGGAGGGGGAATGCCTGTATTGCTTCCCCCTTCGGCAGGGAAGCTGACTCCCTTCGTGTGTTATCTGTGAACGTGCTGACTTCTGCCTGGCTGAAGTTGCTGGACCAGACTCATCTCACTGGAATGATGTGGCATTTTCTTTTTGATTTAATTTCAGGAGACTTAAAAGCTCCTTCAGTTGTAGGTGGAGAAGTGGCAGATTAGGTTGCTTTTTCAGTGGTTTGTTGATGGATTTATTGTGTTATTTACTGGATCAGCTAATAAAACCACTTTAGATTTAAAATGTGACTGTTGCATTCCCACATACCTATGGAGTCATCCAGCATCCGTATAAAGTTGTCTCCTTCTCTTGACAATACCTGTTCTTGTTGGCCATGGCCAGGAGAGAGCAGGAGGGTATGGCCAAGGCCAGTTTGTGCCCACATGGTCTCTGCTGCCATTCTGGTCCCCTCTGAGGCTCTTTCTGACTGCTCTAAATGGCACTCAACCACCAGACCCACAATCTGCAGTCCTTTCCTTATTCATAGTGGCTGTTGATCACATCCAAGACTTGCAAACAGTACAGTGGATGAAAAAGGCCTGGTTTTTGGGGGGAGTTCAGGATACATCAGAAGGAAAGCACTGATCAGAGGAGACGTCCTTTGGAAAAGCCGACTTTGGGAACACCCAGCTAAGAGCCTTTTGAAATAATAATTAGTGAAGCCAACGAAGGAATAAGAAGGTAAGAAAAGGTCTTGTGTGGCCTGCTGAGGAAGATGGGGGAAATGCATCAACATTTCCTTTACACAAGTGACAGTGACAAATATTAGAAGAAAAAAGTTCATTGCAGTTGGAAAGGACACAGAAAGAATAGAGTGGTAAGATTTGTGAGGACATGCTTGACAAGCTTGCCAACCATGAAGCTCCCCAAGTAAATTTTGAGCTGACAGAAGAAAGCATCACAAAAGAAATAGAACAGGAGGAGCAGGACTGTTGAGTCCACACCTTACTGCCAGATTTTCATACCTGCTTCTTGAAATCCTCATCTTCACGCAGATTACAAAAGAGATGCATTAGAGCAAATGAACAACTTGTTCATGGTGACCTTTGAGTGTCCAGAAGAAAGTACTTCCAACGATGTGCTTGTAGGCCTGTCAAAACCACTGTCAGTCTTTCCGCTGACTTCAGTGAGTCTTGGTTGAAGACATAAAGATCAGGTCTCTCATGTAAAACAGGTACATTCAGTCCGGAGGTGAAGAAGAGATCAGCAAGTCAGAGTGATTTATTCCCAAGGAAGTTACACTGGCCACACAGCGGTTCTTGGATTGGCTGAGAAAGCCAAGCTGGGGCCAGAATAATGCAAGCAGGACAGTCATCACCTGTTTGTGAGTAGAATGCTTACTACAGGACATAGTGGTCACTGTTCATGGACATGGATTCAGAAAAGATTGGCAGACTCGGAGTAGAAAAGGTCCGTGGTCTCTGGTGCACTCAGTCACCTGGATACAGCCTCTGAATCATGGAAGCTATAAGCCACCAGCTGCTGGGAGACAACAGCAAGGTGTGGTTTGCTCTGAATTCACCCATGTTTCGTGCTTCTCTATAAGTATCCACTGGCCTCCTCTACTGGAAGGGGAGTCAGCCTGCATAGACCCAATAGATCTGCTGTGATTAATCTGTTCAGAGTAGGGAGCATTGCATCAGCCATGACTGGGCTGTGAGCCCGTGGGACCCAACAGTGAATGGTGACTCAACAGCCACCTCGTCAGGGCTTCAGCGCAAGGAGTCCCCATGGGGCGTATGGGGACAGTGTCCTGCTGATGCTCAGTAGCTGAGAGCTCTTCATCAGGATCATACCTGTCCTGATTGTGGGAGCTGCTTTTATAGGGGCTTTTTTCCCACTGTGGGGTGGCTCCTGGGGCACAGGGGGGTGGATGTGCCCAGTGGAGACAGGACAGTGGTACCTGGCATTGAAAAACTGCAGAAATTAATATGGGCTGCTGTTGCATTAAGGAGCAGCGAGGTACCACGGAAACACTGCGGGGCTGTGTTCAGAAGGTCTGCGGGAAACTCGCCGCTTTCCTTTGCTAGCTGATACAAGAATAAGGCGTAGACTTGCCCATGGTGCAGTCTGCTCTGCAGCACTGTGACCCCTGCAAAGGAGACACGTGCCTCACCTCCCAGACGTTCCCAAAGGCTGGGTTAACTGGGATTTAAACCCCTGCTGTGGGTGCTACAGGGGCTGTGGGTCACACAGGAGGGTTTTGGCCACCCAGCCCTGCCCCATCAAAGTTACAGCAGCTTCCAGCTCTGCTCCTCCAGTTCTTGATTTAATGCTTCTGCCTGTCTCTCGTGGGATGCTAGCTTTTCTTAAACCCTCTAAAAGAAGCAGATGAGGTTGAACGTGGGTCTGAAATCGCGAGGTTCGTTTCCTCACCTGGCAGAGCAAAATTTGCAGCCAGCGCAGAGTTCCCAGTGCAGCCGGGGCTGCTCTCACAGCCAACATGGAGCGTCTTTGCAGAAATTTTGTTGCTGCTCCATCCCTCGCCTGTGCAGGTGTCCGCCTGTCACAGCACCATCTGCCGCCCGCAGCCACCATCACTGCAGCCTCGGAGATCCTCTGCCACCTCCAAGCCATGGGGATTCTGCTTTGTTTCCCCCGCAGGAGTTTTTAGAGCGATTTGTGAAGCGCTTGGTTTTGTCCACCAAATTTTTTTATGCCAAATTTAAAAAACAGTCCTCTTTATTTTTGTAGAATCATTTATGGTTTATCCACCTGAAAGAAATAACCTTTCTTTTTCTTGCCTTTCTTTTTTTTCTTCTTTGATTTTAGCAAACAAATTCTGAACCCTTTATTTTTTTCAGGGTTTGTTTTGCATTTGACTAAGCCTCAATATTTTCTGTGAAGAATAACTTACCTGACCGTTTTTCCAGCTGAAGGAAAATATCTCAGCAGAAGCTTTCCACTGTGCTTCTTGACCTGAGTTTTCCACAAGCCACCTTCAGCCTTAGGTCTGTGCGCTTGCCCTTTGCATCCACATGTTGCTTCTGTCATGGTTTATTTGTTATTTTGCCGAGCCATCAGAAGTGGGTAGTTTTTTTTCTACAAATGGTTCCTTCAGAGAAGATTGTATTAGACGTCTCCTGGGAAGCTCTCTGTCCTGGCTCCCCCTCCTAGGCTGCAGGCTTTGCGGTGCTTCAGGAACACGAGCTTAGAGCTACCTTTTTTAGAGCCTTTTATAACGGATCCTTTTATGTCTGGCCCCGTGTTCTGCAACTCGCTGCTTTTATGGTTGTGCCTCCCTCACAAAACCGCTTCCTGACGAGGTATCCTGTTGGGATTTGGTGGATGCGTAGAGCGCACAAGTTGTCCTGCACCCCCCCAAACAGCCCCAGGACACGCAGTTCTGCGTCTGCGCACAGCATCCTCTGCAGTGCCACCAGCAAGGAGAGAGCCGGGGGAGGTGGGATGAGGTGCCCTACATGCCTCATGTACGCTGGTGCAACACCTGCAACTTCATGGCTCTGGCTGACTTTGCTCAGCAAGCCCGGTAGTGCTGTGGCTTCCTGACTGAATGATGTGCCAGCCCTCAGCTCCTTCCAGTCCACCGGGAAGAACAGGCTGTGTTCCCTGGAAGCCCTTTCCCTCTGTTTTCCAGCATGGTCCCTGAGATGTCCCCTGGCCTCAGGCATTAATGAGCTCTTTGTGCACAGCACATAAGCAAACAGAAGTGTTGGGCTTTGGCAGATTTTCTGATTGCACTGAGCAATTAAAGATGAACTCAGTCAATAGGGTTGAGTTTATACAATGGGAAAGGTTGCCAGACCTGTGTGCCTGCTGTTCTCTCCACAGCTGATGGCCTTCTGCCCGGACACCCAGAGGTTAGTGACCTTCGTTGCCTTTGATGGGTGCAGGGCAAAGATGCTGTGGCAGAAGGGCCAGGTGGGAGCCTCTCCAGCCGGGTGTTTCTGATCACACCCTGTGTTTTGTCTTGTAGGCTAACGATTCATGCAGAGTGCCCCATGCACCTGGAGGACTTCCCAATGGATGTGCACGCTTGCCCGCTGAAATTTGGGAGCTGTAAGTACCTTGATCAGCCTCTGCAAGGAGGTGGGTACAGAGCTGAAGAACAGTCCTTTATGTAGCTAGTGTTTTACAGTATCTTAGTAAAGGGTGTTATTAGTTATTACTAATGATAATATGACCAAAAATTTGTTTCTGGTATCTCATACATGCAATTCCTACCATTGTTAGAAATGGGCAGCAAGCAAATCTGTGGTCGATTCAGGCTCACAGGATGGGTGAGACACCTATGGTTCTGCTGTAAGTTTAGTAGAGAAGTGGGAAGAGCAGCTTCCCATTGCCCACCCTGCCTTTGGTGGACAGTCCTGCCTCTCCAGCGCTGCCTCAGCAGGACTGGAATTGGTGGAAAACTCAGAGATGCTTTTCCTTCATCACAAGGTGATCCTGGGAGGACAGATTTGGGAAGACAGCAGTGGTGTGGGCTGCTAGGTGTCCTGTTCAGCTTCCCTACACCACTCATGCTAATCTGGGGAGAGTCTGAAATCTCTGGTTGCTCTGGCTCCATGCTCCAGTGGAGCTTACAAACCCCTTGCTCCTCTTCAGTCTGTCAGGCAGGCTGCTCTCAAGTTAAAGTCTTGGAAATTCTGGGAAGAGCAGCTCCAACACCCAAGGGTCCTGGTTTAGGGCAGATTTGCAGGCTGCTGGTGAGCTGAAATGCAGCTGCTCATCTGCCTGGGCTTCCCATACCCTGCCTAGGAATAAGTTCCCTCTTCTCTCCCATACACAAGTTAAATTTCTTTTGGTTTAGTTCCTAAAGTGAGTGGGAACCAAATTCCAAGCCACTGGTTCAGGAAGTAAATGTCCTATCCTGCTCTGCCTGGAGTCTTCTCCAGGTCCAACGAACTGAGCACCACTCCCAATCTATGCATTAGATGGAAGAGTTACCCACCTCCAACTAAAGAATGAGCCCCCACCAGTAATCTCCCCTTCTGGAATCTAAGAAAACAGAGAAATCACAACCTTTCTAAACTGATACTTCCTTCCTGCAGCCATTTGGGAGTTAACTAAGGAGAAGTTGATAAGTTTGATTGACACCAGAAGAAGTCATGTTTATCATGTGCATCTGCTCCTTTGCCTCATGACAAAATGCATCCATGAAACTGGATTATTCAAAACTACTAAAATAAATTTATTTCTTAGGCAGCACCTAATTAAATGTAGAACTCATTGCCACAAGACATCACTAAGGCCAGTAAAATAGCAAGCCTTAGAGAAGGGTGAATTATTAATGTTAATTGACCTTGTGAGGAGGGATATAAAATCTCATACCTCAGGCCTAAACTCTGGGATTATTACAAGACTTTCAGGAAGGCAGATTACTCCACATCTAATTGCTTATAAGGTTTCTTGGTGAGGAAAAGAGATTAATGTGCATATTTCTGCTGGAACACCCTTTGGGGTTCCTTCGGGTATTTTTACTGATCTGGCCTCTGAATGATGGGAGTTTTGATACAAGCAGCTCAGAGAGCTGTCCCTGATTAACATTAGTACGGCTCTTTCTAAAACACCCATCCACATAGCATCTGAGCTCACCTCTCCTGTGTTGGAGTAGCATTAAACTAGCGTTTGCACCAAAAAGCTGTTGACAGCTGGAAGCTGCTCATTTGCAAGAAGCTTAGAGTGGATCAGATATGTAAGTAGAAAGACAATGCCAGGGCCAGACACGTGCTGTTCAGAGGACAGCCGAGTTTGCCTCAGTGACCACCTTCCAGTGATCCCCACAACCTGAATGGCTCGTCAGTGGCCTCCTGTCCCCGGGCCACTGTGGCAGCCACCCAGAGAGGGAAGGCAAAGTGCTTGCAGGAGAAGTAAGACATCACTCATTTCAGATAGCTTCAGCTGTCCACCTGCATCCTTCCCTGGACCAAGCGCAGTGAAGGCGATGGCTTTACCTATCACCGTGCTCCCTAGAAGATGGTTGTACGCAGCAGGGAACAACTTGTACAGCAGCTGTCTGAGACTAGGCTGGCAGAACATGCTGCTGAAGTTACCAGCTCCACTAAATGTCAGTAAGCCGTCCCCGTTTGAGTTGGACTAGACTGCGTTGCAAGCGAGGCATTGAGCAGAACCAAAACAGCTTCGTGGCATTAAATATGTTCCAAGCATCCACGCCATGCCTACGTGACACCAGATACACTTCTGTCCCAGACGACCAGATACGTAAACAACTGTGTTTTCAGGGATGATGGCAATGAAACTGCGGGCAAGTTTGCTTTGTAGACTGAGAGTGACAGTGAGTGAACCGTGACCTGCTGAAGCAGAAGATGCTGCCCATGGCAGAGCTGTACAAACCTAAGCCTGAAGGAGGATAGAGGTCTCCAGAAGCATGTTGAGAGCTGGAAGGAAGGGTTGGAAAAGCAGAGCGTTGCACATCGGATGAGAGGTGCCAGCCTGCGTCAGAAGTGCTTAGGCAGCACGCTGGTGTGCTGAGAAACATTGGCTGATCATCAAAACCACCCCCCCGCCCCCAACTTTGCATAGCACTTGCTTAGTATTTAACAGGTTTGCCAAAAGTTTGTCATTATCCCAGTGCAGGGATAATGGTGGTTGTTTTAAAAAGATCAGAGAAATCTGTTTGTCTCAGGACACAGCCTTCCACAAAGCAGGAGCTGAGTCATTTCTGTAGTAGACCTGACCTGTTGCTTGACCTGACCCCAGTCAAAGAACTCTTTAATGTCTTAATAGGAGAAGCTGGTGGTAAAAATGAATAAAAAACTTGTTTTAGTGAGCTTTGTTCTTGCCAGAAAAACTGGTGCAGAGTGGGTATGGACAGGACACTTGAGCATTATGGGGAGAAGTAGCTCCTAGTAGAGTCTGGAGAGCCTCAATTTCTGGATACCATAGGGCTGGCAAAGCCCAAAGCATGCAGGCCCTGTTGGGAAAGGGAGTGGCTGTGAGGACAAGCAGGGGTTTGGCCACAAAGGCTTGTGAAGGTGATGGTGACTGTATGTGTTAGAGAGAGGTGTCGCATATCGGGAGCTGGGCAGGGGGGATAGAGAGGATGCCCTGGCCCTGAGCCCAGCCCTACCCCACGCAGGCTTCTCTCAGCACTGCCCTCCCGCCCTGCCTGGCAGGTTGGCCTGTAGGCCAGCAAACACAGGGTTGTGCAGGGGAAAAAGCATCGTGGTGGGAGGGCACACCACCTGTAAAGCCGAAAGGCTTGGACAAGGTTGCTTCTGAGCGAAGGTAAAGATTTTTAACTTTTTCTCCTCAACCTAAAATTCAACCCCATTTGCATTTAGCCTCTCTTGCCAGCTAGCTGCCAGCGTGACTCTCCCGGTCCCTGGCACCGCAGGGCTGTGGCTGTCCTGCTGCCCCGGCAGCCAGCTGGTCTGGACAGCGTGTCTCTCAGCGACAGTGCTCTGCCCCTTCTTCCAGCTCCCTTCCGAAAACCCCAGCTCGTTTTTGCTCATTTGATTTAACAGTTGCTGAATTGCCTTGGTCTCTGGCCGTGCTTGGCTGTGCTCAGCCATGTGGCTCTGAGGAATGCACAGAAGGGATTAATTTGGCTACAGGCTAATTTTGGTATATTTTAGGTCAGGCAGAAGCACAAACTTCATTCTTCTTTCTCCTCCACAGATGCCTACACAAAGACGGAGGTGATCTACACCTGGACACTGGGGAAGGATAAATCAGTGGAAGTAGCGAAGGGTGGATCTCGCCTGAACCAGTATGACCTGCTGGGCCATGTTGTTGGCACAGAGATGGTTCGATCCAGCACAGGTACTTGTGGGACCACGATGCCACGCGTGGACTGAGCACACTGTCAGATGAGATGGACCCGTGGGCTTTGACTGCCGTGATCTGGCATGATTAGAGAGGCAGTACCTGTGGTCAGTGAGCACCACGGTACTTCCCAAGTCACGTGCTCTTGGAGAATATGTCTGGGGACATCTGGAGCAGTCACCAAGAGGCAGTAAAGGGTTTAGCTTTCAGTGGTTTCCACTGAAAGCCTTATCGCACATACCCTCAAGAAAACTGATTTCTAGCATCTAAAAATGATCTGTTGTGTGCAAGATTTGCCCCACTTTGCCCAGCTGGTTCTTGGTACTGTGGGTTCATTTGTCTTGGATCCCTTTACAGTCCCTCAGGAGAGCACTGCAGGCAGGGGAGGTGCATGCACATAATGTTCAGTGTGATTTTCACTGCATCTGCTTACACAAATATTATCACAGCTAATAGAAGATCATCCCAAACAAATGTTTCCGCTGATTAATGACCAATATTAATCATCTTTCTCTCCCATCTGCTGCTCCTCCCTTCCCCTTGGAATCCAGGTACTGATAGCTTCTGTTATCTCCTGTGTGTGTCTCATCCTTCTTTTTTTCTTTTATTTTCTTTTTTTTATCCCTCTGTATGCACCAGTAGTTCTCTCATTTGAGGATATTTCCTCTCTGGTGCACTTGATTTTAATAGTGTCTGTCTGTAACAACTCATATCACCTCCCTTGGGGAAATGTGGGGAGTCCAGGGAACTAAATGTCATAATATCTGGCCCATCTCTCTACTTAAGTTGTAGTAAAATGTACAGATGAATAACCTGAAGTGGCAAGAAAGCTGCTAAAGGCTCCTGTGTGTAATGATTTAGCAAAGCCACGCTCACAACAAAAAGGCACAATAATCCAACAAAATATCCAAAGCTTTGAGGGGAGGAATAGGGCATTGAGGGAAAACAGGGACAACTGGTTTACAGCCCAGACCTTTAACAACAGAACTTGCCCTGATTTTTGAGATGGTTACAGAGAGGAAAGGTGAAATATTTTCAGGATCGTCAGAGCGAATAAAAACTTTTGCCCTGAAATCCTACTGAAGCACTGTTAGTGTCTCTAGGCTTAAGGGATCTTACCCACAACATGGCTTCCTGGGCTGGAGCAGAAAAGGGATGGGAGCTGGGTCAGGAGAGACCCCCAGAGGCATCTTGTGCCTGGGGTGAAACAGGAAAAGCCATTGCCCGGCTGCTTATTGGCGTTGATTTGTCTTTGTCCCACAACCGTTTTCTAGTGAATTAATGAAGTCTCCAGAGAAGCGTTGTGAAAGGACAAATGCTAGGTGGAGGTCACCCTGGCTACACTGGGGCACACTCCTGGCATGGCCCAGCAGTTGTGTGCGTGTGTGCGTGCAGGACGTGCAAAGTCAGTGCTGACAGTGTGCAGCAGCACGCACCCCTCCTTCACGCAGCTTCAGGGTGGCCTGCAGTCCTGTGAGATACCAAGGCATGGCAGCCAGCAGCAATAGCACACACACACGCTGCAATTCCATCCAAGGACTTGAAGGTTTGCTCAGGACAGATCTTTAGTGGTTTAGAGATGGATTGGTGGTCAGCTGGCCCCATCCTGGAAAGCACTGGTGGCTCAGCATCTCTAACGGGCTGTCTCTGCAGGGGAGTATGTCGTCATGACCACACACTTCCACCTCAAGAGGAAGATCGGGTACTTTGTGATCCAGACCTACCTACCCTGCATTATGACGGTCATCCTGTCCCAGGTCTCCTTCTGGCTTAACAGGGAGTCTGTTCCTGCCCGAACGGTTTTTGGTGAGTCTGGGAGCACGGGGTATCCTCTCAGGTTGGGGGGGGAAGGCACCACAAATGATGGCAAATAGACTGAGCATCAGAGCTGGTCTGCTCCAGCCCTCGACCAGAATCAGTGAAGCTGCTGGCCATTTCCCTGAATAGCTCTCACTGTCTTCACAGTGCCCCTGCTTCCACTGAATCACTGCAAAAATACTTCTGTCCATGTTTCTGCTAGAAGCCAAGCCATAAATATTAACAGTAATCAAGGTATTGATCATCTAATTATATGCATTTGGCTGTGTCTGCTTATCTATATTGGCTTTTGAGTTGAGGAGAGGATCGGTACATGGGGAGGCATTTAAAGCTCTACCTTTGAAATTGCTGATGTGCCCCTGGTCAGAGCTCCACATAACAAGTTCCTGGGCTGAGGCAGTATAACTGCATGGTAAATATATTGTTATTATTTTCTTCAGCTGGCTGCAGATGCTCTCTCCAAGGCAAAGTGTCAGGCTGGAATTGCACGTATATTAATAGCTTTTACAAACATTTAATAACAGAATTGCTTTCTGCTTTCCTGCCAAGACCTTTAGTTCACACACACGCTCACAGACAAGGTGTGATGCTGCAGGATTGTATTTCCTGGAAATAACAGTGCTCAGCAGATACCACTTAACAAAGAGTATATTGGACAAAAGACACCAAGCAGAGAGGGGATACATGGTACCACCTGTTCGTGTTTTTGAATAAGACAGAAAGTGGTGTGGTTTCAAAGATCATGAAGCATTTTCTCTGTAGCAAGAGTCCTGATGGAAATAATCCCACAAACCCAGCAAGGCTGATGTCCTCCTTTCCAGACCCTCTCTGCAGGCCTGGACCTTGTTCCTGTGCTGTGGACTGGAATGGGATGCAGGGAGGGTCACAGGTAGTTCTGCATCCTCCTAAATGAGCTAGAAGGGAATCATTATGGTTTTTGTGTTCACTGGGACTTGTGAAATGTAGGTCATGAACAAGCTTTCAAATTTACAGTTGACCCCAGCTTCTCCCTGTTAGCATCAGGTTGCCTTCCCTTCCCCGGTGAGGCAAATCCTACAGTGATCCCGGGGGTGGAGTGCGGCTGCGGGGAGCTGGGCAGCTAGTGTGAGCAAACTGGTTTGTGTGATCCAGACTGCAGCTGCTGCATTGAACAGTGATAACTGTGAGGAAGAGGGGGTGCAGCCCCTTAGCACTCACGTTTTGGTGTTTTCATCCAACAGAATAGAAAAGGGGGGGCTCAGACAGAAATCACATGGAAAATAGGAGCGGCTCAGGCATACAGAGTCACTGGTGAACTTTCCTCACTCGTCTGTCCGTGAATCATTTGCAACTAAACCCCAGAGTGCACAGCCAGACCCTGTGTCTGTCCATGCCCCAGGTGGGCTCTTACATCTGTACTGGTTCTGGAGTATCTCTGCATTCCTGATACTGGGAGTGAGCCCTTCTCTGAGGATATTTGATTCCCTCCTATGTTATCCTGAGATTTGCAATTAGACAGGTTTCCTCGAGTAGCAGCTCCGATTGAGCAGGAAAGAGCTGACTGAAAAATTAAAACCTACCTTTGTGAAAAATGTCTTTACTCACAAATTGCCTTGCTTTCCTATTAAGAAAATAATGAGAACTCCAATTGTTTATTCCTTTTTTTTTGCCCCTCAGAAAGTATTGTCAACAATATTGTTGAAACTCTTCAATTACCAGGAGTATGGCTTAAGGGAAGGGAAAATTAGTCAATATTTTTATAATGTTTTTAATGCATTTTTAATTGAAAAGCACATTATTGGGGAAAATGGATAGCAAGGGTTGCTTGCCTTAATGAAAAAAGCTTTAAAAGGCGTTCTGCAACAGACCATTTTATAAAGATAAATCATTGTGACACTCATTCTGGCAGCTTGGGCCACTGCCGGGTGCCTGGCCATGCCAGCAGGACCCAGCATCCCAGGTGTCCATCCATGCAGGTCACAAGACACTATTTCCAAAATGCTGAGAGAACCAGATTGAATGAGTGGCCAGTTTTTGGTCCTCTATGGAGTTCCCAACCATCTAGCTGTCCTTTTTACTGTTATTTTATTCTTTTTTACTGCTATTATTATTTTTTATTGCAAAAGCAACCAGAGGCTTCTCCATGGCATATTCTACATGAGGGAGGTGGGTCTAGCATCACACAACTTACCCTACTAGCAGATGAGGAGCTGAATGCTGGTGCCTACCTATGAGCTAGGACTCATAGTGAGCAGAGATCTAGTCAATGGAGTTTGGGGAAGATTAATCTCATCCAAATGCAGATGTTTGCCATTGATTATATGAATTGGAGATACTCAAAACTGAACCAGAGGAGGTCCTGAGCAACCTGAAGTTGGCCCAGATTTGCACCACAGACTTGTACTGGGTAAGGGTCCCTTAATTATAGTGGGAATGTGGGCCACGTGGCTGAGAGGATGGCTCCTAAATTTGCATGATGGAAATGCCAACTGTGTGGTTCGAAAAGAAACTGGGTGGGTGCGAGCATATAGTCTCAGAGCATCCTTGTCTCCTGCTGTGTTTCCACAGGTGTCACCACTGTCCTCACCATGACCACACTAAGCATCAGCGCAAGAAACTCGTTACCTAAAGTGGCGTACGCGACGGCCATGGACTGGTTCATAGCCGTCTGTTACGCCTTTGTGTTTTCTGCGCTGATCGAATTTGCCACCGTCAACTACTTTACCAAGCGCAGCTGGGCTTGGGATGGCAAGAAGGTGCTGGAGGCCCAAGAGATGAAGGTCAGCCCTGTGGCCAAGGCCGGGGAGGAGGGGGCGGTGAAGAAATGCTGCACGAGAGAGCTGCGCTGGGGCCAGGAGTGGGTAATATGCAGCCCCGCAGCACTCCAGGAGGCTGGATGCTACTTACTGGGGTCCCCAGCTCAGGCCTCGACTGGAGCGGTTCTTGAGGGTCGAGGGAGGAAGGGCGTGGAGGGCTGGTTGCTGTGCTTAGCTGGAGGACACCCAAGCATGACCGCTCACTTCTCCCTCTGTCCTTCTGCACGACCGTTTGCCGGTGGAAATGTGAATGCGTGCATGTTTTGGTCTTGCTCTCCCGGTGGTCTCTTCTCTCCTTTCTTCTCCCTCCAACCCATAAATGCCCCGCTCCATGTCGCTGGCATGCCACACAAACCCAAATATGCCACGCCAGTGGAGATGGTGCCACTCTGCTGTGTCCCCTGCGGCTAGTAACCCTGACTGTGGGTCTGCCCTGGCACGGGTAAGCGCGGTGCAGCAATGGGGAGCTCTAACGCTTGTGCTGTTGCCCACAGCTGCCGGCAGCTGCTGCTTTGTAAGCTCGGGCAAAGAGGGTGGGTGGGAAGCAAGCAATCAGAAACAGCAACTGACAGTAAATTAGGGCCTGGCATCACCCACATTTTCCCTTCTCACTCGGGATCAGCCTCTCTGGCAGCTTCCTTCCTGACAGCTACCGCTACCCCTGCCTGTGCCCCCTCCCTCCTGACTGATTTAATCTCGTCTGTGCAGAGAAATCGCTTACTGTAGCATGCTGCTCCTTGTTTATATTTATTGAATCAATTTGAAAATCAGCTTTGTCCTTGTTCTTGCTTCTGGAGCCTTTATATTTTTCTCCTTTGCATTTTAATGTGTTGTTTAAAACTGTTGTGGGGCTGTGTGCAAATACGTGGCAGAATTGCAGTAACTTTTGGGAAGACAACAGCCAGTCATCTCTCTGGTATGGAGGTCAAAGCAGGAGAACAGAGGCCTTATGGAGAGCCACAGCCATCGCTGGGTGTTGAATGCCTCTCTTGTGTTTCTTGGACTCTCTCTATCTGTTTGCTTTTGCAGCTGTGGTCTGAGCAACAGACTCATGGCAGAAAGGCTCCACAGGAGGCCAGTTGATGGTCTTCCACTTCCATCGTGAACAATAACACTAATCTCACCTCTAGAGATGAGAGAAGCCTTCCCTGGGTCATTGGCACGAGCAAAGGATCAGAACAGGTCCTCAAAGCAACCGTGTCCCTTTCAGGGTTGGACAAATCAGCACAAAGTCAGGAATCACACAGCCTTGGGCAATTATGTGACCTGGGCACAGCCGAAAAAGCAGCAAAGGCTCAAGAGCTTCAGTTTGTCATAGATGAAGCATGCTCCTTAATTTATTCATTGATCCAGCACTGCAAGGCTAACAGTGCTGAAACAATAGGGTAAGAGCATTCACAATGTTTGCACACGTGGTAACCAAACCAGAAAACAAATCAGGACCAGGAATATTTCAGCGGTAGTGCTCTTTGTGAGTTTGCTGCAATTGGTATCAGGCTGGAGAGTTAGGAAGGACTCCAACTTTGTGGATGCTTTTTCAAGCTAAGCCTGATCTTTATCATAGAAGGCTAACCCACTCCCGGCCTCTGCATCTCAGAGAGCTCCCTCAAGAGTGGTGGGCTTTCAGGGAGCTTGGGGTTACAACTGTCACCATATTTGCTTTTACATCTTTGTTCCATTGAATATTTACAAGCAATTTGCTACACAAAGAAGGTGCCTCATTGGCTCAGTTTCAGCCTTTAATTAGCTCTTCTTGAAACAATTGACAAGCCAGGTGGTTGAAACCACAAAAGAAAGAGGAGGCAGAAGAGTAACTATTGGCATTTTAAAGTGTTTGTACCAGGAGTAAAACTACCAGTGACAAGCCCAGGCTGAGCCCTGGTCTCTGGAGAGCCTTCCTCACAGCCAAAAAGAATGCTTTTTATTGATGTGATGGCAAGGATCCTCACTCCAGGTTTGATTGTTTCCTTGCATGAACATGGAAAAAAAAAATCAATAAGCATCAGCCCTTCCCTCACCTCAAATGTAGGCAGCAGCAATGCTTCCCATCCCATTTGAAAGAAATCACCTTGCAAAAGCTGCTGGTTGCTGACAGGCACTCCCAGCGTGCTCACTCTCTCAGGGCTGGTTCCATTCTTTCTTTCTCCTCTTCAGCCACCCCATCGGTTTAGATGGGAACAGAGCATTTTTTAAGGTAGAATCTAACATGATGGGCTGACCTTGGTGAATGGCTGATCTCTGCATTGTCAATGATCATGATGATGTTCTGGCTATAGCCACAGTTGGGTTCTGGTTCTAGCTGGGAGCTACTCTGCATGTTCTCTGCAGTTCTCCTCTCATAAAAGGTAGGCAGATTTACTATAGATGTCACTAAAAACTGCCTTTAGCATGGACTCTGATAAGATTTGACTGATGCTTCTCGGACCCAAAGATTTTCCAAGCCTTTCCTGCCTGCCACCAGTGGTTGCTAATTGTGGATGAAGGATTTCCTCTCTTTTTGTATGGCAGAGCGGCTGCAACCAACCTAGAGGTGTAAAACAAATTGGAGAGAGGTATCTGGACCCAATGTGGAAAACTTGTTAGTAAAGATGATTTTTAAAAAAAACATCAGGGGGAGGAAAGTGGGAGATGGCAGTAGTTTGAGCCAGAAAAGCTCCCTATCTCCAGCATCTTCAAAGTATCTTGTTCAAAGGATCCACTTCAGGACAGAAGGGCTGTGTCTGAACAGCGATATCCATCTGTCCCATCCCATCCATCCATCCATCCATCCCATCCATCCCAACCATAGGGGTGGCCATCTCTGGAGCCAACAAGGTCACTTCCTGAGCAGCTGTTACAGTGAGGATCCGGAGGGACAACCATTAACAGTGTCTTCACCACTGGGAAACTCATGAAGTCTGCAAGGATGACATTTACCAGGGAGTTCCCTGCAAGCCTGTTCCTCAGGGTGGAAGATGCTTTGGATCTTTGGAATACACTTACTTAAACCCAACACCATGTCTCTGCATAAAATCTGATTTAGCTCTGTATCTGTGCTTGTATGATATTGCCCTGAAGTCCTGGGTGGCAAGAAGCAACAAAACCAATACAAGTAGCTGCAGTCAGACACATGAAAACAAGGAAGAACACACTTTGCATGGAAGAATAGTCCTGGATCTTTATCCTTCTCATCCTTAAGACAGTAATCCTGTAGTGCCTGGTGAGAAGGTCCAGGCTTACTATGTACTTTTCATATCTTCTCACTAAGAGAAAGTCACCAAAAAGCATCCTTCAGACCTCTCTGTTGATAGGATCATCATGGTTTTCTTTCTTGTATTTTGAAAGTGACAGGCATGATTGCCTTTTGCACTAGGTGCCTTTTCCACTGACTGAGTAAAGCTTTTTGTCCAACCCACCCTTCAGCCATTCTGAAGTTTGTCCGTTGGGAATCATTCTTCTTTCTCCTTTGTTTCTTTCCATTTCAATCCCCTCCTTGCCAACAGAGAGGAACTAGAACCAACCTTAACAGCCCACCATTTTCAACCAGTTTGAAATCTTACAGACTCATGGGGTGGTTCAAACCCATCTCTCTTTTTTTTTTTTTTTCTGTCTCACTATGGTAAATATGTTTTTGCTGGGATTGTCCCTTGCTGATCATGCTCTGAAGCCCATGTGTCCTTCATCCTACTGCACCTGCAATCACCTGTAGCTCTCCATAGCAAGTGATTTTATATCCACAGCACCTGCACTAGAGTCCATGTATCATTCTTCAACAACATTTCACCCACTTTCTCTCAACAGTATCTGGGTGGTGTGTTGAGCTGATTATTGACTCCATCCAACCTCTGAGCCTTCATCTGGTGATCCAGGGAGCATGAGATCATTGGGCTCAGTCCCACATGATCTGAATGAAGAGATAGGAGGGACAAGTGATGCCAGAGGTTACGCCAGCAACTGACAGTAACCTGGGATTGATGTAGCTTACCTGTTAATGCAAGATTGCATCATTCAGAGCATTTGGCTGAGCTCAGGGTACAGGCATCTCAGTGTAAAACGCTTTGTTGCTATTCTCTGGTAGGATCAAGTCTCTGGCACACTGCAGAGGGGAACACTGCCTGGCATGAGGAAGGAGTGACATGTTTGCTGGAACAGCAACTGCAGTTGCTGGGCTTTGAATTATAGGATACAAGTGTGTTGGAGTCTAGAGCTGCTTGGAGGTCATTAACGTGAGTTTTCTCTAGACAGGCAAGTGGCAGATACCTTGCATTTCTCAAGTACTGCAGATATTAATGACGGTGACCTTCAGAGTGACCTGTCAGAGGGATAGTGCTTCCAACCCAAATTTCTAGCCAAGGAGCAGATGCAGAGAACTAAATCTCCAACAGATCACAGGCAGAACCAACAGTTCCCATCATTTAGAGGTTCAGCCATTAGGTCCTCAACAGAGAGGCTTGAAGGCAAGAGTTTTTAACAAAAATGCTATTATTTTCCAGTATGTGTGTTGTGGAAGAACTTGTCAGACTGCAATATCCAGGGAACATATGTATCTCTAGACCAGCTTTCACAGCTTTTCCCTCAGGAGAGCAGCACAGGGACAGCTTTGTGCAGTGGTTCAATCTCTCTGTGCCCAAACTGGGCCATAAACGCAGGAATTTCTTTGCAACATAGATGTTCTAAATAGGACAAGTTTTCAAAGCAAATGTTGGGGGTTTCCTCCTGTTTTTCCACTCTTTCCTTCTGTTTCAGTAAGACATGGAACTACTCACAGATAAAGGTGCAGGAGGAAGGCTGAAAGCTACTTTGCAGCTGACAGCAATAAGCACATTTTGCTTTGTTTGATTGTCAAAATCTTGCTTGAAACACTTATTTGTAAAGCACAGCCCAGTAACCTTCAGGCTGAACCATTTTTTCTGACATCTCGGGAGCAGAGCACATCGAGAGGATAAGCCTCTGCACTGCCTGAACAGCCTGGTCTGAGGGCCAGAGAAGCCCTAGTTGATGCTTGGGGGCTCTGGATCACACTAACAAGAGCAGTAGCTTGCTACCACCACCCACAGTATTCATACTTGCCTGAATTTACTCCATTTCAGCCTGCTATTTTCAGAGGCGTTTGGCCAGGCAAGACGGATTCACTTTCCAAGCTCTGGGGCAGAAAAGCTAGCCAGGTTGAAAATGTCATGTCACCTGGAGTCATCTTATTCCTGTAACAAATAATGTGGCTGATTAATACTAAAATAATCACAGGGCACTTCAAATTACATTCTGTGAACAACAATCTGGTTTTCATTTCATTACTGATTATTAATTATTTTATTACCTCCCGTAGCTGTGTTAATAAGTAATCATACTTAAGCGTATTTAAATGTTTTAGAAGGTGAAACATCTTTAGTCCTTTATTTGCTTCTTGTCAGCTCTTTAGCAGGAAAAGTTCACCTGCTGTGCTGGGGATACAAGTTAACATGGCTCTAATGACTGAAGAAATCAGTCGCTCAGTTAATCGTTAAAGATCATAACACCCTCTCCCATAAAAGACTATGAATATGATCTGATCAGTGGTTTAGCCTGATCTGGAGTCTGAAGATATTTAGACCTCCTTCTAACAGCAAGTTAATTTCTGTAATTGATGGCATTATTATGAGACTGCAGGCCTGACTGTGCTGTTACTGGAGAGGAGTTTAAAGATTGCACAGAAGTCTGCTTTTAGTGTCCCTCTGAAAATCACTGTGGAAAATTCATTTCCTAAGGTAACCAGAAATATCCGTAGTGATTGTGGATACATTTAAAATGGGAGTACAGCATGAAAGCTAAAGCCTTTGGAATATCTCTGCAGAGCAGACCGGGCAAATCTGGCCTTTCTAACTCCCAGTGCTACCCAGCTGCCTGTTACCGATTCCCAGGCTAGGGTGGGGAGGTGAACAGGACCTGCTGGCTGCACACTCCTCCCTTCTCCTGATGATCACTTTGTGTGTGGTTCCCTCACACATACACGCAAGACTGTGCCAAGCACCCCTGAGAAATGCCTGGATGAGCCTTACCTTGTGTTTCAGTTGCTTTTTAATAGAAAATTAAATCCAAAGTCACACCTTGTTCTGAGTTTAGATACTAGATTCCCACCATGAGTCATTGCTGTGTCTAATGCTAGCTCTTGGTGTAATTACAGTGGACACTGCATGGAGTACATGAGTGCTGGGACATGTAGAGTGCCTGATGTCTGCCCGTGAATAGATTTCATTCAGTGGGCTTCTCCTGGTAGACCTGGATTGCTTTATACGATATGGTGCAGCTGGTCTCAGGTCCCTGACAGCAGCAGGAAGATCCCCAGAGTGGGGACAACACCCATCATCACTTCCTAGCTCTGTCTTCCTGTCCACTCATGTCCATTAACATCTGAACTGTCTCTCTTCATCATCTTCCATCGTCCTTCAGTACATCATGTCTGACACGTAAGTGCCTCCTTTGCTGTTTGCTATGCAAGCTCTCTTCCCTTCAGCACAGACAGCATGGCTGTCCCTGGAGCCTTGTGGGAGGGGTGCACGTATCTCCCTTGATTTGCTGCAACCCTTAGATATGAGGGCAAGATAAAAGGCTTACCTCTGCCCTATAGTGCTGTGCTGAGCAATCCTGAAATGCAGGGCTAGTGCAAGTGCCTTCCATCTGTTCTGTAGCTTACCTGAGTAGGTCATGAGGAGTTCTGAAGGGTCCCATTTTGTACATCATGATGTTAAATTATGAGGTATCCCTATGAGGTATTCGGGGCACTGAGGTAGTGTGTGATATGGCACAAAAATATTGCAATGCTGACACCCACATTCTTAAATCCACTGGCTTTCTGCTACGAAAAAACCTATAATCCTCTGTGATGTCTCCACCTCTCCCCTGACCCAGGAATCAGGCCAGCAAAGCAGAAAATCAAGTTTGTCCCCCAGAATGACCACAAAGGGAGTCATTCCTTTCTAAAGACTACATTCCTGCGTCGTCTCTCCATGGCTGAACCTTACATGCAACAGAAAACACTGTCCAGTTGAGACACAGGACAAGGAGTCTGTGCAGTTTGAGCCTGCATTCACTTATACTGACCTGGCAACACGCAGCATAGACCTGGCAGCACTCAGGCAACCAAGGAGTCACCCATCTGGGGCAGCTACTGCTCAAGTGCAGCTGCACACATCTTTTTATACCACTACTCTGATCCAAGGGGCTGCAAGGAGGCTACAAACCCAGATATGTGGCTTCAGTTATTTGACTTGCAGCAGGACCTAGCTGCCAGGCCAGGACTTCTTTGTGCTACAAGCTGCATGCCAGGCTTACCTGGAGTAGCTGGTCTACCCCAGTCCAGCATGTCCTTATGCTCCAGCAGGCCTCAAGTGGCAGATGTCATGGGTTCTGGTCATCTTCTCACCACATCTTCCTTCCCTTCCACAATGCCTTCTTCTTGGTCTCTTGCTCCTCGCACCCTTTTCCATCTTCTCATCCAGGCAAGCAGGTAAACTCAGAGGACGAAATGTTCATGCAATTCTACAGTCACTTCATCTCTATATTGTTTTTTTTCTTCCACCTTCCCTAGAAAAAAGAGCCAGTGGCACTAGCGAAGAAAACCAACAACACCTACAACATCGTTGGCACCACGTATGCTCTCAACATTGCCAAGGACCCTGGCCTGCCCACCATCTCCAAGAGTGCTGCTGCCACTGCTACTGCCACCAACGTACCCCCCAAGCTGCCCCGCATAGAGGAGAAGCTCCCAGAGAGTAAGAAGACATACAACAGCGTCAGCAAGGTAGACAAGATGTCCCGCATCGTCTTTCCAGTCCTCTTTGCCATTTTCAACTTAGTCTACTGGGCCACATATGTAAACCGGGAGTCAGCTATCAAGGGAATGATCCCCAAACAATAAAACCGGTCACACAAACCTTCCATCAGTGAGCACCATCCAGGCAGGAATTCTCCAGGGCTTTCTTCTTTCCCATTTTCTTTAATTATTATTGTTCATTTGATATTATTATTATTATTACTATTAGATCATTCTTTTATAATGTAAACAAAACTGCGATTTTAATTTAATCCTGTGTACTTCAGTTTCACTTTACTTTGTCTCTGATGACGAAAGGGGAAAAAAAAAAGGATCATAACAAGTTGTGCCTCTAACATTGTGAGTCTGATGTCCCCCATCTGTCCAAGTCACCCTGTGCTTCCATCTCACCTCCTCCACCTCCTGCCGTTCCCATGGTCTGCATGCCACTGCCATTCCACTGTCCACTCTGCTGGGGGCTGCTGCTGTGGTCCACCCCCCTCTTCCTCTTCTGCAGTGGACTGCCCTAGCATGGTGGATGCTCCTGGTGGCCTGGGCTCAAGGATGGGGAGGCCTCCAGAGTCAGTCAGCCAGCCAGGCTGCCCTTCAGTGCCTGGTGCTCTGTGCTCGGTGGCTGTGGATGCAGGCAAGCTGGTCCACTGAGGGAGTGGCGTGGCATGGGCCAGCTCGTAGCCCAGTGCCTGCTGGGGGCGAACCCACCACTGCCATGGTCCTTGGAGCCATTACAAGGGTGGAACAGGGTGGCAGCGTCTTGTAGGTATCTACAGGGCTTCTTCCTCTCTGTCTTCACCAAACCCAGCTGCTGGTTTCCTTGTGTCTCCCCAGACAAGAACAGGCGAGAAAAATCTTGTCCGTCTGCCATCCTGCACTCTTGGGGCAACTCATGTTAGAGGGTGGGATGGTTCCTACCAGAGAAATAATTCTTCTCAGGGCCAGTCAGGAAGTCAAGACAGGAACTTCATAATGCCTTGGAGGAGATAGAAGCTGTGAGGCCACGTGCATTCAGCACCAGGACTGGAAACCATAGAGTTTGTGTTCAGATGGGTGGTTTACCACTTTCTCTTGGCCCCATCCACTTATCCTTCTTGGCATCTCCTCTCTGCCCAAGCCCCTTCTTCCAGATCCCCATTCATCTTCCTTTGGCTACTCAGCACCCCTCAGTCATAACTTGTTGTTCACGGGTGAATTTAGGAAGAGAATCCCCTAGCTCTTGGGTAAGCCACGCTGACTGGGAGGAGCACAGCCCGGGGAAGCCCAGCTCATGGAGCAGCAGCGATGTTGGTCCAGGCCAGCTCAGGCGCAGGCTGTCTCCTGTGGGACAGAGGACAGTCGGTCCCCAGGTACCTCTCTGCCCCTGGGGAACAGATGCAGCTGAGCATCCTCAGCACTATGGGACCACAGAAGGGGATCTTTGAAACAGCAGGGTGATACCGCTGTCCCAGAGCACCATGGGAGCCAGGTGCCATCCCACAAAGCCACTGAGATAAGACCCAACTCTAACACCTGCACACTCTTCCAAGGAAGGCTCTCCAGTGCCTTGGAAAGAGGTTTTTTTTCTCCCTTCCCAGCCACCACAGTCAAGAACCAAAAAGATGGTGGCATTCAAGCCATCTGTCCCCCTTCCCTGGTGCCTGGAGCCATGGACACACTGTCCTGCTACAAGGAAGGACATCCTGTGCCTGGTGAGTTCTTGTCCCCAGCACTGATCCTGCCATCAGCCCTGCTCCCAGGGTAGGATGCACCCCCTCTTTCCTGGGCCTCCCTCCAACCTTGTAGCTGCCCCCCCTGAGCTGCCCCCAAGCACATTTCGGGTGCATGCAGCCAGGCCCCAGCACCCCCAAGGTGATGTCTTCAGCATTGCTTCGAGCCACTGTGCTAAGCTCAGTTTACCCCTGCCCGCACAGAAGCGGGGCTGAGCACAAGGCACAGGATTTGCCCCACCTGGAATATCCATGGGGATGGCAGGACAGAGCGGGGAAGGCCAGGACACTTTGTCCTTCAGTGCGGGTGGCATTGGTGCATGTCCTGCCAATCCCTTACCAATCTTGCTGGCTCAACAGCAGTGCAGTCGCTCCCCCTGCCTACAGCTGTGGCGAGGAGAGGAGCGAGGAGACATTTAGCTCAGCCCCTGGTGCATTCAGTCCACGACCGCATCCACACCAGCAGGCAGCATCTGGCAAGAGATGGCAACTTCCCCCCCACCCGGGGCGATGCTGAGGAAACCAGCTTGCTCCCCATCCTCCCCCACAGCATCTGCACCCCAGACTGCCCATGACATTTCTACAGTGCCTTTCATCCCCGAGGGCTCCCCGCTGGGTGGCAAGGAAGAGAAAGCCAGGGAGCTCTCCCCCTGTGCACCCCGCGTTGGGTTGGAGGAGCAGAGGGAGAGTGTGCTGCCCCCAGACCTTCCTCTGGGCAGGGGGGGACATCCCGGCTGCTTTTGCACCTGATTCCTCCTGGCACTGGCCTCCTGGAGCTACTGCAGCCCCCCGGCCCTGACAGCCTGGCCACCCCAGCACTGCCCTGCCGCAGCCCCCTGCCCCTTGGCCCCGAGGCGCCCTGCGCTCCCACCACGCCAGCAGCATCCCCTCCAGGAGCCAGTGCCACTGCTGCTGCCCTCCTGCTCCTCGGGCTTTCTGGCGGGAAGTGCTACACTGACTGGCCGTGACGCTATTTGTTTTGGAAACTACTTGGATGTCATTTTCTTAAACAAGCTATATGAAGTGTATCTTATAAAACATTCATGTCACTATAATACTCAGGCTGAAGTGAATGGAATAGAAACCCTATAAAAAGCAAAACAAACACAATAAAATTGTAACAAAGAGTATATTGTGTTTACTAGCGGAATCACATCAAAGGCAAGATTAAATACTGGATCCAGTGACTTGAGCTAGCCCTGGTGCAGAGGTGGTCTCCTCTGCTAGCCTGGGCATTCCCCAAAATCCCCTCTACCCCGAGCGCATCACCTTGCTACATGTTCGTTGTCTGTCAGTGCCTGCTCCACAGAGCTCTCCATGAATTGTCAGGTCTTACCATCGGCTTCTCAGCAGCCCGAGCACCTGCAGGTGCCGCCTTTGCTGCCTGCCCAGGGCCACACAGGCTCACTGTGGCAGGGTGATGCTCAAAGTGCCAGGGCTGGACCTCTCTGTGGCACCGGGCATAGCATTGGGGCATCATCTGAGCCTCCTCCCTTCCTGCAGGTGATCCGATCTGTCTCGACTATCTGTCAGGGTGAATCTCCTGCCTGTTTCTTCCCCTAGTCCTTCCCTCCCTGCGACACTGAGACTCTTGTCCCTCCCCAGGACACAGCCCACCAATCTGGCTTGCTGGTGACACCCATCTGCTGGCTCATCTTTGCTCTTCCTGACTCAAAAAACTTTGCTCTCTGCCTGATAAAAGGCTGCCTTCCTGGATCTGTGTTAGCACGCCTTGAAAGCCAAGTCTATTCCCACCAAAGCCTGGCACTGGCTCCAAGTCTTTTTGCCAGCTGGAAGCAGAAATACCGGCATCCTTTGGTTAAAGACAACAAACCAAACAGGATTTGTAGTTTGGCTTCCAAGCAGGGAAGCATTTCGGGAAGATAGTTATAAATAAGTGGTTTAACATCTCCTGCCAGCAGACATCACAGAGAAGATAATGTTCTTTTTTTTTTTTAAATCTGTCAGCAGCTCAAATTGGGATGTTTCCTTCCCAGCTAACCCAAGGTTGCTGATGGGGGCTTCTTCTAAGGGCACGCTGGGCCAGAGTTAACCTAGCATCAATTACTGGGGTTTACTGCTTGCTGTGATAGTATCTAAGGGCTCCATTTTTATAATTGGTCCTATATAGAAATAGATCTGTACGTGGCCATTGATAGTCTAATCCACACTTGTGCACAGAGTGGGCACTTCATTTCACTGTGAGCCTCAATACTCCAATATTTCTTTTCTTCTGGCAAAGTCCAAAGCCTCCCTGACTTTATGAGAGTCTCCCAGGAAGAAATTAGAAGTCTTTGAGGGTGATAAAAATGATCTGTTCAGTCTGCACTCCTGTTTTGTAGCTTGCACCACCTGGGACACACACAGTGCAGTCCAAGCCTGCAGTTGCATTCCTCCTGAAAATGTCAGAGGGACATTTTGGTGCTGGCAGCTTGCCCCTTCCCTCCTCTGAAACCGCACACGGGCAAAAGCAGTGCGGCTTTCAGGAGCTCTGCGCCCCGGGGAGGCAGAGGACGGTTCGGCTGAGGTCCTCCAAGCAGGCACGGCAGGCAGCATGTGGTGGCTGCGAGTGCCATGATAGTGCTGTGACATTTCTGCGGGGTGATATGAGAGGGATGGGGCAGAAGAGGTCCCTCAGTGCCACCCGTTCTTCTAAAGGGCTGATGGAGTTACCCCCACACAACGTCTCAAAAGCTTCTTGAACGTCACCGAGCAGGACTGTGACACCCGAGGCAGAGCTTCCCAGCTCTCCTCTGTGCACAGAGCTCACCATAAGCAAAGCTGGCTTTGCCACTCCCTGGGTTTTACAGACAAGTGCTGTGGCCAGCACAGCTCACCCCCATCCTAATCCTTGCCATCTAGGTGACACTGGGTCCTACTTTGTTTGCTGTAGGACATCCCTTGTGCAAGCAGACCCCATGCTTGCTGTTCCCAGACACAAGCCATGCATGCAAACAAGGTCAGGACCAGCCTGTTTCTGCAAGCCTATCCTATGGATAGGTGCAGGTGCAGTCATTTCTTATCCTCTGCCTTGATTTCTTCTGTCCATATCTTGTATTCCTTTCAGCCATCTCTTGGTGAGGATTATAGGGCTGCATCACATACGAGGAAGGGGTTTCTCTTGCTCCAAATCACCTCACATAGGAAGACCCTCTGTTCCACTAAGAACCTCTCTGAGACCTTCAGAAACCTGGAGCTGTTGCCTCCGTGGAGGGTGCTGCAGAAACGGTCTCCTTGCAGTGTTCTTTACAGCTATTGGAGGAACAGAGCAGTTAAACACACGCTACTGTTAATGGAAGGATCACGGTCAAAGGCGAGTGGCTATTGAGGACAGGTACTGTGCTCTCCCAGCTTGCCAGGGCATGCCATGAGTAGGAGAGGACCAGGCAGCTCTCACTTAGGGAACGGTTTGGCAGGGACATGCTAGTGCCCCCCCCCCTTCCACATGCTTGGACCTGGGGGTGGTGGAGAGCCAGCGTGGGGCCGTGGGACTGCACCATCGCAGCATGCAGCATAAGGCCAGCCCTCATTCCAGGCCCTCTTCCCCAAATTGTGTGTCTGTCTGGGGTCACTATACCCCACCCGATTAAACATCTGTGTGGATTTTGCAGAATGGAGAGAAGCAACATTTCCCTGACTCCTTGGTGGCTGTTGGGGGTGGGGAGGGCTCAGCCAGGGTGAGGGGCACATTCATGAAAACATAAATGCTCTATTAATGTCAAAGTAGAGAGAAAAAACCCTGAACAATTCATCAATCCTCTTTCCATATCAAGCTGAACTACTCCTGAAGGCATTTTTGGCAAGAGGCCACAACACAAATGAGATTGATGGCTTCCAGGTATAAATATTTACTTTTTGACCTTGTTATTGTTCAGTCAGCCAAAGGTTTTTACATATATATATATATATCTCTATATATATGCATGTGTGTGTGTATGCTCACAAACTCTTTATATCTAAAAGTCAAACCTGTTTCTCTTTGAAAGAGAAAATGGCCACTTTCAATTATTTTACTTCCCTCTCATTCTCTTTGGTAAATCTTCTGGAAGGAGGTGCGTCCCTCTCCGCTGGTCTTCAGATGGCTTTGGGAGGCACAGGGAGCAAAGTGAGCCTCTCTCCATGCTGGGGTCTCGGTGCAGGCTTGCTGCCTGGACCAAGGACACTGCTGGCAGCTCTGTTTAAAACCTTTCAGTAAAACTTAGTCCCAGATGTCAGAACTTCTCCAACACAGTCCTTGTCCTGCCCTGGTCACTGGGATGTTCCCAGGAAGGGATCATGGCTTTTCAACAGCTGAATGCCATAAGCAGTTAGTCCTTACGCCACAGCAAAACCAGGGAATGTGTAGCTGAGCGTTGCAAAGGGGTGTGAGGTCTCTACCTGCTTCAGGAGGGAGCACCAAACCTGATGGGATCCATTCCAGCTTTCCCTAGCCAGGGGAACGCCGCAGGGAGGGGCTGCACTTCAGCTTGGGCTGTTCTGCAAAGCAAAGGGAGGTGCTGGCAGTTGGTCAGTGCTGGCTGCTCATCCAGGTGGGTTGTACTGGTATGTGACTATGTGCTAATGGTGGGAGGGGTCAGCAAAAGCATAGGCCTTTGCTGCCACTGCGTCCTGGACCCACACCTTATCTCACCTCAGCACAAGCAGGACCAAAGACAGATGCTGGCCAGCCTGTGAGCAGTGAGGCCATGGTAAGTGAGCAGTGTGCAGCCCCTAGCAATGGTACCCAGCATCAGCTCCCTTCCCTTCCCTTCCCTTCCCTTCCCTTCCCTTCCCTTCCCTTCCCTTCCCTTCCCTTCCCTTCCCTTCCCTTCCCTTCCCTTCCCTTCCCTTCCCTTCCCTTCCCTTCCCTTCCCTTCCCTTCCCTTCCCTTCCCTTCCCTTCCCTTCATCTCCCCCTGTCTTAGGAGAACCATTTAGGCAGTGATCCTGCAACTGCACTCGTAGCTCCCATCTTCCCTCCTCTGCTGCTGGAGAAGGGTTCTCGCAGGCAGCGGCGATCGCTGATCTGTGTCTTGTGGTGTCCCAGCCATGAGAATGAAGAATGGCAGCTCCCATAAGCAGAGCTGGTTCTCTTTCTGGGTCTATGCCTGCCTCCCACCACAGGAATCTGTGCTTCGTTAAACAGCAGAGAGTCTTAGGCTTGTATTAGTCCTAACATTTGACCTGTCATCCTTCACCACAAGCTCGTGAAGCTCTAGGGCAAAATATGATTTTCTAGCCACTCTTTCCTATTCCGCACTGTCCCAGTGCCCACCAGTGCAGATCTCTTCTGTACACAGCTTTAACAATCCCATCTGCCTAGGGAGGGAGGCCTGGTCTCAGGTTTGCTACGTGAGCCAGGATGCTCCCACAGTCTTCAAAGGCTCTTGGTTCTTTTCTTCACCGCTGCTTGAAGGTCCTGCCAACCTGATAAGTCCATTGGCTCATGTTACACTGCTGTCAGCACTCTGTTTCCCCTGGAAAGTCTGTCGATTCCTCCTGTCTTTTTGCAGGGCACCCAGCAAACATAACGACGATCATACATTGAACGATTCGATTCTTGCAACGACAAAAAAGTAGGGGCAGAGTTGGGAAACCTGAGTCACATTGCCTTTTCCAGGCTGTGTTTAGAGTTGAAGGGCTCATCTCGGTTGTCACAAGGGAGTTTCTCAGCCCACCAAATCTAGTCAGGTGACCACAAGTATCCCTTCATGAACTAGATTTTCACTGTTGACTGACTTGGGGATAGCCACAGGCAAATGTCCTATCTGAAGGTGAGGGCACCTGCTGCTTCTTTCACTGCAGCCCTGGTGCCCAGGGTAGGGAAAGTGGCATTAGCATCACGCTAGGGCAGCCCATCATGGGGAAGAGCACACCACAAGTCGCCAGAGAATTCGCTTATTTTCACTGCCTCAGGTTCAATCCGTGCCCCGGTATGTCTTCTGCTTTGTTTTCCATCTTGTGAGACTCTCTTTACTCCACTACGAGAAAGAATCTAGCCAGCAGCAGTTTAATGCATGACAATCCTGTTATTACAGCTGTAAATAATTAACAACTAGAAAAAAACGCTTTTTTTTTTTAAATTTTTTGTTGACTTTATTTTCTCTATTGACTAGCTGGTAGCCACTTTCTTAAGGGATTTCTCACGGAAACTGTGACCTTTCTTCTCTCTATTTCTCTCTCTTTCTTTCTGAGATTTGTGTTTCAAATGCTTTTTGGTGCAATGTTCAATGCCTGTTTGTATTTTTGAATCGTATTTTTCAACCTTTGCCGGAAAAAAAAAAAATTGCCCATTCTAATTGGCAGGATTTTGAGTCCTGCAATTTTTTTCAGCTTTTAGCTTTTTCAATAAGTTAAAGCAACAGAAAAATGTCTCAAGAAATTACAGTGAAGTTCTGAAGAGAGATTAGAAAACATCAGAAACAAGAACTACGTGAATAAGATCAGCAAGCTGAGTGGAGGAGGAGGACTCTTCTGACCACCTACTAACCTCGTGATCTAACACACAAGGCGGGACTAGACCTCTTCACTGAATTAAATCACTCCGCTTTTCCACTCTACCCACTCTCTCGAACTCCAGTCAAAACAAATAAAAATTCATATTTTAAAAAAAATCTGTGTCATTGTTTTTTCCATGGTCTGTTTCTCAAAGCTAAATGATGTTGACATACAAAGGGATGGGGAGCCCCGGGAGCCAGTCCTCTGGGTTTGAGGCTACCTGCTCATCTGAGGAGTTTGTCCCAGACAGAGGTGAACAGACAAGCTACCCATGAAAAAAGAAATATTCCAGGGGAAAATAAAAGAGCTTGAAAACATCCCACGGTTCCCATCGTGTTGTGTTTAAAACACTTTCCCTTCCCGTGGCAGGGGAGTGGAGGGCACAAGGTACCTTCAAGGCAGATGGGCTGGGGAATTTGGGAAGACGGGATGGTGGTGGTGTGATGGGTGGGCAAGAAGGAGGCCCTGAGGCGTGCCCGTTCCCCGCGGTGTGTGGCCCATGGTTAGACTTTGCTTTTCCAGTAGAGCTTTTTGGCATTTCTCTATGTACAACATGAACTGAGCTTTCTGCTGCTCTAGGGGCAACCAGAAGAGGCCTTGGCCAAGGCGCTGGTTTATCCAACCCACCACATACACTTCAGCTGAGTCACGCCTTAAAGAGACCCTGGTGGGCATGGAGGCCCTTAGCCCAAGTATCTTTGGCCACGTGGTAAATCAAATGTGTGTCAAGGAAAGGTTATGGGCAGTTCAACCCACCCTGCTGTGCTCTTCAGCAATGACCTCCACTGTCACTTTGGTCCACCCAAACAGCTTCCAGCATGACTTGGGATTTACCATGGTACAGAGACCTTTGCTGCAGCAAGTTTTGGTTTTGGCTACCCTGTTTTGGGAGATTTAATAGCAAATAGCTGGCCATGCCATGTCACTCAGGCAGTGTGACACGTGTCCAGGTGACTGTGTGGGCTGCTGGCAAGGAAGTTCAAAGTGTAAGGGCTTATTCGGACGCTTCATTGCATCTCCCTGGATGCACAAAAAGTTATATTTAGCAACTAATAGAAAGAAGGACTTTTCTCGCTAGATCTGAAATGAAGTAAATCTCTTCAAGTGCAAAACCAGAAGAAAAATCACCTGCAAGAAATGCTGAAGTTCTTCCTAATGCACTAAGTTTAAAACATCCTATGTTCCCCTGTGATTTTTTTCTGCAATTTTGGCTATGTTTTAGTTAAAAATATTGATGATTTACTCAAATCCCACATATTCAATGAGGACTTTTTCCTCTCTCAGTTACCACTGGGAAATAGCAGGAGAAGCAAATAACTCTGGTGACATCGTCGGTTGTTTTCCACGCCTGAAGAAGGAATGAAACACCCTCCCCCCCTTCTCCGGATTCCCTGAGCACCATCTGGATGCTGCACCAGGGACTTGCTGGCAGGACAATATCTCCAAACATATTGCAACCTTGAACAAAAAAGTTACGCATTTGAATTTGCTGCGTTCAGCTGAATCCTCCTTCTTGCTCAGAGATTCGAATGACAGAAGAGGCTTGGGAGCGCCGGGGCTCGCAGATGCTGTGGCAGATGGATAGTTTACCATGGGTCTTAGCAATACAGACTGCATGCTTATGTCTTCCCAACGAGGGAGCATAGCTTGTGACCTCGGCAAGAGCCAGCAAGGAAGGACCCCCCCACTGGTTTAAACCATAAAAGCTGGAACCAGAAGTTTTCACCCCTTTCCCCACCACCCCCCCGCCCAAGTCCTTCCTCAATCAAAACCACACAGGGTTGGTCCCAGCCTGAAAAGATCTTCCTGACTCAGAAGACAAAAATAAACAGCGATGTGAAAAGCTTCCCTGCATTATCACTTCTCTATTTGAACCTGGAACAAGGGCTCTGAAGAGGAACAGAGTGTAATTGCAGTGTCCACAGAAAAGAAATACTAATGAAAACAGGCAGAGCCAGGAGAATTGGCAGAGAAGAGGCATAGCTGAGCAAGTATTTATTAACCCAGCACTTAGTGCTCAGGCTGACAGGTGTCTTAGGAACACAATAGCTGGGTTTTATTATTAGGTGCTTATACTACAGCAGTGCTCGGGGAGGGGAACCGTTGATGTGTGGCTCCTGAGGTGCCACATGTTGGGGAGCAGATAATTGTGTCCCCTACGCCAGGCTGTAACGTGGCTGGTGAGGACGGCTCAGGCCCACAGCCCCGTGAGGGAAAGGGTGCCCTGGGGCGCAGTGGTCGTCTGCCTTTGAAGGGGGCTGTTCCAGAAACCTCTTCTGTGCACTGCCTCCACATGAGGTGGGGTGAGTGCCCCAAAGCCAGCCCTCAGCCAGCCTTCACGCATTTGGGTGGTATGATCAGAAACCCCAGCATCAAGGTAGGGGTCCCTCCGTGGAATGAAATCTCTTCTCTGTTTTCTCCACCGTGTCAGATGAGTAGGTCTAATGCTGCATGACCCCTGTTCACGGGGCTCTTCCAAGGACCATCGCCAGGCTGGCTGCCTTGTAAGCAAACGGTGCTTTCTTCTGCAAAGTGCAATTCTTCCTGACTAAACTCGTCCATCAGCAGCTTGTCAGCAGGAACATGGTTTGAGACTTTGCGGTCACCCTACTCCACAGAGAACACCCTCGCTTGGCAGATCTGTGCTTTGCTGGGATTCATTCTCCCTTACGCTTTCATGTGTTGGCAAGCTGTGGGCTGCAGGGGCCTCGCAGGGGATCCCAGGCTTCACCACCACAAGCACATGCTCACTGCAGCCGGAGGTGGGAGAAAGTGGCTGTGACTTTCCTCCTGCCCCCACCAGCTTCCCTTTTCACGCTCGGTGGATGGATGATATGTTAACAGCAGCCAGAGCAGCAAATGAGGCTGCTTCCCAGCATGGATGTGCTCAGCTCCTTCTGCAGATCCTCAGTGTCCTTCATGGGGATGAAGATGTCCTTTTCTCCCCCTCCCCTAAGCAGGCAGCAAGTGATGGGCTGTGGAGGGCACCGGGCGATGTGCCTGGAGCAGTGGGTGTGGGTGTCAACCACAGCAAAACTCCTTCAGCCCACCCCACCTCAGGGAATGTCTCCTTGAGCCCCCTGGTCAGGGGAAGCAGGAGAAGAAGCCTGCTCCAGCCCTGCTCTGAGCCCAGGGCAGGGGAGACACCTCCGGTGTGGGAGCTGTGGGGCTCCTTGGGTCTCATTCTTGGACAATCCTGCAGTCTTACCAACAAAACAGGCGTCTACCCCACGTACTGCCGTGGTCCGTGTTCCAGGGGAGAAGTTCTGCAGGTGAGATTCAGGTCTCCCCCTACACCCCACCCCAGGGCTACAATGGGTGTTTTGCAGTGGGGGGTGTGGAAGACACAGCCATAGGGCACTCGGGTGGGACAGGGGAATCAGCAGGCCCAGGGACAGCAGGGACCCTGCACTGGACAGGGCCGCACCACCCCCATCCCCACGGACGCCCAGCAGAAAGAAAATGTCTCCGAAAAACAGCACCACATGATTTTCTTCAGAAGGGGAGAGGTGTAAGAGCTAGCTGAGCATTAGGCATTTTATAAAAGCCCTTTGAGATCCCTGATAAATAGCAATCTAGGAATTGACAGCAGTGGTTTCAGCAGAAGCAGTATTGCAGCCGTGATAGTCTAAGGACATAAGTGAGGCAAGGCTGGTAGGAAAAATCAACATTTTTTTATTACACAGGTAGCACAGCTGGGGAAAAGAAGGCAAGCTTTCAGGCCTACAAACTCTCATTCAGATGTGGTGCTGTAGACTTCAGGCTTAAGCCTGCGTAGGACTGGTCTGGGCCAGCTTCATTAGCGAGGCAATCAGAAAGCAAAGGCTCCTAGCTCCTATGCAGAGTGGCAAGTAGCTTATAGAGGGAAAGGTACTTCTTGGGCTTTTGTGAAGAATGGGGGAGTATAAGAGACAAAATAGTATTGCTGAGTTTATTCAGAGAAAGAAAGAAAAGCATGCAGTGATATGGATTAAAAAAAAAAAGATAAAAATGCATACAATACAGACAGAAACCTTCTCTAAAGTCAATGCACATTTTTTTTCAGCACATGCAAGTTTTACACTTGCTCAAGAAGTCTGGGAGTAGTAAGTCTCTGGTCTGACCCCAGCTCAGCTATACATCAGCCCAGACCAGTTGTGGAAATGACCATAACTCATCAGTACATCCCCTGGCATTTGAGGGAAGCTGGTTAGGCTCCTCTTACAATTTCTCTTTGCTATTGTGAATCTTAAAATATCTGTGGCAGACTGTAATCCCCAGTTTGACTGTAAAGCTAGCCTTTGCCTTCATCCTGCCTTATTACACCCAGCTTAAATTACGAGGGGTAGCAAGACAGGGTTGATAAGGAGGATTTATTATGCTTGGATGACCATCCATAGCAACTCATTGCTGAGTGACTCTATCTCACTCCCCTGGAGAACAGCTCCTGCCAGAATACACTCATTTTCAAGTGTGAACCCTCAATCAAGTAGGATCAGAGGATCTCGTTCACATCCTCATTGGTTACAAAGGGAAACAACTCTAAGCAACGGGCTTGTGAGGGCCCTGGCCCAGAGGAGATGTGGAGTTTGAGCTGCAGGTGGTCTGGGGCAGGGGAAGCGCTGAGTGGGGGTCTGTCATCACATGGCAGTGTTGTGGTGTCCTAGATAAGGAGCAGAGATGTGTGGAGTTACTTACCTTGGGGTGAGGATGCTTCAGGTGCTGGGGGGAAGGAGCCCTGGGTGCATCATGCGATGGCCATGGGGAGCTCAAGGTGGCGAGAAGCTGCATTTCACCCAAGGCAGCAACTCCTCTCCTTCTTTGGGTTTCCATGTAGATAACATAAGCAAACCAGCTTCCTGGGAGTGTGCTGGGAGGCAGCATCCCCACTGGGAACACTAGCAGTTGTCTGCTGGGATGTGCAGGCAATTATGCCACCTCCCAGGGTGGAAATCACGTCCAACATGTGACAGGGCAGAGCTGGTCTACTTCCATAGCCCTGCAGGGGTCCTGGGAGGCGGTCAGCCTTTTTGGTATGTTTTTTAAAGAAATATTGCTGAGGAGTTGGGTGACATTTTCTTTCCTTTGCTAAGTTTAGAGTGTAATTGTTATGCTGCTTGTTCGGGCTTTTTGCAGTCCTGCTGTCTGGGGATCTCATTTGTGTAATTTTGTTGGGCCCTGGCTAATAATGACGTCACGTGAAAACAATTCATTCTGCTGGACCAAGAGTGGGCTTTGTTGTCATGGTAACCTTTGATTCAGAGACTTGTGGGAAGGAGACAGGTAAGTGCTTGAAATTGCCATATTTCAGTATGGTTTCAAATGCCTTGGAAATCCGAGGCCCATTTTCCATAAATGAAATTTCAAGTCTTGTTGAAGTACTTTGTAAACAAAATTCATGTATTGCCTGAAGAAAATGGAGTGGAATTTAGTTGAAGAAAATACTTTTAGAAAAACTAAGGTTTTATGAAGCACTCTACAAAATAATGCGAGTTAAACACAACCAGGATGTGCTAATGCTGCTTTGTTCCCCAAAATTCAGCCCTGGATAGAAGACATCCTTTCCCTGCGAGGGGACATAGTCCAGTGGCCCTCAGGGCTGGCCCAGTGAGGAGACCTATGTGCTGGAGGGGTATGAAGAGGCACAGAAGCAGGTCTGATGGGAGCAATCTTTAATTTCAAATGTGTCCCCCGCAAGTGTGCTGGTTTTTACCTAGTCTGAATCAATGAGCCTCTCTGTTCCCCAAATTTGGGTCAATGTGTACTACATTAGTCAAAATACTCTGGAAGCCAAGATATTCACTCAGAGCTAGATATCTACACGCTTATTTGGACATCTAATTATGAATGCTTGTGGCTTCTCTGAAAATCAAACCGGGATGATGTTGGCCCCTCTGGATATGAGTTAGTCTGGGGTTGTAGGGAGACATTTCCAGCTGGAAAGTCCTGGGCTTCTGAGGAGAGATTCACAGTTTGGAGACACTGTGTAAAATCAGCAAAAGCTGTACCGTGCTGACTTCCTTTCAACGTGACAATCAGCCTGAGCCAAAAGGCATGCCACAAAAGGCAAAAGTCAACATTTGGCATCTGGATCCAGCCAACGCTTTGGTCAGGGCTCTTCGATTCCGTAGCCCCATAAATATTCTCACAAAGGGGACATCCAAGGGTCTGCAAGTCAAGTTGTTTGGCCAGACCACAGTGTGAAAGGAGGACCTGGCGCATTGCTGTTCCCAGGATCTGGGTTGCAGCATTTATCCAAACCCTCGTCGGCATAACTTACACACCCCCCACCCCGGGAAATGCTTCTTGTGTGTCTTCCTCTGCCTGGCATAGGGTGGCCATTTTGAGGAACTTTCCTCCAAAGCTAAAAGAATCCCTTGGCACTTTAACTCTTGCATAGAATATGTCATTTTCTTCAAGGCATGTGGGAAAGGAACCTGTTTCTGCTCAGCTCCAACTGATGGCTTGGGGAGGGAGGGGGATAATGAGATGAAACCCAGGTGGGCCTGTAGAAATCAACTGCCCAGCGCCAGCTTGTTGAGCCCCACAGCTGCTGCAGGAAGCAGAGGCACCATGTGGAGAGGATTTAGGACACGGCTCAAGCAAAGAGGTCTCTGGGGCCTGGCGTGCAGGCTGGAGAGGGCTGAGCTGGTGCAGGGGCTGTGCCAGAGCTGGAACCGCCTGCTCAGGGTCCTGCTCCAGCCCCATGGATGTTCAAAGCAACTCCCATGATTTGCACAGGCCCTGCCAGCGTGAGCGCAGGGTCCCGCGGTAGGATGGAGCATGGCGGTGAGGAGGGAGCTCTGTGGGGATGGAACCCCAGGGGAGAGCAGCAAATTGGGTCTGTGTTTCTTGGGCATGCAAGGAGCCTATCCCTGGTGTGTATGGGAAGTGTCTGAAATAGAAGCATTTTGGAAATAGCAAAAAAGGAGTATTTCCAAAGGACTCCAACCCTTCTCCATGTGATTTGCTCAACCCTTCAGAGCGTTTGTTGCTTTTTTTGGTGGCAGAAGCTATTCAGGGAACTTGACCTGAATTTTTGCATCACTTCGAATGCTTAGAAATTGCATTTATTTAAAGCAAATAAGTCATTTGCTGAAAAAATATTGCCCAGAAAAGGCAGGTATTCCTAAAATTAACCCAACGTTAGTGCAAGTGTTTGCCTGGCGCACAGTCTGCAGGTACAGAAGAGCTGCCATGCAGGGAGAGCCCACAGCCTTGTCCAAAGAGTGTCCGATTTCTGGTAGCAGTCAAACAGCAGGTGTTTCCTATAATCTTAGGCTCTCTTTCACTCTCACGCATCTTGCAGAGCTTCACCAGTCTCTCCCAGCTTCCAGCAATCTGTGGCTCAGGGACTTGCCTGTAAAAGCCACATCCTTATGTTTAATTATATTACCCTTCTGTTAAGGAGGCTGAGGGGTGACGACATTGTTCTCTATAGCTTCCTGAGGAGGGGAAGTGGAGAGGGAGGTGCTGAGCTCTTTTCCCTTGTACCCAGTGATTCAATGTGTGGGAATGGTTCAAAGCTGCACCAGGGGAGGCTTAGAATGGACATTAGGAAGTATTTCTTTACAGAGAGGGTGGTCAAACCTGCAACAGGCTTCCTAGAGAGGTGGTCGATGCCCCAAGCCTGTCAGTGTTTAGGAGACATTTAGACAAGGCCCTTAATTTGTTTTAGCTTTTGGTCAGCCCTGGAGTGGTCAGGCAGTTGGACTAGATGATCATTGTAGGTCCCTTCTAACTAAAAATATTTTATTCTAATAACTTGATGGATTGTTGTTCTGCGAGTTGGTCCAGCTGCTTCTTGAGCTCATATCAATTGTGCCCACAACAGCTTGCAGAAAGCAGTTCCCATTTAGGTTTGGGGACTATGATTTTCCCCTTCCATTTGATGTCTCCTTGTGCATTAGAAGAGAAGGTGAGCCCTTGATCCCTGTCCATCCTCTGCGTGCCTCACACAATTATACAACCTTTATGCACTATGTCCCATCTTGAGTATCTCAGTCATGGCTCTGGGGGCTGACGGAGCCAAGGGGTCTGCACAGCCAATGATCTGGCTGGGACAAGCTGTGCACACAAAGGCGCAGTGTGTTTCCTTCTGCCTATACCTCTGAGTACAGCAGCTCCTGAGCAACAGCTGAGTGCTGGGGAGCTGTAGCATGGTGTACATGCGGCCAGTGCCCAAAGAGGCAGGGTTAATGCGACACCAGTCCAGTGCTATTCAGCTGTGTGCGTGCTGCTTGGTGCCTGACTCGGGGCTTTTGGAGTGATGTTTCGCCCAAGCGGAGCCCCCAAGTTCCTGTGCCCATGTGCTGGGATCTCCCCGTGGCCTGTGGGATGTGCAGTGCTCCTGCAGCAGCACACCGGAGGATGGTTTCTAGGACAGCACTTCAAAAAACGGGTTCACATCAGCCTGGGAAATCCCAGAACATGCTAGGACTTCTCATGTGGTGTACAGGCTTGGTGCCCTTTGATCCATTACTTTCCCACTGCCTGAAAGGGCTGCAGCTCTGTAATAGTCTTGCCCAGGTTGTGGTATTCACACTGATGGTGCAAAGTGGCTTCCCAGACAAAATTTCGGTAGCAGGAGTTGGCTGTAGCCCTCCCCTCTGGGGAGTGGTCACCTCTCCCCTTGGTCTTACAGGCTGCAGAGGCACAACGTGTCGGAAGATGCTACGGAAGAGCAGAGCCTGTTTTGCAAAGTGCTGCATTTTGCAGGAGCCAACTGAACGAGTATTGTCACGCTGCTGCTCCTTCCTCTTTGCCGCATGTGAGGTAAATGAGGTTTATGGAAATGGGGGACAGACGAGAGCTACGTGGAGGCAGCAGCGGTGTGCGGAGATGCTGCGTTGGAGACTCCCCCTGCAGCGCCAGCAGTGGCCCTTTGCCTTGACCCCAGGTTCCCTGCTATTCTGGCTCAGGCTGCTGATGATGCTGTCACAGTTCTGACGAGGTGCCTCCACCCCCATCGGTATCCCCTTGCTATTCCGACCCTCTCTTTGCCCTCGCTCTGCTCAGTGGGGGCACTTCAAGCTCAGGCTGAAGGGCTTCTACAGTTTTGCTCCTGGCTGCTGGCTGCCAGTCATGCCCAAGAATAGCAGGGAGTGTTAACAGTCTGGATAAATATTTCTTGAGAGCACAGAGTTCACTTTATTAGTGATCAGGGCAGCTTTTCAGGGACAAAACATGGATTTAGAGCTTAATCCTTGGCTCCTGCTGTGTTGCAAGCACTCCTAAAACCTTTGTGGACACCAAGGCCATTTTAGAGTTTCAAAGTTAAACAATCCCTCTCTCCCCCTCCTTATAAACACCAGGAGGATTGGAGATTCAAAGCCTCAGTTGTGAATATATCCTGGTTCTTGGGTGTCTCCCTGCCTTGAACCTGCTGTGTGGCATGACTCCAAATCTTCCTAGCTTATTGCCTGTGCTCAGCGCTGGAGCTGGTCAGAAAAGTTCAAAATAACCACAATCCCCCCTGATGCACAGGTATGTTGCAAACAAAACAGTGAGTTTTAGCGTAAATAGATATTAATTTGTTGTTTTGAGGCTTTTCATTTATTTACCATCTGTGATTCTTCTGATTAAAAGAAAAAATCATCATCCAATCAAAGACAGGAAAGGACTAGCTGGGGCTTTGCTGGCTGTCCCTGGGGCACAGAGATCACCTTGCAAACAGATGAACCCAACAGTTAATCTGTGCCTAACAGGCTGAAAATGGGCTAAGAGTTAAAAATTTGCTAGGGTGAATTCAACTGATGCAGTCAGACTCCAGTGCAGCATTAATATCCCCTTTAGAAGTGGAGGTTCAGCTCAAGGAAGCCCTTGCTTTGAATTACACTTTCCCAGCCACCCCTAAACTTCTGGAAATATCCTCCAAATGACGTAATATGAAGAGAGAGGGGAAACAAAAGGTAACCAATAAAGTAGTCTGCAAGGAAAAAAAAATAATCAGTGGACAAAAGGCTTTGCTTTGCCAGCAGTCAAACCATTCAGCCAGCCACAATAGCATGCTCCCTTCCCATTCTTTGCACCCCAGCCTTGTGCATTTGTGGTTATTATCTCGCCTGGACCAGATTGGTGTTGACAAACAAAAACCCAGGTAGCTTTGATTTTCCTTGTGTGCACGGTCAAAGGGAAGGAGTCATCTGCCCCTCGGTGTTTGATTTTTCATTGTCCTCACTCTGCTTTATTCCCTCTACATCATGGTATGGAACAAAGACTTGAATTACGGCAGAAGATGAATGAAGTCTTTGAAAAACTATTAGAACAATTAGGCACTGAGGCATGGTGCAGGGGGAGAGCAAAGGGTCACCACTTTGAGGGCCTGAATGCTCTGAGTTTTGGGAAGGTTCGGGCTAGCTGTGGAGGTGGTTCTCCTGAGAGTAAGCAGAAGGAGAGAAATAGAGAGAAAAGTCAGGAGTGGTGGTGGCAGCTGCTGCTATCAGCTCTCCTGTGACTGGCTACCTAGATAAGGTAGCCTGACAGCAGTCAAAGCTGGTTTTGGCTCTGCTTCTCCATCCTGAGCTGGTGTGGGAAGCAATTCCCAGCCCTGCCAAGGGAGAGGGGGGAGCAAGAGCCTGGAAAAGCAAGGAGACAACAGGACAATGGCAACTCATGAGAGATGACTTGCTGAAACATGGAAGCTCCTCCTGGAAAGGGAGGAACCATCCGTATACCTGCCCCTTTCCTTAGCATCGCCTCTGGGCAGACACTGGCAGATGGGACAAGAAACACAGCAAGGACTCGGCTTTACCTACTGTGGCCCCTTCTAAAATGTGAGGATCTCCTTCCATATGTACTTGGAAAGAAAATTTCTAACAAGGTGTTGTGGTTTGAGCCCAGAGGGCAACTGAGCACCAGGCAGCCACTCACTCACCCCTTCCCTCTCAGGAATGGGAAGGAGAAATAAAGTAAAAGGCTTGGGAATTGAGATAAGGACAAGGAGGGATGACTCACCCATTACAGTCACAGGCAAAAGACAGACTTCTCAGGGGAATTAAAAAAGAACATCAATTTTATTCAAACACTAACAACACACCACTTAACAGACAGAGCAGGACAGTGAGAAGCATGACCACATCTTAAAAACACCTTCCTCCCACCCCTCCCTTCTTCCCGTGCTCAGCTTTGCTCCCGATTTCTTTATCTCCTCCCCACCAGGGGCACAGGGGTCAGTCCCACTGCCTCTTCCTCCTCAGGGGGAGGACTCCTCGCCCTCTTCCCCTGCTCCATCGTGGGGTTCCTCTCATGGGAGACAGTGAACCTTCCATGAACTTTCTCTGGCGTGAGACCTTCCCATAGGCTGCAGCTTTTCCTGTGCTGCTCCGACATGGGTCACCCCCATGTGTTGCAATCCTCCCAGCGACGAACTACTACAGAGTGGGGGCTGCTTCTTCCCACAGAGTCCTGCCCTTCTTTGGGAACAGTCACCTGCTCCAGCATGGAGTCCTCCACAGGCTGCAGGTTGGCATCTGCTCTACTGTGGACCTCCCACGGGTGGCAGGGGAATGGCCTGCCCTCTCAACAGGTGCTGCAGGGGGGCTGCACTTCCCCCCACTTCCTCCTCCTTTCTTCCAATGACCTCAGTGTTCACACAGACGCCCTCCTCACAACTCCCCCTCCTCCTCCTAGCTTTCCCCTCTTAAATACCTTATCACAGCGGTGCAGCCACCATCACTAATTGGCTCGGCCTTGGCCAGAGGTGGGTCCGACTTGGAGCTGGGGGAACGTCGAGAAGCTTCTCACAGGGGCAACCCACCACTACAGCCCCCTGCCCCGCTACCAAAACCCACCACACACACACACACAAACCCAGCACAGGGAGCAGTAACAAAGACCCACTGAGTCAAATTGCTGCTGGAGAAAATGCCCTGAGGGTGAAAAGCTAGAAAAGGGAATAATCCTAGCATAGCACTGCCATTAATGTAATGTTCATCAGATGGGATGGGAGGTTGGGTGGTGTATAGGTTTCCTTTCTGTGCTACCATCCCCAGAGCACTCCCTTTATCCTTTAGTTCTGGCTTGGAGGAAAGTGTTTACACTCCCCCCCGCCAAATTAGACTTTGTGGCAATGGAAAATGAGATCACGATTCTCTTGCTGGCAGAGTGGTGTGAAACAATGGTGGTAGAAAAAAATAATAATCTCTTTAGAAGGCCTGGTCTCGCTTGGCAGGTGTTATTTTTTTTCTAGCAGAGGGAGCAAGAAACTGCAGCTGGAATCTTCGGTTGGCTTCCCAAGGTACTACTGTGACATTTTAATGATCTAATTCCCCTCAAAGGTGGCATTTTCACTTGTTCCTCTGACCTATCGCTGTACATTCACTGTGAAACAAACTATCTGCTATCAGCCCTGACATCTCAGGCTCAGAGAAAAAAAAAATAAGGCGGTGATACTAATGGACTCTTCACCCTGTTATGAGGATGTAGCTGGCTGTCTTCCCCCCATGCTCTAGGGCCATGGGCTCTCCAGGAGCACATCAGCATAACAGCATTCACTTTTGCAGCTCCCACTGGCAGAAGCTGTGACTCAGGATGCACCTGTGTGATGTTTCCTGGCCCATTTATACTCTCTTGCTGCACAGCTAAAGGCGATGTTCAGGCTGGTGAGACCCTTTTCCTGCTCTGTAGTGTGGCTCTGCTCTGTTTGGAGGAGTCGCACCAGGCTGAAGTATTGTTTGTGATAGGCATGTCTTGGACAAGGTGACCTGCAGAGGCTTGCAGGATGCCCTGCCCCACAGACAGGCTCTGGTTTCCATTCTCTGGAGATAAACTAGTTCACGCTGGTGTAAAATGTGTGCAATGAATAACACAACTACAGCAAAATAGTTTATGTAAAGCACTGATGTGGGAGAAGTTTCATAAGAGGTTTCATACCTCAAAAAGGCCTTTTGTCAAAAATAGAAGCATTTTCTCTAAGAAAAAAAAATCAAGTTTCTTGCACAGTCTTACTGTCATGCTAGTGCTGTTCCTAGCTGCCATGGAGACCCTCTTTTCTCCCAGAGTGAGAGATGCTGTTATGGTCCTTTTCTGAGCAGGACAGAAAGCAGAAGCAGCCCTTTCAGGATTGCCTGGGCTGGGGACACTGGCTGCCATCCACCGGGGCAACTGGCCCTACAGCAAAGCCCGCTGGGGGCTGAGAGGTTTTGAGGGGGCAGGCTGGTTAGGAGGCACAGACCGGGGCTGACGAGCGAGCTGGTCGGGTAGGAAACAGAGCCCAAGGACAGGCGAGCTGCTGATGTGACCCGTGAGGGACCAGCGTTGGGAAAGCTGGTTGGGAAACAGTATGAAGAGAAACATCCGCCTCGAGACTGGGTCAAGCAAAAGCAGCTCAGTGCATGTGCTGCTAAACCTGCAGGTAAACACTGGCGTCCAGCACCAATATTTTGTTTTCTTCCTCTGGGAAGGCAACAGGGATCCAGCAAAACCCCAAATAGGCAAGACGCTGGTGCTCCTGCTCCAAAGGGGCAGGGCGGCTAGAGGGACAGGGAGAATCCAGGCAGAGAAACCAGGCCATGGAAATCAATGCAAATGACTTTGATCGTGGAGTTTCAAGCCCATTTGCTCCGTAGGAAGCACGGCTGTCAGCAGGGATAGGCAGTGCGAGGGGTGGGATCTCACATCTTGCAAGATGAAATGGAGAATGTGGCAGATGCTTTTTTTTTTTCCTCGCTTCACAGGGCCCTTAGCAAGAAGCCCTTAACATCACTTTAATGGACCAAAGGGGGACGATGCCAAGCTCCAGCCCCTCACCCCTCCATTTCTGTTGGCGGAAGGGGCAGCACCATGGGCAGTGTCGGGTGCTGTGCCTGCACGGTGATGGGGCCAGTGAGTGGTGGGCACTGGATGGGACTGGGGATGGGGAGGCAGCAGGGCCCCAACACAGCACCTCTCGCTGGGGCAGAGGGAGGCTCGGGGCACCACAGCCCTGCGGGGCTGCCCTGGGAGTCGCCCGGCCAAGCGGCAGAGACCCTCCATGAGCCACAGCCGGCAGTGTGGGAAGGGAAACTGCTCCCTACAAGCGGGCTCTGCGCCCTGCGAACCGCCCCGGGGAGCGCTCGCGTGGGGAAAAGCTCCAATTGTGTCAGTCATCATTTCTAGGCATTTTTTAAAAGAAACCCCTTTGGGGCAGGAGATCTGTTTTCATTCAGAGCTGCATGTGATGGGACATGTGCCTCTGCTCTAGTTTCTGAGTGCCACTGTTGTAGGTTAATTATCATTAGTAATTAATCATCACCACTCACAGAAAGGCTTTTCCCTGCTGGTCAGGAGTCGCACAGAGCATCAACAGCTTTTTTTTCCTCTGCAAACACAGCTCCAGTTTGCCCCAGAGACTTCTCTGGCCCCCAGCAGCTGCCTCGGAGCCTGGCAGACCCTTAGAAGGTAGTTGGGGGGAGTCTGGGTTGACCTGCCTGGTGACTTTTTTTTTTTTTTAAATATAATTTAAATACAGCTAGCTAAAATCTCTCCATGCTCATGTGAAGCTCTGCACTGGGTCTCCTAGACTAAGTCTTGTTGACTTTTTCCTTCTTTAAATAAGTTTCTGATGCGGTGAGGCAGCTGGAACAAATCTGGTGATACGTCCAGTGGTAACACATCAGTCTTCAAAGATGTAGCTGAAAAAAACCTAATAAGCATAGTCATTGCTTTCACTGTATTTAAAAAATAAAAGAAAAGAGGAGGAAGGTGGCATCAGGATGTTTCTGCTGGGGTCACCCCAGGGAAGGAGAGACCCTGGGAGACCTGCTGGCCTCGGGGTCACGCAGATGTGGCCACGGCCAAGAGCCATCTCTCCTGGCAGGAGCCACTTCCAGCACTGGCCTCTCCACAGCACTTTGGGGTTGCTTTTTTTTTTTTTCTTGTAGATCCAGCCGCCAGATCCTCAAACGGGTCAGGCATATGGAATCATGGCATGAGCAAATTCAACTGGCTCAAGTTCAAGTTTATAAGGAACTCAGTTGCCTTTTTATCTTTTTTTTCAACTCAAACCAAATCCCAAACATAAATTATGGGAACCAGGCTCTTCCTGGCGCCTGCAGCTGCTCAGCAAAATTGACTTTTCCGTCAGCGCTGCCGCTCGTAGCGCAAACCTGGCAGCTGAGCACCGGACCCAGTTGGAGCCCTGCTTTTCGATTCAACAAAAGTTCAGCCAACTTGGAGCATTTCAGACTCAGCGAATTATTTTCTGACAAAAATGTTGGTTTATTGGGAAATTTCCGGCTGGCTCTAATTGGGACAGCTGTTAAGGCGGCAGTTTTCACAAGAACTAAAAGTCGCTTTCAGATGAGTACAGCTCTTAAAACGGCTGCTGCTTTGATAGCTGCTCGTTGCCTTTCTTGTCTGATTATTGAGCTTAGTATCTCCCTGCAAGCTTAAAAAAAAATCTACTTTGCCTGTCTCATCTTTCTCTTCTCTTTACCAAATATTATCTTCTGCCCCTCCTCCTCCTTCAAGGAGACCCTGTCAGTTCAAATTTGACCCTAAATTTGAGCTTTGCAAAAATTAACGTGTATAGCATTCCAGATGAAGAGAATTTGTCTTTTTTTCCCCCCCAAGCTTCCCAGGGTTCACAAACACTGTCGAAAAGTCAAAGCAAACATTCGCCTTGTTGCTTTAACATGGGAGATCCTGCCAAGAAAATTAACGGGGCCTATCTCCACAAAGGGAACAAACTCATCTAATTCTGACGGTGGTACTGAGAGACGTGCAGCTTGCTAGCTTTCTGTAATGACTTGTTTTTTCATTTAATTGTCTTTTCTTTCTAATCCCACATACGTTTTTGCCACCAAAGCAAGGAAGTTGAATAAAGCATACTGAAGGTTCTTAAATAGCTCATACAGTCCCAGAGTCTATGAGCTGGAAATTTTATATCCTTAGGGAGCTGTAAGGGCTTGATGAAAGTCCTTGATAAAACAGTATTATGAATCTTACGCTGATCTGCTGGGAATTCTCACCAAACCCACCTTGTCCCCCACGTGGCAATGGGAAGACCTAGAGCTCCAGAAGCCCCTGGTGCGTCCTGACCTTGTCGCTCTTGCAGGAAGGATGAGAGCAGAGATGCAGCATACCTGGCTTTAGCCCAACAGTCCGGGGTGGTGGCAGCCCCTCTTGCCTGGGGACAGCACGATGTCCCAGTCCCAGCTGGGGATGTGCTGCTGCTGGGCTTTGCACGGGAGCGGGGGCCAGGCTGTCCACTCCCCCTGCGCCTGCCCGTGGCCTTCTCACTGCTTAGGGGTCCTAATCTATGCTGGGGGTCACTATTTGGCCTCATGCTGGATACATGATTGCTGCTGAGCTGCTTGAACAAAACTGGCCAAGTGTTGCTTGAACATCCCCTTCACGCCAGCTCTGGCTGTGCACGCTGAGAGTGAGCGTGGGGCTGGGGCTGCAGCGAGAGCGGCTCTCCGGGGAATGCACATTGCAGATATGGAAATTGCTCTGGAGCAGAGTGAGGAATGGATTAAATTTGGTTCAGATGGAATCAAAACATCTCTTTTTTTTTTTTTTTAATATGGCTTTCCAGTGAAACAGGAAAAATGAAAAAAATTCATCTTGTCATCTCAGTATGTTGTTCAAACCAAAACAGTGGTTCTTTTCCTACCCTTTTTATTTAAAGAAAATCGAGTTTTAAATGAACAATGGTGTGCTGAAGTGGAAAAACTTGAAGCACTTAATTTAGAAAATGGATCGATGAAACATTTTGGCATTTTTAAGCAAAATATTTTATTTTAAAACAGGTTGGAAAAAGTACTTTGATAGCAGTTGTTTTTTCTTGGACTGTGGTTTTGTTTGTTTTTCTTCTCGCTTAAACTAATTGCCAAATTCTGCCTAAATTTGCCAATCGTTTAGATGCCTCAGGACTCTGCTGTGTACCAGGTTTGCAGTTCATTTAAAATGAAAAATCTTTGACTGCCAATCACGCATGTACAAGATGCTAATGGGAGACCCCTGACTTTACGGTCCTGATGTGCAGTTTTCTGCATCTTGTGCTGCGAATGGCTACCCGAGAACTGTGCAGCCCATAATTCCCCTATAGGCAATGCCCTCTGGAGTGCAGTTTTGCTCCTGTTTATAAATAGGCTGCTAGAAAAATGTGTGATGCCAGCGCTGGCCCTCTGGGCTCTGTGCTAGGGCATCTGCTGCTGCATGGCCCATTCTGACAGGAAAAGAGCCCAGCAGCTCTCACTGGGGTCCCCAGCCCTCCCAGTGTGTGTGTGGGGGGGGGGGGGGGGGGGGGGGCTTCTGCAGGACTCTGGGACCTACAGAAGAGGTACAGTGCCTTGCACCGAGCTGTCGGCCACAGTCGTGCCCCTGGGTGGCAGAGGGAAGGAATTTAAATAAAGAGGAGCAAAGTTTATATTTAGAGCTGGAGGATGCTCCTTCATCAGATCACACCAGTTTTAAGTAGGTCAGGCAGGAGACCCAAGATATCCAAGTGCCCTTCAAAAGCATCCGTCCGGCCGTCACTTATTATTCTAGGCATTTCCCTCTCGCTCTGCCTTCCTTTCACAGCCCCGGCCCTTTGTCGCTGCTTCTGGGCTGCACTGGCTCTCGCTGCGCTTCCCAACACTCGCCCCTTTCATTGCCTCTCCCAGCCCTCATCCCCCCTGGCTTCGGTACAACGGTGGCCTCAGCCGTGTCATTAAAAGCCACCATTTTGGGGTGCAGCCCAGCAGCTGGAGGCCAGAGGGGAGGCTGCATGAATGGGGTGCTCCTCGCAGCACTACTCTCCCCCATTTCTGGGTTTTTAACTTGAACACAAATGGTTTTAGGTGAGAGCAAGCAATGATAGCAATGAAAACATCCAAAACACAAAAGAATCCGCCAAAGCTTTTATTCTGGGAAAATAATTGTCTGCCCTGACCAGTCTGAGACCGCCTGCCTGCTCTCCCCAGCAGCATCGGCATCCAGGCATCCTTTCCAGCTGCTTTCCCCTGTAATCCATCCTAATAAAGGCTCTGGACATGTGCAGGACCCTTCCTGCGTGTTCCCAGGCTGCCTCGCAAACAAATGCTCAGCGAGGAGAACAGCTTACGGAGTCTTGTCACACGGCTCTGAAACGCAACCCTGTCGCCTTCATTACCCAGAAAGACTTAAATCCCCTCTCCTTCCGCACGGACAGGTCTGACATGGGCGAGGGGATGGGCACGGAGCAGACCCCGAGGCTGATCCTCCAACAAAGCACTTCAGTGTGCATTAAGTCGGGTTTTTTTCCCAGCTGACTGGGGTTATTTGAGCTCTGTGATTAGGGGCTTTGTAGGGTGGCGGCAGGGATCTCGCACCTGGGAGGAGCGGGGTTTGCCGCTGATGGGGCCAGGGATGCTCCAGACCCTTCTGTCGGCTGCGCTGACACATTCCTGCACCAAAATCACCAGCAAGTAATACCCGCTTGTTTTTATCGAGCCATTTTCCTCACTCGCTCTCAGCCTATTACATTTTTCAACTCTCGGTGGAATTTTTATTTTTTTTTAAACGCAAGGCCTCCTTCGAGCTGATCACAAGGGAACGCTGAGTGCTTGTTTTTTAATATTCTGACAGGTGCTATTTTACTATTTGCTTGTGATGATTCAGGACATTTGCATCTCTTTGTCCTTAATTAAAAAGCACTTCACCCTTGCTGCAGGGGTATGGCAGATTTCTCTTGATCTATTCATTTTGGGGGACTTTTAATCAACATATCCACTCTATCGGTGCGGGTGCATTTCTGACAGGGGGGTGAAGCTTAGCGCAGTGTGGAGAGCTGTGTGGGTGTAATTATGGCTTGCTCTTTTTTTTTTTTTTTTTTTGGTGAATTTGACTGCTGTTGAAAGGCATTTTCTAACAGCCTCCTAGAAGACAGGAGTCCCCTGTCCACCAAACACATGGGCAATGACAAAAGCAAAATTTGCTGCAAAGCCTGAAGCTGGCAGAGCTGGGGAGTCAGCGCGTCGCCTCCCTGCCATCGGCTCCAGCTGAGAGCCTGCGGACAGGCTCCCTCCACTTTGAGGGACCCCCATCAGATCCCACCCTGCCTGCACAGACATGATCTGGTTCAGATTATGTACGTCTCTGCACCGTGACCCCTGCCGGGGCTGGGCACGTCCCTCTGCAGTGCGTGGGACAAAGGTGTGCGTGCTTGGCATGCCACACTGGGGTGCATTTGGAGTACACCAGGGATGATCTCTGGTCTCTTACACACACACACGCACTTTTTGCAAGGTGAAAGGGCCTTATTTAATGGCAACACGTGTTGCCTTGGGCTGTCAGGAGGCTAAAAGTACCTGTGAGCTGCAGAAGGGATTCAGCAGCAGCTCAGTGGGCAGTGACAAGTACATAGTCTGAAAGCGGCTTCCACTGCAGGAAGCCCCCCAGGTCTCAGGGGAGGATACAAGGAGAGGGGAGACCCCTCCATGAGTGTCCTTTGGGTGAGAGTGAGAGGGTGTTGGCACGTGGCCGTCTGCAGGGATGCTGCAAGGCAAATGGATGCGGGAGGGATGTGGCAAGCCCAGGCAGGGTGGTGGGAGCAAGGTGCTGTGCTGCCCTGGCTCCTTGCCCTGAGAGCCCTGAGAGGGTTGATGGGCAGCAAAAACTCTGCCTGGATGCAGGCAGAGGCCGTCTGCCAGAGGCAAATCCTTCCATCCCCCCAGAACAGGTTGTTTCTTTGCAGCCCTTTCCAGCTGGCTGGATCCCGTCTGCAGGTGGGGCAGTGGGAAGGGACCACAGACCGCCCCCCCCCCAGCCGGGAGAACTCACCCAGGGAAAAGCATCCCGCTCCACATGTGCCGCTGCTCCAGCTGGTCCCCAGCCCCACGGGGAAATGGGAACCAGGCTTTGCCACGGGACCGGAGCCTGCCAGGCAACAGTGACACCAGGAATGGGGTCCCAGGGGAAGGGGTCAAGCCGTGGGTGCTGAGATCCTGTAACTGCTTTCTGATATTCCAGCCTTAACTCTTCTGTCTCCCGCCACAAAGTACTAGACTAAAAAACAACTCCAGCAAGGCTCCAACTGCTGTTCTCAGTGTTTATCTGTTCCGTTTTTCCAGGCCAGTGCGTGCAGGCTCGTGGGAACCTTTGAAGATTATTTCTCTTCAGTTTTCTGAAGAGACTTCAGCCTCCTCTTGAATCTTTTTATTTTACCTCCTTTCAACGCATCGGCCTGATTTCTCTGAGACTTAACAGCGACAAACAAGATTAAGATTGGAGCTTAGTGAGTATTAGGAGAAGATCTCTCATTCCTGACGTGCTGGCAATTACCAGATCCTAGTGCCAGCATCTCTCTTTTGGAGAGGCGCTGTGCGTGCAGGCATTTCTGCTCTGATGACTTTGGGAGTGCAGAAGCTGGAGGGCACTGAGCGCAAGAGCCGCGGCTGACAGTGTCGGCTCCTTTGCACTTCAGCTGCCACCGATTGCTTTCGGCAACCAGAGGGGTTGGGATCAAGGGGGAGAAAACCAAGGGGGAGAGGGACAGTGGATGCTGGGCACTGTGGCACTGGCTGCGTGGCCAGATGGCCTCTGGATTTCCACCTGATGAGGTGTGAAGACTATTTGGTTGGAAAGTAAAATCCCAAAGAGGGGAGGTACCTGCGTGGGGCTCGGCATGCCCGGCAGCCACAGCAGCACAGCCCAAGCTCATGCATGGTGCAGGGTTAATCTAGGTCAGTGTTTCACAGGAGATCCTGGAGCTGAGGAAGAGAGCGGTGATGGCATCTCTCCACGTACTCTTGTGGGCACAGGCTGAGGAGCATCGCAGATGCTCACGAGGGTGTGGACGTGGAAAGGGTGCAAATGGCAGTGCCAGCAGTAGAGAGCAGCTGGCCACTGGATGGAGTCTGGACTAGGAGAGCAGCCCTGCTCTGCCATGGACTTGGGGGAACCCTGGTGGGATGACCATGGGGGGGCTCTTAGAGCTGCCATGGGGGCCAACTGTCCCGCTGTGTCTCACCTGGGCCAAGGGGAGATGGAAGGAGAGGCAGCCCCACCACTTCCCCCCATCTGGGAGCGGGTAACAGCATCACAGAGGATGATCTCTTCCCCCTGAATGAATGATGCTTCGGGCCAGGGGTGGAAGAGGGGCTGTCGAGCTGCTCCAGATGAGGAGCAGGCGCTGCCCCTGCCCTGCGCTGGGGAGCCCACGTGCCGGATCAGCAAAGTGCGTTGAGGTGTGCTGAGTCTGTTCTCAGCTGGGCACCTCCCCGGTGAGCTCTTGCTAATGCAGCCCTGTTGGTGTGGTACGGCAGACTGCAGCGCCACAGTCCCAAGCACGGCCTCCCTACAACACAACAAAAAACAGCCCCTCCAAAATGCGTCCCTTGAGTTTAGGCACTTGAGCGAGAAGGGCATAAATAAAAAGGCCCTGAGAATGCCTAGGAGCTCACAAGAAGGAAAGAGGTGTGAGAATATGGGCTGACGGCAGGTATCTGTCCTGGGGCTTCAGAGTCACTCCCATAGCAGACAGCAAAGCAACACAGCTCGGGTGACCCCAGGTCACGTGGTACCTGCCACAGGAGGGACTGTGGTCTTCCTCGGCTCTGGGAGGAAAGCTTCTTTCACTGGTTTCTCCTCTTGCCAACCACCCTGTGTTATCCTCAGGCTGACAAAACTTCAAACTGCCAGGCAAACCACAGAGCCGGGGCAAGAGGGAGAGCAGAGTGCAGGACCCAGCCCAGCTGCTGGAAATGGCTGTAATTGCAACAACTAAACTTGGCCAAAGATGAGCAGTTAACATTATTTACTGGTGTGCAAACATTCCCGTAGAGAAGGAAGTCGTTGAAATCCCCGCATCGCTGGACAGCAATGCCTAAGGGTATCAACAATAAAAGGCAACTGTGCCTCCCTCTCTCACTGTCTTAAATCCTGCCGGGGAGGCCAGTGGGTGATGATGCTGTGCCTGCAGAGATCCAGTGCAGAAAGGGTCAGGCAGGGTTACTGCTGGCCAGGTCCATCCACGGGGTTTTGGTCGTGAGCACCACCCTCTGCATGTGTAGGCTCTGCTCTGAATCCCAGCATGTCTTCTGGAGAGCCCCAAGCCCAGGTTTCTCACAGCTCTTGAGCAACCCTGGGATGAATCGCTGGGTGAAACACAGTTTGCATCCCAGTGATGGTTGTTGTTGCCTCCATGACCTTCCTGGCTCCTTTTCCCCTTCCCTGAACTACTGTGGCACAGGTTGACGAGGAGCTAATGTGTCTCCATCCAGAGGCAGCCGCATTTCCACAGTGAAGAGAAGCAGCTGCTCCTGTTCCTGCAGCTGCATGTCCCCAAAGTTTGTGTCAGCAGTTGCACAGTATTTGAAATATGGATGTACTGCCTGGGAGTTATTCTGGGGGAGTCACGCCAAGCTGCCAGCTCGTGGTCCTGTACTGGACATACAACATCAGATGTATGGACGGCATAGCTGCAAATTCCATTTGAAAAAATATTGAAACACCTGGTGCTCAATTTGCTGAGATTTTGCCCTTTTTTGTCAAACGCTGCCAATTCTCTTCCCCTTCCCACCCCTTCCCATGTACGTTTTCTCTTTTCACATATTGATCCCTAGGAGGAATGTAATGTGTTAAGCCCTGAGCTGGGGAGAGTGCCAGAAGAGCAGAACCATGAAAGCTCAGGAAATGGCATCTTTCCCATCCCCAGGATGACAACGAGAACCATTCTGACACCCAGGATCAGATCACCTATCAGTTAGGTGATCTCTTCCCACTAAGCAACTAATCTTGAAGAGGGACTGTCCACAGTGGAAGGGATGTGGAGACTCCTTCAGGCCTGGCCTGGCGCAGCAGCAGGGGATGAAAGTAAAGTTCTCGCCCCCATCCACACTCTTGTCACCCTCTGGGACAGCTTGCACCAGCTCTTGCTACGGCCTGGGCTGTCCTCCCACACCCTTCATTCTCCTTGGAAAATGTTCACGTCACATTTGTTCAGGCTCCAAACACATTTTTTTTATCTGTCAGCACTGCAAGTTCACTCCAGCACCTAAAAACCAAACTGTGTCCTGTCTGTTTCATATATCATCACTGTCCATAATGGTGGGAAGCCAGAGCCCAGCTGGAGCGGTTATTGATGTCGTGCGAGCCCAGATGCAGCATCTGCTGCTGTGCCTGGTCTGCCTGGTGATCCTGAACAAGACAAAACCTCGGCTGTGTTGAACAAATGCCCTGGTAGAGTAAACAAATGTTTCTACCATGCAGGACGTGCCCCAACTCAGAGAAAAGGGTTGAGGATTATAGAGGGTTTTTCACCCTCCAGATTTTCCGGAGGGACCCTGTGACCAGCTTCTCCTCAGATGTCCTTCACCGCTCTCATCCCAGGCGTGTCAGCATCCTCAGCCTCACAGATGCTGCTGGAGGAGACTCACAGCCTGACCAGCCTCTGCCTTCTGCCAGAGCCCCCAGCTCTGGGCACAGGGAGATCCATGGGAAACCTCAGCGTGGGAACCCGCACTGCTCCCGGAGGATGCACTGGCTAGGTAACAGCACGAGCCCCGGTTCCTTACCAGGAGGAGAGTATCAAGGACAGTGGCTCTAACTGTGCTCTGTCCTCAGACAGATGATGTGGAGCAGTGACGGGAGGAGGGGAAGGCAAATTCACCTCCGTGCAGCCCTTCAGAGCTGTCTGCTCCATGGCCCTGGCAGCGGCTGCCTGCAAATACCCTGGCAGTTACTCGTCCTGGTGTCCTCAGCGCTGCCAGCAGTGCTCTCCTGCAGAGCCCTGTGGGATCTGTCTCTGCCCAGGGTCCTCCAGTCCTGCTGTGGGTCGCCTTGCTCCTCCACCCTTGAAAGTTATCTGAGGAGGATTCTGCAAATGCCAAGAGCCTGGGTTTTCTCAGAAGCCAGCTCCTAAACACCTTGGGTGAATGCTTTTCTTCACTTGTATTTATTTTCCCTCAGTGCAGCACTCCTGACATAGCCCAGGAGAGCAGTCTCCTTGGAAAAAGACAATCCTTGTCTTTGGCATTGCCTGAGGCAAGGAGTGACCAGCTCCTCGCACAAGGAAGAGGAGGGCAGAGCGTTGCCTCCTGCCTTCACCTGCTGCTCCAGCCTGCAGTCATAAACACCACCCACCAACGCAGGAGCAGGCAGCACAGATTTCATGGCTGAGACTGCAAAGGAGCATTTGAGAGAGCACAGTGGGATTCAGAAAGGGTTGCAGATGTGCCCAGACTCGTACAGGACTCTGGCTGTGGGGAGGCTCCCTCTGAAAGCACTGCCAATTCTGCAAGGTTTGGGATCCTGGGCCAGGGCTGGACTTGTCTCCTCATCTCCCAGGGCTAAATCCTGCAGCGAGGACTGCATGATCAAACTCTTGCTTACTGTGGCAGCATGGCCCCCAGGCTCTCTGCTCATGAGGACTCTGTAAATAATAGGTTTTATTAGTTTGCCGGTTAAACTGAAATACCAGAAGGGACAGAAAGCATCTTGAATAAAACATTTCATCTGTTTAAGTTAGGAGAATCCTCTGACAGTAGACCTCAAAACAAATGTCTCTTCAAAGTGGAAAATAGGGGCTGCTTCCTCCCAAAACACCGGTGCAGGACATTTTGTCCTTCTCACCATTTGGACTGAGGGTGTGTTTTCCTGGTCAGAATTGTTCACCGTGGATTTGAAATGGGTTTCTCCCAGGCTGAACCTGTGCTGTTGGTAAATAAGGTGTTTCCTTGAAGAGCAGCACTCTCCCCTTGCTCTCCTACACCACCAACACGCTTCATGCTTATCCTTGGTCCAAGTAGAAGACTCGGTGCCAGGTATGACAAGAGACCACTGTAGATGGAGAAGATTGGGGAGGACAGCTGCTCGGATGCTCCCGCTGCATGCAACTGCCTGGAAGGTATCCCCAGAACTACATCATCAGTGGGTGTTGTGGTTCCTTATCTCTGCTCAGACCATCTCCAGCTCTCCAAGCACCAGTCCTCCCCACATCAACCAGTTCTCAGGTAGCACGAAGGAGTGGCCAAAAGAAATCTGTCCCGTGAATTTCCCCACATACCACTTCACATCCTGCGTCTTGAGGGGGAGCTGAGAGCACACATATGAACCCCTGGATTTTCTGTGGTCTGTTCATGACCAGACTCCTCGACAGCCACGTCCTCCCTGCGACTGCTCTTGCACCTTTCCCAGCTCCATCTGGATCCCTGAAAAACTTCAGGGGGCAATGCAGTGGCTTGCTTTGAAGCCTAAAGGGCTCTTTTCACCTTCACTGCTGCTTCGATATTCATTATTTACTCTTTTGACACGTGCCTCCTGTAAACTCTGCCATTCCCAGAGCTGGCTCCTTAGCATGCAGTAAAGGAAACACGATCTGCAGCTACTCCGTTACAGGGAAATGCCATCTCGGAGCTGCGGCGCCTGCAGCTGGCTCCTGTGGTTTGAGGCTGCTCAGATCTCATGCTTGAGGGCTTAAGGTGATCGTTGCAAGAATCAGCAAGGGAGAGGCTGCGTGGGAAGAGCCCTGAAAAACCACCCGGGTGTGCTGCTGTTATTTACTGCTTGTACTCCTGTAGCACTCCTCGTCCCCACCGAGGCTGGTCCCTGCTCTGAGGCACTGAACGTGCCCAGGGACCGAGTACGTCCCCATCCTGCCGAGGAGAAGGAGTGAGACAGTGGGTCCTGCAGGCTGCAGACGCAGAGCAGAGATTTGCCCGTGCTGGTGCAGCGAGGGCTGTGACAGGGCCAGCAGTGACAGAGTCAGTTGTCCACAGTCCCATTCCAGTACCAGGGATGGTCCCACTCCAGTCCAGAGGGGTGGCACCAAATCCCCATTTGTCATCAGTGTTCCCAGACCCTCTGGGAGACGCAGGACCAGGCCCCTCTGGGACGGCTGTAACCCGATGGCGAAGGACAATTATTGGTACCTCAAGTAGCTGTAACAAAGTCGGTTCCGAGCAGCTCTCACCCAAAACTCCCCAAGAAGGAATCCGTGATTCCTGTTGACAAGTCGGATGCCAGCAGTGAAAAGAAATACCCAAGCGCAGCTTGGCAAACCGTGAGAGCAGAGGGCGCCAGGCTGACAGCCCACAGCCCACCCGTGACCCCTGGCTGTCCCACAGCTCCTACCCACGCACCCTCCCACCTTTTTATTTGCGGGACGGCAGCCCCAACAGGTAGGAAAGGACCCTCTCCTGGCTGCGTCCCCCGCGCAGCTCAGCCCAGTAGGGGCTGGCGCCTTGAATATTTTAACGATAATTAACCACTCTTTTTTTTTTTTTTCCTCAAAGAAAAAACCCAAAACTGTTGTGCATTTAAAAAAAAAAAAAAAAAAAAGGCTACTATTAAGAGAAATCAGGCGCCTCGTTACGCAAAGGGGGAGCGAGAGATCCTTACACCAGCTGACGGTGCTCGCTCCCCGGCAGCGGGGCGGCGGGCAGATGCGCGGGTTTGACTCTGCCGTGCGCGCCCCCCCGCTGGCGCGCAGCCCTCGGGGGGGCGCGGGGGGAGCCAGCCCCTGCGCGGGGAGGTAGGACCCTGCGCCGAGCCCCTCCCCGCCGCCGAGTCGGAGAAGAGATGCCCAACTTTCCCCTTCCTCCCCGGCGGTGCGGAGCGGTGCGCGGAGCGCGGAGCCGGGCGGGCGGCGGCGGGGCTGGAGCGCGGCGCAGCGGGCAGCGGGGGGGTCCCGCCGCCGCCCCCGCCCCGGCCCCGCGCTGAGCCCCCCCCCCGGGGCCGGTCCTCGCCTCGCCGAGATGCCCGGGACGGTGCTGCTGCTCTGCCTGGCCCTCGGGCCGGTCCTGCGCGCCAGGTGAGCTCCCCCGCCGACCGGGACGCCCCCTCCCCTCCTCAGTTTACCCGTCGGGGCAATGGGAGGGGAGGGGGCTGGAGACGACAGCGTCTCTCCCCACGCCACCCCCAGCCCGGCTTCAGCGGGGGTCTGGGCACCTCTGTGCCCCCAGCGATTCCTTCCAGCCGGCCCCGAGGCAAGATCAGGTCTGGTCGCGGCAGCACCTAGTGCTCTCCCCGGCTCCCCCCCTCTTCGCATGCCGGCAATCAAGAGGACACCCCGTTCTCCATCACCTCGCAGGCTGAATCCTGCCGGGGGCTGAGCCCCCTCTGGGGGTGCCCGGAGCAGGAGCAGAGGGAGCTCGGCACCTCCTGGGGGCTCCATCCATCACCGGGGCATTTCCACGCAGAGTCAGGCTGGGTGGGAAGGAGCTCGCCCCCCCCTTTTCCCTGCACTCCATCCCCTGGCACCCCGACAGCCCCCGCAGGGCTCGCAGCCTGGCAAGGAGGAGGGAGGGCAGCGCGGGCTCCTGCCCCGCTCTACAGGTTGGCCCCAGGTCCCAGCCCTGGCTACCGGCTGCCAGCCCAGTGCCACCGGCACGCTGGGCGAGCGGGCGAGCGGAGGCGTGGGGCTGGCAGATTACGGTTCTCTCCCAGGGCCAGCATTCGTAGTGCTTCTCTGTAAACAGCGATGAAAGGCCCCACGCACAAGGGATTTTCAAGTTTCTTTTTCCTTTTTTTTTTTACAATTCCTAGCCCTGCTGGTGAGTTTAATGGCTAGATCGGGGAAAGAACATGTTGTCAGCAGATTGTTGCCCCCAGGGCTCGGGGGAAGAGGGATTTTACTGGCTGAAGCTAATTGGCAGAATAAGCTGCCTTAAAGCCGATCAAATCCCATTACAAATGCAGTCAGGGACAGGGAGCATGAATCCTGCTACTAATGGTCTGCTCTGCCGAGGCTTCCCGACCTCGGGTGCAGGCAGAAAGTCCGTCCCTGCCGCGGTTTCTCCAGGGCTTGGCCTTCCTGGGGTCGAGGCGGCCAGAGCCACCCCCCGGGCTCGTGCCCCGACACCAGGGCCAGGGGGCATTTGAGGGCCGAGAGGGGGGTCCCTGGTGGCCCCAGCTCCTGTGCCCTACCACCCCTGCAGCGCACTGCCAGGAGCACTGCGTTTTGAGAGGGTGAGTCCTAAGCTGCACGATCGCACGGAGGAGCAGTGAAATCATGTATTCACATGCCCTTGAGCGGGAAGATTTCCCCCAATAGCTGGCCCAGCTTCCCTCCTGCACCTCATGTCTCTCTCTTCCCTGAGCCCTGCTTTGCCAGGAGCAGTATCTCTGCGTGTTGTGGGGGTGATGGATCAGGAGAGGAAGCCTGTGGGAGAGGAAGGAGGAAAGGAGCAAGTTGTATCAGTGTCTTACCCTGCATTTACTGCATTTTTCCTGGTTGCAGCTGGAGGGGGGTGAATCTCGCCCGCCCTACAGTTGATGGTGGGTGCTGGGGTGAGGAGCTCGGTTCAGGTGCCGCGTGTGTGTGAACTCCCAGCACAAGCTGCAAGACCCGTGCCCTGGTGCTGGAGTGGGCTGGATGCTTCGTGCTGGGTGACTCAGCACTCCCCAGATGGTGCCCCCCACCACAGAGCCTAATTCACCAGTGTTCCCCAGGGTACTGCCTCGACTGGGACCAAGGCACCCAACTCTGAGCCCTGAAGGCAGGATCCCTGCACAGCATTGCACCACCAGAAAGCTGGGCTTGGCAGATGGTAGAAGCTGTGTAGGCTTGACCATCGGGGCTTCACGGAGTGTGATGTGAAAGAAGAGGTACAAACACATGTGAAACTGGTATGATACAGTTTAGTGAGCCCTCGTCCTTAAATTCTGCTTCTAATTTAGAGTAATTTGCCTGAATGTCTGTGTGGGATGGGTGGCTAAAAATGTTCTTGTATTTTACTGCTGTTTGATCCTTGGGAGCAGGAGAGGCTTTAAGCTGCACCTGCAGAGGGGCTGGACAATCACAGCCCCAGCATCGACATCTGCTCCAGTATCTACCTCTGCTTTGGGACGCTCCTGACTCAGGCGAGGGGTAGCTGAGAGGGTGTGTGTCACCTCCCCAGTGGGTGCAGGTCTCAGTACAAAATTTTACCAGTCTCAGATAGTAGTGGGAATGCATCCTGGTCAGGCAAGGAGCAGAAGTGTCTTCAAGGGCTTGTGGCACATGTTGCTCTTCCCCTCCTCCTGCCAAGGGAAACCTTGTCAGACAGCTTGGGCACTGGGGGGAGGGAGCCAGCCACCAGCTCTTCGGGTGGCTTTTACTTTGGCCACCAGTGTGCTTGGAAACCTCAGCAAAACAGGTGTCTGCTTGAGTAAAACAGAATTAGGGAGGCAAGGCAGAGCGCTGTCCTGCTGTAATGCCAAGGGTTGCCCAAGGAGGGTTGTCCAACTCCATCCATATATGTGAGCGCATCCAAAAGGACACCCCCCTGCCATGCAGGCCTCCTGCTCTGGGCACCAGCGGGAGCTGCCACAGCCCCGACCACATCTGTCAGACCAGGGGTTTCCTCGCAATGTCCCCAGCTCTGCCCTGCTGTCATCCCCTCTGCCCGCCCCCTGCCCACGCTCACGGCTGCGTCCCAGCCCTGTGGCCGAGCGCAGGAGTGGTGTTTCGACGTTTCAACAAGCAGAGGTGAGGAAACGTGGTTCTGTCTTTCCTCCTGGCTGCACGGAGACATATGAGAACTGGCTGTCCCCTGTCACCAAGCCAGTTGCATGAGGAGCCGGAGCCGCCGGGCTGTTCCCAGCACGTTGGGGATCACTGCGAGTTTGCGGTGTGACATTTCCATTAGCGGCTGTGGGGGGGACATGGACACGTCACCTTAATTCCTCTCCTCTGCAAGAGCTGTTGGACTCTTCCCTTCTTGATTTGAAGTGGGGCCACTGGGAGGAGAGACTGGTGAGGAGGCAGGGGCTTGCACAGGGTGGCATGAGGGTCACACTCCTGACCAGCAAGAGCTGGTGTGTGTCTGTGTGTGCACAGACACCCAGCAAAAGCATATTTTCTCCAGCAATAGCTGGCTTGCTTATGCTAAAATGGCTTAGTATGGTTTAGTAGTCCCGGATTAGCTGCATTAGCAAAAAGCATATTTTTGGTAGTGTCACTGCATCTGTAATAGGGATGTGACTCCCTGGAAATCTACCCCAAGCCTTAGAGTGTTAATCAGCGACTCTAAATGGTGAGAAGCCAGAAAGCTGAAGTCAGAGTAACCAGCCTGGTTTTATTCAGCTCTGGAGGGATGTTTTGGGCTCTACTGTGGCCTTACGGCTTGCAGGAACTGGATTTTGGCAGGGCAGTGGGACACACAGCGTTGGGTGCTGGCAGGTGAGCTGTCTTGGGCTGACTTCAAGTAGGGTCAATGGAACACTGAGAGAAGGTTTTGGAGTAGCTTCTTCTCACTCTGCTAAAGGCAGCCTGCATCGCCCAAAACACTGGCAGCAAGGGAAGGCAGATAGGATTGCTTTCCCCTGGCCTGAGCTGGGCTGTTGGCAGACACGTGTCCCTCTTTGTGCCCTGTAGGAGCGGGGCCAGCTCCAGATTTCAGCTCTGGCCAGCTTTCGGGTGGGCGCAGTGGTGGTCCCGGAGCCTCCTGCAGCTGCTGGATGCCACAGAGCTGCCTGCTCGGCTGCATTTCGACAGCCAGGTGAGCCCTGGCTGCAGCTGCTCGCATAGGGAAGTGCATCCTGACAGTGTTGCTTAAGACCTCCTTAAGCATCGTTAGAAAGTGCAGTGCAATCAGACAGGAAACAAGCTGATGAACCAGTACCTAACGCAGCTGCACACAACCCAGCCCTTGTCGGGGCACACATCCCGGTGCCTGAAAACTGAGGAGATGCAAAGAGCTTTAAAGTGATTGTGAAAGCAAGTTCTATCTGGGGTTTTAAAAGAGAAGCATCTGATAAATTGACTGCAACATGTCAATTTAATGCCTTTTTTCCCCCTTCAAGTACCTTTGCCAGGCTCTGCCTGCCCAGGCACCGAAGGGAGATGTGTATTGGTGGAGCCTAACGGCACCTCCAAGCTGGAGGCTCCAGCTGGGAAGTGTCAACACAGTGGCAGCTCCTGCTGCGAGACCCCTTCTGGCGCTGGAGCCGGTGACACACTGACATGGCAGACGTTCAGGGGGGTGTGCCGGGTGCGGGATTGCTCGGCGTCCTCTCCCACATATGGCTGTGTCATTCCGGGGACAATCTTGTGAATGAGCTGCCCAGAGCAGCAGCAGGCGGTTAGAATTTCCCGGGTGACCATGTGGACCTAATTTAATTAGAGGGTTTAGGAAAACTCCTTTAGGAAAAGGGAGGGGTGCAAAAGGTTTAGAAAGGTGGTGGGAGAAGCTGTTGTTAAGTGGATCGTGTCCAAAGGAGGATGCAAGCTTTCCTTGCCTGGCTTGGAACTGGAAGATCAGGAAGATGGAGCATCTTTAAATGGGAGCTCGCGCCAAAGGCTGGGGAAGAAGGGTTGGTGAATATAGAGAACGGGCTGTGGCAGGTCTTGGCCTGAGGACAGAGGAGTTTGCATAAGGCTCTAATTTTGGAGGATCTGCGCAGGACAGATGGCTGGGTTCCTGGCAAGCCAGAACTGTATGCTACCTGCTTGGTGGTTTTAGGACTTCTTTTCTCTGAAATGCTTTTATTGTAAATGCCTTGCTCCCCAAAAATGCTATTTGGTCACTGTCTTCTTCTGCAGAGGAAGCGTCATCGCTGTTTACAGAAAGGTAGCAGGCAGAGCAACTGAGGTATTTGGGGTTAACAGGCAGCTCCGGGAGCAGGAACTGCTGGTGGCAGGGGAGGGCCAGGAGGCGGATGGGCAGGAACATGGCAGAGGAGGGCAGGGAGTGGCTCCCACGCTTTGGGGATGAGCAGTGCGTCTCCAAAGGGAGCTGGGAGGATGAGGAGCACCCCATGCCTACTAGTCCTGACCACTGGTGGCATGTCTGGGGACCCTGAAATGAGCAAAGGCACCAGGTGAGTTGTGTCTTCTTAGCAGCATGGCTGAGAGGAGGTCCCTGAGCTCCTTATGTTCTGCCTTTTAGCAGCACTGCATCCTCTTCCTTTACTATATCTGAAACCCAGCTGTGCCCCTACTCCCACGGAGCACCAGAGTGCTGCCACAGTGATGTCTCTCCTCTTTTGTCTCTCTGCTCCAGGTGTGAGAGCACAGAGGAATATGATTATGATTACCTCAGCATCAATAAAACCTGGGTCCTCACCCCCAAGGCACAGGAGACCGATGCCACGCAGATCCTCAACTCGCTGCTGAAGAACTACGACAACAAGCTGAGGCCTGACATTGGCAGTAAGTGTCCCCTGAAGCTCCCTGTGGTCACCAGTGGTGACCAGGCCTGGCTGTGTCTTGTGTTTTCCATGCTTTTGTGAGATGGAGCCATGCTGATCCCAGATGCTCCCCTTGTCCTCAGCCCTTCACAAATGATCCTAGCCCCAGCTCATCTGTACCTATTTTATTTTCTTTACAGTCAAGCCCACGTTTATTGATGTGGATATCTACGTGAACAGCATCGGGCCAGTGTCTGTCATCCAGATGGTGAGTGGTGCTGTTGCTGCAGGGTTGTGGGATTGCTGCAGTGGAGGGCATGGGAGGTGGCTGGCCCAGTGCTGCTGGCAGGTTGCATCATGCTGGCTAGACATGGTGTGAAGGTGGTATAGTCATGAGAGGAGGTGGATTTGTCTCCTTGCCCTTGGGAAGAGGTGCTCTGACCTGCTGATAGCTGGAGGTAGAAAGGCTTGACAGCCATCCCTGGTTAGGAGCAACATTTTCAAGTGCCCTTGGTGAGCTCAGCATGATCACAAGCCCAAGGAGGAGGATGATGCTGCTGTCTCCACTGGCAATGTGTAGACAGACACCTCTGCCTGGTGGCTTTGCCCTCTCCTGCCTGGGAAGCGTGTGGGCACCGGGATGCTCAAGGCAAGTTGCACCACCCTGGCTTAGCCAGCGTGGTGGTGGCTGGGAGGGGGAGCAGCGCGCTTCCCAGGAGGACTGAAATAGGTATCTGGAGATGGTTTCCATGGCAATGGTCTGATAGTGTGAAAGTTGGGTGCCCAGGCCTGGCCTGCAGTGCTGTAGAGGGACAAGGAGGGTGCCTTGGGTCCAATGGCTCTTCTTCGGTACATAGCACCTTAGATTGATGCCACCACATCTGTGACAGTAGCTCATGGCTCAGAACCCCACTGTACCAGGAGCTGCAGAGACACTCAAGAGAGCTGCTCTTTGGTCTGAAGAGCCTCCAGGCCATGCACTGGAGAACAACTGTTGATTATTTATTTTTCACAGGAAACTGCCATTCTTATTTTCTCTGTGAAGTAATTTTTAACTCTTTTTTAGCAAGAAACAAACCTGACTGCTGTCAGGTTTTGAAAGACTTCTTTGGTCCACTGGGCAGTGGAGTGGAGAGGACAAAGGAGAGGTACAGCCAGGACAGTTTGGCTTTTCTTGTCTCTCTCGATGCAAAACAGAGCAGAAACAAAACCAGCCCCCTTAAACCAAAAAAAGAAAGTTCTTGGGATGGGCATGTTATTTTTGGTTTCCCAAGTAGAAAATTTCCACTGAACAAACCCCTCTGGGGATGGAGGGATGGCATTGTAGTTGTAGAACCACTTCCACTCCAGAAAGCATTTTGAAGCAGCCCTTCTGACTGGCCACCGCTGAGCATGTGCCTCCGAGCAGCGCCTGCTCACAAGCCACCAGACGGGCACCTGGCTGGGCACTCGCTTGCACGATGAGGGCACCAGCAGGGATGGCCTCAAGGCAAAACAATTTCCTTTCCTTGTTTCTGTGAGCCCGACCTCCAGGAGGAGAACCAAGCCCAAGCCATGTGGATGTCATCCCTGGCTGCCAGCAGATACCGCAAGCTCCTCCATCTCGTGCGGGTGTGTGGACGTGAAGCCACAGCGATGTAAGAGCAGCAGTGTGGGGAAAAGGGTGCAGGGGCTGCGTAGTGTCACTGCTGTGCCTGGAGGTAGAGCATAAGAGTCATGTCATAGGTGGCTGTCCCATCTGCTTTGCAGTGCCCAAGGATATGCCAAGAAAACCATGCAAAACCACAGTGCACATCGTCATTCCTTCTCCTTCCTTCTCGTCCATTTACTTTACCCCTTTGCACCCCTGCTGGAAGCTCTGCTCTCCTCCCTGTCGCAGGAGCACTGCATAGCCATGCAGGTGGTAGCAGTAGGAAGTGGCTTATAAAATCCAGTCTTGCATCCAGAGTTCATCTCTTCTCCTAAACAGAGATACCAGGCACTGCTGCTAGTCTGGTTTCCTAAGAAACACAGCTTATGCCATGGTGATGGGTATGTGAGAACGTACGTACGTCCACCCCAGTCTTTCAGTATTTTAGATCCACTGGGCTAATACCAACCATATATGGCTGCAGGTACAGGAGCTTCAGGCATATTCAGCATCTCCAGTATTTTTGTGAAAACAAGATGCAGTGACAACAGCCATCCCCACTGAGGGGAAAAACTGTTGTGTGAACCCAACTCTTACTAGACACTAGAGAATCATATGGGAGGGTGCTGCTGAAGACAGCCCTGACCATTCCTAGAGCAGCTCAAGCCACGTGTTTAGCTCTTTCTAAGAGTCAGCAGAAGCTTTTACGCTTCATGAGGTGGGGCTGCAGGACTGCACAGGATCCCAGGGGGTGCCAGCACACTTAATGTGAGCTGGGAGTGTGACAGCAAGACTGGCACTTGGAATTGCCTACAGGGCTCGGTGGGGGAAGCTGCTGCCACAGGGCTGATCTACCCATCTGCAGCCTTCCCACCTGCGGAAGGTACTGCTGTTTGTGGGAATGGCATGGCAAGGAGCTGCTCAGGCAGGGGAGGAAGCCACTCAGCGCAGAGACAGTTGAGGGATCTTGTGGCATCAGTCACAACTGGCTGCACTGTCTCTCCAAAGTGCCCAGATGCTACAAGTCCAGGGGTTCTTCTTGGGTCCCAACAGTCACCAGTGATCTGAAGACACTTCCATATGACTCCCCAGGTAGACTCTCTATGGACATCTCTCCTTCCCCGTCCCCTTAGGTAACTTCCTAAGCTTGAATCTGTGATGCCCGTGAGCTTTAAAACCTTTCCCCCTGAGATGCTGGGCTGATATTAAAGGTACTGAGGACAGCTAGACCCAGGTCTTGTAGCCTTGGATGGCAGCTTTCTGCCATCTGTACTCTGAATACGCCCCCCTGCTCATGAGAGAGGGTGCATCCTGCTGTAGTGTCTCCTGAAGCAAGAGAAAAGGGCTGTGACAAAGCTGCCACAGTGTCACCTCTAGAATTGGCTGCTTTGCCCACTTGTTTCGTGTTTGTTTGCTTTTCCATGCTGATGCAGTGAATTAAGTCATTCTGTGGGTCATGCCAGCCATTGGCAGGCTGGCATCAAACACATGATACAGATTGTCTTTGCTGGGGACCTGTCATTCCCATTTTGTCCCTTTTTATACAGCTTCTCCCAGCCTGAGAAGCCCTGCCTTCTCCCACCTGTCAGGCCTGTCCTACCTGCCTGATCTTTCCCTTTTCCCATGCACAACTTGAGGAAATACACGTTTCCGAGAGAAAGGAACCAGAATTTGATGCAGAGCTAGATGTCTCCTGAGCCCATGGTGAGATATCTCTCTGCTGCAGACACAGAGGCTCATGTAGGCTGGAAGGCCCACTAGAGGGGAAATGTCCCATTGATCTCTTCTAGGTGCATTGTGATGACAGAGTCTTACATAAGTATTTCTTCATGTAGCCAGGCTGTGTAGAAGATAAATCCTAGTTCTGCTTTTAAGAAAGATAGCAGCATTACTGTGGCTATTAGCTTGGACCAGCATGGTCTGTGCATCTGAAGCTGAAGGCTGTAGGACGGCCTGACATGCTGGTGGAACAGGCGGCTTCAACTTAAGCAATGCAGGTTGAATACTGGTGTCCTGTGACCTTCTGCTCACCCCTCAAAGGGTTAACTACTAACTGCTGCCTTCAGCCTGGTGATGCTCTGTCAGGGCTTGGAAGCTGGCCCTGCATAGCCACTGCTCAACCTCCAAATGATAAATCATGTCAGGATACAAAACTGATTCCGGTCCTTAAAAATGAATAGGTTATTTGAAAAATGCCCTGTGCTGGGTGTGAATTCTGCATCACCCTCATCAATCACTTGTCATAAAATAACATTAACAGTCAGGAGTCGGCAGAAGGCGGTCAGGTTTGGAGGGGGAAGAAATGTAAAGTGATTTCGTGGTATGTTTTGTCGACTAGAATGGCAGTCTTGTTTCCCATTTAGGTAGCTGAGCAAATTTTACATTCTCTCCTCCCTGGGGAAAGGACCCTCTTGTGCTCTGCCAGCCAAATGTGGCAGTAACCAGAAATAAAGCTAGGAGATTGTTAAATGATAGAAGTGGGATGGGGCTTGGTTGAAAGAGGACGGGCTGAGAGAGAAAAGAATGCAGAAAAGTAGGACCATCAGGTCCCACAGCTGTTTGCCCCTGTCACTGCATGGATTGGGATTTCCTCCCCATCGCCACGAACCTGTTGTTTTTGGGTGGAACTGGGGCACTTGGCACTTCTCAGGGCAGTAGAAAGCTGTGTTTACACCATCAGGGAAAGGATGCGCTTGGCCACGAGCCCTTCCAGAGCTGCCTGCTGCCGCTGGGTGCCGGCCAGCAGCACCTCAAGCCAGATGAGTTATCGCCCACAGCGTGGCCGCTTTCCAAGCTGTGTCGCAGATCTGGATGCCCAATTAGATTCCCATTAGCACAGACAGTGTTTAGGTGTCCTTGGCTTATCACTAAGTTGAGTCTGGTGTAAAGACCCACCTTGGTTCTCCAAGCATGTTTGTGGGAAGAGGTGCCAGGGAGGGCTGCAGCAACAGGGGCCAATGGCGGAGACTTGGTTCAAATTTTTTGCTGACTGGTTGTTTGCCGGAGGGATTTGCTCCTGGTTTTGTCTTGTAATGTCACAATTTCTATAGGTTATAGCTTTAACTGGTGTTAAGGGCACCTTCCTTCAGGGATGCTTAACTCTCAGGAAATGATGCTGTAGAAGTAAAGCGGTTGCCAACTATTGGGGCTGAGTGTCTTTCAGTCCTCAGAATGTCCATGAAGTGTCCATGAGAACCAGCATGGCTCCGGGCTTGGGAATGGAGCAAGTCCTGCCCAGAGCTTCTTAGGTTCCTCCCAGAGGTCAGAGCTGAATGTTCTTTTCTTCCTATTTTGCACACAACCAAGCGTGAGGCTCGAGTTGTTGAACGCTGAGAACCCAGCTCAAACACTGTGGTGGCCTCCTGGCCGAAGTGAGTGGAGATGTGCCACTCATCCAGGGACCTGCCTTGGTTACCTGCTTCAGGTGTCTGGGGTCAGAGGCGGTGCAGTCAGGGCTCGTTTAGATGCTGGAGACTCCTCTCTTCGGTATGCACGAGGAGATGCCCGTGTGTGCCCGATTCTGTAGCAAAACTCGCTGACAGCTCTTCTGCCGGGTTTGTGCACCACCTCCATCTCATTACTTAATGATAATAAAGATGGAAAGAGCAAAACTGGCCTCTGTCATTCACCAGGGGACAGATTCTGCTGCCTCTGAAGTGCCTGTGATTTCCAGGGGATAGGGCTAAGCTCCTGCCTCCATCATTACAGCAAATCATTTTCTTATTTCTGCCTGTGAGCAAGGGACTGGAACCTGAAGAGGTTACGTCCAAATACACGTGTTGAATATTCCCCCCTTCCCTGCTTAGGAAGGAGATGCTGCGCACTATTAAATTCATAATGCTGTGCCTGGCTGCATTAGTTACCATGCAACACACTAACGAAATTGAGGATGAAGAACATATTTTCCCACGTCTGAAGTACTGCAGAATAGATTTAATAGATTTGCATGTATGGTGCATTCGTGAAAACACTGTGAAAAATGGGGAGGGAGGGAGGGAAGGGGGAAATGTTTATTTGTTATCAGCTGATGAATAATTAATTTACAAACGTTGTCTTGTTAAATATAAATTAAATCCTCATTTGACACACTTTATAATTTAGAAGTATAAGCCCAGCATGAATGAAGAGAACTCCCCACTGACTGCTTTCATGTAAATCTCGAGGAGCCAGGGAGGGAGGTTTAGCTTTCAAAGTTAAAGCTGACAGGGAGTAGCGGTGAGGAAGGGGGCTGCTCTGACAAAGGCAGCCTGGGGACCTGGGGCACTCTTGTCTTTGCTCGTGGGTGCAGGGAGGCAGTGGCTGCCCGCACAACCCTCTTCCAAGGATTGCTTCCTCCCCACGCAGAGCTGCGGGTGGCTGAGCTGCTGAGTCGCAGCTCTCTGAGTACAATCCCCATCGATGTCATGTTATCGGAGTGAGCAGCAAGCCGGCAGCTGCTTCTGAACGGCTGAGCTATCCCAGCAGCAGGGCAACGATCCCCAAGAGAGGAGCCAGGCTCCACAAAAGCCCTAACGGGGCTAAGCCGCCCTTGTCAGGGAGCCCTTTGGCAGTTTGAGGCGTCTCCACACGGAAGCGGAGCCGCATCCCGAAGAACGGCGGCTGTGCTTTGTCGGAAGGCACTTAGTGTGGGAGCCACGGCGGGAAGCCTTGGGTTACAGCCCTGGTGTCCCACTGCAAGGCTTGGGTTAATATCTTCGTTTCTTCTTAATAGATGGGGAAACCGAGACCGGTAATAATTGTCTGGCTCTGAGGAACACTTAAGTCTTGATTATACTTAGCTTTGGCTGCTTTGGAATAAGTAGGAAGGAAATGAAATGAAAATGGCACACTTTTTAAAATGCTTGAATATGTTGCTCTGGAGCACAAGATAAGCCTATAGGTAAAAGAAATTTGTTACCCCCCCCCCCCCTTCTTCCCTGATAATAATAGACTCCAGCAGTTGCACAGCACTTCTCAACTGAAAGGACTTAAAAATGCTTCACAAATCATCTGTCTAGGAGGCAATGGCCCAGATGCACCCGCTTCCAGGGCGGATTGCAATGCTCGAAGCATGTCGCAATGCTCTGCCAAGGACTGCACGCTCTTCTTGGCCTGCCTGGGGTGCAGCAAGAGTCAGGCATCAGCATAAATCTACTGAAGTTGCACAGGACACGCGCTCACATAATGAGCTAGGTCACGTTTTGGTCCCTGATAAAGATGCATATCGTAGAAGTTTAAAGTGTTGGGAAATGGGTATTGCTCACTAAGGGCCCCAGTGCTTTTTCTGGCTGTTAGTTTCCGTGCCTGAGTGATGGCTCAGCGCTGCTGGAGCTGGTGGTGCATTTATAACATCTTCCCAAATACTCATTTGCTTGGAGAGTGCTTATATCTCTTGATTCCTTGATGTTCGGGAACGGTCACCTGAACCCATTCCTGTGTGCCCAAGTGCTAGGGGACGGTCTGCTCCTCACAGAGCTGCTCGTGTTCGCACGGCGTTGAGGTCAGGTACACGGGGAAGGGCAGCAGCCGTCCTGTAGCCATTGTTTGTCATTGCCTTAAATAAAAAAAAAATCACGAGGCCGCTGAGGAATAGCACCAATCATGTGTGACTTGTGGGACAAATCACGAACCGCAACAGAAGGTCTAATGAAATAAATTAGTTATTCCCATCCTGAACGTATCCCAAGAGCTTCCGCAAGTTTCAGGGTCTGCTCCCAAACCGGAAAAGGGCTGATTTATTCACTATGAATAATTCAACTGGCTCCTTTTATTATCCAGAACATACACTAATCCCCTCCAGATAATTTCTGTGTGACATCCATGTTGGTATTTTATTTATAAGCTTTTTATTGTGCAGAAAACACAAGGAGTCTGTTATCAGGGAAGATGAACAAAAAGCTGGGGTTTTGCCTTCAAAATTTGGAGTTAAATAAAATATGAAAATCTGGACAGCGGCCTCCTGGGGGGGAAATGTGCTTTTCTTCAGAGGCATTTCTGGAGAGCTAAGCCCTAAAGTTAATTAACATCTGTGTTCCCCAGTCTGACGCTAAATGGGGAATGTGGCTGTACTCGGTCAGGTTTCTTAAACTGCAGCGTCAGCCCTGGCACACAGGTGCCTCCACAGAGCCCACAGCTTGGGCAGCAACGCGGGATAAATCAACATTCATAACGGAGTAAGCGGCTCTTGTAAATTCCTTCACGGATCCGATTTCCGGCCTTCTGCTGCCAGGGATGGCTCGATCCCGCGTTCAGTTTGTGCCAGCCTTTTGGAGAAAACCCACATTTTTTCAGCCAGCCTGAATGCAGAGGGTTTTTTTTTTGCCCTGGACCCTCGCAGGCAGCCCAGGAAGGATGCTTAATGTAGGCGCTTCCCGAGTGGCCAGTGTGCTCACCATGTCCAACCTGAGAGTGTTTTAACTTGGAATTCCTCACCCTTACCCACAAAAGACCTTTCTAACACAGCTCACGACCGCAGCAGCTGCGCCTGGTCTCCCCTTCCAGAGGTGTCTGCCAGCAACTGGGTTTCTGCTTGTTAATAGACCATGATGACAGTTTTCCAGTGACCAGGAGACTCTCCTTACTGGGGTCTGGACCAGACTGGAGGGATGTCCTGTGCCCTGGCCACCCTGGCAGCTCGCTCTCGGTTTGGTAGGGCTTTGCCCTCTGGCAGGACATTAGAAGAGGCCTTGCCATGATGCACCGACGCAGACACGGCTGCGGTGGCTGGGCGGGGGGGTGCATCCTTGCCCATCACACGCTGGGAGGGATGTGCCCGGGAGATGCGGGCTCAGGCTCGGAGCTGCTGTGTGCAGCTGCACCTTGCGTAGAACCGCGTGGCTGCGGCCACATCCATCACAAACGCGTTAGCTAACGGAGTGGCTCTGTGTTTCCCCAGCGGCCCCACTTCTCCATATGGAGACGTGTGTGTGTGGACAGGCTGGGAAGCATGTGTGTGATTCAGGTACTGATCTGTGTCTGAACCTCATTAAATTGATTCTTCCAAGTCAAAGGGAAAGCACTGTTGTGTCAATGTTGAAAGATATAGGCTCTGAGCTGTACCAACAGTTGTCACTTGATGGGCTGAATTATTTTTAAGGCAGAGCTGATTTATCAGAACTGAAAGCTTTAGATCTCTCCATGGGAGAGGTCTGGATATTTCAGGTGCATGAGAGCCAAGTCAAAGAGCTGGTCAGAGTCCAGGGTTTCTGGTCTAGGGTGAACAGCCAGCATTGTAGGGGAGGGGGTCTCGCTCTCCCCTCCCACTTGAGACAAACAGCCAAAATTCTTAAGCATTTCTGAGGGAAAATGGGTTTAGGGACAATCAAAACATTTATGTTTAGTGTCATCGGATTGTTTTGATTTGTTTTTCATACGGTGATAAATTCTGTCCTATATGTAAAGCATGAAAATGAGTATTTAAAAATAAAAGTCAAAATGAAATGAATCAAATAGATAAGAGTAAAACAAAATATTGTGTTAGCTTACTGAAGAAAAAAAATGTTTCTGAATGCAGTGATGAGGTTGAGGTAATTCATTTTAGGTTATGACAATTTTAATTTATTTCCAACAAAACTTCATTTTTTTCAGTAGAAATTGGTTCTATTTATTTCCTGCATCCCCAGATGAAGCAATCCTACCATCCCCCCTAAAAGGCTGATGTGAAATCTGCTTGCTATAAATGTGTTATGAAATGGAAACCATTTCTCAGAATTCCATGGTTGTGGGTGACCAGAGGCAATATGTTTCAAGGACCTCTTCATGCTGTGATGTTAAAGACTGAATATTCAGACTATTGCATTCCATCTCCGTGCACAGGAAGGATTTAATTGCCCATGATATGAACTGCAAGCGAGCAGCAGTGGAGCAGTGATACTGCCAGCCTGAGCCTCCCTGTGGCACCGGGGTGGCCGGGCTGAGGCAGCGCTTTGGTTCTCTTCCTTGCAGCCCCTCGCATCTCCTCCGTGCCCCCATGACCCCCGTGTTAGGGTCAGCAAGTGGGTGGGCCGGTGGATCTCCACAATCACCTGCAGCGATGCCTCACGCCGGCTGGCAGCAGCCCACCCTTCGCCGCTGCAGGTTTGCTGATGTTGCAGCCATTTCACGCCAGCACTGCTGAGACTGGCCCCACCAGTTCCTGATGCAACCGCTCCTCAAAGCCCCAGAGGGATCGTGCTGGCTGCGTGGGGCACTGTGGGTGGGGCAGTAAGTCTGGTCAGGGGTCTTGGGCTTTCTCTGTGCTGGGCTTGCTGTGTGCTGGTGGTACGGAGCTGATGGTACCTGGGGACCCTGGAATAAGCCTTGCTTGTCCATCTTCGTGTCCAGAGGGCTTTGGTGTGAGGATTTCCATGGTGGTTCTCTGACCTGCAGTTATCTGGGACTGGCTCTAACCATCTGATCAGCTTTGCTCAACAGGAGAACTGCAGTGCAGGCTTACCCACCGGCAGATGCACATGGGATGTGTGAACCAAAACACTTCAGAGTGTGGGTGGGGGAACACCTTGTCTCCATGTGGCTGGGGAACAGGGGAGGTCAGAGCAGAGACTCTGCAAATGTTGTAAGCCTCATTCCTGACACTTCCCCCCGATCTGCTTCTCTTTCCCTCCAGCTTTGCCAGTGTACCTGTTACACCTCCCACAACAGTCCTATGTCCCTTGGTCTGTCTTTCTCCTCCACAGACACCCAGAGCCACCTTAGTAGTGTAGTGAGGATAAGGAGACAAAGTGGAGCAGTGGGTAGAGAAGTAGAAAAAATTTGTGGGAGTTAGGCTGGTGGTTCCTACAGCGACAGGAAGGTAGGAGGGTGAAGTTAATATGATAACTGGCTGATCTTCTCTTTATTTGCGCCTTGAAAAGAAAAGCCAAAGACAAAAAGAACCATAATATTCAAATGACCGTTTCCTTTCCTGATCTGGTAGTGGTGGACTAACAGACCTGTCCAGAGCTTGCAGCCTTAGTTTGTCACGTTAATCTGTACCTTATGAGAAGGCACGATGCACCTGGGTCCCCCTGCCACAACAAAGAGCCACAGTGGTGACATGGCTTGGAGCTGTGTGCCAGAGGGATCTGCAGAGGAAATCTCACCAGGAGGCTTGAGGAGGAAGGGTCTCTGCCGAGAAGGGATGGAAGGAGCACTGGGAATGGGGATGTCAGGCACCCAGTTTGTGCTGCAAGGGAGGAGTGAGCCATCGCGTGAAGCCAAGCTCCCGTTGCACTGCTCATGGCTGTTTGGATGTGAGCTCTGCGTGCAGCCTCCTGCAGAGCTGGCTGCAAGCTTCAGTCCAGTTCCGCAGCAGCGAGGTCGGGGGCTGCTTAGATGCTGATCCTCTCTCACTGGATCAGCAGGAGAGGAGATGAAAATACCTCAGTGTTGCTGCTATCACAGAAAGTCAAAGGCAGGTCCAGTGGTGGGATTTGGTAAGGAGCAGGAGAGAATGTGCTGTCCAGCTCCTGGGAACTTTGGACTAAGCTCAAGACCCAAAATTGTTTAGTGTCTTTGTATGTATGATTCTGGGATATGCAAGTGCATTCCTTATGCAGAAAACCTGAGCCTTCATCTTATTCACTATTCTCCAGAGAGGTCCTAGAGCCATCTAGGAGAGCTGGAGAAGGTAGAGTGGCTTAGTTTTAAAGGAGGCATCTGCAGTAGGCTGGGGCTCTATGAAACAGCTGGGAGCTGGAAAAAAGGACTGGGACTACCAGCCCCCAGTTTCTGAGGAGGGTCTTTGGCAGCCGTCAGATGCCATGGGAAATGAGCAGCCTGGAGCAGCAGAGCTCTGCAGGTCCTGCTTGCCTGGTGGCTCGTGTCCTAGCTTCCAAATGACCACCACGCCTGGCCTGAAGTGTGGGTGTGTGCCTGGAAAGGAGAATCAGCTGGCCTGGTGTAACTGCAGTCCGGCTTCCTTTGCCCTTTGAATACCCAACAGGGGAGACAGAAAGAAATTGTTCTTTCTCTGTAACCTGTTTAATTTCTCCAAGCTGCTTTCCTCAGCCTGGTGCTCCCTTGAAATCTCATTAGGACTGGGCTGTGATTTTGTGGTGGCTTGAAAAGAGGAATTGGGAAAGGAAAAACAAAATGAAGCAGGGAGAAAGAGCTAAATCAAGGAACTGGCAGGGCAGGAAGAGAAAGCTGGCAAGCACAGCAAGGGGTATGAGAGACAACATGAAACAGGTTTCCTTGAAGGAGTCAGCAGAGCAGAGTACACTGTCCCCACCTCCTCCTTCATCTGGGGCCAGGAGAGAACAGTGTCAGGAGTGAGGATTTCTGCAGAGGGCACGAAACCCTCCCCTTTTGTGAAAGCAGAACCTTCTCAGATCTTTTGAATGTGCTTTTTTTCCTTGAGGACGAGGATTAGAAAGGGATTTATACAGGCAGACAAGTCATTTTCCTCCTGGCCAGCAGAGGCATTTCCATACAATGGATGGCATCCCAGGGACGTGGGTGCACTGTGCTTTCTCAGACCCATTTTGGTGGGAGGACAGAGCAGTATCGGGGTTTGGGAGGCACCTCTCTCTGAGGTGCCATCCTGGCTCACTGATTATTGGAGAGCTGCATCATACTGCCCAGCCAGGGCCAGTTTCCTCCTGACGCTTTGTGCTGTGCCATGACTCCTCGTGGGACAGCCTGTTAGCCCACAGCAGCCTGTGATTCACCTCCCAGGCGCAGCTCCGCTCCCATGGCTACTGGTGAGCATCGCTTCTTCAGCACCAGTTCTGGGCTCTGCTGGCTTCTCCACCCTGTCAGCATGCCACCCAAGAAGGCGGTTTGACAGAGCTCAGTGCTCGTTGGACGCAGGTGGTTCCCGCAGAGGAGGGCATATTTTGAAGGCTGCAGTAATTTTCCTGCTCCTTATACTCTGCCCCTACGCCCCTGTGACTGCCCGCTGTAGGAGCCTGCTGGGACAGAGGGACACTGCCTTACCTTGTTCGCCCGTTCTTACCCCCTCTGGTTTTGCATGCTGCTGTGTGCCAGGCCATGCAATTCCTGCACTGGAAGAAGCTTCTGGCTCCGATCCGCACAGAAAGCAGAGCTCCTATGGCTCCCAGTCTCTGCCAGCCTTTCCTTCCTCTCTTGACCTCAAAGCACAGCTTCTGTAGCAATTTCTTCATCACTAAGACTGCAGTGGGAGGGACTTTGTTTTCTTTCCATGACAATCGGCATCCAGCTGAGATCACTAGACACCTTTCAGTCCATAGAGAGAGTCAGTCCCTGCCCTGAAGTTGGGAAGGGGGTAAGAAATGATGTGATGTTTGAACAGGGCCATTATAATTGAAGCTGTTTCTATTTGAAGGGGGGTATGGGCAGGGTGGTAATGCCTTTCTTGCTGAGGCAGAGAAGCAGAGGGGTGAGCTACAGACCAAAGAGAGTGTGGAGAGCAGCATGGAGGAGGAAAAAAGATTAGAGCAAGGAGTGAAATGAAAAGAGGGAAAACCCAAGAAAGCCTGGGAAGATGAAAAACCCGCAAAGGGAACTGGGCAGCAGATGTGGACTGTTCAGACAGGGAAAGGTGCTGAGACCTTTACAAATGTCTACAGCCTACTGTGGACTACTCTACCCCTCCAAAACTCTGTCCCCCCAAACAGGGACTGGATATAAGTAAGAATCAGACCCTAAATCTCAGAGGCAGTGTTGACTCTGCCAGTCCATCGGGTGAGCCAGCAGTAGCAGTAGGCAGTACTCTGGCAAAGCCAGTGGTGATGCCAGTGGTGGTCCCTTCTGTATGAGGTACCAGACTGGAAGCAGGGAAACAGGCCCAGCTGGTGAGCCCTAAGCCTAGAAGGATGCTTGCTCTAATACTTCAAACCACACAGCCACATGCCTCTGACAGTTGAAGACACTCGTCTCATTTAATGTTTGGAGAACTTTCTTGACTTCTTTCGCTTCACCTGAGGGCCATTTCTCTGCTGCTGCAACAGGATACTGCTCTCATTCCTGCCTCTCCATCCTAGGGAGGAGGCAGTGAGGCTGCAGTGTCCAGCTCCTGAACTGAGCAGGACCCTGCAGGCAGCCTCACGGGAATCCAGCAGCCCAGGACAGTGAGTTTTGTAAGGACAGAGAGATGGGGCAAGGACCATGTCAGAGCTGGAGAAACAGATCGTGTTCCCAGGCAACAACCGACTTGCAGATGTCTCCATGGGGACAAGCTGACCATCCCAGACACCCCTCTCCAGGAGTGTTTAGGATTTGTGGGACCTCCTGCCTTCCTTCGCCCGGTACAGGGAAGCTGCAGCAGCTGCTCTCCCCGTCCTGGGCAGTTATTAGACTGCCCATCCCTGTGTTTCATTTTAATTGCAGTGGGTGGCATGGGAATAGGAAGTTCAATTAAAGAAATTCCAACTTCTCATCTGAATCTTGCCAAGCTGTCCTGGAGGAGCAATCTTGGGGAGTTAATTGTATGCAGTGAGAAGGTTTATCTTCTAGCCCTTTCAAAGGAAATTTCTTTTCATCTTGTCAAACACCCCATGAGTTTAAAGGACAAATCAACAAGAGCACCTGCCCAAAGTGCTAAGTATTCTCTTCCAGTTACCCTATGTGATTCTGTCCTCACCTCTTCGCCCACCTGCTTCCTTCTTCCGGCACAAAGTTCCTTCAAGCCCAACACTGTGGGGAGCATTTAAGCTTTAGCAGTAAGGTTTGACACACAAACAAGACTTCGGACAAGTGTGGCTTTGCTCTGCAAGCAGCCCAGGCATTTTCTAGAGATCATGGTAACTGGGCTGCATCCTTGTTTGCATCAGAAGGTGCTTACAAATGACTTTCCACCCAGGCCATGTTCTGTCCTGAGAGTGATGAAAAACCAAACTGAAAGGAGGCGGCTCCTTCCCTGTGGTACTTTGCATAATACTTCATTGAAGTGTTCAGTATCTTCTCCTTTAATTAATTCTGCCCCATCTGCATATAGCATCCTGTGTCCATGCCTCTGCCTTTTCAGTAATAACCTCATCAGGGACAATGCAGACAGACTGTGCTTCTATAAACCAGAGTCTGGCTGATGTCATGTCTCAACTCAAGGACTTTCCTTGATCCTTGGGGTAATGACTGTTAATCAGATGCTAAACACACATGCCCTTGGGGCTCACAGTGAGAGGCTCCTGGTGCCAGGCTACCTTCCCATGAAAAGAGGAGCGGGCACCATGGCAATCAGCAGCCATCGTGGGGTTGCATGTGAGGAGGTAACATCACCGAAGGACAGGAAGCGGTGGAACAAGAGAACAGCTCAGAAGAAAGGGTTTGGGGGGAAAGAAACAGTCTGGGGTGGTTGGCTATCGTGAGTATAAAAGCCTGCCTTTTAGATGTCCCTGCTTGCACGTGCATGGGAGCAGGCATGAGCAGAGGTGTGTGGGAATGGGCAGGTAGAGATCTCAGAAGGCAGCACTTGGTTTTGAAAGCCCTGTCCAGTTCTCATCTGCAGAGACTCCAAGGGTGAGCAAGCCATGATTGGGGAGTCCGCAATCGGCAGAGCAGCATGTACAGAATGTCTTGTTTGAAGGCTCCTGGCACGAGCACAGGACATGGTGATGGTTTTTAACAGCGAGTTTGTATTATAAAAAGAATGCTGTCTCAACTGAGATCCCTGGGCAGAGGCGAAAGACATTAAGACAAGGACAGCGCTGCCAGTGTTGCTGCAGAAGTGAAGCAGATGGGAAGTTCAGTGTGTCACCTTGAAAACACAGATCATCAGAGCTCTGCTCCTTTTGTCCTTGCGAGCTCTCCTAGTTACTCCAGCATCATGTCCAGAAAGCTCTCCGGGGTCCGATTTGGAGAGAGGAGGACCTTGGAAACACAATGAAATTTATATTCTCATTCTTTTGCTCTTTGTGTTCGGGAGAAAAAACTCACCCAGAGCAGGGACATGGAAGCATCCACAAGCAAGGTGTCTCACACTACTAATGGGAGAACTGGGAGAAGCCTGATGCTGCCCAGCCAGTCGCTGAAGTGGTCCAGTGTCAAGCATCAGCATATGCTGTTAGTACACGTCCTCCCCGCTTGCTGCCCTTGGAAAGTGCTTGCACATGTCATGCTAGAAGCACGTTCCTGCCCACAAGCTGTGGGGACAAGAAGTTGTGCATCAGATTCAAAGATTATTCTAAAACAAGATTATTTTATTTAGTTTATTTATTTACTCTGGAGAGTGTCTCCAGACTTTCTGCTATTATTAAGAGTGTTCCCTGGGACATGGAGCCAGCTGGGAGCAGCCCAGGGTTTGTCAGAGATGTTTACAGGCTGGGAGGGATGCATGGGATGTTGTGGAGAGGAAAATGCTCACCTGTGCAGGGCTGTGGGGGTGTGGAATTGCTGAACGCAGTTCTGTCTGCAGGGGGGATGCTTGGGCTGACCTCTGTTTTGCAGAAGAGGGAGACTGGAGGAGAGGCTTCCTGACGTGCCTCAAGCTGCACAGAGTGACCTACCAGCCCTTGAAAGAAATAACACCCCACTCCTGGGTCTTCTCCAATAAGTCCTGAGATTTTCCTGAACTGCAGCACCCCTGTAATACCTGCTTTGCTCAGCTCTGTGATTGTCAGCGTGGACCCATCAGATTCCCACCAGCCCACCTGAAATGCTGGCCATGCTTCCCAGGAAAGCAGCCTGCTTTACTGTACTGCAGCAAGGGATTTGCTTGGAGGTGCAGAGGGAAGGAGGCTGTATGAATAAAAACAAATATCAGAACAATAAAAGCTAGAATGAGACTGGCTAGGATGTTCATCTCTCAGCCCCAGTATTAATTAGGATTTTTCCAAAGTATCTCTCCAGCAGGGGAAAATGGAGGAACCTGTTTCCAAGTCTCTGTCTCCTCTATTTGGAGATGTTGTTGAATACCAGTGAAGTTGCAAAAAACCCCATTAAATCCTTGATTTTATCCTAATTTAAGAAGACATCTAAGACATCTTCATCTCATGGCTTTGCCTCTCTCTTTGGCATTTGTCAGAAAGCTGAGCTCTTAAAGAACACAGAGGAAGAAGCTCATAGATGGATACAGGAACCATGGGGTACCAACTCCTCTGTATCCCACTAACTGCACCCTTGAGAGGGGTCAGCTGAACTGCACACCCTAACTTGCTTTGAGCCATTTGAAAAGGATCTTCTGGCGGCACACTGTTTATTTAGTGTATAAAGTAACCTGAAAATACAAACTGATAATTCCAAGTTGTGTCATGCTAACCCTGTGAGTTTAAGCTGTTAGTCTGAAATTGGGTAGCCCTAACTCATATCTGCTCAGAATCCAGCGTGGAATTTAGTCTAGATTAGAGTTCCTGGGGCCAAATCCAACTGGAAATATGGGCTGATTCCCCATGTGTATGCGCATACACACAGAGGTGAGAGAGGAGGCACGGGGAGGAGCTAACAGGGTCAGACTGGATGCCCTCGCTGTATCAGGACATCAGGATGGGAAGCAGGGAGGTGCTCCAGGGCCACGAAGGTTAGGCTAGAGCAGCTGGGGCTGGGATGACCCAAGGAGCAGGGCTAAGGGTAGCACACAATGAGAACAGTGCCCAGCTCCCAGTTCTCTTGTGCTGGGAGCAGGCTGGTTTCTGAATCTGTTTATTTTCTTTTGGATTGAAAATTTGGGGGTTTTCTTTGAAATTACTTTTCACACAGAAATTCCATAGCTTTTCACTTAAACTATGTTTTTAAAAATGAAAGGGTTTGAGAGTGCAGTAAAATCTTTTTATTGTTTTATTTTTTTTTCTTCCAAGATGAAATATTCTTGTCAACTCCACATCCCTTTATTTCCCACAAATGCTCTTTTACAGGACAGGGGTTTTTTTCCGTTAAATATTTTCAGATTTTACCATTTTCTGGAATTGGGTTTTCAGCAGCATCTGTGCTGCTCGCATGAGGAAAACAAGGACTGATCAGTGATGTGGCAGGTGATGGCGGTGACCAAGGGCCAGCAGGGACATGCTGGAAGGCTGAGTTGGACACCAGCCCACACCTCTAGCAGCGGCGGCGCTGCAGGGCGTTCCTCAGCATTGGGTAAACTCACGTGATAGCAGTTAGGGTAGGCAGTCTGCCGGATTTGCCTTACGGGTAGTTTCATTTATTATTTTGTGACTGAAGTTTGATGTAATGTTGCATGCGTGCCAACATGTGTGTGCCACCCTACGTGTGATTCAAATGGCGTGACCTAACTGTTAGAGCGATTCCTCTTACTTCACTAGCTGTTTCTGTTGAAAACACTGAAAAAGCCCGTGCTTTTACAGAGAAGTTAACAACCTCCATGTGCTGCATAGCAGATGGTACAGTAATGTTGGAGGCGTATTTTACAATAACCTTTTTTCACACGGGGAAATTGAGGTATTGAGAAATCTCTTTCTGATGCTTGAGAATGAATCAGGGGCAGAGGGAAACTACAGGGGTGTGGGAGTTCAAGAAACAGCACTGCCATAAGTTTTAGGGGCTGAGCTCATCCTGCCAAACTTCAGCTATTCAGCCTTGATCTGCCTGGACTCTCCCAAGGTCAGTAAGAGTGTGAGGCATTTCCAGAAGACAACTGCTTCATATTGGGATCTCCCTCCAGAAGTGCCTACCCCTCTCCAATGACTGCGGGGAACCCATGGTCACACACCTCCCATTTGAATCACCTTGATCAGATGCCTACAGCCAAGTGGGCTCTGATTAATGCTCAGAGAAAGGTCTGAGCACTGTCCCACAGCTGATGAGTGCAGAGCCGCAGTCCTGCAAGGCTCCCTGGCATCAATGCAAACCGCACCTGATGGATACAGGTGCTAAAAGTCTTCAGGAACTGTCGTGGTTTAACCCCAGGTGGCACCTAAGCACCGCACAGCCGCTCGCTCGCTCCTCCGCAACAGCATGGGGGAGAGAATCTGAAGGGTAAAAGTACTCCCAAAAGCCAGAGCATTTTTGTATACATCTTGCCTCGGATAATTCTCAATGAAAATACCATGTAAAACGTAAATGCCAACATTTCCCAATGGGTTCCCCACCTAGAGGCAAGGGAGCCAGCTCAGCTAGTAAGTTGTTCCTTGTGAATAGCTGTACTAATAATAGCTACTGAAATTAGATCAAACCACAGGACAGTGACAATAACAGCTCAGATTTTTCAGAAGAGCTGAATGACTTGTGCACTACACCTTTTGCAAAGGCTGGCTATGAATGGCACAAGAGGAGCTCTTTAATGCTGATCCCTTCTGAAAATCTGGGCTTGACAACAAACACCAAACCCCTGGGATAGCTGACCCTCCATTCTCCCAGAATGTTAGCACTGGTTATCCCAGACCTGCATGCTGAACTTTACAGCAGGACATCTAACCTGAGCAGCCAGCCCAGAAGCGAGATCTCACAAATGACTCCAGTTAGGAGATAGAAATTGATAGTGGCATCTAACATGGATTTATCACTGCATTTTTAGTTGCTTTCTCCTACACCAGAGATACTGCTTAGGAGGAGCAATGTAAGCTTATACTGGCTCAAATGGGATTTGCAGGGGTGGGGAAGAACATGTCAAATGTTGCGTTATTTTGACCCCAACAGCTGGCAAGGAAAAGAAAATGGCCCCAAGCAGAATAATGTCATTTTCTTGGGCTGCCATTACCCCACCTTGTCCCTGCTGTGCCCATACTTCTTTGCCCACCTGTGGGGTCTCTTTCACTGTTTTCACAATCTGATCCATGCCTTCATCACCACACACCCTATATGCCCAAGCAGTGCCCAGTGCGATCTAGAGCATTCAGATGCTGGAATGGGCTCTCCTGTTTTCAGGCAGCGGCGATGCTTGCGCGCTTGGCTTTGAGGGCTGCTGCTATCCTAGCTCTATGTCTCCTCGTGGCTGTTTTGAATGAACCGTGGAAGCAATGCCATCACTTCGAATGCTCTGCATCTGTCCCCATTCAGAGATATGTTAAGACCTCATCCCCATCACCTTTGCTCATCCCCCTGTCTAAGCAGGGTGAAGGATCAGTCCAGAGAGTGCCTCGACCGCCTGATGGCAAATGCTCTTTTCTCATGATCTCATTCCTATGCAAGGGATGTTTTCAGTAACAATCACTCATCACCGGTTGGCTGACAGTGGAGCGAGGGCGAAGAAAATGAAGCGAGGAGTCGTGTGCTGCCCTGCTCTGCCTGCCCTCAGCAGGACATGCTGTCCAAGAGAGCGCGCTAAGAGCACCGCATCTATTTTAACAGCATGGTTTGAGAAGTCGGCTCTGAACCAGCAGCAAGGGCAGCGGAGGGAGGATGTGCTGCAGTCATAAAAATTCCACCAAGATCAATCAATAGAGGGAGGAGGAGAATAAGAGGGAGAGATGGCAAAGTCAGACATTGTTCATCTCTGCCCAGAGGAGAGAGTGAGATGATGCCTTCATGGTCATGGGGGTTTAACAGGAGTGAAAGGGAGCAAAGTCCAAGTCAGAGAGGTGCTGTCAGGAGCAGTCAACAGCCTTTAATATGGGCTGGTGGAACTGGATTTGGGGGTCTGGTTCAGACAGCCACTGAGTGCCAGACATGCTCCTGCATGGCACTAATTAGCACCTTCTCAGGCAGTCTGAAAAAGAGGGTAAGGAGTAAATTGGCTTGCAGCAGCAAGCAGCAGAACGGTGGGCTAATGATGTGGACTACTGCCAATCCAATCTAGACAGGAGCTGCCTCCCAGAAATGCTAGTTAGGGGTGAGCTAGGACACCCTCTCTCTTACCAAAACCAAAGGTTTTCATTATGGTGGAAACTCTGTTTTCTGTCTGCAAAAGACTAAAGATTTTGAACTGGTTGCACCAAGAGCTGGGTCCATAGCAGCCCCTTCCCCAGCTTCCTTTTCGCATCTTCAGCATCTTCAGCATGGTTTTTCATATAAACCATTTACTGTGTAAATCCTGCAGCAAGGGATGGATTCTCACTAGGTTTATGCACAACATTACTATTGCTATACGTACGAATTAGGTGTATGGAGCACTGCTGGGCTGTATCCTAACAAATAACAGAAAGAGCTGTCTGCTTGCCCTCTCTGGTAAGCTGGTGAGCAGCGTTCCTTGCCTTTGTTTGAAAGGTGGAGCTGAACTTAGGACTGGATTCAGCCAATGTCCATGCCTATGCTTAAAAGGAGTGTTTGGCTTGAGTTGTCCACCAAGAGGAAGCCCAAGCCCTTGTTTGTATGGTCTTGGCTTTCCAGGCATGGGTCAGGCAAAACATGCTACAGCTCAGCCCACTAGCCAACACACAGTCTTTGGCTCTTCCTAAGTGTGCCATGGACATCCTGACCCCAGGCTAAACATGAGCCTGGAAAGGTGTCAGTGGTCACCAACATCTGCTCTCAGACTTAAAAAGCGAATGTTCTGGCTGTCACTCTAAAATGGTGGCCTGCAGACCAGAGGACAGGGCTCTGCTTTGCCCGAATCCGCCTCAGAAAGACATGTTCTTCTTTCTCTTTCACAGGAATACACCATTGATATCTTCTTTGCTCAGACGTGGTACGACCGGCGCCTTCGTTTCAACAGCACCTTGAAGGCCCTCACGCTGAACACCAACATGGTGAGCCGCATCTGGATCCCAGATACCTTTTTTAGGAACTCCAAGCGGGCTGATTCCCACTGGATAACCACTCCTAATCAGCTCCTCCGCATCTGGAATGACGGAAAAGTGCTCTACACGCTCAGGTACATCCAGCAGGCACTGTGGCCGGCTGCTGAGGTGAGGGAACAAGGAGCTGGTGAAAGCAGAGGAGGTTTCCAGGTGTCCTGGGACAGAGTAGTGGAGATGTCTCCCTGAGCTGATGGGAGTACACATGCAGTACTAGTTGCAGAATGGGCTTCCTCTTCCCAGGATGAAGGCTTCCAGAAAATCAAACTGGTTTTCCATATTATACCTAGAAAAAAGTCAAAACTACAAATGGTTTCCTAAACCAAAATCCTTTAAAAGTTTATGTTGGTCAGTCCAGCTATCTCATTCTGGTAATAAACATTTGGCTTTTGTTCCCATAAATTCTCACTCCCATAAATGAATCTGAAAAGCTCACTAAACAAAAAGGCTTTTTGAATGTGAAAATTAGATGGTTTTTCTCACTTTGAAAATATCCAAACATATGTTTTATTTTGCTGCTGTTTTAAAATGTTCCTGCAAACAGACTGATCTTCAACAAATTAGTGTTTCTCTCTCAAGGAAGCGAGAATCCCGCTGTCACATTGTTGTGTTGGAATCAAACCACCTTCACCAACACAAAATCTCAGTCTCCCCCTCTCTCTCTCCCTCTCTCAGGCTGACGATTGAGGCTGAGTGCCTGCTCCAGCTGCAGAATTTCCCAATGGACACTCACTCCTGCCCTTTGGTTTTTTCCAGTTGTGAGTATACGTATTTTTAAAACAGTTTTAGAAGGCAAGTAAAGAAATCTCAGTAGAGTAAAACTCTTCTGGGGACACCATCCTCCCTTTTAGCTACATTTTTCACCTAATTTCTGACTCTCTTCCTGAGCCATTGCCTGTCATCCCTGAAGCATCTTCCCACTCCTGGGCTAGCAGAGATCTTCAGGGCCAGATTCACAGCACCTCTGAGTTTCTCCTTAGTTTGGGTGGACAGTTGGAGGTGATTATTCCAGTGACCTTCTGGTCACTCTGGACAGAATATATCCCTTCAGCTGGCAGACAAATGGCACCCATCCTGCCTGGCATCTTCCCCCTTCTCCCGCTCTCTGAGAGGACAGCTTGGCTCTCAGCCCAGAGACAGGACCACTTTCTGCACCCAAGGCCATCACAAAGGAGGGGTACTCAGACCTTCCCTCTCAGTCCCCACTTGTCCATTCTCATCAGCAGAGAGGGCTGCTGATATTGGCCCATCTCCACTGGTAATTTTGCAGTGAGCCTTTCTGCACCGAGAGGTTCCTGTCCTCATGCATTAGTTGGAAATCTGATTTAGTCATCTTAGCTGGGGTTCGTATCTCCTGCTTCCCCTGCCACTGAAGAGATACAGCTCACGTGGCTCTGAGGTGCTTCAGAGGGAGGCAGCATGCTGAGGAGATACCATCCCCTTGTCTCCCACCATCCTTCATTCTTTGCTAATTAACGGTACATGCTATACATGCTTGGTAATTAGAAACACACTTCTAGTTAGCTGCCAAGCTCTTGCTCCTTCCTTCCTCTGAGGAACTCTCTCGTAGTTGTCAAGGTCCCTGCTTCGCAGTAGGCTTGGTTCTTTGTCAAGAAAGCCAGAGCCAGGAGAAGCCATGCTCCAGCCTGCCAGGCCTTCTTCTCCACGGAGAATGCACCCCTTCTGTTCCATACAGAGATCAGCTCCCAGGGTGGGAGGTACAGACAGTCTGAGCAGCCACAGCCTTGCTACCTCCATGTTGGCACCTTTGTATTCTTGGTGTACTCGTGCCTGGGAAGGGAAGGTAGTCATAAGGAGTAGTGAAGGCCCCGTGCTGCCCCAGGGAGCTAAAACCCATAAAAATTTCAGGCTGGGGATGTCCTCTTACACCAACCCAAGTCTTACTCCCACCAGTGCAGTCCTTACAGAATCACAGAATTGTCTAGGTTGGAAAAGACCTTGAAGATCATCCAGTCCAACCATCAACCCAACATTAACAGTTCTCAACTACACCAGATCCCTCAGCGCTAGAAAGGCTCCGTTTCTAGCCCTGGTCTTCCCATCCCTAGGATTTGAAGCAGCCCACAAAGGGAGTTGCTGTCCCTACTCTCATTGCATGTGGGGGTGCCTAAGGGAATCTAAACAAAACGCATCAGAAATAACTGCCTGAAAGCTTCATGTTTACAAAACAGCTCGAGTGAGATGCCAGCACTTTTGCAGTCAGGGTGGTGAATGAGTAGAGGCACATGACATATTCTTTCACTGATGCCCTTGCCCCTTTTCCCAGATGGCTACCCACGTGAGGAGATTGTCTATCGCTGGAGGCGCTACTCCATTGAGGTCTCTGACCAGCGCACCTGGAGGCTCTACCAGTTTGACTTCACAGGGCTGAGGAACACCTCGGAAGTTCTCAGGACTGGGGCAGGTGAGGCAAAGGGAGACAGCCCACAGAAACGCCAGTGTCTTGGAGACCTCGTGGGAGGCAAAGGAGTCATCAGACAGTGCCACAGTGGTGGGGAAGAAAGGTCATTACAGCACAGTTAGAGAAACATAAGGATGAAAGGATGGACCTTTGCTAGAGGGAGCAGAAGTGATGAAGGGTGAGGGGAAGACAAAGCAGGGGGAGGCCAGAACCACTGACATCTGTGAACTGTGGGGTGACAATGCTGATGTGAATGAAGCTATCCCTAACTGAAGGGTCAGGAGAGAGGGGAGATGGAGCTCAGATCCCCTCTTGCTGCAGTATGTGCATACTATGTGATCCCTGGGTGGGGAAATCAGAACTTGCAGGTCTCAATCTTTCCTTCTGTAAAGTTGTGTGGGGCAGATGAACACCCGCATTATGCTTTAAGAGACAGGAACAAGGCTGCATGTGTGAAGAAACCAGGGAATGGAGGCCCTTCAGCTTCTCCTCGTCATAATAGCTCACATCCTCTTTCCTTCCCACAGACAACTGAGGAAAGCCTCTGGATTCCTGCAGGTGGGGTGAGCTCATGTTTTTAAGCCCTCTGAAGCAGCAAGTTCAGGTAGTGCTTCTCCCACTCTGCAGAAATCTGCTGTTGTCAACACCAACAGCCAGCCTCTAACCGGGGTAGAAAGGCAGCACAAACCGGAACAAGAAGTGGTGCAGTGAAAGTGTCTTGAATGCACCAGTGGCTGTCTGACATCTCTAATTCTCTTTTTTGGTAATTGCTTGCAAGCTCCATCTTAACCCTAGAGCTGTCGGGTGGCTTTCTTCCAATACTCGCTAGGAACTGCTGAAAAAGAGGAAGAACCTCAGCTGTAAGTTGCCAAATGAGCAATTAGGATGTACAGCACCACATGCCTTTTCCAGGGGCAGAACCAGAGTCCCGATGAATGTGACTGAAGGACACCTCTTTTGTCACAGCTCAGGTAGTTAGTTAGCAAGCCAGGCCATGTAGCTTGTTACAGCTAAATAGCTTCTATAGAAAAGAAACTCTTACAGCAATCAGCTGAAGATGAATACTCTCTTCCCTGCAACTTCTCCAGACAGTGTGCTCTTCAGTGTGCTTGGACACACAGGCAGGCCAGTACAAATGCAGCCTGGTGGCCACATAGCCAACCAGGCAGATTGCCAGCTGGGCAACCACAAAGTCAGCTCTTAAATTAGTCACAAAGGCATTAAGTCAGACAGCTACAGAGCCAGCCAGGTAACCACAGAGTCCACTAGCCACAAAACCAGCAAGCCAGTGACAATGCCAGTGAGTCATCAAACCTAATCAGCCAGCCACACAGCTGTCCATGAAGCTAAAAATCTGGGCAGCCACAAAACCAGCCAACTAGGCACTTAAAACAAGAAAACCTCATCAGAAAGACTCTAAATTCTGAAACTTTGCTGATTTTTGTGTTTTAGGAAGCCACATCTTATGATTCCAATGTCTCTGTTGCTTTTTCCCTAGGGGAGTACATGGTGATGACAGTTTCTTTTGACCTAAGTAGACGTATGGGTTATTTTGCCATTCAGACCTACATTCCCTGCATCCTGACTGTTGTTCTTTCCTGGGTTTCCTTCTGGATCAAGAGAGACTCTACACCAGCCAGGACATCTCTGGGTAAGAGACAGGTTGTTGCATGTCTGATGCTTGTCAAACTCTGCAAGGCTAGCAGAGTGGCAGTGTTGGAGTGCAAAATCTCCTAAAGCACTTCGGCATTTTCTGGCGTTATTCAGCTTACTGGAGGATAGTCCACTCGTCCATCTTTCTGTTAGTAACACTATCCTCAAGTTCAACCAAATCTCCAACTGTGCTGGTTTGGACTACTGGATTATTTCAGGACAGCACAACACTCTCATATCTTGATCTGAGACCCTTGCACAGCCTCTTCCAAGTTGACAATGTGGTAATCTCATGTGCTGAGAGGAGAGGGGTGAGCTGTGGCATTGCAATGCTGACCAAAGGGCTCCTGTCACATCCATGCATTCTGCATTTCCTCATGACTTTTCAAGGGCTCAGTGTAGGACCAGTGACATGAAGGTTGTAGGGTAATGAGCAAAGTTGCTCAGCTGTATCCATAGGGTCCCAAGTTCTGTCCGGATGTGGAAGCCCTGTAGGTACAGCCTTTCTCTGTCAGTCACACCACAGTGGGAGTCCAGGATGTGGCAACAGCTTTGCCTATTGTTTGGATTTTCTCAGCATACTGCAGTAGCTCTTTGAGGCAGGAAAAAGCTTATGTCAATTGAATCCTGCTCTGATAGGTGCTGGAGAGGTCTTTACAAATCTTTAATGCACTTTGGCTGTATTTGCATTTTGCAGCAAGCTCTGCGTCCCAGCGCTGTCCTTCCCATCAGCCCAGACGACTTTCCCTTTAATTGGAGGTGGCGTTCCCAGCCCTGCCTGCAGGCCTCTGCAGGGAGGAAGTGGAGAGGCGAGGGGCCATCAGCATCAGGCAGGGCTATTCAGAGCTCATCCATTCTGACCATCTCTCCCCACCTCCCTATCAAAATCAATTTCTTTGGTGCCCATGGAGAGAGCAGGAAGAGGAGTGGGGTGTCATTTCCAATGGAGGTGAGGGTACGCCGTAGTCCATGGCTGGGAAAGGAATGAAAAGCAAGAGGCAAAATTTCTGCACGGCTGACACCACTGTGGTGGCTGCCTCAAAAAGCAAAGGCAAGTTTCCCCAGGAGGGGGGCCCCTCTCTGTGGTAAGGGACTTCAGCACATCAAGAGTAATGTATTCTCTCCACAGCCCCTGTTGTACTTAATACAAATGATCCCCAGTACCTTTCAAGCCCGCCAGCCTACATTAGGGAGATGGAAACTGGACCAGTTCCATTGGCATTTCAAATACATGGGAATTCACATCACATCTGCTAATGCAAATACAGTAGGAAAATATGAAAATCTCTTGTCATGCTCCCACCCATTGAGGTGACCCCAGGAAAGGGTGGCAGGTGGATTTAGATGAATGCTAGAGAAGGAGGAACAGGTGGAGTTCCTGCTTCTTCTCCACATCCTAAAAAACAGTGGATGAGATCACGATACCAACTCTTGCAGCTGATCCCTTGTTGGCTCCTGATACTTTATGTCTGGAAACAGGTCTGTGAGCTTTACTGCTGCTGCAAAAACAATTCCAAGCCCCATTCAAGTCAAAAGAGATTGCTTATCATCTCCTACCCGCTTGCCCTCTACATCAAGAAATGGACAGATTGTAAAGAGCTGTCTCCGAAGAATAGCCATGAGCAGGTTGAAAGCTTATGGGTAAGAATTAGAGACCAAGGCAACAAAGAGAATCTTCTTGTGGTTGGTAGGTGGGGGGCCTATGGACGAAGCCTTCTTACTCCAGCTACAGGAGGCATCGCAGTTGCAGGCTCTTGTCCTGCTGGGGGACTTCAAGCACCCCGACATCTGCTGGAAAGGTAGCAGGGTGAGCTGTAGGCAATCCAGGAGACTCCTGGAGTGCATTGAGGAGAACTTCTTAAGCCAGGTAATAGACAGCCCTACCAGAAGGAATGTGGTATGGGACCTGTTGATCACCAACACAAGTGAGCTAATCAGTGAAGTCAAGATCGGAGGCTGCCTGGGCTGCAGTGATCCTGCACTGATGGAGTTCGCAGTCCTGAGGGACCCTGAATTTTAGGAAAGCAAACTTCCAGTTGTTCACAGGGCCAGTCAATAGGATCCCTTGGAAAACTGCCCTCAGGGACACGGGAGCAGAACAGAGCTGGCAGATCTTTAAGGACGCTTTCCATAGAGCTCAAGAGCTCTCGATCCCCAGGTGTAAGAAATCAGGAAAGGAAGGCAAGAGACCGGCATGGATGAGTCAAGACCTGACAGTCAAACTAAAAAACAGGAATGAAATGGCCAGGAAGTGGAAGCAGGGACAGGTATCCTGGGAAGAGTACAGGGACACTGCCTGGTTGTGTAGGGATGGGGTCAGGAAGGCCAAGGTGCAGCTGGAGCTGAGCTTGGCAAGGGATGCAAAGAATAATAAGAAGGGCTTCTATAGATATGTCAGCCAGAAAAGGAAGGTCAAAGAAAGCAATACACCACCGATGAACACAACTGACAAACTGCCAACCACAGACGAGGAGAAGGCTGAGGTACTCAACAAGTTTTTTGCCTCAGTCTTCACTGGCAACCTCTGTTCCCACACCCCTTTCGAGTGGATGGGCCGTAAGACAGGGACTGGGGGAGCAAAGTCCCTCCCACTGTAAGAGAAGATCAGGTTCGTGACCACCTGGGGAACCTGAACATGTGTAAGTCTATGGGACCTGACAAGATGCATCCCAGAGTCCTGAGGGAATTGGCTGACGTAGTTATCAAGTCACTCTCCGTGATACTTGAAAAGTCATGGCAGCCAGGTAAACTACCGACTGGGAACTACCAACCTGTCAGCCTCACCTCTGTGCCTGGGGAGATCATGGAACAGATCCTCCTGGAAGGTATGGTAAGGCACATGGAGGACAGGGAGGTGATTCAAGACAGGCAGCATGGCTTCACCGAGGGCAAGTCCTGCCTTCTGTGATGGAGTGACCACCTCAGTGGCCAAGGGGATTGCTGCAGATGTCATCTAGCTGGACTTCAGTAAGGCCTTTGACAAGGTCCCCCACAACATCCTTCTCTCTAAACTGGAGAGATACGGATTTGATGGGTGGGCTGTTCGGTGGATCAGGAATTGGTTGGATGGTCGCATCCAGAGAGTGGTGGTCAACAGCTCAATGTCCAGATGGAGATCAGTGACGAGTGGTGTCCCTCAGGGGTCTGTATGGGGACCAGCACTGTTTAATATCTTCATCAGTGACACAGACAGTGGGATCGAGTGCACCCTCACTCAGCAAGTTTGCAGATGACACCCAGCTGAGTGGTGCGGTTGACACACCTGAGGGACGGGATGCCATCCAGAGGGACCTGGACAAGCTGGAGAAGTGGGCCCATGTGAACCTCATGAGGTTCAGTAAGGCCAAATGCAAGGTCCTGCACCTGGGTCGGGGCAACCCCCAGTATCAACACAGGCTGGGGGATGAAGGGACTGAGAACAGCCCTGTGGAGAGGGACTTGGGGGTACTGGTAGATGAAAAGCTGAACATGAGCTGGCAATGTGCACTCACAGCCCAGAAAGCCAACCGTGTCCTGGGCTGCAGAAGGAGAGGCCAACAGGTCAAGGGAGGTGATTCTCCCCCTCTACTCTGCTCTGGTGAGACCCCACCTGCAGTGCTGTGTCCAGCTCTGGAGTCCTCAGTACAGGAAAGACATGGACCTGTTGGAGCTGGTCCAGAGGAGGCCACAAAAATCATCAGAGGGATGGAACACCTCTCCTATAAGGAAAGGCTGAGAGTTGGGGTTGTTCAGCCTGGAGAAGAGAAGGCTCTGGGGAGACCTTATCGCAGCCTTTCAATACTTAAAGGGGGCTTCTAAGAAAGATGGGGACAGACTTTTTAGTAGGGCCTGTAGCAATAGGACAAGGGGTAATGGTTTTAAACTAGAAGCGGGTAGATTCAGACTAGGTACAAGGAAGAAATTTTTTCCGATGAGGGTGGTGAAACATTGGAACAGGTTGCACGAGGAGGTGGCAGATGGAAACATTCAAGGTCAGGCTGGACAGGGCTCTGAGCAACTGGATCTAGTTGAAGATGTCCCTGCTCATTGCAGGGGGGTTGGACTAGATGACCTTTAAAGGTCCTTTCCAACCCAAACCGTTCTATGATTCCATGATTCTATGATGAGATTTGCATTGGGCTGAATTCATCCCGGGAGCAAATGCTCAAAGACAAAGGGAGAACAAGAAAGGAGGCGTTTGCATTCCAGCTTTGGTTCATATCAGACAGAAATAGCAGTTCTGTGTCATGTGAGACATTGCCATGCTTATTGCTGACTCAGCCAGACATCACTGACCAAATCCCAACTCGCCCATTGCCTGCCCAAAGCGATCCATCCAGTGTTATTGCCTCAGCACGTCCTTCCTCTGAACTCTCCTCTCATCGTCCAAGCAATTGTTCCTGTATACACACTTAAGCAGAGTCCAAGTTCCCCACTCCTTTACGAGTCCACACTGCTAGCCTGTCTGACACCTGAGTTTTGAACAGCTCTTTCTCGATAGAACATTGTCAGAGTTGTCAGGACCAGAGTCTGGCTGAGCAGAGCAAAAATGGGACCAGACAACCAGAGGAATTTCTCTCCCACAGGAAAGCAGAATTGGGGATGTTTTGGGGGCTGGATGCATGTAGAAGATAGAAATTCTCCTCTTCATTACTTAAACCAGCTCTTTTCTCTCTTAGGTATCACAACTGTGCTAACGATGACCACCCTGAGTACCATCTCCCGCAAGCACCTTCCCCGTGTTTCCTATATCACAGCCATGGACCTCTTTGTCTCTGTGTGCTTCATCTTCGTCTTCGCAGCTCTTATGGAGTACGCTACGCTCAACTACCTGGTGGGAAACAAGAAGCCACTTGAGCACAACAGGAAAGCCAGGCTGGTAGGTCAAAAGGGCCAGCAGAGGGGGATGCTGTTAGAACCCCAAGCTATCCCTCCTGAGCCTGCACTGGAAACTGCTGATGTGGTTTAGTGCCTGTGCTGTGTTCATAAGGTCCTCTGACCACTCTGTGTGCTGGGTCTGAGAACCTGAAAGGTGAGACACAACCAGAAAAAGCAGCTGAGGCTCCCCCAAAACGACGAGGTCCCTGTCAGAGCCAGACACCCTGTGCTTTCTTCAGAACTGCTGGAGAGCTTATCAGTACAGTTTAGGATGACTCCCATGACCACAAGTCCACTTTAAGACAAGGTGAGCCACTCCCAGGTTCTTCCTCCTGTACCGGTTTGATCTCTGTGGATTACAGAGGTCACAGAGATGCAGAAACCTATTTTCTTTTGTGGTGTGTCCATCAGAAGACCTGAGTGTGGGGACAGTGAACCCATAGTGGTTGTCATACTCCTGAGATCTACCCAAGCTCATGGCAGGTACTTCTGACACATCAGCTGAAACAGGCCTCTGAATTGGGACAGAACTGAAACCAAAAAAGATAGATCTCTTCTGTGCCAGTCTCATTTCCCAGCACAGGTGGAGAGAACTCTTCCATGAAGCTGATGATAAGCCTCTTCTCCTGGGCCAAGAGGTTATGAGTCACACACAGCCTTTCCCTGGCTTTTCTCCAGCATCTGACAGCAACCAGAAGACACATCTGGACTGTGTGCTGTGTCTTCAGAGACAGCTGAGCTCCAGGGAATGAGGGAAGAGGCTAGCACATCTGAAATCAAACAGGTCCTGTTTCTGCACTGTTAGTGGCAGAGATGGGGAATCAGAGCAAGTAGATCTTTGCTAAGGCTATGCCCTAGGGTGCCAGGAAGGAAACTCATAGTCTTGCAGGGAGCTTCCAGTCCCCAGTATGCCAAGGTGGTGATTTACAACCAGGTACAGAGATGGAGGATGATCAGTCACCCCTCTCCACTGAACTGCACCTATGCTATAAACTGATCTATTGTCAGTGGGATGGGGTTTGGTGTCTAGAACATTTTTTCTTCTGTTTTCCTTCCCTTTAATCCACCTACCCCTTCTCATTACAGCCACCTGCCGGTGCACAGGTGATGCCATCCTTTACCACCATCAACATCAACAACATCATGCACTGGCCCCCAGAGATAGAGGAGGATGAGGATGAAGACCCTGGCTCCCCGTGCCTGGAAGGAAAGGAATGTGAGAGGTTCTTCTGCTGCATTGAGGACTGCCAGACAGGAATGTGGCGTGAGGGGAGGGTCCGCATTCACATCTCCCGCCTGGACTCCTACTCTCGCGTCTTCTTCCCCACCGCCTTCCTGCTCTTCAACATTGTCTACTGGATTGCCTATCTCTATCTCTAGCCATTCTTTGTCCTCAGCTGGAATGGACTGGAGACCAGCAAGATGGGCACAGAGAGCTCAAGGAGCATAGAGAACAGCATCTCTCCCGTTGTAGTCGATTGTTGGTCTGAACAATCCAACCTGGTGATTCCCTCTCCCTGCTCTCTCATCTCTTCTGAGAAGAACCAGACAGCTTTTTTTTAGCCTTCTAACATATCTTTTTAGAGAATCTACCATTCCCAAACAACCCCCTCTCCAGCACCACCAGCATTTTACTCCTTGTAAGATTGCCCCAAAATGTCCTGTTCCCATCTCAAACATTAGGGGTTTTGTCAAAAACTAAAACCTTAATGCATTTCATTTTTCCATCCAGTCCTACCCCTAAATTCCATGGGAAGCGATGGCAAATGGAGTTTTCTGCATAGTTATTAAGACTGCAGAGGAAATAAAGTAGATCTTACAACTTCTGCACCACTTCCACCAGAATAAACTTTGTCAAGTCTAAGATGAGAAGGAAAGAAGTGTGAAAGAGGGCAGCAGTACAGCTTTTCCACAGTAGCTAGGCTCGGCTAAAATGTTTTGAACCTGCCCAGAAGCTGGCAGTGGCACTGACAAGGATGGAGTAGCTGCAAGCCCTGTAGAATATCTGTGGAGCATTCCTCATGGATCACTCCACTTGTTGTACCAAGTGGCACCCAAGGCATCCACCCACTGAGGCCTTGCTGATTCTCATCAGATGGTGGTAAAAACCACTTCACAAGTTTGAAGGGCCCATCTGCCTTACTGGAGCAGACTCTTCAGGGCTCATGGTGACATTCTACTTTGTGATCAGGACTATGCAGCTTACATTGGGCATAGCCAAAAGAGGGAGAAAGTCCTTATGCTACAAAGACCAGAAGCAGTCTCATGAGCCTGTTGGAGGTGGCTTGGTTTGACCTGTCTCCTGTGAGCTGGGCCCTACTGTACCATGTGTCACAGCAGAGCAGTGCTCTCCTTCACAGTGACACTTGTAGAAACCATCAGATCTGTGTTTGGGAGTAGGTGCTAACGTGAGAAAGGAGTACTAGAAAAGGGAACACGATCAGCTACCAGTGGTGGGGAGACAGCATTCCTGAAGCTCAGATGTGTTTCCTTCTTTTTTTTCATAATTACATAAAAATACAGACTTCACTAAAACTGTATGGCTCCCCCCAGTTGCCACCAATACTTGGCCCTTCCCAGAATCAGGAAACGGAGCGAGTCATCCTTGCTAGATTTCAGGAAGGTCAGACATAGTGAGATGGTTCCTTATGGTCCATCTTAAAGGGATAGAGAAATGCATAATACAGTCTCAGCTGCAAAGAAACTGCGTAACATAGAAGAGGCAACTCAGAGCCAAAGTCCATAATGTGTAAATCAGCTGCCTCCCCATTTATACCAACTGGCGATGTGTCCCACAGCATGGTTGTGAAAAGCAATGTGCCATTAATAGGTACTTACTGTGTAAATTACGAACAACACAAAAATCTTTTTAAAAACAGCATGGTTTAGAAACAATTAGTACTTAAAAAGCTTGTCACCAGAAGAAAGCTGGCATGGCTGCAGAGAAAAAGTTAGGAAAGGCTGGCTCAGAGGACAGCTAACAGGGGCAGGAGGTTTTACATATTCTTAGAGAGCAATTTGATCTGGTTTAAAGACGGATTTTGACACTGTTAAATCTGATCTGAATAATGAAGTGTCATGTTTAATTCATTCATAAATACAGCCTTACCTTGGTTCCAGAGGAACAGCTAGAGCGCCTAATCAAGTATACAATAGTACAACCCTCAGCTAAGTATAACCTAATGGGGTCAGACCAGCATAGCTCTGGAAGGGGAAATTGTGCCTGTCTAACCTGTTACAGTTCTTTTAAAATAACAAGTAAGAGATAAAGGTTACCCAGAAGCATAATTTGCTTAGCTATTCCGACAGCTTTTGAAAGGATGGAAAGAAATTATGGCGGGTGGTTCTAACTGAGGAAATTGATTTAGCAAAAGAATTATTAAGGAGGTTCTAATTAGAGGAAATTAACTGAGGAGAGGGGAAAAAAGAATTGTTAAGGAGGTTCTAATTAGAGGAAATTAATGTTTTAGAGAGAAAGACACAAAGAGGGAGAAGTCTAAGAAAAGAATCAAAACAATTTCCAGACAAGAAGAGCTGCTGGGTGACAGTGCCAACTCCCAGCCAAGCGGGTTGATGTTCTGCTCCTAATAGCAAAGCGCTATTAGATGTAGCAACAGAAAAACTGCCTATGACTCAACCGTACACCGACAGGGAGTTGGATTAAACAGGGTCCTGTGATCTCTGTGGGGAGCCAAAAGGAAAGAGCATCCTAGATGAAAACTGGCTCACACGGCAGACTCTGAGTGAAGCATGTCTTCACATGTCAGAAGGCAGCTGCTAGTATGTGCACGGGAAGGGGCACCCCGGCGGCAAAGCAGGGCCCGTGCCAAATATGCTCATTAACAGTACAGTGACATAAAAGGTGTGCAGGCTATGTAGGCTGCAGCGAACACAGGCAGCAAAATGTGGAAGGGGATCATCTGAGAAAGGCATGGTGGAAGGGAAAATTTAACATCCATCTGCAAAGGAGTCCAAACATCTGCAATTCACTGTAGCTTTGAAGCACTTGGGAGCCTTGACGGACACAGATGGTTGTCATGGGCACTGGAGTACAGACTTCAGCCCCAGGAGCAGCAGCTTGTTGAAATTCAACCTTTTACAGAATCAGCCAGGAGAGAAGCAGGGTGTACAAGAGACCTAAGAGGATGACAGGGACTTGGGCAAAGCAGACTTGAAAGATTATAAGATTTCACCAAAAAAAGATAAAGCCAACACACACCTAGGTAATTTAACCAATGATGGAGGATTTGACAGAGGAAAATAGCCTAGCGTGGGCTGGAGCACAAGGAAGCTGATTACTAAGGCTGGGGAAGGAGGAGGGAGGGGGCTTTTTGGCTTAGGGAAATCTGTGCCCATCATAAATAGCTCAATAAATAAAGGCATGCACGAATTCAATCATGTTTTAAAGTTTCTACAGTATCTCAAAAAAGGAAAGCTAAGAAAAGCCAGGAAGAAAAATCCACCATTTTTTGGAACTACTTTGCAAAGCTCCAGTTCCCTGGAAAAAGGTTTCCCTGCTATCAGCAGGAAATCCATGGCACAGAGACATCCAGGAGCCATGTGTGGCCCTGCTCAGCAAGACAGTGGGAGCTGAGCCCCACCGGTCCCCTCCTAGATCATCATAAACCACCTGCTTTTCCCTGCATGCTGTAGTTTCTGCCATCACGCTGGAGTGGGTTATGTTACCACAGCATCTTTCAGCCCAGGACAGCTATTGCCTTTCCACCAGCGTCTGACTAGCTCACTCCAGGGGACACAGCCCAGGAACACAAGGCAGGAGACACCTGCACGGCTGTGAGACACCTGGGTGGCTGCGCTGCCTCCTCCTATCACGTAGGTTTCAACTTTCTTCCCTGCCCGGAAACTTGGTGGAGGAGCCGTGTATTGCCGCGTCACAGGACGTGTTCACACTGGGCTTCCCTCACCTCCTCCCTCCCCTTCCCGGGAACAGAAAATCACATTCTCATCCCCGGCACCTACAGAGGACCTCTGTCAGACAGCTACTACATGACAAGTTTCCTTGCTGGTGGCCCGAGAGTGCCTGATGCTGGCTATCATGGCTGATCCTGTAGCAGAAGAACACGCATCCCAAGCTAGTGAACTTTGCTGTGAATGTGGCCAGTTCATCTCTTGCTGGACAATCATCTCCACAACTCCCACGATGAAGTGGACAATGCCACATCTGCCTTTAGGCTCTGCTCCAACCTATGGACACCCTCTGTGGACATAGGTACTGTTTAAAATGCCTTGAAAACTTCATGCAGGAATATAATTTTTGTCCTGTGGCTCGGATAAAGCTCTCTTTCCAGCAGTGCCACAAGTCCAGCCTTCTAGTATGAAACCTGTCGGATAAGCTGATTGTCTTCTGTCCTTTAAAGGCAGAGTGTCAGCAGAAAATGCAGCAATGTGAACTAGAAGCTCATCTGCAGAACAGGTGTCCTGGTTTCAAGAAATACAAATCTGAACTACAGCGGAAGAACAATTACATTTCGAAAGGGAAGGAACATCCAAGGTGGAGACAAACACACCCAAGGATCCAGAGGTACCAAGTGGAGGATCGTCACTTGTGGTGGAAAGCTCTGCAGCTGCTGTGGTATCACTAGGGGCCGCAGAGCCTGGACTGGTTAATCCAGCTTCTGAGGAGACTAAAGACGACCTTCCTCAGCAAGTTAGTCTTATGGCTGAACCAAGCACAACTGAAATTCACCGAGAAGACCCGGAGGAAAAGTTGAGGATAGGTGAGGGTAGACTCGCAGATTCTGTCATTGCTGCAGATGGAAGAATAGCACCTGGGGACCATATTCTTGAGGTGAATGGTGTCAACACCAGCAGTGTGACTCACTGCCAAGCTGTCGCCTTCCTGTGCCACCCAGGGCTCAGTACTGGGGCCAGTTCTCTTTAGTGTCTCCATCAGTGATCTAGACAAGGGGATCAAGTGCATCCTCAATAAGTTTACAGGTGACACCAAGATGGGTGGGAGTGTTGATCTGCTGGAGGGTAGGAAGGCTCTGCAGAGGGATCTGGACAGGCTGAGGCCAATTGCATGAGGTTCAACAAGGCTCAGTGCTGGGTCCTGCACTTGGGGCACAACAACCCCCTGCAACACCACAGGCTTGGGGAAGAGTGGCTGGAAAGCTGCCTGGTGGGAAAGGACCTGGGGGTGCTGGTCGGCAGCCGGCTGAATGTGAGCCAGCAGTGTGCCCAGGTGGCCAAGAAGGCCAACGGCATCCTGGCTTGTATCAGCAATAGCGTGGCCAGCAGAGACAGGGAAGGGGTTGTCCCCTTGTACTTGGCACTGGTGAGGTCGCACCTTGAATACTGGGTTTAGTTTTGGGCCCCTCACTACAAGAAGGACATTGAGGTGCTGGAGCGTGTCCAAAGAAGAGCAGTGGAGCTGGTGAAAGGTCTGGAGCACAAGTCTTATGAGAGGCAGCTGAGGGAACTGGGGGTGTTTAGCCTGGAGAAAAGGAGGCCCAGGGGAGACTTTATCACTCTCTACAACTACCCCAGAGGAGGTTGTAGCAAGGTGGGGGTCGGTCTCTTCTCCCAAGTAACAAGTGATAGGACAAGAGGAAAGAGCCTCAAGTTGCACCAGAGGAGGTTTAGACTGGATATTGGGAAAAATTTCTTCACTGAAAGTGTTGTCAAGCATTGGAACAGGCTGCCCAGGGAAGTGGTTGAGTCACCATCCCTGGAGGTATTTAAAAGATGTGTAGATGTGGTGCTTAGGGACATGGTTTAGTGGTGGACTTGGCAGTGTTAGGTTAACAGTTGGACCTGATAATCTTAAGGGTCTTTTCCAACCTAAATGATTCTGTGATTCTAACATCTGGGTAATGATGGGGACTGGAAACGATGATCTCAGCATTTTTGGTTTATGGCTTTTGTTTGGAAGATAAAAGTCAGGAAGAAGGTTGATCTCTCATTTCTCCGTCTCCGATTTCTATCCTTCCCCTCCAAATTATGCCATGTAAGGGACCATTTTTAGACTGTATGCTCTTCAGGGCAGGGACTCTTTACTGTGTGTTTGTACAGGGACTAGCACACTAGGGCTTGATCCTTAACTGAGATTTCTGGATGCTACTTATTATAGAAAATAAACAACAGTATGGACTACCTGTCTTCAACACCACTGTCTATCCACACCTTGTAAGAAGGCTAAAAATTGTCCCCTATCCCCCTCCTGATGAGGTTACATTTTTATTTCGCCAGAGAAAAATATGTTGTTGGAAAGTAGGGAAAAATGTTAGTCTGATATTTTTGGGGTGGGAGGATTTTTCAGATTTTTTTTTTTTTTAAAGAAGTTGCTTCAAATCAACACTGCTCAGAAGCAGTCTTTACCATTTAAAAGCATTGTTTCTAATGCAAGAGAAATTCTTGCTTGATCCCCTCAGTCTGTAGCCATTTTAAAGCAAATACTGTTTCCCTAAGTGTTGGGGTTTGGGGTTTTGGTGTTTTTTTTTTTTGGGGGGGGGGGAGGTGGCATTAATATTTAGTGGACTTTATTTTGGCCTTTCTGCTCCCCATCTAATGCTGGTGACTTCTGGGGTGATCATACTCCAAAGGACAACCCCAGCTCTGAAGAAGGCCTCCCCCAAGAGCCACCCAGCTCCTGTCCCCAAACCGCACGGAGGAGCAAAGGCCAGAAGCGTCTGCACGGCTGCTGAATCCAGCCCTAGGCACACACAGCCATGCATGTGCAACCTTACCCTTCTCTCCTTTGGAGCAGCGCTCATTACTCATGCCTGATGTGCTACAGAAATTAATTGGCCTCTCACCATTCCCTCCACTCCCACCTCCTCGCAAAACGCTGTCTTCCTGCATCCCACAGAGCCCCACCATGCTGCCGCCGCTCCCTCGGCCTTGAAACCCCATTAAGATTTCCCCTGAATATCCAATTTACCAAGGCAATAAGGGAGCACTGATGCTAATGAAAAAGCCCCCTCCCAACCATTATAAACACCACAAGATCATCCTAACACACAAAGCATCACGCCTGAGGATGGCCTGCCCTGAAAGCCTCCTCCACCTCTCCTCTACACCCACGTGTCCTTCACAAACTTGCCGGGGGATGTGGCCCCGCCATCGTCTCACCTCACCCACAACACGGAGGAGGGCTCAGCCATCTCCAAGAGGCCGCAGCCCACGCCACTTCCCGCCCCCTTATGTTATTTCTTCTCCTTAATCTTCCTTTGGGGGCTTGTCTTCTGGGTTTCGTCCTGCCCCCCCGTCCCGGGCCGCCCAGGGTTCTCCCGACACACGTCGCCGACAGGCGCCTGGCCCGGGGCAGCTTCTCCCGCGCAGGCGCGGAGCGAGGCCGTGGCCGGGCTCCCCCCTCCCGTCCCGTCGCCGTGGAAACCATTAGGCCGGGGCGCTGCCGCCGGTGCTGGAACTATAAAATCATCGTATTTCTAACGCGATTTCCCGCCGCCCCCCCCCTTTCTTTCTTTCTTTCCCCACTTTTGAGGTGTCGTTATTTTTATCTGAAGAGCAGCGAGGGAGGGCGCTGGTTCCTGAGGGAGGCCGGGGTGCCCTGCACGCTGGGGCAGAGGGCCGGTCGCCTCAGGGGAGAAGCTCCTTGCAGGCACAGCTCACACCTTCCCGGAAAGGGAAAACAAACAAATAAACCTCCCTCCTACTTCCCTCTGGCACACATTATATCCCTTCAAGCTTTGAGAGTTCCCAAAATGCTAAAAACATGGGGGGGGGGGGGGGGGGGGGCAAGCAGAGGGAGAGGAGAAAGTTATATTAAGTTGTTACTTTTTATATTCCTAAAATACATTCATTATAATTTGACTTCCTCTTAATGCCTCAGATTTATAGGCTTTGGGAAGATTGAATTTAAAGAGAATGAGTGTGGCCAAAAATGTTTCAAGCTGTGCATAAGGGCAAGGGGGGAGACAGCCCCGGCATGGCTGGGATGGGAGCTGCCACCCCGGGCCTGTGTCAGGGTGACCGCCACACCAGGCCGATTTGTTGTCTTTGTCTCGTGGAAATGGCATCCATCGCCTGACAGCACAGCACAGCTCCTGGCAGCCCCTGAGGTACCTGCTGTGAAGTGTGGGGGCATAACATGGCTCCCAGTGTTCCCATCAGACTGGGGGAGGAAACTCGGGTACCCAGGGGAAATGCCCTATTGCCTGCAGACCTTCAATAAAGAAGTGTGTTTGGGAAAAATACTGCGTTTGGGTTTTTTTAAGGATTGTGCAGGAGAAAATCGACTCAATTGTCTGTCAGAGGAATCTCAGGTCTTTCAGGTTGGGTTTTTTTGTTGTTGATGTTACTGATTCTTTATATTGCTGCCTGGCATGGTTTTACCCCTCTCTCCTTGTTTTTTCCCCTTCTCCCCACACCTTCCAAAAAAGTAAATAATAGAGTCCAGGCCTCATCCATCCCAGCTACACTTCTGGCACCATCTGAGCCCATATGACAATAACAACACCACAGGATGGAAGAGAGCAATCGAAGCCTTAATAGTTGCTGTAAGCAGGTCGGCATAGCAACATCTCCAGAGAGAGCTCTCCATGGGGTCATTTCCATTCACTTTAAAGCCCACTTGGGCTGCTAGAGTGCTATAAAACGGACTCAGAAAAGCTGTTAATTAGGATTAGCAGCTTCAGGAACATCAAGCCACAGTGCTCCAAGCTGAGCCATTTATCTGAGAAAACTCAGGCCTCTTGAGTGCCTTCTTAACCGAGGCACAGGACACCACATGTCAAGGCAGACAACTCTGAAATCAGATGGCAGAGCCACCCGGTCATCTATGAGAGAAGGTTCCTACCCTGGCTGCTGAATGATACTGCAGCACTTCTGCGATCAGATCGCCCTTTGCTGGATTCGAATGGTTGGCAGGTCCAAGATGCACCAGCCAGGTTTACAGGAGCAGGGGAGAAGGCACAGACCCATCTTATCAATCCAAGTTGCATGTGGTGCGAAATCCACAGGGCATATGGTGGGTGCCCCTGGGTGAGGTTTCTGGATGATACATATCCCATGACAGGTCTGTAGGGCTCCAAGAGAAAGCAACCGCAGTGCACAAAAGATGGCACCTGTGCGTGTCAGCATGCTCTTTCAAGGCCAGTCACAGACTCCATGGAATAACAAAGTAGTGACTTGTGTTTCACAGCTGCTGGGATAGGACTTTCAGTCTATTGCCATAAGCTTCCTGCCCTTCATCAGTCTGCGGCGTGAAAGGCCCAAGGAAGGTGATAAGTCCCTCATGTGTAGCAGTAACACGGAAATCCAGCTTTGCAATAGCTTCTGTCACACACACGAGCAAAACAGGCTGTAGGGAAAGGTTGAGCCATTGCTAGGCTGCCATTGGGCTGATTTGCATCTCTCGTGTCACTGGCCCTTACAAACCTCCTAAGGCAATCTTTTCTGACACCTTCCCTTTCCAAATGCAAGGTGAAACACACGTGTCTCCCTCACATTATTCTGCTTCTCTCGGTGTTCTCATCTCCTCAGGGTAAATCGTGAATCATAGCCAGGATGAAGGCAAAACTTCCCATCTGGGAGTGGAGTACTAGCTTCCTTGCATACGCCACTCTTCCTGGAGAAATACTATTAGGTCTGGTCAAAGAAATACCTGTGGCAGCAGTTCAGGCATTCACACTGCAATCTGTTTTTCAAAATCACACTCTTCAGGGATGCTGGTAGCCATGCTTTCAGCTGTGTCTATCATAAAGGGAAAAAAAAGTCTTTTACCATATTGACAGCTGGACCAGGTTCAGGCAGATCTGAAATCAGTTTTAAGGCAGAACTGGGCCTACACCCTTCTCCCATTTTAGCCATAGAAATTCCCAGTAGCCTCAAAGAATATATATGGCAGCAGAGACTCACCAGATCAGAAAAACAGAAATCCCTACCCAAGAGTTTACAGTCTGCATCTTAAAAATGGTAGGTACCTGCTGTGGTCCTTGCCATAATGGAGATCTATTGCTCCTCTCCAGGAATTGTCCTTTACCGACCAACCCTTCTATTACAGAGCTTCAGCCAGCCCCCAGCAGTGTCCAACAGAGATCGACATCTCAGGGAAAAAAGTCAAGACAACAGGTGAGAAGAACAAGCTGTAGGAAGAATTTAGTAAGCTAGAACTATCACACCTCGAAAGAATGTGTACGATGCTAGGTGACTAAATCTGTGGGTAAGACCATATGTTGGTGCTTTACCCAAGCCGGTAGAATCATGAAATCATAGAATAGTTTGGGTTGGAAACAGGCTTAAAGAACATCTAGCCCAACCCCCCTGCTATGAGCAGGGACATCTTCAACTAGATCGGGTTGCTCAGAGCCCTGTGCAACCTGACCTTGAATGTTTCCAGGGATGGGGCATCTACAACTTCTCTGGGCAACCTGTTCCAGCGTTTCACCACCCTCATTGTAAAAAATTCCTTCCTTATATCTAGTCTGAATCTACCCTCTTTTACTTTAAAACCACTACCCCTTGTCCTATTTTAGTACTAAACCAAAAAGCAAAAGGAACTGCACAACTCTGTGAAACCGTCTCAAAGTCCCTGCATGCCCCCTCTGCCCAACACCACTGTGAGCCTAACAGCTGAGCAGAGAAACATGCCAGGCTCATTCAGGCATTTCTCATTAGTTTCCCAAGATTTCTCAATATTCTGCTTCTCAAGATATTCATCTGGCAGCAAATTATAGATGAGGGAAAAGCATCTCTCCCTAAGCCATCCAGAGAACACAGAACGACAAAGCAAAATCATAACAGACAAGGAAAGTTCTTGTGAGTCATCATCTTCCTTCCTTTCCTTCTCCCTTTCCAACATTGCTGATAGCCCTGGGATTGTTCCACGTACCCTGGAACCAGAAGGTACCTATTCCTGCTGCAGGCGTAAATCACTTCACTCCAGAGGAGAAAAGAGGATTTTTAAACACGGCAAGACTTCTACTTTCATTTTACATAAGCAAAGGAAGAAAACAGCAATTGCATCTTTGTTTCTCTCTACTTAGGCACCTTGTACATGCTTTTCTGAGATTGATGACCCAGTTATGCCAAATGAAGGAAATAAAATAACTATTCCTTTCCCAAAACACTTAAAATCGTGCCCAATATGATCCCCCCAAAAAATACCCCAAACCAAACCAACAAAAAAACCCACAAAACAAAACCAAACAAAATAAACCAAGCAAGTGGATTCATCAAAGAGAACACAAGAGCAGTTGTGATCAGTGGAAAACAAGCCAGGGTGGCTACGTATATATGAAGTCACATGAAAGGAAAACAGCCTGATGTCTGTAGAACAGAGAACATGTTTTTGTCAAATCTTCAGATCCATATGTCCAAACTGCAAATCATTTTCAATGGCATTGATTTTGCTGTATCCTACCACATATTTCAAATTATGGCTTGATCACCAACTTTCACTGCTCAGAAAGGAAGATAAAAACTTGCTCTAGGCTGATACATTTTAAAGAACCATTTCTGATTTCTTTGGCCAAGTTTTCAGAACAAATACATTTGTCCTTGAGATGAGTTTTATTTGATCTGCATTGATATTCACAAAGTAACCCACTTCTCCCTGGCTGAAGAGACTGAAATGTTTGCTACAGAGATTTCAGATAAGCCATTAATACATGTTGCTGGGTTTAGGGGTTATAGGGTCACCATTCCACGTGGACTATAGGCAGCCAACATTTCTACAGTGTTTAGGACCTGAATTTAAATTCAGCACCATATGTTTATATTAGGGGGAAACTCAGCAGGTTGAAACATAGTTCAGCATATTTCTAACATATTTTTCTCAATGCATTCTTCATCTCCCAGGGAACCTCAGAATTTGTTCTAAGAGGAGGTCCAGGTAGGGCCAGCATACCTCATCTGAGGAAGCTCTGCTCTTCCAATTCCACTTGGTGCACAGAGACTTCAGGCTCATGTGAAGGAGTTACTTATTGGCTCTTACAGCTCCCCCAGCTATTACAGCCCTTGGTCTTCAAGAATCAGAACCCAGCAGATTTTATATTGGATTAATTTGAGCGATAGGTCCATGTGTTAGCTTGCCAACATCATTATCAGACTCAATAGCATGAGTCTCTATAGCCATAAAAAAGCAAGACCACCAGGAACTGTCACCTCTGAAGCTGAACTAGTGGCATAAAGTTCTGCCACATGCTACAAAATCTCATAACCAAGTTTTGATTGATCCTATAGACTCACAGCTCACAGCATGCTACACATGGATCCCCATCCTTCATTAGATAAAGCAATAGAAATATCTTGTTTGGAATGTTTGGGATGCAAAAGTACAGAAAACTGAGTCCACAGACACCATCCCACTGGTGAAAAGGTGGATAAAAACCAGTGAGACCCAGGCACAGCACTCCAGAAAGGGGACTCCATTAATTCAGCTTGTCCCTGGTGCCTGCCACCTTCTTCCTGCTCTGTGATTAATTAAATTTAGGCTACTGCCCTTGCAAACTGGAAATCTTATTAAGTGATGTGCAGAAACCATCCGAAGACACAGGAGGTTGCTCTCCCTCTTTGTTCCATAAGCCACAAACACACACACACACACACACACACACACACACACACACACACTTTTTGCCACCAACTATCTCTTGCAGAAGCAGCTTTCAACTGCTGAATGTCCAGGCTTCTCTCCAGGGAAGAGTTTGTCTCAGAGACTCTTGAAAACACTGAGTTGAGAGAAACCTGTAGTGCTGTACATGATGTTTGTTCAGCCTGGGGCACTGAGTGTATGGGGTGTGCTGGTTTTCACCACCTTAGGCCAGCCAGAGCTCCAGGTTCTCCAGGAGCTCTACAGAGGGAAGCAAGAGTGAATCAGCAAGGGTCTCAAGGGAGCAGAAATGCATATGGCTGATACCTGCATTTACGGGAAGAAAGAGGAGGAGCAGAATATGAGTTTAGAGGTTTTATCCAAAAAGGCAGCTGATGAATGCAGATAAGGCATCTACTTTCACGTGTAGTTCATGACTTTGGAGGGAGCAAGTACAGCCAAAAAAAAAAAAAAATCAAAAAATAATATAAAATTTTGGCCACCTAAAAATGTATCAGAGTAGAAACAACTTCTGACTGTGATCAGATTCTAGAGCAAAGCCAGAGCTTTTCTCAGAAGTTCAGACTCTTTGTAGGCTGCTTAAAACAGACTCAGTGAGGATGAAGCAGAGGGACCTCACTTTCAGGCAAGTAAAGAGCCTACTGACCCCAAGCCACCCATACCAGCTTGCTGTAATATTTCCCAGACCCCGTCCTGGCCAGAATAAGTCAGTGGCTCCTACCCAGTCCCACTGCATGGAGGCAGTTGAAAATTGCTCCAGACACCTCCAGTACCTGGGAGCAGGTCCCCTTCCCCAGTGATCCCGCTGTTCATCCACACTGTGCCCCAGGGGAAATTACTTTGTCCCTGTGCTGTATTCAGACATCCTGCTATAGAATACCCTCTAAACTGAAGAGCAAATAATTAGATGCAGGCATTGAGACCCCATACAGATGGCATCTAACTGCTCTGGGGCAGCCAGGACACAGCCAAGCCTTCCCTGAGCCCCAGTACGGGACTGGGTCCGTAGCAGGACCTGCTCAGTGCCTCCTCTCCTCATCTCAGGGACTGCTGCATTGTAAAGGCAGATTATTATACTGCAAAATTAATTTTAGCTATAACTGGAAAAAGTAATCAAAGCAAATGCAACAGCTCAGGAGGAATCAGAGTAGGATTAGACATTTATATGAATAAGAATAGCTTCTGTGCTTCGACTTGCTGTGATAAAAATAATAAGAACCTCAGTTTTCACACTCCAGAGCAGAAACCTGATCTCTGAACAAAGTGTTAGAAAGAAATTTCCTCTCCCAGTAGTAGTCCCCAACTATCCAGGCCACAGCAGTGGTGTCTAGTGGCCATTGCTAGAGACAAAGCTGGCTGGGAGCCCATGGGCTTGTTCAGGAGTCACTGCAGCAGGGAGGGAGGGAGGTGGGTTGCAGCATGTCAGGCATAAATGAAACAAGCCCATCACTCCTTTTTCTCTTTGCATTTCCTTGCTAAATCTTAATCCCTGACAATCAGCGAGTTTCTGTACTGGATCCCAGGGATCTCCTTGCTTTGTCTGGTTTGTTTCTGTGCAGATGGATCACTGCCACCCGTGCCTCCTCTGCCCCCATGCAAGCTGAGCCATTAAGCTATAATGGCCTTAGCCCCGACTGATTAATAAACTGGCTTGAGACTGCTGATCTCTTTGGACCATTAAACCTTTCCCCAGCGACTAGCCATTAATCCCCCAAAGAGTCATCCTAGATGAGGTTGTTGTTAGCCCCATCAATCCTTTTTAAAGCCTCAATTTGCAGCAGAAAGGAGCAGGGAAGGGGGGGACAGTCTGCGTTTGTCAGGCAGTGCCATCTGTTCCCCCAGGTTACAGACAGCTCTGCCACCCCCCCCATGCCAGAGCTTAGTGTTCCCACCCAGGTGAGGCTGTCACTGCACAGCACAGACCATCCACCAAAGAGCAAGATAGTACCACACCAGACATCTGGGGTGTTAAACAAGACCAGGAGAAAAAGCTGGCATTTGTTTCCTTAATTGCAATGCCGGTAATTACAGTAGGGATACCTGCTGTATCTATTTCAGCAGAGGTGCTTTCAAACAAACAGGTTTAGGACAGGAATTACTCAGAGCATTACTACCTATAGGCCTGAGCAAGTCCCCTTGTTTTCTCAGCTTCTGTCTCTAATCTTCATTATTAAAACAGTCCACATCTTCAGCCAGAAGACTGTTTTTGCCTAAATGATGACTTTGGAAAGTGGCATTTCAGCCACCCTGGCCATAGCCTCCCACACTTTCAGCCTCTTCCCCCGTTGTCAGCACTCTAACCCTGATTATTTTTCCTTCTATCCTTTCTCTTCTAGGACTTTTTGATATCCTTAAATATTGTTACCATGAGCCACGCTTAGGAGCTTGGAAGGAGGATGGTGGCAGCAGAGGTGTCAAACCTCACGCTGTACCCTCCAAAGTTCATCCTGGATGCGGCATAGAAATCGCATCTGCAAAACCACAGTCAAATGGTTTTGGATTTTCACCTAAAAACTCACAGCTATTTTTTTCCCTCCCCTATCTCTGTAAAGTTACAGCTTTTGAACTCTGGTTTTTACGTCCATGTGAGGTTTTGAATGAATGAGTGGTGCATGTTTAAGATGAGGTTTTATAGAGATGAGGTCATATAAGCCTGTCAGCTGGAACCAAGCTACATTTGTAGCTCCACGCAGAGCAAACTGTGCCCTGATCTGGTCTGCGCTGCTGTTAATGGTCTGCTAGAGCAATCATAGAAGGGAAGGGAGTGAGGGATGACGCTGGTACACAACTTATGCTATGGACAGCAGTTATCTTCTGCAGCTGGTTGTGTCAAGGGTGGCTGCTGTTGAAGCCCAGTGTCCAGGCAACATCAGAGAAAGTAGCTTCGGAGCTTAAATTGGTGACTTGACTTAACCATGATGCTACTGCTCCTGCAGCATGTCCAAAAGGGGCAATGAGAGGGAAAACCACTGGCACTAGCACAGCTTGGAAGAGGACATCTCCATCCTCGGCCAAAGAGCCAGTCGGTGCTATGCTCTTCTTTAGACTTCCCATGTCTTGGTGCCAGAGTTGCTTCACGTCTCTGTGCCTCAGCTGCCAGCCATAATTTGGAAATTACTGTGCCAGTTCTGTCCTTTCGGTGTGAGACTCCTCATACCATGAAATATGTCTTACCGTTAGCAAGCAAAACTTTTACGTGTTCTCATTGGAGGTCCTGGTATGCTTCTTGCACAGTGCATGACTTGTATGAGTGCATCACCAGATTAATGTGAACATGAGTCTTCAGAAATCATTTTGGCTTTAGCAGTGGCTTGGCTGGTGCTGAGCACACCAAGTATAGCCAACAACAGCTGGACTCCATGGGGAGTGGGGAAAAAAGAAAACCACCACATACACATGCAAAAATTATCCGTCAGGCTCCTTTTAAATGATTAATGCAGTGCACAGTGAAAGGGTTTTCAGGTCTCAAATCTTCACATGATTATATAAACCTTAACTCATCCCAGCTACTGAGGACCTGTGTTTATTTGTGGCCATTAACAGCTGCTGTGGTGTTGTAATTAGAGCAGAGAATAAGGAGTCCCAGGGGAAATGGAGGAAACCCCACACTGCTCAAGCCATTTAAACATTCAGGGAGATAAAACACTGCAGAGAAGTTCTGGAGGGAGCAGTGCTTGGGGGAGGGAGGGGTTACAGCCACCACAGAAGTTGTTTCTGCCTCTCTTGGGTCCATCAATTAATTATGGTTATTAATTATTTAGGATGCCACAGTAATAATTAGTGCAATAATCATCTCAGCCACTGAAATAGCCCCTTCCAGCCCCTGAAGATCTTGCAGGACCTCACAGATTCCCAAGCAGTCTCTTGCCTCACTGCCTGTGGTCTTAGACTCCCTACGGCACCCTTGGGAAAGTGACGGCTGGTGGCCCCAGCAGGGAGAAAGGACCACCCCAGCCAGGGCCCCACCACCCTCCAGAGACATGAGTAAGGTCCTGGGAGAAGGGTGATAGGAGGTGCTCCCACATGGGAGGATAGCAGAGAACACGTGGTTTGGGTGCTGCAGCTTTCCTGGGAAGACTTGCTGGGTGCCAGCATGGAGTAGGGAAGAACCTAAAGCCTCTCCTGGGGGCGGTGGGGAGCTATGATGTCGTCCTGCTGGCACTGTTCTCCAGCCCTTTCTTGAGCACCTGTCCAAGAAGAACTTGCATGTGACCCCAGATTCATCCCCAGAGAACAGCTTTCCCCAAATCCATCACCCGTTTTTGTGCTGGTGACTCCCATGGCCTGTCCCAGGAGTGCTCACGTTCGCAGCATGCTGCTGTGATTTGTCTCTCTGTTCTCCCTGGCCATGGCCATCATGGGCCAAGAGATACCTGAGGACTGAGGACATTGACTGATTCCAGAGGTTTTGTTTCATCTCAGGGCCTTGTAAGGAAGTACGTCACTTCCCATCCCACAGCCTCCCACCTCCATCCACCCATCAGGTGAGCCCAGAGGACAGGAATGCCCCAGCTCCCCTCCAGGCCCTCTCCTTCCCATCACGTCAAGTGACACTTCATGCATAAGAATTTAACTCAACCAAAAATTAACATATTTTATAATGCCTGCACCCTGACGAAACACCGGCAGACCCACACCATCAAAGAAATAACTCTGAAAACCAAGCATCAGCTCTTCTTCTCCACATCCAGCCTTTCCTTCCTCCCACAGGCAAGTCCCAACTGCTGCTCACAGCATCCGCGGTCCTCGGTGTGACCCAGCAGGCCGCATCGCCCAGCCTCCCGGGGGCTTGCGTAATGGGGAAGTGTCAGAGATTAGAGACAAGAGAGCAGCGACTGCAATATAAAAGCAAACTGAATAATTAAAGAGAGGAGCTGTTCCTTGCAGAGAACAAAATGAAAGAGTTGTGTGATTTGAGCAGAAGTGACCTTTACACTTCATTACAAGGAGGTGGCGTCCTTATAGGGTTATTAATATTTCCAGCTGAATTAGCTTGGGTTAAAAATGGCTCAAAAGAATGAAGAGGGAGAGGGAGAGTGTGCACAAAAATATATCATTCTGTCTTTTTCTCCTCCTCTCTGCTTTTTACCTTTTTTGTAATTTGTTGACTTGAAAGCAGAAGGGCTGAGTGGCCACCAGGAACAAGGATTCATTAGAAAGGGTGAGAGCCACAGGATGACCTGGCCAAGAGATCTTCCCTCTGCACTGTCTGTGCTTCAGCAAGAAGCCTATGGGATGCCTCTGTGGCTGTTTCCCCATGTTCTCATCTAGGGCACAAAGCGTGTCTTCATTCACCAAGCTGCAAACACGTTGTGGGACTGACATCCAGGTAGCTTTGAGCCGGCAGTGGAGCTCAGTGCTGCTGCTGTTGGGTCCACATGGGATCTCCGAGGGGATCTCCGAGGGCATTGCAGGTCTCACGTGTGCTCTGATGGTTACTGTTCACCTCCCTCTGGGCCGACTGATTCCCCTTCCCACTGCCCACAAAACATCTTCCCACTTTCATCAGTGGGGAAATGGACAGCTTCGCTCAGCAAGCTTTACTCCATCAAACTGTGGGGGCATTTACACCCTGACACAAGGGACAGACATACATCCTCCCTCCCAAACAGAGACAAAGCCAAGGCCTTCACTAAGATTATTTTAGCAGAGGACATATCATAAAAATGTTACAGAGAGCAGAGCTGCTTCGATGCTGTAGCTGACAGAAGTTCATACACACACAGACACTTTTTTCCCCCAACATGCACACAGAAAAGGACTTTTACTTCAGCATATCCCAGCAGACACGGGCCCATACAGCCTTACAAAAGCATGACTGTCAATAATGTCCCAAAGCACTGGGTGAATTAAATGGGCAAAGCTGAACTCGGTGATCTGAACCTAAATCCGAGCTGCAATTTTGCTGCTCAGAGCCTCGAGGTGTACACAGTTGTGCTTTTTGCTCGGATCACTCAGTCTCATATTAGTCCCATCACTGACTTTGCAGTTGCAGAAGTGCTGCTACCTTGGTAACACATCCAGATACCTGGTTGCTTCTCCACAAGCCTGACCTAAACAATTTCTTTTAGTGCCTCTCTGCCCAGTGATAACAGACATCAGGAAAACTCACCCTAGCTAACAGAAGAAGAAAGAAACATGAAAGCAGGTGCACATCAATGAGGGTGCTATGGTAAAGCTTGCAATCAGTCTTATGGGCTGCATCGTTACCACACCATCATCCCCGGAGACACAGCAGATCACCTTCCCCTGCTCCATTTGTGGAGGGGGCTCTTGCAAATTTAATGCAAAAACCCAAATCAAAGAGAGTTTCAGCTTTTGAAAGAATCATGAAATGGACACAGTAGCAGCTGCTGCTTCTCCAGTGGCTGCTGAATCACAGCCCCTCACTTATTTATAGGCCTCCCCAGGGTGCTTGCAGCCGAGGTGATGACAAATGCCGGTGAACATCTACTCTCACCCCCACAAGGTGTTGTTATCCTGGAGATGCAGAGCAGCTAAATAACATACCATCAGCTGTGCCAGACGAATGTAGCAGAGGCAGGCAGAGGACCCGAAACACTTCACCGACCAGCCAGGGACTCCAGCACTGTCTGAGCATTGTTCCCAGCAAATGCACAGGTTCCAGTTTCTCACCCCACAAGATGTAGCTGGTGTCCATTACTAAGCCCCAGAGTTTTCGATGTTATCTTCACTCTGACAGAGGGCAATGCTCTTATGACCACAGAAAAGAGGACTCTGATGCACAGAGCGAGCAGAGGACTTACCTGAGTTCTGAACCAAGCAGAGAAACATCCCAGAGATGGAGGCTTAGATGCTGATGCTCCAGCGGGAGGAGCAGGAGGACATATTGAGACCCAAAGAACAGCCAAAGTTTTCCCCTTTTTGCTGAATACGACTGCATGTGGGCCAGGCAGTTCTGAGGGCAAGAGAGGAGAAAATTCAGATTTAATCTGGCCTTGGTGCTAGGAAAAGGCCTGAACATGAAGGGAGGGGAAAGGAGAGGCCAAACCTTCCTGAGGCTAGGTCAGGAAGGTAGGAATACCTTCCAGGAACAGCGATGGTGAGCTGTACCACCCTTCTGCCCATAAAAGCATCCCTCCCAGGTGATGTCTCTCTGCCCTCCCAGGTGATCTCTCTCTGGGCTGTGCTCCAGAAGGAAGAGGCCATTTCCCTCTCCATAGTGCCAGGGAGCTCTCTCTGGGTACATCCACAAACTCTGGTGCTGTACAGCTGGCAAAAGTAGGAGTCAGTCGTCAGGATCGCCATCATCAGCGATGATTCACAGGCCATAGAGATCACAGCTTGCCTTTTAGATGTCACTGGGACCTGGCAGTCAAGGAAAAACATCTTATTTATAAACTGGGACAAATTACGATTGCTGAGAAATAGTCCACGCGGGAGCTGCTGCCTGCTTTGCAGAGCAGAATGACTCTTTAAATGATTCATGAGGCTGCAGAACCCCTCCACGGGGCTCACTAGCTGGGAAAGGGCCACGCGGACAGGGTGAGCAGAGCCCTGTCTCTCACTCACAGCCAGACCAGGGCTCAGCCTCTCTTTAATATGCTTCCTGGCGTTGGCTGACACTGTCCTGCTGTAGCTGGTTTATTCAAGTCATCACTCATATATTAAATCTGAAGTGGCTGTTTGGACTAGACATATTTTCTGTGAAAACTTTCACATGGGCTGAAAAAACAATGGGTTTTACAGGGAACACCCATGGAAGTGTTCCAGTGCAATTCCAGATGGACCCAGGAAGCCAGTGAGCTGCTCTGCGAGGGAACCTTGGATCCCTGTGGAGTTGTCTCCAGGATGAAAATCTTTGAGGTCTGATTTAGGGTTGAGCTGACAGTGAGGCCAACAAGACTACTGATAAAGTCTCTCCCCTGACTCTTCAGTTCCATGACATTTATAAGTATACAGTTCCAGATTTAGGTGGCATAAAATGTTATTGAAGCAGGAGGTGGAGTCGGAGAGGCAGAAAAGCCATCTATCTTTTGTTTGCTTTGTTTCAAATTTCTTTAGCCAAACCCATGGCTGATCTGAAAGGACTAGAGGCAGCAGCAGTCCCACACACCTGGCTGAGATCCACTGGGAAATGCAACTGTGGAGCAGTGGACAGAAAAAGGGAAGGGTTAGGAAGGGGAGACATGAGATGCAGAAGACCCCTTGCTCATCTCAGCAAACAAGTCCCACTTTAACTTTGCTAACACAGAAAACAGTAACAGCAGTAGCTCATCATCTGAAGACTGTGACATGAAATTTGTCTTTTTTCCTTGCTTTCACAGCAATTTTGCACTATGTTTGATAGCTGATGTGCATATCCAAATTCATGTAGCCCTACCATCCCTCTCTCTCTGCCTACTCGCACTCACCCACGCTCCTTCCGTGTGTGACTCAGGATGAAAAGGGATTTAGAAAGATGCAGGGAACATTTACAAGCCACCCACCATTTCACCCTCAGCCTGGATGGCCACATTGGCACCTCCAGTTTGCATTTAGAGGCCAGACTAGCCAGCATTTGGAATGAATTCCTGAGACAGGCATTTCTTCTGCCCCCAGCACAGACAGGCACAGAGCAAAGCCACACAAGGTCTGCCTCAGTGATTGCTGTTGGCTGGACGTTACAAGGCTGGATTTGCTTTAAGACAAGGCAAGTTTCCTGACTTCTTGCTCGATGCCTTGTCCATAGGCTGCATTGCAATATCTGTCCAAGAGTGGTTACTGCAGCAAACCAGGGAGACCTCGTGAATAGGGTCCCACGATAGGAGTTACCTTGGTCACGCCCGGCAGTAGGAGGGTGGGCGCCATACAGCTCTGCCACATTTGCAAGAGAGCCATAGCCTGTCCTGTTCAGGAGCACCAGTTAAATCGTGACTGTGTAAACATCTGTGGCTTTTTTCTGGGCTGGCTGACTGAGGTGTGAAGACTTAAGTCTGTGAACTCTCCAGCAAAATATTTGCAGCATGAGGGCACTGGTTCTACCAGTACAAAATCCCCCAGCAGCAGCTGTCAGGGACTGACAGGGGACAAGCTAACCAGATTTGGGTGACAAACTAAAACCAGTCTGCCCCTCTAACGCAGCTGCTGAGCAGCCATTTAGGGGAGCGCATCACCACTAACATCATCCTGTTTCCATGGAGACCAGATTAACAGAGTGGCTGAGAGAAACTGCGCTCTTAATCTCTCCCAGAGAAAAGAGCTTGCTGATACAAGAGACTTTTAAGCATCTTTAATCCAAACTCAGGGTTCTCCTTTCCATGTTCTCTCTAATCCTGCTCGAGGTTACTAGCCTCCTTTAAAGCCAAGCCGAGCACAATAGGCATTGCAGTTACCCACAGCCTCTGCAGTCTCTTGCTAAAATAAAATCTGACCTCTCTCTCTGCAAAAGTTTGACTGTCTTAAAAATAACAGTTAAATACCCCAGCCCATCGTGTGCCAGTGGCCTGAAAAATGATGTCTGTATTGGCACACTCAGTCTACTTTCTGGTGATGGAACTAGGCACTGAGGACAGAGATGGAGGCAGCTCTACCTCCATCAACAAAAGATCCAGCTCCTGCCTTCTGTATTGCATAAGACACCTTTTATTGACTTTCTTCCCCTGAGCTTTTGCCTTTCCTGTGTAGCATCCCAAGAGCAGATCCCACGGAAGCACCAGATAGTGAAATGGTACACTGCAGTTGCACTGTTTTACCTAAGGACTTGCTGATAATGACTTCCACAAAACTACATTTGAGCACTATCACTGCAAAGAAGTTCCCTGCTATACCTATAGTCTCACCTGCACTTTGGGTGTGTTGATTTTTTGTCCATTCCATGAAGAAGGTGAAAACAGTAGTGCAGCCTGGTGGGAACAGCCACACAGCAGCTGGCAACCCACCTACAGCCATCCTGTCTGGACATCCACGCTTTGTCTTGTCTGTGGGAGGCTTTGTGGGCCTCAGGCCAAGGCAAGGGTCTGTGGGACTGGAGTCCAAAATAGTCTCCAGCCTAGGGGTAAGAAGTCTAAATCCCTGATGAGAGGTCAGTGATGGAAGAGAAAGGGCTCCTGGATTTGGGCTGTGGATCTCAGCCTACATGGGCCAGGAAATCCTTCCCAAGCTCTAATCTTCTCCAAGGGAACCTCCAGACCCCAAATTTAATTCTAGTTTGGGAGGTAGGAACACAGTTACCATGTACTCTACTTCTAGCAGCCCTGCACATTTAAGTACAGCAGAATAAGGTCTGCTTCCCCTCCACATCTTTTTGGCTTGATCTGTCCTTTTCCTGATTCATATTTCCAGATGCTTCAAGAGTTCTCCCCACCCTCCCTGCCCATCCAGGGCAGGCTCCCACATTTTCAAACCATCAGGCAGGGTCTTTGCCACAGCTTTTGTTGTTTTGTTTTTTTTTTTTTTTTCAATGAGATTCATGCTGATTAAGCCCCATCTACTTCTCTAAAACTCCAGACAGGTGGGACACTGCACACAGCCCTTTGTGCTTTCTGTTGAGGGGTACACTGAGCACCACACATGTGGCTCATACACTGCTCCAGCTGTGCTGAGTCAGAGCCATGTGCAACAGCTCTGGCTGCTGAGCTGAACAAGACATCGAAGGTTCTGCTGCCTTCCTGTTGCTCCCAGAAGTTAAAAGGAATTTAACTACCTGGTTTTTCTTGCCTTCACCCAAAACCTTGTCAGGAGGTTCCTGACAAAGTTTGACAGTGCCAGCAAGATGAATGAGGAGGGAGTGAGACTGGGAAAGTTCAGTTCAATCTCGATTTCATTCCTGCTCCCCTTGCCAGAGGGGTTGATGATGTTCTGCACATCTAGAGGCATAGTTATGGGTTTGCACAGCCTTGTCCCAGAGGATTGGAGCTTGTAAGTCAGCTGTACTACAAGGTCTCACCTAAGTCAGCCCTCTGGCCCTCCCCTGGGATCCTGCATGTGCCGAGGTTTCTCTTGGCAGTCAAAACACATGCAAGCCCGAAGCTTCCCAAAAGCAGAGCTCTAACAGAGGGCACTACATGTCTCTGGAAAGGGCCAGGCCTCAGCACATCTGTGTCCTACAGCTGTGGGCAATGAACGGTTGGTTTCCTCTCTAGGTCTGAAAGCACATCTCTGAAGCACCAGACTACTTCTGATCAGCATCTCTGATTTCAGATGAGAGATCTGCTGTGGGGTCGAGCTGGCATGTGGGATAAGAGGGAGCAAAATTAAACACAGGGTATTTTGGGGCAGGATTTACTGTATCTACTTCCATGGTTCTTTGACTGAAGGGTCCTTGCAGTTTAGTTCATGGCTGTGCACAGTAGCTGGAGTTCAACAGAAGCAGAAGCAAGGGATAAGTTAAAGCAGAGTGCTGTAAATGCTGTCTTTATAGCACCTGCACCTATGGGTGATTTCTTTTTTTTGGTTGGCCAGATGATGGGCCCCTGGGCTTTGCCTCATATCCACAGCCATGCTGGGTCAGACAACCAAGACAGTTTCATCTGAACATGGCCCCAAACTCCTCAATCTCACCCCTCCAACTGGTCTCTCTAAAAACATGATGCCCGGAAAAGAAGATAAAACTGCAGAATATTATTACGGTTATTATCGTTTGTCTGCAAAGAGGTACAACCTCCACCAAAGCCATGTCTAGAGCCTCAGAGACCATAATCAAAGACTTCCTTAGGAACTGTTAATGTTGGGTTGATGGTTGGACTGGATGATCTTCAAGGTCTTTTCCAACCTAGACAATTCTGTGATTCTGTGATTCCAGGAAGGATGATCTGCAACCTAATAGTGTCTGCTGAGGCCAGCACCACCCTGGGATCTGACCCTCAATCTGTCAGCCTGGGGCTGTTGGGGGAGCGTAGGTGAGAGGAATGGGTGGGGAAGGTCCTGGCCTGAACACACCACATCGGTAGAGGAGATGGCAACTGCAGCTTTCAGGCACCCTGGTTGTCCTCACGGAGCTGAAACAGCACAGGCAGGATGGTGGATGCGTTCGAGGTGCTTGCGGTGGTGGGGCATCTTGGGAGTTTCCTCCCACGTGCGGGCTGGATGCCAGGGGACAGCGAGCGGGGACCGGCTTTGCTGACTCGGCCTCAGCTGTCGGGCCCAATGTGTCCTCGGTGGGGTCTGTCACGCTCCGCCGCTGTGGCTTATTTTTGTTGGCAGGCAAGAGCTCTGCCACGGACAGACAACCAGAGGGAGGAAGGAGGGAAGAAGAGGGGGCAGACGAGATAAATAGGTAGTGTGAGAATAATAAAGGAGGACAGCTGGCCTAGAAAACTCAAAAGATAAATCAGCAAGAAAAAAACTGAAGCTAATTCCAAAGTGCAAGGTTCCTGCTGAGCCCACAGGAGAGAGGCGCCCCGTAATACCAGCTCCCGCTGCGACTCCTTGCTGCCGAGCATACCAGTGGCCAGCACCCAGCCACAGTTGGCAGCTGCCAGAGCCCTTCACGTCAGCATGGGTTATAGCCAAGGAAAAGCAGGTGGCTACATGGCTTTTCCCATGAGCAGGGACAGGGGCAGCTGTTCAATCTGCAATGCGCCATGCTTGCAGCACAGACTCACCAACCCGGACCATACCAAGCCTCTGCATGCCTGCGGGATGCAAACAGGGCTGCACTGGACCAGCAGGGACTTGTCTTGGCCTCCCTGCTTCAGGCCTTCCCTTACATTGTCATCCAAGACTCTCAACCCCACCAAAGGAGCTGGACAAGAGTCTAAGTGCAGTACTAAACCCCACAGAGCTCTGGGGAGGCCAGAGATGAGGGCTTGCCACCCTCTTGGCTGGGCCAGCAGGTCTACCTGAAGCACTGAATCGAGGCTAAAGGATCTTTTATCATTCAGCTCCTCAGATGCACCACAGCGCAGGAAGCAGGAATGTCCTGTAGTGAAGAAACCATGAGGGGCACCCTACTGACCTAAGCAGGATCTCACAGGAGGTCCGTGGCCTGGGCAGAGAGATGAACCTGTGTCTCTCAGCTCAATGTCTTTCCTGTGCAAATGAGACCGGCACATAAACACACAGCACTGTTGTTTTCACAGATGGCATCAGCAAGCTAAATTGTTTTCCAAGGTCACAGAGATGGAGGGAAAGTTAGAGCAGGAGGAAACATGGGACTGGGGAGCAGCCTGTGCTTTCCAGCTTGACAGAAAAAGCTGGGGAGGGGCAGGGGGCAACGGATGGACTAACAAAGAAAATGGAACATAGCTTTAATTCCCTTCCAGCCCCCTGTCCACAAACCTCTCTCCCAGGGTAGGAAAGGCAGCTCGCACTTAATCCTCCCCACAGATATTCACACCCCTCCCTTAAGTGCCTGGAGTCTGACTTGGAGAAGTGAAAACAGCCGCTACAAAGTCAAAGCTAAGTGGCAGCTTCCCATTTAACCAGCTCTAATTGCCAGCTGAGCAGACGGTTAATCTCCAAGAACGTGCTGTGATACGGGTGTTGCTGAGTCCCCATAATTGCTTAAGAACAGCCATCGAGGATGCCGGGAATCAGCCAATTATTCTCCCTAGTTTCTTTTCTTTCTCCCCGCCCCCACTCAGTTTTGTGAATTAGCAAAGAGCTTTTTTTTTGCCCAAAAGCAGCCAGCGCAGGATTTCTCAGCAGTTCAGTAGGGATGAAGAGATTATATCTGGGCTGGCTAATCCTGTGTGGGCAGGGAGAAGAATATGGGGGGCAACGGTGGGGATCCCACTGTCAGCTGGGTCTGCCGTGGGGAGGGGGAGTCACTGTAAAACCCTTCAGTATTGTTGCTCTGGAAGCGAAGGGGAGGGAAGGCTGCAGTCACAGGTGACGCCTTGAACAGAATTCATCCCAGCAAGCCAGCGCTGGCCCTGAGTACAAATCACATCCAATTTCAAGCTCCTCAATGGCTCTATTGAGTAATAAATCAGCTCTACGTCCAAGCTGGCTGAAACACTCACGCTTGCACAGTTATCTTATTCAGTGCTGAGAAGCTAAAGCCTTCTTGCCAAGGCCAGCAGGCTGCGGAGAGTCAAGCATCCAAATCCCTTCAGAGCTCAGCAGTGAAAAATAAAACAAAAAAAAGTGCCAAAAAATACAAGACAGAAAGCAAGTCCCTGAACTGCAGATCACCTGCACATCTCCATTTGTTCAGCTATTTTTCTCCACTCTGGAAGAGATGATGCAGCTAGTACGATCAGCTCTCTGCAAACAGCCAGGCCTCTGTCTAATTCAATGCTGACCCACACGTACAGGTAACAGGGCTCAGCTCTCAGCCCTTGGTTATCTCTGCAGCTATGTAAACTCTTTTCCTCCCTAGACACTTTGTGACCATCCCTTAGATGCCACTTTTAAGTCCAAGCATAGCAGCACTTCTTTGAACTGACCAGGAGAAGCCTTCAAAGTCACCGAAAGGATTAAAGGACTCAAAGTCTGTTCATTTAATGGGATCATTCATTTTAATTTAATGGGATATTCATTTTAATTGAAATGTAAGCCAAAACATCTTGCTAACATTTTCTTTCTTATGTTTTGCTAAACATCAGGTTTGTTATTCTGCACAGAGTTCTTAAAAGTTTGGATACAGCCACATTAGACATGCAAGAGTACTAAAGCACTGTTGACCTCCTGCAGCAGGTCCGGTCTTCCTGGACCACCTCTGGGTGGGGATGGGACACCCAGGTGGATTTGGGGATGGGACACCCAGGTGGATTTGGGCTCTTTTTTGTGCTCTTCACCACCAGCACATATCCTAACCCAGCTGCACGCCACAGCAACCACAGCATCTCTACCTCCATCACCTTACATCTGTAGGTGGCTCTCCATCTCACAGCCTCCTACTACTATTCCAGCCCTCGAAGACACCAGGTAGAATCAGTGTTATGTCAGCTCCTGCACTGGTTTAGTGCTGGAAACCTCTTTAATGTCACCTCTCAGCTGGGATGGAACTGGGGAGTTACCACTGACCCCAGAACACAAATCCACCCCATCCCACTCACGGCAAGCTGCAAAGCTCCCTGCTTGCTGAACCAACAGGATGCAGGATCTCAGCAAGGGTAAGAACAGAGTGGAACAGGAGAAAAAATGACTTAAAATCCCACAGTGCACCTTCAACTCAAGGAATGTCAACCACAGTGTCACAGGAGAAGAGTCAGAGATCACTCAGATCTAAGCTAGTAGTTAGTTTATTGAGTTCTGATCAGTAAATTTAGTTAGGCAAAATAAGTACAAATGGATCGGTGGTCAATAGTTAAAGTTAGTATGGGATACAAAGATTATCACTTAAGCTTACTATGTGTATCTTAAGTGTTCCCTGCATGCAAAAAATGTCACATAGCAACCCATGGATGTCTGGTGTCAGTGAGGGATCTCTCAGCCTTGAGGGGTAACCTTGAGAGGTGTCCCTGCTCAAGGGCAGATCACTGCCGCTCAGCCAGCTGCGGTGGAGGGAGAGCTCAACAGACCACGATGGATGCAGATATTTATGGTGTAAAGTGGTTGATTGTAGTCAGATTTTCTGCTGTGTTAAAGCAGCTTTGGTCGCTTATCAGCCGAGTCTCCAGCCAAACCATTTTTTTTTTGTTTTTGGTGGTTAGTTCTCACTGATAGCCCCACACAATAGGATTAACTTTGGTTAGGCCTGCTTGCTGAGCATCTGCCTGGACCACAGTTCAGTTAGTTCAACCAAGTGCATCCACCACACTATCCACCCCATGACTACAGTCAATCCACTTTACTTCACAGAATGGTGGTACAGTCACCTCTGGCCTCTGTGCCATAAATATGGGCAGTAAAGACATCAGCTTTTTGATAGGCTGGTAAATAAATGAATATATCAGATTTACTGATTCTTTAATATCGACATGTTCACTCGTAGCTATTACACGTTGAGATAAGTGCCATAATCCGACACAGAAACAAAGGGTTAACAATAAACATGGAACGACAAAGGTGAACAAGACTACAATTGGGTGTAACATCAAATTCAAAGCTCCAGTTGCTGTTGGTGACCATCCAAGCAGAGTTTCTCAGCAGTGATGTTCTCCATCTTTCTTCACTCTTTCTGGGATGCAGTGTATCTCATCTGCATCATGATGGACAGTAATTAGGGTTCTTTGTCCATTGTTTTGAACTTGTTTTAGCAATTGACTTGGGTCATCATGTTGCCACAGTTTTCTTATCAATGTGAGATTCATTCCAATGGGGGTAGGCCCTAAGTGAGTAGTTAGATTGTAGCGATTGGTGGGTTGTGACAAGAGCTGAATAAAGTTGCATCCCATAATTTTAGTAAAATTACAAATACAGATATTTGAGTAATTGTGTATATCTACAGTCTATAAATATATAATATTTTCTATAAATATAGAATCACAAAGGGTTCTTATGCAAACACATCCATTTCAAACATACACAAGTACAGTTTCAGGGGTTTCATCAGAAAATATTTCAGAATGACAAACATTTTGTTCAGTATCAAGACAAACATCTTGGGCCTTAATGCTATTACTTACACAAATAAATCCGTGTTGCTTCCGTACAACACATGCGTCAACATTGACAGTTTGCCATTTGTTCCCATTTTGTTGGGCCCATACTCTATATTCTAACGGATAGAGTACAGTTCCGCGGTGATTTAATCCCAGCGCAATGATTGGAGATATGGCAGATACCAAAGCATTGCATATGCTTAAAACAAAAGCTGTGGTGGAGTCATAAGTGAAGTTGACTAGATACCACCAAGATTGGAAATCTTTTTTTGATTTGAGTCGCAGTTACCTTTCAAATCTCAGTGGGTATGGTGCTCTCATTTGCCTTCCCTTATAATTGCTGCTGTAGTGGATTGCACCCATAACTGAGCTTGGGTACAGCTAAGAGCTAAGGAAACATTATTCTGGGTGACGCCAAGTACATCTACAATTAGTTAGTGGTCCTTTTCATTAATTCTTTCCCATTTCAGCAATATATCAGTTAAAAGCCATTGACTAGTTCCTAGTGCCAGCAAAGAAGATCGTCATGGCTATTCTAGTTTCTACAACTCACTTGCTGCCAAGTTTAATTTGTTTGCCAAAACTTCAGTGTCTATGCTGTTTAATACTCCTAATCCTGTTCCCAGGACGCCAGTCATATCTCTCCTTGCTCATTCTGGAGAGATGAGGGTTCACCCATGCAACCGTGCTAGCCACCCTGTAGAGGATATATTTAGGAATGATGAGCAGGTAGGTTTAATTGCAGATATGTTAGCCTGCACTGATAGTTCCACTCGCTTGAGGGATCATAAACAGCACTTGTTGCTCACTTGTATATTTAATAGCATAGGGTCCAATTTCCTGAATTTGTGGGGATAATGTTTCAACAGTCTTATTGGGGCTCTCGGTTGGATGCATTGTGGGGGTTAAGGTAGTTTTTGCTGTGCTGATATAAATTATCTCAGTTGTGGATAAATTATATCTCCACGTATTTACTATTTCTCTTTTCGTATGTTCTTCTAACGTAACGCTCACCGAACAGCTACGAGCCTTCTTACATCTGCCACTTTTCGAAGGAACTGTATTGAAAACTAAGGGAGGAAATTTCCCCTTCATTGTTTGGGGGCTGTGTTTTACATTTTATGCTTCTATTTCCCTCTGCCAAATTCGTGTTAATGGGTGGGACTCCTAAATCTGTACAATTATAGCTTGCTTTGTTAGCGATTGTCATTGTAATGCACTCAGGCTTAAGCACGATTACGATCATTACCATATTGATTTGTACAAATAAAAGAAGTGAGGGTCTCCACCCCATGCATTGGGCTTGTTAACATATAAACTAGATTTGGGTCACATTGGAGATGACTACTCCTGCAAGAAGGGTAAGTATTCTTCCAGTGGTTGACCTAGTCTCCAGGGGGGGTGTTTTGATATCACCCCGGTACTGTTCCTGGAAAGGGGAATAACGCAAGTCTCAGTGGAGAGACTCTGGACTGGTTACCCCTCCTAGTGAGTGTCTAGGGTGTATCCACCTAGCATTAATAACGATGTTTAGCTCCACTGTTGTCTTCTGTTTCATCTCTTTTTGTAATGAGAGAGAGTTTTAAAACAACAGGTGCTCCCCATATTAGTGGCTTCATGGCCTGGGGGTCTGTGGGAGCTGAGATAGGGTAGCTGCCATGTTCACCGCTGTCATTCATAGCTTGAACGCAGGCTGCCTTTGTAACAGCAGTAGGAAGATCGCTTAATGAACATGCTACCCGAGAAGTGGATCCGTGCCTGGCGTGCAATAAGCCAATCCTAACACGCTCAGGAGAGATATTGTATTTATTCAGGCCTGGGTGCTTAGTGGACTTTTCCACAAATCAAGCACCCCAACAGCAGCTTTTTGTGCTTCTTTTATACACAAAAATCAGAGGTTAGTACTTTTCCAAACACGCCTATTAAGTACTGATTGGTTAGTGATTAACATACAATTATAATACAGCTTACATAATACTTCTACTACGCATGATCAGGGGAAGGGTCTTAACCTAGGTAGGGGTCTTTTTGACCTGTGGGTGTGGTTTTTAGTATTATAATGAAAGTAGTTCACTGTCAGGACACCCAAAAGTTCGTTTCATTGCCAAGATAATTAATCGAAGAGTCAGATTGCCAGGTTGTCAAATAACTCATCCTCAACACAATCCCAGACATCCTCTTTATGGTCCAGGATGTTCTACTTGTTTTCTAGGGTCCAGAGATCAAAGTCTATCCTTGATGAATATCTTCTTGCTGATCAAGGTCATCTTGACCATACTTCAAAGTCTCACTCAATCAAGTTTCAAAACCTCATAATTGTCCCCATATGTGTGGTAACTAGAGCTACTAGCATAATTATTAACCGTGGCTACCAGCAAATGTGAAGTATCCTATATCAAACATATAGGGATAGCACAGACTTCTCCTCATTCCTGAGGGTCTGTGCCCCCTGCGCAATAAGCAATTCAGTGTGTGATAGAATGTGGTTCATTGTTAGGCTCTGGTCCCCCTGTTAAAAATACCCCTGCTCCCCAAAAGCCATCCACTTCATCTTGGTTTAACATAATATGATCTCCTCCAGTTAAGGAGACATGCCACAAATACTCATTTTCGCTCTTGGCAGGATTCCACCCATATTTTTCTTGAAAATTAGCCAGCTGAAGAGGGTCCCGTGGAATGGGTCTTGTGGCATTTCTTTGGTTACCCCCCTGGGGCCCTACAGACACTTCAGTTTTAATAATAGGGGCCACCTTAAATTCGAATTCATTTAACTCACTGTCTTCACTACTCTCATCACTAAATCCCTGGTCAGGATCCCCCCATATACCTCCGCCCCAGTTTTCCAGGGACACAATTAACTTATGGATCTTTACAGTGTCTGGGGGACTGGGGCCCTGAGTTATCATGAGTTCTAGTTTGTCCTCTACCCTTTTTCACTTTTCCTTTTCCTCCCCCAGTTGTTTCTGTAATTGTTCTATTCACAGAGATAACAGCATTTCTTGTTGCTTTCTTTGTTCAACCTCATCTTGTAACATTCTCATTTCCTTTTCTTTGTAATTCCTATAATGACATGCTGCTTCCAAACACGTTCCCAAAATCTTGCATATTATTCCCTGTTCTTTACCATTTTTCAGTTTCCCTCTCATGAGGTTTAACTGTTCCTCTGTCTTACTCCAATTATCCCAATTTTTGCACACCCAATCCTCAGAACATCTTGGAGAAGAACTAATTCTCTGCCTCTGTAAATAGTCAGTAATTGAATCTGCCATCCTGCTGACTACGCCAATTTTGCTGTAGGAGAAGAGTTGGAGATCACTCAGACAGGTCTAAGCTAGCAGTTAGTTTATTGAGTTCTAATCAGTAAATTTAGTTAGGCAAAATATTTAATAAGTACAAATGGATTGGTGATCCAGACTATCTACTACACTTAAAGTTAGTATGGGATACTAAGATTATCACTTAAGCTTACTATGTGTATCTTAAGTGTTCCCTGCATGCAAAAAATGTCACATAGCAACCCATGGATGTCTGGTGTCAGTGAGGGATCTCTCAGCCTTGAGGGGTAACCTTGAGAGGTGTCCCTGCTCAAGGGGAGATCACTGCCGCTCAGCCAGCTGCGGTGGAGGGAGAGCTCAACAGACCCCGATGGATGCAGATATTTATGGTGTAAAGTGGTTGATTGTAGTCAGATTTTCTGCTGTGTTAAAGCAGCTTTGGTCGCTTATCAACCGAGTCTCCAGCCAAACCATTTTTTTTGTTTTTGGTGGTTAGTTCTCACTGATAGCCCCACACAATAGGATTAACTTTGGTTAGGCCTGCTTGCTGAGCACCTGCCTAGACCAGAGTTCAGTTGGTTCAAACAGGAGGAGTGCATCCATCGCACCACAGTTCTAAAGCCATTATCACAGCAAATGGAGGAAGATTCATTCAATAGCATATCTGATCTCTAGCAGCATCAAAACATGCCCTATGGACGCTGCCAGACCTTCTAGGCAATGATCAGGGGAGGTCCACTCTGCCAGGGCTGGGCTCTGGTCTTACCCATCAGCCGCCCCCCACGACAGGGGCTCTGAGGAGTGCAGCTGCCCTGGGGATGGATCTGTGAGTGACCAGGGCTCATGGGCAGCCACAAGCACATCTCCATCCTGCCTTTCAGCCCTGTGCAGCATCAGATGATGGACCATGAACACACCACCAAGGGATAGCTTTCCTACAGGAGGATTCTGTGCTCACCCAGCAAGGCCTCTGTTTGCACTGGGAAGGCAACAGTTCTGGGTCTCCCCAGAAGCTCTCCGGGCACAGGACAGAAACCAGGGAAACAGGAGAGCAGGTGGAGGGTTCCTATCCCAAGTAAAGAGCTGTCTTTACCCAGAGCACACCCCTAATCTCTAATCTCTGCACCCTCTCCCTGGAAGCCCTTTCCTTCCCCTGTGGGTCCCTGTTGTGGGACCATGGCACCCACAACATGCTAGGGCTGCTCACTTCCACACCACAGATATGCTGGTGCAAGAACTACTATCAGCCCTGATCCAGCAACTTCACCACCTAAAAAGCCCCAGGGACAACTTCCTTGCTACAGCCAGCCAAAATTTATTTGAGGGAAGAGAGGGCAGAACAAGAAAGTGGTGGCAGCCTGTCCTATGCAACCTGTTTGCCCAAAAGCTGGATTGGTTGTTCTTGCTGAGCTCTGCCTTGAAATAAAGATTAACTACCGCTGTTTTCCTGCTTCCTCCCCACAGAGGTGGCAGGATGAGGCTTACAGAGACCAGGGCAGCCTCAGACTCGTGCTACCCTCTTGCAGTACTAAGCGAGCTGAGGGGACCCCAGCAGCATGTCAGGAGGGTGCCCAGGGAGACACCAGTGTGCCCGCTGCTCCAACAGCCCACTCCCCAGCTGGGGAAGAGTGGGGATGAACCGGCCAGGGGCACACGCTTGCCCTCCCTCCTCCCCTCCAAAGTCACAGCCCCTGGGGAGCAGGGTCTGCTCCTTTCCCCATCCACAGCACTCTTTTACACTTATTTTCATGCTAACAGAGTGGCTAAGCACCCTTGCAGGTGAAGGTCCCAGTCCTGTGGTCTGTGCAACAGCCCCAAGAAATCTTCTACCTGACAGGTCCCTTCAGCTCCAGAGGTACCAAGTCCTGCACCGAGGGGCTGCTCAGGCTGATGCAGGAGCAGTGTTCTGCCCAGGATGAAAGGATCACAGCACTTTCATTTTGTACAAACATGCAGCTGAGCTCTGCTGTAGCAGCCAAGCCCTCACCCTCGCCCTGCCTCCCTCAGCCCTGTCCTCATGCTGTCCTGCTGCTCCCTGCACCCCCGAGGCACCCCAATTTCAGCACCCTTGCTCCTGGGCAAGGAGGAGAGTGGCACTGGTGCCACAGTGATGCTCCCGAGAGCCATCCCTACTCTCCTGCTGCCTCCTCTTGCCACGCCGTTGTCTAGTGCACTTCTTTATGGCTATTACACTTGGCTGACCCTAGGGAGATCCACTAAGCCTTTCTGCAGCTGCTCCTCATGCAGAAGCCTTTGCATGGGGCAGCGTGAAGCCAGGAGACCGTATGCTCCAGCATGGGGGACAAGGAGCCACTCACAGCGATTCGCTGTGACGAACCATTGTCATGACTGATGCACGAGTACTCTGGGGGATGGGAGCAGATTTTCACAGCAGATAAACCCTAATGAACGGAAAAATAACTTCCCATCATGCGGGAGATTTACAGAGTTACAACAGGCATGTCTGGCCTTGCCAGGAAGGAAACACTTCATTGCAAGCAAGGCCATAGAGCAATACCCGGGGCAGAGTAGCCAGGGGTGCTGAGAAAGTGCATCATCTTCCTGCTGGGCTTGGGAGCGGGGGAATGAGCAAACACTTACGTGGAGGAGGAGGAATAAAAGCGCAGAGGGTAGCCACGGGGTGGAACAGGCTCGCTGGGGAGTGGGCTGGGGTCCGCGGGTCTGCCCCAGTGCTGCAGCCTCCCCTGTTGCAGAGAGAGCAAGAAAACCCTACGGCTAAAATGTATCCACAGGGCACCCGGAGCCCCTTGCAGAGGGGAAACTGAGGCACAGAGAAATGCAAAGCCAAGGAGTCATTTCTTCAGGGCAGGGCACCCCTGTACTAGGGAGAAGGAAACTTCAAAACTCAGTATTGGCCTTTGTGCCTCACGAGCCAGCTCCCACAAAGTACCTCTGTGGCTAATATTGGCTGGAGCACACGCTACAGCCTTTCCCACTGCGTCAGAGAAAGCTTCGCCATGGGAACTGCTGTCGAGCCACCTTATATTAGAAGTTACTACAGCTCTGCCAGGAGGCCTGCCCTGTGCTTTCTATTTTTAGCTGCAGGCAGACCTATTCATATCAGTCACTGCTGAAACTCAGGTCCTTACGCACAGATTTGGTGCAGTAATTCAGGGGCATGAAGTCAGGTTCTCAGGTTTGAACAGAGCTCACCAAGATAAATAATAAACCTACGAGCCGAGTGCTCGCAAGCCTGGGGGTGATGCATTGGGGAGGGTGGGGGGAGAGAGCAGGAGTGTGCTTCGCTAAAGTCCCTCTCACCGCACACATTTATTCCACAGGATCACACCACTGCTTACGTGCAGAGCGAGGCACAGGCCTGCATGTGATTTACCAGCTCAGGGCCATAAACTGCAAGGGAAGAAGGACAAATGGGATGAGAGAGAGGAAGGGTCCTGGGGGAAGTGTAAATAGCTTTGCAAGGCTCCAAACTGGTGGTTGTTTTCCTGCTTGTTAATTATTTCATCTTAAAATGCTTTTAGAAGGGAAGCGCTTCATTTGTGCTTAACACAAGAGAAGTAAAAAGATGCCTCCTTTTACAGCTAGTCACTGTAAACGTAAGGAGAGTAAATCTCAGAGCTCTGCAATAACTCAGAGTTATTTGTGTAAACCAATGCAGGGACAAGGTACATACATTTGGTGATGGAGTTCCCAATCAGCCAGACCTTGTTCTAATGATCCTTCATCACGCTTTCTCCTTTCACATGTGTGATAGCACTTGCCAAATCTACCCAGGTAACTGACGGTTTGAAAAATAAAAAAGCCCTCAGCAGTGAGACTACACACCCCCCTCCCAGGAGCACTGACAGAGCCCCCAGCCAAGGAAAACTGTGGCACCCACATCCCTCTGCAAACTGCCCCTCTTCCTCCACCCATCACCTGCCTCTTCTGCACCTCCTCCCCGTCCTGCATGGGAGAGATTTCACCCTCTGAGCCCACAGCTGCGTCACCACAGGGAGGGAGTCGATCACTGCAAGCTCCCGGAGGCTCCCCTCTGTGCCCCAGCAGGAGCACCGGGTTAAGCAGCACGGGACCCCAGCCCTCAGGTGTGATGTTACGGATATTCGTAACATCCTTAACTCACAGTTAAACTCCTGGAGCTCTCAACAGGTCCAAAAAGCCTCTGCAGAGCCAAGAGCCCCTGGCTTGGGCGCAGAGTTGGGCTCCTGCTTTGGAGGAAATGAGAGAAGCCCCGTGAAGGTGAAGGGGGTGACACTGATGCTGGACCCCAACACAGTGGTGATTTCTCTGTAGCTGCTTTGCAGCTGGTTAACAAAATGTTGGTTACCAGCGTTTCTCTTCCCCAATGTCTTGCCAAGTGACAAACCAGTTCATGTAAGTACCCCCATGAGCTCCTAGCTGTAACTCTGTACTAGGGGGAATGTAATTGAGAAATTTTTTGTCTGATTTGATTCAAATTTTGTAGAAAATACTACCTGGAGCTCTGCTAGCTATTTTGAAGCTGATACAGTCTGTCTTTATTGTTACACTTCATGTCAGCTAAACTCAACCTTGACAACAGATACCTGAGTACATACCCCAGAGAGAGCTCTTCCTCCTGTAGTGGGCTGGGAGGAGGACAGCCACAGCCACCAACTGTCAGTCCAGCTGACAGGCATTTGTGTGGCCAATATCTGTGGATTTAATGCCACCAGTTTCCACACGAAGGAAACACCACATAGAACAGCTAACTGGGAATCATCCTTCCTGGCTGCAATGCCAAATCACTCCTGTCTGTAGCGAGCAAGAAGCCTGAGGCTCTTCTGCTACAGGGTGCTGCAGTCAGAGAGGGGGCAGGAGGGTCTCCCACACTCACATAGCTAACCCAGACCACAGTCACTGCCCCTGGTCACTCAGCATGGGACTTGCTGATGGCAGCCCCAGCCCTACTTACCGAGGTGTTAGCAGAGCAGATGGAACAAACGGACAAATGCTGCTTCTCCCATCCACACATCTTCCAGCAGGAGCAGTGACAAATTAATGGACAAAAAGAGTCCAAAGCAAAACAACGAGTGTGAGCATATTATGTCCTTTTTAATCCCCACTTTATGCTTCAGCTGCTACCTTGAGACTGGCATAGAAACCAACGTGCCATTTGCTTCACGCAGCTCCTGGGACCTCTGTGGCACAGTTTCCACTTGGTAACTTAACTTCTGGAGGCAGTTAGGCAGGGTAATTTCACCAGTTCTTAAGAAAATGCCTGGAGGGGTCTTTGCAAAGCCAGTTCAGCACAGCTGAAATATGGAGGAAATGTTCATTTGAATCCTAAAGAGAAATGTAATGACTGCTTTGTAGTAAAGCACATTCAAATCAGCCCCATTTTGGCTGATCAAGGCACAATCCCATCAGCACTCTCCAAGAAGAAATACTTCTGATCCAGCAAGTGAGCTTAACACCTTTGTGGAAGAGTTTTCATCAACTGACAACACCCAGTTTGGGAAAAATTAGCTCACGGCATCATTCCGGCACAGACTTTAAAAACAAGTGCATTTTTTCTATTTTTTTCCCTTTTTTCCTTTTTTTTTTTTACTTTTCTGGAAAAGTACTTGCAGTTTGATGGGCCCAGCTCCACTGAGATGCCATCTGGCTGAACACATCAGCAAAGGTTTGCTCTGCGAGTGGCTGTGACCCGTTTATTCACTGACGTGTTGGTGAAAATAGTGCTCTGCAGAAGTGCTCTCGTGAGCAGCATCCACACCTGTGCGTGGGTGCTGTGTCCCAACCAGGATAGTCGGGAGGGAAATTAAAATGGAGAGGAGGAGACCTTGCTCGTGGTGGTTGGGAAGCTGGAACAAGGGCCTGAAAAGGCACTAAGTAGCAAGGCCTTGGGCCACCCAAGACTTCCAGTACAGCGTGGAGGGCAAAACCAGAGAGCAACCGTTTTGGGAAGAAGCCCCCAGGGTAAGTGTCACTGGTACCAGCTGTTCAGCAGTGCCACGAGGAAGAAATAAGTGAGAAATCCAAAGGAATCACTGTGTGTTCACTGGCAACTTGCAAAGAGAGGAGAAATGGTCCTTGGTGGGGTATCTGTACTGATATCCCCAGCAGGATGGAGGGGGTCCCCACAGACAGAGGAGGCAGGAGGGATGCTCCCCAGCCCACGCTGGGTGGCAAAGCAGGTTTTGGAAGTGGCAGTGGCTGGTGATTTGTCAGATCTTACTGTCACAAGGTGCATATCTGCAGGTCCTCCTGATTCACTCAAGGAGGTTGGAGTGCTCCTCACCCTGCCTTAGAAATGGGAAAACGGAAGCAGAGAGAGAAGCAGCAATGGGTGAAAACAGCCAAGTTTATCCCGCAGCTGATGAAGCACATGCCTGCGGGCTGTCTCCTTCAGTTGGTTCCACTTCATATCCATTCCTCTGCCCAGCCAGGCACCTGCAAAGGCTGATTTTCTCTTGCCCCCTCTCTCGTTTCAAACCCTGGCTTTGCCACCACTGCCGAAAAGACAGCGTAGGAAGAGGGGGAATAGCAGGCAGGTGGCTTGTTAGACACTGTTCCTGCAACACCCAAACTTGCGAATAGCAATAGGCATTGCATTTTGACAGATGTCTGGAGACCTGATAGTTAATTAAAAGAGAGGGAGACAGGGCAAGATTGTGAAAGGTGCTTGTGAAGAGGAGTGTGCAGTATGTATCAGCAAAGGCTAGAGAGAGCTGTGGGAAGGAAACGGGGGGCTATTAGTCCTCCCACTGCTGTCTTACCCAGGCACAGACCGGTACTTGGCCTTGACAGCTGTAAGCACTTGCCTGTGCACGCCTGTGCATATGTTCCTGTGTGCAATGACATAGAAATGTTTGGCTATCAAGGGACTATATATTAGCAAGCTTCTGCCCTGAAACATGCTCATGCTCATGCAGAAGCATATGCCAGTAGAGAGAAGGAAACAAACACCCAAGAAATCCAGTTTCCTCTGGCTACATGTCAAAGCGCAGGGCCAACTCCTGCAGGCTCACAGTCGGTAAGGGTGCTGCTCCTGGGGCAGAGCAGGTCTGTGCTGTGCGGTTGCCCAGCACCCTTGGCACAGCAAGGAGGAGGGGGACCGCGTGTCCCTGCAGAGGAATCTGTTCTGATGAAGGTATCAGGCCAGGCATCTTGCCAGCTGATGCCTTTGAACAAAGAGCTCCACCAAAGCAAACGTAATACGCAAGTGTGGGTGAAACTCAAAAAGCCCAAACCACAAAAACTCTGGCCCACTGCAGAAAGGGGACCCCAAGAAAGGTCAAACATCTGCCACTGAGCAGTAGGTGAGGAGGGAGGACTTGGCCCGTAGCTTTTGTGTCCTCTCCTGGGTACCAGTGGCTGCATTGTGCTGCAGCCTCCCAGCATTTCGGAGTCTCCAGTGCAGAGGGGATGCTGTTATCAGGTAGAGAACTCAGCTCTCAGCTCCAAGGACATCACAGCGTATGATTTGCCTTTGGTAACTCCTACCTAGCCTCCCCCGATGTTTAGGGAAATGGGCTACTTGATCTGCATGGTATTTTTTCATCTTTAGCACCGCCAATCCTCTGATACTGACTGCTTTTTTTTTACTCTAACCAGAGCCCTGAAGTTGTTTCTCATATCAAAAGCTCTCAGTCAATCTGATTTTTAGAAAACATAAGAGTGTCTGGGGAGAAACCTGCAAAATATAGAACACATTCCCCATTTGCATCCGAATGTTGAATAACGCCATCACTCCTATACGATACATCATATCAGCACTACACCCACCATGAAATATTCATGGCCATTTATTATGATGGTTTTTATTATCCTCGTAAAACTTTCCAGTGATCAGTGTCTCTATTTGCTCAGCCTGCAGCCTGGATGGGTGTGCTTTTGTCTCTCCTTCAGTGCTGGCAAGTGTTTGAATTAATCCACGTCCCCCGTCAGTGTAAGAATGACCCCACTGCCCTCCGCGGCGTGAGGAGGGGCTGTGCTCCCGGGGCTCACTCCGTCCCAGGCCACTTCCCTCCCTGTGACATCGACAGAATGCTAACTGGGAACGGGACGGTGACCGTGACACACTCCTCCTGCATTAGGTTGCTGGAAAGGAATGAAATTCAAACCAAGATTGACTTCCCGAGCCCAGTGTGCCAGCGCACGGAGCAGAGGAATTAAATGGCGTTGGGTTGGGAGGGCAGTGGGAAGTGCTGCTGGTCTCACCATCCATGCACCCTCCAGGCGACATTAAAAAAGGGAAACGCTCCGTGAGGACGGGTCCTGAAGGTTTTATGGCAACTGCCAGATTAATTATATTGTATTTTACTAAATGCTTTTCAGATGGGTACCTCTCCATTTCTTCCTCAGCACCCTGCAGGGTCTGGTATGGGAAGAACAGCCCTGAATCATCTCTGCAACCACCAAACTGCCCTCCTGGCAATGAAGCAGAGGCAAGGACTGAACCCAGAGGGATGGTGTGAGAAAGACAGAGACAGTTCCTGGAACAGATGCAGTTTCTGATTCAGAGCAGTCCTTTATAGCAGGACACTTTGTAAGAGTCCCATTCTGCAAACCTTTTATTCTTTCTGCAAGAGCTTGCGAGACCTGCCTTTTACGTGTGGAGAGGAGTAAAAAAAGATCTACGAGGACAGTGAGCGTGAGAGTTCTCCTTTCACAGAGACTGCAAAGCTGAATCTCAGTGGAGTGACCTTGATACAACCTCTTGCTTCAAACACACAGCAAACAGTTCTGCGTTGAACAAACTGCTGCAAGAGGATTCAGGCTCCTCGCTTGCCAATGCACTGGCACTGCTTTTCCCCAGAGCACAGTGTCTTCCAAAAGCAAACTGCATCAGCCTCAGAAAAATAAATAAACCTACTTTTCACATCATTTCATCTTCTGATAACACTAATGAACTCAGTCCAAGGCATTACTGGGAATTAATGACTGCCTGCCTCCTGACTCATCAGCTCTTCCCTGGCTATCATAAATTCCCAGGAACCGTTGTGAACCATGCATCAAACAGTAAGCTGAAAAGAAAGTAATTGTCCAAAACCCTGGGACAAATATACAACATGCCAGTACCACCTGGAAGCCTGGGAATTGAGATGAGCTCCCAGATAAACACGCTCACTCTGCCCTGATGGCTCACTGGCGGCAGGTGGCCCGAGCTTCCTCCTGGGGGTCCCCAAGAATCCCACCAGAGGTTCTGCATCATGTTTCCAAAATAAGTCTGGTTGAAAGCAGCAGACGTCGCCCTTAGGGAACTGTTCCTCTGGATCATTAAACTCACATTGCATGCTATACCTTTAACCTTTCTTCTGGCTAACTCTCCAGTCTCACGATGCTCTTGTCTGAGAGATTAAAGACCATCCCAGAAGCTCCCCCTGGATGTAAGTACTGCCAGACCATTATCACATCACCTCCAACCTACTCTTAATAAACTAAAAGAAGATGCTTCATTACTGAAACCAAGCTTCGCAGCTCATCCCTGCCTGGCAGTTAGAAACCACGGTGCATCACACATGCGAGGCCTCCTGGACTTTCTTCCTTTCAGATCACACCACTCTCCAGAGGGAGAGGAAAGGTTAATAAAATTGACAGATCTACATACTTGTTAAAATATCTAGTTTTCCTGCTCTCCCGGTTGCAAATGTAAATTTGTATGTAACCAGCTCCAGTAATTAGGGTTAATGACTAAAGATCATTTGGAGATTGTGCAATTCATTAAATTCTCCATCAGAAAGGACACATTAGATTTGCTGCTCTTTTTGAAAAATACAAATTTCTGTCATCATCTGTGCATTGAACGTGTCTATCTGGGCTGCTTATCTCAAGAAATTTAACTAAGTTGACACATTATTTTGTTGTCATTTATTAAGTCCAGACCACGTGCAGATTTTTATGAATCACAGCATTCAAAGATATGAATGGCAGAACAGATAGAGGTATGGCAGATAGTGGAATATGTTTTAATTTGGAGAAAACATAGCTGCTACATCAAACCAAAAGACTGAGCAGTTCCACTCAAGCCCCTAGCTGCATTTGCTGCTGTTGCATCTCACTTTTGCTAGAGTCATACGTCCAAACTACTTCTTAGGCTTCAAGGACAACCAGTGTACAGTACAGCCCAGTGCAGAAGAGAGACTTGTCTCATGGTGGATTATCCCCAGGCAGAACCAGCGCAACGCTCCAGGGGCTTTGAGAAGACGAGCCCAGAAAATAATCCTGTGCCCTTCTTCCCCTCCGCAGGCACCAACCCTATCCTTGGACCCCTCAGGGCAGAGCTGGGCACTCAGGGGGTCCCGGACCAGCATTCATCTCACTTTGGGAGCCAGGTGGCAGATGCTGCAGAGGTATCCTTGGTTAACCCAGTAGCTGTGTCCCTCCAGGTCTTTAATTAAGGCAGCCTGGGCTTCCCAAGCAGTGGGGTGTGAAGCAGCACCTCATAAAAACGTCCCGGTCCCAATAACACTTCTAAATCAGCTTCTGAGGATGCAGCCGTAACAAGCCACACAGAGAAGCCATGGCAGCAAGGATGAGGTTTTACTGGCTCTTAGTTATGAGGTTTGGCACAACTCTCTGCAGCTGATTCTCTGGAGAACAGCAAGAAGGAGCACTCCAGCACTGTGCCACCTCCTCCCACTCCAGCAGCAGCTCCCCACTGCTCCCACACCTTCCCACACATGGGTGCAGACACTGCAACAACTGCATCCCATTTCTATTTCTCCAAAGACCCACAAACCCACAGTTTCATCTCTTTCCCTTTTAGCAGACCTCTGATATTTTCCTGGTGGTGACCCATGCACAATTAATTGAAGTTTCCTGACGTGCCAGCTGCTCTGAGGTTCCTTGTTGCAGCCCTTTGAGAAAGGTCCCACAGGTCAGCAGACCACAGACTAAAAGCTGCTGAAGTGAACAAGTCCCTAGACAGGGAACCTCATGATTAAGAGCTCTTTAACCTAGCTGAATCCCTGCCTGCAGGATCAAAGGCAGCAGCTGTAAGGCTTGATATGTTCAGAAAGACACATTTAATTGTGAGAGCAATTAGCCTCTGCAAGAATTCACCAAGTACGTGATGCATTCTCTGTGCCTGGAAGTGTTTAAATCCCAGTGGAGATGCTTCAGAAAGATAGGATTCTGTTTGGCCAAGGTGGATGGGCTTGATACAGGAATAGCCCATTTTATGCAAGAGATGAACAGAATGATCTTTTGAGCTGGAAAATGTCTAAAATCTATGAAACTATTAATAGAGAGTGAGACATTTCTAGTGGGTTTGACAGCTAGATGACAAATCTGTGTTAAATTCCACAGGATCCAAAGAAACTACTCAGCCTCATTTTCTGATATGCTTCAAGGGGTTTCCCAGTGGGGGATTTTAGTTTTCCATTTTTTAGCTTTAAAACAATTTTCCAAACTGGAAAACTTTTCCCCTCCTCTTACCTCCCTCTGCTCCTCCATCCTCTCCTCTGTCTCGGAGAGTATGTGCCAAGCTGTGTGTGGGTGAACCCCCAGGAGAGGCAGCAGCAGAGAGCCATCCCACATGTGTGATGAACAAAGAGCAGTGGGCAGGAGGAGAAGAGACCAGACTTTGCACTTTCCCACCCCAGAGCAATCTCAGAGCCTGGGCAGAACCCCCCTTGCAGACCCTGGAGAAGCGCCACAGCATGAGGAGCCCCAGAGTCAGCAGGCTGCGCACATTCTGCTGCTCCCAGAATAGCTTGGTTTATCAGTATTTTGCTATCAGTATTTCCCTTTTAACTCTGCTGTGGAGCTTTATCCTCCCAAATTCAGCAGGGCACAGCAGCTCTCAGTATCTGTCGTTCTCATGCTGTCTCGCTGCCTGCTATCTCATCCACCTCAAATACAGCAAGCAGTCGTGAGGCTTATTACACGATGCAGGTGATTAAGAATTAATAACTGCTTCCAAGACCAATCATTTCAGCTAAGACTGCTGTGAGTTTGTTATTTTATATGTATGTTTTGAAGAAGATGGCAGATAATTGAAAATGCAGCATTGCTCTCAACTGTTCATCATCTTCAGTGAACTTCCACCCCCACCAAAATAGAAAATCCTCGCTTAGGCATGCTGCATCTTCTTTCCCAGCCCTCCTTTGCTGTGCTTGCTTAGTAGGGAAACTCTTCAGGGAAGCCTGACTTACAAGTTTATACAGCACCATGATAACAGGCAAAAAGCATAACAGAAATGAGAATAGTAATACCTTATTTGCTTGCAAGGAGATTGCACTTACACGAGATCACATCAACTTAGCGAGATTGGGGAGGAAAAAAACCCAACACCATCACTATATGAACAGGCATAACCATAAACATAATAGTGATAACAATGACAGTAAACCTCAAGTGTGGCAACACTGATGGGACTGTGCAGGGAAGAATGGGATACAAATAAGGGAGAAATATGCCCACTACTGACTAGGCAAAGGAAACCACTGAGCAAAAACTCTGAGGGACACTTCAGAGGTTAGTGGGTGTGCTACAGGGTCTGTTGGGGGGGGTCAGAAATCGAGGAGGAGAGGTCTACTCTATGGGAAGCATCAACTGAAAGTGGAAGAAATTAATTAAAAGGTGGCCAGGCCCACCGATAATAATTTAAAAAAATAATAATATTTAGGACCTGAAGAGTAGAAACAGACAGTCTCTGAATTCTGGTGGGACTTCCTGACAGGCATGACAACAGTGCTCTGTACTGTGAAAATCTGCTCTCTTATGAGGCTGCCAGTCCTTCAGAAAGCAAAGAGGTTAATGAAATAGAGGTAAAAAAGATTTTAATGTTTCCTGCACTTTCTTGTCATTTAAATATGCCAGGGACTGCATTCTTCCAGAAATCCCAAGTGGAAAAAGTAAAATACAACCACTTGGAGGATTTAACCCAGAAGTCCCCAATGTATTTCGTATTTATAATATGAAGTTTGTATAAACCTGTGGAAAGCCTGGGAAAAATACATAAGCAGCAGCACTGCTGGAACTACTGAAAGAGGAGTAATTTGCAGAAGCATCCAAGGCTTGTTTCTTTTGGATATCCCTTTTGAAGATGACACTCTTCCTTCTCACAAAGGCGCTTTCCCTTGTGGTCACCCTCTGTGCACAATTCAGTGTGCAGCACGGTGGGGACGATAGGAAGGGGGTCCCTGTGACACAGAGTTGGATTTCAAAAGCATGCTGCCAAGGATGGTGCAGCCTGGCCTCTGGAGAGGTCTCCAACCAGAGCAGCAAGGTTCAGGTTCCTCAGATGGGTCTCATCACTCCCTGGGAGAGCTCTCAGCACCTGCCACTCTTGGTTCCCAACCATCCTCAAAAGCTCACAATGGTTCCCCACCATCCTCATGATGCTCCCAACCATCTTAGTGGCACTCCAGTGCCTTTGGAAAAGACGACCTTTGGTAATCCCGCTTGCAGTTTGTAGCTGAGCATGTATGGGTGGTTGTGTCGGATCTCCAAGGCACAACTAAAGAGAAAACACCACATTGCTGCTGTCTCCCTGTCTGCCGCAGAGCAGCTCCATCACAGAATCACAGAATCATCTCGGTTGGAAAAGACCTTGAAGATCATCCAGTCCAACCATTGACCTAACACTGACAGTTCCCAACTACACCAGATCCCTCAGCGCTGTGTCAACCCGACTCTTAAACACCTCCAGGGATGGGGATTCCGCCACCTCCCTGGGCAGCCCATTCCAACGCCTGACAACCCCTTATGTAAAGAAATGCCTCCTAATATCCAGAATCACAGAATCAACTAGGTTGGAAAGGACCTTGAAGATCATCTAGTCCAACCATTAACCTAACACTGACAGTTCCCATCTACACCAGATCTCTCAGCGCTATGTCAACCCTACTCATAAACACCTCCAGGGATGGGGACTCCACCAGCTCCCTGGGCAATCCATTCCACTGCCTAATAACCCGTTCTGTAAAGAAATACTTCCTGACATCTAGTCTAAACCTTCCCTGGCGCAACTTGAGGCCATTTCCTCTTGTCCTATCGCTTGTTACTTGGTTAAAGAGACTCATCCCCAGCTCTCTGCAGGTAGTTGTAGAGGGCCATGAGGTCTCCCCTCAGCCTCCTCTTCTCCACACTAAACCCCCCCAGTTCCCTCAGCCGCTCCCCATCAGACCTGTGCTCCAGACCCTTCACCAGCTTCGTTGCCCTTTTCTGGACACGCTCGAGTCATTCAATGGCCTTTTTGGAGTGAGGGGCCCAAAACTGAACCCAGTCATCAAGGGGCGGCCTCACCAGTGCCGAGTACAGGGGTAAGATCCCTTCCCTGTCCCTGCTGGCCACGCTAGTGCTGATACAAGCCAGGATGCCATTGGCTTTCTTGGCCACCTGGGCACACTGCTGGCTCATGTTCAGCTGGCTGTCAATCAACCCCCCCAGGTCCCTCTCTGACTGGCAGCTCTCCAGCCACTCCTCCCCAAGCCTGTAGCCCTGCTGGGGGTTGTTGTGGCCCAAGTGCAGCACCCGGCATTTGGCCTTAGTGAAGCTCATACAGTTGGGCTCAGCCCATCGCTCCAGCCTGTCCAGGTCTCTCTGCAGAGCCTCCCTACCCTCGAGCAGATCAACACTCCCACCCAACTTGGTGTCATCTGCAAACTTACTGAGGGTGCACTCGATCCCCTCATCTAGATCATCAATAAAGATGTTAAACAGGAGTGGCCCCAAAACCGAGCCCTGGGCGACACCACTCGTGACCGGCCGCCAACTGGATTTAACTCCGTTCACCACAACTCTTTGGGCCCGGCCATCCAGCCAGTTTTTTACCCAGTGAAGCGTGTGCCCATCCAAGCCGCAAGCAGTCAGTTTCACCAGGAGAATGCTGTGGGAAACGGTGTCAAAGGCCTTACTGAAGTCAAGGTAGACAACACCCACAGCCTTTCCCTCATCCAATAAGCGGGTCACCCTGTCGTAGAAGGAGATCAGGTTTGTCAGGCAGGACCTGCCTTTCATAAACCCATGCTTACTGGGCCTGATCCCCTGGTTGTCCATTATATGACTTTTAATGGCACCTAAGATGACCTGCTCCATGACCTTCCCTGGCACCGAGGTCAGACTGACAGCTCTATAGTTTCTGGATCATCCTTCCTGCCTTTCTTGTAGATGGGTGTCACATTTGCCACCCTCCAGTCCAATGGGACCTCCGCAGTCAGCCATGACTTCAAGTAAATCATGAACAGCATCTTGGCGAGCACATCAGCTGGGTCTGGGCCTGCCCCACCCCCTGCAGTCCTTGGAGCTGCCCACCCTGGGAACCCAACACCACCAAGGTCACTTACAGATGTTTGCTTTAACCCAGAGCTGTGCTTTGCATGAGCCCCAGGTATGGCAGCATTACATCAGTTTGCAAAGGCAGAGCTGTTCCTGGCAGTATAAGCAGAACCTGAGAGATGTGACAGCAGGACCCAGTTAGTCCCTGAGCCTGGACCCTGTGTCCAGGTGCCAGAAGCCTCTGCAGCACCCTGCTGACCACTGCGGCTCTGTCTGCCTGAGGACAGCAGTCCCTCTGAGCACTAGATGTTGCAGGATTGAAATATAACAATTACAAAACTGTGATAGAAAGGTACCCATACAGCCAGTCCCAGCAGCCCTGGTGCATATACCTGGGTGGAGCTGGAACCCCAGGATCCAAGGTTCATCCCTAGAAGGGCTGGTCCCTTCACTTACCTTTCTGCGAAATTGCTTTCTGGACAACGTGCCTCCTCTGGACACTATCCTCTGCCAGCTGTAATGCCAGATGTTTGATAATGCAGGGAGCGTGTCATCCAGCCAGGGAAAAGCTGTGTTATAATAAAAGCTGTGCTATAACAGCTATACTTCTTTTCTTCCCCTTTCTGCCACCTTAATGTAGTGCAAATGATCGAACTCTGTAGGTTTTGCCTCTATTTCTATCTAGGACCAAGGGAAAAGTCCTTAGTGCTCTTTCTTGGGAGAGAACATGCAGTTTCCCAGCTGCTGAAACTACCTACATCAAAACATGTCTATGGAAGGAGAGTCCTGTCCTAGGACAGCTTCCCCAGAGACTCCAGACCAAGCACACCACACTGGTGACCCAGCTAAGGCTGCAGCAGGGAAAGGATGACATCCTACCCCAAAGCGTGTGCTCTACCAGTTCAGGGGGTCTTGTTGCCTCCTCCAAGACCTCTCCCACCTGCTTTTCACCCTAAAATCTGGCCAGCATGTCTGTGACCACAGAGTGGGTTGTCACAGTACACAACCGCAAAAGTGGCAGCTGTGGATATGGCTTCTGCACCCACAACTGCCTCAGAGGCTGCTCTTCCACTGCAGAGCAAACGCTGGAGGTGGGACTCACCTCCCCTAATGTCAGGTGCCTACACAGAGGTGACTTCAGACACGCCAGTCGCCACGGCACCCTTTGCACTTAAGGTGATCCAAGCCATACTGACAATCAGTGCAGGGGAATAATTTTCCAGATCCACTATGTGTAGATCCTCCTCCTTTAGGAGGGGATGTTTCCTGCCCTCATCTCTTGATGGTACCAACCTGATCTCTATGAAGCCACCACAAGACAGAAGCTGCTGTTAGATGGATCCCTTCAGCCCACCTGCTCCAGGTCTACGGTAGAGTTTTGGATTTTTTCTACAGAGGATGCAGGGCAAAAAGGAATCAGCACGACAGTACCCAAAAGCACCTTTACATCCCACCAGCCAGGGCAGTGCACTGATTACATGCTACCCCAAGGCACTGCACCACTTTGCTCCTCCTGGCCCAGCCCTTGCCAGTGTTGCTTCTCCTGACCACCCTTCTGGCACAATTCCAACGCAGCCAGGACTGCAGGCAGCCTTGCAGGGAGCAGCCCCCTAGAGCATGCTGATCCCCAGTGCCAGCAGGAGTCATGCTGTGTCCCACCACGCTCTGTCCCACCACCCCGCATCAAAGTCACAGAATCACAGAATCATCTGGGTTGGAAAAGCTCTTGAAGCTCCTCCAGTCCAACCATGAACCTCACACTGACCGTTCCCAACTCCACCAGATCCCTCAGCGCTGGGTCAACCCAACTCTTCAACCCCTCCAGGGATGGGGACTCCCCCCCTGCCCTGGGCAGCCCACTCCAAGGCTTCTGGAAAGAAATACTTCCTAAGAGCCAGTCTCTTTGATGCACAGCCTGAGCCTCTACACACTTGGTATGATCACATAGCTAAATTAGTTATAATCAAAGCCCATCTTGCCCCACTAAGGGAAATGACACTCAGAGACATTGGTCTGTTCACATGATCAGATGCTTCAGAGACACCCATCATTCAGATGAACCCATATGCTCGGAAAGGGAGAGGTGCTGCTCCCCTACCGCTGAGTTCCAGCAGCTGGAGCCGCAGTCCCTCACGTGCAGAATCACACCATCATGGCTCAGGATGGGAAGGGCCGTGACAAATGCCAAGGGAGGGAGGAGGGTGTGCTCAGGAATGGAGCTGTAAGGGCAGGAGAGCAGCCCAGAAACAAGCCTGCTATAGCAAAGATGATGGAAAAGGGGCTGTGCAGCTTGCAAATGGGTGTAGCTTTGGGAACCACTGAGCTGCAGGTGTCATGGGCTCACTGAAAATGTGGGAGTAAGCAGGTGGTCCACAGGGGACATCTGGACACATCAACAGAAACACAGCTTCAGTGGCCATTAAAATCACCCCCTAACACTTCCATGTGTACCTTGAGGCATCTCATGGAGCAGCCCAAGGTGAGAGTTGGAAGGGGACCTCCTGCCATAAGAAGACCCTCCAGCACTGCAGATCACCCCAAGGTTTCCTTGGCTCTCTCCTGGTGCCTCCTCTGTGCTGAGATACTCACCACCCAGAGGGTTGACCTGTCACTCCCCATCTCCTCTCCCTCCCTAACGCTCTGCAGTTGGCAAATGATGGAGCTGCCAGGCAGAAGCTTGTCTTGCCTACTAGCAAAGCCAGCAGTGCCGTCCCCTGGAAAACTTGCCTTCCTTCTGCAGGAGATGTGTTTTGTCAGTGCACTGACACCAAGAAATGCGGCAAGAGTTCCTCTCCCTTATTCCACAGGATCCATTCCTGCCCCAAGGAAGAGCAGAGAGGAGAGATGAATGCCAAGACACGGCAATACAGTACTGAGGAAACTTCATGCACGCACAGCTCCCGGAGAGACTATCATGCTCAGACTGCAGCTAAGATACTGATGTGTCCCTTGTTGACACACTGTCCCCTCTTGCCACTTGCTTTCTTGGCCCTGGCAGCCCCTGTGAGGTGCTCAAGGCCCAGACATGCCTTTCCCAGGTCCTAAGAGACACAAATACCCTGGCTCTTCCCTGGAAAACTGAGCTAGTCAGACAAACTCTTTGCCATTTCTTTTGCCATTTCGTTGCCCACAAAGAAACTGGCTGATAGTCACAGAGCTGCTTTCAGGCAGCAAAGCTTTTTTTCCCTCTTTTCTCCTTGTATTTTCTTCTTGTGGTTCTCGTGGTACTGAGCACAACCGAGAGTCTGCAGGAGGGGCCAGGCTGCAGTTGGTACACATCAACACAGCCCTGCTGATTCAGAGTGACCAAGCATCTGATAGGAATCCTCCCACATCAGCAATGTTTTCTTGCTGACTACTAGCACTGCAGAAGTGGAAACCACACAGAAAGACATCACATTCAACTTCTCATCACTCTTCATACAGCTCGAGCCCTGGAGCTTCAGCGACAGGCAACTGTGCCCACCACTCCCAGCCACAGTGAGGATGAAGTTTGATTGAGCAGAGGGAAAGGCAGATGCTGTGCCATCTCCCTCTGTCCTGGCAGGAGCACAGTACTGTGTTTCAAAGACAGCAAGAGATTTGGGATTCTTTAGGTCACTCTGGTGGCACTTACCTCCAGCTCAGCTGGTCCCTGCTGCCTCAGTGATGGAGCACTGCAAGGTTTGTAGAGTAGTTTCTTCTCAACAACCCAAGGCTTAACAAATCTTCCTGTTCAACTTTTCACTCCTTTTTGGAATACGTATTGCCTTCTCCCAAGCTGAACTATCAAGGCACTACCACCAACAGAAGAATAACAGGTTTCTTTAGAGCTCTTTAATAAAGTTCCTGGTCTTAGAGGGAAGATTTTCTTTCTCCAGAGAAGGCTTGATGAGGACTGTGTCCCTCCATCTATTGCTGTTCCATGTCTGTCTGTCTGCTCACTCTCTTGTCCATTAGCTGTAAGCATCTTGCAGGGAAAACATGCCTGAAAGCTCATGTGTGCTCATGACTTGCAGCTGGGAGACACCTGTAAATCAGGGCTTTGTGCAGCAGATCCTCCTAATCCTTCTTCTCTTGCAAGAGCAGGAGAGGGATGGTGGCGGTGAGGTCTTTAAAGCCAGAGGACAGTAAATCCACATGGCACTCACTCCATTGTCTGACGATTCATGGCTTTGTTCTCTGAAGGTCAGCTTCGGCTGTTCTAGTCAATTAAGAACAATCTATCGCCTCTCCCTCTGCCCCCTCCCTGGCCGTATGCTCCTTGTCAGCTGGAGACCATTGGTCAAATAAAAGTCAGGACTGCTCAGTGTCCCAGAGATATGCAGCGAGAAGAGCAGAAGGAGGCAGATAGCTCTTCATCCCATGATGGGCTCCCAGGGATCCTGCTTCTCTGAAAAGCTGAGGAGCAGCAAAGGGGGAAAGTCCCCAGAGCAATATAAATGCACCATGGGGACAGGAGTGTGTCCTTCTGGCTGCGCCATAAACCAACCCCAATACCTCACAACTTCTGTCACAGCGTTGTGCCCACAGATCTCATGGGGATCCCTCTAGCACCCAAGTCCCTTTGCTCTCTCCATCACTCTCATCTGACCGCATCAACCTTGAGTGCTGCATCACTGGCTCACAGCCAGAAATACCACCCACTGCCCCACCTTCCCTGTCCTCCTGCAGCCCTGGTGCCTCTCTGTTATCTTCTCTGCTCATGGCCCCTGGAGCCTTCCTCAGAGGAAAGACTGCTCCCTCCTGTCCCTAGTCTCCCTCTACATCTGTTTTTTTTTGAGTATTTCATCATTTGCAGGCACTAGACTACATGCAATTCCCTCCTTTGAATGCTGGAGCTGGAGGAGCTCAGGGCAGGCTGGCAGAAAGCTGGGTCTTGGGGATGACAGGAGACACAGAGGCAAGGAGAGGTCCCAGCAGGTCTGTGAGAGCTCCAGATGCCTGACAGACTCCAGTGCCACACTGAATATCCTAAAACCTGAGTTCAGGAACTAACTTCGAGATCTGAGCTTGAAACCCTTGACCTAAAGTTATTTTCTCATGGTTGCTCACTTGGTGGCATCTCTAAGCATGGCCACGTCTCTGTAGTTTGCAGGAGGAGTCGGTGGGCCTTGGGTTCCCACATCATTTCACATGGAATCAGTAGCAGAGCCGGGACTAGAACCCTGACCTGCTGACCCTCAGCTGGGACCAGAGTTGAAGAGTGCCATTCCAGTGGCTTGGGGTACTGCAAAAAGTATCCCAAAACAGCATATCCTGAAAAATTAAACTGGCATTCTACTTACAAGAGTTTTCTTAGAAAAACAGCCCTAGGTGATGCGAGCAGTTTGTCATCCAGGGGTGGAAGCAGGCCAGCGTAGGGGCAGTGGTAACAACATCTCTGCTGGAGTCACTGGCAGCAGGTGGAGGGATGAAGGGATGGGAGAGATGGTCACCTCAGCCATGGCCCAGGAGCTTGTGCAGCTGGCTCGGTCTGTCCTCTCAGGCCCAGTAGTGACCAGGAATTGGGGCACATTCTCCGTCCAAATGTTCCCTAAGGGATGAGGAGGTGGAAGAGTTTCTACCCTCCCTGGTTCTGTCTCTCCTTGTCCGCTTTGTTAGTTCAATTTGTTTGTCTGCTTTGTTTTTGAGCAGCCCTCAAGGCTGTGTTTTGGAGAGAGGGTTTAGTCAGAGAAAAGAAAGGTGCAAAGACGAGTTAATGAGAACGATTATTCAGTGACAGCTGATGCTGCTCACCTGCTAACAAGTGTAAGGCACAGCCTTGTAAAAACAGGGCTTTCTCTGATAATTATGTTCAGGGGGATTAACTTAGGCAACTCTGCTTAAGACCTACAGTGATCTTATTGGAAATCTAGTCAATAAGCAGGCAAGTACAGGGGAAAAACATACCTTGTTTAAAGTTCATTTGCTGGGAGCAGAAGGAGGCTGGGGCTGGACTGGGGCGTCCCAGAGATGTGCAGCCCTTGCTCTGCTCTCCCTGGGTTACTCACCATCATCCCGGGGATGCGCAGCCAAAGGCAGCGCCCCACCTGGAGCTCAGCAAGGCAGAGTCCGTTTGCAGAAGCGTTTTCTCCCCTGACTGCTGCAGTCCACAAATCAAATCCTCTGTCTCGAGCCCAGACAACCCAGGCCAGGGCTGGGGAAGGACTGGACCACGAGCTCCTGCAGTGAAACTGGCTCTGTTTCTCACTGCAGATAGGCTCCTCTCTACGACTACAGTGAGCTCTGCTGATTACCACTGTGTCCATGCCCGAGAACTGCTCATCATCAGCCTCTCCGCAAGGGATGTGATACCCAAGCTTGGCACATAATGCCTGCCATTTAATGTCCCCATCAAGCCACAGAGAAACCAAATGGACCGGAAAACTGGCCCAGGATCAGTGCTTTCCTTCCAAACTGGCACCCACGGATCACAGGACTTCTCTCTGTTTTCAGGCTGTCATCCCAACCAGCCCCTTGCTCAGCAGGGGATGGCTGGGGAGAGCAGCAGTGCTGGATGTGGTTGCCTTTACCTGTGCCACTGGTGGTGAGACGGGGCCTCCCCGCTGCCTCCTGGTCTGGCACAGCTGCCCAGGGGGACACCCACACCCGGGGGCTCTACCCCGGTTGCCCTGGTGCAGGCACGAGGCCCAGCTCCCTTTAGAACCGGCATCACAGCCCTGCCACTAGCTCAGACAGATGGTGAGCCAGCCCGGCTCCATCTCCTGTGGCTGTTTGGCCACGACAGAGAGCTGCTCAGGCCAACCCAAATTTGGCTGGCAGGTGTCCGTACCCCAAATGCAAATATTTTGGCAGGAGCAGCTGTGAGCTGAGTGGATGAGACTCTGTGTTCCCCGTCGAGGCCAGAGAGGGGGGTCTGCCCCACAACAGCCCCTGGGATTTCCTCACCTGGATGCACCAAATCTGCTGCTCAGCAGCTCTTCTCTCCACTAGCTCCCATCCTCTGTTGCATTTCGGGCATCAGTGGCCCCACACCTTCTGCCAGGGCTGGCCCTGCTCCCAGGGCAGCATTCCAAAGCATTGGCTGTGGCTCTCTGTATTTCCCCCAACCAGTCCTTCTCTGAAACCACTGTCCTTGATTCATGGCTGTTTCACCTCATCTCCTCCCCCAGTGACCCCTGAGCTCCAGGGTCCCACTATGGTCTGTCACTAGCAGTCAGTGCTAACCAACTCCTAACCAACTTCATAAAGCTGTGAGTGTTTTCTGGCTTTTTCTGCTGTGCTGTCTTTCATTTTGACCCCTTCAGTATCCCTTTCACCCCCTTTCTCAAATGTGGCATCTCCTTGGATGGAGCACCCACAGGGTCAACTGCGAGCCCACAGCCGGGCAGCCCCGCACATCCCCATCCATCCCATTACCAGAGCGAACCATTAAAACTGGATGCAAACTGGTGACCCGGGTGCTCTGTGGGGGACAAGCTTTGCTTCACCACAAGTGTATCGAAGATGATGAAGGTCCCACCACCGCGCGTGCTCTCCTCTGTGTCCCAAGAGGGAAGCCCCCCCCATGCACTCTCCCATCCTGCTACAGGGTCAAGCAGCAGCTGAGATGCATCAGCCCCCCAGTCAGCTTTGCCAAAGCTGTCTCTTGGAGAGGCTGCAGGGGTTTTACTGCCACCTTTAAATCCCAGTGTCTAGAAACCAAAATCAGAGTCTTCCTCTACACAAACCTGTAATGCTTTGCACACAGCCAGTCTCCGTGGCAGTGAACTACCACCACTAGTCCATCCTGCTCCCCTTCCTAGAGAAAAGAGAAGAGCGGGGTTACCATCCCCTCAAGGGATGAGGAAACCATTAATGGTTTTCTCTATATACCCAAAAGAAACCTTCATCAGCCCGTGTTTAGGGCCAGAGGTCTGGAAAAAGCAATGCTCTTAAAAATGAGATAAGAAGCCTTGAAGAATTTTTATTTGCCATCTCTACTCACAGGCAATTAGAGGAGTAGGACATAAGGTCTGGGTTTACGTGGAGGCATTTTTTCTTTCTTTCCTTCTTTCTTTTTCAGTTTGTTTTAATCGTTTAGCTCTTGTAGCACAGAAATGCGTCTTGCATGATAACTAAGTACAGGAAGAGCATTCACTCCATAAAAAGTCTAATCAATACCACTGGGCAGCCAGAGCCAAAAACATGTCAAAAATGAGTTGGGAATTGGAAAAAAGTACCAGATGTCGTTCAAAACCTCAAAGCGTGATGAAGGGCCAAATCATGCCCTGCCTGGCTGAACAGCCCCGGCAATAGAGGAGTTCTAAGACTGGTGCCTGGGAGAGGAGAATTCATTGGTGTCAGGCATTAGATGCAAGGTTGGAGGAGCAATGGGAAACCATATGAGAAACAACTGCCCAGTCAGTGCTCTTGCACCTGCAGAGAGTTTGGCCCTGTCACAGGAGAAATGGGTGGGAGGGGTGAGATACCAAGTGCACAATAGCCAACAGCCCATGGTAATGGGGGGCAGTGGGGATGGGCAGGGGCTGTGGAATGAGGGGAGCAGGGGGAAGTTACCCGCTGCTGGAGACAGAGAGCAGCCACTGTGTGGGTGACAGCAGGAGCCCGCCCGAAAGGGGATAACAGAAGGATTTATGAGCACAGCAATAATGAAAGTCAGTTATCCGTGACCATCTTAAATCTTGTCAGAGGGAGGATGAGAGGGGCCGTCTCCAGTGGACAGGTTGGAAGATTTAATGCCGCCGTTCCGCAGCATAATCTCAAAATGAGCCCCCCCACACTGACTGCCACTCCATGGGAAGGGGCTCATGCTCCTGCCTGCGCTTTCACAGCTAGTTAGGGCTGAGCGCCAGCCACCACAGTCAGGGAGGGAGGTTAAATAACTCAGGAGTCACTGCAGAGAGGCTCAGCATCTCTCCCAAAGACCAAGGAGGGTCAGGACGCTGCCAGGCTGCTGCAGCCCAAATGCACAATGCACCAAAAGGCTCAGCTCAAAGGCTCAAAAGACTCAGCTACCGAGAACATCACATCAGCCCTGTCCAGTGACACACACCAAGCAGCCCCGCACAGCCTTGCTCCCACAGCCTCGATTATGATGCTGCATTCCCAGCCTGGATACTGCGGTGCCCCTCGTCCTAGCCACAGGAGCGAGGACACAGGCCCATAGCAGCTTCCCAGGGCTGGAGAGGGCCAGATCCTGAGAAGGTCCTTTCCTCGCCAGCACAAGGTGTACAAAACCTCTGCCCCCTCTCCCAGCCACTCATCTGTCTCTGCATCACAGGGTTCCCTCCCAGCCTGGGGTCCACATCAGACAGGTCACTGCCACCTCCCACGGGCCAGCACCAACAGCACAGAAGGAAGCCCCAGGCTCCAGCCAGGGTCAGTGGCACGCAAGGGGACAAGGGAAAAGCAGCCACAGCCACTGCAGCCCTCACATGCCCAGAGTCCAGCCATGGGAGCTGCCTGCCTCTCCCTCTGCAACCAAGCAGCCACGTTGTGCTCTCCCTGAGAGGGAAAGAAATCAGGTAAGCGATGTCTACAAGCCCATATGGAGGGGCTGGGATGCTGCCCAAGCTTCATCTCAAAAAAAGTGCACATTTTATGGTGTAAATATTTTGGTTTGCCTCCTCCTCTTCAGCCCACAATCTCCATCACGGAAACCACAACAGCAGCCCTCATCACAGCCGTTTTGGCAATCGGCTCCCTCTGATCCCCACAGTAACCGATGTTTACTGCAACAAAAGCCTACACAAACTCACCTGCCTGGCTGGGGCAGAAACCCCCAACTCTGCATGTGACCCCCCCACTGCCTGCAAAGGCCCACATGCCTCCCAGGCACTGCTGGGAAGGAGAGGGGCTTCTGGCAGAGTGGAGGGGGGCTGTCAGCTCCTGGAAGGTTCTGCTCCCCCTAAGGACCACAGCGATTACCACGTTTAGGGCCAAGGAGATGGCAGACTGCCTTGGCAACACCACCCAGCTCTCGTGGAGCTGTTCGGTACTTTTTGTTCCTGTTATCCCCCATGACAGAAGAGAGCTGAGTCCACTCCCTTTCCTGTTAACAGCCTGAAAACTAATGCTTGCTCTGAAATGAAAACAATGGCTGCAATGCAGTGGGGAATCTGTCCACCCGGCCGGCCACGCCGCCTCGCAGCGCTCCCAACACGAGCCCTGCCATCAGCAGCAGAACATCTCCCCAGGATGCATCCTCACTGCTGCGGGTCCTGCCCTTACCCCACACAATGTGTCCACCCTGAGTTACCAGCCACCCCACTTCCCAGTCTCTCCGGTCTCTCTTCCTCCTCCCCATGTCATGGGAGAAGCGCTCAGCACGAGCTGCCACCTCCCACGGGTGCACGATGAGCACTGTGATTAATCTCACGTGCCAGCCCCAAAGCTTTCTTCAAAGACTCAGGCAAGTGTGATAGGCATTTGATGGTGTGAAAATGTATCGATCTGATTAAAATGGATAAGAAAGGAAATATGTCAGGGGCTTTCTTCACCAAGTCCTCTTAGAACAAGAAAAAAAGGGGGAGAGAGAATTTGTCTAATAAAAATAATAGTAAAAGCAATTTTTCACCAGCGTATACTTTATGGCTTTTAATTCTTGAGAAATGAGATTGGGTCCTGCCTCCCTCAGCCCTGCTTTGGCTGTGCATGCAGCCGACCAGGCCCAGCCCGTCACCCCGCTCTGCCTGCGCAGCAGGTGCCTGGGGGGAGTCCAGGAGCATCTCTTCAAGCCGCTGCTTTGCCTTTGGATGTCCGGAGCAGGACACTCCACCTGCCACACTCACTCAGACAGTGCCTCCCTGCGTGTGTGCTCCAAAGCCACACACCCAGTACAAACCCGGAGCTTGGGATCTGCACTTACCTGGGCAAACATTTGTTTTGTGCTCTAATAGCAAGGTGAGCACGCTCTTCTCCTGTGTAAACATCCACTCTCTAGACATAAGCACTTCTGAGCTGTGCTGCACTCCTCTGTTCAAACAGCAGCTTTCTAGGTGAAATCTGCTGCGTTCTCCTGTATCAACAGAGTCCTGGTCTCCTCTGAAACGTCTCTTGTCTTGGAAGGGAACAGTCCAAGGGTCGCTATTTATCCGTACAAATGCCTCCCCTGTTTTTAGGTGCGCTGCGTTCCTTGTGCCATCTCAGCAGATGGGGCTGCAAAGCAGGAGTGGGAAGACAAGGATGATGAACAGCATAGACACAAAAGAAAAAGGGGTTAAAACACATAGTGGGTTTCTCCTCCCAGGCTAATGTCATAACTGTCTTGAAGGAGAAAGGTAAAGGGAATAGAGCAGTCTCACCTCTGGTCTTAGTACTGGTGCTCCGTGGGAGATAGTGACCAAAGCAGGAACATGCAGTAGTGGGAAAACCCAAAAACAGCCAAAAGTGAGTCCTGGAATGGGAAGAAGGAGGCTGGAGGGAAGTTACTAGCAGAACTTCCAGCAGAGCAGGTTTGTGACCCATCCCAATTTTTGCATTCGTGACCTCATGCTGATGACGCAGGTACGAAGCCAGGAGTCAGCAGGAGCAGATGGAGGGTGCACAGCCCATCACCCAGCAGGAGACAGCTTGGAGCCCCCCAGGAGGGGGAATGAGGAGTACAGCGTGCAGGGCTCAGGCTCATGAGTACGGGGTTCGGAATAGCTGTTTCCACTGCCCAGCAAGGGCTCATCGGTTGGGAAGGACCATGGAAGAAAATTATCTAAGTCTATGAGTCCAGGAAAGCCTTGATAAATTATGAGTGTGACGGGACCCCAGAATAGAGAAATGCAAGTCTAGGGAAGGTGTTACAATCCCACTCACAGCAGTCTATGAGACACTGGTTAGACTCTCAGGAAAACACTTCAGCATCAACAGATCGGAGAGGTGTCATCACACAAGTTCCCAGCTGCTGTTGTTTTCCCAGGAAAACTTTTTTATCATTATTTTTTCCCCCAGTTTTAGGTTTATGGCAAGACCTAGGATGTGTTTGGTGATGTGTGGGTGAGTCACCAGCACTCAGCCTACTCTGGATGCTCATTTAGACTACTCAGCTGCTTTGAGGCTGCCTGCGATGGTCTGAGACAGGACTCATGTCCCATATCACTTCAGTTTATGTTTCTGTTGAGATATAAAGTCACAGAGTATTGAAATGAGCCCCCATAAAGGAGCAGGGCTGGGAAGGAGAAAGCTCTTATACCTCCTATAGCACCAAACTCACTCCATGCCACAGGATGGGGTCACTGTCTTCTCTCTATAGGTGGGGAAGCTGAGGCAGGAAAAGTGAAATCATTTTCCCAGGGTCACTCACCACATCATGCCTAAGCCAGGTTATCCATGTTAAAGAAGGTTAAAAGGGAGCAGAGGAGGGCTCCTGCGTGAGCTGGTGAATGGAGGGCACATGGTATAAAAGCAGTACAGAAGAACATAGCTTGATCAGCCTTGGTAAAGCATACTGGCAGTGATGTGATTTTTTTCTCTATAAATACATCTGGAGGGTAAACACCAGAGAGGGGGAAAAAGCTGTTTAAGCTGAAGGACAATAGAGGCACAAGAAAACATCCATATTGATGTTTGAAGAAGTAAAAGAGCAGGTTATGGGGAGAAGGAAGGGAGGAATAAATGACCTGAAGGAAAGAGAGAGGAGGTACAGGTGGGACAAGCCACAGAGCTGCCAGGCAGGGACCGATCGGGAGCTGCCTCTCCCAGGGGCGGATTCCCATGGGATCAATGCCCTTGCAGAGCTCAGGGTCCACATGATTAAAAGGAGAAGGAAAATTAGACACTCTTCGGCACCAGGTGGGAGAAGGAGGTGGGGGGAGGGCAGGAGTGCAGTTCTGGAGGCATCGTGGCAGAGACGCTCAGTGCAGGAGCAGCGCGGGGTGTGCAGGGAGCACTGAGGAACAAGCTGGCTGCCACCCTGCTCCCCAACAGGAGCAGCAGGAAAACAAGTGCCTGGGCCCACAGGAGAACCTGATACCTCCTTCCCTCGTCCCCTCGGGCTTTCCATATGCGCTGGCAGGGGCTGGGGAGAGCCACGATGCCCCCGGGTTGGGCATGGACCAGCAAGGGGTACAGATCCCCCAGAGTGTCACTAGCCAGCGCAGCATCCCCAGCAGATCCTACGTGCTCTGCTGTCCACTTGGTTCAGAAGCAGAGCCAGACATTGCTTTCTCAACCCCTACTCCAGGAGCAAGCTGGGATTTCCATAACCATTAAAAACAAGTCTTTGTTATTAGCCCTGTGAATTATTTATTCTATCATAATTAATGCAGGACCGTTAACGGCCACAGCAAATCTCCCCAGCTCACCCATCTGCAAACACTGCTCTACTTCTGCTCACCCTTTCAGCATTAAATATGCATCTGGACTGATAAATGGCTCCAGCACACTGATCACTGCGAGCCTGTTGAACAAAGCGCTCTGAGAACGGATACCTCCCTCGGGAAGGGCTGCGCTGGGGTAAACCAGAGGCAGCTGGCGGGGAGGCAGCTCCCAGCCAGGACAGGCTTGCTTCTCTCTCGCAGCTCATCCCATCCCCTGCTCTTACCACTGAACAGAGACGTCATCCTGGAGATGGTATCTGAGCCAGCCTCGGATAAATCAGTCCCCTCAGGCTCTTGCTTCATGCTTGCCCTCTCTCTTTTCAGGTCAGGTTTGGAGCAGATGAACCCCTATGAGTCCTCCTTGTTTTCAGCCCTGCTATGTTTACAGAGGTGTGAGCTGGGGTGCAGGCTCCAGGGACAGTGACCACGGGACACCAGTATGCTCTGGGAGGCTGCCCAAGCCTCCGATGGGTGGGAGGAGCTAGAGGCTTCCCCAAACTCCCCAAGCCTTGGCAGAGAAGGACTTGCAGCCACCTCCCTTTATCATCTCTCCCAAGCACCACTGCAAACACTTCTTTGGCATGAGAGAGGCTTTTGGCCCCTGTTCCCCCTTCCCTTGTCACAGGGCACTCAGGTGCTCCTGGAGCAGCACCAGTGCTGGTCACTCCACCACTTTTTGCCTTCCCAGCCAGCTGCAGGGCGGTGGAGAGAAGCCCACCTCTGCAGAGCATGGCGCACTGTCACCTGTCCCCATCCACGGCCATTCTCTATCTAGTGGGCAGGCTGCAGGTCAGCAGAGCTGGAGGCTCTGGGTCTTCTGCTGTGGAGAAGGTGATTGAGAAAGGAGCCTGCAGAGCCAGAGAAGATGCCTCCATCACAGCCTGCTCTGGCTGGGCCTCCCAGGATGCATGAAGAGAAGGGGTGGACTTCGGTTGCCTTCAGTGCTTTCACAGGGTTTAAGCAAATTCCCAGAGAGAAGGAGGGAGATGAGGCATAGCTTGCCTAAATAATAAAAACAAGAGGAAATTAATAGCTTCTTTGAAGCTGCTGAACTATTTCACTCCTTTCTCAGACCAGCCCTTAAGAAGTAAAGCAGTTCCAGAGTATGAAGCTTCCTCAAACTCAATCAGCTTTTAGGCAGAGAGCCATGCTGGGATTACCTGGGGAACAGGATCCCATAAGGACAGGTATTATAGGATGCTTCAGGGATTCCCTAACAAGCTCACTGGTCATTAGATTGGTGACAAACAGACCAACCCAGTCAAATCCAGGCTTAGTACATCAAATCAACCTGCCAGGGATCAACACCTGGGAAGCCTTTACTCCCTACCTCACCCAAATCTGCTCTGTCAGGCTGTATCCTCCAGAACACCCTGTACCCAAGCATGCCGATGCTGCTTGCTCTACACTTTTTTTCCTTTTCCAAAACTGCCACTCTTTCTAGTTGCCAGTGGCAGGCTCAAAAGAAAAGCAGGTTTCAATTATGGCTAAGTTTGATTTAAATCTATGGCTATACAGCACATAGATTTGATCAAGAGAGTGTAAGAGCAGCAGTTACGCAGCCCAGCTCCATGAGATTGCTCCAAGCAGCCTTTCTCTAGCTAAGCTGGTGCTTGAGAAAGGATTATTTCAAAACATGCAATGGCCTGACACTAACAGAGAGGTCTGATTCCAGTAGCCAAGATTGGTGCTAGTGGAGCTGCTGCCATCCCACCACTCAGGGGGTTTGAAACAGGGAGAGAAAAAAGGAAGCATTAAACATGTATTGTCTGGGCTAATCCTGGCCCTGCAGTGAAGTGCACTTAAAATGACCCTTCTCCAAGCTTCACCTCTCTCATTTGATGTTTCTCTTATTCGAGGATCTTTCTGGCTGCAACATCTATTTCTCTGTCAACAGCCATCTCCCTTGCTATCTTTAGTCTCGGTTTATTGATCCGTCATTCCTATCTATCAATCTAATTCTTTTGTGCTTATTTCTGCCTGTCACTCGATTTACCGCAGTACACCTGTCCTGTTTTACAATGTGTAGCTCATGTCTGCCTCCTTTTCCACGTGTCTCCTTCCCCGGTGAGGCGGGACACCGAGCAGGGAACTGCATGGCAGCCTGCGGTATCCACAGGGCTCCTGGGCAGGGGCTGGGAGAGGAGCAGCCCAGCGGACAGAGCTGCTTTCTGTCAAGAAGTAACCCCCACTTGGCAGGGCTGGAGCATCTCCTTGACTGTGCCTGAGAAGGGGATAAATATAAATCAGGCAGCAGCCACCCAAGCTGCAATGTCGGACCCTCTGCCCTGTGACTCCTGCTGTGACACACCTTATCGGAGGAGATTCGTCAGAACCTCGATCCTAAGGCTGTCGCTGAATTCAAACCACCAGCCATACCCTTGAAGATAAGGGTATCTTTGACAGCGGCATCAGCTCTCCATGTTGGCTGGATCAGGGCGTAGCAGGACAAAGCAGGGAACAGGGAAAGGCAGATGAAAGGAGAAAAGAAAGACTGAGAAAAGGGGGAGGATGGAGATGTGCCCACAGAGCTTCTCTTGTTTAATTTCACCTTTCATGTCTTTAAAGGTGAACTGGGAAAAAGAGAGGCCAAGAACAAAGCCTTATCACTTACCCTGGCTCGTTAACTCATTATCATTAATATGGGCCATGCTGTGGCAAGCAGAACAAGGGGAAGGAAAAGGATTTTCTGTCACAGAGCGGGTGAATAAAGTCCCTTCTTACTCAGCAGGCAGACACTATTCAGAGGGCTTAAGCTGATGGATGCCCAGATTGCCTGGCCATCCCTCCCCAGGACTTGGCAGGGCTGAAACCCTCACAAAAGGTCTGGTCCATATTTTCATGCTTTTCTGTGGGACCAAGCGTGTTGGAGGCCCCAACTCTGGACACCCCCAAAGCACGTGTTTAATGTGCACTCAGCATACCGAGAGTGACACCCAAAACCACTGGGACGTCCATCTGTTGTGGAGGTTGGCAGTCGGAGACTGGCTTACCCTCTGCTGAGGAACTGGGCTTGGAGCACTCACAGCGGCTCAAACTCATCAACAGCCACCACAGCTACATGTGGTGGACAAGGTGGGGTTGGAAACCCAGACCCTGTCCAGAAGGTAGGTCTGGATCCTCAGCAAGTGTCAGCCCCCTGTGTCTACCACAGCTTTCCTAAGGATGGCTCATCACGGTTAAAGCGCCCTGTTGTTCTGCAGGCACAGCTAAGTAAGTACACACACAGAGTGTGGACTCACCTGGAAAGCCAGCAGAAAGGCCAGTGCCCTTCCTGAGTGAGACTGAGGCCTCAGAAAATCCCCAGGAATCCCCAAATCCTGACAGCACCAAGCAGTGTGAGATGACTGCTCCCAGGAGCACTGATAAAGGCTGAAGTGGGAACATGCAGCTCCGTGAAAATACGGCCAAAGGAACTGACACCCCTCTCAGGAGTGGGGATGGATACACATCATGGTGACGATGATCTCTGGAAAAACTTATGGGGTTTTCTGTAGGTTTTCCTGTAGGATGGTATCCAGGAGGACAAAGCACTGCAGCCATGTCCTGAGTGACAGTGGCCTTGTGCGGAGGAAATCCTAGGGCTAAACGTTGGTTACATCATGGCCCATATCAGCTCAGGGACAGAAAAGCTGCTATCTCCATTTCTCAGTCTGAACTACCAGATTGCCCCAGCTTGGCCAAACAACAACCAAGACACTGATGCAAAGGCCATTTTTTGCCTTTCTGCTACAGTCACAAATGAGAGAGATGAGGAGACAGCCACCAGTGGCAGACAGAGATGGAAGAAGACTCATGCCTCCAATACAAAATGTCCCCATGTTGTAGTCCCAGCCCTTCATCTGGAAATTGCTTTCACAGAAAAAGGACCGTAACAACAAGGCTGCAAGGGCACATCCTTGTTTAAGAAGTCCTGTTGAGTTCTTGGGAAGGTCAGAAAAAAGGGATAGGATGCAAAGAAGGTTTATGTTCTGACTTTGGGTACTCTAGTGTAAGACTGCAGTCCAGGGCTTCAAACTCAATGGCTCAGTTACTTCCATGCTCTTTGCAAGCTGGTGGGCTTTGAAGGTGCATCCAAGAGTTTCACCACAGCCCGGCTTGGTGTTCTCTGACATGCTCCCAGGCAGACAAGCTGAGGCCTGGATGGGTAACAGTGACTGGACTCCATCGCTGTCCCAGAGGGATGCTCCATCCAGGCTTCAGCAGGCTACACAGCAACGGGTACTCCCAGTACCTCCAGCGGGAGCCAGGCACTCACCATATTCTTCTTCTCATATCTTCTTGCCCAATCTCCAGCAGCAGAGCAGGGCAAGAAGAGACAGATCCTGCCATGTGCACAAGTGCAGGCTCTCCACCTCTCTTATCTGGAGTCAAGCAGCTCATTATTACACTTTTTCCACTGTAAGCTCAGTGGCACCTCCAATGTTGCCAATGCTGGCGTGGAAAAGCACTACAGCCTTGGGGCATGAATGTCGTTTTCTCAGACGTGTCTCACCTTCAGTGAAATGGTCCCATCAGCTCTTCGCTCTCCTGCCTCCCAAGTTCACACTGTGATACATGCCATGGCTGTCACAAGTAACCTCCAGCTTTACTGTATAAGCGCAGCTCTCACATGGTGGTGAAATCCTTCCAGGATTCCCCAAAAGCGCCAGCTCTTGTATGAACTAACTGCTGCAGCAGCCAAAGGCTGAAACAGCCTTAAATCTCACCAGTGCAGAACGAAGACCCTGAAAATCTCTGGCTTTATAACAGGTCCTAGGAAAAAAACAGGAGAACAGGATGAGAATAGGAACAGAGGAAGGAGGCACAGATACTTGCCCCATGCTCCCAGCCTCCAGCAGCTTGGGGTTTCAGGGACTTCTCGGGCTGAGTTGTTTGGTTTAAAAGACGCTGTGCTGCAACACAAGTCACAGCTGGTTTGTGACCACCAGAAGACCAGGGCTTTGGAGACAGGACATGTTAGGGAACCAAACACTCATCCACACTGCAGAGAGAACAGAGGGAAGGGAAGTAGAAGTGTGGCAGTAACTCAGCCTTAATTAGCCTCATCAAATATTCAGCTGGAAATTTCTCTGAATTTACAGAGAACGTTAACAACATCAATATGATTCATTAACTCTTTGATGATCCCACAGCATAAATCCAACCCATTCCAAAAAGAACAGTCTGGGAGGGAAGGGCCTGGGTTTAAGCAGGCAGCGAAGTGCCATGGGGATGGTAGGCCAGCAGCTGGGGAGCATGGTGACACCCAGCGTAACAAACATTGGCCAAGAAGGCCAATGGCATCCTGGCTTGTATCAGCACTAGCGTGGCCAGCAGGGACAGGGAAGGGATCTTACCCCTGTACTCGGCACTGGTGAGGCCGCCCCTCGATGACTGGGTTCAGTTTTGGGCCCCTCACTCCAAAAAGGCCATTGAATGACTCGAGCGTGTCCAGAGAAGGGCAACGGAGCTGGTGCAGGGTCTGGAGCACAGGTCTGATGGGGAGCGGTGAGGGAACTGGGGGGGTTTAGTCTGGAGAAGAGGAGGCTGAGGGGAGACCTCATGGCCCTCTACAACTCCCTGAAAGGAGGGTGCAGAGAGGGGGGATGAGTCTCTGTAACCAAGGAACCAGCGCCAGGACAAGAGGGAATGGCCTCAAGCTGCGCCAGAGCAGGGTCAGACTGGCTCTTAGGAAGGATTTCTTTGCAGAAGGGGTTGTTGGGCGTTGGAATGGGCTGCCCAGGGCAGTGGGGGAGTCCCCATCCCTGGAGGGGTTGAAGAGTCGGGTTGACCCAGTGCTGAGGGATCTGGTGGAGTTGGGAACGGTCAGGGTGAGGTTCATGGCTGGACTGGAGGAGCTTCAAGGGCTTTTCCAACCGAGATGATGATTCTGTGATTCTGATTCTGTGATTCTGTGAACACTGAGTGGCAAACTCATGAGCTGCCATGGCAGAAACGAATGCAGAATATCTTGTGCTGGAGCAAGAGGGTGAGTTTAGTGGGTCAATGCATGGCAGCATGATAGTCAGCTTGGGGAAGTCGCTGGAATGCTCACCAGTCCTGGCCAGAATGGGGCTTGGAGGTGGCAGCTGAGAATTTTTCTGGGCTGTTACTTGGCTCCAGAGATAACACAACGTCTGCTGATGAGCAGCTAGGAAACGTCTCAGCCTGAGGACTAGCAGCAGCGGAGCCTCACCATCTTCCTGGTCCAAGACCAAGGTTGGAGAAGAGAACGGGAATAACGGCCAGCTACTCTGTGCAAACAGGTCCATAAGTCCGAGTTCTCACAGAAAGCACAAGCTATGCCCTTCGTGTCTGACAGAGAGCAATCAAGCCAAGGCCAACTTACAGGGAACTTTTGCCATCGCTTTGCAGTAGAAAGATTTCCACAAACTGCTGGTTTTGGGGTTTTTTTCATGAGACATTTTCCCTCCATTTGTCTTTCACAAAAGGTCATTTTTAAAGACAGCAGCCCACTGGTGCTTATCACTCAGAGGCTCTGACAGGCCAAAGGAGCTGTCTGACCACATTTTGCCTCCCGGCTACATTCAAGGTTTTGCATTCAGCTTCTTTATTTTCCTAATGGAGTTTTCCCTTCAAGACCAGTGCACTACCAGAAACCAGAGAGCACCAGCACAAGTCAGAACGTCACACAGGAGACATCTCACAATTCAATTTACTGCCAGGGAGATGCTGCAGTAGGTGGCCACAGCAGGAAATCTCAAAGCAGACATTATCAATGTAGCAGGATACAGAACAGTCCCAAATTTAGGAGCATTCAGATAATGGTGAGATTTGCAGGGATTACAGGGGGTTGAGTAGGAATAAGACTCACTGTGTCCTGGGTGAGCAGGCAAGGGAGAGCATCTGGAAATGGCAGGGCAACTGAAGCCTTTTCTTGAGGAGGGCATGACTCTGCATCCCCTGCAGACTGTCAAGGAGGTTCTCCTCCAGCCCTGAGCATGGTGAAGAAACTCCACGAGGAATTGCCAGTCCTTCTGGAGGAAGCAGGGACCACAGCTGACGTGACCCAGACCAAACCACGCACATGCCAGCATCATGGGGCATGAGCTCTGAGAAGAGCTTGTGTCAGCACACGTTATTAATAATCATTTACACTTCCCTTTCATTGAAGGGGCTGGAAGGTGGGCATGAGCCATGCCTGGGCTCCGCAGCTCACACCAGCTCAGATCCGTGAGTTTGCTGAGGAGGCAAGGGGTGGCCCAGGAACACCTGCCCAGGACAACCATCAGCCAGGGACTGGAAATGGGGTAGGAGGGAGAAGGGACCACCAGGGCAGGAGGGGAGCAGAGAAGGCTCATTGTGGAGTATAGGACCTGTTGTTCATAACTGTGATATAGATAAATTATTTTAAAAGTCTTTAGTTGAAGTATGGTGAACTACCTAGGGCCCTGGAATAAGGGGCAGTGGCAGCATTATGAGCCCAAGCCTTGAAGATGTGGGCACCCCAGGGCTACCCACATCTCCTGGATGGCAGTGCAAACTTGGAGGCTGAGCAAAATCCCTCCCGGGGGTAACAGAAACACCAGAGAGAAGATGTCCCACGTATGTGCAAGGCACCAGATTCAGTCAAGTCAGATGCAAAGTGAACTTGCAGATCAGAGAAGAAAGAGCCGAGACTAAGGCCAGTTGGAAAACACATAAAATCAGCCCCAAGTGGACTCAAGTGAGAAGAAACCCCCATGGTGAACAGCACATTGCTCCTGGCAAAGAGCTGAGGAGTGTGATGGCTCCTTGTCCCACCGCCTGCACCCCAAGGTGCCCAGGGGGAGCCCAGCACGAGGGGCACAGGGGAAATACTGGCTTTTACTTTCGCCACAGCTTGTAACGGCAGTGCTGCTGATGGCATTTGTTAAGTATTGATTGCAGAATCAATAGGCTGTCAGTGTTTGTATCATTTTAACTGGACAATAAATAACAACTGTTCATTGCATTTTTGGTTATATTGTCAAAAGTTTTAATTAGACTAACAATAAATTGTTGGTTTGGAGTAAGGCGTGTTTGGCTTTTGGTGGATAACATCCCCCAGCTTGGCTAACACATCTCTGTCCTGCCCTGCCTCCCAGGGTGGATAGGATGCAGGGAGCTGCCATCCTCCCCATGGCTCAACACCACCCCCTTCACAGAGACCCTTCTCGGAGCAAAGTCAGAGCTAACACCTCGCAGCTCTGCTCCCTGCAAAGCGACGTTTGTGGGTCAGGGCACAGACTAACTCACCGCCTCCACCTTGCACAGCTGCCCGCTGCGGCCGTCGTGACTTCTGAAAGCCCCGTCAGCAAGCAGTCCCTGCTTTTCATCACAGGCCTTGGCACGCAAAGGCGCAGAGGAAAAGCACTGAGCTTAATCTCAGTCTGTTGCTGATACTGCTGCAGAGGCAGGGTTAAGGGGATAGCAGTGACTGGCTCACATCAGCCATGCTCCACGTAGCTGAGCCACATCCCCAGGAGCAGCCCAGGTCAGAAGCAGCAAAGAGAGGCTTTAAAACTCTGTGAAGGACAAGTCTGCCCATGGGAAAGCATCACTGTACCCATGCAGATGGCAGCATGATACGTGTTTGTATGAGCTCAGCCCCACATCAACCTCAGGCAGGGTCCATCCCTGCTTGCTCCATCTCCTGCAGGATGCTGCTGGGGGCAGATGTGACAGGTACGGTCCTGAAGGCTGGCACGGGCCTGAGAGCCCCCCAGATTCTGTCCCACTGTGCAATCTCAAAGCCTGGCATTGTGTGGGGCTGCTTAACCCTGGCAAAACCCCTGGCTGTGCCTTCTCAGTCCAGAGGCTTTCCCCACCCTGGAAACTGGGTGGAGGGATATAGAGGAGTTTGGCCACCTGGCAGAGAGCTTGGGTGGCCCCAGGTTCCTCGTCTCAAGCAGGGGCTCTTTGCTCAGCTCCCCCCCAGTACCCCAAACAAGCCAGGCATTTCTCCAGCTCCTTTGCATTTCCCCCCACCCCGCTTCTCTCAGCCCCTGCCCCAGCGCCTGGCAGCCTCCCAGTCCTCGCAGGGGCAAGGAACAGCCTGTGCTTATAGCCCACCGAGGGTAAGAGTTCACCACAACATGCTCACTTTTAATTTGCTTACCCAAGCAATAAAGCAGAAATGAGGAATGGCAGCTAATTAAAAGTATCGATTCATGTGGCATTCAAAACTATCTGGAGCAAGCCAGGGTGGAAAGAGGGATGAGGAGCCTGGAAGAAGAAAAGGGGATGGCGGGGCTGCAATGCTCCAGAGGGGTGTATCCTTGCTCCCTGTGATTTCTTACCATGGGGAAGACTCTTCTGCTGTAACAACCCTGCTCCTACAATGCTCTGTCCCCAAGGCACGGGGTCTTTTCTCTACCAGAGAAATCTCCGAGATTCCCATTCCCATGTGAACCCTCACTGAAGCTTGGCGTGCCCCGCGTATTTTAAGACTAGTTGATGGTAGGCAGACAAAAACCCTGAAATGGGGGGAAAGCACATTAGAGATGTGCTTCTGCAGCAATGGCACAGCACGCTCAAAGGTTAACGCTTGCAGTCCCCTCTGACCTTCACATCTGCCAAGCCAAGGGCAAACACAGAGAATGTGCTGTCTGTGACTCAGGTGCGTGAAGGACTAGGAGGGCACATGGGGCCAGAAAATCCAGACAACTTCCAGACTAGATGGTCCACAGTTTATCTGCTCTGCCATTGAATCCTCCCTGCTACAAGAAGATGGTTTTTAGCGCCAAAGTCAGTGCCTATAGCTCGCATGGGAATGGGAGCAGGGGAGATGGAGCCTATCACCAGGGTCTTGGGTCTCTGCTGTGGGTAGATTTCTCTCAGTAGAAACACCCAGTTCATTAAATGAGGAAGGTTCTTACGAGAAGGCAGGAGCTGAGGCTGCCTGTGCCTGGCAAGTGTGGATCTGCCTGGAGAGGAAGGTGGCTGCTGAATCCTCACTTCTCAACCAGAGCAAAAACTTTGTGTCTCAAGAAAGAAGCCAAGTGAAGAGCATCTAGACAGCGCTCTGCCAGTGACAGAGCTATGAATAGACTCCGAAGCACCCACAGCCACCCATGAGGTGAGAAACTGCCGCTCTTTTGCTCCGCATTACCCATGTCACCATCTCCCCACCCCTCCGTCTTGTGTAGCTACTGACAGCTGTCCTCATGGGGTTGGAAAAGAGCCAGAAACTGGGGCTGAACGCTTGCTCCCCATCCCTCTGATCACACACACCAAGCAGATGCCACCATGGCCTAGATTACAAAGGGAGCAGGGTTCCCAAGTGCAGCATCACCATCTGAGGACTCAGAAGCAAGGATGATTCTGCAGGCAAGGACTTTTGCTCTGGATATGCTCCAAAAGCTCCTCAGAGAAGTGCCAGAATACCTTCAAAACTTCTTACCTTCAAAACTCGCCTGGCAGCCTCCTCAGCAAGGTTTGCATCCACACCATGGGCATGGGCCCTGAGACGATCTTCGCCCTCTGCCGGGTGTGTTATCAGTGCTTCTGCTGAGCTCCAGGGAGAGCCACGGGGGATTGCAGACACACACTTAGGCTCCTTCTTCTCTGCCTCCTCCAGCCTATCTTGTTTTCCCCAGACAGCAGCCTGCTCTACCATCCCACCTAGTAATTCTTCCCAGAGCACAGCCAGACACAGGGAGGGCCAGCGGCCACTCCCCCAGCGCCCCCCACCATCCTGCGCCGCACACGGGGATCACAGCGCTGGAGATCAACGGTCCTGCTACAACTGCAGGTAATCCAGCCAGGCAGGCAGAGGGATTCATTCTCTGTCACAGACTTTATCTGGCTCCAAGAAGGATAAGCCTAAATCCCTACTGTATTTCCCCTCCCTCCCCTCCACCCTCTAGTCCAGAAGATGTAATGTGACATGTGGCTGAGACCAAAAGGCAAAATTTAGGAAGAGGTCCAAGAAAAAATGTGTCACTTAGGGCAGGGAGAGGACAAGGGTGACTGATGTCTCAGAGGAGGGAGAGGGAAGGAGACCCGAGTCTACAAACCTCCCTCCTTGCAGACCTTGGCTCTGCAGGCCCTCACCCTAAACCAACTGCATAGGGGGGCCGTGTCCCATCCCAGAGGCTGGAGGAACCAGCAAGGCAGGTGTCCCCACAGGAGGGTGGCAAGTTACAGGCAACCAGTCCTGTGCCAATGTCACCCAGCCCAAGACAGGATCCTGGTTTCAAGACCCAACTCAGACCCTACCACTGCAACCCTGCCAAGACTGCTTGGCTTCAACACCCTGCACTGCCCTGGCACATCTTTCCTGCACCGTGGAGCTCCCAGCAATGGGCAGAGCCTGCCAGGCTCTCCCAAACCTCACCTTGCACCAACTGATTTACTGACCACCATCTCGGCTTCAGCTTTCCTCCATGAACCACCAGCCTGGGGAGTTTCTCTTAGGAGGCCACCTGCATGGCTGGGCTGAGGCCACCAGAGAGAGCCCCATGATGGGGCAAGGAAGCCTCAGGAGCCCCAGACTGGTGGGTCAGGGGTAGAAGGGGTGTTCGGAGGGCATTCCTGGGTTTTCCCTCCATCCCACCAAGGGATATGGCTGAGGTGGCTTCACCTGCTGCTTACCCATTGCCCTGAGCTGCTGTCATGGCAATGCACCCTCCAATTCAGGTAGGAATGGGGACTTCTGTTTGTTTAACCATGGAGGAGGCAACAGCGTGGTATTTTGAACAGGGAAGGAGGAGGGGAGCGAGCAAGACAGTCGTGCAGCATGCAAGTCACCTGCAAGAGAAGTGCAACGGTCAGCCACTTCAGGTCTGCTCTTCATGGCTGGGAAATGAGCTCATGGGGATGGGGATACTGCCCCCATGCCACACCGAGACCCCACATGAAAACAGGGGTGGTAGAGGGCTTGAGCTCCACGGGACAAAACCAGGACTGAGCACCCACCAGTCTGTATGATGCACTGGGTGCTCAGCACTAGCCTTCCCCTCCAAAGGGCAGACCACACCTCAGTGAGTCAAGACTCACTGAAGCACCTCAGAAGGGTCCTCAGATACTCATCAGGGGCTGCAAAGAAAACACATTGCCTAGCACCACCGAAAACCCTTTGGCAGTAGCTCCTACACTAGTGGGTGGTGGCTGTCCTCTCAGCCATTCTGCAGGAGCAGCACCAGGACACAGAACATCCCATGGACGATGAGAACAAGGTGGGCATAGAGCCTTTTCTTTGAAACCCCACTCATACCTGCAGGAGAAGCAGGCAGGGCTTTGATTTCAGAGCTATTGAATCCAAATGATGATGAGCAAGCCATCCCCTCTCCAGGGAACAGCTGCATGGCAGTCTGGTGACCTTCTACACCACCTCCACATTCCAGCCCCTGGAGAACGGGTGGAAATCTTGCTCACAGCAGCCCTCTGCGTGCATTGCCTCACTCCTGGGAAGACCTGGTTCCCTCGGGTGCAGAGGAGGCAGGCGCTGGGGGAGGCAAAGCCATCTAGGGAGCACTCGGAGGGGCCCGTGCTGGAGAGCTTGGAGCTGCCTCCAAACTTTCCTGATTTTCAAGAGACTTCAGTCCATCTGAGCCCACAGGAGAGACACGATACAGTCAGGGAGATTGTTGCTGATACTGCTGCAGAGGCAGGGTTAAGGGGATAGCAGTGACTGGCTCACATCAGCCATGCTCCACGTAGCTGAGCCACATCCCCAGGAGCAGCCCAGGTCAGAAGCAGCAAAGAGAGGCTTTAAAACTCTGTGAAGGACAAGTCTGCCCATGGGAAAGCATCTCTGTACCCATGCAGATGGCAGCATGATACGTGTTTATATGAGCTCAGCCCCACATCAACCTCAAGCAGGGTCCATCCCTGCTTGCTCCATCTCCTGCAGGATGCTGCTGGGGGCAGATGTCCTGGCTGGACAGCCAGACCCCACCTCAGCAGTGCAGAGCAGACTATTGCAGCGGCACAGCACTACGGAGAAGACCGAGTTCAGCAGCACCAAGAGCAGCTGTACCACTGCCCCTGCCATGCCACATGCCAGAACCACAGTCACCAGGGATCCCAGTGAGCCCTGAGCCAACCGTCCCCACAGCCTCTGTGTTTCACACCTTTCCCCCGACACTGCATGTACCACAACAGATCCTCTCACCAGGGTGAGCTGCTGTGCTGCAAGACTCAGAGGCTTCAGGCTTCCTGCCAGACCCTGGGCTCAAAGCCAGGCCCACTCTGCAATCCCAAAATCCAGTGGTCCAAACTCCTATCAACTCTGCTTGCAGCCTACTGACCTAACTTAGGTCTGGAGAAGGGGCAAAGCCAGATAGTCTCCTGTGCTGCAGCCTCCAGCCCCACTGTCCACAGCCTAAGAAGAGGTTATTTTGGGGCTTGCTCACAATCACCAAAATGGCCTCTTCATGCCTATCTTAAGAAAAACAAAAAGCAGGCAGCCAGAAGAGAGGAGTTATCACCGTTGTGTCCTGTCAAGCTCTCTCCAATTCCCCCAGCTGTGAAATGGGTTCTTACATTTCCCAGAGGCTGATCAGAGAGCTTTTTCTGGGTATCATCCAGCAATGATTAGTTCATTCCTAGAAGCAGTGCTCAGAGAGGAGGAGGGAAACCCCATACCACACAACACATTTATGGTTGATTCACCCAAGAATCCCATCCCTTTTCCTGCAGCTCTGGTAGAGGCAGGCGAGGTCTGAAGATGAGCCCGTTGGTAGCAGCAGATTTGCAGAAAACATCTGCTGGAGAAGTCAAGGCTTCCCTGGTTTAACGGCACGGGAAGGGGCGGCTCTCTGGTGAGGCACACACGTTGTCCGACTTCTCTGGAGGGCAATATATTTGCTCCCTATTTGATGTCTCCCACCCACACAAGACAGAGCTGAGAAAGCTTCTGTTGTATAAGGGATTATTTTTTTAAAATGGGAGAGATCTAAAAGAAGGACGCAACTGATAATATACGACAAAGCAGTTTAATGTATTGTGGTGCACGGGCAAGGGCGCTGAGTAGACCCTGCCGGCGGGCACCCTCAGCTTCTCCTCCTGGATGCCAGCCCCGAGGAGTGGCCTTGGGCAGCCCTCTGCTTCCCATCTCCAGGGGAGCCGTACGGGGGCACGGCACGTCCCCAAACCACCCGGAAAATAAATGGGCAGCAGCCAGAGCTGTATCTGCTGTGCCCTGGGTCCGCTCTGCCGGGAATTTAGGCAACCCCTAAGTGCAGCTGGGCCACTGTGTGCTTCCCTCCAACATCTGCCCGTCCTGCTCACTGAAAAAATCATGGAGCTGCTGCTAATTTCATTAGCAGGCCCGTCAAGCGGTTCATCAATCTATGATTTCCTGGCTTGCTGCCGTGAGGAAACAAGCAGGATCTGCTCTGAATTCACAAAGACATCCTCTGGGGTAATTTGTCTGAAGGCTTAACATTTCCCCAGTGGATTATTATCTCGGATTAAAAGTGGGAGAGAGAGCAGTTTTCCTTCTTTTTTCCTGTTTTTTTTGGTTTTTTGGTTTTTTTTTTTAAACCTGGAATAAACCCGAATATCCCCAACCTGGGGGCAGGAGCTGCCCTGTCCCAGAGGGGGGCAGGCGCAGGCAGGGGCACCGGCCCCCGCTGTACCCCCAGAGGTTCCCAACCTGCCGTCCCGGGGAGGGCAAAGGGGGCTGGGGAGCGCCGGGCTGAGGGAAGAGGCTCCAACTCGCCCTCCTGCCCACACGCCAAGGGCTGGCAGCCCACGGGGCCGGGCTCGCAGCTCCCTCTCCCGGCTGCCTTCGCCGGCAAATTCCGGAGCGATAAATCACAGGGAAGGGGAAAGCTGGGAGCCAGGGCTCGGTGTTACAAGAAAAAGCGGGAGAGAAACCACCTCAGCTCCAACCAAAATCATCTTAGTAATAAATAAATTTTAAAAAATAAAATAAAATAAAAAAAAAAACCAAACAAAAAAAAAACCCACCACAACAAAAACCGTACAATTTAATTTAGAGAGAACAAAAAATCTTCTTATCTTACCCCAAATTCTAATTTTGGTAATTTAACCTTCCCTCCCCCACCAATCCCCAAAAGCAAGGCCATTATTTTTAAATGGATAATTCTCATACAAAATGAAGAGAGGCAGTCTGATGTTGGAGCGAAAAGAAAGGCCAAAGCAAATGCCCTCAGCTTTCCACCATGACCCTTTGAGGGTTGATACCTCCCCCTGTGTCATCCCATTACTTTAGCCAAACTATGGGCTGAATTTGACCCAGAACATGAATTCCTCCACATTTCCCTTCTCCACCAAATGTTTTCCACCTTGGAAACCAGCCCCAGCCCCTTCCACGGGCCCAGTGGGCAGGAGCAGGAGGTCCCAGATGCCCACACATGGGTCAGGGCGAGCTACGTGACAAAAGCAAGAAATGAGATTGCATCCCCCAGTCCCAGCACCTGCACAGCACCGTTAGGCACGAGTGGCATTACTGCTCGTGCTTGCAGGGTTTTGGTGGCTTTTCCTGCACTTTCAAGCTGCTTGCACCATGGAGCCCGCAGGGCTGTGGCACAGCCTGGCAGAGCTTTGCCAGCACACCCGACGGTGCCATGGTTTCACCCTTGTACATGTGTCCCCGTGGCTCTGCCACTCATTTCTCTTCCAGAAGGCAACCGGCCTGCAAAGCCCCAAAACTCCCACCGAGTACAAGAAAACCTCCTGCCTAAGAAAATAAATGTGTTCTGTGCTCTCGCTGAGCTACCCACCCAAAGCGAATATGGGCACAGTTGGGTCCCACCACTGCTTTTTTTCCTTAAAAGCGTGTCATTTTAGTCAAACCCTTCCTGACACATCTGGCTGACTTTAGATAACAGAGAGAGAGACAGTTCTTGTATTCCTTCTGCACATAGCACAACGGGCACTGTCGGGCCAGCAAGCCACGGCCTTTAGCACTGTATTGTTCTTGTAATCCAAAACATCCACAGCCCAAATGGAAATCATGCTGCTTCCGCAGGGGGAGGGCTGGGGAACACCATCCCCCAGGAAGGTGCAGTGCTTGGGGTACGGAGCTGCCCGCGCCAGGTGCCGTTTGACAGCACCAAATAGAGCAGAAGGGAAAAGAGTCAGGCAGGAGGATGGCAGCTGCCTGCCCTTCCAGCTAGATGTCCAGCCTCGGTGTGGGGTGGTGGAGATGACCTAGGTAGTGACAGCGACCCAGAAAAACATCCCCATTTGCAGACATAACAGGCAGAGATTGGGCTGTTTTATGTGAGTTTTGGTATCTTGCAGGTAAGGAGTCTCTCAGTGCAGACTGGGTGTCCACAGACACTCAGTGGAGATTATTTACCTAAAGTGTGTTATAAAGGCTGAATCCAAAATGCTTTTGTAAATATCTCGCTTGCGTTTTGGTCTCTCATTGGGGTGGTTTTGTGTTCTGCAAGGAATGCAGTGTTTTCCAAAGCCCATCTCCTTGTTGGCCCCTGTGTGGATGGGTAGGTGGCACATGGCAGGGACGTCAGCACGTCCAGGCACCCCTCCATGCAAGGGTCATGTCCCACCTTCTATTAAGGCAAATAAGAGGAAGGAGGTGTGATGGACACAGACCTTTTGCAGAAACTGGAAGGAAATGTTAGCAGTGGCATTAGCCATTCTCCTCTTTTTAGTGATCCAAGTTCAAGGTCTCAGATGAGGGCAATGAAAAAAGGGACAGGCCTGAGGAGGAGCTAGGACAATGTCATGGCTTGAGCCCAGAGGGAAACTGAGCACCAGGCAGCCACCTTCCCCCTCAGGAATGGGAAGGAGAAAATAAAGCTAAAGGCTTGGGAATTGAGATAAGGACAGAGAGGGGTGATTTCCCCATTACAGTCATGGGCAAAAGACAGACTCATTAGGGGAAGAAAAAGAACATCTCTTTAATTCAAATACTAAAACCAACAACGCTTAACAGATAGAGTAGGCCAGTGAGAAGTATAACCATATCTTAAAAACACTTTCCCCCATCTCTTCCTTCTTCCCAGGCTCTGTTTTTTTCCTGATCTCTCTATCTCCTCCCCTCCAGCAGAGCAGGGGGCAGGGAATAGGGGTTGCAGTCAGTCCCACCCCTTCATCCCCCTCAGGGTGAAGACTTCTCACATTGTCCCCTGCTCCAGCATGGGGTCCCTCTCACAGAAGACAGTCCTGCATGAACTTTCTCTGGCATGAGTCCTCCACACGGGCTGCAGCTCTTCCCAAGATGCTCCAGCGTAGGTCACCCCCACGTGTTGCAGTCCTCCCAGTGCCAAACTACAACAGTGGGGGCTTCTTCCCATAAAGTCCTGGTCTTCTTCAGGTGCAGTCACCTGCTCTGATGTGGGGTCCTCCACAGGCCGCAGGTTGGCCTCTGCTCCACCGGGATATGGGGGGGTCTCTGCTCTGGTGCAACTCCCCCCCTTCCTCCTTCTTCCTTCCACTGACCTCAGTGTTCGCAGCGGTGTCCTTCTCATAACATCTCCTCACAACTCCCCCTTCTCCTCCCAGGTTCCCCTTCTCAAATACATTATCACAGAGGTGCAGCCACTGGCACTAATTGCCCTGGCCTTGGTGCAAAGGTGGGTCTGACTTGGAGCCAGGGGAGCTTTGAGAAGCTTCTCACAGCGGCCACCGCTGTAGTCCCCTCCCCTGCTACCAAAAACCACTGCCACACAAACCAGCACAGACAATCGCCCGATTTGGAGCCGTGTCGGGAGCTGCCATCAGGACAGTGGCAGCAGCAATGTTAAGGACCTAAGAGAAGTCCCTGGCAAGGCAGCCACAGGATCTGCCTTGTGAAATAGCAAATGCTGTCCCCGCACACGACCAGACATCATCTATCTGACCTCTGCACCCCCTCATTGCATCCCACCAGTTAAGTCTTTCTCCTCATCCTCAAGCAGACTGTCTGAGCCATCAGAGAAGAAGTCCTCCAGATCCTGCTGCCTCGTCTTGAACTCCAGAACAGTGATGCGCTGCTTGAGCTTCATTTGAGCATCGCTGTACTCTGCCAGGAGCTGGCCAAAGCGGGTGTGCAGTGTGTCCATGCTCAGGGACAGCCTGTCCAGCTTCTCCTCCACACTCTCCCCTTCCGTGCTTGCCTCTGCAGCTGACTCATCCAGCAGCCCTTCCTTGATCAGAATCTCCCGGCCACGCTCCTCCAAGACCCTTTTGGCATCAGGATACTCTGCAACTGCTTCCATAAGATCTTCCTTTGACAGGCAGAAGAGATCAGAGTAGCCCAAGCTACGGATGTTGGCTGTGCGCCTGTTGCCCATTTTGCTCCCTTTAATGTTGAGGATGCTGATCTCACCAAAGCAGCCTCCTGCAGTGAGCAAAGCATACTGTGTCATTCCATCATCCGCCACCACAGCCAGCTTCCCCTCCTTGATGATATACATCTCTTTCCCAATGTCTCCTTTCCGGCAAATGTAATCCCCTGGGCTGAACACCTGAAGGCGAAGCTTCAGCACCAGCTCCACCAGTAGACCTGCCTCACAGTCCTGGAAAATCCTCACTTTCTTCAGCGTCTCCAGGTGAACATTGATGGCAATCTCTGCCCTTAACTTATCAGGGAGATTCTTGAGGACTTCCCGTTCATCTACTGCCTTCTTGTTGGTCCACAGGTAGTCAAACCACTTGATGACTTTGGTTTCCATGTCTTTGCTCACCTTGCGAAACTGCATGTAGTGTTTGATGGCATCAACTTTTGCCTGGAACTCTGCCCTGGTGGCATTCATGTTGGATATCATGGATCCCACATTCCCCACGATGGTGGCAAAGATGAGGACACCGATGAGGAAATCAAAGATCACAAAGAGGTACTCTTCATCACGCACAGGGGGAGGGGTCTCTCCAATGGTAGTCAAAGTCAGCGTAGACCAGTAGAGACAGTAGACGTACTCCCGGGTCAGATACCCATATTCAGGGTCTGTGATGTTGGGATAGACCCAGGTGTCCTCTCCAAAGCCTATGGCTTTGGAGATGGCATAATAAATGCACGCATTCCAGTGGATGATGACCAGGATGTAAAGAACCAAGTTGCTGATGCGGAAGATGTTGGGGTGGCTGGTTCTGGTCTCGGTCCTATCAAAGAACTCAAACATGCGGGAGAAGCGCAGCAGCCTGTTGAAACGCAATTCAGGGCAGTGCAATCCCACAGCAAAGTATGCCAGGTCTGTGGGCATGATGGAGAGAACATCCAGCTTGAACTGTAAGGTGTGGATGTAGTTATCCCGTAACTTCTTCAGGTCCTTAACCAGGAGGCCCTGTTCCAAGAATCCTAACAGAGAAGCAAATGATAGAATTATCTTGGCTTATGTTCAACTCTTCTGCAGGCTTTGTATGCACTTCTGAGAAACATTTTATGGTATGTCATGCACATACGTGCAGATATACACAGGGTCATCCAAATATTACCAGTTCCACCTGATCTACTCAGTTTACAAGCTTTTGTTACCACTCAAGCCCTTCATCTGGCAAAAGCCACCTAAAGATACCACTTAGGGATTTAGTCTGTCGCTACAAAGAAATGGGGACACAGAGGTTTCCATCCTCCAGATCATGAATTATTGCAGTTCCGACAGAAAACGTACAGCCACCTGCTGTGTTCCGAGAACATTAAATTCTACCATTTTTCAGTGTAGATAATTCATTAGCTGAACTGATGCAAAATCAGAGATACAGACCTTCAACTATGCCCGAATACTAATAGTAACGCAGGTAATTTTGTACAATTATTCAAAGGTGAAGCTGAAAGCTGGGATGATTAATCTTTCATTCTGAAACTTACTCCGTTTCTCAGATCTTTTAATTAGATTCTTTCTCTGGAGACTGCTTTATACCAGTGACTGCCAAGGTAGACAAAATCTTCCTAATGCAGTGGTAGAGTAGGCCTCTCCCTTGTAGCTCATGTCCACTTTTAGGGGGGAAAAAAGCACTGACAAGTCAGGATGCTGCTTCTGCTTACCTGTGTGCAGGCGGATCACTATGTCCCCAATGTAGATGGAGTCCGAGATGTAGTCCAACACGAGCCAGAGGACAACGTAGGTCTTCTGCAGGTCACTGAAGCAAGCCCTGGAGGAAGGTCATAACATAGGGTAGTGAGACCAACAAATCTCCTTATCATCTCCAACTATTACAGATGAATATAGGCTGATTCTGTGGGTCCTAACTCTACAAGCGAGCTTGGCCACTTGAACCTCTTCTCCTAGCAATTGAAATCCCCTTCTCTGAAAAATCTGCCCTCCTTTGACCCAAGTAAAGCAACGTCTTGAAACCACCTCCCAGATTCACCTTGCAGCTTTACCCCGAAATCATGGTCCTTTCCAACTGGCGCCAGAGGATGGATGCTCTGCAGAAGTCACAGTGATAGTGGGGAATCCCTTCCCTTTAGGTTCCTACCAGTCCCAGTACCACCAGTGTCAGTTGTCTGATCTTGGCTGAGCCATGACAACCAGCTGAACAGGAGGATTAGAGGAGACAGGGACCCTACAGCCTCCCAGCTCACCTGGCTACAAGCAAGCACCAGTTATAGAGGACAGGAACTGCGATGACAGCCAGCCAACGGTAATACCAGTCTCCTGCAGGGTCCACCACAAAGATCTGCCATTTCTTCCTGGAAGCAGAGAGAAAACAGAGCCGGCAATGCATGAATAAAGGGCTAAACATAGAAAATAGGGTTGGAAGGAACCATCCGAGCCACATCCTTCAACCCTTGCACTAGACTGGCTCAAACATAGCTGCAGCTTGAATGCCAATCTGTAACCTAAAACAAATCCCAGCAGTGCTGAGCAAAAATGTCCAGCACTGTTGAAACTCCTTTATCCCCAAAATGGGGCTCTGTAACGTTCCAGGTGGCCTACATGCACACAGCACCCCCAGTGCAGAGCCAGAAACAGATACATGGAAGGAGGTGATCAGAAAACTTCTCGTTACGTGACATTGCCTCTCCCAGATGAGGTATGGATTGGTGCCAGACATATTTTAAGAGAAGATTAATTAGAGCAGGAAGGAAAGTGTGCTGCAGATCAGTGGGAGCACCAGGAGGGGATGCCTAAGCCCCAGAGCAGCGAGCCGGGGGGTGGCAGCTGGCATTGCAAGGCTGCCATCACCACGCTGCTCTCAGCTGCCTGCCTGCAGTCTGCTCAGTCCTGGGTCCAGCCTTTGAACTGCTCCCAAGTGTTTGATCCTGCTCATCTTGGGACTCTGAGATAAGATGTGTGTGCTCCAGTTGCCAGATCTCACTGGAGAAGCCAGGGAAGAGAAACTCTGCGGCTGGGCTGATAGGCTTAGCTGCTGCAGCCCGGTGGGGCAGAACTCCCTCTCCTTTCTTCCCTCCCTTCCAGCTTTTGAACATGCAAAACTCCCTCCAGTAATAGGAAAAAAAACCCCCACTTGCCAACAGATTCCCCGTGCCTACCTCCCTGCTTCTAACAGCTTCAAAAGCAAAACCTCTGCCTTGAAGGCTCCTTCCCCAGCGGCACAGGCAGCGGCACGCGCGGTGCCCGGAGCGTGGGGACCAGCACTCAGGGCAAAGCCAGTGGCGCTCCTTCATGTTTGCTCTGGGTACAGCCACAGACAAGCAGGTGGTCCAACCTCCCCATTAAAAGTGCGCGGAAACTGCAACTTAAATGTTCTTTGAGAAGAGGACTCTCTGCTCCCTGGCACATACAGCATCAACATACAGAAGCGCTGACTCACCTGCAGCCAGCTGGTGCTGTTGTAACACCCACAAGCACTAATAATGTCAATAATGGTGTTAATTATATTTGTAATTTCAGCTTTGGATCACTAGTGCTGCCCACGGCAGGTGGCCAGAGTCACTGACATTACACTGACTGTGGGGCCAGGGCTGGACAACCAGGGCTCTGTGTTAACCCAGGAAGAGATTATAACCATCTGCCTCCTCCCACAGGGTCTGCACCCAAACCTGCAACCGTGGAGGCTCCCACGGCCGTGAACAGCAGCTCACGTTTGGATTTACCAGACTTGGGGCTCTTCTTACCTGTGGAGCTGAGGACCTAGAAAACAGCAGAAGTTACCACCGTCTCCCCAAGAGTCCAGTGGCACTGAGCAGCCCTTTCATGGCACGCTTCAGCTCCCTCTGATAATTAACAAGCTCCCCTTAACCTCACAGGGCAGAACGTTTTCTTCCATGACGAGTAAAGACCCAGATACAAGGCTCCGATATTTTTCTCCTACTGAAAACAATTATTTCTTGGCGTTTTAATTACCATGTATAACGTTAGGGTCCAGAGTAGTCCGTGAGCTTTGCCCTTTAATTAGCCAGCAGAAGAAAAGCCAGGTTATTGCTTTTCACCAGGAGGAGTATGAGCTGAGCAGATGAAAGGGCTGGATTTGAAAGAGCCTTTTCAGAAAGCTGCCGTCACAGTGTCTGCTCTTGGGGGCTGGGGGGGAGATAATGGGCAGCAAATGCATTCCCTTCATCTTCCTTCATCCTACAGATGATGAATGAGACTGGCAAATCCCAAGCATCTGTGCTTGCTGTGGTCTCCTGGGTGGAACCCCTGCATCCCTCAGCTTGTCCCCAGCTCCTCGTACGCACAAGCTGGAGGTGCATTTCTTTACAGACCCAGGGCTGGCTCCAAATGGCAACCCTAGTGTTGAACTGCTCTGAAAATGGGGAGGTCTGCTAGCTGTCACGAGCCATGCAATGTGTGTTTGCTACCAGGGCACGGACCAGGGGGGAGAAGACCCCACAGGTAAGGGACAGGCCAGGTCTTTTCCACCAGGACAGACTCCCAGGTCCTGTGTGCCTGCACAACAGCCCGGCAAAGCCAGGCTGGCTGCCAGGACAGAGGCTGGAGAGGGCAGGGAGGACCCTTCCCACCACTGCATCCTACCTCCCCCTTTCCCTTTCCCATCCCCACCCACCTCCATTAGCCATCACTGCTGGGAGCCCCCAAGCACCATGCACAGCTGATCTCTAGCCAAAGACAGCTGGGGCCACAGGAAAGGGACCCTACTTTTTAGTTTCCTCCTCAGTCTCCTCGTCTTCTAGGTCATTGTCAGCACCTGCAGCCACTGTCTGGAGTTCAGGGCCCTGGAAACGCTCAAGGAAGGGGTCTGGCCTTTGCTGCTCCTCATGCAAGCTCTTGCTGGCCCAGTCCCTCAGCACCAGCACCAGCCGGACTATCCTGGACAGGGGAAAGAGGCAGAGTCAGGAGGTGTCTGTGGAGCAAGGAGAAAGCAAAAGCTGGAGAGCAAGAAGAAGGGCTACAGCTGAGAAAAAGCTCTTACAGCTCCTTCTCAAGCCCAAATAATTCCTTTCCCCCCCCCTTGTAGTGATGGTGTAGGACCAAGAGTATGAAAGCAAGAGTCCCACAGCTCCTTCCTCAGTCCCACTGCCATTCCCACAGGGACATAAGGAATGTGTGGATGACTGGGGCAGTGTGACGCTGCCTGCAAGGGAGAGGACCCCCCAAGCCCTCCTGGGGCCCCAGAGGTGATGGAGCCATCCCCTCCTGCAGCCATGGGCACACAGAGCAGCATCCACAGACACTGGTCCCTGCAACCCTTGGATGCCATACAGCAGGAGAGGATCCTGACCCCATGCAAGTCTCCAGTGTCAAAGCCAGGCACAAAAGGCTCAGGCTTACCCCGGGCCAGCATCACACTCAGGTACCTGGCCAAGGCTTGCCTGCCTCGGAAAGCGGAGGCAGCCGGCTGCTCCCCCCCATCCGGAGGAGCTCCTCTCTGCAGCTCTGAGGAGGTGTCATCCTGGGTTGAGCAAGTCCTGCAGTGGGGAAAAGGTGGGGTCACCGCCACGCCACGCCATCATGACACCTGCCAGATGAACTGGAGGATGTGGGCAGCTGCCAGGTCTTGGCAGACGCCCCCCTCCCCTGCCCCACCAGTGCCTCCGTCCACCAAACCAGGGACCAGCCTGACCTGCCCGTGCTGAGCCCCGTCCCCTCCAAGTCACCCTCCGCTCTGGCTTGGGCGCGTGGGCTGGGGTGGCGGTTGGCCGGTGAGCTGCGCAGACCATTACTCTTGTCTGTCATCCTCTCTGTGAGAAGACCACAGGCACACACCCTGCCCCAGAGACCTGCGAAGAGCAGAAAAATGCCACAAGAAGAGCCATGCAGGGCACATCCCATGGTTTGAATGCAGAGATACAGCACAGCATGGGAAGGGAGGGTCAAACCCCATGGGGTGTGCCCACCCCACATTTTCTACCACCAGCCATCGCTGATGCTGCCGTAAGAGTCCTGCAGAGCATTTCACCCTCCCCAAGAAATCCCACATCTGTCCGTGGTCCACAAAAGATTCTCTCCTCGTTGTTCAGGCTCCTCAGCCATTGCTGGGGCAACAGCATCCCCAGCGAGCCGTGCCATAACAAGTCCACGGCTCTCTGGGCACCACTGGCTGCCCAAGGACAAGAAAATACACTTGTAAGGGATGTAAGTGCAAGGCCAGCCTCGGCAGGGAGATGCTGTTGTGCAGCAGCACAGGGTAGACTTTGCATGTACAAGGGTGTTTGCACCCAAGCAACCACCCTCCTTCCCCAGGGCACTGCAACCCACTGGTGGCCTGCCCAGCAAGCCCCACACCTCATCACCGCAAAAATTGCCCCTGCATTGGAAATTAAGGTTTGCTATTTAAAAAGAGCCTTGCTGAAGTTCCTGCTGGCAGGAGCTACCATCTGGTTTCAGAGAGCAGAAGAAAAGACCTTACATTAACACATGGAGGCTGCTGAGCTGTTAAGTGTGTGATTTCACTGGATTTTGTTTATCTAAAAAGCAAGAGATGCCCATGGGGCTTGCCCAGCCCCAGACGTTCAGCCCTCGGTGTTCTGCTGCACCCCAGAACAGACCACACCACGCAAAAGCACCTCACAGAAACACAGACTTGCACCTGCACGGACACAAAGGCACCCGGCATATTGCCCAGCCCTACCTAGACCACGTATTCCCACCCTGGCCACCCGCTGGCTCACAGTGCACCCTCCCTACCCGCAGTGCACGGGTGAGGCAGGTTCCTGGAAGTGACACGCTTGTGGTCTCATGTGGTGCAGCCCATGGCCGAGGCTCTGCTTGGAGGAAGGTGATGCCTTATACACCTCCACCAACCCACACAAAGCCTACGTCCACGCTGCACGCACAGGGACAGCCATGCACACCCAGGCAAGCCACTTCCCCAGGGCAGCAGAGCTGCTGCTGAGAAGCCACCACTGTCCACTTACGAGCCTGGTGTCCCCCGAAGCCTTCAACACCTGGCTGCTGCCTAACGCGGGCTAGCAGGGGTGGCTGGTGAGCATCCCTCCCCCAGGAGCCTTCTGGGCTGTCTCCAGAGCACTCAGGCTTTTAAAGCGCGTGTTGAGCTGCAAAGCAAAGCCAGCACTCCTGCCTTCCTCCCCTGCCCAAGCAGAGAAGCAGGTGAGGTGGCCGGGCAGCAGCCTGGCAGCGGCAGAGGGGCCCCCGCGGTGCGCAGGGAGGATGCACACGCGTGCGTCTGGGTGTCTCGTCACCACAGCACGCCCATCCCCTGAGCATCCTCGATGCCCTGAGCAGCAGGGTGCACTTCAGAGGAGTTCATAGCAGCCAGCTTTGTGTCTGGGGGATGAAAGGGGAGGAGGGGAACGTGCTGCTCAGAAATGCTCCATTTTCCTACTCACACGTCACCTCCTCAGTGGCCACCCTGAGCAGCTCTGGGTCCAGTGGCTCCCAAGTCCCCAGCAAACCCTGGGGAAGGGTCACTGCCCAGCCAGGGACAGGCACAGCCAGCAGACCCCAGCCAGGCTCAGGTCCTGCCACACCAAGTCACATACCGGGATTGACACCCAGGCTGCCTGCTTCTGCTCCCCTCCCAGCCCTCTGCCCTAGGGAAAAACAAAGCTGGTGACTATTTCCCTGCTTCACAGGCTGTGCCACAGCTACTGCTACAATGGAGAATTTGCAGAAGTAGCCGCATTTTAACATCCTCCCATCCAGTTACCTCTTCTCACACTTAGGGAGCACAAGATCAGATGTGCTGCTCTGGAGTCCCGGCGAAGAGAGCTTCAGAGTTTGAAGATGATCATGAAATGCATCTTTCACCAGTTTCTGCCCTCATATTTCATTCACAAAGCCATTCTAATACCGGGTTAACAAAGAATTTGCATCCCCAAGGCAATAGGGAAGAGAGTAATTTTTACCCCCTTCCTCCCCTTGCAGTGGCTGGATCAGCCCCTGCCCATGCGCACGGAGTCCCACCCTGTCTGCAGGGCCGATCTGAAAGCCCCAGCACTGGGAGTCCCTTCGTTATCAAAGGTTTACCTTTTATTTTCCTTCAAAGCCTTAAATTCCACTTGCTCTGATCTCACTGAAAACCAGGACAACAAGGAGCCTGAAGGAAGAAATGGGATTTTTGCAGCCTTGGCCAGGGCTGCTGGCGGCATTGGGTGCCCCCCCAAGGAAGGGACACATCACCCTGCTTTTGTCCCCGTGCCACAGACCCCAACACTGGGGACAGATCACAGACCAGCAGCACTGCAGCAGCACGTCCCCCTTCCACCTCTCCTTTTGCTCCCTGCCTGCAGCTGCCTTCAAAAGCAACATGGGAACCCCAGGAGCTGCTCCCTCACAGCTCGCTCAAGCACCACATTACACAAGACATTGATTTTCTGTGCATGTCATTGTGGCAGTGACCTAGGAGACACCCAGCCCTGCCACATGTGCTGCTGTGGGACAAAGAAAAGCCAAGAAGAGGTGGCAGGGAGAGAGAAAGGGAATAAATAAAAGTATCACACCCCAACGGGGACAGAATTAACCAGAAACTCTCCTCCTCCAGATCCCCCCCGGCACGGCAGCTGGCATGTGTGTTTTACACCAGTGGGCCAAATGGCCTGGTGGCTCTTAGAGGGCAGAAATCCAGCATCTGATTAAATAAGCATGTGTGGCTGAGACATCCAGCACCGGGTCAGAGTCCTGCTGCCGAGGAAATAAACCTTACCTGTTCCCATCCACTGGGATACCAGGATCAGACTCCACAGCCGGTAGAAGAAACACGTCCAGAACACACAAAGTTTATTAAAATATGCATTTTATGGGTCAGTGTTTCCAGATTTACACCAGGATTTACGCCTTACGTAAAAGTCACATTGTATCCCCCACAACCTGCCAATAATTAGCCTTTGAGAACACATACAGTTTGATCACCTCTCCTTCAAACAGCTTCAATCCACGCTTTGAACATGACGTGTCCCCCAGAGGGCCAACCCTTCTCACCCTAAATACAGCTAAAAAAAAACCCCAAACCACAAACTTCCTCCAAAACACGTCTGCACCTCTCAGAGAGGAGAAACCAGCCAAACAATTTACCTACTCTCCTGGCACGAGTCACACAGCGGCAGCCTCCTTATACAGACCCGTTGTGTAAGGTCCCCTGGTAACCCTGACCACGTCCCTAAGCCACAAGCCACAGGAACCGCCTCTGCACCAGTGCTCCCATCCCTCACAGACACCCTGCCACGGCACGGCAAGCCCACCACACCATCCCGGCTCTCATCTGCAGTAAATCTCAGGGCTCTCCTCTGCTCAGCTATCAGGAACAGGTTCAGACCCGCAATTACTTGTGGGACAGTTATTTATTAGTCAATGTCCAGCTGCCAGATTTACAGTCACAGATGCTTGATGCAGTTGCAGGCAGAAAACACCCGAGCATCCCTGTCTGTAAATAAGCTGTTGGACATCTGGATGACCTGCAGATCCAGCTACAATTACTTACAAGTGGAATAGAGAGGTCCTGTTAAGCCCTGCCAAAACCCCAGAGCCTGCGAGCACAACTCCAGCAGATGTGCTGGATGAACCACCAAAAGCATCTCAAAGTCACCTCAGAGCCAAGTGTTACTAAACTCCACAGAAGGAAAGAAACAGCAAAGTTGTTGAACTGGGCTTGTTTTTAGCTAAAGAGCATCTGGGCCAAGAATTCCCCTCACCTGTGTTCTTGCACCATCGCTGAAGTTACAGTTTGGCAGCAAACCTGGGAGCGATCCTGCCCTCTGGTACTGGCAACCTAACAAATACCTACTGCTGCCCAAACGGGCAATTTCCCACGGCCTGTCTGGTGCTGTCACTGTTGGTACAAGGTTTTATAATCCAGAGAGTCACCACGGGGAGGTTTCCTATTTAAATCTTTCTGGGAAAGAGCCAAGCTCCCGGATAAACCCAGACCTCAGAAACACTCTTACAGTCACTTTGGATCTGAACATTTGCAAAGCCGCTGCTGAACTGCCTGGAGCAGGATGGGAGCCAAGGAGATGGTGGCTTAGCAGCGGCTGCAGGGGTGGGAGCTCCCGGCTCCTCCAGCTCCACATCCCCTAGTGCAGGGGCTGTGGCACGCCAGAACTGGCAGTACTACTTCCACCAGAGAGCAGTGGCGCAAGGAAGAAAAGAAACCCCACCAGCAGTTTAAAAACACTCAACCACTCTACACAAGCTTTTGGGGTGGAAGATGAGGAACAGACCCTACAGCAGTTGGCTGAGGACCTTTATGGGGTCAGAATTGAGTTATCCAAGCTGAAAAGTGATGAGGGAACTGGGCCCACCACAGTCTAAGACTGTAACAAGACCCCATATCTGCAAACACCCAACGCCTTGGTTTTGCATCTCCTCTTGCAGGCAGGGCCAGAGGGTCTCCCATCGCTTTGCACAGGATGGAGACCTCCAATTTCTTATGAGACCTGGGCTCTTCACAGCAGCTTCCCACAGAGGCACTGACCCCATCAAACATACAAGGTGGTTGCTAGTGTACAAAGAGCATTTGCAACCACAGCCCAGCCCAGGGACTACACCTGCTGGGTCATACTCCTTGCACCCCACCTCTCCCTGACACCCATCTCCAGCTGCTGTGGCACCAGGTCCAGCTTCGTCGTTTCCCTCACCCACCTCTGATGCTGGAGCATGGTAGAGCGTTGGCACCTTCATTGTAATCGGGGCCTAAAGGACACAGATCCTCAAGGGCCTACAGTGCAAAAAGCAGGTCAAGTTAAGAAGAAACACGCAGTTTTACTGTTTGCAAGTTCGCAAGCAAGGATCCTCTCCCTGCCCTCACCCACCCTGCCAGGGTTGGGCAGGGGAGGTCGGGGCATGGGAAATCATCTCCTCAGCCAGAGCCACGTGTTGATGAGGCAGGCGGAGATCAGCACAGAGTAGACCAGGGCCTCCTTCTGTCGCCAGGCGTTGCACTGCTCCTCCAGCACGCGAAGCCTCCCTGAGATCCTCATCAACTGCAAGGGAAGCAGTGGGGCTGCTGTCAGCCCTGCAGCAAAGTGCAGGACACTGGCTGCATCCCAGAGCCATGGGACAGGAAGGGATGGAAGGATGGGATCTGCTGTCTCCTTCAGGTCCTTCTTTTCTAGAGCAGCATAGAATCCTAGAACGGTTTGGGTTGGAAGGGACCTTAAAGATCACCTAGTTCCAACCCCCTGCCATGGGCAGGGACACCTTCCACTAGCCCAGGTTGCCCAAAGCCCCGTCCAACCTGGCCTTGAACCCTTCCAGGGAGGGGGCAGCCACAGCTTCTCTGGGCAACCTGTGCCAGGGCCTCACCACCCTCACAGTAGAGCATTTCTTCTATATATCTAATCTGAATCTACCCTCTGTCAGTTTAAAACCATTTCCCCTCATCCTATCCCCACCCCCCTGATCACCCCCTCCCCACCTTTCCTGTAGCCCCTTTAAGTCCTGGGAGGCCGCTCTAAGGTCTCCCCGGAGCCTTCTCTTCTCCAGCTGAACCCCCCCAACTCTCTCAGCCTGTCCTCACAGGGGAGGTGCTCCAGCCCCCAGCAGCTATCTTTGTGTGGGAGAATTAGCAGCAGTAACTCAGCTCCTGAGCAGATGCTTTAAGAAAAGCTCCTTCCCATCAGAAGAGCATCTGAGCCCTTTACTGCCAGCAGATGGAGGGGTCTGGCTGTCTCCTGTAGCCCTACAGCCCCTCAGGGTAGGAGCCTGATGGATCAACACACGTTTGAGTCCCCCCCTACTTCTCTATTAGCAGCATCAGCCAGGACTAGGTTGGCAACACCAGCCCATCAGGACCGAGCAACAGATCCCTGGAGCCTCCTCATCCACCCTCCTATGGCTTTCCCAGGAAACGTTTGCAGCCCTTCACCCCCATCTCACCTGCTTTCTCATTGTTGCCATCTCAGCTGCCTCGACCTCCTCCAAGGTGCTCTCTGGAGCTGGGCCAGCCTCCTGGGAGCTGGGGAAGAAAAACAAAGATGCAGACGGACAAACACTGCTCGAGAGGTGCAACTGCCATCCCGCACACACAGCACTGCCACAGAGAGCCGAGCCATGCAGGGAGCGTGTGTGTGCCCGGGATGTGCTGGCTGGGTGCAGCATCAGGAGAGAGGAAACAGCACCTGCACAGCATCTACTCATCTCTTCTTAACCCCCATCATGCATATTTATACCCCTCCACCATGGTCGCCACAGTGATCACAACAAAACATGCCATGACAGACAACAGGGAAAACACATGCTTGTATTTCTTTAGAGGTCCAACAGAGAGAAAACATATTTACCAAGCATCCATTCGCTATAGCCAGAGGAATTCATTGAGGGTTGGGTAAACCTCCTTTAGAGCCAGTCAGGTAAATACATATCACAGGGCCAATGCTGGAATGGAGGGATGATCTCATTTACATCAGCAGGTGAGGATCCTGCTGGTGGGAAGCAGCCATCAACTGGGGGGAACTATCACCTGAGCAAGTGCATCAGCCAGCAGAAAAGGGTCCTGTGTTTGCTGAGACAAGGATTTGTTCCTCTCCAGTATCTCCAGAAACCACAAGCTCACTTTCCCTGCTCTCCCTGACAAAAAAAGTATCACTCTTTGCTCTTATAGCAAATTTTACCTGCAACTGGAAACATAAAACAAGCAACCCAAGCACGCACCACTTTCTTCCATCCCTGGAAACAAGAGGGCCACCGCTGGGATTAGCTGCTGCGCTGGCGGAGGCAACACAGACCACGGATCTCCAGGGCACCCCCTGGAGACACAGCCTTGCTGCAGGGCCCACAGCACCGAGCCACAAAATAAAGTAGGTCCACAGTGAGAAAAAACAAAATTGCCACGTTCGGTCTGTTATTCCCATCAACATAGGCTAGCCCTACATCAGTTCTTCTACAACCAGCACTCCCCTATGCACACCAGTAACTCGCACGGGCACTCGCGGAGACCGTACAGGTTAACGAGTGTCTAACACCGCTCCTTCAGAGACCCTGGGGGGGAGAGGGTATTTATTCCTGTTTGCAACATGATGTTGATCTCGCTGAAGACAAGCCAGAACAGCACGTGGGGATTCACTGAATCTCTGTCTGAAAACACATTTGTGAGATAATCCCTCTGTGTAATGAGGCCGTGCTGTAAAACGGAAGTCACAACAGAAAGAAAATCCAATTTCCCCCAGCACAGAGCCATTAAAAAAGGACACATCCTGCAGCTTTTGACTGAAAAATCCCAGTTGATACAGGTGGAACACCCTTTAGAGACTAGAAATTACCTTTCAATAACTCATACTCTTCAAGAGGGCACTGTCAGGCAAATACTCCAGTCTCTGTCCGAGACCAGTCTTTTCTTTACTAAAATTTCAGGATAAACAAGTCAGCTCATTCATCTTTTTATTTTTATTGTTGCATAGGTGTACAAAGTGAAGAGCTACCGTATGCATCTGAAGTGATGCAAAGTGCCAAGAAGAGGCGTTTCGAGGTGGCTGGATTCAAAGGGAGACCTGGGCAGAGGCCCCGGACTCACCCCACTGCACCACGGCAGCTCCACAAGCTACCACCTCTCGTGGTACCGAAACCTCCTCTACTCCTGATGGGAGGAGGGAGAAGGTCTTACATAGCCACTAATCAGGTCTGTTGGCATACCCAGATTTTGTTTAAAAAAATAAAGTGACATTTGAAGACAGTCAGCCTACTGTGGTTAAAAGCAGGGACATCACTTTGCGTCGTCCACAGGCAGAAGCCAGCTCTGCTGCCTGCACCTCCGCGCCAGCTGGGGAGGGAAGGCAGGATATGCCACTGATGGCAGGGATGATGGATGCTGACTCTCCTCCCTTTCTGCCTGGAGGCTTTGCTCAAGGAGAATTAGAAGTATTTAGATGTTCCTCTGGGTGCTCAGCAGCCTTAGAGCAGTGGGGACACCTTAAGGCTGCAGTGATGTCTTTGAACACGTTAAATTTACTACACTTGCACAGATAAGAGTGCGGTGGAGACAGTTACTCCAGCACATCCAGAGAGATTGAGGTCACTGCATACCTGCTCCGGTGAGCATGCAGGCACACTGCACCCAGGCCAGAGGCATCGGCTATGGGATGAGTAACTTGGAGCAGCCAGTTGGTGGAAAAGGTTAATTAAGAGTGCCCAAGACACAGTCAAGGGTGCTGGAAGCCTGAAGGAGAGGGTGTCTCAGGGACAGGACGTGGGTCAAGCCATCTGTTCTGGATTTTGATTCCTTCACACATTTCTCTCCATCAAGCCACCAAGGCACGCATAAAAATTAGCACTTGCTTAGCAGTGAAGAGCAGCTGAAGTCCCAGCAATGTCACAGGTGGCGTTCAAGCACCCAGGGTGCCTGGGGGACCGGTGTTAAGCTAAGCAGGAGACACGAGCTGGGCTGGGTTAGCAGGGGGGTGCACCCTGGCTGGCTGCTGCAGGCACTCCTGGGCCAGGCACCCAGAGCTGGCAGACAGGACAGGCGAGGAGGAGAGTCTGGGGCGGCCATGCAGGACCATCCTGCCCCTGCGCCGTGCAGCCTGTGGTTTACAGAGCTCGTGCCTCAGCAAGGCAAAGGCAAGTCCTTGCAGAATGGCAGGGAGGTGGCTCAGAACGAGCCGAAGTCACCTGGATGGTGCTGGGTCTTGCAGAGAGTTCTGGACACGGTGGAAGAGCACCTGGCCCAGGAGGTACATGGTCTGGAAGATGTTCTGCATGGAGTAGATCCTGCCCGTCTCCGGGAGCGGGGGGAGCAGGGCACTGTGCGCGGGCAGGGGGCACGCGTCCGGCCTGGGGTGCACACAGAATCACGCCTGTTATTTCCCGGCCTCGTACAGCACGGGCACAGCCTGGCGTTTGGCAGGGCCCTTCCTCGCTTCAGCAGCTCCAAGCATCTCTGGGCAATGCCATCAGCACCCAAACACCCACGTCATCAGGTGGGGGAACCCCCTCCAGCAGCCCCCAGGCTCAGGGGCAGTTGCCTGACTCCTCTGAAGCTAATCACGGCTGTGAAATAACCAGACCTTCACCAGCTACTCGCACAGGGGTTGCAGAAGGCAGCTCTCCTGCCACCCAGGACAACCCCGGACTTCTAAGGGGAAAGGTGGCTCTGTTCTGGGATTAAATTTGAGATAATTTCTCCACTGGAGAGACTCCAGAGCCCAGGATCACTATCACCATGCTACTGCTCACAAGCTCCACTCAAAGAGCTGAAAAGCTGCATGCTCTTAGCCCACCCTGTCTGCAAGGCACTGCAAGTTTCAACAACCCTGGTAGAAACCCAGTTAAGCCCTGGTGCCTCATTTGCCAGTGCTCACCTGTCCGTAGGCCCCAGCATTCTGCCATGATGGTGCTGGAGCATGAGAGCATGTTGCAAAGAACCGAGAGGAGCATGGACAGAGCCAGAGAGACTGGGACAAGCCAGAAGAGGCTGTGAGGTCCTCTCGGCCCAATGGCCAGGCAAGGACCGACAGCACGCCCGGCCCACTGCGAGAGGGGACGTGGTCTCCCACGTGCATCCCCACAGAGAGCTCATCGCCCTGGGGACCAACGCAGCTGCCTTCAACGCTGCCAGGCACAAACATCTCTGACACCAGGAGCCACGTTCCTCTTGTGCAAGAGCAGGACTTGCCAGGCATTGCCTTGACCCGACCTGGATACCCCCCCACCTCGAGGCACTGACACCAGAGAACATCAAAGCAGCACAGACGACAGGAGATGCTGATCCCCCCCCACCCCAGGCAGCTCTGGGTTCATGCTCACCGCTCATGGTGCTGGCCTGGGCTGTGCAAGGCCAGCTGGGCACAGTCACTTGGAGTTCTCTCCCGCCGTGACCTGCTACTGTGATGGCCCTGTTGGCATCAAACACAACCATGTGAGCGCAGAGACCCTGTACAGGGCGAGCCCAGCCTGTGGTCTGCAGTGCCAGGAGCCCATCAGCATGGGGGAGGTCAGTGGCAGGAGTGTTACATGAGGCCCAAAGCTGGTGACCCAGTGCTGGAGAGGGTAAGGAGACATGCTCAGAGCAGGGTGAGGGTCACCAGCAAGGAGCCTGCTGATCTGATCTCTATTCAGATCAAAAATCCTCAACCTAAAGTATCTGGGAACAGCTCTCGAATCTCAGGGAGGTGAAAACACTTGAGAATGCAGATCAGCAGCTCCAGCAGCCAAACTCAAGCCTTTGCCTGCCCATGTCAGGGGCCTCTCTTTGAATTCGTTTCACACAAGGTTAAAATCTGCTTTCAGCTCTGACACCAGAACCCTTTATGCTACAGGGATGAAACAGCTCCATCTCGTACTTCATCCAAGAGAAACAGTGGTTGAAAAGGGACTTCAAAAGTAGCAAAGGAAGTTGGGGGGGGGGGGGGGGGGGGGACACACTGCACCTACTTCAGCCTACCTCCTGCTCACAAAATGCAATCCATGTGCCAGCACGCAGGTGCGTACTGGTTATGGGACAGAAAGAGATCCCACCACCTCCTAGGAAGAGGCAGTACTCTGGAAGATGAATTCTGGCTTGGGCTGGTAACAGACCTCTGGAGAAACCCAACGGTGGGATTGCTCCCCCTTCCCATCACAGACAACCCCGTCTGCTCTCAGTACAGTACCGATCGTTTGCGTTTCTGGGAGCTTGGTCTGCTGGCTACATGAAGAAAAGGGAGCTCCCCAAGGCAGGTGGGCTGTGCAGAGGAGTCTGGGGACATGTGCACCGTGACAGAGGGGACCTTCCTTTGCTGGTTCAACAGGATGGGCCTCAAACCGGCATCTGATATTTCTACAGAGAGGAGAGAGGGAAGAATTACTCCAACCTGAATGCCCTCAGGACAGGAGAGAAGAGAGATCCACCCATGTAGGAAAGCCAACACTGTGTCTAGTACCAGATGTATATCAAAAAACCATGTTCTGCAGGTGTGAGAGGCAGGACAGCCTGGAGGGGCATGGACTGGAAAGCAACTGGACACACTGCTCCAGGAAAGTGAGATTTCGGAGCTGTTTTCCAAAGAGACAGGGCCTTATGTCTGTGCATCCCAAAGCAGGGAGCCTACCAAAGCCATGAGGTAAGAAATGTGGAGGGAGATGCCTCCACATTTTGCTCCTCTCCTTTTGGAACTAAGACCCATCCTGCCTTCTATTAGTCACCTTCGCCCACCTCTCCCCAAGCATCTCTGCACCATCCTGTCCTGCCTTCAAGAAGAAAGCTGACTACAATACCTGCTCCTCTTGCAAAGCAAACCACTGGGGATTTTATAAAGGGATCCTAGTCCCTCGGACGTTGTAGAGCCTCACCAACCTTCAGCCACCCCAAAAGACAACCCAAGACATTACCTGCAAGAGAAATCCTATCAGGGATGTGCATCCGAAAGGAAGGAGGGACATCCTCTGTCACTGGCTCCTCATCCACAGGACTGGAGCTATCTGCTACCTTCAGCCTGTTGGGAACCTGCATCCTCTGATTGATGGCTTCTGTGAAGAGCAGGTCACAGCGGGCTCGGTTCAGGTCCAGTCCCCAAAATGGCCACATCTTTTTTGATTTCCTCAGATTGCTTGAGCACTCTGGGCTTCACACAGAGGGAAAAAAAAAAAAAAAGCTGAGCAAAAGTGGTAGCAAGCAGCTCTTCCAAACCGGCACCTGCACAGGGACAACACATGTGCTGTAAGAGAGCTAAAATACAGGCAGAAACAACCCAAAAGACAGACACCGTCAGAGTTGTCCCAGAGAATGGGCTGTCCCACAGGGCCACTGCAGGTGGGAGCTCCTGTCTGGCAGGGTGAGAAAGGAGAAAACTCCTACGTGTCCTGGGAGCAAAGCACCTATTGCCTCCCTTGATAGCAAGGACAGGGCAATAGTTCAGCCCACCTGTGGGAGAAGAGCCGTTCAGCATACCCTAAAAAAATAGTGAAAAAAATATTATTTTCCATCCAAAAGTAAAGGCGGGAGGGCTGGGAGCACATTTTCGTGTTCATACACCTTCAATGAAAAATTAGGTTTTCTAAAAACAAAGCACATGTTTTGTGACAACATTCCAGGTTACCACAGGAAAAAACGAGCACTGGACTTTCTCTGCACACTCTCCCCACCCGACCCAGCACCCATCTCCTCGAGGGACCCACACCACACTGAACAAGATGGATTTTTCCCTGAGCGGAGCTGCCAGATGTTGAAGCATCCTCCCCGAGGGGAAGGAAGAGCACACAGCAGCTCTGCCGGGCCAGCGCCAGCTCAGCTCTCTTCCAGGAGGGGACCAGCACTGAGGAGGGACAAAGCCTCCAGCTCTCACCGCTCCTGGGGCAGCCAACAGTAGGAGCAGAACATGGGACATAGATGCTGTCTGGGGCTTTGCAGCTGCTCAGGATGCACAACTGCCCCGTGCCTCAGTTTCCCCTTTGCCAAGTCCCGGGGCTTTGAGAAGTGCTCTGGGGCCCAGTGTCCCAACGCTTTCACCGAGTGATGTGAGCAGAGGGCAAACAACGTACATTTTTTGGGAGAGGACCTCCCCAAAACACCTTCCTGGCTCCCAGCACTCTATTCTTTCTCAAAAAGCTACAGTCGAGGAGAAAACCCCAACAAGCGAGGGCTGCCAAGGCTGGCAGACCCCAGCCAGACCCCAGTGCTGCCCCGACATCCCAGACATGCCATGTGCATGCACAGCCCCCCTGCACACTCCTTGCTGCTGCCCTTTTCTTGAAGGTTAAACCTTTAGAACAATGTAGCAACATTATGGTTAGGTCAAGAAAGATGTTCTTTGTGTATATTGAAGCGAAGGGCATCCCAAATCAACAGAACAAGGAGATAGCCTTCTCCGAGCAGAGACACCCCGAGCCATTAGACCTTGCAGAGGGTACATTGCCAACTTGGCAATCAAACTCAAGGTCCATGTATCCTTAGCTGAACTACCCGCATTATAATACTAAAAATCATGCCTATGGGTCAAGAAGACCCTTGCCCGGGTGAAGACCCTTCCCCTGAGCACACGTAGTACTAGAGGTATTGTGTCAGCAGGAATATAATTGTATGTAAACTACTAGCCAATCATCCTAGAGAGGATGGACTTGGAAAATCACTAACTCTGCAAGTTCTGTGTATAAATACAGCGTGTTGGTGTGCTTGATTTGTGGGAAACCAGCGAGCAGCCAGGCTTGGGCAACCCTGAAATAAATAAGCAGTGTCTCTCCCGAGTGTGTGATTATTGACCTATTGCACACCGGGTGACGAATCCGCTTTTCAGACAACACGTTGAGCTCACCAAGCCCAAAATGGTCCCTTTTTGCTTCCAGGTCAAAGTCTCCACCCTAAAGTGGCCCTCACCTGTTCCAGCACAGCACAGCACAGCCAGAGGACGGAGAGGTTTTCCTCTTCAAAGCTCAAGGGGGGAAAATGGGAGGAGGCAAGCGAGCGGGAGCGCGCAGGAGCCCTGCCTTCTGTGATCATGTCCGGGGACTATATTTAGCAGCCGGGTCTGTGACGCTGCGTTTCCAGCCCACACCAGGCCAGGGCTGCCCACCGCCACCCTCGCTGCTGCTTTCCGGGGTGCTCTGGGCCCTCTCGCCTGCCCCAGCCCCCTGCCACCCCCTGGGATATCACCCAGGGGAGAGGAGCAGAGGGCAATCCTGGGAAGCAGCCCCATCTCCCGAAGGCCAAAGGACCACGGGGGGACGCAGCCCCCGAGCCCCTGCAGCAGCCGGGCCCTGTAACTCCGGGTACAGGAGGGCGGCAGAACTTGCAGAACTGGTCTGCAATAACCAGCACTTCCAGTATCACCTGCCTCATGCTGCTCTCTACTCCTCTGTCATTAAAAACCTTTTAATTAAACAGACAGAAATTTGCCCAGCATCAGCTGCGGCGATCTGCCGCTTCCAGACACGCAGAGATGAGATCCCTGACTCTGCAACTGGCTCTGCCCCAGAAGGGGTGTCGGGGGGCACAGCACCCCCCCGCTGCCCCACACCTTCTCCACCACCCTGCCCAGACCCAACGCTGGCATGGGTGACACCAACCCACGGGTGTCACAGCACACACGCCCCCTGCTTCTCCCCAAAACCTCAAAGAAGGTGGATTTTTGCAGGAACCCCCCCACTCGGGAGTGGGACAAGTCCTGGGACAGTCCCAAAGCAGCGTCAGTTCCACAGGAGAAACCTGCACCCGAGACCCAGCCCCATGGTCCACAGCCATGGACAAAACCAGGTTTCTCCTTCACATTTTTGGTGCTTTGGAGGAGCGAACACCTTGTGTTGTTTTCTCAGCCTGCGCTCTGGGAAACCAGCATATATTAATAACAATAAATCTGGAGAGGGCAGATCGGTTCATTTTCTAATCACCTGTGAAACTGCTGCAGCTCCCAAAGAGCAGAGCAGTGGGAGGGGTGCGGGAAGCGGGCTCTGAGAGACTAAGCTATTAAGAAAAGGGGGAAAAAAAAAAACCAGCTGTCAAAACACGTAAGAACAAAATGCTTAAGTGGCTGGATTTCCTCCTTTAACTTTCTTTAGGGCTTTTTCTATCTCTTGCCAAGCAACCCCCCCCCCCTCGTCAGCAAGCGCCGAGTGCTCCCCATCCCCTGCTCTGGCACATGTGCCCCCACAGGGAACTCCCGGCTCACTTAAGCCTGGTTTAAATCCTGCAAGCCGGGAAAACCTGCCCTGGGGAGGGAAGCCCCACAACCTCCCTCCATCCATCCCTCCGCAGCCCAGGGCTGGGGGGGAGGGGGGGGGGGGGGGGCCAGGCCGGTGCAGCACCCCCCGTTCACCTCTCGTGGGGGGGGTGGTGCTGGAGCGAGCCCTGCCCTGCGGCTGGGGGGTCGCCTCGGCAGGGCGGAGAGAGCTCCCCGGGAGGGCGAGGGGCTTGTCACCCGCCTGGCCCTGTCGCCTGCCACAGCCAAGCCGCGGGGCGCTGCCGGCCACGCAGAGCCGGGGTCACTCCTCTGCCCCCCCCCCCCGCCCCGCCGCGTCCTCGGCTTAAGCATGAGCTGGGGAGCAAAGGGCTCCGGGATCCGGCTCCGCGGGCCGGGGGGGGCTGAGAAACTCAGCGCACGGGCCACTCGGGAGAGGAGGCGGGACAGGAGCGGGGCGGGGGGGGCGGCTCCGGGCCTCCCGCCCCTCGCCCCAGGGCCGCCCCGGCGCCCCCCCCGCCGCGCCCCGTCCCGCCCCCGGCTCCCACCGGCTTTGCAGTTTGCAAAGCGGGGGGATTGGGGGGGCCACTTACTTATTTTTGCAGTCCGAAGCCACCGCCGGAGCTCGCCGGAGCCCCGCCCGCCTCCAACCGGGGCAGCCCGGCCCCCCCCCCCGGTAGCCCGCCCCCCCATTTAAAGCCACAGCCGGGGTAATTAGCGAGCTGGGACTCATCAGTGCGACACCTCCCCGGGGGGGGGGCAGTGCCCTCCACGGCACGGGGGGACCCCGGGCGGGAGCTAATCCAGAGCTAATCTCTCCTGCCGCTCAGCGGAGTCCAGAGCGATGAAATGCTCCGGTTGGCATCAAGGGCAGTTTTAAACACTTCTGAATGGGGACAGAGTCCGAGACTTGGCCATAAAATCTAGTTTTGAAAGGGCTTAAAATAAATCCCACACTGCCCTAGTCTTGCTATTTAAAGGGGATTATCTAAGAGGTTTAGGAGCACGCGGAGGAACAAGACAACTTGTGCACCTAAATCCCCTCAAAGACCCCAGGAAATCCCTCCGCACCTCGCCTACCCCACCGGTCAGGGCTCACTGGACACCTTCCAGCTCTCACCGAGACTTGCACCCCATGCCCAGGGAGGTCAAAGGCTCCTCTCAGATGTGTGGGGTTTGTTCCCAGCCCACAGCACGCACCCGATCTCCAGAGATGGTCCCTTCCCCACCGAGGACTGTGCTGGGGGGGTGCCCAGGGGGAGGATTGGTGCCATCATCCCACAGAGCTGAGCCCCAGCACCCCCGTGAGATGGAAATCCAGCTGTGCCCAGGGAGACATCCCCGCAGTGGGAAAAAGCCACCCTGTACCACTCCAGACAGTGAGGGTTTTTTAATAAATACCTTTTTTTGCACAGAAATATACCAAGTTTTACAGAATACAAACTGCAAGGATAACGACTGAGCATCAAAGACAGAGGATGCAGAGCACCCTTCTATCTCCCTCCGGTCTCTTCCAGGCTCTGACCCCGACGCTCACTGTCAGGCCTTCCCATAAGCCTGACTTGCTAAGGCCGAAAGGCAGAGTAAAGCCCTGGGAGGGGACAGACAGGGTGCCAGCAGCCGCAAACCCCCCGTGTCCCGCCCCAGGAACAGCCACGCTGGGCAAGGCTCAGCGCTGGGCCGAGGGCAGCTGCTGTGAGAGCACCCCCGGGACCGAGCGGGGTGCAGGCAGCCGAGGGATGCACAATAGCCTTTCGGTGCTGGTGGAGAGACTGGTGCTGGGGTGAACACCGAGGGGTGGCAGTGCTGGGTTTCTGGGCTACTCCTGGGGGTGTTGCTGAGCACAACCCCCTTTTTAACCCATCAGACATGACTAGGAAAGGACAAGCCCCATTGCCTGGACCCCAAAAGCAGCTGCCCAGGCAAAGGGAACACTCCGGCCCCATAGCAAAGCACCTGGCTCTGCCCTGCCCTGGCACCACAACCACTCGGTCAGGGTTCGGCCCTATTACGAACCCACTGGCATCCCCGGGTCGTGGCATCATCAGTCAGCTCTCACCTCCGTCAGCAGCCCCTCCGCACCATGGCCACGGCCATGGCCACCAAGCAATCTGCCCACCAGAGGGGCCTGGGGGAGAGTGGGGGCTCTCACATTCCCCTCTACCTGCTCTGGAGGACAAAGAGCCCCAAAGAGAGAAGCCAGGCAGAACGGAGAGGTTTGGGGTAGGACAGGGGAGGTCTGGCCCATCCGCAGGCTCCCTGTGCTGGCATCCCACCTCCGGGGCAGCCACCAGACAGGCCACGCCCCAGGAAAGAGCATCCTCACCGCTGAAAACCATGGGATCACCTTTGGCTCAAGGTCGAGATGACCCCACCTGCCAGCTCGGCCGCAGCCAGACCCCCAGCTGCCCAGCACCCTGCGAGGGGAAAGTGGAGAGCCATCAGGAAAAGGACCTGCTCCACCAAAGTCACTTACCTCATGTACAAGACCACCACAAGCCTTTCACCCTTTCCAAGGGGATCTAGGAGATCCGAGAGCTCCTCCTTGGCTGCTCCTCCCTGATCTCCGGACAGTGAGTAGCACTACAGGCACCGCAGGATGGACTGGGCTTCCCACTCCCACCTGGCAGCAAATCCACACAAGGGAGGCACTTTCTCCCCAAACACAGAGTGTGGACGCCCACTGTGAGGATGGACAGGAATTTTCTGCGCCTCTCCTGCATCCCCAACTCCTAATCAGAGCCCTGAGCAGCAAAACGGGGCCCGGTGAGGACATGGGGTAAGGCTGAGCAGCGCCCCAGGGAGGCAGCGGGGCTGTTTTAATCATGGGAAATGTTATGTCTATTCGAGGGGGGAGTGAGGAAATCGAATGCACCATGGGGAGACCCCCGTGATGAGCCAGGAACAAGCTGCTGCTCTGCTCTGGCTGCTACAGCACTTACGTGAGCGGGGAGCGAGGGGCAGGAGACAGCTGGCTGGCTCCAAAGCCATCCCTGCCGCCCAGCCTCACCCTGCTTGGGGACAGCTATTTTTGGTTCGGAGGGTAAGGCTATTGTGTGATGGCACCAGCTTGTACGGGTGAGACGGGGTGCCACCTGGCACTTGAAGGGGGTCCCGGGCACGGCGAAGGGAGGGTGGGTGGGTGAGCGTGAGTGTGTGAAGAGGCAGGAGGGAGGCAGACCCGCTATTTGCCCATGGCGGGGGCGGTGGCCACGATCTCTTCATATTTGGGTGGCGGGTCACTGTAGGAGACACTGGTCTCTTCGCCACTGCTGCTCTCCGGGTGGCCTGTCACCTCCTCGTAGGAAGGTGGAGGGGTGGCACTGGACAGTCTGGAGAGGACGGAGACCGAATGCTCTGGCGGGCAGAGGGTGCCGTCTTGCTGGGGGGTGCCCCCAGCTCTGCCATCTCCAGCCCCCCGATTGCTGGCTTCTCGCTGATACTGGGTTTCCCCTTGGCTTTGTGACCGCTCCCGGTACACCATGACCCTGGGGAGGCTGCGTCCCGTTCGGCTGGCCAGGTAACGGTTCTGGGCATAGGAAGGGCGGTGGCGGGTGGCCTTCTGCAGCTGGCACCTCCAGATGATGAAGAGGGCGATGACTATCAGAAGAGCCACTCCCAAGAGGGGCACCACCACATACATAGCATCTGAGCGCTCCGTGCTGTGCCCGGGGTCCTTGACAGAGTAGACAGAGTTGGTGTAGCCCTTCCAAAACTCCATCTGTGGCAGGAACAGAGAAGCAACCTACATGTGCTGCAGGCAGGACAAGCACCCCCTGGCCAGGTTTTGGGCCGTCCCCCACCACTCTCACCAGGGCTGCCAGCACCCGAGGTGCTGTGGGAACCAACACAAAAGATCACAGGGACATCCCTCAATGGTGGCTAACAGCCCCCACACCAAGCAGGGAGAAATTTGGCCAACACCAACCCCAGCCTGGAGTGTCAAGGACAACAGCACAAATTTCCCACCCATGCCACGGGAGTGCCAGCTCCACCTGCAGCCGTGGGCAGGCTGTCCTGGCAGTACCGAGGTGAGGGCAGTGCCAGGGAAGGGAAAGTCATGCTGGAATGCGAGGCCGTAACATGCTGCCTGCAGACAGAAGAGGACAAAGGGGACAGGAGAGGCTGTTCCCCCTGTGCTTTCCTTCTCTGCCTCCAATTTGCTAAGGCGTAAGCCCTCAGAGATCCACTGGGGAGCAGGGCAGGACAAACGCACCGTCTTCTCCTTGTTCTCAAACACTTCCTTGACCTCCTCATAGCTGCAGACCTCCTCGATGCACTCCCGCTCGATGGTGCCCTGCCGGATCTCCTCCAGGAAGCCGTTGGCTCGGGGAAAGCGCTTCAGGACCGAGTGGGCATTCCTGGCCCCCAAGAACACTGCAACACACAAGGCAGAGACAGAGCTGAGCAGGGACAATCCCACCCGGCTCCCCGCAGCATTTTGACAATACAGGCTTTCCCACACGGCTTCCCACAGGCACCCCAAACACCAAAAGCCCAGGAATACAATTTAGTTAGCACAGCAGAGTGCCCGCAGAGGGACAGCACACCCAGAGAGGCACAGGGCCCCTGGGGTCTGCCCGGAGACATGCAGCACCAGGAGCCTCCTTCCAGCAGCACTGAGGTGCTGGAGACATTGGAAGTGGCAGCTGCAGAAGACAGAAGGCTCCAAAAAGACTCGTTTCCAACCTCCTGCCCTTGATGGGCTTTCACTGTGCTGCCAGGCAAGGGAGGTCCCACCAGGTGAGCAAGACCCCACAGGGCTGAGATGCAGAGCCAGGCCTCTCTGCCCAGACACAGGGCCAGCACCAAGGCAGGCTCACAACACATTGTGCATCATTCCACAGTCCCGCTGCGCATCACCCCAGAGCCTCCTCTCTTGCTTCACACCCCCACAGCCCCTCAGGAGGGAGGCAGCCTGCCTGCTGGCGTACCTGCTGCCAGCTGCTGGGGGGTCATGCGAGCTCAGGTGGCTTCAGGGACTCTGTTCAGGTCCCAGATAGTGAAAAGGGCCTGAGCAACCTCTCCCCATATGGCATCACGTTCTCATCCCTACTGCGTTTTGGTGCAGAGGCCTCACCAACCTTCCCCTGCTCCCAAAGCCTGGGAGACTATGTTGCCCACATCAGACCTTCCCCACGGAGCATGCGAGCCAGACCAGCACCCTCCTGCCTCCAAGGGACGCAGCCCTTTCAAAGCCTCTCCCCTCCTGTTCTGCAGGACGGAGACCTCCACGGGGCGCAGGGAGCAAGTACCTACCAGGACCTGCAGCAGCACGGGAGAGGCAGACAAGTTGTTGCCCAGAAAGCAGAAACTCCACACAAACCATGGTCCTTCCAGGATCCAAACATCCCATGCACGCATTTCATAAGAGAGTGCTTCTGTAAAGGGGCTCAACATACCCAGCTGTAGGCTGCCACCATCTCTTCCCACCAAGCCACGTAATCAAGCTGCTTCCCTTGAGGAGGATGAATCGGTTCTGCTGGCTGATCCGCAGAAACCTATTTACCTCCTTCACCCTCAGGCTCAGCCTTCCATTGGATCAGCCAGATGAACCAACTCCCACTGCAGCAACACCAGCAGCTGCAGGACAAGGAGGGAAGGGGACAGCCGGAGTCTCCCATGAGGCCAGCTGGGCTGTAACAAACACGTAAGGAGCTTGGTGGGGATCAAACCTAACAGTGAAAAACTACCATCTTCCTTTTACCAGGGAGACTGGCAGGTTTCCTCCTGCTTTACCTTCCGTGTATCCTGCTCCTAAAACCATACAGCAAGGGATTTGTAGAGTATTTATAAATACCGAGGCAGGGACAAGCTCATGGCGTAAGTAACTACTACTGTGCTACACCACCCGCGCTCGGAGGCACTGCACTCTTTTTGTGCTGTGTAGGTGCATTTTCCCCCGTGATTTATTAATGGCTTGGTTCAGTGAGAGGGTTTGCAGAGGGCTGAAGCACTGAGGTGTGAATGAAGAGCAGCATGAATGATGTGAGTCAGAGACCTTTCTCAGAATCAACTTTATTAAACAAACCTTTTTTTTTTGTTTGTTTGTTTTTAACAAGGACAACCACAAAAGTGTTTCCAAGAGGCACAGAAGGCATCTTGCAGGAGGGCAGGGATCTGCTTGCCTTGACTTCTGCAGTTGAGGAGGGCAATCCTGGCTGGAGAGGGAGCAGGTTGGCAGGCCGACCTTCTCTTGAGCCTTTCCAAAATGAGATGAAATTCTGCAAAGACACCATCCATTCCGCAAATGTCCCATCCTTTGCTGGAGAAGTCTGGCCTCACCTCCTCTGCCTCCTGCCTTGATCAGGCTGCGATAGCAACTCTCACCTCCTCAGCACTTGGGTCTGAGCCTCTTTCCAGCTTCCTCAGAACACCCTGGAGCAAGAAGCTTGGCCGCAGATCTCGCTGTCAGGGTTTTCCATCCCTGCAGATACCAGTCACTTGACCCTTCCGCTGCTTTGCGCTGCTGAACTGGCCGCTACGGTGGGAAATAAAGACACACAGGCAGGCAGGTATCACGAGTAATGTCCCGACTGAAAGCATGCTGCTATGGAGGTGTGTGCTTCTCCCCACATCCAATTTCCCTCAGGAACCTAGAAATGGCAGAAGAGGAGAAACTAAGTCACTGTTCCCTCCCCTCCCTTGCAAAGAGCTCCCACGTGCCTGGGGACCAAAGGAGGAAAAACCAACGGCCTTCAGGAAACAAGAGCCTTGCCAACTCTCAGCTGCAGCCTGGATGGCCAACTGACACAAAGAGCAGACAGCTGAGCAGGTGCTGTCCCCAAACCGCAGGGCAGAGGGCACTTCCCAAGGCCCAGCAGCCTCAGAACTGACCCCTTGTGCCTCTCCAAGTCTTCCCACACCAGCTGGAGAACCGGTGCTCAGGAAAGACCAGAGCTTTAGGCGAGGGGAGCAGGAGCCAGGGCTGGGTTTCCCACATCCCTGCTGGGTTTCCTGAGGCGCTGCTGGCCCCCGGTGGCAGGCAGGCTTGGCCACACCGCTACCCCACAGCTCTGCTGCCCGAGGGAGGGGGGGGACACACACCCAAGGAGCTGCTTCTCAGCAGAATAACACGCAGCTGTGTCTGCAGAGGGACAGGCAGGGCTGCACGCTGCTGGAGAGCACATGATGGTGAAAATGATGACCACCACATCCCGCCCCCGCACGTCAGGGTCACCACAAAAGGGGACTGCTTGGCAGGGGACAGCTCCACAACCAGTATGTGCTGGGGAGCGAGCACCAGAGCTCTGGGAGGGAGAAAAGGCCACAGTGGAGGAAGGCAGAGACCCAGCTGGGTCATTAACAGAAGGTTAAAACTGCCTTTTAAAAACACTGCCTGAAGATCTCTGCTCCCTCCCCCACCTAGCACAGCACCAATAATGAAAGCCCAGACATACCTGTCATCCCTGGGGTCCTCCTCCTGCCCAGCGTGGCTACTGCCTCCACCTTTGTAGCTGGCTCCAGCGACACTCCAAGCAAATCCTGAGATCCCAGCCAGATCTCTACACCTCCCGGTTCACATCTGCTGTCCTCCTTGAGCTCCCATCACATCGCTGCACGCAGCCTCCACGCAGGCTGCCCAGAAGAGCGAGGAGGGAGGGTTGAGTCCAGCTCTTTACAGACCACATGCCATCCTCCACCCTGCACCCTCGCCAGTCTCAGCCCAGCTTCAGCCGCTGGCCCCGAGCGGCCCCATCTGCCAGGCTCTCCTTCAGATGCCAAGACGCAGCGAGCTCCCAGCGGGGCAGAGTTAGGCAGAGTTAGGCAGCTGCCCATCCACCAGCAACGCAGAGCCCCAGCGCCACCAGCCACCCAGGCTACAAGGCAGCGTGGCCCCCAGGATGGGGCAGCTGGTGGGATGCCAGTGGCTAGCAGATGTCAGCGTAGACCAGCAACCCCTGCGGAGGGGCCAGTCAGTCCACAGCGACTCAGGGAGGCCTGCCCTGCACAGCGAGCATCACACCAATAAAGAAATGATGCAGCATATGGGGAGCCCTGGAGAGGGCAACCCTCCAGCACCTCCTCTTGACTCCCACCTTGCACCAGGGAGAGAGAAGCACAAGTCAGGCCTCATCCAGGGATAACAGCCAATGGCTCCCCACAGAGAATAACATCCCCCAAAAAGCACAGCACTTCCTTGAGACGTGGCTGCCAAACATCCCCCTTCTCTCCTCCAGCACCACCGCCACCTCTCCATCTTGACTGAGGAATACTTACTTGCCATGCTGCCTCACTCGGCTATGGGGGGCTCCTGCCTACCTGCAGGGAAGAAAACAGGAGAGTCACCAACAGCTTAAATTTCACGCCCTGAAGCCCAAGACCTCCATCACCCAGGGTCAGATTCATGCAGAAAGAAGGGTGCTGCCTCTTCAGACAGCCAAGGACTCATGCTGCCTCCCCAGTCATGGCGTGGCTGGAGGGACTGGAGGGGCTCGGGGCACCCTCGAGCCTGGGGCAGGTCTCTGCCATACCTGAGCTGCAGCAGGGCCCTGCCCAAGAAGCCCAAGGGGCTGCAGACAAGTGAAGTAGGAAGGAAAGGACTGGATGAAGGGGAGTCCCCAGATCTCATCAGCAGACGAGAAGACCTGCGTCTCAGAAGCTGCTGGGAGCAGCCTGGTGCTCCTCCCTTCCGCAAGAGATTGATGGATACAGGTAAAGCAGTCATCCTGCTTTAAATCTACTTCACAGCCACGCCAGCTCTCGCTTCTGCAACTCCTACCCACAATCTGCAATAAACAGGGCCATATTGTTTTCTCCACTGCCATAAAGCTGACTACACAGCAGGAAAGAAAAGGATATGGATCTCCTACAGGCTGTTGGGCCAAGCTAAGGGCAGCAGCAAGAGTGACAGAGCTCCCTGTGCGCTCCGGACAACAGCTCTCCGGCTGGAAGAGCAACTTTTGTGCTTCAAAAGCAAAACTAAACGAAACCCCAGAAGAGTGAAACAAAGTCCTGCAGAAGCAGAGTATATCCCTCTCTGCCCACGGGAGGAGTTTCACTCACTTGTTTTTCAGGCTTTGCCTTCTCCCTGTGCTCAGTGTCCCACTGATCAGACCATCCTGGGCAAACTTTCTGCCTTGTGTGACACCTTGCTGTGCCAAAGCCACAGTTCTGTCAGGAGACAGAGGGGACGGGACTAACCAGCTCCTACAGTGATTTACTGTGGATGAAGGAGCTGTTAGAAACAGCAGCAACTAAACCACGTGCTGATCTTAGGTCCAGGACTTTGGATATGCAGAGTTATCCCAAAAGCACTTGAATCCACTCAGCTGGAGGGAGGTCAGGGACAGCACAGAGCTGTTCACGGTGTCAGTGGGGCTAGAAACGCATTTCTCATTTCACATAAAAGGCAGGAATCCAGAACCACAGAAGGGCTGATGCACACCACCACAGCAGGCACTACCACACCTCACCAACAGCCACCTTCTCAGTAAATCCAGCACCTCTCCCTGTCAACATCAGGTTTCCTGTGGTTTCTGAGGTTCCTGCACCAAAAGTGGCAAGAGGCCAAGCAAACCTGGAGCTGTCTCCAGAGGCAGAAAGCTCCTTCTTTTCAACAGTTTGCAAAACTCAGATTGCAAACCTCGGTGTGGAGTTTAAGCAGGAGTGAGGGAAAGCAGAGAGCACCAGAATTACACAGGAGGGGTCTGCCGCCTCCTGCACCCCACAGCCCACCCCGGGAGGTCTTTTCTCAAGAAACTGTACCCCCAACTCCACTTCTCTGAGCTGTCCTGGGGGATGAGAGAGCAGCGGAGAGGCTTCCGGATCCATGCATTCCCCCACATGCTATGTCAGCTCTGAGCAGGGACCACCTGACCTGCTTTTGTTGTCATCAGTTTTTACAAAGAGATCCAAACCCACAGGACAAAAGAACACACAGCGTGCAAAACTTGCTACAGTTTCCACACAAAACCTCTGTACTGCTCATTGTTACAGGCATTCTGCCCCTTTGACAGACAGGAGAACAGAGATGCAGAAATAAGGATATTCAAGATCAGATTTGTCAGGACCTCCAGCTCATACATTGGGCAACACATTTAATGCATCAAGAAGATTTTATCTTTAACTTTTTTTCAAGGATCTGGGCCAATGCACCCAGTGTCAGAGCTCAGAGATGGTTTATTCCAGCGCAGCAACCAGCCAGGTCTACACAAGCCTCCAAGCACAAGCAATGCCTGCGAGAAGGGCAGATATCCCAGACGCTTATTTTTATTTCCACACGCAAATTCCTAACCACCTCCCCCGGCCCCGACGAGCAGGAAAAGCTGGACCACCACACGTGCTGACGTCAAGGCAAGCAGCATCCCTCCTGCCTCCACACAGCCACGCAAGCTGACAGAAGCCTGAAGCTGGAGGCTGACCTAGCAGACGCCCACCCAGTCCCAGTGCCTCCCCCCCCCCACCTCCGGCTTCCCAACACGCGTTCGCCTCCTCTATAAATACCCCATCGATAGGAGGTTGCTAAGGCAACCGTGAGGAGGCGCGAGGGATGCAGCCGTGAGAGTGAGGATGCTGCAGTCGCACATTTGTGTCTCCCCCGGGCTCCCCTCATCTCCGCCCCCGCTCCCGTCACCGATGCCAAAGGAGAAAATCGTGCTGGTGAAATATGCTGCGTGCGCGGTGCTGGCCCCCCGCAGACCTGGAGCGGGGCTGAGGAGGGGCCCCGGGGGCCACGCTGGGAGGTGGCACCCCCTCGCCAGGCTGGGGGGCACAGGTGCGGGTCGGGGAGGGGCTCCACAGCCGCCAGTGACGTGCCACAGCCTGCCGGGAGGCTGCCAGCCGCTCAGCAGGATCCCAGCACGATCTGGGCTTTTCCATGCCAAGAGCCACAGCGAGGAGAAGAGGCTGCGCTGGCTGCGCTCGCCGGGGCCCGCGGGGGTCCCCGCAGGCTGCCAGGAAGCCTCGTCCTCCCAGAGCAGCTCTCGGATCCCAGCCGACCCCCCGCGGCCCGTCCTCCCGCTGCCCCCGGCCCTGCCTCGCCCAAACCCAACTCCAAATTATTTCCATCGCCCTCAGCTTCTCGTGTCACCCCACAGCCGGGTGCCCCCCCAGCCCTCCCCTGCCCCCTCAGCCCAAACGTCACTTGCCCGAGTGAGAGGCGCCTTCTCGCCCCAGACGAACCCCGCCGCCACACCCCTGCCCCGCTGTCACCCCCTGCCCCGCTGTCACCTCCCCCGCCCGCACCTCTTCTCTCCCCCAAGAGCCCAGCAGCCCCTTGCCAGCTCCCACCTCCCCGGCCCCCCGCTCCCAGCCGCCAGCGCCGCCCCGCCCGTACCTCATGGCGGCCTCGCGCCCCGTCGCAGCCGCTCCCTCCCGCCGACGGGGAGGGGAGGGCAAAGCCCCGCCCCCTCCCCGCCTCCTCCCGCTCCTCGACCAATCGAGCGCCCCGCAGACGGCGCGCACCGCCTTCCTCCTCCCGCCGCTCCAATAGAAACACGGAGCGGGGAGAGTAGGCGGGGATACGCGCTCCTCCCCCAATCCCGGGGAGCCTGACAGCCAATGAGAGAGGGCCGCGGCTGCCGGGAGGTGCCGCAGTGGCTGCCGGGAGCTGTAGTCCGCCGTCCGCGCTGAGGGCCCGCACGGCCCCCGCGGGGCGGGCAGCTGCCTGCGCCTCCCTGCGCTGCCGGGGCTGCCCTCGCCTGCTTCCCCGCGCCTCACAGCGGCCTGCCCGGGCTGCCTGCCTGTGGAACGGCACATGCCGCCATGGCCCCAGCCTCCTCTTCTTCCTCCTCTTCCTCCTCCTCCTCCTCCTCGCTGCCCGAGTCGTCGTAGAGGCAGAGGGTGGCCTGCACCGGGAAGGTCGCCAGCAGCTTCTCCCCGACGCCATACAGATAGTCAAAGCCCTTGGACTTGGGCCAGAGGAGCCTGTGTGTGGGGAGGCGCGGGGTGAGAGCCCCTGCCAGACCGCTGCCCTCGCTCCCCGCCGGGGCGCTGGCGGCTGGGGGAACGTACCTGACCGGGTGGTGGAAAACCGCCAGCGCTTTGTCGGGGCCACCGTCCCCCACCACCTCCCGAGTCCGAGCCTGAGGAGACACAGCCGGAGTGAGACGTGCCCCGGGGCTCCCGCTGCCCCCTCTCCCCTGTTGGCGGGGCTGATCCCCAGCCAGCATCTCCCCTTCCTCTGCCCCTCACTTTCGGTCCTCGTGCCCCCACAGAGGAAGCTACAGCATCGACTCCCCGCCGGTGGGCTTTTTGCCAGCGTAATCTCCCCCCCGTGCTCAAAAGCTCGTGCCCGGGCTCCGCTAACCCCCTGAGGAATGCCCGCCAGGCCTGGGAACAGGCGGCTCTTTCAGGCCCCCGTGGCGGGGCTGCGCTGGCTGGGGTCTGCCTGGCCCTGCCCCGGCAAGGCTGCGTGGCTGTGGGGCAGAGGGGTAATGGCACCAGGGGAGGTGGGCACCGCGCTGCCGTGCAACAGGGCCGGGGGTGAAGGAGTCTGGGGCGAGAGGCTGGTTTCCTGCCCCAACCCTGCCAGCAGGAAACTGGGAGGGACGCAGCAGGGAGTGTAAAACTCACAGTGTCCATCTGCTCCCTCCGACGCCCGGTTTCTTCCTCTGCTGGGGGCAGCCACGGTCTCCAAAGAGGCAGGGATCTAGGTGCGGAGAGAAGGTTCAGCGCAACAGCTGCCCACCCTGGCCCGTTCCCCCCTTGCCGTGCTCCCCTCCACCGCAGCCACCCACCCCCAGCCCCACGGTCTCACCCGCCTGGCTCAGCCCCTGTCCGGGTGCGTGGCTGGGGTGCCAGGCACATGTGGGTGCACTCATACCACCTCAGTGCTCCTCGTTCTGCTTCAGCCCACCAGCACCCCTGGGAGCCACTGGCATTGCTCCCGGGGCTCTGCACCCTCTCTCCCACTGGCGGCTACCAGGATCACAGGGGTCCCCATCAGCGCAGGGACCCACGCAGCCTTCACCCGTATCCAGCTGGAGCCTTCCCCATCCCACCTCCCGTGCACCCCCTGCCCTCCCCACCCTCCCCAGACCCCCCTGGCTGTGCAGCACCCAGGTACCTTCCCCCTTGCTCCAGCCCCAGGGCTGGACAAGCACTGGCCACAGGCACCCGGAGCCCACGGGCAGGCAGGCAACAGGCAGCAGCTTCCATGGTGGCAGGCAATCGTGTCCCCTCTGATGCTGCAGACCCTTGGCGAGGACACCTTTATAGCCCTGTCTCGGCCAGTGGCTCACAAATTCTTCTGGGCAGGGGCAAAGGCAGGGGAGCAAGGGACTGGGGGGCAGGGACAGCAGTCCCTGGGGTGTGAAATTTGTCCCAGTTGTGTAAACAGAGGGTTGGGGGGAGGCTGGGGGCGGAGGGGCTGTGATCTCTGGTGGAAAAGCAAAACACAGAAGGGAAAAGTTAGACACCATTTGTGAGAAAATCCCCAGGGGGGAACAGGGGAGGGCAGAGGCAATTAACAAGGATGATTAAGTGCTCTTTATAGCTATTTGCATAAGGGAGGGGGGAGGTGGGGAAGGGCCGGGGAGTGCTGGGGCAGCATGATGGGCATGGGATGGGGACAGTGCAGTGGCCACGGGATGGGCTGCAGTGGTGGCAAGCACAGAGCAACCAGGAGGCAGGTGATGGGCATCCGCTCAAGACAGGGCAGAGGGATGGCAGTGGCAGGCGCAGGCAGGGCAATGCTCAGGCATCCATGGCCCCTGCTCAGATCACCCCAGGGAGCTGCCAGGCCCTGTTCCCACACTGCCCATGCAGTGGGGAGAGCACACGCTTGCCTGTGCTCCCTGTCCTCCTTGGCTTTTTGAGACGTGGACCATAGCAGGAGGTACAGAAACGCTTCTTGATACACGGGTGCCAGGCTCTCTCCCTGCCCTCAGCACTGCCACGCGTCCTGTCCCTGCCCACTGCTCCTGCCCAAGCGCACGAGGCAAGGTGCCGCTGACGGACAGGTCACCTTCCACTCCCAAGAGGGTTTCAATGTGGGACAGGGAAAGAAAATAGCAAATAGCAAATGGTCCCTGCTGTAGCTCTGCTATCAGCATCCAAACACCCCCGTCCAAATGCGGCCGGACCCTGCTCAGCTCTGAGCACAATTTGTCACCAGAGGCCCTCCCTGCCCCTCTCCATCTGCGGCAGCCGGCGAGCAGGAGGGGGCACGGGGCCAGCGCAGCCCTCATTACCGTCTCCATTTGTTCCTCATTTGGGCCAGGAGTCTTACAACAACAAACCCCGCGAAGGACCAGCAGGGCCAGGAGGAGTGAACTGAAAGCCCAAGCTCACCCTGTGGGCATGAGGAGTTCCACCTGCTGTCCTTTCACTGCCCCTCCAACCCCAGCATGGGCGATGCAGCCCGAAGTGGCACACAGTCACCCACCAGCCACCAAGGCTGGCCAGAAAGCTGGCAGCAAGCCACAAACCTGAGCCACTGAGTCAAACCTGCCCCGATAATTAATAGACAACAAGCAAAACAAGGCATCCCAGCTCCCCAGTCCTTCCCGACGCTGAAAGGGTTTAATTCTGATTTGCAATAAGCCTCTGATCCAGGCTGAGATTTGCAGGTGGATTTTGCAAAGCTGCAACTAAACAATTCGCAGCTCCTGATCCCCCCGCCCTGCCCCGACAAGCCACCTCCAGTCTTGGGTGACCCCCAGCCACGGCCACCTTCGGTCCCGCACCACGTCTCCAGCCGCCTCCGTAAGTACCGCAGAGCTCTGGCATGACCCTCCCCTGCCTTTTTGCTGGCACCCCAAGCACCCCAGGTGTTTCTTTTGCAGCAACACCCCTGAGACAGAGCAACGGGTCTTGGTTAGTGCACAGGAAAGGAGACAGAAAGTTGGGCAGCTTTGATACCAAGCGTTGGAGGTGCCAGTGGGAGGACGGGGAGAGGAGCGGAGGCGCTGGGCGGCAGTTGCACTCTCAGCCAGGAGCGTTCGCAGGGCGAGAGGCCGCCGGCCGCGATGTCGGTGTGCTGTGGTGTGGGCTCAGTCCAGTTTCGCAAGATGCTGCGGGAGGGGGAATTTTGAAACAAGGCAGAGGGAAAACAAACCACCCCACTCCACTGCCTCTGCCAAACCCCCCCACCCGCACCCAGGGCTGCAGGCAGGGGATAGCACCAGCAGAAAAACCCCCACCAGCAGCAGCAAGCACAAGCTGCACCCCAGTGTGCTCACCCCACCGAGGGACAGGACACCCAGCTCAGTCGGGGCGCTTCCGGGAGGCATCCCCAAAGCACTGCCAGGGTGCTCTGCCCTGGTGTAATTCTGCCCTCCATGGAACTCCAGGCTCTCCTGGGGTTGCAGGCGTCACTGTCACATGCGTCCCTCTCCATCCTTGTCCCCAGTGGCACAGAAAGGCTGACAGCCATGGTTCAACCTCAGGTGGGCACATCCCATTGTCCCACCAGAGCCTCAGCAGCTCGGGGTGGGTGGCGGGTGGCTGCAGATGCCTTGGGTGAGCCCCATGCAGATGGGGACGAGGCGCAATCCCCCTTCCTCTGCTGGGGGAGCCTCAGGGCCACCACCTGAAATCACCTCCAGCAGGTCCCAAATAACACGGTGCAGCCGTAGCTTTTTGGCTTCCTTGTCTTGGGACATCACAGAACACAAGGGATCCCCAGGACAGGAGGGTAGCAGGCACTTTCCCCCCACCAGCAGCCAGCTCTCCATCCCTGCCCGCAGCCCCGGCACAAAGGAGGGCTTTGGCGTCCTTCCCAGGCAGCACTGCTCTGCCTCTGAAGCCTGGCTGGGGAGATAGCGGAGGTGAAAGGGCACTTGGCGCTCCTCCACAGGCTTGGGTCAATCGTTAATCGGGGAGGGATTGCTTTCCCCTCTTGCAGGTAACCTCTCCTCCCCCCCAGCTCCCACCCACACTCTGGTGCCCACACAAAACCAGCATCCCCAGGAGTGGGGTGGAGCTGCGGCGCAGGGAGCAGAGCCGCTGGCAGGGCCATGGGAAGGTAAGCGCGTGGGAGCCAGCTGCCAGCAAGCCGGGAGAGAAGTGGTGAGCCCCAGGGAGGTGACAGCCAGCCCCCACCATGGTCTCCATGGGGCTGCAGCTGCTGGGCTATGCCGTGGCCTTCCTGGGCTACATCGGCACGCTGACGGCCACGCTGCTGCCCAGCTGGAAGATCAGCTCCTACATCGGCTCCAGCATCGTGACAGCCGTGAGCTTCACCAAGGGGCTGTGGATGGAGTGTGCCACATACAGCACGGGCATCACCCAGTGTGACATCTACAGCTCCCTGCTCAACCTGCCCGCTGACGTCCAGGCAGCCCAGGCCCTGATGGTGAGCTCCTGCGCCGTCTCCTCCCTCGCCTGTCTCCTCACCGTCGTGGGCATGAGGTGCACCGTCTTCAGCCAGGGCTCACCGGGCAAGGACCGGGTAGCGGTGGCGGGCGGTGTGGTCTTCATCCTGGGGGGGCTGCTCTGCTTCATCCCGCTGGTGTGGAACATCCATGTGGTGCTGCGGGATTTCCACAACCCCGTCCTTCCCGACAGCATGAAGTTTGAGCTTGGGGAGGCGCTTTACTTGGGCATCATCTCCTCCCTCCTCTCCCTCGTCGGTGGCTTCATCCTCTGCACCTCCTGCCCTGCCCGGGATGCAACGGCCACCTACGCAAGCACCTACCAGCCCGGGCTGCTGGCAGGCAAGAGCCGCCAGCCCTCTGTCAGCCAGACACAGAAGACCAAGAGTGAGCTCAACTCCTACAACCTGACGGGATACGTGTAACGGCTGCAGGTGGGAGCTGGGCTGGCACCTCTCCTGGCTCCCCAAAGCATCTGGGCTGGCGCCAAGGGAGCACAGTGAGAGGAGAGGACATCTCCCGTGCTCAGCCCTCTCACTCACACACTTGGGGGATGTGACCCCGCTCTTTCCTCCGGGATCCCGAGAGCCTGGAGACTGCTCGGAGATCCCAGCTGGTGGCTTACCTCAGCGAAGGACCCTGAACCTGGTTTCTCTTCCCTCCTCTGCGCTGCCAGCTTGCAGGCAGCCCCTGACACAGCCGGACCCCAGCCTGCAGCCCCAGCGAGCCCCCCTGGATGGGGCTGGGTGCACTTGTGGCCCCAGGGACCAGCCCACTGGCCACAGAGGCAGCACAGCGGGGTCAGGGGGCCCGCATGGGTCTGGAGTCACTGCCGGGGGGGTGAGTGCTGGTTGCAAAGCGATGTCGCAATAAATCTATGTTTCTAGCCAGGCTGTGGCTGAGCTTTCCTCCGGCACCGAAGGGCCCTGGCAGCTCCCCGGCAGGGTGGGCTGTGGTGGGGACTGTGCTCGCCTGCCCGGCGGGTCCATAATGCAAAGAGTGCCCCTCGCCCTTGCTCTGGCCTGTCCCCCCTGCGCCGCCCCCCCCCCCCCCCCCCATGGCTTTGCCACCCAGGAGCCCAGGGTGGGGGGTGGAGGGGGGTCACTCCCCTGCACAGTTTGTCCCTGGGCACCATGCTGGGAGGCTGCCATGTGCCACCACTGCAAGGGTGCCAGCCAGAGCAAGCACAGCTCCCTGGGGGCTAACGGCAGGCAACACCCCCCCGCCCCAGCCCTGCTCGTTTCTAAGGGTGTAGGTATCACCGGGACTGGGGTGCCCACAGCAGAATTCGCTGCCCCTGGGCGCATGTGGCATGTCAAGGTCCCCAGGCAGTGGGGAGAGCCCTGGCATCATCCCATCTCCATCCCAGGATACTGGGAGCACCAGGAGGCAACACAGTCCCAAGAACCTGAGGCAACCACTGGCCACGGCAGAGGCTGAGCACCCCAACACAGAAGGGTCTCACAGGCAGGTCCGGAGCCCAGGGGTCCTTGCAGGGACTGTTTTGGGAGGAAAAACGCCACCAGCAAGGCATTGGTAATCCACAAGGGATGGGTGAGCAGGGGTTAAGCTTGCTCCACGCGACCCTTCAGCAGCGGTGGGATGTGCTGTGTGGTTGCAGCCCTGCACAGGAGCAGCAGCGTGACAGCTCCCACCAGCTGCCGGGGGCACTGGGGGATGCACCGCGTGTGTCAGGGCACGGCAGGAGGAGAGGAGGCGCAGGCAGCTCAGCCCCACAAGTACATTTTAAGCACTGTGCCCCTTCTGACATCCCACCACCGCAGGCGAGATAACCCCTGCGCTGCTGCACCACAGCAGAGACACCTGGGGACCCCCTTACCCTGGCTCCCCGTACCCCAGGGAGCAGGAGGCTTTGGTCTACATGCTGGGCCCTCATAAAACAATTTAGATTAGGTCCCAGAAAGAAGGGGACCATGTTCCCTGCTCAAACGTCACCACCGTTACCCTTGCGCCAGTGAAATCATGTTTGCTGTGGGGTTAACACACTCCTGATAACGGAGAGTCACCTTTCTCCCCTCCTCACCAAGCAAGGGGCCACCCGGGGATCCATCCCCAGGGTGACGCTCGCTGGAAGGGATCAAGGGGGATTTCAAGGCAAAGGCCAGTCACCCCCTTTCCATGGCCAAGGGACAAAGCACTGCCTCAGCCCCGGGCTGGCTGAGTTACTTAGTGCTGCCTTGGGGCAAAGAGAGCCCTGGGTGCAGAAGATGGAAAACGTGCAAGGGGCTTAGCCTGCCAGCTACAGCCCCCCAAGAGATACTGCAAGTTAAGTCCTTCAGCCGTAAATGTTTTGTTTCTGGGCAGGTGACACAGAGAGAAGGTGAGAAAATAGTTGGTACAAGAAGTCACGCCTTCAAAGAGAAGGAATTCCTGGGCGCTGAGTTCTCGCCTCTTGCCTCCCACCCTGGGCTGCGGGGCCGGATAGCGCTGCCTGTGTCTGCGGGCAGAGGCTCTGCTAACTGAACAAGGGGGCATTTGAAACGCTTCGTTCAAGAGTTTGATTGCTGCTGGGTTTATTAACACTTTAATTCAAGCAGCAGAAGGGAAGATTTCTGGCTTTAGAGTCAGCTTTTGCACGGCTTCCCCCCAGAGGAGAGGCAGCCGGCTCAGGCAAGGGCAGGCAGAGCGAGGAGCTTGGGTGCAGAATCACCCCTGGTTTGGGGGGACGAGCGCAGGTCAGAGGCACTGCGAGGGGCCCCAACGGGGTTTCTTCCTCACCCGTGCCATGCCAGACCCCTGTTCTGTGGGTGCAGCATGACAGCTTCACCTGCGGCACTGCAGGAGAGGAGCTGGTGAGCGTCACACTGAAAAGGGGACAAGCCTTTCCCCAGCCCCCCATGCCTCCAGCCCCTGCATTAAGTGTGGGTGAGCTCAGGGAGGGGAAGGTTTCTCCTCTCAAGCTTTCCTGGCCTTTAGTTTGAACACACCCAAAGATGTGAAACTTGGCTACAGGGCAAGGCAGGTTGAAAAGGATTTTCTACTTCTTTACCATCAGGAGCAGAGGACGAGGAAGGGAAGGACAACGGGTGCATGAATGTGGTAGCAGTGGTTATCTCTGCCTCGCGCAATAGTCCCATTCCCCATTATCGATAAGCCGGGTCCTCAAGGGCAGGCCGGATGCAGCCCAGCCCAGGGCCAGAGAGGACAGAGCCTAGACTGCCCCGGGAGCGAGCTCTGCCGACAGCGAGTGAGGCGATGGAGCTGAGCCAGCCAGCGTGGCACAGAGCCACCTCCTCGGGTCTCCTCTTGCCCCTCACCAGCTCAGCGGGAAAAGCTGAGGGTGCTCTGGGTTTTCCCCCAGGAAAGTCCAAGCCCCCGCTCCAGACAGGAGAGGTATGTGAGGGGCACAGGCAGCCAGGGGGAAAGCAGAGGAAGGGTGGGAAGAGGGCTGGGTGGGGAGTAGCCTTTCCCCCGAGCCCCCGGGCTGGAGCCCTCACCTCACGAGGTGGCATGGTGGAGCAGGGAGCTTGCAGAGTCCCTCGCTGGAGGGCCAGACTGCAATGACTAATCCCCCGTCATAAGGAAATGAGTCCTTCCCCTCTCTTCTTCTTGCTCTGGATGGAGCTGAAGAAAGGGAGCAATAAAATACATTGCCCTTATCTTCAAAAGCAATAGAGGCACTATAACCACCCAGCACACCCAAACCCGCAGCTGAACCTGGGCCAGGGGCTGCAACCTCATCGGATGGTCATGAGAAACATGCAAAAAGTCCTGAATTATTCCAAAGAGGGAACAACACACGCTCGTCACCAAGGCCTTTGCAGCCAGCTCTTACCCACTGGGCACCCCCACCCAGCACCCACAGCACCCCTGATGATGCCCTGACCTCCTGCTTCCCTGGCCACTGCCCCGTGCAAGCTGAGCCTCTTCTCCTGCAGAGCACTGGGTAGGGATGCCCAGGGCACAAAAGGGCACAGGTTTGTCCCAGACCCAGCCAGATCCCAGGTCTCCTGCCTCCCTGGAGCCCTCCAGGCAAGCAAAGCTTAGCTCCTTCTGGCACCCCCGACCTGCCTCTCGTTCCTGCCTAGCACAGCTGATCTGAAGCAGCAGCAAATAATCCATGCAGGCTCTCTGAGGAGTATCAGGCCAGGTGCTGGGAGAACCTGTCTCTGCCCACAGCCCCTGGGAAGTGCTCAGATAGGAGAAGCAGGAGGGGGAAGAAAATTCAGGCCAAATTCCTGATGAGCCAAGGCACTTGGAAAGAGCCTCCACATTCCTCCACCCTCCTCACAGTCACGGCACACTCCCAGCTGCCTCCTGCACCGTGCTGGAACCTCCCAGCCCCTCAGCAAGCCAGGGCTGGTGTGGAAGAGGACAAACTCTTTTTACAGCAGCCTTCTCAGGAGCAGCAGAGGATGCACTATGGAGAGGGGCTGCTCTCGGGCACTTCAAATCATGACTTCTGGGCTGAGCTAAGCAACAGCTCAAGTCATGGGCTGTGCTGGTGGGAATGGGAGATGTGCTCCCCGCCCCAGCCATGCCCCAGGCCCCACTGGCTGGCCCTGCTGGTGGCCATGCTCTAGCCCAGGAAACAGCCTCATGGTTTCGCCTCAGGGCATCTATGATGCTCGGCTGACAATTGCACTCACATTTTATCTGCCCTCCCGAAGCCTTGGGGATCCACACAGCGGGACACTGCCACGAGCCTGTTGGTGCCTGGTTTTAGTGGAAGACGTTGGAGGTGAGGGGTAGTGAGAAACCAGCTCCTCTTCTGAAAACACCTTCAGTCGAAGGAAAACCCTGTCCACAAACTCATGGCTTTCCATAGCTTCCTGGAAGAGACCTGTTTAAAGGCGCTTTAAAGGATCTTTTGGTCTTTAAAGAAAGGCATGAAGGAAACAGGGCAGAATGAACTCCATGGCAGCGCAGGGAACAGAGACCTTTGGGTGCACCAGAGGAGATTGCTAGAAAGCACCTTCCTGGCTGGGTTTGAACAGCAGCTCAGAAATCTATCATGAGAGTTATAAAAAGTGTTTTATCTCGGAAAACCATGATACGTGTGGGGAGGACGCAGAGGTTTGATCTTCCAGGCATTACATTAACATCACAATCAGATTTCTCAGTAATTTGAGTCTAATCTATGCTAGAGGAGCTTCAGGTTAGCGATCTCAGCAAACCAAGCATAATATGCAATCTGTAGCAGGGAGGGCAGGCTTTATCAGTAGAACCTACACCAATTCAGCAAGCAAAAGAAGCTTTATCAGCAAGACACACTTTTATAGTGGTATAAACATAGCTCTTCCCAGGATCTTACAGAAGTATTGGTGAAAACAGACTTCATCTCTAGCTAAAATCTGCTCTGTAGACCTGGCCTAGACAATTGAAGAGACATTGTCCTGCACCCTCGGCAGCTCCACTGACAGGTGATGGTTAAACAGCTCCGCACTGCACGGAAGAGATGGAGACCAGAGGATCCCAAACACCTTTACGTGAGTTGCAACCACATGAGCCAGTCCGCAGAAATGTCCCAAACAATCCAGTCTACCAGCCTGTCATCTCCATGCTTGGGGTACACTTGAGGGCACAGAATCCCAGAATCATCTCGGTTGGAAAAGCCCTTGAAACTCCTCCAGTCCAACCATGAACCTCACACTGACCGTTCCCAACTCCACCAGACCCTCAGCGCTGGGTCAACCCGATTGCACCAATATTTCAGCAGCTGCTAACCTGGGTTCATACCGAGAAGATGCTCAGACCCCAGACACAGCCAAGCTCCTCCAAGCTCTCTGCTATGTGCTGGGAGTCTGGAAGAAACAAGTCACCCCATAAGAAGAGAAACCAGGGAGGTTTCACCGGCTCTGGGGTTTCCTCTTATCTCCGCTCAGGATTTCAGAGGCAGGGTGTACTTTGATGAAGCTTTTCCCACACCAGAGAACTAATGTTTCCTCAAGGCAGGTGCCTTTTTTCACAGAACTTACAACACCTCTATTTCTGGGATGTCCAGCCTGTTAAAAAAGGCTAAAAGCAGGACAAGACCCACGTCACGAACAGCGTGATTGCCTTGAACTCACTTTCCTAGAAAAGCTGTCTCTCAAGATTTCTCAGGTCACTGGAGCAAAGTCCCACACCACCAGTTATACCTGGCAGGTACTCCCAAGATCGTTCTGACAGATGCATTTTCATTACCCAAATTTGTAGCTCCTTCCTTTTGCAGGGGTAGGAGCAATTCCAGTCATCGGTATTTTCCAAGGTGTGGAGAAGCCCAGGGAGTCTGCAGGCATTACAGAGCTAAGGGCAGACCACAGCCATCGCTGGCTCTATGACCGTGATGCTCCTGTGCCCTTTGAGCTATTCCAATACACTTTTACAGGAATGAGGGCACTGCCCTTTGCCTTTGGATTTTCCCCCAGCTGCAGGGGAGGCCAGGCACCACATCTCACAGAGCTTGGGTAGGCGAGGGGGCAATTAACCTCTGATCTCCCCCGCAACTGAATGCTTCCTCATTGGCCTTCTGCTCTTCCCAACCCACCTTTATTTTAATGGTGTTTCCAGATTGCAGGTCATTTCACCCCAGGCCTGGCCGCTGGCCTGTGCGAGGCTGCTCGCTCCATCTCCATGCAGGCAGAGGAGGCACAGGCTGCCTGCACCTGGGGAGGACAGCGGGTAAGAGACAGCAGAGGGAAAAAACAATTAGCTCCTTGTTTCAAGGTGAGGAGAACAGGCGTTTCAGGACTGGGAGGATCTTTCTGCTGCAAAGCAAAGCCCCTGGAAGGAGAAAGTGGCTCCCAGCACAAAGCCCCCGTAGCTCATCCCCAGAGAGCAAGACATGAAGAACTGCTGCTGCCAGGCGCCTGTTTACACACGTTAAATTCCCACCTCCCCGGGCAGAGCTGGCTACAGCAGACCTGTCCCTGTAGCTGACATCCCAGGGCCTGCTCACAAACAAGGGTCTTGCTGTGAGTCAGGGCCTCCTTCCCAAAACTGAAACATCCTCTCTCCCAGATGCGCTAGCAGCCCACATAAGCCCCAGGGGCTGATTTCTGGCTTGTAAATCCGCAACTGAAAATAGCTAAATTTTACCACACAGGTCACAGGCAGATGCAGCTAATCCATCCAACTTCAGTACTTCTGGCTGAGTAAAAGCCTCAGGGGAAAAAAAATAAATAACCAGGGCAAAACACACTGTAAAGGCAGCCCAGTCTTATACAAAGAGACAAGTTTATCCTCGGGTGTCCCTGAGCGCAGCTGCCCTTTCCCATGGGAGGTCTTTGCAAAGCAGAGGGAGGCTGCTCACAAAATACAGCACTAACGCTCCCAGCTCACCAGTGGGATGAAGAGCTGCACCTCCGGCAGCAGCGCGAGCCCAGGGGAAACGCGGCACTGTTCTTCCCCGGCTCCTCGCACCGCCCGCCTGCTCCCGCACACCTCTGTCCTGGTTCAGCTGGGACAGAGTTAATGTTCACCAGAAGCTGGGAGGGTGCATGGCCAGGACAGCTGGCCCGAACCAGCCCAGGGGGTGTTCGATACCACATGACATCATGCCCAGTATATAACTGGGGGAGCTGGCCGCAGGGTGGAGGGATCACGGCTTGGGAACGGGCTGAGCATCGGGTTCCAGGTGGTGAGCAATTGCATCGGGCATCACTCACTTCGTATACTCTTTTATTGGTATTATTGTTATTATTATTATTTCTTCTCTCCTTTTTTTGTCCTGTTAAACTCTCCTTATCTCAATCCATCAGTTTTTACCTTGGTCTTCTGATTCTCCTCCTCGTCCCACCGGCAGGGAATGGGGGAAGGAGTAAGCAAGGCCTCAACCACCACAACCTCCCACTCAGCACTGGGAAGCAAGGGCAGGACAGGCTGGTTTTTCCCAGCCCCCAGCCTTGCTAGGGATGCTGGCTACAGCCCCAGGACTTCATGGGGACAGCACAGTACTGACAGGGAGGATGCAGAGAGCTCTGGGAGGAGAAAGCTTTGCCAAACAGCCTTATCTTCAAGATGCTTTTCTGACCTCCTCACCTGCAATAAGTATTTATCTTCACTACACAACTTAATCCCCCCAAACTACTATGGCATCAAGCTTCTGGCACGGGAACTGTTGAGCAAGCTTTGAAAGATGCAGGAGAGAAGTGCCAAGTTTCAAAACCAGGTACTTTGATACCAGCTTATCTAAGGAAAATTAATAGCTGCACTCTTTGCCAAGTTACATCCGTTTAGGAAACGCTCCATCACAGAACCGCTTTGTGTGTTATTTCTTTACTGGGAGGAAAACAAACCAGCTCAAGAAACGTCAAAAGACCCACGTATTGCTGTAAGGAGCATGTATTTTGCCTTACTGGCAGTGCAAGACACAGAGAGGTGAGAGTATGAAGCCTGCTAACTGTTCACAAACTGTTAAATGCTTCCGTAGGCTCACGGATCTTTGCCAATTGATGCTTGCATCAAAGCTGCCCTTTTCTCACCACCTTCTCGTTCTGCAAAGCCCATTCCTATCACTAACGCCTGAGCGTCTGTTTTCTGTACATCACGCAAATATGTTCTCCTTTCCCAGGATGGCAGGAATTAACCAGGAGGAGCTCTGAGCAGCGCAGGCTGTGCCACAGCTCCCTCTCAGAGACGGGGTCTAGCCCCAGGGCTCTGCACATGACATGACAAATATTGAGGATGTCTGTGAATAATCTTCTAAATAAATAAGGTCAAGTAGTATTAGGGATAAAGTTCAGATCCCAGAGTTAGTTCTAATGGGATGGAATAAACAAGACACAAAGAGGAGCAGCACCAGCTAAGATTACTAGCTCAACACATATGTGCTGTGAAGAGCTCTGAGATCAAGCCTGAAGGAGGTGTGGACATTTCCTGCTTTAGAAGCAGCTTTGGAGAAGAAAATAAAGGTCTGTCTCTTCCCCTGCCCAGGGCAGATGCTTCAAAGGATGACTGACCTTTAGGATAAAACTTCCTAGCATGATCAGAAGCATGACAGATCCCCAAGATCACTGACTATTTTGCCCTCAGAAACCATGTTTCATGCAACTAATGCAAGTATCCCAAACATTGTGAAAGTAAAACTTTGACTCATTGCGATATCCTGGTGCAGATTCAATCTCCTCAACAGCTCTATTGAAAATTAAATGCAATGGGGCTGTAGTCCTGTGGCTTGAGGACCAGCTGGTGAGATGTCAAAAGCAAAAAAACAAGCATGAATGGAGATAAGAAATGCTACCTTCAAAACATGAATGGAGGCAGATAAGGGAGCTACCTTCAAGCTGAAGTGTTACCGCCCACAGTACTGACCTGAAAACACAGCTGAAAACACAGCACAATCTGAAAATGTCAAGAGAGGTCACATAAACAGGTCTGAGATCTAGAAATATGAGCTGAAAACAAAAACGGGATTCAACCAGACAGAAAATCAGGAACGGTAAAGCCAGAGACAGCACCTACAGACCACAGAAAAAACACAGTTGTATAGACACGTCCTTTCTATCTCCACTAGCAACAGTGAAAGTAACTTCTGTGGTAATGTAAGTCCAGCCACGGGGGAAAGGACGTGGCAAAGTCCTTACCACGCAGGCTAGGGCAGTCTCTGTCCACAGAACTGTGTTGCTCAACTCTGACTTTCAGGCAACACATACTACACATGTTTGGTGATACCACCTAAGCCGCTGGTTTCTGTCACGTGGTTTCATGCCTTTCCAGGATAAATGAAGTGTTTGAGTCAAGGGAGCAGTGCTGTGCTGGCCACCCACGTACCCTCTCCTCCATACGCACCATCTGGGCAAGAGAATGTGCTTCAGGAAGGACAGTGAATGCATGACTCTAAGGTGGGGTTTCTCCTCAGCGCCTTTAAGCCAGTCATTTTATACCTGTAGGAAACCATGTTTGATTCAGGAAGCTTCTCAGCTGGAAATAAGTACAGGCTTGAACAATATTGAGCTACATGCACTTGCCCTTGCCCTTACTTTCTTCCCACAAACCATGCTGGAGGCAGGATGGGGAGCTGCAGCACCCTTTGGGCTGAGTGTAGTCATTCCCCTTTGTCATGTCTGGCTACTCTTGAACACCAAGTCTTCCTCCAAACACCCCATCATTCTTGACATTTCGCAGGTTAACAGGATGGTCGTGCTGCTGGCTAAAGAAGAGTCTAAGAAAATAAGCCTAAAAAGAAAGTTTAAAGGCGAAGCTCCCACACAGGACAGCATCTGCTGAAAGAACCTGGGCTCAGCCACACTAGCTTGGAGCCTTGCAGCAGATCTGACTGAAAGCCCCAGCATCACTGTACCACCAACTGTTCCCATAGCTACACAGGAAGATAAATTTAGTTCAAGGAACCTTGTGTTGCTACATTATTTAACAAACAAACAGACGCACTTAAGAGGAAAACACAGGCAGGGACCCAGTTTAGCTGCTGCATGGGCTGATCAGATCTATGGACTCGAGACTGCTTCCCAGAGCGAAAAGGCCCAAATTCTGAACCTCAGCACCATGCTGCTCTAGCCTGAGCCAGTCAGCTGTGTTAGTCAAAAGAAGACTCCATCACGCCCACAGCGTGCCCGGGCTGCACTCTCCTGGGCTACTTCTTAGACCAGTAGCCAGGCAGCCATGGCCAAGGTCTCCCTGCCTCTCTGCTACTCAACCCAGAGTGCTAAGGAGCGCAGCAAAGAGGCCGTTGGAAATGTCTGCTGGCGAGGCATGACCCAGCTTGGCTGTGCTCGGAGCCGTGCCCATACTGCAGTCCCCTCTGCTCACACTGCCTCTGGGCTTCCATCACCTGAGGAAGCCCAGCTCCCAGCAGTGGGGAGCAGAGGAGCCATGCTGGTCTTGCAAGACCAGAAGGTGAGGAGAACCCTCTGCCCAACCAGAATGATGACCTAGAGCACAAAAAAACAGGGTTTTATTAATGATCTTCTGCAAAAGGCACAGTGAGAGGAGAGAGGGGACTACTCCAACATGATGCTTGTCTCCTCCAGTATGGTCTGCAAGACCTAATCCACCTGATCCGACTCAAAGTTAATATTCTGGAGCTCCAAGTAGAGGAGGATGAATGAGAGAAGCCACCTCACGTTCATATGCAGGTTCTTAAGTTTCTCCATAACACTGTGAGCAAGAGGACAAAAGCCAAGAGGAGAGAGTGGCAAGAGCCTGGATCTGATACCTCCCATCACACACCCAGATGCTATCCCCCTTCCTACCAGGAGCACCATGTGCACTGGGGTTCCCTGCTCCTTTTCTCCATTAGAGACCCAACACTGTGCAAGGGATCCAGCAACAAGGTGACACAGTATAGGACAGACACAGTGTGGACAAAGCACCTTTCTCTAGGGCACCTTTGAAGCTGGACCAGTTATTTGGACTCATCTGGTGATTCCACCTCCTCCCAACAGCAGGATCCTCACTTACAACCCAGTCACCTCTACAGCAGGGTGCTGGATACCAGGGAAGCAGTGTCCTATGGCAACAGCAGCCCACAGGCACTCCTGCCCTCTCCCCCCACCGCAGGGATGACAGGGGCTGCCAACCAGCCAACCCACAGCTCTGACCTCCTCACGTCTTCTTCCTCTGGGCCCCTGCAGGAAACCTGGGCCTCCCTCAGCACCCCGATGTGCATCTCTGTCTCCTCTGCGCATCTGGTCTCCTCTGTGGACTTGGCCAGCTTTGCTTTCAGCTTCTGCCGCACAGCTTGGCAGTAACATGTATTCCTTGCTGCAGGGCAAGCTTTCCATCTTCTGAGCTCTGAGCAGCACCAGTTCTGTTGGCATTTCAAGAACTCTGTTTTCAGGCAACACTTCTGATGCTCAATTTTCTCCTCCTGAAATGGGAGGAGGATGCAGGCACAGGAATTATATCAATTGGTGTCACGGCTTAACCCTGGGCAGCAGCTAAGCCCCACACAGCTGCTCACTCACCCTCCCCTAAGTGAGATGGGGGAGAGAAATTGGAAGGGTAAAAGTAAGAAAACTCATAGGTTGAGATAAAGACAGTTTAGAAGGTAAAGCAAATGCCATGAGCACAAGCAAAGCAAAATAAGGAATTAATTCAATACTTCCCATTGGCAGGCAGGTGTTTAGAGCCCACAGGGAGTTACTGGGCACCAAAGCCAGCTCAGGTTGGGTCACTGCTGCACTTGCACTGCTTCTTGCAAGGCTCGTCCTCCACTGCTTCAGGCAGTTCCTGCTATAGAGATTCCTGTAACATGCTACTCAAATCATGGGTGACAACAACTTAAAGCTCTTTCCATTACAGTCTCCACCCCTGGTCCCTTTGGACCAGACCATCGGGTTTAACATTGCCGTGAACTCCTGCCCTTGCCCCTGCTCTGGCTCAGATTTTTCCATGGATCGCAGTCCCTCGGGGTTGTACCTGCTCCAGGTGGAGCCTTATCTACGCGCCACAGTCTCTCCAGGGCTGTACCTGCTGCGGCACAGACTCATCCACAGCCACAGTCGCTTTGAGGTGCGCCTGTCCCAGCGTGGCCTTACCCACAGCCACAGTCCCTTCAGGAGTGAACCTGCTCCAGCGTGGCCTTACCCACAGCCACAGTCCCTTCAGGAGTGAACCTGTCCCAGCGTGGCCTTACCCACGGCCACAGTCCCTTCAGGAGTGAACCTGTCCCAGCGTGGCCTTACCCATGGCCACAGTCCCTTCAGAAGTGAACCTGTCCCAGCGTGGCCTTACCCACGGCCACAGTCCCTTCAGGAGTGAACCTGCTCCAGCATGGCCTTACCCACGGCCACAGACCCTTCGGGGTGTGCTGCTCCCGCGTGGACTCACCCACAGGTCACAGCCCCTTCGCTCGAGTTCCCGTGGAGCTCCAGCCTGTCCGGCGCAGCAGCACAGGAACAGCAGCGATGCCCTGGCCACCGGCCAGCCCAGGCGCATCGCCATGGCTGGTATCAGAATGTTCCCAGGCACAGCAGAGTAAGATGATAAGCAGTACAGCCAGCAACAAAAGCAAAAAGCAGCCACTAACGAGCACTAGACTAATATACAGTGAGGCGAGCAAGACCCGTGGCAAGCACAGGAGCCTCTCGGTTAATAGCTAAACAGCAATTACAGCTGTAAATTTGATCTAGCACATTCCAATCAAATCTGTAATTATCTCAAACCTTCCATGCCCCACATTGGGTGCCAAAAAGAACTGTCATGGTTTAACCCCAGCCAGCAACTAAGCCCCACGCAGCTACTCGTTCACTCCAATCACAGTGGGATGGGGGAGACAATCAGAAGAGTAAAAATGAGAAAACTCATGGGTTGAGATAAAGACAGTTCAATAGGTAAAGCAAAGGCTGCACATGCAAGCAAAGCAAAACAAGGAATTCATTCACCACTTCCCATCAGCAGGCAGGTGCTCAGCCATCCCCAGGAGAGCAGGGCTCCATCACATGTAACAGTGACTTGGGAAGACAAATGTCATAACTCTGAATGTCCCCCCCATCCTCCTTCTTTCCCCAGCGGTCAGTTGCGGTCAGCTGTCCTGGCTGGGTCCCCTCCCAACCTCTTGTGCTGCACCCCCAGCCTCCTCGCTGGTGGGGCACTGTAAGGAGCAGAAAAGGCCTTGACTCTGTTAAGCCCCGCTCAGAAATAGCTAAAACCGTGGGTGTGTTATCAAGGCTGGTTTAGTCACAGCACTAAAACATAGTACCATACAAGCTACGATGAGCAAAATGAACTCTATGCCAGGCAAAACGAGCACAATCAGCAAGATAAAAAGAGCCTTGCCAGGCCTGAAGAAGTTAAAAGGCAGCAGATCAAGGAAGAAGCCCACTATGTTCTTTATGGAGAAGTCACCCCTTCTCAACCTACTTTGACCTGCTCTCTCCAAAACACCCCAAACCAGCAGGGAAGCACAGCCACAAATGTGTTACCTTGCACTGCAGCATCCCACTCTGCTGAAATAGCCTTCAGTTCTGCAAAGATATTCTCCACTGGTCTTCCCACATTCTCCCACTCCATTATATCCTCCTGCTCCTGTGTGTTAGGGACTTTCTCCTCTGTCTCCACTGCTGAGACATGGGGCTTTCTCCACCTTTGATCTGTCAAGCCGTGCCTTCCATCCACAAAGAGCGAGCCAAATAGCTTCACCACTTGCAGCAGTCTTCGAACCACCAACTGCCACAAAGAATCCCTTGTCTATGTCTTTTGTGGTCCTGTATGAATTTAGACACACAGTCCAGCCTGTCTTTTTGATATTAAGTTTGGCATTTGCTTTTCCAGCTTCCCCTGGACCACATGAGTCTCTTTCTGATCTCCTGCTGAGCTACTGGAGTCTCTGCCTTGAGGCAGTGCGATGCACCGTTAGCAGGGCTGGTGCTGCTCAGAGTGCCCAGCTGCTCTTTGAGCAGACAGGTGTGTGAGCTGTCACCTACAGTCACATCCTCCTGTTTTATGTGCAGAAGTTTTTCCCTTTCTTCGTAAGGTACTGCAAAGCTCTTCTGAAGGGGTGAAGTAGGGGCACTGGGACAAGTCAGGTCTGGGGGTGAAGCTTCCATTAGGTCTCCATGCTTTTCCAGTATTTCTTCTTTTATGGTCAACTTGGGCTTGCTGGGGAAAAAAGAAAAAGAAAAAGGAAGAGAAAAAAAAAAGAAATGGAAAAAGGGAAAGGGAAAGGGAAAGGGAAAGGGAAAGGGAAAGGGAAAGGGAAAGGGAAAGGGAAAGGGAAAGGGAAAGGGAAAGGGAAAGGGAAAGGGGAAAAGAAAAAGGAAAAGGAAAAAAGAAAAAGGAAAAAGAAAAAGAAAAAGAAAAAGAAAAAGAAAAAGAAAAAGAAAAAGAAAAAGAAAAAGAAAAAGAAAAAGAAAAAGAAAAAGAAAAAGAAAAAGAAAAAGAAAAAGAAAAAGAAAAAGAAAAAGAAAAAGAAAAAGAAAAAGAAAAAGAAAAAGAAAAAAGAGGGTGAGTGGGCTGGAGTGCCCCGGTTCACAGTACAGCTGACCTCACACCTCAGTAACTGCTGTGGCTGTAGCAAACTCCCCACCCCTTGGCTGTGGGGATCAACCCTCCTCCTGGCCAGGCCTTTGCTGCTGCAGCACAGAGGGCTGCTGCTGACGGAACTCATGGCATGAGCCTCTCTACAGCACCACGTTCCTGACACTCGCTCTGCTCTCAGGACAAGCAGCTGCCACGCTCACTTCATGCAGGGGATGTGTCAGTAGGAGAGCTACAAACCCCAAAGACCCTGGCTCCCTACCTACCCAGCCCCACTGCCCGTCTCCCATCTGAGATAGCGGTGAGGCTGAACGGCAGTTCCTGAAGAAAAAACCCACAGAAATGTCCTGTCTGAAATCCATCTGCCTGAGGCAGTTCACTAAGCCTGGCAGGCAGGTATGTTTGTGACGTGCTGCCATGCCAAGCTTCTGCAGCTAGAAAATCACTCGGAGCGTGTTGTCCACAAAGCCAAGCAGATCCTGTGCCTGCCAGAGCCCTGGATACCTGCCCTATTGGTAACACAATCAAAAGTCTGACTTCAGGAGGGGAAGGGCCAGTCCAGCTGCAAAGCTGTGTTATGACCCAGGCCCTCCGATGGATTCCCGACAGCTCTGGGCAAACAGGACAAGAAACGTGGGCACAAGGAGGAGCACAGGAGAAAGCAAAGTGTGGGGGAGTTATAGGGATATCGGGAGAGACAAGCAGGGTTGGAGGGCAAAGGTGTGGATGGAGCTTGTTGGAGGTGCTGCGGAGAGCTCGTGTTTGGAAAAAGTAGTTCAGTGTAGCATCAGTGAAGAGAAATGAGGGGCCTGGGGAAGAGCTGAGGCAGGGAAAACAGTGGCAACAGGAGGTGTTTGGCCCCATCATCACGATGAGAGAAGCAGCTTTGAGAATTGCTGCTCTGAGGCAGCTAGGGAGGAGCAGTACTGTTCTTATCACACAGTGTTTCCAATGGTGGTGTAATCCCGCGGCCTTCTCCCTCCCCGAGATCCCGCCAGGCACAGGAGGTCAACCGGGTGGATCTGGGATCCGCTAGCCAGCGGCACCATGTCCACGAGGAGGGAGATGCCGAGGTCCACTCGCCTGCTGTCATGGCAACCCAGCATCCCCATCGCAGGCCTTTCCTTGGGCAACCGGCGGGCAGGCCCAGTGGCCAGGCAGGAGGGACAAGCGCGGGACAGGCAGGCAGCCCCTCAGCCAGGCAAGGAGTGCCACCGTGTGGGAGCAGCCCACATTGCTCCCTCATGACATGGGCAGGAAGGGCTTCAGGAGGGCGTGGAGAAGTTGAAAATAAACAAACAAACCAACCAATAAATCATATCTCAACACACACACCCCCAAGTTAAAGAGAATGCGAGACTTATCCGGAGAAATTATCTCAGCCAGAAACCCGTTTCCTTGCTGGAAGCCAAAAGGTATCTGTTTTCTCTTGGGTAAAGATGTCCTCTTGGGTAAAGATGTCTCTGTACAGAGCAATTCACAGCCAGACAGAGCTGAATGCTCCAGCCCTGGAGAGGCAGCCACATCAGCTGCCATCCAGACTGACCACAGGCCTGGAGAACTGTACTCTTGGAGGTTAATTTAGCTGACAGGGTGTGACGGTGTTAATACTGATACGCAGAAACCAGGATTTAAAAAAAAAACAACTTGGCAAGGATTTCTGTTCCTCCCTCTGTTCCACCCTGCTCCCCTTCTCTGTCTGCACACAGGAGGATGAAGGAGCATTTGAGTCGTGCAGACTCCTCACTCAAAAAGGGAGGGAAGAGAAGACTACCCAGGGCAGACCCACCAGATCTGGCCAGGACTTCTTCCAGAAAACTGCATCTCACCAAGACCTTCCACACGGCCTCAGTACAGACTCCAAACAAGGGACAGAAGACACAACAAGGTGTGGGGCAGTAGCCTGCAACCTACCACTTACCTTTCTGTTAAGGGTCTGGTTTTCCCCTGAGGTCCATCTCCTCCCTGGACTGCAATCATCTTTTTGAGAAAAGGGGGAAAGGCAGCAGACCCATAAACACCTTTTTCTTCAGCCTCCAACTTCACATTACAGGTGAAACTGCTGGTCCAAGCAGGCCAGGGCACTGAAGCAGGGGATGATGTCTGAGGAGAAAGTGAGCTTTAAAAAGGGTGAATGACAGCCCTCGATATGTCAGCTGCAGCACAGGAAACCAAGCCTTAGCCAAGAGGAAAGAGGCACAGTAAGACAACCAAGTCCCTTCTGTACAGGTTCCACCAGCCAGGTATTAAATCAAGACCCCCAGCAATAACTGTCCTTGGGACTCAACCAGCAGAGACCAGCTCCCAGTCCCTCTAACGCCTGTTTGGCTACCAGGGACATTATCACCATTAGAGACCCAACACTGTGCAAGGGATCCAGCAACAAGGTGACACAGTATAGGACAGACACAGTGTGGACAAAGCACCTTTCTCTAGGGCACCTTTGAAGCTGGACCAGTTATTTGGACTCATCTGGTGATTCCACCTCCTCCCAATTTACAACCCAGTCACCTCTACAGCAGGGTGCTGGATGCCAGGGAAGCAGTGTCCTATGGCAACAGCAGCCCACAGGCACTCCTGCCCTCTCCCCCCACCGCAGGGATGACAGGGGCTGCCAACCAGCCAACCCACAGCTCTGACCTCCTCACGTCTTCTTCCTCTGGGCCCCTGCAGGAAACCTGGGCCTCCCTCAGCACCCCGATGTGCATCTCTGTCTCCTCTGCGCATCTGGTCTCCTCTGTGGACTTGGCCAGCTTTGCTTTCAGCTTCTGCCGCACAGCTTGGCAGTAACATGTATTCCTTGCTGCAGGGCAAGCTTTCCATCTTCTGAGCTCCGAGCAGCACCAGTTCCTGTTGGCATTTCAAGAACTCTGTTTTCAGGCAACATTTCTCATGCTCAATTTTCTCCTTCTGAAATGGGAGGAGGATGCATGCACAGGAATTATATCAATCAGCAAGATAGAAAGAGCTTTGCCAGGCCTGAAGAAATCAAAGGGCAGCAGATCAAGGAAGAAGCCCACTATGTTCTTTATGGAGAAGTCGCCCCTTCTCAACCCACTTTGACCTGCTCTCTCCAAAACACCCCAAACCAGCAGGGAAGCACAGCCACAAATGTGTTACCTTGCACTGCAGCATCCCCCTCTGCTGAAATAGCCTTCAGTTCTGCAAAGATATTCTCCACTGGTCTTCCCACATTCTCCCAGTCCATTATATCCTCCTGCTCCTGTGTGTTAAGGACCTGCAACCCACTGTCTCCTCTGTATCCACTGCTGAGGCACAAGGCTTTCTACACCTTTGATCCGTCAAGTAGAATCATAGAATTATAAAATATCTCAAGTTGGAATGGACCCAAGAGGATCATCAAGTCCACCTCCTTGCAGGACTAGCTAAAGCTAAACCATATGACTAAGAGCATCGTCCAGATGCTCCTTGAACTCTGACAGTCTTGGTGCCGTGACCACTTTCCTAGGGAGCCTGTTCCAGTGATCAACCACCCTCTCAGTGAAGAACCTTTTCCTAATGTCCAATCTGAACTTCCCCTGATGCAGCTTCATTCCATTTCCTCACGTCCTATCGCTGGTCACCAGAGAGAGATCAGCAGCTCCACCTCCACTTGAGGAAGTTATAGACTGTGATGAGGTCACCCCTCAGCCTTCTCTTCTCCAAGCTGAACAAACCAAGTGACCTCAGCTGCACCTCCTAAGTCTTGCCCTGGAGGCCTTTCACCATCTTGGTCACCCTCCTCTGGACACACTCTAATAGTCTGATGTCCTTACTTTAAGGTACCCAAAACTGCACATGGTACTCAAGGTGGGGACACACCAGTGCAGTGTAGAGTGGGACAATCACCCCCCTTGACCAGCTGGCCATGCTGTGCTTGATGCACCCCAGGACACTGTTGGCCCTTTTGGCTGCCAGGTTACAGTGTTGATTCATATTCAACTTGCCATCAACCCAAACCCACAGATCTCTTTCTGTGGAGCTGCTCTCCAGCCCCTCAACCCCCAGTTTGTAGGTATAACCAAGATTACCCCTTCCCAGGTGCAGAATCCAACACTTGCTCTTGTTAAACCTCATATGGTTGGTGATTGACCAGCTCTCTAGTCTATCCAGATCTCTCTGCAAGGCCTCTCTACCAGCAAGGGGGTCCACAGCTCCTCCTAGTTTAGTATCATCAGCAAACTTACTTAATGTACATTCAATTCCTTTGTCCAGAACATTTATAAAAAACATTAAAGAGCACTGGCACGCCCTGGGGAACCCCACTGGTGACTGGCCAACAGCCTGATGTAACCTCAAGCACCTTGTGAGCCTGACCCATCAGCCAATTGTTCACCTGTTGTATTATGGACTTGTCTAGCTGTGTGTTGGACGTTTTGTTCAGAAAGATACTGTGAGAGACAGTATCAAAAGTTTTGCTAAAATCCAAAAAATCCCCACGTCTACTGACTTGTCTTAAACAACTAGAGGGGTCATCTTGTCACAAAAGGAAATTAAGTTCTCTCGTGAACCCGTGCTGGCTATGACCAATGACTGCATTGTGTCTCAAGTGATTTTCGGTAACTCCCAGAATAATAACTCTCCGTAATTTTACCAGGCACTGAAGTGAGACTGACAGACCTGTAATTACTAGGGTCTTCCTTCTTACCCTTCTTGAAAATTGGGACAACATCTGCCAGCTTCCAGTCAACTGGGACCACTCCAGACTCCCAAGACCATTGAAAAATAACCAAGAGAGGTCCCACGATGACATTGGCCAGCTCTTTCAGCACCCTGGCATGAATGCCATTGGGCCCCACAGACTTATGCGCATCCACTTGGAGCAGCAAGTCTCAAACAAGTTCAGGTTTGGCTGCAAGTTTATCATCCCCCAGTCATGGTCTTCCAACACAGGGCTCCGGGGTCCCAGGGCCCATCATCGGTGTTGAAGACAGAGGCAAAGAAGGTATCAAATGTCTCCACTTTGTCTACGTCCCTATTTGTGAGGTGACAGATCAATGTTATCTCTGATCCTCTTTTTGCTGTTAATGTATTTTTAAAAGCCCTTTTTGTTGTCCTTCACAGTACTGGGCAGCTTGAACCCTAATTGAGCTTTGGCTGCATGAATTTTCTCCCTACAATGGTGAACACCATCTCTGTAGTCCTCCTCTGTCACCTGTCCTTATTTGCAATGTCCATACACTTTCCTTTTCCACCTAAGCTCTAGAAGAAGATCCTTGCTCATCCAAGCCAGGCTTCTGCCCCACTTGCTTGACTTCTGACACTGGAATCACCTGTTCTGTGCTCGTAAGAGATGGCTCTTAAGTGACCAGCATTCACGGACCACAATACCTTCAAAAGCAGATTCCCAGGGGACCTTACTAACTGGTCAGCATATTGGGCCTTCTGTTCCCCTCAGAAGAAAGTCTCCTATGACAATAACTGTCTTTTTTTCTTAATGGAAGTGGTTTTGATGTGGGGCGCAGGCTGACTTGACCTTGGCAACACCTCCAACCTAGATGGACCATCGTCCTCATTACTGTTTGGTTCCACTTGCAGAGCCTCGTACCTATTATGCAGGGGCACCTGGGAAGGTGGGGTAGTCAGGGAGGAGATGCACTTGCTGCCTCAGGCAGGAACTTGTTGCCACTCCCCCCTATCCCTTAAGTCACCACGTTCTGCCAGGTGGAGGGAGGATAGGGAACCCAGAACCACAGAATCATCTTGGTTGGAAAAGCCCTTGAAGCTCCTCCAGTCCAGTCATGAACCTCACACTGACAGTTCCCAACTCCACCAGATCCCTCAGCGCTGGGTCAACCCGACTCTTCAACCCCTCCAGGGATGGGGACTCCCCCCCTGCCCTGGGCAGCCCATTCCAACGCCCAACAACCCCTTCTGCAAAGAAATCCTTCCTAAGAGCCAGTCTGACCCTGCCCTGGCGCAGCTTGAGGCCATTCCCTCTTGTCCTGGCGCTGGTTCCTTGGCTCAAGAGACTCATCCCCCCTCTCTGCACCCTCCTTTCAGGTAGTTGTAGAGGGCGATGAGGTCTCCCCTCAGCCTCCTCTTCTCCAGACTAAACCCCCCCAGTTCCCTCAGCCGCTCCCCATCAGACCTGTGCTCCAGACCCTGCACCAGCTCCGTTGCCCTTCTCTGGACACGCTCGAGTCATTCAATGGCCTTTTTGGAGTGAGGGGCCCAAAACTGAACCCACTCATCGAGGGGCGGCCTCACCAGTGCTGAGTACTTCCCTGTCCCTGCAATCCTCTGTATTACATGTCCTGTCCACCTGACAGGCCTGTCCCAGGGAGGTAGGGTGCAGTTCCAGCAATCTCTCTCTCTCTCGGACTCCCTGACACTCCTGGACCTTAATCACCTCCTCCCAGAGCTCTGCCGCTAAGCGGAGGAGTTCCTCTGGTGGGCGCAGCTCCCACAGGTGTGCTCACTGCTGCTGTAAGTGCTGCCCGGCACCTGGGAAGCAGCACGTTTCCACTGGAGCAATTTGGGAAGCTGCAGCAGTTGCGGACACAGCCTGCCCAGCAGAGCCCACTGCTCCCTGGTCCAGCCGGCACTTACAGCGCCCTTCCTGCGCGCCCTGCTGCGCCGTGCCCTGGCTGACGCTCCCATTTTATAGCTGTGGGGGCTCGGCCATGGCAGCTCTTGCCACTACCCAGGTCTTGTCAGCCGCTCTTGCACAAGCTGCCAGCTCCTGGAGGGTCTCTCCACGTCCCTGAGGTTTCCCCAGTTCAGGAAACCCCCTGGTACACCACGCCGGAGCACTCCACTGTGGGTCGTGCCAGCACCAGAGCTGCTCACCTCATCTCACCTTCAATCCAGAAGGGAAGAGCTGAATGGGAGCTTCATCATTTGTAGCAGCCTTCGAAACACCAACTGCCACAAACGGTCCCTTACTGCAGCGTCACAGAGCTGCCCAGAGAACCTGTCGTGGGCAGCCATGTCCAAAAGACACTTCTCCTGAAAATTCAAAACATCAGAGTCTTTAATATAACAAGTTAACCTGAAAATGGGGAAAGAGGCCACACGGGATTAATGCTGCAACCTCAAGAGAGGAAGCATGAGCTTTCCGCATCCTCTTTTAGCCAGGAGAGGCAGGAAGGAACACACTAGGGCTAGGCAGGACAGGGTAGGATTGAGCACAGGGACTGGAACTGTCCTGATCCCTGTTACTGATAAGAGTTTTAAGCACATCCAAGCTGTACACAAATAAGAATCAAAGTCTCATTTTATATGATGCTCCAACATCTTCAAGCATTGTCATCTCTCTCAGCAGGAGGGAACATGAGTAACAGTGAGACAGGGCTGAGAACCTGCCAAGCCCTGCAGCAACAAGCATCAAGGCTTTGCTCCTGCAAACTTCTCCCTCCTGCCTCACTTGATGTTCCATGCTCTCTCCGGATGACGATGACAATCTTCTCTTCCTCTCTCCATCCAAGCTCCCTAGACCAACAAAAGGGGAAAAAAAGAGCAAGTTTCTCCTTGATGTCTTAGCAAGGGGTAAAACATTCTTTCTCCTGGAGAACAACAGGACAACAAGAGAAAAGCAGCAGACATCTCCTGTATGCAGGACACCCAACGTCTCTCCCCCATGCTTGCTCCAGGCAGCTGAGCTGCAAACTGGACCTGGATATACTCACCCCTTCCAGCATTTCTGTTTGTATTGGGGTCTCTTCTCCTCATCACTGTATTCCTGCTCCCTGGGTGCCAAACAGCTTCTGCAACAAGACCAGTCTGAGTGTGTGAAACAACAGCTTGACTCCCTTCTCCCACCAAAAATCTCCATGGTTTGGACATCTATGCAGTGTCTCTAATCTTTCAGGATTTCAGATAATAGAAGATGCCAGCTTGACGCCAGTGCCAGCAATAGATGCCCAGAGGCTGGAGAGGGGTCAGCAGGAGAGCACCTGAAGAGCAGCACAGAGGAATTCCAGCCAGACAGTCAGCTTCACTGCGGGCCCAACTTAAATGCCTCTATGCAAACGCACGTAGCATGGGGAATAAATAAGAGGAGCTAGAGATGCGTGCACGCCTGCGGGGCTACAATCTTATTGACATCACGGAGATGTCATGGGATGGCTCCTTCATGGAGTGCTGGAATGGAGGGGTACAGGCTCTTGAGGAAGGACAGGCAGGGGAGACAAGGAGGGGGTGTCACCCTCTATGTCAGTGCCCAGCTGGAGTGCAGGGAGCTCTGCCTGGGGATGGGTGAGGAGCCGAGCGAGAGCTTATGGGTCAGGACTAAAGGGAGGGCAGGGACAGGTGATGTTATAGCGGGGGTCTGCTACAGACCATCTGACCAGGAAGACCAAGCAGATGAGGTGCTCTATAGACAGATAGGAACAGCCTCACGTTCACAAGCCCTGGTCCTCATGGGGGACTTCAAACACCCTGGTATCTTTTGGAGGAACAACACTGCAGTGCATAAGTGATCCACAAAGTTCCTGGAGTGTGTTAGTGATAACATCCTTCTTCAAGTGATAGAGGAGCCAACAAGGAGAGGTGCTATGCTGGACCTTGTTCTCACCAACAAGGAGGAGCTGGTGGGGAATGTGAAGCTCAAGGGCAGCCTTGGCTGCAGTGACCATGAAATGGTGGAGCTCAAGATCCTTAAGGTAGCAAGGAGGTCTGGCCAGGGATGTCAAGAGCAACAAAAAAAAGCTTTTACATGTACATCAGTGATAAAAGAAAGACTAGGGAAAATGTGGACCCTCTCTGGAAGGAAACAGGAGACCTGGTCACCCATGACATGGAGAAGGCTGAGCACTCAATGACTTTTTTGCCTCAGTCTTCACCAGCAAGTGCTCCAGCCACATCGTCCAAGTCACAGAAGGCAAAGGCAGAGACTGGGAGAATGAAGAACCACCCACTGTAGGAGAAGATCAGGTTCGAGACCATCTAAGGAACCTGAAGGTGCACAAGGCCTTGGGACCTGATGAGATGCACCCACAGGTCCTGTGGGAACTGGTGGATGAAGTGGCTCAGCCACTATCCATCATATTTGAGAATTCATGGCAGTTCAGTGACGTTTGCGGTGACTGGAAAAGGGGAAACATAACCCCCATTCTTAAAAAGAGAAAAAAGGAAGATCCGGGGAACTACAGGCCAGTCAGTCTCCCCTCTGTGCCCGGCAAGACCCTGGAGCAGATCCTTCTGGCAAATATGCTGGGGCACATGGAAAATAAGGTGATTGGTGACAGCCAACATGGCTTCAGTAAGGGAAAATCAGGCCTGATGAATTTGGTGGCCTTCTACAATGGGGTTACAGCACTGGTGGATAAAGGGAGAGCAGCTGGTGTCATCTACCTGGACTTGTGCAAAGCATTTGACACTGTCCCACACGACATCCTTGTCTCTAAACTGGAGAGACGTGGATTTGATAGATGGATCACTCAGTGGATAAGGAATTGGCTGGATGGTCACAGTGAAAGAATTGTGGTCAATGGCTCCATGTCCAAGTGGAGAGCAGTGATGAGCAGCATCATCAGGGGTCGGGTTACCGGCACTGTTTAACATCTCTGTTGGGGACATGGACAGTGGGATTGAGGCACCCTCAGCAAGTTCAACAACGGCACCAAGCTGTGTGGTGCGGTGACACGCTGGAGGGAAGGGATGTGCCATCCAGAGGGACCTGGACAGGCTGGAGAGGTGGGACGTGCAAACCTCATGGAGTTCAACAAGGCCAAGGGCAAGGTCCTGCACGTGGGTCAGGGCAATCCCAAGCACAGATACAGGCTGGGCGAGGAGTGGATTGAGAACAGCCCCAAGGAGAAGGACTTGGGGATATTAGTGGATGGAAAACTGACTGTGAGCCAGCAATGTGCGCTCACAGCCCAGAAAGCCAACCGTGTCCTGGGCTGCATCCAGAGCAGTGTGGGCAGCAGGTACAGGGAGGGGATTCTCCCCTTTGTTCTGCTCTCATGAAACCCCCCCTGCAGTGCTGGGTGCAGCTCTGGGGCTCCCAACATAAGAATGACATGGACCTGCTCGAGCAAGTCCAGAGGAGGCCACAAAGATGCTTGGGGGGCTGCAGCACCTCCCCTGTGAGGACAGGCTGAGAGAGTTGGGGGTGTTCAGCTGGAGAAGAGAAGGCTCCGGGGAGACCTTATAGCAGCCTTCTGGTACTTAAAGGGGCTACAGGAAAGATGGGGAGGGACTCTTGATCAGGGAGTGTAGGGATAGGATGAGGGGTAACGGTTTTAAACTGCAAGAGTGCAGGTTTCAATTAGATGTGAGGGTGGTGACACACTGGCACAGGTTGCTCAGAGAAGCTGTGGCTGCCCCCTCCCTGGAAGGGTTCAAGGCCAGGTTGGACGGGGCTTTGGGCAACTTGGGCTAGTGGAAGGTGTCCCTGCCCATGGCAGGGGGGTGGGACTGGATGTTCTTTAAGGTCCCCTCCAACCCAACCATTCTGTGATTCTATGATTATGATTTTATGAAGATCAAGAGAACAGCTGAAGAATCAAACACTGTGCTTAAGGGCTAAAGGGAGAAAAAGCCACTTGAATCCCAAAATAACAGATATAAAATGAAGTACAGACTATGAGACAGAGTTCAGCACACCACATAGCCAGTCATTTCTGCTTCAGTTTTGAGTTGACAGAGAAATGCATCATAACCCATGTGGCCAGCACAGACCACTAATGCCAGCTGCTTCAAAGAAAAGGAACTGTCACGGCCATGAGTTTCGTAGAAACAGTCTATAAGAAAAGTTCCCTCTATGTACCACTGTACATTTGCAGTGAAGTCTTGAAGCACAAGATGAAAATCCTGCTTATACAGGTTTAAAACAGAAATGTAACTATTACTTTTCTGGCAGCCACAAGTACTGCACAGGTGTTTTCACTGAACTGTCCAACACGATCTTAGGTCTCCATCCTCAGACGATATTTCTTACTTAGAAATTATCTGTACACCTAGGAAATCCTAATTACTCCTTCCACAGCACCTTACCTTGCTTGCTCTGGTTTGCCACCACCTTGCTGATTGCTCCATTGAACCAGGTCAGTCTGAAGGTACTCACAAACCCCACAGTCTGTTTGTCTGGCTTGACAACGAACTGTCTCTCATCTGTCATCTGTGCTGCTTCCTCTTCCAGATCACGGACTTTTAATGTATCAGAGCTTTAAATGGAGGCATTAGCTTCCTCCTCTGTTGAAAAGTGGCTTTACTATCTAGTTTCTAGGCTATAAAATAAAAACTTACTCCTCGGCCTCCAGAGCCAACTGGTTTCCTTAATAGTTTATCATGAAGGCTATCTTTGTGGAATGCTGAGCTTCAACAGATAATGGCAATTCAGCTGTATAAACTAGGTGCACCCTGGAATTTGTGGATCAGAGAAAAGGATTTTCCTGCAGTAACATCCAGATGGTTGGTCTCAGTCAATTCTTTCTGCTTAGCATTTAAGCTGGTATTCTTGGCAAGGAAGTAAAGCTTTTTTATTCTCCAACAGGTCAGAAGATCTCAACAAGAAACTGTATTTTCTTATTAGCAGTTTTGACATTTGACTGTAATTCAATCAGCACATTTAACTAAAACCCATCCAATCCTTCAGAAGCATTATAATTTAAATGCCCAGATTCATCTAGATCAAAGGCTGTTATTTCAAAGGCATCAGGAAAAAAAGGGGTCAGTGACCAAAGCAAGCATGTACTGAAACATGTTCCTATTTTAACATCACCTATTTTAATGAAGATCCGTATTCACAGGTATGTGGAAGGAACACAGGAAGTCAGGCATTTGACAGAAACTGTTTGTATTTCAAGGATGTGAGATGGCATGGAAAAAAGTCATCCAGGACTCAAATCATAAGTCTACCTGTATCTGGGGAGGCGATGGAGATGACAAAACCAGCTTTCTGGTAACAGTGTAGGGTCAGCCTGGTCAGGGATCTTCCTCTGCTTCAGACACTCTTCACATTGTACCCGCAACCGGTCTGGCCTCTCTGCAAAAAGTAGTGCTCAGTCAGGTGTGGAGTAAACACCAGGAATGGCTGTTCAGAATGAGTGCTGCCACCAGCCCCCAAAGCAGTCCCAGCCCATGTGGCACAGGACATGGGATGGCCCAGTGCAGCCAACATGTCTCTGCTCTCCCAGGGACACCCTGCCCACAGTGTGGCATCCCTCCCAGCAACCACCAGAACAAACTCCACAGGTTCCGATCTCAGTTCCCTACAGGAAAGAGGATTCCAGTCACCCCTCGGCAGCCTCTGCTCCTCCTGGTGACACATTCCCACCCCACCTTGGCCAAGGGAAAGCCCCAGGCCTTTAACGCTTGCAAAGAGTAGAGCAGTGGCAAACTGGTTCCTACGCTATCATGCAAGCTGCATCCACATTTCCCAAGTTCATCTGTGCCATCCTCACCTTCCAACAGCTGTTGAGTTTCTGTCCCAGCACAGCGATCATCCGTCTGGAAGGAAGAACTCTGTAAGAAGCTGGGCAGCTCCCACTGGCACAACAGGAAGCACAAGGAACAACCAGGGCAAACACAAACCCTTTCCCCAAGAATCTGACCTAGACTTGTGATTTTAGGTTGGCACCTTAGCAGCCTTTCTGTATCACCCACCTCACAGCTGCAAAAAATGGGCCAATACCATCATCTAAAAAATCAGGCTACAGGTCCCTTTCCCCAAGTGCAGCCTTTCCCAAAGTGTGGAGTGCTGCACCCTGAGGAGAGCAGGGGCCAGTGACTGCTTCTGCTCCATCCCTTAACTGGAGGCTGCACATGAGCATCCAATTTTTTCTTTTGGCTTTATAGGTGTGTTCCTGGTTTGGGCAGCTCTGCTAAAGTGTACATGAACACAGGTTCCATTTTATTTTGGAGAAGTCTCCTCAGGGCTGGAGTCTTGTGAGGGAATGAGCTTGAGGAACACAGAGACTGTGTCCTTTCCTCAGCCCAAGGCTACCAGACCTTCAGGATAAAATTCTCCATGCTCTCTAGGGGCACTAGAGGAGGAAAAACAGGCCCAATCTGGGGCTACTTCACAATAAACAGACCTAAGAACATGTATAGTGCTCAGAACAAAGGCTGTATCACAGCAAAACCCTCTCCGAGCAGCAGCCTTGTGCACAGGTCTCTCTTATCAGTACTCTGCCTTCTTCAAAGTCCTCTTTGTTGTGTGCTTGATTCAGGAAGTCCCATTGTTACACCAATCACACCTACACCTCCTCCCTGCACCAGGGGCCAGAAATTAAGGGAAAGAACTGCCTTAGCCAATTCTGCTCAGAACAAGCAAACAAAAAAAAAGTAGTCCTTTGGAGAGCACTGAGATCCCAAAGCCCTGATACGAAGGTTGATGGCAACACCATGGCCTGTGCATTGCATGCCAACAGCAATATGAGGTACAAACACCTCGTAAACTCCCTGAAAAGGTATTTTGGGCATATAATACTGAATCTTTTTCTTCCAGAAAGCAGAGCACAGACTGTCTTAACTAACAGACCAGAATTATCTGTGGCAAAGATGGTCACCTCCAAGGCATGCCATAGCTCTGAGATACTGCCGCAAGATAACACTAGAAGCAAATGCTGCAGCAATCACTTCCTAACAGAGGCCAGGCTATCCTGCCAGAGCAGATCCCCTCTGGAAATCACCTCTGGTAGCATCTCCAGCCACAGCAGTATTAAACAGTAGATGGACATCTCTAGTTACCTCAAACCCAGACAAGGAGTCACAGTGCAGGGGCACACATTGATCTGATCCTAGGGACACGCCAGGTCTCCTTGTTCAACTCTGGACACTGTGCAATGTAAAAGCAAGGATCTAAGACAAGGTTGCTTTTTGCAAAATCCCATTCTCCCCTCTCCCAGATAAAAAGAGGTAAAAACAAGTCCAACTCCTCACCTTCCTTTGACATCCCACCTTCTCGTAGGATCTGATGAGTCAGTTGTTGTGGTACATCATGATCCCATAGTGGCTTTTCTTCTTGCAGGTTAATCCAAAAATGATCTTCACCCTTTTGCTCTGAGGGAAAATGTGTCAAGGAAGAAATAAACAACAAGCTCCAGAGGAGGAGCGGGGGAGATGCATGAGTTCCACAGGAAGGAGTGAAACATTCCACAGAGGTCGCAGCATCAAGCTGCCCACGCTGCCTTCCTCAGCACAACACCTTCCCTCTTCAGCAGAGGAAAAGCGCTCAGCTCTGGCCTGCTAACAACAACCCCGTGCACGCAGCCAACAATCACAGATAAGAACACGCATAACTGACTGGAGGGGAGTTGGAAACAGCTGTACTGAGTGGAGCCAGTCTGTCACTGCCAAGTCAAAATATGCCTTGGTTATAGCTTTAATAAAAACTCTGATACGCGTTTATATTACCCTGATAATAGAACAGGCAAGATCTGACCAAAGAAAACTGCTTTGGAGTATATCACAAATGAGATAACTAATGACTAACAATTTTACTTGTGCTTAAAAGATAAATGACCAACATTTACAAAACCAAATCAAGCACATCCAGTCGGGGCTGAAGAAATCTTAACGACTAACAATGACACTACGGTACATCAAAGAGCGAGCTCTCCTTCAGCAGACTCCAGTTTCACAAATTCAGTTCTAGACAGACCACTATTAGATGGGGAACTCTGAGTTTCGGGTTAAAATATTTCATTAACCACTTTTTGTCTGAATATATTTTAATTTGCTTACTTCTTGGAGTCAGAGCTCATGCATTTGCAATTTACGTAGTCATCACGTGCCTGCCAATACAATGCTGCTTTGTCTGTACACTGAAGGTGCTGAACTCCAAACCTCAAGGATCTGTTATTTTACGTACACCGGCTATGCAAGGCCAAAGAACCTTTGGAAGCAAGTGGAAAACCAGTACGGCTTGGGCAATACCACTACAGGTTTCTAACCTGCTGCATTTCTGCAAACCACCTCAAAACACAGTGGCTGTGTAATCTCTGGAGAGAGCATTAGCACACACACGTGGAGTTACAAAACAGGAAAGCAGCTTTGTTGGTTCTCCAATTTCTCACTAAGTATATAGGTACAGAAATTAAGTAACACCTCTTCATCTTTGGTCAATCTTTTCCTATTAACATAAGCACAGAAATTCATGACACAAAATGGCCTTTAAAGCACGTAGCAGGACAGGGGATAAAAGATGCTCAGGTGTAGTTCAAAACAGCTTTAGCAAAGTTCTCTCTGGGAGAGGTCTGAAGGGTAGATTGTTCTTTGCACTTGGCTCTACTTGGGGTTTCTGTTCTGTGGACACTGGTCTCTAAAAGCATGTGAGCAGGTAAGCCAAACAAGTCATCCTACTCCCAAAAGAGCTGCGGTGGCCTAGGAGTGGGTGTGGGGAATGAGAATTAACATGCTCCAAGAACTCAAATGACCAGCTTCTAGTCAGACAGGAAAAGTCAGCAACCAGCTGCTGCTGAACAGGACAGAGGGGAAGAAAGGCTCTTCTGGTCTCGTTATACATCTTGATAAAGTGTTTTTCCACTGAATTGAATAATGCTGTCATTTAAAATACTTTTCAGCGGATATTTTCCCAAGCAAAACTGATCAGTCAGCAAAAGACTCAAGCCTTTCTCCACCCACACAGCACATCAGCCCTGGGGTATGTCAGGAACTGGCTCATGTACGAGGTGAGCCTTGAGCCCTATCAACCACTGATCCAGCAGAAGCAGCTCTGAGGGCTCCCTTCTAAGCTTCTCATCAGGATTTGGCTTCTCAAAGGTCAGAAGACAGTTCAGCCTCTCTATTCATTTAAATCCTGGGTTTCTCTATGCATCAGACCAGACAGGCCTGAGCCCAGCTGTGAGGTTGGTCTGGAACCCCGCAGTGTGCTGAGGCTGCTGTGAGCAGAGTGCCAAGAGGTGGCAGGAAGGATACAATGAATCTTGGCTTGCAAAAATCATATTCAACAGTGGCCAGGCTCTTGGTGATCAGCTGAGTGTTCACCTTCTGTCGCAGGACAATCTGCGTGCGAGGCTTCAGGTACAAGACACTGCAGTGTGCCTGGGAGAGGGGACAGCACAGCAGAACAGGCAGGAGAATTCTAGTTGCATGGAGTCTTTTCCAGGTGAAGCCAAAATCTAGTTTGGATTTAATGTTTTTCATCGCCTGTGAGTCATGCACAGAACAAAGCTGGGGAAGAGCCATCCTGCTCCCTTTCAGATCCTGCCAACTTACCCATAATGAGTACTCCATTTCTGGGCCAGGAAACTCTGGAACCATCTTCTGAGACTGCAGAATCTTTCTGCTGGGAATCTCCCCATCGTCTGCAAGGAATTCTGCTATCCAAGTATCATGCTTGTCTGTATCAAAATCCAGATCTGGCTTCCTGTCTTTATTTCTGAAAAACACCAAACACAAAAATAAAGACAGTCTCCTCCAATCATCAGCACCCTGGTCTGCTCTTCTGTATCAGGATCCCAAGGGAACTTCCTGAGGAGCAGATAAACCAGCATATTTCACACACGCCATGGATCTCATTAGTCAGTCATTTAATTACAAGCATTTCTGTGCAGAACACCAAAGTAGCAGAACACTTCAGAACAGTCTTGATAACAAAGAAATATGGAAGTTCCATTGCACAAATGGGAAGAGGAAGTAAATGTATTAATTGGTTTCCTCTGAAAAAAAAGAGCATGCCTGTGACAGGCAGAACTAGACCCACCTCTCCTAACGCCCAGCGTGGCACCCCAAGCTCTCCGTTGTACAGAGGGAGGAGGCAGAAATCCCTGTATTTGTTCCTCCAGCGGCCAGGCTGGATGGCAACAGGCTTAGACCACCCAGGCCAGGTGCTGTCCTGGAGCTGTCTCTGCTTTTAGCCCTTCCTCATCCTCAGGGCACCACTGCCTCACCACATGCCTCAGCCCCATACCTGCAAATGTTCCAGGGGAGGATGCATGTGCCCTTTTTGCCTGGAACGGCATCAAACTGTGCCAGTAGCTCCTCCCTGGTGTTGAAGAGGTATTGTCCAGGATGGCATCCAGGCTAGGCACAGAGTCTTCAGTAGCAATCATTTTCTCTAGAAGCCACAGAGTCAAGGAAAACAGCGCTGCCCAGTCCACCTACCTCCCTTTTGCCACAGGGGAACAAAAAAATCCAGTTGCAAAGACCTGGCTACAGGCCTGACACTCCAGAGAAGTATGACACAGGAGACTCCAGGAGGATGGGCTCAGAGAAAGACTGAGCCAGGACAGACATGACAGTAGGATGCTTTGACAAAAAACACTTAAAAGTATCGAGCTGAGCGGGGGGCAGCAGTGTCACGCAGCTGATAATGTACAAGCAGTGCCGGGGAGCTGCATATTCTCAGCTCCCTTTGGTGTGAAGGAAGCACAGGCTGGAAGGCAGCACCAAAGGCCATTACAGGTGCAGAAAAGCAGCAGAGAGCGCAGTGAAACAAAGATATTAACTCAGCAGTCAGAATCCAACATAACTGTTAAGCAGGTATTCTTTATCAGCAGCGCTGGGGACACCCTGGGGATTCTCCCCCATAAGGGCTCCCAAGAATTAGCAAGGGACATCAGTTTACACACACACAAATCATATATATTCATTAGATTTCCTGGAATGGGGTGTCTTATGGTAATGAGTTCCTGGAATTCATTTACATAGTCCCAGCACGCGTGGTGAAAATAGGGTGACAGTCTTCGGTGGTCGAGGGAAGAAGTAAGCAGTCTTCTTCACAGTCTTTGCTCGTTGACCTTCTTCCCAGAGCGTGAGCTGTGAAGTAAAGTCCAGGTGCCTCCTTCCTAAATCAGCAGAATCATTTCCCCTATAACAGGGTCTCTGTGTCTCTTTGTTCCAGCCCCCCCCTTATTTTAATTTTCCCATTCTAGAAGTTGCCCAAGTGTCTGCTGAAGGCCTTGACTCTGCTCTCAGTGATTTCTGTAGGGAGCCTGACGAGCGTTCCCATCTGACCTAAACAGACAAAGGGACCCAAGGAAACAGCTGAGGAGTCAGGAGTCCTTGAGAAGCAAATGAAGCAAAGCACAAACAAAGCTTCCATACATCACATCACAGTTTAGTCTTAATATTTGTCAGAAATTCATTTGTTTGAGCCCTTTCATTCCCTTTCATTTGCTCCTGGGCAGGGGCTGTGTACATGGGTCTGCATGGCGGGGTGGAATGGGACAGAAACAGGTAGCCCATAGGTCGCTGGCATGACTGCAAAGGCTTTCCAGGAGCCAGGTTAGCAGCAGATGCCCACAAGGAGATGCACAACAAAGTCTAGCCTAAGGAAAAGGGAATAATGCTGCATTGCAGTGTGCTAACAGTAAGGCCTGCCGCAGAGATTCTCCCAGTGCAGCACTGATTACAGTTATTCTCACCCTCTCCAAACATTGTGCTGTGCACACATGGCCAGGGGACAGCCCTCAGCACCATGGCAGTGCCACTGGCCCCCACGTCCCTTTGGAGGAGGGCAGGTTTTCTGGCTGAAGGACACCAGTGGGATAATCAGCCTCAGCATGGACATGGCCCATGTATGTCTAGGAAAGCAGCCCCACGCTGAGAGCCCCTCCAGTCCTGCTGAAGATGATGGCACCCTTCCCCAGCACATGGAGCCAGACTTGAAGTCACACAATCCAGCGGACGGGTGGTCTCTCTTCACAGTCTTCTCCGTGAAACCAAAGCTGAAAGCAAGCAAAACAGAAAGGGGCTGGAAACGGGGAGCACTGGCCTCACTCCAGGCACAGGCCCACATTACTACACTTAACTTTTGCAAAGGGAGCTGAGCTCCTGTTCAACAGGGAAGACTTGGGATGGCTGCAGTGCTGGTAAAGAAGCCAAGTCCTGCCAGTCCTATACTGCCTTCACCACTGAAGAACCACATAAATGGTCAGGAAGAGCTACTCACAAGGACGATTTCTTTAGCACCTAGGGAAGGACTTCAAACCCTAATTTACCCTAAGCACCTCCACTTTTTGCATTACAGACAGGGAAATCAAGAAGCAGAGGAGCAAGGTAATGTTTCCAACACTGCACACCCAGGTCAACAGCCAGACAGGGAAACCCCATGTGCCTGTTCTTCATAGTTCTGCACCAAGGCTGACTTCTCACTGTCCCCTCCGGGACAGTTGGCACCAGCAAGGGGCTGGCCCTCCTCCACTGCACACAATGACAGGGCGGGAAGGGAACAGGGCCTCTGGTTTTTATTTCCTGAACCCCACTCACATTTCTGAAGTGCTGTGGTTATATGTCTTCTGCATTTAAAGATACAATTTTCTCTGCTTTGCTTCCCCACATTTTGTTTATGTCAAACAAAATGGTCAGACAGAAACAAAACCAAGCCCTGGCCCCTTCACCCCTATGGGTAAGCTATAGCAAAAGAGAAAGGACAGGAGTTTTGCATCGAAAATCTCCCTCCTCCAGCCTTAAAAACATCTAGTCAAAGAGGCAACCAAAGGAGCATCAAGAACGCAGAGCTGATTTGGCAAAAAAACCTGATCCTTGCAAAGGCCTTTCTGTGTTTGGCCTCAAAATGCCCTAGTAAAGTTACAGCCCCCTCTGTAAGGCTCACATCACTGGTTGTTCAAGCTTAAAACCTATTTTCAATGAAGTTAGTTATGCAATTAAAAGACCAGGCCTATTGAACTGAAATTCCTTATCACGATATCACGCTTTAAATCTCTTGCCATTAGCCTGTCTCATTCTCTCTCATCGCTGTAGAAAAATACTTCACATAGAAAGATTAACATGATATAAACACATCCTCTAAAGCCATGATTTATTTCAGCATCCACAGGGTAAGACAGACAAGAGATGAAACTCCTCCATAACAGCAGTCTACAGAAAAGGACTCTTGGTTTGACTTCAGAGATGTTCAGCTTTATGCAGACCTTCTCTATGTCCCAGCACAAAAGCACCTCCTCTGCTTATTTCACACACCAAGGAGTCAAATGACTTATGTTAGAGCAGTTAATGACAAGTAAAATGTTTACTGTGAGTCCCTAGAGCACCCATTACACATTGAGGCAGATTTTCTACAGTGTAAGAGCAGTTATTTTGCACCTCTGCGTGCTGGGAAGGTAAGGAAGAAGCAGGGAGAGGTGGATGCTTACGATAGGAAGCCAAAGGCCAGTGGCAATGCTTGAAGGAGAGCAGATGGATATGGGAGGGCTCATAGCTCGTTACCTGAGCATGCTGTAGAGTTTGCAAGGAGTCATTCCTGCCCCATTGTCCATAAAAGTTAGATAAAGGTGAGCTCCACAACTTCAGTGCAGAAAAACTTAGCTGTCACGCTGTGATGTGCACTGCCTACGGGAAGAAGAAATCTGGGCAGTAAGAACTAACGGTATTTCACCCTTGTTCCCTCCTAAACCCTCTTTGCCCCCACGTGAGTTCCAAGGAGCAAAAGCAGTTTGCCAGAACTTCTCTTCCGAGCAGTGTCTGGGAAGGGAGGCTGCAGGCCGCTGGGCGAGGACAAACGGGGGCCGCTGTGCCGGGGCCGAGGGGGTCGCGGGCGAGCTGTGCCGATCCACCCAGAAATCACCCCAGCAACTAATAACATCTCCGTGACCTCCGCAGCCCCTCAGCGCGTCACGCACGTTACGGAGAGGCTGCTTAGTAAACCCGCATGGATTTTTTTTTAGAGGCCCACAGCTTGCGCTGACACCTCGGCCGGCCCGGGCTCAGGGCGCGGGTCACAGCCTTTCTGTCAGGGCGCACCGAGCCACGTCCGGGAGCCAGGCCGGTGGGGCCCTGCTGGGGCCCCTCTCCCCACGGTGCCCGGTGCTCACCCAGCAGCTCGGCCCCGGCGCCGAAGGGCCGCGCGTCGGGGGGGCGGCAGCTCGGCGGGGACAGAGCCAGCGGCGGGCAGTGCCGGCGGCCCGGGCGCGGCAGCCTGAGGGCGTTAACTTCCCCGCCGGGCGCGGCGACATGGCGGCGCCCAGTGCCGTACACCAAGATGGCGGCACCCGGTGCCATACAAGAAGGTGGCGGCGCCCGGCGCTGAGCCGGCAGCACCGGGGAAACTGCGTGGGGAGGCCCCAGCCTCTCCCCTCAGTGCGTGAAGGTGACAGAAACCAGAAACCGGCGGCGGTCACGGTGCTCAGGCCGGGCTGGCAGGGGTTGTACCAGCAAACCGCAGCCTGGGGAAGTGGCTGGCAGCAGCCTCAGCCCAGGGCACGGACCTCCGGGGAGATGTGGGTGCGGACAGGCCCGGGCCTGGGTGACTCTCCCGGGAATGGCGTTGAAAGCAGCCCCGGGGGCCGACCTCTGCCACGGCCCCCTGCTGCCGTCGGGGCAGGGCGGGCAGAGTGTGGCCTGTTCGCAGCTCTGGGGCCTGGAACCACCCCGCAACGCCAGCTCCTCTGGAGCTTGGACAGGGCAAAGCACCACCACAGCCCCTTTCCTCGTTCAGTTTTTCACTTTGCTCTGAACCAGTCACCTCCTTGTAGGTGCGGTGCAGCCTGGGCCAGGTGAGCGTATCTGTGAGTTGTTGCAAGTGCATTTACCGGTTGTGAGGGGAATCACACAGCCTGGAGGGGGTGATGGCAGCAGGGAGAAAAACAAGGGCTGGTGGGGACATCATTCTCCTCCCCATGTGAAAGGGAATGAAAGGGCTCAAATGAATTTCTGACAATTATTAAGACTAAACTGTGATGTGATGTATGGAAGCTTTGTTTGTGCTTTGCTTCATTTGCTTCTCAAGGACTCCTGACTCCTCAGCTGTTTCCTTGGGTCCCTTTGTCTGTTTAGGTCAGATGGGAACGCTCGTCAGGCTGCCTACGGAAATCACTGAGAGCAGAGTCAAGGCCTTCAGTGGACACTTGGGCAACTCCTAGAATGGGAAAATTAAAATAAGGGGGGGGCTGGAACAAAGAGACACAGAGACCCTGTTATAGGGGAAATGATTCTGCTGATTTAGGAAGGAGGCACCTGGACTTTACTTCACAGCTCACGCTCTGGGAAGAGGGTCAATGAGCAAACACTGTGAAGAAGACTGCTTACTTCTTCCCTCGACCACCGAAGACTGTCACCCTATTTTCACCATGTGTGCTGGGACTATGTAAATGAATTCCAGGAACTTATTACCATAAGACACCCCATTCCAGGAAATCTAATGAATATGTATGATTTGTGTGTGTGTAAACTGATGTCCCTTGCTAATTCTTGGGAGCCCTTATGGGGGAGAATCCCCAGGGTGTCCCCAGCGCTGCTGATAAAGAATAACTGCTTAACAGTAAAAAAACTTTACTGTTGAGCCGAGGTCTCTGTTTCACATGCCTGTATTTCGGTACGCAGAGGAAGCCAGCAGCTTGGCTCCGCTGGGTAAGCCTGGTTCCCTCAGTCACTCTCACCAAGTGCTTTGGACGTTGCTCTCCCAGGAGCACTGGGATACTCTGGGAAGCATAGGACATTAGCTTGCCTTGTTCACAAAAAGTGCTAAAACAGGTCAGCAGATAAACCATGGCATCTGCCACAATGGTGCCCCACCAGAGCAACCACCCTCCCTGCCACAAGGCTTTACGGGGATCCCTAGTGAGGAGCCAATTTGCGGCCATAAAGCACCTGTGTAATCAGATACCTGTGCAGCCAAAGTGTCTGGAGGAAAAGGGGCTGTGGCCTTTTTTCTTGTCCTAAAGCAACGCATCTGCTGCCATCAGAGATGGGGCAGCAGCCCCACCAGTCCCCATACCAGTCCTGTACTCCAGCTCCCAGCACAGAGGCCAGGACTGAGCTCTGCTGACAGTCCTGCATCAGCAAACAGCAGCGCACTTGGCTCTGGAAGACTTGTGCAGGACAAAGGTAAATAAATACACACTAAGGAAATACCGCAATAAATACATTTATTTACATGGCTTCCTCCCCCCTTGCCACAAAGGGCTGCGAAGGCAGACACACACGTAGAACAGGAGGAAAAAGCCAGTACACCCCAACAGTGTGAAGACAGTGCCTATCTCTCTCAAGGAAGAGCCTAGTCCCCAGCTCTCCCCCTTCCCCATTTTGAGATTTATGGACCTGCATGTTAACTCCCAGCAGTCTTTCACCATCCCAGTTACAACCACGGAGCTCCCATGGCCCATGTAAATCCACGAGGTTCCCAGTTATCCATCCTTTACTTGGCAGGGGGGTTCCCTCCAGCAGAGGAGCAGGGGATGGCAGAGTCAGCCTCTGGCAAATGGCCCTTGCTTTTCCCAAATTCAATCACCAGGGGCTTCCCCTGCAGATTGTACCCGTTCACCAACACCATGGCGTCCTGGGCCGACTGGGTATCTGCAACAAGAGCGCAAATTGGGCGCAGGTTACACGGCAAGTTCTGGCACGGACACACGTGGTGTTCACACAGATGTTCCTGGCTCACGGACCCGCAGCCTGCGCTGTGATACAGGGCGGCGCTGGGATCCTCCAGCCAGAGTGAGGTGCTGAATATAAACATGGCACCTAACAGGCTGCATCCCTTCTGTTTCGATGAATCTTCTTCCAATTCAGGAAAAAGCCTATGACGTGATGAAGTGCTAAGGCTTGGACAACAGGTCCAAGCCAGAGTTGACCTATAGATGAATCCTGTATATTTTATAACTGGTAACCATTGTGCTAGTAGGTACTGTGCTAGGATATAACAAACCACCTATGCTGATGTAAAAAGTGCTAAAGGGTTGAAGTATTGAAGCCTGAACAACAGGCCCTGAGCCAAAGCTGCTAACTTAGCATGTAGTCATTAGCAAAATACATATGCTCATTAATGAAAGATGTAGCCTAGGTATCATATACTCATTACTGATGTGTCTATCCTGAATGTATTTTTTTATCCTTCTTTGTGTAGGTGCAAGTTAACAAGGCCACAGAGCCAGCTGTCTGGCCTTGGGACCAGATGTATGGCCTTGTTCTGAAAGGGACATAAATAAATCAGATAAGCAGGCAAACTCTCTTGGATTCCCCTTTGAGCCCTGGCCAGGCTCTAGGGGAATCTGATTGGAGAGTGAAACCAGATTTTCCGCTCAAAACAAAGGTGCCAGCTATTCTGGCTTGCTGATTTTTGGTATATAACGCTGGACCCGCTCACAGCAGATGGATGCCTCACCTACGGGTGGACACACCGTGTAGGACTTCCCACTTGCAGGGACAGGCTCTCCAAATCCTCCTTGCACCCGGGGCTGCCCAGCGACTGCGGATCTGGATGATGGTAACGAGTGCAAGTGGTGATGAATCTTTCTTAATCACTATTCTCCCTGTCGTGTAGTAAAGCTTAAGTGCATTACCCTGTATTTTCCTATTTGTTTGCTTTAAGTGCATTATTCTGTCTTTCCTTACTGTATGTTTTCTGTATTATTCTGTTATCCCCAGTAAAATACGCCTACTCTTTTCACTCTGGTGTCTGAGTTTAATTGGTATCCTTAATCAGCAAAACACGTGATAGGAAGAAGAGGGAGTGAACTCCCCTCCTTTCTGTGAAGAGCAGGCTTGGCATCAGCCCAGGGCCCTGCAGGGAGATGTGGCACCTTCTTAGGTCAGGGAAGATCAGACAGGCACGAAGCAGCAACTCACCAGGGAAGGTGATGAAAGCCTGACCCCTCATCCGGCCGCTCAGGAGGCGGAACTGGATCGGCGGGCTGTCCTCCTTCTGGAACCGAGCAAATAAGGACACCAGGTCCTTCATCGTCACTCGAGGGCCCAGGTTCTTCAAATACAGCACCTGTTCCAGACAGAGGGTCAGCTGGCCTGTGCCACGCAAACAGACACCTTTCAACCTGCTCCCAAGTCTGTACACCTCAAAGGTATGAATTAGTTCAGCCCCTCTGCCCTCCCAGCATCCTTCTTCCACCCGCATGCCAACAGTGGAGTTTGGAAGACAGGTAAGTGTACAGAGAAAGGCAGCTCTGGACCCAAAGGCATCATCGTGCTTGCCTGCACCAAGTGCTGATAGCTCGTTATTTATAAAACTCAACAAGCTCCAGTTACAGGTTAAGCACAGTTTGAGTAAAGTCACAGCTGGTCTGTCAGGCCCAAACAAGAAGAGCGCATCTTGACTAGTGACCTGCCGGAGCCAGGAGGGGCTGGGGTCTGAAGTACAGCTCTTTGCCAGGCCAGGTGACTTCCCACTCGAGCCAAAGGTGTCCTTCCCTCCCAGAGTGGAGGCTGCTCTCCCTTGGCTGGGAGGATCAACCAAGCACCCTCCAGGCAACAGCAAAGAGGAGCCTTTGCCTGCTGAAGCAGCTTCAGGGCATGCTAAAGAGCAAGAAGAACAAATCCTGGCTCATCTCAACATACCTTGTTGGGCTCCCCAGGATGGTAGGACGAGAACCTGGGTATATTCCGGAGTTCTTCTTTCGAGAGACGGTTCTTGCAGATCTCCTCTTCCGGGACAAACTCTACAGGCTCTTTGATAATCACGTGCCTTGGAGGGGACTGGTGGGGCCTTGTTTCAGGAAGGCTGGCACTTCTTGCCTGTTCTGCCTGCTCTTTCTGGTCTGGAAGCAATGACTCCTCAGCCACAAGCTCCTGTGGCGCCAAGGAAGGGCACAAGCATGGGTCACTCTTGGTAGGCTGAACTTCTGCAGGCCCCTTCTTGTTCAGCAGCTCTTGATAAACACTCTCCAGATGAATCATGGGGTCCTTTTCATCTGTTACCCTCTTCTGAGTGTCATCTAATCCACAACGGAGAAACACGGTAATGTGACTACCACCAAGAACCTGGAAAACGCACAGACTGCGGGAAGAGACACAGACAGGAGAAACCCCATTTTGACCCAGCCTCCATGCATCTGCCAGCCAGGCCCTGCAGGTTATTTAAAACAAGAACAGCCCCAGCAGCCAGCAAGTGCTGGTGTCCCAGCTCAGGATGAACCTGCAGAGAGCAGCAGCTGCACCATGAGCTTTGGAGAGAGCTCATTTCTTCCAGAGATGCCCTCACTAACGTATCTGCAGCCACATCTCAGCACATTCTAGTGACTCCTTCAACACACCCTCCTTCTCCTGGATGCATGGCCAGGATGTGCCACGCTGCCTTTCCACACTGCTACGTGGAAGATAAACTTTTTGCTTCCAGGGACAACGTCAGATTAAGCTCCCAGTTTTAAAGAAGGTCCATGGCATGGACTGACCAATGGCATCTCCTTTATTTGATGGAAATTAGGATAGAAGTGACATCTCTCACCCTACAAGCCTCAACCTTGTTGCCTCTTGGTTTTGCTAAATGGCACAATGCTGACACCAAAGGAGGGAGCAGGGGCCAGAGGACACTGGGTCAGCTGGACATTACAGGTTGAACAGCATCAACACTGAGCAAAGGGGTGTTTTAGGAGGTTGGAGTTTAGAAGTTCCTCCTCACCTGCTATTGAATACTGTTTTACACACAAAAATCAGTCTGGGATGGAGCTTCATGCCCACATGTTCTCCAGCTAAAGCAGACTGGAGCAGTTTTTGCCATCTCTGGAAAACACCTCGACTCTCTATCCAGAAAAGTCACATTAAGCCACAGGCTCAGGGACAACACTGCTGGGGCAAGAAGTGCTGTCATCCCATGGACACGACACTGGGAATCAGTAACTGGGCTCCAATTCCACTTTGGCTACTGGGGGGAGCCTTTAATAACTCACTCCTACTCTTTCCTACCCTGTGTCTTTGCTTCCCTCCCACCCTTGCTAGACTGCAGTGAAATCAGAAGGGACGGTCTCCAGCCCCACACAGGCACCTCATGCCGCTCAGTGCAGCTTGAGGGGGACCTCTGGGCTCTACCAAAGCACAACCCTGGCTGGTCTTTGCACACCAAGCTGGGCTCTGCAGTACATATGGCACGTCAGCAAGATCTGTGCTTGCCAGAGATGGACTCCACAAGCTTCTGTATGAAACCCTTCCGAGAGCCCACTCTGTCTGCTCATGTAAGAGAGGAAAATATCTCCTCCCACACAGTGCCAAAACAGAACCATGTCTTCAGGGACAGAAGGCCAGACAGAAATGTGTTGGACTCCCACACACCCCAGCGCTCCGTGCTGGAGCAAAGACAGGAACAGCCTTGAGCCCACAAACCTTCGTGGTAGAGCGCCCGGAGGAAGGAGTGGCGGTCTGTTCCCTGAAAGAGGGCATTTTCAATCTCCATCTCCCGCCGGCTCAGCTGCTTGCTGCCAGCAAACCTCTGCGGCAGGGCGAGTATGCGCTGGTGCTCTTCCATCTTCTCCTGGATGGCATGGAGTCGGTCCTGCGTGGCCTCCGGGGCAGCTCCCAGCCCAGAGCCCTGGAAGACAGGCACAGATTTGCTCAGATATGACACATGCCTCGTTTTCAGACAGTTGAATAACAGTCAAACTTCACATCCTCCAGCCCTGGAGCGGGTGTAACTGGGAACCACCCCCCGAAGAGCAGGTCACCAGGAGGTCCTGTTACTGCAAGGGTAGGACAGAAATACAACCACTCAGCAAGCCTCAGTTCTTGAGAGACGTGGAGAAAGAGCCCTGTTCTTCTGATCTTTCTGTGCTGCTTTCCCTTCCCTGGCCTTACGGTCTGACGGTGAAAACTTCCACTAAGCTTTTGGTCTATGGCCCTGGTATCGCTGAGAGAACCTTATTTGCTGAAAAGTGGACCCCAAGCTGCCGTCTGGCACCTGAGGGTAGGTTTACGCTGAGGACTAAACCCCTGACCTGCTTCACATGAGCCAGCTCCCAGAAACCATCCAGTGACTGCAGAAGAGACCTCATAGCTAAGCTGGCTACGAGCGAGCATTCCTGTATAAACAAACCTCACTGCACAGGGCCAGGGCACTGCTACGATTCACCAGACTCGTGCTGCCAAAGCACAGAGACGTACCCCAGCTGTAGAGGTGCATTTCTGTTCCTCCATCCACCCCTACTGAAATCTAGAGACCACACTTTAATGGGGCTGTAGGTGGATTTTCTTTTCTCAAATTCAGTTCAAGAATTACTGTGACAGATCCTTCTGCCTCAGGCTTTCTCCCTGCACTGAGCACTATCTAACAAAGACTTTCCTCTGGGTACCCTTCCCACCTGACTGCATAGGCCCACACGTGCACAGCTTCCATTCACCACTTCACAGCTTCCCTGGGGCACAAAAGGCTGTTTATATGGAAAAGCAATTCCAGGAAATCATCTGTAATACTTTGTTTTCAAAAAAGCTGCAACTTAGCAGCTGAAAATAATAGAAGCCTGCACTTGGTACTTTGCAGGAGAGCTCCACGGCCAGTCTGAAGTCCTCTCTATCTCAGCTTGGTGGAATCTTTCACTCAGGGCCTCCACGTACAAAGCCGCACATAGCTACCTGACTTGGGCTTTCTCTCTAAATATTATTCTTCTCCCACGAGCTGTAGAAGATGTGCCCTCATGTCACTGGTTCTTTCTGCCAGAGTAGTCTTTTCCACACTAATCTTTGTTTCTAAACATCCCAGAACTGATTTCATACCAAATACAACAGCTGGTACTGTTGACATTAATTTTCATTTTAAAATTAACACCACCCCTCTCTAAACTCTAATTAATGCAGGCCACACCAGGGCTGGGTTTGCATTTAAACACCAAGCAAGAAATTACTTCAGCTGAAGAGAGGCAAACCCATGATTACTACAGATGACTTCCTCCTGCACACAGCCATTGCTGAGGAAGAGGAGGAGAGGCAGAGGGAAGCCAAGGGTCAGCCCAAGTCTTGTTTTGCACCGCACCTGACATAGGACAACCCCAAACGCCCCTTGTCTCTGGAAAGTGAAAGAAAGGGTGAAGGTAGATGAAGGGGAGAAACCTGCTTTGGCACTGCTCTGCTGCAAACCGCACCCAAAGAGGAGTACATCACCGCAATCACACGCTTGGTCTAACAGCTCTGCACTACTATCTTTACATGGCTGTTTCAAGTCCCTTGAAGCATCTGCAAGCCCCTGAGGAGAGCATACAAAACCCTCCCTACAGACAGCTATCCCAAGCCAGCCATGTTACCCACAGATGTGTTAGAAGGAGGAAGTTGAGGCACTTTGAAGTGTTTCCTTCTTTTTCTCCTCTAGCCTTTAAATCCTTCTTACACAGGTATAAGCAGGTTAAATTATTTGCTTGAGACCATCAAGGTAGAGGCAGGAATACAGTCAGGTTCTGCTGTGTTCCAAAGGACCAACTCCTCTCTCCACCATAGCTTTTAGCACAGACCATTCCACCAAAGAAAACAGGCCAGAAGAAATGTGGGATCATGCTGGCCTAAAACCAAGAGATACATGGAGTGGCCATTCTTTACCAGAGGGCTTCCAAAGAACTTGCACTTTCTACCAGGGTGCCACAGGCCATGGGGTCAGAGGCATGGGACCACATTCACATCAGAGCAGAGCGTGCCTACCTTCCCTGTCGAAGCCCGGTTCTTCCAGAGCAGGATCTCCGAGTCGGAGAGTCCCAGTTCCCGGAGAGAGGCAGTTTCTTTGTTGCTCTCCTGCAGGGCCTGGAACTGCGACAAGGTCAAGGCTCCTGCAGCCTCCTCCCCAAATGGCTTGTAAAAAGCTGCAGGGGCAAAGCATCTCCGCTTTGACTTGCACCTGTAACCCAAAGCAACAGAACAGCAGAAACAGCTTAGCACCAAGAAACTAGAGGAATAGGAAGGGGCTGGCTTCTCCCCCTAACCATGCTTGGTCCTGCTGCACCTGGACAGAGGTGCTGTGTTTCCAAAACACAACTGAGCCACAGTCTCCCGACCCTTTCCCAAGCCCACGAGAACCTGTGGGCAGGAAGGTGCCCCAACACAAGCAAGAGGCATCCAGTGACACTGTAACACCCTGCAGGTACAAGCACAGGCCAGCCTGGGGTGGATGAGCTCTCCAGCCTAGAAACATACCCCTGTGTCTGGCCCAGGCAAATTGGTTATTTTCACAAAATAAGTTACCATCAGTGTTTGGTCCAGGAGACAAGGAGTGCTTAACTCCTGCTGGGGTGTCCGGGCAGGAGACCCAGCAAAGGAGGAAGGGTTTGTGCAGCTGTTTTGGCAGACAACAGCCTGCACCAATGTCTCCCCAGGGAAGCGACACTGCTGCTGCCCCTCCCATGGCCCAGCAGGCCCCCGGCAGCCCCCCAGGGGCCAGATCGGGACTTACTGCTCGATGGAGACAGTGGTATCGAGCTGGTGGTGAAGGAGGCTCTTCAGCTGCCTCTCTCCTTCTGTCTCCAGGTCTTCCAGGAGGAGCTCATCGCTGGACAGGCTGCTGTTGACCCTGGGGCACACAAGTACAACGCAGAGTGGTCAGGAAGGCAACAAGGAAAACACTGCTCAAAACACACCAGCACTACAGCCTCTCTACCTCCCTGTTTTCATGGGATTTGCAGCATGAGGAATCAAAACTACTTGACTAAAGCTTCGACTAACATTAACTAGAAAAGCCAAGATTTGGGACTACTTTGAGAACATTAAGAATACCCCTGGGAGTTTGTTTTTTTTTTTTTTAAAAAAAGACTAATCACATACAATCTTATTTTTATTGCTGGAAAGTTGCTTTGTATCAGTAAACAGACACTGCTAGTTTCAAATGAGTCAAGAAAGAAAGAAAATGAGGGCAAAGAGAAACAGTGAATTTGAGCAGCACTTTATGGCAAACTCCCTCTTCCCTTCCTGGGGTCACCTGCCTCCACACAGACAGGCAGACAGACACACACCACATCCCTACGAGGCAGCGTGGGCCCTGCTGTCCCCTCTTTTGGAGATGGCGCTCCTACACCCTGGGCTTCTGCTGGAGCCAGTGGGAGCTGTGGAACCAGGCTGCTGGCAGCAGCTCGGCTCGGCCTTCCCACGGCTGGGAGGGGAGGCCCACGCCTGTCCCGGGAAGCCGTTCTGGGCCGACTCTGCGCCGGCGATGTGACCCACTTTGAGGTCAAAGCGTTCGCTGCCGCTTTTGGGATGACGGCAGCTCCAGGAGGGTTTGACGCCCCCAGCGAAGCGCCCAAAAAGCGGCTTTGCGAGGCCTCAGCGCCTCCACAGCACGTCGCGCCCGGTGAGGCGCCAGAGAACCCCCGGGCCGTGCTGTCACCCCGAGCGAAGGCCGACACGAGCTCCACGCTGGCTGTTTGGGAACACCAGGGAAGCTCCCGGGGGCCGGCGAGGACCAACTCCGACCCACTCCCGACCCGCCGCCGCCGCCGCTCACCTCCGCATGGCCGCGGCCCGCCCGCCCTGTACCGCCCGCCCCGCGCGGGGGCTGCTGGGAGGTGCCGGCAGCGGGTCCCGCCTCTTCCGGGTCAGGGCTCAAGGGGCAGCGACGGCGGGAACCCCTCAGGGCACTAAAATGGCTCCGCTCCCCCGTGAACACCCGCAGCGAAGGGTCTGGAGCCTCCGCAGGGGTTTCCCACAGGTCCCACCAACAACAGGCTCCTCTGGAGCAGCTGTGAGACTCCCCTCCCTCTCCTCTAACGACCATGAAGTCCACACACAGGGGAAAGAAAAAGCTAACGAGCAACTCACAAGTTTTAACTCACATTAAAGGCACTAAATCGGTCTAGTAAGAGGGCCCTTCCCTTTCTCCAGGGGACAATAAAGACAAAGCCGACGGGGTGCAGGCAGAGGTAGGTAAACTCACACTAAAGCCCACTACACATTATTTGTGCCCCTTCAGCATTTCCCAGAATAGAAGCATAAAGGGGCAAAGGAGAACCGAGTATGAGGGCAGTTTTCTAAATAGTGATCATTCACTTCCCTCTACGAGTAAAGATACATTGGAACGTGCATGATAATCACACTTACCAAAAACCAGCGATAGGACTCTGCCTCCTAAAAACCCTTCGCAGCAGACTCGTTGACCAGGTTCTTTCCTGCACCCTTGCGACTCAACAAACTACACGACACCAAATCACCACACATGCACCGTTCTTCTACTGGCACATCGAATCATCTTTAATTGCGCAGAAATTGTGCTTACAGGTACCAGCACAAGGACTTTATTGCCAAAAGTACAGAGAACAAGGCCCGCTCTCAGAGGTGGAAGCATACCTAACTGAAACACAAACTCCAGCTGGCAACAGGAGGAACTTGAGTCTCTCAGACTGCTGCAGCTCCTTCTGAGGAGACCTCTTCATTAAACCATCTCTGCACGGACCTGCAGAAAAGCTGAGCAAGTCCCGACCGAACATATTCAAGTTATGCTGAAGTACTGGAGAGCTCAGCCGTGGAGGCACACGCTGCCTGCATCCCTCAAGGGCAGCGTTTGTGCATCTCACCAGTCTGCATGCAGTTATAAACAACAGAGACACAGAGCACACGCTTTCTGCACAAACTACGACAGGGTGACCCGCTTATTGGATGAGGGAAAGGCTGTGTATGTAGTTTACCTTGACTTCAGTAAGGCCTTTGACACCGTTTCCCACAGCATTCTCCCGGCAAAACTGGCTTGCTCGAGGCTTGGATGATCGCACGCTCTGCTGGGTAAAAAACCGGCTGGATGGCCGGGCCCAAAGAGTTGTGGTGAACGGAGTTAAATCCGGTTGGCGGCCGGTCACGAGTGGTGTCCCCCAGGGCTCGGTTTTGGGGCCACTCCTGTTTAACATCTTTATTGATGATCTAGATGAGGGGATCGAGTGCACCCTCAGTAAGTTTGCAGATGACACCAAGTTGGGTGGGAGTGTTGATCTGCTCGAGGGTAGGGAGGCTCTGCAGAGAGATCTGGACAGGCTGGAGCGATGGGCTGAGCCCAACTGTATGAGCTTCACTAAGGCCAAATGCCGGGTGCTGCACTTGGGCCACAACAACCCCCAGCAGCACTACAGGCTTGGGGAGGAGTGGCTGGAGAGCTGCCAGTCAGAGAGGGACCTGGGGGGGTTGATTGACAGCCGGCTGAACAGGAGCCAGCAGTGTGCCCAGGTGGCCAAGAAGGCCAATGGTATCCTGGCTTGTATCAGCACTAGCATGGCCAGCAGGGACAGGGAAGGGATCTTGCCCCCGTACTCGGCACTGGTGAGGCCGCACCTCGATGAGTGGGTTCAGTTTTGGGCCCCTCACTCCAAAAAGGCCATTGAATGACTCGAGCGTGTCCAGAGAAGGGCAACGGAGCTGGTGCAGGGTCTGGAGCACAGGTCTGATGGGGAGCGGCTGAGGGAACTGGGGGGGTTTAGTCTGGAGAAGAGGAGGCTGAGGGGAGATCTCATGGCCCTCTGCAACTCCCTGAAAGGAGGGTGCAGAGAGGGGGGATGAGTCTCTTGAGCTAAGTAATAAGTGATAGGACAAGAAGGAATGGCCTCAAGCTGCGCCAGGGCAGGGTCAGACTGGCTCTTAGGAAGGATTTCTTTGCAGAAGGGGCTGTTGGGCGTTGGAATGGGCTGCCCAGGGCAGGGGGGGAGTCCCCATCCCTGGAGGGGTTGAAGAGTCGGGTTGACCCAGCGCTGAGGGATCTGGTGGAGTTGAGAACTGTCAATGTTACGCTAATGGTTGGACTGGATGATCTTCCAGGTCTTTTCCAACCTAGACGATTCTGTGATTCTGTGAACTTCATGCCCCTCTCAGACGGGACGGGGTGAATGCCAGCCAGACACTGCAAAGACTGCCTTTGGAACAAACAACAAATTTTATTGCAAGAAAGGAAACAAGCCCAAACCAGAACATGAGATCTAGGTCCCCAAAAACCTCTTTTCTGTTGAGACCACAGGTTAATCCTTTAAACTTAGAGCCATTCAATCAAACGTGATCCGAAAGCTGCGCTCCTGCTCCTTGCGGCGGCTCTCGCAAACCTTTGTCACCTCTTCCACCTTCCTCTGCAACACGGCTGTGGGAGAAACAAGCCGTTAACAGTCACCCGAACACACAACCCTGCACAGTTCCGCCCACAGAAGGAGACAGAAAAACATTCTGACAGTCACTCAGATGTGACAGTGCACAAAGGAGGAGGGCCACCCAACACAGAGCACTGCTAACCCTCCAAGGCAAAGACGACCGTCTAAGAAGTATTCTGAGGCATTCCGGGACCGGCAGGCGGAATCGGAGGGGTCCTGGGACACGCTGTGGACGCTGCTTGCCAGGCCCGTTTGCTGTAGTTCCAGGGCGCTGCATCCGAGAGTAGAGCAAACCCTCCCCGAACAGGAACTGCAAGCTGGTCTGCAATTGCTCTGCAAACCAGCTTCCCCTACCCACCCCTGCTCAACTCGCTCTGAATTATGCAAATCACAGGTGAAGCACACAAGAGGACAGAAATACATACACCTTTTCTTGCAGGATATCACAGAGCCATAACAAGCTTTTAACGGTAAATACAGAAAGGACGGTGCAATCGCACAGAAGAGCTGCAGAGCACTTGCAGCCACAGCACAGATCGTCTGTTATTTGCAGATCACGGAACTGGAAATACGTAAGGAAATACTGATCGTCAACTTTAAACGCATCAGGCATCGCAACACACAAACAATCTGGGCACAGGCTAAAGCAGTTTCTGAGATCATTCCATGAAAGCTTATCAGAAGCTATGCAACAGGGCTACGGATTAGGTCGGCCCGTGGCTTGGAGAGAGATATTCCAGGTTCGGTTCCATTTCGTGCATCGTGCCAATCCCAGCATCTCCCAGTAACAAATTAAGCAACACGTTTCAGTTTGCCACTTTTCAAAACTTCACCATGCAAAAACGATTATGGCACAAAATGGCAGTCTGCTTCCCTGCCTCCCAGATCTCTCCTGCTCAGCCTGGAATTCAGGTGTAACTAGGACAGAGGAGACTGGCTGCTTCTCTCAGGAAGAGGCAGAAGGTCAGAACAAGGCTTTGTCCAAACACTCCTTTCACTCGTGGAAGCAGCACCACCCCACGTCCACGTTCATCAAGGCCATTTAATTGTGGCAGTGGGGTTAACAGCAATTCGAATGAAGTGCCACACTTGCACAGGACTGTTTAACAAGTCAGACGAGTTAATAGCCACCGTGTCTGAGTGTGCCGAGAAAAGATCACCGGCTGTTGTCAAACCGTCCTGGATGTGTCCCCCACGGAGCCAAACTGGTAACGTTACCTAAGCACAGATGTCCTAGTTCTGGTTTGTGGGTTGGGTTGGGGTTTTTTATGTACAAAAAGACTGTTAAGGAACGTGTCCTTCCCAGGCCTACTCAATTCACGAATGGCAAGGGCTACGCAAAGGCTTACTTCAAACTTGCATCCTTTTCCACCATACCACTTAAGTGCACACAGTAACAGGAATTCTTCTCCTTGCTAAGAACCCCACAGAAACACACATTAACCTTTTGAGAACCTGCAATTTCTTGGGCTTATTGCGTCTTTCTTGTTTGAAGGTGAACTGAAGATGAACTGTTTCTTTAGATCTACACTTCCCAGCACAGAGAATGAATCGTTATTAACTGAGAAGACAATTTCTTGGGTTCTGAATGACAGAGGGAAAAAATGGGTCTCCTTTCTAGGAAAATGTAAAGGAATCCAGTTGCTGTTTTCACACACATTCTACAAAGTCACAATTCTGATGCCACAGGAGGTGCACCAGATTTCCCAATGAAGGCATGTTTGGAATGCAGAAGGTAACATATATGTTCTGGAAGAAAAAGCCAAATTCAATCCTGACCTAAGCCAGTAACACTATTTACACATGGACAGCATTATGCCTGATTTCACCCAAGTACACCAGGCATGGTTTTGCCTGGATTTTGCTTGCAATTGTGGGGAGGAGGAGGATAATAATATTACACACACACACTTCACCAATTTTCCTATTCCAAAGGAAAGCCCCTCAACATTTGAGAAGTGGAAATATTTAACCTTAGCTTGACATAAGGTTTTCCCTTTACGCTGATGCATGCCAAGCAGTGCTTTTCTGTAAAACATCAGCAGTTGCCAGGAATTACTTCTCAGCAGGGGCCTTAATGCACATCAGAATTCAAGCACAGAAGGGACAGTGTCACTGAGAGCAAGAAGGAGAAGACTCCTCAGGAATCTTCAGGAATTCATTCATGTTCAAGAAGCACATGCACACATGCTACATGCTTTGTGTTTACATTCCCCCAACAGCTGCAAGACGACTCTCACCTGAGTTCTGGTCAATCCACTGCAACGAATCCATGTGCGCATTCAAAATTTTACAGATCTGCTGAAGCTGAGCAGAAAGAGAAGGTGCAAGTCATTTGCTGTGCTACGTCAAAACTAAGAGCAGTAAAAGACAGCCTGCCCGTCCCTGCCTTTGGAACACAATGCAATCAAATTTCTCGTACGCACAGCTCCACTATCCTAGCAGCCACTTTCCCAGCGAGTCTGTGCAGCAACTGTGCTGCTTTGCTTCTCTTTCCCATCAGGGAAACAGACTGGTTTAGAGTATATGCCTGTGGCTTCGGCTCATTCCAGTTCAGACCTAGGAACCACCACCACGGGAATCACCTGAGGCTTGAGGGGGCAACAGTAAGATGGAATGGGAAAAAACTCAGTCTGCAATATGAAGGGAACTTTTTACGGGAAAAAAAGCTTCTCAGTAAAGCCTTAAGGAGTATCAAGATCAATTTAATACATATGAGAAGGAGCTGGTGATTCTGATCTTGTTTTCATGGGGATACAAAAGTAGTACAAGATACAAGAATCAGCAGCTTCGAGGGCATTCTGAACAAAATTGAGGTTTGCCATGAGAAAGACGCAGGCAGTGGAGCACACAGCCAGATCAAAGTTAAGAAATGTCTCAGAAACAAGTTGTAATCTAGGTAAAAATTAGACAAGCCAATAACCACAGTTCATGCCAGAATGAGATACTCTGAAAACTATTCACAGAACTGCAGAGTAAGGACCCGAGTCAGGCCGGCTTGTGCTGTGTTATAATGCAAGTTTTACCAGAAGAGAACCAACCCAAGGACAAAACAAAACACCCTTCCAAGGCTGAAACCACAGGCAGGGGGGTATCCATGAGTGGACAAAGAGTTACAACTGTTTAAATATCCTTCGTCTCTTTACCAACATGCAAAAAATAAACCTTTGATTTACCGGGTCACTCGTGTCAGCTGGGCCTCTTGATGTATTCAAGTGCTCAGTGATGTCCTTCAGATCTTGTGCCATACGCTTCAACTGGGCATCTATGTTTTCAGCCAGTTTATAGCTGCAACACACACGGAAACAAAGGTCAGAATGTTTAAGACCTGCTCCCAGTCACTCCCACTCTGGGTGATCAGAATCAGCTGCCACACTGTTCAGCCAAGGCCGGCAGATACATGGGAGCAGCAGCACGAGAGGATTCTGTCACACAGAATCTTCCTCTCTTGACAGATGCACGGAGACAGACAAGCAATACTGTGGAGACCTTTCTGGAAGTTCTGTCACAACCAAAGGAACCAGCCCATCCAGGTCCCTGCTACCATCCAACACTTCAGGCTTACAAGGATGCCTGAGCCACACATAGCACATCCTCCTCTCATTGCTTCTATCACTAGATAATTACTCCTTTTTAGAGATTATGCCAAAATTAGTAACCTTTTCCCAGACAGCTGATTACACCAACAGCCAAAGAGCTTTCCAGGCTCATTCCAGGCAATTCCCGTTTCTAATGCGTAAAAACTACATTGCCATGCATAAATCAGGATTACATATTTGAAAAAGGCCACTGACTGTTCAATCTTGTCACGCATCCCAACTCTACTTCTTGCTGACTGACCATCACCACATTAGCCTGCTCATCACACGCTCAAAGCAGATTTCTGTCTTACGTCCTCTCCCGTTCTTCATCGGCGTGCTGCAAGTAGATAGTCCCGCTCTGCTCCTTCACAGACTCCTCCAGAGGGGTCAACAAGTCTTCAAGCTCCTTCTGCTGCGACAGAATGAAGTCTAGTTCCTGATCCAGTCTGGAAAGAGAAGATGGTAACTACCCCACTTAGAGGTTATCTACATTCTAGATCTGCCATACCACAATGCAAGAAGATGCAAAAAAGAAACATGATCATCTCAAGAGTTCATAGTTCCGTACCTCTTCTGATCAAGCTTCACTTTCTCTACTTCTCTGTGCAATGAAGTAATCTGGAAATAGAACACAACTACATTATAAAAACACAGAAGTTTTTATCATACTGTAAACTCACAGAGCAGACTTCCAAGCTTCAATGCCTACAGACCAGAACAGACATCCAGTGAGTTTTTCAAAAGCCCCCAGATGTTAATCCACACTAGATGTTTGCTGCCTCTGTAACACCAAAGGCCTTTAAGGACCTAAGCAGGCAAAATCAGGTTACACTGGATGTCACTTACTTTCTCTCCATTCTCTATCAGCGTCCGATCCCAGGCATTAACTTGTGTAGCTTGATGCAGAAAGTGTTTCTCTTGGTCTTCCAGTTCCAGACTCCACTTGTTTATCAAACTCTCCAGCTGGGCATAAGTCATGACTGGAGGCGTGCTGAGAGGAAGCACGAGACAGTACAGAACACAAGATCAATAACCAAAACACCAACCTGACAACACTCATTTCCCCTCCCTCCGCCAGACACCAGCACTAATACTGCCTCTTGCCCCAGTCAGGAATTAGCTGTAACACAACACTCACCTGGAGGTTGTGGTGGTGGTGGTGATGGCAGCTGTAGAAGTCCCAGCTCCAATGGCACCAGTTGTAGTTAATGGCTTAAGATTCAAAGCAAAGCCAGAAGCAGAAGTAGTGCCTGAACGAAGAGATGCAAGTCAAGCAACGGAAGAGGACACATCTGCTGCCGAGCAAATGAAGAACAGGTCCAATATACACTTCTAAGCGCAGTGCTCTATGAGCTCAAATAGGTCCCTTAAACAAAAAGCAAATCCCACGTCTGTCAGGAAGGGAACAAAGCACATCTTGACAGTGGACTTGACAGTGGAGGAGTGGACTATACATGCCTGACCAGGAGCTCGAGCAAAATGAGGAACTGTCAGCCTGCACTTAACTGGGCATTATTCAAAGAAACACAGCATGAGCCCAAACTCCCCTCAATCTCCTCGGGTTTTAATATTAGACCTAATAACTATCAGCACACCCAGTTCCTCTCCTCCATCTTTGCAGAAGATGAAACGTCTGTTTTCACGGAGCTAAAAGCATCTGTCGGATGGTACTGCCAGCCCGTCAGACGGCACTGCCAGGCACTGGGCTCAAATTCTTCACAGTCTCTCCAGAAACAAGCTTTACAAAGACCCTGAGAGCCGAGCAGCATCCATGTTATTACACTAAAAACTGAACGGTAACTGCAACCAGAAAAGGATGTTCAGTCCTGAATCCCAACGCTGTGCAGCAGCAAATTCCACTGCAGGTCTTCACATGAGGGTTGTCACTTAGATATACAGCACCCATCTCTGATCTGGGTTTTTGGGAAGATAATGAAATCCAACCCTTTGAGACTTCCAGTATGGAAGAAACAGATTAAAGGGGCACAACTGGGACATAAAACATCTCTCCCTAACACTCCCTGCAAGTCTTTGGCCTCTCCCTCCCCCATCAGACATCCCTCCCTCACCTCTTGGAGCAATGCTGCACCCACACAGGCAGGCTGGAGGAGGAGCAGCTCATCTATTTACTCGACTTGCTCCAGACTAGAACATCAAAGCCCACGGGCGATCCTTCACCCAGAGGCCCTTTGCTGTGCACAGGCTCTCAGAAGTCATACGGAATGTGCGTTTGGGGAGATGCAAAAGAGGAGCAGACAAAGAACAGCTAATTCTTACTAGTGGCAGTGCTTGTTGCGGCAGCTGTCGTTCCAGGAATCTTTAAGCCAAACCCAAGCGTTCCAAGACTGGCTGTCCCAGTGGAAGGGGCACCAACTGTAAACAGAAGACAGCATTGAAGAGTCTGTGTAACCCATCAAATACTGTGCCCCTTTGAAAAGCCCCACCCTCCCTGCTCTCCCATCTCCACCTGGTCTTTATTTGTATCAGCCAGGATCACTGTTTAGGTGAAGGATCACTCAGACACAACACAATAAAAGGCAGGCTGAAGCTATAAAGGAGCCAGAATGCTCTGCGATTCTTCCAGGAAGCTTTACGGACCCAGGTGCCAAGCTACCGTCGCTTCTCTTTACCTATCCTGCAGTATCTAACATTTCACTGCTAAAATAAGCAAAGGGTACTGGGCACTGGCAGGCAGGAAATGCAGCCCCTGCATCAGTCTTCCTTGCTAAAGCAACACAACTGCACAGACTGCAGGAAACTCGCTGGTCACGTCTCAGTTGCCTGGAAACAGCCCACCTATTACCATCCAAAACCACCCCGATAATCAGAGAATGCCCCTTAGCTCAAACACTGAGATTAAGGTCAGCTCTGGAACGAGAGTAGCAATGCAAGCATTGGGGAGCCACCAAAACTACAAGTTGCTAGGCTGCTATATATGGCATCTACACATTGCAGCTGATTAGTTAAAAGTAATCAGTGTGGCCCTAACATAAAAACTTGGGAAGGTGTTTGGGTGCAGCTGCCCAAATTTTCAGAGGTAGGTGTAAGACAACACCACATAGGGAACAGTTGTATTGGCTCTGGTGAACGTTGACATTTACTGTCACTAGTCTCCATAATCAAAGGAAGCTGAAGCGTTAACATCTCACTGCAGGCTGAGAAGGAATGCTCTTAGGACTGTCTTCAAACCTGGGCTACTGCCTTAACGCCATCAGAAAGCAGACACTACTTCCTGCCATAAAAGGAATTTTGCAAGAGAAAACTTGCCAGTTTTTACCAGAGGAACTTGCAAACATACAGCTGTGTGAATCCTTTGTTTTAAGCATGCTGCATCTCCACTGTCACAGGACACTGCTCTTAAAGAAGGGTGGACACCTAATGCAAGAGGCAGAGGTAACCAGACTCAAGGCACTGGGCTCTGGCAGACAGCAGCTGAAACACCCCTGGAAAGCTCAGCTGTGGCGATACCACCCAGACAGGGAAACAAAAAATTCTCTGACAGCTAAAACTGCCCCGTGCTGCTTGTCCACTCTGAATCCAAAGTGCACTTTGGTTTACACAAAACCCTCCACAAGCCTCAGACCTGAAGAAAGTTTGCCACAAATCACAAAGAAGGAAGGTGGCAAACAGCAGGAAGAGCTGGCCTTTGAATTCTCCCGTTACCCCAGCAGCTGCAGCTACTGACGGGCAGCACCGACCACGCGGCTCTTTTATTCCCCCAACAGCTAAAATCTGTGCGCTGGGACTTACGTGAGAGGCCCGTGCCTGTAGACGATGTCGGTGCTGAAGAACTCACTATAGATGAGAACAACGTCGGCCCCGTTGAGCCCAGAACGGAGGTCGTGGTGGTAGCGGCCGTTGTAGCAGCTGTGGATGTCACTACCAAGGGAAAAAGCGCCCGTCTTGTACAACCAGACCACACCAAGCTCTCGCCCGTTTCAGAAGAATCATGCTGAGAACGCGACACAAATTGGCCTACATCCATTTTCTAAGGATGTCAGAATTCTTAATTATTCTTCCTCTTATTCTACCTCAAATCTACCTCTTTTCCAAGGTATCCTTTGAACTTGTGGCACCCTCCCGCTACACTCCAGCAACAAGCACACAACAGAATTTGGCACGTGGGACGCAATAAAAACCACAGGATACTAAGTTCAGTGGCTGTACGAACTGTCACAGAATCCTGACACCATGGCAAATTCACAGTGACAAACACTTCTCGCCCATTTCCAGACTCCAGTTTAGAAAACTAATCCCAGAAGGAGAAGCAGATTCACAAAGTCACAAGCGGAGTCACAAAGTCCTTATTTGCTACAATCACCTCCTACCTCCAAGTTTGGTTCCAAAGGACAGAGCGGGTCCCTGGCTGGTACTAGTGGTCAGCGTTGCCATGGGTGCACTAGTGGCTGCTGTGGAAGTCAGGGACCCAAAGCTGAGACCTGAAACAAGTACAAGGAAAAGACAAAACTTTTACTACAGAGACACTGTAGCTTCCACTGACCCCAGCAACTGTCAGGTCAGAAGCAGTAAAAGAAAACATGAATATTCAAAGTAACAAAAACTCTTGCGTTACACAGGAAATCGAGTCGGGCTAAGAAGCTTCTTAGGGAAAGAGACTTTCAAGAATGATTCTAGCACAGACGAACATCCCCCTCGCCCCAGAGCTGATGACCTTCCCTCCGAGGCCTGCACTGGCATCAACAAGGAAATCAAAAGCTGCAAACGGAACTTGTGCCGGACTCTCCGCTTCTACACGCACTGGCAAAACTATTTCAGCCTCCAAACCCAAAGGCTGATTAGCAATTGCTACTCGTCACTAGAGACCCTGGACAAGCACGTGACAGAAACCACCGATTCCAGCCATTCACTTCATTTCGCACCAGCAGAAGCCGGCGGCTGCAGAACCTCCAGCCCAGCCCCACTCGCCCTCCGTGCCGCCAGCCCTCCTCACTGCCGCTGCCGAGCCCCGGCACTCACCGGCGGGCTGCCCCCCGAGGCTGAAGGGCGTTGCTGACTGGGTCGCAGCTCCTAAGGTGGCAGCCGTGGTGGCAGCAGCTGCCGGGGCCGTTCCGAAGCTCAACCCTGCGGGCACGGCTGACGGAGCTGCAGCGCCGACGCTGAAGCCGGCTGCTCCGGCCTGAGTTGTGGTAGCGCTGGAGAACGTAAAGCTTCCAGTTGTCCCAGACTGGGAGGTGGTGGCGGCGGTGGTGGTGGCGCCAGCAGATCCAAACACAAAGCCAGAAGGGGCTGCTGCTTGACTTGAGGGCGTGCTGGTTGGTACCGAGCTACCAAATCCAAAGCCCCCTGTGATTCCAGTAGCTGGAGTTGCAGTACTGCCTCCAAAGTTTATTTTTGGAGCATTTGCCCTAGAGAAGAAAAGAAGACCATCTGCTTGAGACATACACCCAGTCAAGCGCCGAGGCGACTTTCTTACAGACCGTGTGCCGACAGCAGACACACCTTTCAAAGAGATGTGCACTCGATCAGCTTCATCTTTCAATTCTGACACCACCTGTGACCTGCAATCCCCTGTGAAGTCTCTTTGTACCGACTCCCCCTCAATTACCCCCACCCACCCAGGCCCCAGAAGGCACTCAGAGTCACAGAATCACAGACCGGCGCGCCAACACCTTACTCTGAACACCCATGCGATAAAGCCGGCCCTGACAAAGATCGGGTCTCGCCGGACGCGCTCCCGAACGTGCTCGAGGGCCGTGGGCGTTCGAAGGCGCAACAGCAACCGGTTCCCCTCCCCCGAGAACGCCGCCAGAGGCTTCCAAAGCGGCAAGGACGCCGCCGCCCGCCCGCTGCCCAGCGGCCAGGGCCGCTCACAAGGCCCCCGACCCCGGCCGCCCCCCGCGCCCCTCACCCCAGCGGGAACACGTTCGCTGCCGGCGCCGCGGGGGCCGGCGCCGGCGTCCCGAAGCTGAAGCTGGCGGGCGGCGCGGCAGCGCCCGGCCTGCTGAAGGAGAAGAGCCCGGCGGGCTGGCTGCTGGCGGGCGCCTGGGCCGCGCTCCCGAAGCTGAAGGCCCCCGAGGCGGCCGGCGTGGAGAAGGAGAAGCCGGTCGTGGCCGTCGTGGCGGCCGTCTTCGGCGTGCCCAAAGCGAAGCCGCCTCCCGCCGCGCCCGACCCGAAGTTGAACTGGTTCATGGCGGCCGCGGCCCGCTGGCAGACGAACAGCTACCGACGCCGGGATGACGCACGGTACCGCCGCTCCGCTCCGCTCCGCGCCCGCCCCTCGCCCCGCCCCCAGCCGCCGGCAGCCTCTTCCCGCCCTCCCCCCTATTGGCTGGCGCCGCCGCCGCTCGTGGGCGAACAGTCCGGATTGGCTGGCGCCGTTCGGCGGGGCGGGGCGGTGGCACTGTCGCTGTGGTGGTGGGGGACGCGGCCGGTGGCGGCGGGCGGCGAGCAGCGGTAAGCCCTGCAGCGGCACCGCGGCCTCTGGGCGGTGAAGTGGCTCAGCCGGTGCCCATCATGTTTGAGAAGGCGTGGCAGTCTGGTGAAGCTCCTGGTGACTGGAAAAGTGGAAACATAACCCCCATTTTTAAAAAGAGAAAAAAGGAGGACCCGGGGAAGTACAGGCCAGTCAGCCTCACCACTGTGCCCAGCAAGATCATGCCAGGAGCAGATCCTTCTGGAAAATATGCTGGGGCACATGGAAAATAAGCTGATTGGTGACAGCCAACACGGCTTCACTAAAGGCAAATCATGCCTGATGAATTTGGTGGCCTTCTACAATGGGGTTACAGCACTGGTGGATAAAGGGAGAGCAGCTGATGTCATCTACCTGGACTTGTGCAAAGCATTTGACACTGTCCCACACGACATCCTTGTCTCTAAACTGGAGAGACGTGGATTTGATAGATGGATCACTCGGTGGATAAGGAATTGGCTGGATGGTCTCGCTCAAAGTGCTGAGATCAACAGCTCCATGTCCCAGTGGAGAGCAGTGACGAGTGGTGTCCTCAGGGGTCGGTGTTACTGGCGCTGTTTAACATCTCTGTTGGGGACATGGACAGTGGGATCGAGGCACCCTCAGCAAGTTCACCGAAATGCCATGGGAACTAATGCTCAAAAAGCACATCTGACTGTGTAAGTCTTTGTAATAGTTCATCAAATTTAATTAAGAAAAACGGCCTGAAAAGAAAACAGATGGCTAGAGTGGTACATCCAGAGCTATTAGACAGACTTTTCATTGCCTTTGGAATTATTATATATGCATACAAAGATTTGAGATGTGAAAAACACTTTTCATACTGTTACAGATTCACACATGCTGGCCATCATAACAGGGTCTGACCCTCAGATTTCACTGATTTTGCAAAATATGAGTGAAGTTTTCCAATTGCTTTTTTATTAGTTCCAGGTTACAGCTTGAGCTGAGTGCCTCTAGAGAGGGATCCCTACCCCAGTTCACACCTCTCAATTATACCCATATCACCCATCACCTGATCCCCCAGTACAATCACTTAATTCCAGCCAGTGGTCTCTTGATTTCTTACTGGTTTTCAATGTCTCTAGGCTGGCCAGAAGTACTCTGAAGTTAATTCATTCCCTGGGAATTGTCTCCTTGGTCCTTCTTCATTCTGCTTGCATTTGCCAGATTCAGTTAGTTCTGTGTTAGCAGCATTAGTTTTATCAAAAAGTTTACTCCTGGTCAGCTTGTGTGCCCTAAGACTTCAACTACTTTAGCTACTAGTGCTGAGCTACTAATGCTAAACAAGACTATTCAGAGAGAATACAGTTAATCATGTTTCTTCCAGAACAGTCCTCTCTTTGGTTTTTTGGGGCATCCCTGCCCATCTATAGTTGGTCTTGCATGAGGGATACCCTTGTATAGATTTCAAAAACATATTCTGTAAGTAATTCTGAATACAAGTAAAAACACAGCAGGCTATCAGAAGCATAATAACCACAGAAAGTCTATTACCAGACTCTTTAGTAATGAATGAAAGAAACTAATAAACCATGAGGATAATTCCCATCCAGAGAACAGGTTTTGTGACCAGCCACTTTCAGGGGGGTTCTATGCACTTTGGGCTCCTTTGTGGGGGTGTGTTTCTGCCTCAGTCACCTTTCGATATATCTCATGGGAACTGTCATTTATATAGATTTACGCTCTCCAATGGTCCACTTGGCCAAGCAGCAGGTGACTCCTTGGTCCATGTGGCTCTAGAAAAAAAAGAAAACTACATGGTTCTGGGATTCCTTCAGCCTTTTTAAGTTCAAATGCTCCCAGTTCCAACCTCCAAGGTAGGACAGACGGAGTCCCGCAGGGTCGGCGGTGACCATCTCACTGATGTTCATTTGGCAGTTAGTTAACATGAGAGTGGCGAATCCAGTTATCCTTTTCTGCAAACTTTACAGCAAAATAAGAAGTTAATAACACACTATACAGACCCTCCCGTGTAGGGTCCAACTTTGTTTTGTGAGAGCCGACTTCCATCATTCCTGAATCTCCAGACCAGGTATCACGTACTTGCATTCCTGCTGGTACTGGTTGAAACCACTGGACCTGCGCCCCATTTTCTCGTAGATGTTTTTGTACCCCCACTACAAACCTGGCCACTTGTGCGTCTCCATCTAAGAGGCTGGTCCTAGTGGGAACAAAGGGCCCAGGCACAGCCAAGTACCTGCCAAGCACTATTCCTGCTGGTGACAACCCCAGAGGTTGGCGAGGGGGATTTCTAATATCCCATAGCACTATTCTTAAAAACTCAGGCCATCTCAAACCTGCCTGACTACGAGTTTGAGCAATTGTGGTTTCGAGAGTTCTATTCATTTCTCCACCTGTCCTGACAACTGTGGATCATGTGCAACATCTCGTTGCCACCATATTCCTAGAGGTTTGGAGATACTGTTTGTTATTCCTGCTGAAAAATGAGAACCCCTATCAGATTCGATGGCTTCAGGAACTCCCCATCTGGGAATGATTTCCCACAAAAGTGCCCTGGCCACTCCCGCAGTAGCAGCTTTCCTGGCGGGAAAAGCTTCTCCCCATCCTGAGCCTTGGTCCGTGATTCCGGCAGGTGCTTAACTCCGCTCGCAGGAGGCAGGGCAGCATCATCCACTGGCAGTCTGTGGAACGGGAAGGGTGCCCGTGCTCGTCCTCCAGCCTCCCCTTGGGTTTGGCATCGGAAAACTTCCAATGTGTGGGACAAGAACTCACAATCCTTTTTACTGCCATATGTATTCTGGGGGCTGCCCACGTTCTCTCAATCTGGTTAACAACTGCTGTCATCCCCCCTCCGCGTGTTCCATCATGAAACCACCCAGCCAAAGCCATTCAATATTTTCCCAGTAAAATGGGTCTTTCTCCAGTAGTCCAAATTCCAGTTTCATCTTTCCCAGCCCCACAACTTTCCCAGCAAGCCCGTTCTTCCTGATTCATCTCTGCATACATTTGGACTGGGTTATTGATATCTGGCCAGTCATCAGCAGAGGGACTTGTTATGGCGGTGCACTCATGTATAGGCTGGCAGGCAGCAGCTTTAGCTGCTTTATCTGACAATTCATTATTTCTTTCAGTTATGCTGCAGCCTTTGGTATGAGCTGGCCAGCGTGCTACAGTGATTTCCCTTGGAAGCTTAATAGCTCCCAACGGCATTCGGATTTCAGTCCCCTTAGAAATAGTTTTTTTCCACCAAGACAAGGAACCCTCGTTCTTTCCAGAGCATACCTGTTGCATGACACTCTCCAAAGGCATATTTGGAGTCAGTATAAACAGTGACCTGCTGATTACATCCCACCCAGGCTGCTCTTGCTAATGCAGTTAATTCAGCCCCTTGGGCACTCGCCGAGGGTTGTAGAGGTTCTGCTTCAAGTACCTCTAAGTTTCTCACCACTGCATAGCCCGTGTGTCATTTTCCATTCACACAGTATGACAATCCATTGGTGAAAACGGTTAGGTCCAAGTTCTCTAGAGGCTGATCTTGCAGATCTTCCGTAGGTGGCTGGAGTGGAACACTACAGTAGCACAATCATGACGCAGCTCACCACTGGAGGGAACAGGCAGTAAAGTTGCTGGATTCAAAACTTTTTAAAGTAACATATAGTTGTACACTTGTTCTCAAAACCATCACCTGTGAGGTACGGAACATACTCTCTTTGTATTGTGGGCACAACAGAGGCTTTCCTCATGCTATTTTGTGACAATTCCCCTCCATGCTGGGTAAAATGCAGCGCTTCTCTAGCCTCAAGCAATTACGACCTGTGTTGCACAGATGAAAAGAGAGTATAAATCTTTGTAACAGTTCAGCAAATTGAATCAAGGAAAATGGCCCAAAAGGAAAACAGATGTCTAGAGAGGTGCATCCAGAGCTATTCTGCAGATTTCTCATTGACTTAGGAATTATTACATACACATAGGAACACTGGAGATGTTATCTTTATTAAAAATCATTAATTCACAACGATGTGCTCTTTGTGGGGACATGCTTGTGTAGCGTGTTGTTTAAGAATCGGTTCTACTTCATGCAGCACACACACGGTTGTTGGGTGACCCAGGACTAACGGTCTGCTTCTTTCCACCACAGCCGCTGTTGCTGTCACCGCTCGAACACAGAAATTATTCCCCACCGCTGCAAGATCCGGCTGAGCTGAGTGAGAAGCCACAGGGCGGCGCTGCGGACCTAGTTTTTGAGTAAGGACCTGCTGCCTACTCCTTTGTTCTCAGGCACAAACAGTTCAAAGGACTTGGGCTAATCTCACAATCCTAATGCTGGAGCAGAAGCTAAAGCTCCTTTCATAGCTTGGAAAGCCTTTTCTCTCTCTGGACCCCACCGTACAGGCTCCACTTCCTCTGCCTTGGTAGCTTCTCTCCATGGTTTGCTTGGCTCCCCTAGCCCCGGTATCCACGGTCTGCAGTATCCTACTGCACCTAAAAATCCTCACAATTGGTTACCGGTCGAGGTATTTCTACAATAGCCTGGACCCGTTCTGGGTCTATTACTCTTTGTCCTTCATTTAATATAAATCCTAAATATTTTGCTTCCTGCTGACACAGCTGAAGCTTAGCAAGAGATGCACGGTGACGTTTTCCTGCTAAAGTACATAGACAAATAGTATCTTTCAAGCAATCTTCGTATGTCTTGCTGGCAACTAACAAATGATCTACATATTGTACAAGTATAGAACCTCTAGGTAATCTAATGTCTTTCAAGCCATCTTTAAGCAAAAGAGAATATCATAGGAGACCCGGTGAACCTGTGGGGCAAGCGGGTCCATGTTAATTGTTGGCCTTTCCACATAAATGCAAACAGATGCTGGCTGTTTTCTGCTATAGGAATACTATTTTTCCCACAGTTTCACTCTTATGATTAGGTTTAGTACTCCAACACCCATATATAGTCCGAGATTCATCCCTACTCTCTCTCCTCCCGTCACTGCTGTTGGGTGATATTCATCCCATTCCTTCCAAATGGGCCATTCCTGGTTCCAGTGGCCCCGTTCCCTGCAATAAGTGCAACAGTCATTAGCTCCCAGAGAGGAATCCCAGCCACTTGGATTCGGTCTGTCTCCTCTAGCTCTACTCCCCTCTCCCTCTACTTACTCCAATCCCTTCCCTGGCACAGCTGAAAACACACCTCCCCTTTCCTCTGACGTCTCTTTAACCCTTTCCTCATCTCCTCATTGTATACAGAAGTGGCCAAATGCACCACCTTGTCCATTGACTTCCCTGGCCAGTCGGGTATATGTTTAGAAAAATATTTTTTAATATCTGGAGCTGCTTGATCCACAAAAGTAAAGACCAGAAGAGGTTGATTAGCTTCTGTTTCTGGGTCACTTCCTCCTTCAAACATTCTGACTTGTTTAAACAATCTAGAGAGAAAAGCTGAGGGGTGTTCCTCAGGCTTCTGTTAATACTCCTTATTTTAGACCACTTTGGAGTTTTTTGTCCTGCCAAACGTGTAGCCTCTTCTAAGCTTTGTCTGGCTACTTGTAAATGGCCGTAGTCTGCATCTACATTATGATTCCACCTGGCATGCGCAGTCAGGCAGGCTGTCCCAGCAGCTGCATCTCCCCGTTGTTCTGCCCAGCAACAGTTTGCATCAAGAATTGCGTGGGGTGAACAGGGCTTCAAGGAGCATCTGCACATCTCCCCGGGTAGGGTCATACAGCCATTCCCTTCATGACTTGTAACACTTTCTCTGGGTCCCCTCTAAGCCTGGGAGTCTGTTGACCCCAAGCAATCGAATCCTGGGGACCCTGGTATTGGCTGCCTGGGGCACCCCGCCTGGGCCAGGCACAGCTGTTCCCGGCACTGGCACCACATGAAAGGGGGCCTGGAAAGTAGGAGTGGATGAGAGCAGGGGGGATAGAGAGGCCAAAATAGAGAGTGGAGCACAGGCTGGAGCAGATACCACAAACAGTTTAGCAGATTATATACTCACAGTATTTCTAAAGGATTTTTTTTCACTTTTTCTAGGCTTTTCTCCTAATGCCCAATTATCCCATACATACCAATATTCCATGGGCTGATTTTGACTGGGATAGAGTTAATTTTTTCCATAGTAGCTTGTATGGGACTGTGTTTTGGATTTGTGCAGAAAATAGGGATGTTTTTGTTATTTCTGAGCAGTGCTTACACAGAGTCAAGGACTTCAGCTTCTCACACACCCCACCAGTGAGGATGCTGGGGGTACAGCACAAGAGGTTGGGAGGAGACACAGCCGGGAGATCTGACCCCAGCTGACCAAAGGGATATCCCAGACCATATGACATCATACTCAGCTATAAAAGCTGGGGGAAGGAGGCGGGGGGACATCTGGAATGATGGCATTTGTCTTCCCAAATAACTCTTACACGTGATGGAGACCTGCTTTCTGAGAGGTGGCTGAGCACCTGCCTGTTGATGGGAAGTGGTGAATGAATTCCTTATTTTGCTTTGCTTGCGTGCGCAGCTTTTGCTTTACCTATTGAACTGTTTTCATCTCAACCCACGAGTTTTCTCACTTTTACTCTTCTGATTTTCTCCCACATCCCACTGTGAGGGAAGTAAGCAAGTGGCTGTGCGGGGCTTAGTTGCCAGCTGGGGTTAAACCATGACACTCCACTTGTCCAGGGAACCTGTCCTCCAAATGTGGACGCAGGAAGGTTAATTCCTGATTGTCAATGGTTCCCTGTGATGGCCACATTTCTGCCAGATTGCCCTCTTGTGTAAGAAGTGGCCAACCCTCTTGGCATAATGTTACTAATCCCTTTTCCTCATTCCTTTGGTACCATCAATTTTACACCAGTTTTCCAGTACTTCGGCTAAGGGTGTCTCCTTTTCTATGACGAAAGTATTTGTCATTCTAAAACTCTGAACCTTATGCTGCTCAGCCACACAGTTCTCCCAGTTTTGCGTCTTATGCTGATCAAGCCATGCAATTCTCCTTTAGTGCACTATTTTACCAGAATTTAGAATTTTGAAGCAAGAATTTAAGACTCACCAGGTTCAGTGCCTCCCACCGCCAAAGATCCCAAGTGAACTCCCCTATTGGCACCAACTGTATGTTTGGAGACAAGAGCTTCTGCTGGTGGTTGCCTAGGGTCCCACCTGGGTTGCCAAATTGTTATGGATTTACACACGCTGGCCACTGTAACAGGGTCTGACCCTAGGATCCTGCTGATTATGCGAAGCCTGTGTGAAGGATTCTAATTATTGTTTTATTAGTTTTCAGGTAAGTTTGAGCTGGGTGCCTCTGGAGAGAGACCCCTACCCCAGTTCACACCTCTCAATTATACCCATATCACCCATCACCCAATCCCCAAGCCCCAACCCAAGGCCAATCACTTAATTTTGGTCAATAGTCTCCTGGACTCCAGAGCACAGCAGCCTCCAGTGGTGATGATAAACAAGAGTACAGAGCACAGCCTGGCCACGGGCTGAGGGGAATCATAGCTGAGCAGCAAAAAGCTCCATGGCAGTACTCTCATGGAACTGTTAATGCTCACTTAGCACAAACAGGGAAGACGGGCTTCTAAGTACTCGCCTGAAAGGATCCTCATGGAGTAAACTGTGTGGGACTGAGCCTATGCCTACGAGGAGGAAGAGCTACAAAGCATACCATGAAAGGCAGTCATACCATATTCCCCTCAAAAGTTTCACAACCCTGTTTAGACCATGCAGAGGGAGGAATAGAAGCTTTGTTCGGTGCTGCCCTCGACAGACCGAGACAGGTTTCAGTTACTCGCCTTCCTGCGCCCCGTTCTTTGCCTGGAACCCCCGGGCAATCACCTGCTTTACCTGACTCCAGGTGTTCTGGCATCATACAGAAAGCAGACTCTCAGACAACGAGAACACATGTCTCCAGGGTTCCTAAATTTGTGTCAGCACCTTGGATTGTACTCAGGACAGGAAGGAAGACGAGCTTAGTCCTGGCAACGTTAACGTAAAACTCCTCCTGGAGCTAATGCTGACACGTTATCAGGCAGCTTGGTTATGAGCCGTAGGAAAGGTCAGCAAGGACCAGGACGAGTGTAGCAGGAAAGGAACTGTGCCAAAAAGAACACATATTTTTGCTTGGGATTCCAACAATGACCAGAGATTCCACTATAAAAGCCATCAAGTTGCTAGAAAATACATTTTTCCATGTAGGACAGGCATAAACCATGGTGTTCTGCCCGTGAACTTCCATGTGTCTTCAGTCCCCTATCTGGGCTGTGCTCAATAATTAATGGGAAGAACTGGATTTCTACATGAGGAGGAGGTCCTTTTGTAAATGAGCAGAGTTCTCCCTTAAAAATCTCCTGTCAGGGGGCTTGGGGAAGATTAATAATTCATCCTTCGACACTTTACCCCTTTTGAAGTGGTAGATATTTTATGCCTGACAGGAGGATTTCCTTGACATAGAGGCTGGGTCAAGGGGATTTAAGGGAAAGGAAAACATCCTCCCTCTGCCAATTCTCATTCACAAGATACTGAGGTGAAGGAGACTGTAATCATCAACTGGAATGCTTTTAATACAAAGATTTTTCTAAAGCCTTGAAAAATGTAAGTTTTCAGCAAACCTAGAGGAACAGAGACATTCCAAAAGATTGCTCAATTTAGTAGGAGTAACATATGTTCTAAATACAAATTTAGTGCTTTATGTTCTTTGGGATGAGCAGGAAAGACCTCTCCAAAGCCTGCTGTGAAGATATAGTGGTGAGCTGAACCTGTATTTCCCACCTGTGCTTTGTGCTCTTTCCCTGCCCTTTTGAATCTTGCCACCTTCTTGAGGGACAGAATGTAAACACCAAGCTGCCTTTGGCCTACTGAAGATTCTCCTGTAGGATTTTTCCAGGCAGCTGCAAGCCTCAAAGTCAAAATGCAGTTACTCCTAGCAGTGACTGGGACACTAAAATGGCTCCGCTCCCCCGTGAACACCCGCAGCGAAGGGTCTGGATCCTCCGCAGGGGTTTCCCACAGGTCCCACCAACAACAGGCTCCTCTGGAGCAGCTGTGAGACTCCCCTCCCTCTCCTCTAACGACCATGAAGTCCACACACAGGGGAAAGAAAAAGCTAACGAGCAACTCACAAGTTTTAACTCACATTAAAGGCACTAAATCGGTCTAGTAAGAAGGCCCTTCCCTTTCTCCAGGGGACAATAAAGACAAAGCCGACGGGGTGCAGGCAGAGGTAGGTAAACTCACACTAAAGCCCACTACACATTATTTGTGCCCCTTCAGCATTTCCCAGAATAGAAGCATAAAGGGGCAAAGGAGAACCGAGTATGAGGGCAGTTTTCTAAATAGTGATCATTCACTTCCCTCTACGAGTAAAGATACATTGGAACGTGCATGATAATCACACTTACCAAAAACCAGCGATAGGACTCTGCCTCCTAAAAACCCTTCGCAGCAGACTCGTTGACCAGGTTCTTTCCTGCACCCTTGCGACTCAACAAACTACACGACACCAAATCACCACACATGCACCGTTCTTCTACTGGCACATCGAATCATCTTTAATTGCGCAGAAATTGTGCTTACAGGTACCAGCACAAGGACTTTATTGCCAAAAGTACAGAGAACAAGGCCCGCTCTCAGAGGTGGAAGCATACCTAACTGAAACACAAACTCCAGCTGGCAACAGGAGGAACTTGAGTCTCTCAGACTGCTGCAGCTCCTTCTGAGGAGACCTCTTCATTAAACCATCTCTGCACGGACCTGCAGAAAAGCTGAGCAAGTCCCGACCGAACATATTCAAGTTATGCTGAAGTACTGGAGAGCTCAGCCGTGGAGGCACACGCTGCCTGCATCCCTCAAGGGCAGCGTTTGTGCATCTCACCAGTCTGCATGCAGTTATAAACAACAGAGACACAGAGCACACGCTTTCTGCACAAACTTCATGCCCCTCTCAGACGGGACGGGGTGAATGCCAGCCAGACACTGCAAAGACTGCCTTTGGAACAAACAACAAATTTTATTGCAAGAAAGGAAACAAGCCCAAACCAGAACATGAGATCTAGGTCCCCAAAAACCTCTTTTCTGTTGAGACCACAGGTTAATCCTTTAAACTTAGAGCCATTCAATCAAACGTGATCCGAAAACTGCGCTCCTGCTCCTTGCGGCGGCTCTCGCAAACCTTTGTCACCTCTTCCACCTTCCTCTGCAACACGGCTGTGGGAGAAACAAGCCGTTAACAGTCACCCGAACACACAACCCTGCACAGTTCCGCCCGCAGAAGGAGACAGAAAAACATTCTGACAGTCACTCAGATGTGACAGTGCACAAAGGAGGAGGGCCACCCAACACAGAGCACTGCTAACCCTCCAAGGCAAAGACGACCGTCTAAGAAGTATTCTGAGGCATTCCGGGACCGGCAGGCGGAATCGGAGGGGTCCTGGGACACGCTGTGGACGCTGCTTGCCAGGCCCGTTTGCTGTAGTTCCAGGGCGCTGCATCCGAGAGTAGAGCAAACCCTCCCCGAACAGGAACTGCAAGCTGGTCTGCAATTGCTCTGCAAACCAGCTTCCCCTACCCACCCCTGCTCAACTCGCTCTGAATTATGCAAATCACAGGTGAAGCACACAAGAGGACAGAAATACATACACCTTTTCTTGCAGGATATCACAGAGCCATAACAAGCTTTTAACGGTAAATACAGAAAGGACGGTGCAATCGCACAGAAGAGCTGCAGAGCACTTGCAGCCACAGCACAGATCGTCTGTTATTTGCAGATCACGGAACTGGAAATACGTAAGGAAATACTGATCGTCAACTTTAAACGCATCAGGCATCGCAACACACAAACAATCTGGGCACAGGCTAAAGCAGTTTCTGAGTTCATTCCATGAAAGCTTATCAGAAGCTATGCAACAGGGCTACGGATTAGGTCGGCCCGTGGCTTGGAGAGAGATATTCCAGGTTCGGTTCCATTTCGTGCATCGTGCCAATCCCAGCATCTCCCAGTAACGAATTAAGCAACACGTTTCAGTTTGCCACTTTTCAAAACTTCACCATGCAAAAACGATTATGGCACAAAATGGCAGTCTGCTTCCCTGCCTCCCAGATCTCTCCTGCTCAGCCTGGAATTCAGGTGTAACTAGGACAGAGGAGACTGGCTGCTTCTCTCAGGAAGAGGCAGAAGGTCAGAACAAGGCTTTGTCCAAACACTCCTTTCACTCGTGGAAGCAGCACCACCCCACGTCCACGTTCATCAAGGCCATTTAATTGTGGCAGTGGGGTTAACAGCAATTCGAATGAAGTGCCACACTTGCACAGGACTGTTTAACAAGTCAGACGAGTTAATAGCCACCGTGTCTGAGTGTGCCGAGAAAAGATCACCGGCTGTTGTCAAACCGTCCTGGATGTGTCCCCCACGGAGCCAAACTGGTAACGTTACCTAAGCACAGATGTCCTAGTTCTGGTTTGTGGGTTGGGTTGGGGTTTTTTATGTACAAAAAGACTGTTAAGGAACGTGTCCTTCCCAGGCCTACTCAATTCACGAATGGCAAGGGCTACGCAAAGGCTTACTTCAAACTTGCATCCTTTTCCACCATACCACTTAAGTGCACACAGTAACAGGAATTCTTCTCCTTGCTAAGAACCCCACAGAAACACACATTAACCTTTTGAGAACCTGCAATTTCTTGGGCTTATTGCGTCTTTCTTGTTTGAAGGTGAACTGAAGATGAACTGTTTCTTTAGATCTACACTTCCCAGCACAGAGAATGAATCGTTATTAACTGAGAAGACAATTTCTTGGGTTCTGAATGACAGAGGGAAAAAATGGGTCTCCTTTCTAGGAAAATGTAAAGGAATCCAGTTGCTGTTTTCACACACATTCTACAAAGTCACAATTCTGATGCCACAGGAGGTGCACCAGATTTCCCAATGAAGGCATGTTTGGAATGCAGAAGGTAACATATATGTTCTGGAAGAAAAAGCCAAATTCAATCCTGACCTAAGCCAGTAACACTATTTACACATGGACAGCATTATGCCTGATTTCACCCAAGTACACCAGGCATGGTTTTGCCTGGATTTTGCTTGCAATTGTGGGGAGGAGGAGGATAATAATATTACACACACACACTTCACCAATTTTCCTATTCCAAAGGAAAGCCCCTCAACATTTGAGAAGTGGAAATATTTAACCTTAGCTTGACATAAGGTTTTCACTTTACGCTGATGCATGCCAAGCAGTGCTTTTCTGTAAAACATCAGCAGTTGCCAGGAATTACTTCTCAGCAGGGGCCTTAATGCACATCAGAATTCAAGCACAGAAGGGACAGTGTCACTGAGAGCAAGAAGGAGAAGACTCCTCAGGAATCTTCAGGAATTCATTCATGTTCAAGAAGCACATGCACACATGCTACATGCTTTGTGTTTACATTCCCCCAACAGCTGCAAGACGACTCTCACCTGAGTTCTGGTCAATCCACTGCAACGAATCCATGTGCGCATTCAAAATTTTACAGATCTGCTGAAGCTGAGCAGAAAGAGAAGGTGCAAGTCATTTGCTGTGCTACGTCAAAACTAAGAGCAGTAAAAGACAGCCTGCCCGTCCCTGCCTTTGGAACACAATGCAATCAAATTTCTCGTATGCACAGCTCCACTATCCTAGCAGCCACTTTCCCAGCGAGTCTGTGCAGCAACTGTGCTGCTTTGCTTCTCTTTCCCATCAGGGAAACAGACTGGTTTAGAGTATATGCCTGTGGCTTCGGCTCATTCCAGTTCAGACCTAGGAACCACCACCACGGGAATCACCTGAGGTTTGAGGTGGCAACAGTAAGATGGAATGGGAGCTGGTGATGAAGATGAAAAGAGCTGGTGATTCTGATCTTGTTTTCATGGGGATACAAAAGTAGTACAAGATACAAGAATCAGCAGCTTCGAGGGCATTCTGAACAAAATTGAGGTTTGCCATGAGAAAGACGCAGGCAGTGGAGCACACAGCCAGATCAAAGTTAAGAAATGCCTCAGAAACAAGTTGTAATCTAGGTAAAAATTAGACAACAAGCCAATAACCACAGTTCATGCCAGAATGAGATACTCTGAAAACTATTCACAGAACTGCAGAGTAAGGACCCGAGTCAGGCTGGCTTGTGCTGTGTTATAATGCAAGTTTTACCAGAAGAGAACCAACCCAAGGACAAAACAAAACACCCTTCCAAGGCTGAAACCACAGGCAGGGGGGTATCCATGAGTGGACAAAGAGTTACAACTGTTTAAATATCCTTCGTCTCTTTACCAACATGCAAAAAATAAACCTTTGATTTACCGGGTCACTCGTGTCAGCTGGGCCTCCTGATGCATTCAGGTGCTCAATGATGTCCTTCAGATCTTGTGCCATACGCTTCAACTGGGCATCTATGTTTTCAGCCAGTTTATAGCTGCAAAACACACGGAAACAAAGGTCAGAATGTTTAAAGTGAACATCAGAAGACCTGCTCCCAGTCACTCCCACTCTGGGTGATCAGAATCAGCTGCCACACCGTTCAGCCAAGGCCGGCAGATACATGGGAGCAGCAGCACGAGAGGATTCTGTCACACAGAATCTTCCTCTCTTGACAGATGCACGGAGACAGACAAGCAATACTGTGGAGACCTTTCTGGAAGTTCTGTCACAACCAAAGAAAGATTCACTCTTCAAGATTCACATCTCTTGAACCCAACAAACACTTCTTTTAATTACCCTGCTACCATCCAACACTTCAGGCTTACAAGGATGCCTGAGCCACACATAGCACATCCTCCTCTCATTGCTTCTATCACTAGATAATTACTCCTTTTCAGAGATTTTGCCAAAATTAGTAACCTTTTCCCAGACAGCTGATTACACCAACAGCCAAAGAGCTTTCCAGGCTCATTCCAGGCAATTCCCGTTTCTAATGCGTAAAAACTACATTGCCATGCATAAATCAGGATTACATATTTGAAAAAGGCCACTGACTGTTCAATCTTGTCACGCATCCCAACTCTACTTCTTGCTGACTGACCATCACCACATTAGCCTGCTCATCACACGCTCAAAGCAGATTTCTGTCTTACGTCCTCTCCCGTTCTTCATCGGCGTGCTGCAAGTAGATAGTCCCGCTCTGCTCCTTCACAGACTCCTCCAGAGGGGTCAACAAGTCTTCAAGCTCCTTCTGCTGCGACAGAATGAAGTCTAGTTCTTGATCCAGTCTGGAAAGAGAAGATGGTAACTACCCCACTTAGAGGTTATCTACATTCTAGATCTGCCATACCACAATGCAAGAAGATGCAAAAAAGAAACATGATCATCTCAAGAGTTCATAGTTCCGTACCTCTTCTGATCAAGCTTCACTTTCTCTACTTCTCTGTGCAATGAAGTAATCTGGAAATAGAACACAACTACATTATAAAAACACAGAAGTTTTTATCATACTGTAAACTCACAGAGCAGACTTCCAAGCTTCAATGCCTACAGACCAGAACAGACATCCAGTGAGTTTTTCAAAAGCCCCCAGATGTTAATCCACACTAGATGTTTGCTGCCTCTGTAACACCAAAGGCCTTTAAGGACCTAAGCAGGCAAAATCAGGTTACACTGGATGTCACTTACTTTCTCTCCATTCTCTATCAGCATCTGATCCCAGGCATTAACTTGTGTAGCTTGATGCAGAAAGTGTTTCTCTTGGTCTTCCAGTTCCAGACTCCACTTGTTTATCAAACTCTCCAGCTGGGCATAAGTCATGACTGGAGGCGTGCTGAGAGGAAGCACGAGACAGTACAGAACACAAGATCAATAACCAAAACACCAACCTGACAACACTCATTTCCCCTCCCTCCGCCAGACACCAGCACTAATACTGCCTCTTGCCCCAGTCAGGAATTAGCTGTAACACAACACTCACCTGGAGGTTGTGGTGGTGGTGGTGATGGCAGCTGTAGAAGTCCCAGCTCCAATGGCACCAGTTGTAGTTAATGGCTTAAGATTCAAAGCAAAGCCAGAAGCAGAAGTAGTGCCTGAACAAAGAGATGCAAGTCAAGCAACGGAAGAGGACACATCTGCTGCCGAGCAAATGAAGAACAGGTCCAATATACACTTCTAAGCGCAGTGCTCTATGAGCTCAAATAGGTCCCTTAAACAAAAAGCAAATCCCACGTCTGTCAGGAAGGGAACAAAGCACATCTTGACAGTGGACTTGACAGTGGAGGAGTGGACTATACATGCCTGACCAGGAGCTCGAGCAAAATGAGGAACTGTCAGCCTGCACTTAACTGGGCATTATTCAAAGAAACACAGCATGAGCCCAAACTCCCCTCAATCTCCTCGGGTTTTAATATTAGACCTAATAACTATCAGCACACCCAGTTCCTCTCCTCCATCTTTGCAGAAGATGAAACGTCTGTTTTCACGGAGCTAAAAGCATCTGTCGGATGGTACTGCCAGCCCGTCAGACGGCACTGCCAGGCACTGGGCTCAAATTCTTCACAGTCTCTCCAGAAACAAGCTTTACAAAGACCCTGAGAGCCGAGCAGCATCCATGTTATTACACTAAAAACTGAACGGTAACTGCAACCAGAAAAGGATGTTCAGTCCTGAATCCCAACGCTGTGCAGCAGCAAATTCCACTGCAGGTCTTCACATGAGGGTTGTCACTTAGATATACAGCACCCATCTCTGATCTGGGTTTTTGGGAAGATAATGAAATCCAACCCTTTGAGACTTCCAGTATGGAAGAAACAGATTAAAGGGGCACAACTGGGACATAAAACATCTCTCCCTAACACTCCCTGCAAGTCTTTGGCCTCTCCCTCCCCCATCAGACATCCCTCCCTCACCTCTTGGAGCAATGCTGCACCCACACAGGCAGGCTGGAGGAGGAGCAGCTCATCTATTTACTCGACTTGCTCCAGACTAGAACATCAAAGCCCACGGGCGATCCTTCACCCAGAGGCCCTTTGCTGTGCACAGGCTCTCAGAAGTCATACGGAATGTGCGTTTGGGGAGAAGCAAAAGAGGAGCAGACAAAGAACAGCTAATTCTTACTAGTGGCAGTGCTTGTTGCGGCAGCTGTCGTTCCAGGAATCTTTAAGCCAAACCCAAGCGTTCCAAGACTGGCTGTCCCAGTGGAAGGGGCACCAACTGTAAACAGAAGACAGCATTGAAGAGTCTGTGTAACCCATCAAATACTGTGCCCCTTTGAAAAGCCCCACCCTCCCTGCTCTCCCATCTCCACCTGGTCTTTATTTGTATCAGCCAGGATCACTGTTTAGGTGAAGGATCACTCAGACACAACACAATAAAAGGCAGGCTGAAGCTATAAAGGAGCCAGAATGCTCTGCGATTCTTCCAGGAAGCTTTACGGACCCAGGTGCCAAGCTACCGTCGCTTCTCTTTACCTATCCTGCAGTATCTAACATTTCACTGCTAAAATAAGCAAAGGGTACTGGGCACTGGCAGGCAGGAAATGCAACCCCTGCATCAGTCTTCCTTGCTAAAGCAACACAACTGCACAGACTGCAGGAAACTCGCTGGTCACGTCTCAGTTGCCTGGAAACAGCCCACCTATTACCATCCAAAACCACCCCGATAAACAGAGAATGCCCCTTAGCTCAAACACTGAGATTAAGGTCAGCTCTGGAACGAGAGTAGCAATGCAAGCATTGGGGAGCCACCAAAACTACAAGTTGCTAGGCTGCTATATATGGCATCTACACATTGCAGCTGATTAGTTAAAAGTAAAATCTGTGCGCTGGGACTTACGTGAGAGGCCCGTGCCTGTAGACGATGTCGGTGCTGAAGAACTCACTATAGATGAGAACAACGTCGGCCCCGTTGAGCCCAGAACGGAGGTCGTGGTGGTAGCGGCCGTTGTAGCAGCTGTGGATGTCACTACCAAGGGAAAAAGCGCCCGTCTTGTACAACCAGACCACACCAAGCTCTCGCCCGTTTCAGAAGAATCATGCTGAGAACGCGACACAAATTGGCCTACATCCATTTTCTAAGGATGTCAGAATTCTTAATTATTCTTCCTCTTATTCTACCTCAAATCTACCTCTCTTCCAAGGTATCCTTTGAACTTGTGGCACCCTCCCGCTACACTCCAGCAACAAGCACACAACAGAATTTGGCACGTGGGACGCAATAAAAACCACAGGATACTAAGTTCAGTGGCTGTACGAACTGTCACAGAATCCTGACGCCATGGCAAATTCACAGTGACAAACACTTCTCGCCCATTTCCAGACTCCAGTTTAGAAAACTAATCCCAGAAGGAGAAGCAGATTCACAAAGTCACAAGCGGAGTCACAAAGTCCTTATTTGCTACAATCACCTCCTACCTCCAAGTTTGGTTCCAAAGGACAGAGCGGGTCCCTGGCTGGTACTAGTGGTCAGCGTTGCCATGGGTGCACTAGTGGCTGCTGTGGAAGTCAGGGACCCAAAGCTGAGACCTGAAACAAGTACAAGGAAAAGACAAAACTTTTACTGCAGAGACACTGTAGCTTCCACTGACCCCAGCAACTGTCAGGTCAGAAGCAGTAAAAGAAAACATGAATATTCAAAGTAACAAAAACTCTTGCGTTACACAGGAAATCGAGTCGGGCTAAGAAGCTTCTTAGGGAAAGAGACTTTCAAGAATGATTCTAGCACAGACGAACATCCCCCTCGCCCCAGAGCTGATGACCTTCCCTCCGAGGCCTGCACTGGCATCAACAAGGAAATCAAAAGCTGCAAACGGAACTTGTGCCGGACTCTCCGCTTCTACACGCACTGGCAAAACTATTTCAGCCTCCAAACCCAAAGGCTGATTAGCAATTGCTACTCGTCACTAGAGACCCTGGACAAGCACGTGACAGAAACCACCGATTCCAGCCATTCACTTCATTTCGCACCAGCAGAAGCCGGCGGCTGCAGAACCTCCAGCCCAGCCCCACTCGCCCTCCGTGCCGCCAGCCCTCCTCACTGCCGCTGCCGAGCCCCGGCACTCACCGGCGGGCTGCCCCCCGAGGCTGAAGGGCGTTGCTGACTGGGTCGCAGCTCCTAAGGTGGCAGCCGTGGTGGCAGCAGCTGCCGGGGCCGTTCCGAAGCTCAACCCTGCGGGCACGGCTGACGGAGCTGCAGCGCCGACGCTGAAGCCGGCTGCTCCGGCCTGAGTTGTGGTAGCGCTGGAGAACGTAAAGCTTCCAGTTGTCCCAGACTGGGAGGTGGTGGCGGCGGTGGTGGTGGCGCCAGCAGATCCAAACACAAAGCCAGAAGGGGCTGCTGCTTGACTTGAGGGCGTGCTGGTTGGTACCGAGCTACCAAATCCAAAGCCCCCTGTGATTCCAGTAGCTGGAGTTGCAGTACTGCCTCCAAAGTTTATTTTTGGAGCATTTGCCCTAGAGAAGAAAAGAAGACCATCTGCTTGAGACATACACCCAGTCAAGCGCCGAGGCGACTTTCTTACAGACCGTGTGCCGACAGCAGACACACCTTTCAAAGAGATGTGCACTCGATCAGCTTCATCTTTCAATTCTGACACCACCTGTGACCTGCAATCCCCTGTGAAGTCTCTTTGTACCGACTCCCCCTCAATTACCCCCACCCACCCAGGCCCCAGAAGGCACTCAGAGTCACAGAATCACAGACCGGCGCGCCAACACCTTACTCTGAACACCCATGCGATAAAGCCGGCCCTGACAAAGATCGGGTCTCGCCGGACGCGCTCCCGAACGTGCTCGAGGGCCGTGGGCGTTCGAAGGCGCAACAGCAACCGGTTCCCCTCCCCCGAGAACGCCGCCAGAGGCTTCCAAAGCGGCAAGGACGCCGCCGCCCGCCCGCTGCCCAGCGGCCAGGGCCGCTCACAAGGCCCCCGACCCCGGCCGCCCCCCGCGCCCCTCACCCCAGCGGAAACACGTTCGCTGCCGGCGCCGCGGGGGCCGGCGCCGGCGTCCCGAAGCTGAAGCTGGCGGGCGGCGCGGCAGCGCCCGGCCTGCTGAAGGAGAAGAGCCCGGCGGGCTGGCTGCTGGCGGGCGCCTGGGCCGCGCTCCCGAAGCTGAAGGCCCCCGAGGCGGCCGGCGTGGAGAAGGAGAAGCCGGTCGTGGCCGTCGTGGCGGCCGTCTTCGGCGTGCCCAAAGCGAAGCCGCCTCCCGCCGCGCCCGACCCGAAGTTGAACTGGTTCATGGCGGCCGCGGGCAGACGGACGGCTACTGACGGCAGACGAACGGCTACTGACAGCAGCCGCGGCTCCCACCGCCCGGCCCCCCAAGCCCCGCCGCGCCGCCGACAGCCCCGCCCGCCCCCAGGCGCCGCGCGCCGCGATGACGCACGGTACCGCCGCTCCGCTCCGCTTCGCGCCCGCCCCTGCCCCGCCCCCAGCCGGCGGCCGCCTCTTCCCGCCCTCCCTCGCTATTGGCTGGCGCCGCCGCCGCTCGTGGGCGACCTGTTCGTATTGGCTGGCGCGGCCCGGCGGGGAGGGGCGGTGTCGCCGTCGCTGTGGTGATGGGGGACGCGGCCGGTGGCGGCGGGCGGCGAGCGGCGGTAGGCCCTGCGGCAGCACCGCGGCCTCTGGGCGGGCCGGAGGGGCTGCTTGCCGCTGCTGCAGCCTCCGCTGCCTCGGGGCGAGCCGCTGCGCTGGGCTGGGCCGCGCCTGGTGTGTCTGTGGGAGGGTGGGCTGCCCCGCCGTGCCCGTACCGCGGGGGCCGGAGGTGGGGCCGTGGTGCGGGCAGGTTTCCTTGACACTGTGTTTCCGTTCGTCTTCTGCTTAGGCCTGGAGCTGGGGCTGTCCTAAGCCTGCCTGGAGCAAGGCGGGTGGGCAGAGGACTTGTGTGAGGACCTCTGCCTGGCCCCTCAGTGCCAGGCCTGAGCCAAGGCAGCCTGCTGCCCTCGCCCTGGCTGCAGTAGCTGCAAGTCCATGTTGACATGGGGTCTACCAGAGCTCATAGTGACTGTAAGGATTGAGCTCTGATTGTAACTAATGTCTGTGCAGCGAGAGCCCATAATCTTGGCACAGAGAGGAAAGGTTGTTTATGTTCCCTTATATCTGTTTTGACGTCATGCATGTCAGTGTTTTGCTAAACTTTATCCTCCCAGAACACACAACAGGAAAATTGTGCTTTATGGACAGTACAGAACATATTTTGTTCTTTCTTCATCTGCTGCTTGTTTCTTCTGTGTAGGTGAGCAGTGGGTATTGATATGGACAGTGTTTCCTCAGGCTCTTCTCTGCAGTGCCTTGCCAAACTGCTTCGTGATGGTCAAGATGATGATGATGATGATGAACATGTGGTGAGTCTTTCATAAGCAATGCTGCTTCTTTTACATGTTGTACCATAGCCTGACCTAACTGACAAGCAAATTCCTCTTTTCCCAGAGTGAGTAAAAAGAATGAAAACCTTAGAAGGTTTTGAACTGACTGAAACAGCTAGAAGGTATTTTTAGGGTAACAAGGTTTTGAGGGAGAATATAAGGAAGATGCCCCAGGAAACAAGGAGAGATTGTGACCACAAAATGGGAGGGAGATTTAATTTTTTCACCCTGAAGGAAATGAGATCATGTAGTTGAAAGAGCTTTAGATACTTCAGACTTCCCCCTACTTTTCCCTGAAGTCTGCCAGAGATTAAGGCAATTACAGCTAAATACTTCGTATGAAGGGAAAAAAGTTGCTGCTCAACTTCTGAGTAAGGACTAAAATATCGAGAAGTGACTGAGTGTACTCATTCTGTGTGTCAAGTATTGAAGAACTGTAGAGGTAATTGATCATTGAAGTACAATAGACATGTTGGTGATTGTAGAATAGGGAAGGGTGAGTACTCATTCTAAGGTGAATGATCTGAATGATTAATGAGAGAAATATCTTTCCATTCTTCACATCAATTCTTCTATATAAAAAAAATAATCAAAAAATCAGTTCTTCTATTTCAAAATATTGATAAGTAATCCAGGAGGTTCCTGGAATGACAGAGGAGCCAACAAGGAGAGGTGCTATGCTGGACCTTGTTCTCACCAACCAGGAGGGGCTGGTGGGGAGTGTGAAGCTCAAGAGCAGCCTTGGCTGCAGTGACCATGAAATGATGGAGTTCAAGATCCTTAGGGCAGTGAGAAGGCTGCACAGCAGCCTCGCTACCCTGGACTTCAGGAGAGCAGACTGGCCCTTTCAGGGATCTGCTTGGCAGAGTAGCATGGGATAAAGCCCTGAAAAGAAGAGGGGCCCGAGAAAGCTGGTTAATATTCAAGGATCACCTCCTCCAAGCACAGGAGCGATTCATCCCATCAAAGAGGAAGTCAGGTAAGAACGCAAGGAGACCTGCATGGATGAACAAGGAACTCCTGGACAAAGTCAAACACCAAAAAAAAGCCTACAGAGGGTGGAAGCAAGAACAGGCAGCCTGGGAGGAATACAGAGAAACTGTCCAAGCAGCCAGGGATCAGGCTAGGAAGGCCAAAGCTCTGATAGAATTAGAACTGCCAGGGATGTCAAGGGGAACCAAAAAAGCTTCCATAGGTACATCGGTGATAAAAGAAAGACTAGGGAAAATGTGGACCCTCTCTGGAAGGAAACAGGAGACCTGGTCACCCATGACATGGAGAAGGCTGAGCCCTCAATGACTTTTTTGCCTCAGTCTTCACCAGCAAGTGCTCCAGCCACATCGTCCAAGTCACAGAAGGCAAAGGCAGAGACTGGGAGAATGAAGAACCACCCACTGTAGGAGAAGATCAGGTTCGAGACCATCTAAGGAACCTGAAGGTGCACGAGGCCTTGGGACCTGATGAGATGCACCCACAGGTCCTGTGGGAACTGGTGGATGAAGTGGCTCAGCCACTATCCATTATATTTGAGAAATTGTGGCAGTTCAGTGACGTTTGTGGTGATTGGAAAAGGGGAAACATAACCCCCATTCTTAAAAAGAGAAAAAAGGAAGACCCGGGAAACTACAGGCCAGTCAGTCTCCCCTCGGTGCCCGGCAAGACCCTGGAGCAGATCCTTCTGGCAAATATGCTGGGGCACATGGAAAATAAGGTGATTGGTGACAGCCAACACGGCTTCAGTAAGGGAAAATCATGCCTGATGAATTTGGTGGCCTTCTACAATGGGGTTACAGCACTGGTGGATAAAGGGAGAGCAGCTGATGTCATCTACCTGGACTTGTGCAAAGCATTTGACACTGTCCCACACGACATCCTTGTCTCTAAACTGGAGAGATGTGGATTTGAAAGATGGATCACTCAGTGGATAAGGAATTGGCTGGATGGTCTCACTCAAAGAGCTGGGATCAACAACTCCATGTCCCAGTGGAGAGCAGTGACGAGTGGTGTCCTCAGGGGTCAGGTTACCGGCGCTGTTTAACATCTCTGTTGGGGACATGGACAGTGGGATTGAGGCACCCTCAGCAAGTTCAACAACGGCACTGAGCTGTGTGGTGCGGTGACACGCTGAGGGAAGGGATGTGCCATCCCGAGGGACCTGGACAGGCTGGAGAGGTGGGACGTGCAAACCTCATGGAGTTCAACAAGGCCAAGGGCAAGGTCCTGCACGTGGGTCAGGGCAATCCCAAGCACAGATACAGGCTGGGCGAGGAGTGGATTGAGAACAGCCCCAAGGAGAAGGACTTGGGGATATTAGTGGATGGAAAACTGACTGTGAGCCAGCAATGTGCGCTCACAGCCCAGAAAGCCAACCGTGTCCTGGGCTGCACCCAGAGCAGTGTGGGCAGCAGGTACAGGGAGGGGATTCTCCCCTTTGCTCCGCTCTCATGAGACCCCCCCTGCAGTGCTGGGTGCAGCTCTGGGGGCACCAACATCAGAAGGACACGGACCTGCTCGAGTGGGGCCAGAGGAGGCCACAAAGATGTTTGGGGGGCTGGAGCACCTCCCCTGTGAGGACAGGCTGAGAGAGTTGGGGGGGGTTCAGCTGGAGAAGAGAAGGCTCCGGGGAGACCTTAGAGCGGCCTCCCAGGACTTAAAGGGGCTACAGGAAAGATGGGGAGGGACTCTTGATCAGGGAGTGAATGATAGGATGAGGGGTAAAGGTTTTAAACTGAATGAGGGGAGATTTAGATTAGATATAAGGAAGAAATTCTTTACTGTGAGAGTGGTGACACACTGGAAGAGGTTGCCCAGAGAAGTTGTGGCTGCCCCCTCCCTGGAAGGGTTCAAGGTCAAGTTGGCCATGGCGGGATGTTGGAACTAGATGACCTTTATGGATCCTTCCAACCCAAACCATTCTGTGGTTCTATGATCAATTCATCTCAGGAATAGATGAAAATCACAGCTTTTGGAAAACGTACATTGTTCCTGCAATATGCAACTGCTGCTTTTATTTAGGCATACGTGTGTGCTGGGGAGAAATATCCCAGGAGGGTCTCAGGTGGCAACAATCACAATGTAAAAGGCCTCTGTGAAGGCCCAAAACTTTGCCATGTCTCTTAGGATTTTGAACAAGTCGTGCTATGACATGGATAACAAAAATGGCAAATGCCTCAGTTTTCATCCAAATCATTCAACAAAGAGCCAGCTGGCTGACCCAGCACTAGTTGTGCACAATGGCAATGGTAGTAATATTTGGGATAAAAGGGATGCACATCCCTTGAAATTTCCTTTCAGTATGTGGTAGAAGTTGCCCTTCACACTCTAACTACTCTTTAGCTATTTAATGCCTGCCTTTTAAAACTAGCATTATTGCTGTACAACTTTGCAGTAAACACCCTGATTTTAAAAGAATTTGTTTACATCTTATTAATAAAATGAATGACACTTCAGAGACAGAAATGGAAAATTGCCATAAGGGATGTCAATTAAGTCTGAGTCAATCTGGGTACATTGAAATCTTTATTTTGATTTAATTTAATGTTCTGTGCTTATGAGGCACTTTTATTAAACCGAGGAATCTTCATATATAGAGAAATGCCTCATATTGGCCTATTAGCACTAGATTGAATAATAATTAGAGGAAAATGTTGTTGCCTCATATGATCTCTACTGTCAAAAGGAATCCAAATGCTATGGTGGAGTTTTCATATAGCACCCTTGATTTCCTGCAATATTTTCATGGCAGACAAAGCACGGAAATTTTGCCAAAATTCCTTGGAAACTAATACTCAAAAAGCACATCTGTCTGTAATACTGTGCTTCTGGGAGTCCTGCTTAAACCCAGTGCGTCAAGGTCACTTTCTGCTGGATGAGAGCGAAGAAGAGAGAATGTTCAGTGGTTTGGTCATGAAATTGTGGGACAATATATTTTGGATTTTAGCACAGATTTGTTTGACCTCAGATAACATTTTGTATTTATTGACATTATCATAGTTACTGAGCTGGGCTCTATGAAAATTGATTGAAGTTCCATTTGCCTTTTTTGCAGCCATGCTGTTCCATTAGTGCCATGACTCCTGGTAGTATTGGACCAGTAAAGAAAGAGACCACTGGTAAGGAGAAGTATTTGTATGTTTTAGCATTCAGTCCCATGTTAGCAGACTGTAACAGCTGTGTTAAGTTACCACTGAAGGGGTTTGCTTCAATAAAAGAGTGATCACTGACCTCTGAGATGGAAATAGCATTACATTTTTACAATTACACTGTAAAGTTCTTCTTTTCCTGAGCGCAAAATGTACAAAGAGGACCAGAAAGGGTAACTCCAGAGCACAGCAGCCTCCAGTGGTGACGATAAACAGAGTACAGAGCACAGCCTGGCCACGGGCTGAGGGGAATCATAGCTGAGCAGCAAAAAGCTCCATGGCAGTACTCTCATGGAACTGTTAATGCTCACGTAGCACAAACAGGGAAGATGGGCTTCTAAGTACTCGCCTGAAAGGATCCTCATGGAGTAAACTGTGTGGGACTGAGCCTATGCCTACGAGGAGGAAGAGCTACAAAGCATACCGTGAAAGGCAGTCATACCATATTCCCCTCAAAAGTTTCACAACCCTGTTTAGACCACGCAGAGGGAGGAATAGAAGCTTTGTTCGGTGCTGCCCTCGACAGACCGAGACAGGTTTCAGTTACTCGCCTTCCTGCGCCCCGTTCTTTGCCTGGAACCCCCGGGCAATCACCTGCTTTACCTGACTCCAGGTGTTCTGGCATCATACAGAAAGCAGACTCTCAGACAACGAGAACACGTGTCTCCAGGGTTCCTAAATTTGTGTCAGCACCTTGGATTGTACTCAGGACAGGAAGGAAGACGAGCTTAGTCCTGGCAACGTTAACGTAAAACTCCTCCTGGAGCTAATGCTGACACGTTATCAGGCAGCTTGGTTATGAGCCGTAGGAAAGGTCAGCAAGGACCAGGACGAGTGTAGCAGGAAAGGAACTGTGCCAATTAGAACACATATTTTTGCTTGGGATTCCAACAATGACCAGAGATTCCACTATAAAAGCCATCAAGTTGCTAGAAAATACATTTTTCCATGTAGGACAGGCATAAACCATGGTGTTCTGCCCGTGAACTTCCATGTGTCTTCAGTCCCCTATCTGGGCTGTGCTCAATAATTAATGGGAAGAACTGGATTTCTACATGAGGAGGAGGTCCTTTTGTAAATGAGCAGAGTTCTCCCTTAAAAATCTCCTGTCAGGGGGCTTGGGGAAGATTAATAATTCATCCTTCGACACTTTACCCCTTTTGAAGTGCTAGATATTTTATGCCTGACAGGAGGATTTCCTTGACATAGAGGCTGGGTCAAGGGGATTTAAGGGAAAGGAAAACATCCTCCCTCTGCCAATTCTCATTCATAAAATACTGAGGTGAAGGAGACTGTAATCATCAACTGGAATGCTTTTAATACAAAGATTTTTCTAAAGCCTAGAAAAATGTGAGTTTTCATCAAACCTAGAGGAACAGAGACATTCCAAAGTATGACAGTGTGATTATTCTCATCACTTACAGGTACTTTCCAAGTGAAGTCTGAAAACAGGAAGACTATTTGGAACACAGAGGAGGTCCCGGAAGGATCTGAGTTTGATGATACCTGGGACCCTAGAGAACAGCCAGAGTAAGCGAGCTGAAACTGCCCACATGGGCTTTACAGAGCATTGAGTTAAGCAGCATCTACGGCATTTGGGTGAAACAGCCACCTGAAAAGCTTGTGTCATGGAAGGAGAAAGGAAGGGTGTCGGTGTTGTGTCTAAAGCAACACATGAGGAGTGGTTTTAACCTCTCCCTTGGAAACCTTCTGATCTCATGACAGAAATGTCGGGTTGGTTTTTCCCATCATGAGATTGCTTGCACTGTCAGATACTGCTTGCAGTGTCAGATACTCATATAAAGTGGGATTTGGAGGGGAAGTAGGCCAGCCAGATGATTTACTAACTTTCAGACATGCCATTTGTGTGCAATATCTGTCTTTTCCCACTGCAGTTGAGATGCATTCATTTTTCATACTCATAAATTCATAGAGTACTCCAACTTATATTTGCATTTCAAAGAATTAAGCTCTTTAGAGACAAATAGTACTACAGGAAGGAAGGCTGTATGCAGGCAGTTTTGAACTTCTAAATCTTGTCATTCAATCTTAGCCTGTCTCATTACAGCCTAAAACCAGGGTCTTTTCCCTTGCTCGTAAAAAACAGTAACAAAAACATTCTTGAAATAGACACCATCAGGCATGTTAGCTGTGGTTCATAGAGGTCAGAAAGCCTTCAGGGCCAATCCATAAAGCAGCCTTTGCATTTCTAATCGTTGTGTTCTGATGCCATATCCTGGAGTGCTACGTGCTGGAGCAGATGGACTGAAGCCCATGAAGCTGCACATTGTATGCTAGTTTGTAGTCCAGAATCCTCATTTTTCTCTGCACGTGAGTCATGCCATTTGGTGTTCAATTTCTGGATCTAAACACAGGACTGAGACCCACCTGAATGTAGACTTAGCATTTCTGAATATGATTTGGCACTCCCCTATAGTCTCACATACAGTTAGTTTTACACTCGTTCTTGAAACCATCACCTGTGAGGTATAGAACATACTCTCTTTGTATTGTGGGCACAACAGAGGCTTTCCTCATGCTATTTTGTGACAATTCCCCTCCATGCTGGGTAAAATGCAGCGCTTCTCTAGCCTCAAGCAATTACGACCTGTGTTGCACAGATGAAAAGAGAGTATAAATCTTTGTAACAGTTCAGCAAATTGAATCAAGGAAAATGGCCCAAAAGGAAAACAGATGGCTAGAGAGGTGCATCCAGAGCTATTCTGCAGATTTCTCATTGACTTAGGAATTATTACATACACATATGAACACTGGAGATGTCAAAAAGACTTTCCATATGCGCTTTCAACATCTTAGAAAAGTGACTCACTCCACTTACTTTGCTCAATGTAGTAGGAGTAATGTATGTTCTAAATACAAATTTAGTTTGTATTTCCTCATTCATGAAATATCAAGGCCAAGGGAGTACGTGATTCTACATTTTGTAGATGTGGAGGGGAAGAAAATCTGTTGGCCAAATGCAAAACAATTACAGTCTGACAAAAGAGCGTTATGCTCAGGGTGCAAGAATATGTTGAATGGCAGAACAGAACATATGTAATTGTGACCACATCCTTTTCAAATCCATTTCCCAAGAGTTTGTGGTGTTTGACTAGTTGACAAGTATCATATTCACTTAGGATGCATTTCCTGATCCTGCAAAGGCTGGTTAGTGAAGTAGAGGCAGCAAAGTGAGTGCCCTGGAAGGTGAGGTGAATGAGCTTCACCTGTCCTCCAGCCAACTCAGTCATGGCTCTGAACAGAAACCCAGTGCAGAGGGGTTGAAGCCTTGAAGGGAGACTGAAAAGGAGGAGAGACAACACGATGAGGATATTTATGGTCCTCTGAGAAATACCATCTCCTTTAGTCTCCTGCCCCTTCTCCGGTATTATTAGGTAACGACTTCTCTTTCTCAGGTATGAGATTTTATTCAAACAGTGTGTGGGAACAGAGGACGTCTTCTTTGGGATGAGCAGGAAAGACCCCTCCACAGCCTGCTGTGAAGATATAGTGGTGAGCTGAACCGGTATTTCCCACCTGTGCTTCATGCTCTTTCTCTGCCCTTTTTAATCTTGCCACCTTCTTGAGGGACAGAATGTAAACACCAAGCTGTATTGCTGCCTTTGGCCTCCTGTAAGATTTTCTTGTAGTTCTTCAAGCATTTGTAGATGGTATTTACACTTGCTAACCTGAGGAACTCACATATATCTCCTCAAGGACCTAGAGTACTCAAGAGAATCTGTGCAAATGCAAATGCTATGTACAGACTTGGGGGAAATAAAAAGCATTTCTAAGATGGAGTTTCATCTTGGGCACAATTTTAGAGGGGAGAGGGGCTGGGAAGGAGATGGTTTTCATCTGCATGCATTTATTGCGAGCTGTGCGAGTTAGCAGAACGCTTACAATACTGACAGTCTTTGAAGTTACAGGTATCAGATCCTGTCCCGTTACTATCTGATCAAAGACCTCCCTGCTTTCTGAACTTCAGGACAGGTAGAACTGCTGTGCAATTTTTCTAGTAGAAGCAAGCTGTCCTTGGAACACACAAAGCCAGGGGCTTTTGCTGTGTGTAGAATACCTGTTAAGTACATTATCAACTCAGGCTTTTGAACAAAATGGAATATCAACACACATCACTAAGTTACTTAAAAGCAATGATTATCACGGTCATATTTTCTGTGATACAAATTACCTACTCTTTGACACTGCCATCAAAATATTCATGAAGATGAGATCTTTAATGGCTTGTGGGGCTACATATCTAATCACAGCTTTACCTCTGCCCATCATTTCAGATTAAAATCAAGTTGCCAGGGGCAAAGTACTCAGACATCACATTAGATATCCAGGACAAGGTTCTTGACCTTCGGACTCCCAAAAAGTAAGTGAAGCATAATTGATGGAAGTACAGTTAATACCTTGTTTGAAAGGAGGTTTAACCAAGCCTTCAAATGAATGCTGTGTGGAAAGCAAAGCTAAAGATGAATATCGGATTATTAATTGCACATGAGAAATAGATATAGATAAAACCAACCACAGTCCATCCGTAGGTGTATAGTATGCTAGCTTTGATTCTGTGATACTGTTCTAGCAAAAATAGCTTGAAGACAGATTTTGGCTACTTAAACAGCAAGGCTTCAAGGGCCCAAAATGTCTGGCAAAAAACTGCCCACAGTCTTGAAGGACTTCTTGGGAGTTTGCTTTCTAAATACTAATTGGTACAAATATATAACTGAAGATGGTCAAAAATGTGCAGATACATTTTCAGAAGTTGAAAGCCAAATTGTGGACATACCCAGGCATGGATGCAGAGATGGAAATGTTACAAGGTTTCCCTAAAAATATTTCCTTTGAGTTCTCTTTTTATAGGGCTATTTCAAACCTACAAAGGTAATCAACTGACTGATGTACTCTCAGACTTCTCAGTCTTCCTCCATATTTCTCTCAGTGTGCAACTGCCTTGCCTGAGATTTCCAGATAATTCCCATGTCTGTTTTGCTTTAAGTCCTTATTCACAATAGAGTGTTTTCATAAAAAAGCTTAATCCTCTCTGGGCTGACTTGCTTCATTGAATGGGATGTGGGAAGATCCATATGTGAATAGCTTCCTGCCAATAAATTCGAGGTGCAGGCCATGGATTAAGGCCAGACAAATTCTGTCCTTAGTGGACTAACTATAAAAAAGTCACCTTTCTCACAGACAAAACCAGGCTGAGTCAGTTACCCCCTGCTTGGATTTAACCCAAAGATGCAACAGGAGTGGAAGAGTGTTTGGAAGTGCTAGCTCTGAAACTGGAAAATCAGGAGGAATAATTGTTCAGCTAATGACTTGCAGAACCTGTAGGTAGTAAAAGAGGTAGCTTAATGCAATACTGCAGATGTAGGAAAACCTCAGCATTCTTTTTCTTTTGCAGTTCTATCTTCTTGGTGACTCAGATCTGCCATTATTTTTGTAGTATCCAGCTGTCTCTAGTCACAAGCCTAGCAAATAAAAAGTTCGCTGTAAATCTAATGGTTGCTTGGGTACAGCCTGAGCCAGTGCTTCTTTCACAAATATAATGCAAGTCTTCTCAGTATGAAAGAAACAAACAAGATTTCAAGTTCTACATACTGAAAACCACTCTACTCTCACATACGTGTAGGTGGGCTCAAAGGAAATGTTTCCAACTCTGTAGTCCCGGGGCTGATTCTAAGCCAAGCTGATTTTAAGGGCTGCTTCAAATTATAGCAAATGACTGCCTTTGGTAGGTGTGGTGCAAAGGTGTTTTGACTGTAACTCTTTCAGCCATGGCTCCTACAAGACAGCTGAAAAGGTCTGAAAAAGAATCAGCGTGGCTTAAACCCCAATTTAAAGTAACTCCCATCTATGCTACCATGTTGTCTTGTTGGGCTTTATAGAGTTTGGCTGGACAGATCTCTTGGTTCTAAAGTGTCCTTGGTTCTGTTTGCACTGTGAATAGAGGTCTGAGACTATCCCATCATTTATATTGTTAATATATGTCTGAGATAAGAGGGGAAAGAGTCCACACTCTGCCTGAGCAAGTAAGTTCGACAGTCATCAGTGAGATGGTCCAGATTGAGACATCCTCATGAGGAGATAAACTGGAAGGCTTGTCAGCCATTCCAGGAAAAACGGTATGTCTAACATAGCGAGGCACTGTGGAATCATTCCTGAGTCCAAGATCCAGCCTTTCTTTGTGTATTATGTGCCTGAGCCACAGGTAGGGGATCACTGAATTAATCTTCAATGTAGGTTAAAATCCCAGCAACTTCATAACTGTAAATCCGTTCTCATACCCCAACTGTGCTTTGCAGTGTAGACATATTTTTTGTGAAACTGTACTGGTCAGAATCTCTAATCAGGCTGCACCACTTATTTCTTTTTACTAGAGAAGACAAACTCCTGAAGACACATTCAGGCTTTAGGCATTATTTAGATTTTTACTACCAGGAGAGCATTATCAATGCAGCTCCTCCTTCCTCTGCATTTAAAATGAAGCACTGTGCAAAAGCAAGGGCAGTGGAGAGAGCCCACAATCCACCATTGGAAACCGTTGTCATAGCCACAGCCAAAGGAAAGGAATAGTGTTGGAAATATTTCAGGCCTGTGTAGCTGTGCACCAGGTATCGCAGGAAGCCCACCAACCTGCTATGAGAACGAGATACACTGAAAGACCGTGCCTTGGCATACTGATTGGCAAATTGCAAGAGTCACTTGCAATGCCATCTCAATTGCTCACCTGTCAGAGACGCTGAAGTTCACTGTGTCCTCTCTTACAGGAAGCTGCTGCTGCACCTCCCCTACCGTGTAGACAGCAAGAATGGTAAAGCTCGTTTTCTCTCTGAAGAGGAGACCTTGGAAGTCACCTTGAGAGTATCAAGGATGTTTGATTTCATAAATTTTGTCTGATGGATAGAGAAACAGAGAAAGTTTGCAAAAAGTAATCTCTTAGTTTGAAGCCTTCTTGGAACCTAACTGGTCATGAAATAGCAGATTGTTTCCCTTGAACAGTCCAGGGGGATTGTCCCTGGAGAAATGGAATCACTCAGGAGGAACAAAGCACCCATAGGTCCAGCTCTTGTGCTGCTCTGGTTAACGTTCTGCTTCCTTCAGTCTGATACACGCTCTGTGAATCAGAAAATAGGAGCTTACAATTCTGTAAGCCAGAGGGAGTCTTTTTGTGATTATGGCTGATAAGTAGCACAATGAGGCTCTGGCCAGTGAGTCTGGTGCTTAGTTACTGTTGCAAGATTTGCAAGTGGTAATATTCTTGCTTGGCCTCTAATGCTGGGACTGGGGCGAGTTCAGAATCTTCTCTTAGCTACTGCTTGATGAGAAGATCAAAGCTCTTCAGGGATCCACATCTGAGGCGGAACAAGGGAACCAACTATAGCTGGATTGTGGAACAACTCAGCTCTCTTGAACAGTTTCTGACAATGTGTGGTGTCATCTATTGACCTGCTGTCTCTCCAGCTGTTTTTCTGATCTTTCTTGATTATTAAAAGAATGTGTTCTAATGAACAGTTCCAGTTACCTTTCACTCTGTCTTCTCTACATTTTGTCCTGAGAGACTTTCTAAAGATGAGCTAAGAGGAACTTCGCATAACAAAGCATCACTTAAAGGGCTGAAATGCAGCAAAAGGTTTTCTTTAGCCTTCAGGTCCAATCTAGAGCTACAGAGATGGGTAACCAAGATGTTTCTCTTACTAGCTGCTGGGCAAATTTATTCATTTAACATTATTAATCATGCAGGAAACAAAGGTATTTGCTCAGTGATCAAAGTGGAGAGCACAAGCAGGGCCTTGCATGTTCATGGACATTAGGAACACTTAACCAAAAGCTTGTAAGCACTTTAAAAACAAAATGGCTTGGGTCCTGCATTCTTCTGGTGTAGAAGTAGAGGAAAATAATTGTCCCACTAGGTTGCAGGCAGTACCCACGCAGCTGAATTTGTGTTAGGCTGTAATGAGAAGATGAGTTCTCGAAGATGGATTGAAGACACTGACAGTGAGTTTCCAGCTATATTTTTTTCAGAATTCACAGTATGTTTATAATATACTGCATTATAACACTAGGACAAATTAAGCTGGTTTGTCGACATTTTAACCACTTCCCTTAAAAGTGAACCCATTACTTGGGTCAGAGTAATACTACCCAACCTCTGCTGTAGTGTTACTGCACTGGAAGGCAGATACCTCACGTATGATTCATCACAAGCTGTTGAATATGCTGATAACATTAAGGGGCTACTCCAATTTGTATTCGCTTGAGTTTCCATAAATTGCATTTGAATGTCTCCTACTCTACAAAGCTGTGGTGGAGGGGAACAATGCAGATGGATGAAAAGGCTGAGATCATTCCTCCTGACTCAGTTTGTACTGCCTGTGTTTGCCAAGAAGTTACAGTAAGGCTGTTTCTTGGAAAAAGGTTGTGTTTGTGGTCCCTAGACAATATGCGGCTTCATTTTTGCATTTCTTATACAGATTACAAGAAAAGTGGAAGTTTGACCTGTATTTATATAAATGTGAAGATAACATTTGCCCAAATTCATTTAGTAAATCTATGGCAAAGCTTCTTCTGAGCCCTATTCCAGTGCTCTATCCACAAGGTAATGTTACCTTTGTAGTTGACAGTAGTGATTTACTGAGCCTTAAATCATCAAGTTCTGCTTAATTTAATGTCAGTGTTTGATACTGAAAACAACTATGAGTTTTGCTCATTGAGTCTCTCTCCGGTGTTTTAGTTTCCTATGGAAATGAGCATATGCCACACTGGTATCCATGTCCTGTTTTCTCCCCAAATATTTTTTTAACCTGGGGGTATTTTATCTGCATTCAAGAGACAAAAATCTGAGGTAAGTATGTTTTATAAGAAAGTTGGCTGCTGAATAGAAAAAGGAAATACAAATCAGTGCTGCCTAATGGGGAAGTTCTAGTGTGATTTCTTGCACCTGCTGGCCAGTCACTCTGTACACCCACACCCCAGGCTGCAGTAGGTCACCCACACCACTCTGTAAGGAGAAGCTGGCAAGTTGGTGACAGCAGGATAGGGAAAGGGAGATATGCTGGCAGGGGGAAGCTGAAATCACAGTGTTAGGGTATGTGAACACAGGGGACAAACTCATAGGAAGCCAGGCTTTGTGTTTTCCACTGCTCAAAGCTCTACTGCTCTTTTCAGTAGAGTGGAAACATTGGTCCGGTGACAGACAATTGGCTGTTCTGATCAGGTCCGTTGCCTTGAATGCACCATCGCTACCTGGAGATCCTCTCACATTCTTACTTTCTAGCAGAGACAGAGACTGCCCTAGGCAAAAAGTTGGGGTTTTTTCCGTAGATCATCTCAAGAGGAAACTGGTCAAAAGGACATGCAGGCTGCCAAGCTTCCCAGAAATCTGGGGGCTACTGCCGGCTACAAGAGAGTTAACTTTTTTGCAAGGATTTGAAGGCAGTTTTGCTTTGCTGAACTAGCACTGTCAGAAAACCTTTTGAAGGGGATACAAAACCCCCTTTGCCTCTGAATATCAAAGCTGTTGCCTAAGTACCACTCCAACACCTGCAGGCATCTTAATTAATCAAAATTATGAGCCCAGTTAAACAACCCAGCCATTAAGCCTCAGCCATTAAGCATCATCAAGCTTTATTTGGTTCCCTAAGAAACATCTTGATTAAACATATTGCAGTTAAGTAGAGGGTTCTGTAGCTGTGGAAATGAGATAGAGGCTGTTTACAGTAGTATCCCAATAAACTGCAGGTTGTCATCTTGCTTTGTTCATGCATTCTGCCCTCCAGTTGTGGCAGCAGAGCCACTGTTCCCATTTTGACTTGTTCCTGTTTTCTGTCAGAACTATGGTGTTGTGCTAAAGTACGCAGCCCAGCTTGCTCTGTGTTTCACCTCCCTTCATATTCCCTTTGTCCACATATTGACCTTCTGAGGCAAAGATAATTTCCTCATTCTACAGCCTGAGGAAGAGAAAACCCAGCAGAGTTGCTCCATATAAACACCTGAGACAGAGCAAAAACTTAAATTTAGATTTTTCCCTTAAACCTGCAGTCTAGCTTCTGGGCTGCTCTCATTCCCATTTTCTTCCAGGTCTGTTGTAGGTACTATCATATACCCCTTGTATTTGTTTTTATAGAAATACTACTTCATTTTTCTGCTGTTCAGTTTAAGGTTTGTACCCAAAATTTCTATGTACTTCCATTGTGTGAAACACCACTTTATTGGTATCTGCTTCCCTCCAGATAAAGTTTATCTAAAATAACTAAGCTGTATCTATGTGTACAGGAAGATGTCTCCCCTACAGCCTACAGAGTAAGTAAGGAGACAAGACTGGTATTGGTTTTGTCTTTCTCATCTAACCTTGGGCCCCGACACTTGGTGCATGAGACTGTGCTCCTGCGGGCAAAACAGAGCTGTGCAGCATCCCTTGCAGGCTGTGCTGCACACTGGCACTCAGAGGAATGCAGATACGCAAAGGAAACCCTTGTGAAGTAACCTCTGTCCCCAGGGCCCCCCAGATTTTCTCATTCAGGTGGCAGGTGACTGCTTTCAGCAGTATCTACTCTGGATGCCCGGCAGCACGGGCTACTAGATATACGGCAAAACATGGGCAAGAGCACGCACCAATGCCAAGCACATGTCCATCGCTTGTGCACCTCCTCGGGCTGGAGCAGGTGCCTTTGAACACGCTGGTGTTGGCAGACCTTTACCCTCTTCTCTGCAGCACCTGCAGCCTGCATTCATCCTTATTCTCTGGGATCCTCTTCAAGCGCTGCTGCCACGGGCAGTCAGTCACTGTTGTGTGCCTATGGCCTTAGCTCCAAGGAAGGTGCCTGGAATCTGCTGAGGTTTGGGTTATTTCTTTTCTATAATCTTCATGAACAGGATACAAGTTGTCTCTTCGCTCTCTTTGTCTTCTCCTTCAGGTAGATTTTACCTTCAGATTGAGATGCAGAACAGCCAGTTCCCATTTTTCCTTTTCCCTCCCGATTGTTTGTTCCGTGCTTGTTTCAGGGGACTGTGATCTCTCCTTTCCTAAGTGCTTTATCTCACTTCCCTTGGTCATTCTCACATTAGGACATTTCTCACCAGAGCCTACGCACAAGTTGCAGTTGACATAACCTGACCCTTGCTGGATGTGCAAAATGTTGAAGCGTGTGATTCATCCCCCCTCACTCAGCTCAGTGCTGGGTGAAGCACTTTGCTCTCCTTGCTATGAATCCGGGCTGCGTGTATGGGAAAGGGACACGAGGAGGAGCTCTGCAGGCAGGACCTGGGTTGTGTTAAGGCAGTTGTACCGAAGGACAACGGCACAAAAGCAGCAGGTGCTGCAGGTCGAGGCAGAGCTGTGTGAGGTGTGTTGACAGAACTGAGGAGCGGTTCTTGGCTTGGGCACAACCTGCTGGAGTCAAATGTAGCCAGCCCCACAGCTCCCTGCTGCAAACAGGGCTGGTTATGAAGGAATGAGCCAATTCAGAAAAAGTCAGAATCAGTCAGAATTTCAGCCTTTCCCAAGGCCTGAAATGTCTCTTTCTGCTTCCTGATGTGTGTCTCTGTGTCCCAGATGAGCACTAAAGAAGTTTTTGAGATCCAGTCCAGGGCAACAGTGACACAGACAACACAGGAACGCCCTTAGCTTTGCAGTATTTCTCTCAATCCATTGGGCTCTTTGACCACTTCAAGCTTACTCATCTCAAGGTCTCCTTTTCATCTCTTTTCTCTGTCTTCACACACTCATTTCTGAAGAGAAGATCATAGGAAGTTGCCAGCATGGCAACGGACACTGTACACTGACAATCCTTAGAGACCATCTCTCTTTAATTGTGAGCCTCCTTTGGGTATCCCAGCAGCCTGGCAGCTGACTTCTGATGCTGATTAACATTTTTTTCATCCACACTATTTTAACTTGGTGGTATCACAACCCAGCAAAAACTGCCAAGGCAGCTAGGTTGTATTTACCTAAACAATTCTATGATTCTGTTTGGCAGCCTGTCTCCTGCAGCTGCTCAGCAGAGAAGAAAAGAGCTATAGACCCTTTCTGGAAAATTCTTTTCCTGTTGGAAAGCTGCACAAAAAAGAAGATAGGGATGAGATGGACAAAGCTGATTTTGTTAACTCATAAGGAGATGATGTGGGCAAGCCAGACATTTGCCAGACAGCAGCAGACTAGGAACTGTAGCAGATGTAAGCATCAATGCTTGAACTTAAGGATGCTGTGAGCTTTGGGTGAGTTCCACCCCTCATATATGCTTAAGTAATGAGCATCTACCACCCCCAGGGTTTTCTCTGGCTGGGGACCCAGGTGATGGGACCTCCTGACCAATAATTTTCTGTCTGGAGGACTCAAATTCCTGTAGCTATATCCCTGAACAGAGCCTTGGCTGGCACTGTGGCAAGATGGCAAGTATATAGAGGGGAACAAGGGGTTGACTTCACCTGAGATAGTCAGCTCTACCTTGTCTTACCTGAGCCAGTCCCAGCCACCTGGGAGCCAGAGGGCTCCACCCAGGAGGAGTTAAATGCTTGCAGAGCAGCACTGAGAGAAGCTAAGCAAGCTGGGGAGCTAGCAGGGATGGTATATGCTATGTTCATAGTATTTCTGGGGTGGGGAGGGAGAGGAGGGAAAGTTGCATGACCACTGTACAAGAAAACAGTAAGGTAGCTGGAAGATGCATTACTTGTTTTGGCTTTGGGACTATCTGTGCAGTGCATGGGACATTCAAGAGGCAATTGATGGATGTGGAAATCTCCCACAAGGTGAGAAATGTTTCAGATTTTGTTCTGGGTTACAGGCACTGTGTGAAGGCTGGAGTGTCAGTGTGGCTTCAGCTAAGCTCTTGGCCAGCAGCAGCTCTTAGAACTGTAACAAGCTTTGGGGGGAATCTGAGGTGCTGAGAGGAGCTACAGGAGGTCACAGGAAAGCACTGAAAATGCCACCCTGGCCCCAAGTACAACTTGCATCATGATTTGCCTTTGGTAACTTGCTGCCTGGGTGATGGTATATCTATGGGGCTGCTTGGAGGCCAATGACTAATGTGGGTGAAGGTGTTGTTGGCTCTTGCTGATGTGTGTGGTGGAGAGCTGAGCCCTGAGCCTTTGTACGGAGAGCACGAGTGGCGCGGGAGGGCACAGGCAGAGCTATATGGGAATTCAGGGGTGTAGGGGGTCACAGAGGACTGGAGCTGTGTTGTAAGGCAGCAAGCACCAGGCTAAATGGTGTGTGTGGTGATGGAGTGAGACGGTGAAAGTGGGGGAGTGATGTGCATTGGGCAAACGCACAACTGGGAGGAGAAAGACCTTATCAAATTTTCTTTAAAACCACTGTGCTGAAGGGAAAGGTCAGAGCAGATGGTTGATCACCCTGAGCTCAGGAAGATGATACCTTTGTTAGAACATGACCAGCACTGGAAATGCTGTGCCAAAAGAAGCTGTGGGAAGGGGACTGTGCCTGGAATAGCTATGAGGCCTCCAAGAGGACCTGAGTGCTAAGGTCATGTAGATCTATAGAGCTGGGAACCCTGTCTCACTTCCAGGGGTCAGCCCAAGGGGGTGCGTGGCAATTACTTCTATCAACAGTGGATGAAAGGGGCATGGGTGTGGGAGGAGTGGGAAATGTGACTGCAGTTCACGAGCCCTCTCAAACGCTTACAACAGCCTGACTCTGCGTTGTCCTGGCTGCACCCGTTTCTGGGTAAACAGTGTGTGAAGTGCCTGGGTGACAGATTGTTGTGCCCTGGCCTGGAACAGTGGATGTCACATCTAGTTTTAGGCCCACACACATATGCCTTCTTGCCTCTATCCTTTTTGCTATTTAGAGCAGACTTTTTTTATTTAAAAAAAAAAAAGGAAAACAAGCCTTTGCTCTGAGAACAGTAGGTAAATGAAGGGAATAGAGTTGTTTTTATTCTGCAGCAAGGTGCTACCTTCAGATCAGGGGCAGGGCATCTGTCGGATGAAGAGAACAGTTTCATCATCTAGAAAGATCCCACAAGGTTGTCCTGAACCAGTGCTCAGATAAGAGAGATGAAGGTGATCAACTGTTTGCTGTGATACAGGTTTGAATGAAGAGAATAGCTGAAGTAATACAAAACACCGTTTCTGTTGTTCTCTTTAACCATGAATTCCCCAGTTTATGCTCTGTGACTTTATTTAAATTGGACCTCTGCTTCTATTTGGAAGTAATTTTTTTGTTTTTCTTGAATAAAACTTCTTTTCCAATGCTGTTGTCCCTCCCCAAGTCACAATCAAGCAGCATCTCAGCCTAGTTCCTTAAATCAAGAGAATTGTTTATGTCCTTGGAGGCTGGAAAAATAACATCTGAGGAAAACCATGAGACACAGCAGGAATTCATTTGTAAGTTAATGAAGGCTGTGTAGTGCAGCGTAAGGATGATCGGGGCTGTTCCTGGGCAGCAGTTACCAAGCTAGATTTCCTTCTGTTGGAATTGTTCTCCCTGGAAGCATCATGCACCGGCTTAAACACCACTTACATTGAGTTTATTATGGTATTTCTTGGTACAAAGACATCCACTGTGTTACAGAGCAGTGTACATGACAAAAATAAGAGAAAGTGTGATATGGATCAAAAGAGAGAATCTACTTGCTTATATGCCCTACCAAAGGAGGGGGGGCAGGGGGGACACAAAACAGAAAAAAAACCCAACACATCTGAATCTGGGTAGTGGGGGTTTTTATGTAATAATTTGTTCCCTGGAAGCAAACTAATGCTTTGGTATTCACTGGAGGGGCTAAGACAGAAGTGGAGATGGGGCTGACCCGTGCACTGTGTTTTAGGCATTAGCCTGCTCTGTGAAGTCCAGAACGACTTGGAGGAAAATGTGTGTGATCTGCATGGGACTGAAATCGCAGCACCTCTGGGGTGAACTGCTGAGCAGGACGGGGTGGTGGGCTGCAGGAAGCAAACTGCTGAGCAGCTCTTCCCACTTGGAGCTTGGTTTGGAGGAGTGGAGCACAGGTCTTACAAGGAGCAGCTGAGGGAACTGGGGGGGGTTTAGTCTGGTGAAGAGGAGGCTGAGAGGAGACCTCCTGGCCCTCTACAACTCCCTGAAAGGAGGGTGCAGAGAGGGGGGATGAGTCTCTTGAACCAAGGAACCAGCGCCAGGACAAGAGGGAATGGCCTCAAGCTGCGCCAGGGCAGGGTCAGACTGGCTCTTAGGAAGGATTTCTTTGCAGAAGGGGCTGTTGGGCGTTGGAATGGGCTGCCCAGGGCAGGGGGGGAGTCCCCATCCCTGGAGGGGTTGAAGAGTCGGGTTGACCCAGCGCTGAGGGATCTGGTGGAGTTGGGAACGGTCAGTGTGAGGTTCATGGCTGAACTGGAGGAGTTTCAAGGGCTTTTCCAACCTAGGGGATTCTGGGATTCTGTGAGTGCTGGTGGGCTCTGGCCTTGTTCCTCAACTGAAGGGCGTGCAGGTCCCTGGGGTGGAGGGTGGCAGTTTAAAGCCCTGACCCTGCATTCACTCCCTTGCTGGTTGCCACAGCCTTGGCAGTGCTCTCTCTGTGCCACGTCTGCATTTGCTATTGGAGGTGCTCTAACTTGCAGGACTCTGCTGCCCAGTTACTTCTTGTATGTTGTACCTCAGGCACAGAAGTGGTAAGGGCCATGTCTTCCCTCAGAGGGATGCTGCCAAGAGATTGATGGAGAAAGCTGCTTCTGTGTTAGGCATTACATGCTGTGGGCACTTGAGCCGGTGGAACTTAAGGCCTCTAAGTACAGAGAATAATGTTGAGAATGAGTTAACTCGGAGGCCTACTGTGCACCGTGCCATTCAGCCCCCACCAACCAACAGCCCTGCAGTGCTGTTTTGAACTTTATGAAATAAATGTTGTCAAACTGGAGAGGACAAAAGGGTGTACTCTCAACCTTTAACACAGTACGACACTGGGACGTACGGCACGGAAATCGTTGTCCCCTGCTTTGACGCAGCCCGTGTGATCGGCTTGCTTAGTGCCAGGAGTTGGAGAAACTTAATTCCAGATTTGTGGCCACAGAGGCAGGAGATACCACTGCAGAGGACAGGAGAGCAAGTTCCCTGCCTTAGAGGTGGCAGAGCGTCCAAGGGCTGCTGGGTGACAGCTTCTCCCTCTCCAGGCAGAGCGTGCGATGCTCGGTGAAATGAAAGTTGGCGTACTGCATCACACCACCAGAGAGAGCCACGTTGCTCGGTCTCTCCCAAACCTTTCCTGCTAGACACGCAGGCATCGCTTTCTTCTGTGTAGTGGAGATTTTACTATTGGAAGGTGCAGAACAGTGGAAGTTCTGTCTTTGGGCTGGGGAGAACAACTTCCCCAAGACTCTAGAACGGGTCTGCACCAAAGCCAAAAGCAGCAGCCCACTGATCTGGAGGGGTTCTCAGAGGGATGGTGAGCAGCTTATTCCTCAGCACACAGCTGGCTTCTGGCACTTGCTGTTGATGCTGACAGGTGACAACGGTTGTGGCTTTCGGGTTCTGGATACCTTCACAAGTGCAAACGGGCTGTTCACTGGCTGATACAAAACAAGTCATCAGATAGTAAATTGGGCTTTGCAAATAATTATTTCCTACCCCCCACCCTTCAAGAGTAGTGGCACAACTGGAAAACTCGACTTAGATCAAAGTGTGTGTGTGGGAAGATTATGACTTCCTCTTTCCTTGCCAAAATAAACTTTCTGTTGTTGTTTCCCAGAACTTGAAATCCTTCTTTTCATCTGAAGGAAAATCGGCTGGTTTGGGGTTTTCTCAAGGAAAGCAAGGGAATTTGGAGGCTGGGCTCCTGAGACTGGTAGCGACTACTTTTCCACCAGCTAATGTGCAACAGGGTCGTCAGAGGGATGGGCGATGTATGCGCACTGTCACCCACTAATGTAGAGCTGCATGTTTCACATGTACCTGTACACACAGACAACAGCACTCTCTTTGCTCATTCTTTTATTTAAAAAAAAAAAAAAAGTTCCTGTGTCTATCTACCCACTTTCTGAGCAAGCATATTAACTACGGACTACTGGCAGAAACAGGGGGTAATGGCAACTGCATTCCCACCTACAGGAGCCAGAATGCAGCTTTCAAACCCCAGAACACACTTTTCCAGCAAACATGCAGTATGCTGAGACAGTGCAGCTCTTGTTTGCATTCAGTGAGTTTAGGAATCAGCCACTGCAGTACACGGCTCTCAGTGAGGATCAGCTCGGGACCTTCCTTGCTGCCCCCCAAGTCTAGGGCAGGGTTCATCAAACCTACAGAGATTTTTTCCAATGTTCATTGGCAGTATCAGTCAGCTCAGGTGACCTGCCTCTGTGTAAAACAGTGCCACCGCAGGGATTTTGCTGCTTTTGTTGTTAATGCAGTTCCTGCTTTTAAAGGAGCGTGCAGAGAGCGCTTCTTGGGTTTCTCTTACGATGATTGCACTGTGCATGTTTCTGGGCTTATTGGAGTTGCACATCAGGATTTTCTGGAGCACACTAATGCTAGTTGTTCTTGCTCAAACACCTGATAAAACCAAAGCACACAGAAAGCCAAGCACAGCTGAGGAAACACTGGTAATATTTTCCTGAGAGAACTGGGAATGAGTTTGTGTGCAAGATCTTAATTGGAAGACAAGCTGCCACAGTGAGCAAGGATAACTCTCCCCCTAGATTTGGGATTGGTCTTGTGGTGGGAAAATGGGATCCTAGAGTAAATATGGACATGAATGCTAAAGCTCTACCTTAGTGCTCGAATGGACAGAGCAGGCCAGTGGTGGTGTATTACAGCATCACCTGGGCTATGAGTCAGATCCCGACTCGTCACCATCATGCGGCTTTCCAGTCACAAGGACGTGTTTGTCCCCTCTCATACTTGCGTTGCTGCGTGCCTTGAAGGAAAAGGAGCCAGAACTCGGTTCTGTGGCTTACTCTGCCAATGGTCTGCATGCCCAAAGGAACAGACCTGCTTCTGTTTTCGCTTTCCGCAAACCCAAGTGGCAGTGTGGAGACTGAGATGCAGGCAGCCCGTGGCCAGCTGCCCTCTGAGTCAGAGGCTGGAAGAGGCCCTGGCGTTGTTAGCAGTGCTCTCCCACCCAGAGAGGGTCCCGTGCTGCTTCCTGGCTATGGGTGCCTGGGAAAAGGCCTTCAAAATGTACTTTAGGTACGGTTGAACTGAGTCAACTTGGCATGTTTGGACAACTTGCCTCAAATGAGAACAATAAGCTGAGCTAACAAAGCCTGATTTCTATGGATTTGTCTTGCAGTGGACATGGGAGAACCTAATACAGACCTTGGTGATCACAGCTCTCTTGCAGAGCAGAATGTGCCTGTCATCCACATGGATTCAGTTGCCTGACAGAGCTTGAATCAGCACACTGGTTTCCCAACAGTGGGAGCATCAGTAGGTTTGTTTTCCATCTAGTTGCTTGTTGATATGCAGGGTGTAAAAAACATCATTCCGGCTAACACTGATAGAGGCGTAGAGGTCTCATAGTAATTAACCAGCAAGCTCAGAAGTTGCTGAGAGTGGGAGGGGAGAGGAGCTGCGAACAGCACAATAGTATCAGCTGCCTCTTTCTTAAAAAAATAAAATAAAAAATTTAAATCTGCCAAACAAATTTACATTGCTTAGAGAGCTCTGAGAGTGGGGAAGCAAAACTGAAATTGCTTGGGAGAGGAAGAGAAGCAGAGCTGTGGTACTGTAACGGAGCTGCGGAGAACCCGGGTCAGAGTAGCTGGAGGTGACGTACATCGTGCCTGCGGTGACTTCACAGACTTTGTCCTGGGTTTGGCTGGGACACGGTTAATTTTCACCAGAAGATGGGAGGGGGCACAGCCGGGACAGGTGACCCGAACCAGCCCAGGGGACATTCGCCACCATGCTGACGTCATGCCCAGTATATAACTGGGGGAGCTGGCTGGGGCTGGGGGGTGACTGAAGGGGCTGAGCCTGGGGTACTGTGGGGGGGTGAGCAATTGCCTTGCGTGTCACTCGCTTTATATATTCGTTCTAATGGTAGTATTGTCATTATTGTTTTATTCTCCTCTTGTGTTGTTTTATTAAACTGTCATTAGCTCAGCCCACAAGGTTTTACTTTCGTTTTCCTCCCGATTCTCCTCCCCATCCCACCACGGGGAGGAGTGAGCGATCAGTCGCCTGGTGCTTTTGTTGCCGTCTGGGCCTAAACCACGACAGTGCTGGAGGTGTTAACCGTGCTGGTAACCTTTCCATTCCCAGCACCTTAGTCTACACGATAAAGTTGGATTCCCAGGAAACACCCACATCTCCAAATACAAGCAAGGAAGCCCTAAACTGCAGCTCCTCTTTGGTTAGAAGCAGCTAATCCTTGAAAACCCAAACTGCCAAGGCTGGAGCCTCAAGGGAAAGGCAACCCCCCAGCACCTGAAGCCCCTGTACTAACAGGTAAATAGGAGATACCAGCTTTTACATTCACTGCAATACCACTTTTTTTTTGAGGGGGGAAAAAGAGTTAGTGAATTTGCTTGGGTCAAACTTGACAGATAGTGGGGCAGCCAGTTTGGACACCTCCCCAGAACTGGGCTGTGAGGCAAGTGGTGGTAGCATGGGTGGTAATTTAACTGCCATCTTCACTGACCCAGAGCATCCTCAGTGATCTCTGTCCTGCAGACTCTCACGATGCAGCTACACCTAGCACAACAAGTGAGGCATCCTAACGGAATGGTTTCTTTTTCTGTTTTACCTTACTGAGCTCTGGTCTCCTGACTTCTGGCCTGACACTTGCTGCAGGCTCATTCAGGTTGCTAAGGGAGGCAGAAATTCCTCCCAAAGTCTTAGCTCCCCGTTTGCTGCTGCTGTCTGAACTCTGAAGCAGCATTCGATTAAGATAACTGACTAGCTGGGCAGGGACCACGGCTGCCCTCTTGTTGATGCAAAGCCAAGCGGGCTGTGAGCTTTCAATAAAAAGTAATTAATGGTAAAGCAGACTCCTGCAGTCCTGCAGAGTCTCTTCTATTTCTGTTACTTAGGCTTTTAAAGGCAACAGGATTACAGCGGCTTGACTTTCTTCTCTAGCCAAAAAAGGAAGAGCACTTAATCTAGTGACCTCGCATTTATCTTCTGCCCTTCATTAGCACCATCTGTCTCCCTCTGCCCATTGAAAAGCGACTGTGCCTCTCCTCATTGCTGGGACAATACAAATATTGCTCAATTACAGCAATGCTCTGAATGCAATTACTCAATTGCAATGTTAATTTAATTATTTGAGTTTAATTATTGCCTTAGGAATTCTGTCAGTACAGCCCAAGTTGCTTGCTTTCTCTCTGGGCTAGTGGCACAATGCAGCATCTGGCCACACAGGGAAGGGCTGGTTTGACTCAGACTCAGCCAGCCCTAATTAGGCTGGGGAAAGTCTGGCACTGTTCAGAAAAGGTGCTCTGGAGTTCAGGAACAGGTGTCGAGGCTGCAGGGACCTTTCCTTCAGTCAACAAGTTTCCAGGCACAAAAATACTTGTAAGCAGAGGACCGTGACTATTTACGCAGAAATAATTTTGCAGGAGAGCTAGTGTCAAAAATATTTGTGAGGGTTTTGTGAGTGAAGGAATCCATCCTAAAAGATAGTTGGCAGAAACCAAAAGGACCAGTTGCCTGACATGAGGCTGTAGTTAAGACAACATACAGTCAGTGAGACAGTTGCTAAGGGCTGCTCACAGGCTACGTAGGGGCTGAGGCAGGACTGCAGAGCAAAGCTGAGTAGCTCTTGTGGTAAATGCACCTGGGTAAACAGAAGAGCTGTTTGGGGTTTTTTTTTCCTGATTAATTCCTAGTAGAAGCAGGATGAAAAGAGTTAGGATCGGGGAGACATGGACCTGTATGCCCCTAACCCCCTTTGAAATTCCCAAGCGTTATGCATGCAAGGAAAGGACAGCTGCTGCCTCTGTCCAGGGAAGCCTGGACCTCCTATCCCAGTATCCTGCCACTATCACTGTTTTTTTCTCACTCTCAACACCACCAGGAGCCCTTGTCTCTTGGCTCATGGGGCACACTGATTAAGAAGGGTACTTAAATCTTCCCCTCCCTTCAACCATATGAACTCCCTCGGTTGATGTAAGACCTCCTCGTGCTTTGAGCCCAGAGGGCAACTGAGCACCACTCAGCTGTTCACTTGCCCCTTTCCCCCCAGTGCTGGGAAGGAGAAAGATGAATCAAAAGGCTCAGGAATGGAGATAAGAACTGAGAGGAATGGCTCACCCATTAGCAGTCACAGGCAAAACACAAGGCTCGTTAGGGGAAGAAATCACATCACCTTATTTCAAAACGCCAACACTTAACAGAGTGGGACAGTGGGAAGCCTTGTTACCGTATCTTAAACCTACCTCCCCTGACTCCTCCCTTCCTCCCAGGCTCAGTCTTGCTCCCAATTATCTCTACCTCCTCTCCCAGCAGCACAGGGGATGGGGGGTGCAGTCAGTTCATGCTTCCTCCAAGGTGGGGGAAGCACTCCTCTGCATCCTTCCCCTGCTCCCCGGGGCGTCCCTCTCACGGCAGACGGTCCTCCACCAACTCTCTCCGCGGTGCATCCTCCCCACGGGATGCAGCTTCTCCAGATGCTCTGGCGTGGGTCACCCCCACGTGTGGCACCTCCCAGTGTGGAGCTACAACAGCGGGGGTTCTTCTTCCCACAGAGTCCTGGGGGTCCTCCCCAGGCTGCAGGTGAATCTCTGCTCCTCTGTGACCTCCATGGGTGCAGGGGGTGGCCCTGCCGTCTGACCATGGGATACAGGGGGGCTCTGCTCCGGCACACCTCCCCCCTTCCTCCTCCTTCCTCCCACTGACCTTGGTGTTTGCAGAGGTGTCCTCCTCACAACTCCTCTTCACAACCCCAACTCCTCCTCCCAGCTTCCTCTTCTCAAATACATTATCACAGAGGTGCAGCCACCATCACTAATTGCCCCGGCCTTGGTGCAAAGGCAGGTCTGACTTGGGGCCGGGGGAGCTTTGAGAAGCTTCTCAGAGGGGCCATCCCTGTAGCCCCCTCCCCTGCTATCAAAAACCTCATCACTCAAACCCAGCACAAACGTGCAGCACCAGTTTAGAGCTGTGACAGGCGGACTGGAAATAGCCCTGCCTGTCCTATCCCAGTAGGAGCTCTTCACCCACAGCCTCTTCTCCTGTTAGCAGACCCCAGGCCATAATGTCTCTGTTCTGCAGTACCCCAGGACTCTACCACAGACAGCCTTGGGCTTTGTACTTAACATCTACGCTGCACTTTGTAAATGTCTTAACATCTGCGCTGTGTTAAAGCCCCTGCCTGTGCTGCTCAGAGCAGTAGCTCCTGAGGTTTGCAGGTTGGGATACCGCCCTTCCAAGGGACAGTGGCATGCAAGGCAGAGATCTCCAAGGGGGGGAGGTGGGTTTCTTGGTGTCATGCATCAGATGGACCTTTCCTGCTGGGATAGCACCCCTGGCACTGTGGAACCCTGTAGAGTCCAAGTTGCTGAGACAGTAGTTGCTCAGTCTTTGGTGGCTGGTGATCCTAGGGACTCCTTTCGTCCGCTTGGCCCCCTGCATCCCTCCCTGTGCCTGCCCTCTCTCACTCAACTCTCTGCTACAGTGCTAGTGCTGCATGGTAGGTTTTATGGACTGATCGGGCCTGGGAGAGGAAGTAGAGGTCAGGGTTTGGGTGTGAAATGGAAATTTCATGATGACTTCAGGTAAAGTGCTCTGACCTAAGAGACTAGGAGAATCAAGGGATCTTAGCTCAACACAGATGTAGGAGGATTAAGCGGTGAAATAGCTGTGCTTTAAATAATTTTTGCAAACATGGCCTTCATCTGCCATGTTCCTCGCTAACAGAATAGAGATGTTGGCACTTTCATCCTGGCTGGTGTGTTGGGAGCAGCTGGAGTTTGAAGGTGGCTGGACCTCCTGTGGTTGTCCCTTCTTGGTCCCCCTTTGCAAACATCCCTCCCTCCCCTTCTGAAGGAGAGGCGTTTCCTTTACAGCACACCAGATCTCACCCAGCTTTGAGCACTGGCTCCACAGACCCTCCCGGTGAGGTTCAAGCCCTTTGAGGTTGGGGTGTTCGGCTGCAGGCACAGATGTGCCTTTGTGTGGCTCAGCTCAGGACTTCCCCGGCCCCACGAGAGCACTGAGGGAGCTGGGGCCAAGCAGCCATGCTGGCCTGGGAGGCTGCAGTGCCAGGGGAGGCAGCTTCACGTGGCGCTCAGGGGCACGCCGAGCGCTGTACCCAGCCAAAACACCCAGGAGGCTTCACAGAGCAGGCTGCAATGACAGCTCCTGCCTCTCTGCCAGGATGCTGATGGATAACGGCTCCATGCTCCCGCTGTAACAGCATGACAGGGGGGTTATTGTGAATAACAGCACTGCAGGATGGGACTGGTGGGACAGTGCTGGAGCAGCTGCTGCAGGGCTGGTGCAGCTGGTGTACGGAGGAGCGCAGCTCGCTCCCGCCCTCACCCACTGGGATGAGATGGGAGACCTGCCTCTTGGTCTCCTTGGACTCTGCTGCTGCGAGGAGCTGGCTGAAGATCTGAGGCCAGGAAACCTCCTGACGGCTGTGTGATCCAGGCCTCTGTCCTCCACCTCAAACAAATGGAGAGGTTATGCCAAGAGAAGAGGATGAGCCTCTCTGGGGAAGGGCAGGGTCTGAACATCCTGCAAAATAACTGCATAGAATTGCAAAATAGCTCCTAAAAAGCCTCACAAGCTGAGCGATCCTAACGGCTGCTCCTGATGTCTTGGGTGTCACATCTCCCTGGCATAGCTGCAGAGCACTCAGGAGCTTCCTGCTCAAGATACATTTAGCCCATTGCGTGGCACTGGTTATTTGAATTTCCCAGGCTGTTTTCTGTGTTAATTTCCATATTTTCCAGTATTACACTTATGGCCTCTCTCAATCATCTTCCTCTACATGCCCATGTGTACACACACGAATGCCTTTCTGCATCTCCAACCTGCAGCCTCATCTCCATTTGAGAGATGTTGTCCTATAAGCATTATCTCAAAGCCCTGCCTTTTTCCAATTTACAAGGAATTAGATTTCCATGCCTGCAGTATCTCAGCATCTCCCCACTCTGTACCTGTTCTGTTTTCCTGCATTCTCTCCAGGATGTCTCTGCCGTTCTGGCAGAGGCCCCTTACTTCATTTCTGGCAGATCAGGTCTGTGAAGCTCAATCTTGCAAACCTGCTTTGGTGCCAACGGATGTACCAAGGCACTGAGAGGGGCTTTTCACAAGCACCTACAGCAGCCTCCTGCTGAGGCTTGCTGGCTATTCCTGTGGAAAATGGGGTGGACTCATGGGAAAAAAGATAGCCTGGAACTGGGGAGCCTTCATTCATCACCCTCCTCTGCCTCAGGCCCTGTGGGGAATTCTGAGCCCTGAAAGCCAAGTCCTACCTCCTGTTTGAAATGGGAGGGAGCTGGGGGGGCTCTGAGCATCCCTGGGGACCTGACGTTAGCAAGGGGCGGTGCAGCAGCACATGGTGCAGGGGCTGGAGTTTGTGGAGACGCACCCTCCTCCGGCAGGCATGAGATGCGGGCTCTCAGGGACCGAGCAGGAGCCACCTCCCATTCCCTGCCAGCGCTGGCGCCTGTGCTGGGGCAGGTTTGCTATAAATCCATACCCGTTTACGTCACAGGCAGCCAGAGCCAAACCCTGAGGGTATTGGAAAGCGGCCTTCAGATGTGTAATTTTGTTCTTTTGACTCTAACGCCTCATTTAATATTTCACAATCTTGGCAATGCATTACTGTGCTAGAGACACCCACAAAGGCCGGCTGGAGGTTCAGCAGCTGACATTTACATTATTAGGCTGGGGCTCCGGAGCTCACGCTCAGCCAGGTGAACAGGGCTCTTCCTTAGCTCTTAGCTGGCAATACGGGGTTTGCAAAAGCTTTCGGCACTGACTTTTAGCGCTGATCCAGCTGATGGTTATGGATGACGGACAGGAGTCAGGACAATGCTGCTTTTGGAAAACTTGTCCAAGCTTTTCTTTAGACAGAAAGACTGGACTAGGGTGAAACCATCAAGAATTGTGTTGGGCCCTTGATAAACACGATTCTGAGTCAGAAGCTGTTCCCCAGTGCTCCTGTTCTGAACTGCTTCCAGATCCTCTAAAGACACAGGTTTAAATAATTGCCCTTCAGTATGGAAATACTTGATCTTCTCTTGTATCAAATAACACCTAATGTCACTGTTGCTGAAAGCAAGCAGGGTAAAATTGCCTGCCTTATTTTTCCCAGCGTATTGGCTTTATGCATTTGGCAGCATTCGGAGTCAAATCAATCTTACTTTCTTCTCCTGGACAAGTACTTAGTTTTGTTGGTGTCAGGGTACAGCTTTCATTCAGGGAGAGGAGGCAAACCATGTGTCATGGTGTGAGCCCAGAGGGCAACTGAGCACCAGGTAGCCATTCACTCACCCCTTCCCCCTCAGGGATGGGAAGAAAAAATAAAGTAAAAGGCTCAGGAATTGAGATAAGGACAGGGAGAGATGACTCACTCATTACGGTCACAGGCAAAACACAGACTCCTAAGGGGAAGAAAAAGAACATCAGTTTAATTCAAACACCCCCACCACCACCACTTAACAGACAGAGTAGGACAGTGAGAAGTATAATCACATCTTAAAAACACCTTCTCCTCACTCCTCCCTTCTTTCCAGGCTCAGCTTTGCTCCCGATTTCTCTCCCTCCTTCCCCACAGTGGTACAGGGCGGCAGGGATGGGAGTTGTGGTCAGTTCACCACCCGTTATTTCTGCTGCTCCTTCCTCCTCAGGGGAGGACTCCTCAAACTCTTGCCCTGCTCCAGGATGGGCTCCCTTCCATGGGAGACAGTCCTTCATGAACTTCTCCCATGTGAGTCCTTCCCACAGGCTGCAGTTCTTCCCAAACTGCTCCAGCGTGGGTCCCCACTGTGTGTTGCAGTCCTCCCAGCACCAAACCACAACAGCGGGGGCTTTCCACAGAGTCCTGCCCTTTGGGCATAGCCCCCTGCTCTGCTGTGGGGTCCCCCACAGGCTGCAGGTCAGCATCTGCTCCCCTAGTGAACCCCATGGGTGCAGGGCACAGCCTGCCCTCTCCCCACGGGCCAAGGGGAGTCTCTGCTTCGGTGCATCAACCCCCCCACCCCACCCTTCTCCTCCTTTCTGACCTCGGTGTCTGCAGAGGTGTCCTCCTTGCAACTCCTCCTCCTTCTCCCAGCTTCCCCATCTTAAATACGTTATCACAGAGGCACAGCCACCATCACTAATTGGCTCAGCCTTGGCCAGAGGTGGGTCCGACTTGGAGCCAGAGGAGCTTCTAGAAGCTTCTCAGAGGGGCCACTGCTGTAGCCCCCTCCCCTGCTACCAAAACCCCCCCACACAAACCCAACACATGGCTGTGTACACGGGGAAGGGGGTTGCAAAGCCCCACGGGCTGGGAGGGAAGCTCGAGGCATGCATCTGGGATTTGTTATATCTGTCTCCAGCTCCTGCCTTGGCTGCGAGCTTCCCCTGAGCAAGCTGCTCTGTTCAAGCTGCTCATACGCTCTAAGACCCCAATCCAGTTCAGATTCTCAAGGGGGCTTTCAGCAAGCCAGTTTCAAATTTTCAAGGGGATGTAGATGCCTAGAGAAGTACCTACCTGCTATCCAGGCTCTGTGGTATCTGCTCTGGCTTTCAAATTCTTTCAGCCTCTTTGTGTATCTTGGGATGGGAGGGACTGAGGTGATGTTTGTGTTTGAAAATCCCTGTGGGCCAGGGGTCTTTCCTGTTCTCCAAGGCAGCAACTTAACACCCTGTATGGCCAGAGCACCAAGGCAATGCCCCCTCCCCTGGAGAGCCCAGCGAGGGGAGTAGGGCTGAGGTGAGAAAATGCTGGTGGCTGGAGGTTGCTGCTTCCCTGTGGTGGGTGGGTGGGAGCTAGGCATGCTGCAGCAGCCCCAGCCGTGCTCACACTGGCTCCTCTCCCCCAGGCTCTGCTTGGCAGCAGGTCACGGCCACTGCTGGAAGCATAACGCAGCCCCCCAGCAGCACGCTCAGAGCCCGCGCACGCCACAGCCACACCGGAGCTGCGGGCTGTGGGTGCCCGCTGGGAGCACCCCTGCTGCTGTAACTGCCTTCGTGTGTTTTGTCCCTTTGCTGCTCTGGGCTCCTTTGATCTCACTTTTGAGGTTTTCTTTTGTTTTGTGTTTTTTTTTTTTTTTTTTAAACCCTGGTGCTGTTCTGTGCCTCAGTTTCCCCAGCTGTGAAGCAGGGACAACACTGCTACCTTCTGCAGAAGAGGGCTAGCAGTTTTGTGAGTACTGAGGTCCTGTCACGCTTGGGGACGTGTACCCACTGCAACCGATGAGGCGTTTCTCACCCCGTGCGAAGAAGCAATCCCTATGTCAAAGCTGACTGGCTTGCAAGTAAAGGCCACCAGAAGTCCTGAAGAGGAGTTGCAAGGGACAAGTCTCCTCACTCAAGTACCTTAGGACCTGTGTGGACTCCGGACCTGCGGATGGGGTGGAAGATCATCTCTGAAGGAGGCTAACATCGCAGGTGGATGCGCTGCGCTTGCGTCAAGCTGCGGGAGAAGCACTGCTGCCGGCACAACTCTGGCATGTGAGACACGTGCACAGCATCTCCTGTGCTGCGAGTGTCTGGCTAGCACTGCTGCTCACTGCTGTCAGAGCTCCCCTTCCCTTACCCGTCCAGGAGCTGGCTCTGCTCTCCATCGCTGTAGATGATGCCTTTCATTCTCTTAAAGAGGCCTCCTGCTGCCTCTTAAATCATTTCAGTTCGCCTCATTTAAATACTGCAGCCCACTCCAAAACCTGATAAGGCTGAGTGAGCGCAGTGAAGATTACGTCTTCAAGAAACCATTTTCATCTCGGCCAAGAAGCTGGGGATCGCTCTCCGTGGAGGGGCTGGGACTGGTGAAGGGCAGGTGGGTGGCAGCTGGATGGTGCTGCTGCCCATCGACTGGGATCCTGCCACGGCACTTGGGATGGCCAGGGAATGACCTCCCAGCACACACAGATCCCCAGGAGGCCTCCGTGTTGTTCAGTGGGTGCTGATGTGAGGTTTTTTCATCCTTTGGGGCAAAAATGGTTTTCTCTGGGTGGCACACTGCAGGTGTGGGTGAGGCTACCAGCACTGGATTTCTGGTGGTCTTCCAGCTGCAGCATCTGTGTTTCTTCCCTCCTCCTGCGTGGCTGCTCCGCAGGCTGCTCACTGTCCTGTAAACAATGATGGAGAGAAATCTTCCTCTCCAATTAGTGCTTCCAGTGCAACTGCAGACAGGTACTCTCTCAGATGCCCAGCTGCCAAAGAGTGCTGGTTTTACAGTTGTACTGGGGGGAGCTGTACTGGGTCTGGCTGAGATGGAGCTGATTTTCCCCACGGGACCCTCACAGCGCTGTGCTTTGTGCTGTCACTAGAAAGGTGCTGATAACACCCTCGTGTTGTGACTGCTGCTGAGCAGTGCCCCCAGCACCAAGGCTGTCCCGCCAACATCCCCCCTCACCAGTAGGCTGGGGGTGGGCAAGATCTGGGGAGGGGACACAGCCAGGACAGCTGACCCAAACTGACCTAAGGGGTATTCCAGACCGTATGAGGTGTGCTCAGCGATAAAAGCTAAGGGAAAGGAGCGGGGGAGGCATTCGTTATTACGACATTTGTGTTCCGGAGCAACCGCTGCACCTACTGAAGCTCTGCTTCCCGGGAAGTGGCTGGGCATCACCTGCTGATGGGAAGTAGAGAATAAATCTTCTGTTTTCCTTTGCTTCCACACGTAGCCTTGCTTTTGCTTTATTAAACTGCCTTTATCTTGACCCACAAGTTTTTTTTTTTTCCATCTTATTTTCTCCCCATCCTGCCAAGGGCAGTGATAGAGCGGCTTGGTGAGCACATGGCATCCAGCCAAGGCCAACCCACCACAGGAGTGTAACCTCCATTCATTGCTTTATTAGTGCTGTAACTGCTTTGGGCTACAGTTACCATTAATTACTGGCTCTGCTGGGGCTGGTTGTGCCTCTTCCAGAGAACACTCTGGAGGTCCTTGATCCCAAACAATGAAGCCACTTGTCACCACTTACCTTTTAAATCAGAGTTTATATTAAGCTGGTACCTTCCGTTCAGTCTGCTTCCCAACACCTGCATGGAGAAAAGCCGTACAATCATGCTGTTCACAGAAGGATTTGAAAGCCATCCTGCAGTCCTGCTGCTGCAGCTGAGCTGGGACACCATGTCAAGGAGAACGTCATATTCCATAGCATGTGCCTTGCTGTTCTGCTCGGTTATGACACTTCCTTCACTTTGTGCATCATTATAGAGTGAAAAAGTCTTCCAAGCACATACAAAGTCATTAAGATGCACATAACCACTGAGCAGAGGAGGGACCAGCCGAGGGTCCCCCGTACTCTGTGAGTGTGAGATGAGCTCTGCATCTCTCTTTCATGAGGGGTGAAAGGCAGAGCTCAGTGAGGGGAGAAAGTGTCTGCTCAGGATCCCAAAGAGCTGGAGTCTGCTTCTGAAAATGAGTGCTGTAAACCAGGAAATGGGATTGTTTGCTCTGAAAGCATTATTCCTTGGATTTAACACCAGCTAAAAGGAACTGGGAGCAACCCCAGCATGTCCCAGCCTGTCGTTTCTCTTTCCATGCAGTCTCAGGAACAGAAACCGCTGCAACAAGTTGTCTTCAGCGAACACTGGCTCTGCCACCAAGAGCTGTGCTCTCACCAGCACCAGAGAAATGAGACAGCGGGTAGGGAAGTTGTCCTTCCCGCTCATCCCCTCCCAGTGACCGTGGCTTTGGGACAGCCATCCGAAGGGGTAGTGTTTGGAGGACACAATGCCTTAAAACAAGACACAGCACCATCACCCCCAGTCGCTGTTTTGACCCTGAGGGACCTGCATCCCCCGTGGCAAGCCTAGCCATGCTGCATCATGTTGGAGCTGGCGGGTGACTGAAGCCATTTCACACCATTTCCCACGCAGGAGGAGCGTTTTGGGCAGCAGAAGGAGAGCATGTGTCCAGAAGATGCTCTGCAGCCGACTGCCCGGCGTGACCAGCTGGGTCAGCAGAGGACCACATGCTGTGCCGTCTGCCTGAGCATTCTCTGTGTAGAATGAGATGCTGGTGAGAGGGCAAAGTGCCCTCGTCTAATTATTGCTGCTATATTTATACATGAGATAGGGGAAGTGAGCAAGAGACACTGGTGCTGGGAACTCGACGGCCTTAGGTGGGCGAACTGAGAGACAGGACACTCCAGTTGAGTTCTTTCCTTTTGCACATAATTACTATCCTTTCCCTGGCCTGCCTGCGGGGGCTGGACCGCCTGCAGGGCTCCCGGTGGCTGGAGGCGGCTGTGGGGGAGCAGGGGCATTCGCCCCTGGGCAGGGAGCAGGAGGGACCCACTGTGATACAGGAGGGGTGCAGGGACGGGCAAGCAGGGGCAGGCAGCAGTGGGGACAGCCCATCCCACCACGGGGTTTTATAATAACGCCCTTCTGACGCTTGCCGTGCACGGAATGAAATGAAATGCACCGTTCTCTTGACCGGGGTTTCAAAATGCCGTTGAGGGATCAGAGTGTGCTCCAGCCCTGTGTGCTGGCAGCAGGCAGGAGAATGAAATAATTGATTGCTTTCTCCCTGCGATCCAAAATGGTTTCGATGTCAGGCCATTCATTGCGGTAGCTGGAATACTAACACAATTCATTTGAGCTGCAGCCCTGCAAATGGGTGGCTTTACTAATGGCTAATCCGGGATGATGGATGAGCTGGGGAGGGGATGCTGCTGCTGAGTAAGGAGAAGACAGTGAGAGGGAGGCAGCAACAGGCTGGGACCCAGCAGGCACCGTCCCAGCTGTCTCCCAGCCAGCGTGGGAGCTGGAGGGTGAGGCAGTGGGCAGGCAGGTTGGGCAAATATCTGTGTCCCTGTCCCCTCTGCTTGAGGTGGTCACACGAGAGGTGACATCAGAATTTAGCCACCTGGTTTTTGCCAGGTCTGGACTACAGATTAACAAAGAGATGAAAAAGTTTTCTCTCCATCCCTCCTGCAGCTCTTTTTAAAAATTAGATATATTTATTTATTTTAGATTAAAAGTTCCCTGGGTTTGCCAGCAAAGCTGAGAGGACAGCAAGAAATAATAAGATTAGCAATCCCAGGGGAAAGCAGTCGTGCTAATTAGCAGCAGGCAGGGGCTGGAGTGTTCACCAGCATGCCAGCCCAAGCTTCCCATGGATCCAGCGACTGGTCCCACCTCCCCAGGCAGAAGGACATCACTGCATTTTGGGAGCCTTGCTCCTGATTTACACTGGGCTGAGTGGGAAGAGAGGTGGTGACCATAGTCCCCCCCACCATGTTTCAAGGCAGGGGAAGGGGATGTGTACCAGGGAAGGTTTGACTGTATCTCACTCCCAAATCATGGCTCAGCTGAGGATTCAGCTCATGGCAAGGCTGGTGGCTCAGGGACAAGGGCTCCTGGGAAGAGGCCTGGGGCTTGTGAGACCCCTGGTTCTAGCTGCATGGAAGGGCCTGTGCTGGGCTCTCCCAACAGCATCTTTCCAACCAAAAATCAGCTTCCATGCCTGCATGCACGTGAACAGATTGACTTTAAATGATTGCAGATCAAGAAGGAGCCTGTCTTAGTTACTGATCACCTACTTCAACACTTGGTATTCGGCTTGTAAATAAGATTACAGGGTAAATCTAAAAAGGAAGCAGAGAGATGATAAGATTCTACTCATTTACAATAAGCTCAAAGAACTTTTCCCTCTCTGCTCCCCCTCCAGCTTAATTATGAAGTCCAATAAAATACCCTGGGGACAAGAAGGAAGAGAGAGGAGCGATTCAAAGGGAACATCAAAAGGCACCTCTAGCCATTTTAGCGTGTCAAGTAACAGGCACGGAGAGATGCTCCCAGCCAAACACGGTGGCTGCTCTGAGCACACCAGCCTGGTGACCTCCCTGCCACCCCCGGGTTGGCTCTGCTTGACCCAGGGCTTCACCTCCTCTGTGCTGGAAAGACAGACCCAACCCCATGAGTTTTTGTAAGATCTCAGATAAGTTTCTATTTTGATGGCAAGCATTTGAAGTGTTAGATGGGGAGTTCAAGGCAATAGGCTGTTCTCACTGTTTTCAGCCCATCTCTGCAAAAGAGCTAAAAACCAAATGCTATGCAGCTAAAAATAATGTATTCCTCTTCTTTCTCTGTGCTGCTGCAGTGCTCTGCTTTGGGCTCCAAGCAGTGCCAGGTGCCCTGGATCTACCAAGACAAGCTGAAGGAGACTGTGATTTAATGGCAGGACACTTAAGAACTATGCACACTTTTGCCAGCCCTGGAAGCATCAGTCTTGTGATATCAAGTGGCTGAAGTAAGCCCCAGCTCCTGGAGTCATGGGAATTATTGAGAATGTTTAAATCTGGAAGAAACATAGTCTCTTCCACTGGACAGCCATGGGACGTTTCTCCCAGCTCCATCCTCTGAGGGCAGGGAAAGCATCTCCCTCCTCTGAGAGCAGAAGCCAGGACATTGCCACAGGGAGCTGTGCAGGCACTGTCCAAAAAGTGAGGATCCTCTGGACCTTCCTTATGGCTGCCACTGTTTTAAGGAAGGGAACAATCTCCTTGTTTTGAGTTAATTTGGGACCTGGCACCATTCAGCTCCAGGTGCTCCAGCAACACGGGTCAGGAGTGGACTTCCCCCTTTGCAAAAGGATGGTTTGCTCCAGTTTTCCCGTGTGGGGTCTCAAGGAGACTTGAGAACATTTGGTCTAAATTTTGCTTTTCCCCACAAACGTTTGCAGCGATCCACCCTCGGCAGGAATTGTGCCAAGTTATTATCCTTCAGTGCCGTGTCAGGGAAAGCTGTAATCTCCACGCCAGCCCTCCCCTGGAAAGATTTGGGCCCCCCCGAGCTTACAGCAGCTCATGCCCTTGCTGCTGGCAGTGGGGCATCTGCACTGCACCCCTGCCGGGGTTTCACACCGTGTTCCAGCACCAACACCAAGTACAGAATGCTTTTGCGGCGAGCGGTGGTCCTTCAAGAATCAGGATCTTAAATATAGCAGGATTGACTTGAAAACCCTGATTCATTAATTTTTAAATACCAGCTCTTGGATTCTTATCCTCTGCTTATAGGTGTGTATCCCCAAGACTCCCTGCGTGTTCATGAGATCTTGCAATTTAATCCTTAAAGAACACATTAAAAATTCAGTTCCTCATGCAGTCCTGTGAATTTGGAGGCTGAGGTCTGAAGGAAAAATCAAACATCATGAGACGCATGGTGAGACAGTGAGAACCGGCAGCGTTTTGTGCCAGTGGGATTGGGACATCAGGAGCCTCATGCTGATCCATCTGGGGCAGTGACAGCCTGCGCCAGCCTGGGGCATTTATAATGTTGATTGAAGAGCACGATGCTGAGTGGTTTTGCTGCAGGAGGAGGCAAGGCTGCAGCTCTGGGGTGGGCACAGGGTCACTGCTGGGTGGGAGCGGGGCTGGGGCTCAGGGTTGGCACCCTACTGCCTGCCCTGGCAGGGCAAAGCCAGCCTCGGCGGCAGCCACTGTGCTCTAGCAACCCTGCTCAAGCTCTGGTCTCAGCCTCTAGGCATTACAGACTGCCACAAGCCCTGAAGCACAGGGTGTGGGGTCCCCTTGGCTTTCAGGACCTGTTATCAGTGACATTAGTGCACACGTATGTCCTTGCTTGGGACCTACAGTAGTGCCAGCCAGGTGCTTCCCGCAAACCCCACCCTTTCCACTGCATGAACTGATGTACCTTGTGCTTTCATGGCCTTTGAGTGGCTACTGACATTTCCCTTTTTCCCATGTTAAGAGGAGGCGTCCACTTTCTTCAGGGCAAGGACTTCTGCTTGTGATCCACAGATCTGGGACATCCACGGATTACTGCTTAGGGTAAGGAAAAGGATAAATTTTCTGAAGTCTGTACAAGGGTAGGGTGAATTTCTGGAGGGGATTGTGCCTCCTGGGGAAAATTCAAAGGCATCTACAAAGCCTCTGATGCATGGTTTCCGGCTGCCAAGGGATGGGGCAGCCCCTGAGCCATGGAATCATTGGCATGAAGCTTCCAGATATTTGCAAGCCCAGCTGAAGCTCCCTTCTGCCTTCGTACATTTTCATGGCCTCATCCAGCTGCTGGGGAATCTGCGGGTTTTCAGCAGACCACCCAAAAGCCCACCCGCAGAATACTCATCACACCTCACAGCCCCGCTGCCTGCTGCTGCTGGGCTGGAGTGATTGGGGAGGAGAGCCTGAAGTTGCATGTTCCCAGCGAGAAAAGTCACAGAATCATTCAGGTTGGAAAAGACCCTCGGGATCATCAAGTCCAACCATCAGCCCTACAAAGTTCTCCCCTACACCACATCCCCCAACAGCTCATCCAAACGACCCTTAAACACACCCAGGGATGGGGACTCCACCCCCTCCCTGGGCAGCCTATTCCACTCTCTGACCACTCTTTCTGTGAAACATTTGTTCCTCATGTCCAGTCTGAACCTCCCCTGTTGCAGTTTAAAGCCGTTCCCTCTTGTTCTGTCACTAATCACCTGTGAGAAGAGACCAGCACCAGCCTCTCTACAATGTCCTTTCAGGGAGCTGTAGAGAGTGATGAGGTCTCCCCTCACCTTCTCCTCCTCACACTGAACAGTCCCAGCTCCTTCAATCTCTCCTCACAGGATTTATTCTCCAGGCCCTTCCCCAGCCTCGTTGCCCTCCTCTGCACTCGCTCCAGCCCCTCGAGATCTCTCTCGTATTGAGGTGCCCAAAACTGGACACAACACTCAAGGTCCTCTCCAGCCTTCAAAAAAAGGCATGAACTGCCCACAAGAATCCATACCCATGCTGAGAAAAAAATGCCACCTCCTATCCAAAAAGGTGAAAAGACGGGAAAAAGTTACAAACAACTTTGAAAATGAATGCTGAGTATAGAAATACGTGTGTAACCATGGCTTCCTCTCAGCAGTGCACGCCTGAAATGCAGATGCCTGCTGCTGGCCCTGCTGTACTGGAGCTGGAGCCTGGGAAATGTCCCAGGAAAATGCTCCTGGGGCTGGGGATGGTGCTGGGGCTGGTGCTGGGGATGGCAGCATCCTCAGCCCAGGGTGGGAGTGCCTGTGCCAAAAGCGGGGAGTGCTTGAGCGAGGGGCAGAGAGGCAAAAATCCCAGGAACACTAAAACACCCCCATCCCAGAAATGCTGGCATGAGCTCAAGCCTCTCCTGGGGTCTGCCAGAGCCAGCCCCCTCCCCTGTCCTCAGTGAAGGGGCCTTCCTGGGTGATGTTACTCCCTCCAGGCCCCTGGAAACACAGCTGTAGTCCCCTTGGGACAGGCAAAGGCCACTTCTGACCCCGGATACATCCCTCCTTCCAGCCTGCTGCCTGTCAGGTGCCCTTTGATGGCAGAGAGTGCCCGGGACTAGAGGCTCATTGCACATACCAGACCCACGCGTCCTGCTGCCCCCAGCGCTCCCACCCCTGCAGGGTCCCCACCACGGAGGGATTTGTGATGTAGGCAGGAAACTGGGGCACGAACGCACGCCAAGACTGAGCATGCCAGTATCTGAATGCCTTCAGTTCCTTCCTCCAAATAAATCACCACATGACTCTAATTATTGCGCTTGCCCTGGGTACACACCGGCTTAATACTGAAAATGAGTGCGGAGGATTTATTACTGCTGATCCTTGATCTTTCATTTCTGATATTAAAACATGTTTAATTCATTGCAACATAGATTAAAATAAGGAAGGCCACAGGCAGCCTCTGGTTTCACTTGCGGAGAATTTGGTTGCCAGGGCTCCGGCGGTGCTGCCTGCGTGGGACCCGGACTGTGCTGGCTCCTGTGCCCGTCCACGCCACTGCAAGTCCAGGTCTGGCTGAATTGTGTTTGATTTCACCACCACGCTTTTTCTGGCTGTGGATTTGTGGTGGTTTGGACACCGACGCTAGAGAGACAGTGTTATAAATGTGTTATTTTCCCTGGACAGGCAGGTTACAGCAGAGTTTATAATCCCATTAGATGCAACAGGAGTGAGAGGTTTCTGAGGTTTTCAGCTTTCCTAAACAAACGGCCTCTCTGCCGGTATGAGTCAGCTTTTGCTTTCAGAAAATGTCTTTTTTATGCTACAAGAGCCTTTGGCCTTCAGTGCCCAGTTTGCATTGAATCTTCAACTATCGTGAAAGCATTTCTCGCACAGCCTGGGAGCATGTTGCAGAGCCAAAACCTTTTTTGCCCATTTTGCTTTTAGAACAGCAGCACGGTACGGCTTCTGCAGGGCGATGGCAGCCTGGCCGTTTACGCAAGTCCTCGGCAGCTGCTCTGGTGTGAGCGGGATGCTCGGCGGGCGCAGGAGCCAAGCGTCTACGTCAGAGACACGCAGGTGCATCCGCATTCACCGTGAGGGCAAAGACACATCCAAAGTGGGGGAGCACACACACCTGAACACCTGGACTGTCAGTGCACATGTATCCCGGCAGAACATCTCCCAGGAGCGCTGCAGCCCTCGGCCGTGGGGTCCCAAAGGGATGCATGGGGCAGGGGAGGGAGCAGAGAGCATCCAGGGATGAGAAGACACGGAGCAGGCGCATGTCCACTGCACTTATGGTGCCCCCAGCAAGGGTAGCACAGGCCAGATGGGGAAAAGGCTGAGGATAGAGGAAGGCAAAACTGAGGCAAGGAAGCCCCAGGCAAGAGGGCTCCCTGGCTGCACTGGTCTGTCCCACGCAGCACTGCCCTGGGCCAGGCAGCCTGGCTTCTCGCACACACACCTTCCATGACCACACCACATCGGGCACGGGGGGTGAACGAGGCGTACACTGGCAGCATCTGCTCCTCCGGTGTTACAGGAGTGATCCACATCAGCTCCTTCCATCCATCAAAGTGCTTTTCCCATTTCCCGTGATGTGAAGGTGCAGATTACATCCCTGGCTGCTGCTCAGGTATACATGAAGCGCAGCTCATGGGGAGCGAGGCAACCGGGAGGCATCAGCTACGCTGAATAAATCATCACCCCCGGGAGCCCAGTGTCCCCCTCCCCTGAGCGAGCGGTGCACCATGTCACTATAGCCCAGGGCTATAGATGTCACCTCAGGTTGTATGTTGCCCCTGCCTCTGGCTGGGGGAGGAAGGAGGGTCTGTCTGCACTGCCTGCTTCACCAGGGCGTCTCCAGCCCTGTGGCATCGGGTCACCCCTCCCTGGGCAGCTGCGTGCAGCTCCGAGGTCGGACACCTGTGAAACACAGAGGATGGGATCCATTCCTCTGCATCTGGCCAGGACACGTCTGGATTTTGGGGCACGTGAGGAGGAGGGACTCCTGGAAGAAACCCTCTTTGTTAACTGGCTGGAGGGAGAAAGCCCAGGCAGGCCAGCAGTAGCCCAGCTGCTCTCTCTTCCATCCGATGGATCGCCTCTCACTTCCTCCCCTCTCAGCTCAAACAGAAACTGCGCTGGTGCACGAGAGCTTTTTGTCTTCCTGGGCCCCAACCGCAGCTCTGCAAATCCTGCTCTCCTCCTGGTGATGCTGATGCACATCTGATGGGAGCGGAGCTGGTCCAGCCACAGGGCTGGGAAGGGAAAGAAAAGGGAAGAAAAAAACACAGAAAAGAAAGGAAGGGAAAGGGAGAGAAATCATTTGGCTCACCCCAGCACCTCCTTCAGCCCCTCTCCAGCTCCAGCAGCTCCCTGACCCAGGAGCGAGGCCAGCCAGTGCTGAGCCCTCACGTGCAGCTGTGCTGGCAGGATGGAGGACGCAGGATGAGCCCCAGGGGTATGTGACGGGAGGCACGCCAAGCCCCAAACCTGCCCCAGGGGAAACCTGCTGCCCGGGCACCGTGCTGTCCCACAGCGGGGACAGGGATGGGGAGGTGGCAGTGCATCACCATGGCAACCAGTGGAGGACGGAGGACGGCTCCACCACGCGCATCCTGTATCTCAAGGATGAGCCTTGGCAAATCAATAATCCCAGCAGGGCCGGTGATGAGCTGAGACAGTGTTGGGCTGGGGGTCCCATCCTGCAGGGTTGGGGACAGCGTTGTCTCTGCCCTCTGAGCACCAATTTGCTGATCCGTTTGGGAGCAGTTTTCCCCGTACTGAAGAGCTGAGCCAGAGGTGCTGTTTCTGTGCCACAGTGGCCCAGCCCCGATGGGGGCACCAGTGTTTCTCTGCAGCTGTATTTCTTCCCTGACTCTACTGGGAAGTTTCTCTCCTGATGAAGCTCTCGGTGGAGCCTTGGTTAGCGCACAGTAATTGAGAGACTGCATCGTACCGACCTGATGGGGAGCTGGCATCCCCCACGCTGACGGAGCTGGCTGATTAGGAAAATGCTCTCGCATGTCTAACACTGCAGAAGTTTGGGCCAAGAAGCTTCTCGGAGGAAATCAGCAGCCTCGAGATGTTCTTGCAAAACACAGCATTTCTGCCCCGGTGGGCAGCTCCGCCGGGACGTGCTCCCATCCTCACACAGTGGTGTGACACTGCCTGTGGTGCCTGGCAGTGACTCAGTGTCGCTGTGCACGTCTGCTCTCCCCTCTCATCGGCGTGGCCCTGTGTGGAACCAGAGCGTGGTGGGAGCGTGGGGCTGCCCGGCTTTGCCCCGGCCTTTTCTGAAGCCACAGATCTGTTTGCACCTCCCGGAAAAGAAGGCTTCGATGAGGCCCATTCTGGGAGAAAGCCCTGGGGCTGGGTACAGGCAGTGCTGGCTGTTGGGCTTCCCACCCTCCTGGCACTTGCCCAGGGTGAGGTCCTGGTGGCCAGCCCTGCCCAGCCCCAGGGAGCCACTCTGCCCCAACACGTCCCTGGGACATGCTGCACATCCCAGGGCGTCCCAGCTGCCTGATGTGGACACAGTGCTGGGCCTGAGGCTTCCCCAAAGTATGGCCAGTGGTGAGCCCATGTGTGATGAGTCTGTGTGTGCTCAGCATAGGGCAGTGCCCCCCATCCCTGCTGGTGTCTGCCAATGGGTGTCCTTCAGTCATGGCTGAACCATGGGACCATTTAAAATATGGATGAACGTGACGCCATTCCCCAGCAGCAGCTGAAGCGTGTGGCCACCCTGCTGAGCTCGCTGTTCCTTGCTCAGGGCCAGACCTTCACCCGCGGCTGCCGGCCACCCCTGCCCTCCCCTTCCCCAGCTCTGCCCCAGCCACCACTTACAGCCTTGCCCCGACACCCACGTTTATTTGGGGTTGATTTGTGCTGTGGCAGAAAAAACATTAAGGTGCTCTTGCTAGTACAGAAGGAAAGAGATCTGCTGTGTGCCCATGGCCACTTTAGAAAGCCAGGATGAGGGCAGTAAATAAGGTTTCACTCTATTAGGACGATTGGAAAGTCTTGAACGAGAGCAGCGGGCTGGCAGAGCCACAGAGAAGGTGTCCTCCACGGGGCAGCTGCCGAGCAGCAGCCTGCCAGCATGGCACTTTGCTCTCCGTTTATCTTTCTGCTGAGCCAGAGATGGTTTCAAGCTCCCTGTGCTGCCCAGGGTGTCTGAAGCAGCCACAGATGCCCCTGGAGTCCTCCTGTGGGACAGGGTGGGGTGGAGGTCTCCTCCAGCAGCAGAAGTCTGGCATTTGGCTGGGTTATGGGCAGCAAATCTGCTTCCCAGGGATCACGAAGCAAACATGGGAAGGGTCTGTCCTGCCCTGGGACGTGGCGCCAGAGCAGCAGCTGTACCCCAGCTGGTATCCAGAGGGTGGTGGAGGTCTCCACTCCCTCCCTGACCTCAGCACCTCTGCGTGCCAGCTTCATCTCCAGTGCAACAGCAGCTCAGCTTCCCTCTCCTTGCTGGGTGTTGGGACACTTAATTCATTAGCGGTAATGAAGCATGCCTGGCTCTGCTGCAGGGGCGCAGTGGTACGGCTCAGCTGAAGGTGTCTCCAGCCCCAGGGAGCTCCTTGACAGAAGGGATGTGTTATCAGCACTGGGTGGCTATAGCCCTCGATTTTCCCTGCTGCTGAGTCACAGCCAGGCTCAGACACAAAACAGGCTGTAAAGTCACTGTTTAGGGTTTATGGGGTCCCCGGTCTGTTACAGCATGTCTGAGCAGCTCCAGTGCCCCTGCCACAGGCCAGGCAGGTAGCCAGGGCTGATCTCAGCAGGGTGCTGCCTCAGCCCCAGAGACACAGGCTCTCCTAGAGCATTAGGAAAGGAGCACTGCGCACCAAAGCCCTTGCAGTTCTTAATTCATCACCCTGAAGGGCAATGCCAGGTGCCTAAAATTAGACTCCCACCTCCTAATTTAGGTACTTCAATAAACAGACTGATTGGCCTCTTCCTTTCTCCTCCCTGGCCTATACAGCATCCAGAGGCTTTCAGGGAGGTGCTCTGTTCTTGGGCATGTTGGAGCAATCCAGCAGCACTAGGTTTAAGAAGCTCAACTCCTCCTATATCCCTGACTTACCCCGGGTTGAAGTCAGGGCCTGGAAAAAGAGGAGCTGCAGCTGCTCCCCCATCTCTGGAGGGGAGAGCCCTCCTGGTGCTGCAGGGGTCTGCTGGCACCAGCAACTATTAATTAGCATTATCAACAAGCAACCTGGTACCTGCCCTCAGCATCCCCAGGGTGGGTTGGGGGACGCACCTCAGCCTGGTTATGCCCCAGGGGGTTTCTGATACCCCAGAGTAGTGCCCCTGTCGCACATCCCTGCTGCGTGTGGTCTCCCCTGCCACCAGGAGGGACCAAAGTGGTTTGAGCCCTCTCAGTCCCATGACAGGTAACTGATGCAGTAGGAGCAGGCTGGACGCAGCCAGCAGCATGGACACCTAGCTGGGGCTACAGCCCTGCAGAAAGGGAGCCACGGGGGCAAAGCGATGCCATCCTGGTCCATGCCCAGGGGTGCTCACTGCAACGGGACCCGCTGCTCCCTCCCCGTGCCTGGAGAGACGGGCAGCTCCCCGCGTGAGCCTGCGGCTGGAGCCATCTGCCTACGCACGTTTCATAGTACACGTGTCCCATTAAGAAAAAGATCAGAGCTCCTGGGAGCTAAAAATAACACCAGGCAGCGGAGTTTGGCCAGGAGACGGTAAGGGAATGCGGGGGTGTGGAGCAGAAGGTGTAATTTCACTGCCGGCTCCTCCAGTAACAGGGCACGGGGAGAAGGGTAATGAATCGAGCCTGCCACCGGGGAGGTAAAGCGCTGCTGAATGAACAGCGTGCTTGCCGTGGTAATTCAGCCCCACGCTGCGTCGCCCCTTGTCTGACCCATGGAGGGTGCTGGGGGGGAGCACAGCCGGGTCCCAGGGGTGCCCTGGGGCCGTGCCGGGGTGCAGCAGGGAAGGGGCAGAGCTGCCTGGCCGCGGGAGGCTGTGTGCTGCCAGGATGCCTCCCAGCAGCCAGTGGTGTTGAGATGCTGGGGCAGCCGTGTCTCAGCGAGATGGGGTGTGAGCTGTAGGGCCCTGTAATCTAGTAGTGACAGGGCTGCTTTCGAGTATGGCAACCTCTGGTGCTAAATGAAAGAGTGAGTGCAAACACAGACTCTAATTACCACAGCTCCTCCAGAGCCAGCTCTGCCTGCTCTCCCCAAGCTGTCAGATGCTCTCTAGCAAATGCCTCCATCTCCTCTCCGGGGCCAAATCAAAGCTATTTATTCTCTCCTCAAGATCCAGCCGCTTCTGTTTTCTCACTAGTTGAAGAGCAGGGAGAAAGAGCAGGAGGAGCAAGGAGGGGAGAAGCCCCTCTAGCTCCTTGTAGCAGGATCAGGAGTGCTGTGAGGTCCAAGCCTCGTGTGATATGGAGGGGAGAGAGGCTGCTAACCCTCCCTGCCAAGGGAGCACTTGGCCCACAGCGAGCCTTGCTGGGGGAATGACCTTCATTCCCTGTCAGTGGCATAGGGAGAGGGATGGGCAAAGGAATTTGCCCATCAGGTCTTGCCCTCCAGGTCTTGCATCCCAGCATGGGTGAGAGCACCTGGCAGGTCCCTGATAACCCCAGCAGGTTCCTACCACAGCCTGGAAGGAAAACAACAACAAGCCATGGTAACAGGTCCAATTAGCAAAGGCATTTAGCTTCCCAGCACTGCTGCCCATTGCTGCTGGCTTTTGGAAGGGGCTGGGCGAGATGACTGGCAGCCCCAGCAGCTTTGTGCAGGTGGACCAGTCTAGTCAGGTGAGGAGCTGGAGAGCTGCCTCCTCCCCGGCCAGCTCTGCTTTTTCTCGGCTCTTTAATTGCTGCTGCAGGTGGGAGCGGAGGGCTCATGTCCATCTCCTCTCCTGCACCCAGCCTGATCCTGCCAGGCCCTCCCAGTGGGGCAGCACCCATGGCAGCACCATGGAGGTGCTGTTCCCTGGGTGCTGGGCGCTTGCTGGGGCTGGGCCTGGAGCCCTGCCCCAGGGCTTTGGGCTGTGAGTGCTCCTGGCTTTGGTAGTCCCTGGCTTTGGTAGTTCCTGCTCTCTCAGCCTGGCTTCCCTGGGTGGCTGTGCTGCCTGTGCATGCTTGGCCCCCTGGCCTGCCCTCAGCTTTGGGGTGAAACCACGTTAAATCTGAGATCCCAAAGATGATATCTGACAGATTTCTTGAAAATCAGCAACTGAGTGGAAGACAGAAATCCCTTTTCCTGCCTTCCATGGTGGGGAAAAAAATCTGCTGTGTAAGATAATGACTCCTTAATAACACCAGACAGGAGACTTTGAGTGTCCCCTTCTAAATAAGCTTCACTTCAGGCTGACATCTTCAAGGGAGGCTGATTGCAGGTCCGAGAGACAAACCTGCAGGGGAATGGCCTTCCTCAGTACCTGTCAAAGCCCTGTCTTTCTACTCTGTTCATTTGGTCCAGACATAAGTCACTGCAGCACCCCTGCCCGTCCTGCCACCCCTGCCAGAGCATCCCTGTCCTGGGAGGACAGGGCTGTCCCAGACTGTCCGGAGCAGAAAGGCTCCCTAGCACACCTATAGCAATAGCACCGAGCTGACAACTGCTGTGTAGACCCAGCCAAAGAATTCCACCTTGCTGTGATGTCCAGAAGTGAGCGCCCATTGCCTTGCACCCAAAGCTGTGCCACAGTCCCATGCAAAGGCAGCCTTGTGGCACCTGTGTGGCAGTGCCTGGGCTGTTCTAGGTGCTCCAGCTCCTGGGGCAGGAGTCAGCCCCCGGCTGGACTGCAGCCTTGCCAAACAGGAAAACATCTCTTTACAGACAAAATCACCCATCTTCTGCCAAAAACATGGGGCTTTGCCTCCAGTGAGCTCCGTGGACATGTAAACTTGCACTCATCTAGCTATATTGCAGTGTGAACAACACTCTTTTTTTCCAGTTTGAGAGGTTGTTTTGATATAATTGGAATGCATTTCTAATTGTGTGTTTAATTGAGGCCTTCGGGGACTGAAGAGGAAGAGGCTGGGCTGAGGAATGTGTTGTGGAAGATGGGCTTTGGGCAGGCAGAGAGACAAATCCGGGAGAGGCAGGAAAACAATGACCCGGAGGCTGGTGGTCCCTATGCCATGGCTGCTGTTGGACTTTCCTCCCCAGCGCGGGGCACCTCACTCCTGTGAGCGGCACAGATGCTGCTACCGCACATCCCCGTGACTCTTCAGGAGTCACTGTGTCACCCTGGGGACTCCTGGTCGCCAGCTGGTGCAGGATGCCTGTGCCTGCCTTGCTGGTGCCTTCAGCCTGGCTGTGTGCGTGCCCCAGGTTCCCTGGCTGTGAAAGCTGAGGACTGTGTGGATGGAAAGCTTCACACCCTCACTGCCTGCCAGTGACCCTGGGCAGAGGGAAGGAGAAGGGAGAAGCCTCCTCAGAGCTGCAGCTTTGAAATTGCCAGTTCTGGGTTGCCTGGGGCTTGCTGCTCTCCTCTGCATCCCATGCAAAGGAGCATCTCCATAGTCCCCTGAAATAATTGCAGGTGCTAGTGTGCCCTGCCTGCTGGTGACAAACCCTTTGGAAAAGGCAATGGTCTCCCCCCGCTCCTAGCTCTGCTCCCTTGTGCTGCTGCTCTTCTCTCAGCTGCTAAGCCTGTTGCTTATATAAACTGCTCTCTCTCAAGCACTGATAGAGCTGTTTGCTTCCCACCCCACTGGGCTCTGCAAGCTCACTTTATTTTTTCTTGGCTTAAGGGGATGTTTACTCCACAGCAGCCTTCCCTCAACACCCAGCAGGAGGGGCGCTGAACCATCACCCCAACTTTCCCATTGAGGTGGGAGCAGACGTGAAATCCCTCCCTGCCACAGCTCCCAGTGCTGCTGGTGTTGAATGCTGGTCCCCGAATCACCTCGAGAGGGCTTGTGCCCGGCTGAGCTCATTTCTGCCCAGAAGCTTGGTTTGGAGTCTGAGGGCTCTTCAGCCTTTTCCAGGTAGGGCTGAGCCTGGGACGTGCACCAAGTCCTGCCATGTCGTGACAGTGCAGCTAGAACCAGGCGACAAGGATCTGGCTTGACAACTGCCAGGCTTGTTTCACGACAACTGCCAAACAGCCATCAGGTAGTCGTGATTTCTCCTACTCGCTCTGGCTTGGAGAGAGGGACAGAGTAGGAGGGGGCTGCTCTGCTTTTCTTGTAGGAGAGAGAAAATCCAGGTATGCACAGATCCCTTCTTCATCTGTCCCCCTTACACGAGTGTGACACTTGCTGTGCTCCCCACCTTCCATCCTCATCTGATCCCCGCTGTGTGCTGCTCCCGGGGCAGGGAGGGTTGTACCAGGGCAAGTGTTCTTGCAAGAGCAATCACACCACCAGCGTCACTGGTGTGATCAGTGGCTGCGCACACTGCCTCCACAATACCTCTGCCACATGCTGGTGTCCTCCTGCTCTACCCAAGCCTCCACCGCTGGGGTAGCTGTGCCAGCCAGTATGCAGAACAAGAGTCCCCTTGAAGTCTGCTTCTTGCTTTCCATGAGCTCTCCAGTGTACATTTGTTGTCTTGGTCTCACCTCCATTCTGCTGTTCTTTCTGACCATCAAAAGCTCCAGCAGTACCATCTGAGGTTCCTCCAGTATTATGCCGGGCAGTGAAACCCCTTGTCTTGTCATCACAGGCAGCAAGAGTCCCTTGGGGGGAGGGCAATAAAGCAGCTAATTAACGAGAGGCTAATCCAGCACCAAGCAGAAGCATGGAAGAGCGGCGTTGCAGGGTGAACCCAGCAGTCTTTGTCTCATCCTGCAGCACAGAGCTGGGGCTGTGCAGCGTGGGGTGCTGTACCGGCACTGCCGGTGAGCCCACAGCATGCGTGGGAAGCACGGGGTAAGAAATGGATAACGGGGTGGTGCCCGTGTGTGAGATGAGGAAGTGCCAGAGGAGGGTCTCTGAATTAACTGTACCTGGCAATGAGCCTCAGAATGTTTCAAGAGGGCAGAGAGTACCCCTGGAGCAATTATTGAGGCACCCAAGGGAGAGAAAAAACTTTGTGTGTCACTCCCGGGCAGTGCAGGGCAGGGAGCGAGTTGCACGTGCTGTAGTTTCCTGCTGCTTGCCAACTCTCAGCAGCACCAATGGCAGAACAGCCTGCTGGAAAACAAGCTGTGCAAAAACAAGGAAACTTGGCCAAAGAAGCAGCTGAAAGAGTAAAATTCTCACAGATGAAACTGCTGCTCTGAGGCACTCAGCTCCTGCTTTTAAGCAGGCTCTATAGCAGCATCCAAACTGGAAGAAGAAGTGACAGGTGTATATAACCGGTGGGTGCAAACAAACCAATCCTACTACTCTGCGATGAACAGCTTGTATTTTTTGAAGGATGTCTTCACTACAGTCAGCCAGAGACAGGGGCATGGTTTTTAATTCTGATATTAAAATGTAGAAAACCATTTGAGCTTTGTCATATCTTCTTCTCAATCTTCATTCTGGAAATATTTTTTAAAGTATATAGCCATGTGTTGTGGTTTGAGCCCAGAGGGCAACTGAGCACCATTCACTCGCCCCTTTCCCCCCAGTGCTGGGAAGGAGAAAAATGAATCAAAAGGCTCAGGAATGGAGATGAGGACAGAGAGGGGTGCCTCACCCATTAACGGTCACAGGCAAAACACAAGGCTCGTTAGGGGAAGAAAAAAAAGGTTGTCACTTTAATTCAAAAACACTGACGATAACAACACTTAACAGAGTGGGACAGTGGGAAGCCTTGTTACCGTATCTTAAACCTACCTCCCCTGACTCCTCCCTTCCTCCCAGGCTCGGTTTTGTTCCCGATTTTCTCTACCTCCTCTCCCAGCAGCACAGGGGATGGGGGGTGCAGTCAGTTCACGCTTCCTCCAAGGTGGGGGAAGCACTCCTCTGCATCCTTCCCCTGCTCCCCGGGGCGTCCCTCTCACGGCAGACGGTCCTCCACCAACTCTCTCCGCGGTGCATCCTCCCCACGGGATGCAGCTTCTCCAGATGCTCTGGCGTGGGTCACCCCCACGTGTGGCACCTCCCAGTGTGGAGCTACAACAGCGGGGGTTCTTCTTCCCACAGAGTCCTGGGGGTCCTCCCCAGGCTGCAGGTGAATCTCTGCTCCTCTGTGACCTCCATGGGTGCAGGGGGTGGCCCTGCCGTCTGACCATGGGATACAGGGGGGCTCTGCTCCGGCACATCTCCCCCCTTCCTCCTCCTTCCTCCCACTGACCTCGGTGTTTGCAGAGGTGTCCTCCTCACAACTCCTCCTTAAAGTCCCCCCTCGGCCCCAGCCTCCCCTTCTTAAATATGTTATCACAGCGGTGCAGCCACCGTCGCTAATTGTCTTGGCCTTGGCCAGAGGCGGGTCCGACTTGGGGCCAGGGGAGCTTTGAGAAGCTTCTCAGAGGGGCCATCCCTGTAGCCCCCTCCCCTGCTACCAAAACCCTGCCACACAAACCAAACACCATGTAAATAAAAATACACGTAAAGGAGACAATTAGATGTCAACAGACGGCCTTCAGAAAGTGCATGTTGTGTTCAAACAAGGAAAACAGGACATAAGGTTGGGTGAGGTAAATGTAAACCTCCAGGATGAGACAAGTTTTAAGGTGGGACATGCTGAAGGCATAAAAACATGTAATGAAGACTGTGCCAACATCATTAGAAGGAAGGCAGTTGGTGATGCGCTGGCTTGTTCCGTTTCTGTGGCGGCAAAAAGCTCTGAGATAAGGGCATCACATAAAAGAAAAATTGATTTCTTTACATCGGTATCTGCCACGGAGGATGTTGGAAAATTCACATACTGTGCCCTTTCCTGTGGCAGAAAAATCTGAAGAACTTTCTCAATCGGAAATGTCAAAAGAGGTTTCGGAAAATATTGATGAAATGGAGAGCAAGGGATTGCCAGGATCAGTCAGGATTTCCCTGAGGGCTCTGGAGGAAGAGCAGCATGGAGGTACTGAGCCACCAAGGGGGCCGGGTACCCTGCGGTGAGGTGAGCGCGGGCCCCGTGCAGAGGAGAGGCTGCGAGGGCGATTGCAAGTTCTGTAAAAGCTTAGAGCCGGGAAACTATAGAGAAGTCCAACTTCTGTACAGAGCAAGTGAGTTGCTTGAAGCTCTGATAGAGAACAGAGCAGGGAGATTTGGAAAATGGTATAATGGAAGTCGGTCCCATTTTCAAAGGAGGAATTAATGCCTTGCAAATCTATTAACATTCTTTCTTGAGGATGTTAGCCAGCTAATAGTGTACTTCCCCAACTCCATGGTAACCTCCCTCCCAGCCCTCTTTTCCCAATGTTTTCATGAGAAATGCACACAAACATCCTTTTATGCACTGATAACGTAGTTTCCTCAAGAGCTTTTGTTTTTTGGATGGTTTTTTGTCGTTTTTTGGTTTTTCTCAGATCGGGGGGGAGGTTGCCATGGAGTTACCTATGGATGGGCGAACAGACAATCCCACGCGTTTGGAAAAGGGGGTGAAAGCACGGTGTCAATGTTGGCACGTCAGACACAATGTCTGAAGGTAGTACTACTACTAATAATAAAAACATAAAAAGCTGATGGAGCACTGCAGAAGGGTTTCATGATGCTGGGGGAGCAGATGCCAAGATGGCAAGCGGCGTTCAAGGAGAAGTGCCCCCGGCAGAGGGTCTTGCCGGTGGAGCCGGGCAGGCCCCGCGCTGGCCCCCGGGGGCTCGGGGCGGGCCGGCAGCGGGGGGACCGGCTCCCGGGCGGTTTGCGGGGGCCGCCGGCGCCCTGCCCGGGCTGGCTGCGGCGGTGCGGGGCCGGCGGCACCGGGGGGAGGCCGCGGCCGGAGCTGGCGGCGGGCAGGAGCGCGGGGGGGGGGGCTCCTCCGGTGGCGGCTGATGGAGCCCCAGCCCTCCGGTGCCCACCGCAGGTGACCGTCCAGGCGCGTCCGGGAGGGAAAGGGGTGGGGTGGGGACGGGGCGGGGGGGGGACACGCCGAACGCCCGCCGGCTGCCCGGCCGGGGAGGGCGCACCCCGCAGCCCCCCTTCGGGGGGTCCGCCCGCCTCCGCCCGCCCCCCGCCCCGCCCCGCGCCGCCGCCGCCCGCCCCCGCCCCGCAGAGCCGCGCACAGCGCCCGCCGCCGCCGGCCGGCCGGGGAGGGGGACGGGGAGCACCGGGCCGGGCCGGCATGGCGGGGGCGGGCGCTGCAGGGCGGCGGCGGCGGCGGCAGGCCCCGGCTGAGCGCTGAGCGCGGCGGCGGGCCATGGGGGCGGCGGCGGCGGGGGGCTGCCGGTGCCCTGCCCTGCCCGCCCGCCGCGCCGCGCCGCCCGCCGCGCCGCCCGCCTGAGCCTCCGGGGGGCTGCGGAGGGAGCGGCGGAACCCAGGTGAGCCCTTGGCCCCGGGGGGGGGGGGGGGGGGGTGCGGCGGCGGGGAGAGCCGTCGGTCTGGCGCTCCGTCCGGGGTGCTGCCGCTTCCCGGGAGCCAGGCGGCTTCCCCCGGGGGTGCGCGGGCTGGAGCGAGGGGATCGCGGGGCGGGGGGGGCGGCCGGCCTGCCGTGTCCTCCCCGGCGCCTGCGGACGCCCGGGCGGCACCGTGTTTCGCACGGCGGGGCGGGAGGGATGCCCGGCTCCCCCGGCTCTGGGTGCCCCGAAGCCGCCGGTGGCGCGGAGGTGCTGGAGCGGGGCTCTGCCTCGTCCTGCTGCTTGAGCCAGGGCCGCAGGGCCAGCTGGAGCCGTGCTGGCCTTCTGCAGGGGCCAGGGGGCGAGGGGTTATCCCCTCCCCGGCCATCCCGTCGCCCTGTCGCAGCCCCGGTGGCCCCGGACGGTGGATCTGCGGGAGGTGCTCACCACGGTGCGTGGGGAGGAGGAGGAGGAACAACCCGGGCCGAGGGGCTCGCGTGCTCTGAATCGGATCAGTGCTGCTGAGCACCGCTCTCACCGCACCGCTCTCCCCATCCCACAGCCCCTGGGCAGGGCAAGGCTGGACGGAGAAGGGGGGGCGCAGGGCAGGGAGCGCTGCCACCGCCCCCCAGGTCACCTTGGCATGCTCCCGGGCGGCGACGTTCTCGGTGTTAGTCCGGTATCGTGGCAGTTGCTGTCACGGATCGTGACTGATTGAGCTGGAAGAACAGAGATGAATGCACTTGGCTCCTGGCTTGGGGCTCGTTTGGGGGTTTTTTTCCCTCATTTCCCTGTTCTAGAGCAGTTTGGATGGGATGAGTTTTCCTCCTTGTCAGCAGGAGGACCGGTAGAGAGACGTGCCTTGCTTTTGAGTAACAGCGATGTGAAAATGTTCGCGTCTTCCTCTTCTCTCATGACAACCAGTGCGCCGCCTTCCACTTTCCCGTGCCTCAGTTTCCCCACGCCTACAAGGGAGGGGTGGAGGAGAGGAAGGCTGGTTCGCACCAGGACGGGCCAGGATGCTGCTGTCCTGCGCGGGAGCCTCACCTGGCACGAGACTGCCTCGAGGGCAAGAGCAGCTCTGGGCCAGGCCCAAGGGAGGCTGAGCCTGTGCCGGGGCTCTGGGTGCTGAGGGCAGGCGCTGAGGGCAGGGGAGGGCTGGCGCTGCCTCCCTGCTGGGCAGAGCCCTGGGCAGGGTGCTTCCCCCTCATACTCATCCATGCCCCTGCGTGAGCTGCTTGCATCCATGTTGTCCTGCAGCGAGGACATGCCGCACCTGAGCAGCAAACAGAAAAAACATGTTTTCTTTTTGTTATAATCTTCTTTTTCTTTTTTTTTTTTTTTAAAGAAGGGAGTGCTCTGACCTCCCCTCTGCTCATCTCCTGCCCCCATGGTGCCCACCCTCTCCCTGTGCCTTTGAGTAGCAGCGTGGGGCTGAGCCTGCAGCCTCCTGCTCTGGCTGCTCGCTGAGGACCTGCTGCCGTGCTCACCCCCCCGCGATGCTGAACTTTCCCTTGCGTTTACTGACGTGCTCTCTGCCTCCTGCCCAAGTGGCCATCGCCAAGCAGCCGCCCGAGCAGTGGGGATGTGCCAGCGATCCTGTCTGTAAACACCTGCTGGCTGGAGCTGGGGTGCAACGGTGCAGGGCTGTGGTGGGGTGGGGAGCGGGCTCCGGGGGTGCCGTGGGGTGGGGAGCAGGCTCCGGGGGTACATGCACCGAGGAGTGCCCAGTGCTTGGTGAGGGCATCAGCTGGGAGCAGTGGAGCTCCTCGGGTTGTGCGATGCTGCTGCAGGAGCCCATGGGGGAGAGCAGCCCCCCACCCCGGGGGCACCCTGGCGTGGCTGCTGTCCTGCTTTGGCAGTTCAATGTGCTGCAGCACCGCTTCAAAGCCCCAGCTTGTGCATCGTTGCAGGCAGTTTCTGCGGGACCCGTGCATGAAGGGGGCACAGGGTGCTGCTGGCTGGGTGCTCCAGCATGGGTAGCACCTAACTGCTGGCACCCCGCGGTCAGAGGGTGTCTGCCTCTTCCCAGGGCTTCGGCACCGCTGGCACCAAGGGCTGTCCCTGCAGCAGTCCTGCTGTGAAGTCCCTGATCCTGTCCCAGGGGCCAATGCTGCTGGCTGCCAGCAGCTGACTCGGCTTCCTGGGAGGATTTCCCAGTGCGGGGGAATTGGGATCACTTGTTAGGGAAGGGCATGTGCAGCAGATGCAAAACCACATCCTCTTTGTACAGCGATGCGTAGGGGAGCACACTGGGGATGCAACTGAAACGGACTCGGGCTTGGTCCCTCTCTGTAAGCCAAGGAGCAGAGTGCTGGAGATAAGGCTGGCGAAGGGAGGAGGTGCCACCTGACGAGTTAGGGTGAACAGGGACCCGCTGGCCTCAAGCTTGCTGAGGCAGGAGGGCAGCCTCACGCTTGCAGTGAACAACGGCGTGCTTGCAGCGAGCTCTGGAGCTTATTTCTGTCTTGAAGTGAGCTAGTTCGAGCTTTGAACTGAAGCCTAAAAGCATAAAGCCCGGTCTAGCACAGGAGAAGTCATCAAGCGGGAGCAGTCGGGAGATAAGGCGTTGTTTGCACCAGCCGCCTTCATGTTTTGCTTCACCGCCTGAGCTCGTGGGAGCTGACCTGCGCGCTGGGGGCGAGCAGGAAGCAGGGTCTGCAGAACCCGGGTTTTGCCTCCAATTGCAGCCCCATGATACAAGGAAGATGCTTTTATGGTTTGCTTGGCAGCTGCTCCCTGGCACTGAAGGACAAAGCCTCAAGTCCTCAGCACTGGTCCTTCCCCTCCCTCTCTCCTGATTCGTACCCATGAGTGAGGTGTCATTCGCCAGGGCAGCTCCAGCCCATGGGCACCACATTTCTGTAGTGAAGAAAGTGTTTATATAATGATCGAGTTGGCTGCTGCCTTGAGGAGCCTCCAGCCTGGATCTGAACAAAGCTCAGATCATCTGGGGGTCTTCCACCAAATAAGCCCCCCACCATTGCCAGGGCCTGGGGCAGCAGGACTGCTCCCATTTCTCCTGCTGTGGGGCAGAAAGCAGCCCGAATCTCCAGGGGCTGAGATGCTTTTCGATGCCACCTTCCCCTCCCAGGGCTCAGCTCTGGCATCGCTGGGTGATGCCTCAGAGCCTGCGACAGGACGGGGGGAGATGAACTGATATAGTGGGGCCTTTTGCTCCCTGGCAGAGCTGGTCTTGTTTTGACACGCTCTCTCCCACCCAGCACCCATCTGCAGCACCTGTGCTGTTGGGTTGCTCTGGCTTTGAAATTAGAGGACAGAGCCAGGGATCCACATCAGCTGGGGAGAAACGCTTGGGAACGTGAAAGGAAATGTGGTACCATCCATCCTCAAGCCGTGCAGCTCAGGGAAGTGGTGGCCTTGGACACTGTGGGCTGGAAGATGCCTCTGAGTTGTTGAATTGTTTTCCAATTGATCCAGCCTACCTAAACTAGAGTCTTTTCTCCTTCTGTGGCTCCTGCTGGGAATGTTTAGATCCTTGCTGCTTGGAGGGCTGGTAATCTCTGATCTGGCTGAATATTATCTCTGTGGCAGTCTGTTGGCGTGGCAGTACTGTCCTTTGGGTTCAGCAGTGCTTTCCCTTCTGTCGTTCACCCTCAGATGGTTGTGAGGGATGGCTCTCCTCCTTAGGGTGGAGAAGGATGGCTCCTTCACAGCCTTCCGGGGTGAGCTCTGCTCATCCTCTGCTCTGACCTGTTCTGGTGGGAGTTGTCCTTTCCCAAAAATATTGGGGGAGGCCCTACATGCACCACAGCAGAGACTTCTGCAGCCAGGACAGACATGGTGGCCAGGAGCTGCCCTTGAGGGCTTGGCAGCCAACAAGCCCCTTTGACCCACTCAAAGTGATGATCAAAGCACCAGGGCTGGGTGTGGGATGGTAGAGGTGCCACAGCTGGACTCAGGGAGCACAATGTCCGGTTTTAATTTGTCCGTGGCACAGCAAGTGCTCTCACGCGTTCACAGATGGACCTTTTCTTCCACAAGGGTGCACGGATCCTCAGCTGTGTAAACATCAGCATGTCTCTGCGTAGCCATACCTTGTGGTCCCTGCTGGCTTTAAAGAGACTCAGGGCTCTGGTCCCGGGTCACAGAGTTGTTTGGTGGTGGAGCTGCATCCCCCTTAGAAGCTGGGTTCCTGCACAGCCCTGTCCCGTTGTAACTCGGAGACAGATGGCCCACTCCATCCCCGACCCAATCCATCCCCACGTGCACAGCCTGAGCACGCAGGACTGATGCCCAGTGACGTTGGCAACACTTCCGAGCTCCTTTGCTGTTCTCTCTCTCTCTTTTAAATTAATCGGGAACTGGCCTCAGCAGCCAATCAATAGTGAGATTTATCTCTTAAATAGCATTATTGATTGCCTAGGAAGCCTGGTTTTGTATTGATAGATACATACACATGCAGACAAGCCCCGTGCCAGGTCCCGGTGGTGAAAGGCACAGTGTAACGTGTGGAGGTGGCTTGTCACCGGTGGGGGCACACGTGTGTGTGTCCACATGAGGGACATGCAGCTCCCTATCAGAGATCAAGGTGATGCACCCCAGGGTCTTTGGGTACAAACCCTTTTGCGACTGTCCAGCGTTATTGTGCTGCCTTGACCACTCTTGAGTTTCTAGTCCTTTCTTCCTAATACGTGACGTTGCGATGCAAACACCACTGCCAGCTTGCACTGCCTCTTCGTTCGCGGGTAGGGTGCTGTATCCTTCCGTAGGAGAAGACGTGCAGATGTCTGCCCACAAATTGTGTGGTCTCCTCAAAGGTCACTGACCACGCAGGGATTCCTCATGTGGAAGACTTGGGCTAGATGTGCAAAACAACGTCTGCTTAGCATTGCTCGGAGGGGCAGGTTGGAGAGCGGGATGGACGAGATGGGCTGGACCTGTCCTACCAGGGAGGGTTTTTCTTTGTGCCGCTCCCCGGGCTGGCAGTGTGGGCTGTGAGCCGACGCATGCGGGAAGCGCGGTGGGACCTGGCTCAGCTCCGAGCAGGTGGAGCCGTGGGAGTGTGACGGGAGACGGCTCGCTGCCGTGTCTGCTTGGGGAAAGGCAAAGTGTGCTGCCACTCTCGAGCCGTCTCCCTCCAGGTAACGGGGAGCGGGGTGGAGGAGGGCTCCCGTGGGCTGTGGGGGCTTCACCGGCTCTGTGTCCTCGGGGCTCGGAGTGGCTCCTGTCCCTCGGAGGTGGCAGAGGGCTTGCAGCAGCTGGAGTCGTGGCACTCTGCTCAAGGTCCCCGTTGCCTAGCTGCCTGCACTGCGCGCGCCTTCGTAGCGCAGGATGCACAGTGTGGAGGCAGCCCCTGGTGCGGGGGGGAGCCGCTGTTGGTAGCACTGTAAGAGAGGGGCTGGGGGCTGGAGCTGAGCGTGAACCAAGCTGTTGTCCTTTTAGTTTTGGGCAGTGCCACTAACCTCCCCCTGAAGCAGCACCGTGTGCTGGGAGCCTGGCTGCTCTGTCCTCCAGGGTCGTGGAGCACAGCCAAGGTGCAGTGATGCTCGTGAGAGGAATTGCAAAACCTCTTGCCAGGTTTGCCATAGCAAAGTTCAGGCTGTGGCCATTTTGCGTTGGTGCTGCAGAGCCACGCTGCCCAGCCTTGCCCAGGGCTGGGAGCCTCACGGCCGCCGCCGCAGCAAGCCTTGCTCGCCTCACCACGTGTGCGAACTCACGCTCGCTCCGCGCGGCACGACAGAGCGTGGCCCCGTGTCCCGTACCTTGCGTCCTGCCTTGCTTTGGACTGTGCTGTCTGGTGCTCTGCTCTCTCCGGGGATTAGCTACGGCTGAGAAAAGTGTCAGCGGCGCTGGCACAGGCAGCTCAAGTGGCACAGATGATCCGTAGAGTCGGATCGCTGAAGCCCAGCAGGTCGGGGCTTGGAAGACCCGTGTGTGAGTGTGTGTCACTGTTTAGCTAATCAACAGGCATGGGAAGTTCTTGGGCGCTGCCGTGCCTGTGTGTACGTGCATATGTATATGTGTCTGTGTGTGTATATGTATAGCTGTGTAGTACTATAGCATCTTGCTACTGTTTGGACCCCGTTTTTCTAGACAACGCCTGCCCGCAGCGAGCACCCGGTCGCCTGATCTTAGCAAGCCAATCTGTGCAGGGATCTCTGGAAAGAACAGTTGGGGTTTTATGAAGCTGGCATAATTTACAGCTAAAATAGCACACCAGAAATATGTCCAATCCAATCTCCTTTGTAATCTTGTTTTCATTTAAGCCTCCAGGGTGGTGATGGGGGAAGTAAGGAAAGCAAACTGCGAAGGGAGTTTATTACCCGTGCCGGGGAGATTTGCGTGGTGCTCTGTGCTGAATGACCTCAGTGTACAGAGGTTAAAGCCGGCTGTGGTGCTCCCCAGCTTACAGGGGTGTCTCCTGCCTATACTGGGGGCCTTGGCTGCAAATCCTTTTGCAGATGGCTGCATGGTGTGCTCAGGACCATCCACGCCCCGGAGCCATCCCAATGCCTGCTCCCACGATGGGGCAGAAAGAGCGATGGTGATGCATCAGTGACCATCGTGTTTGTGTCGGCCTGGCTTGCTCACCAGGAAAAGGAATGAAATTATCTCGCTGCCGCTGCCTTTGCGGGTTGCGTTTCTCTTTAGTTTTCAAACCACATATTGTCCCAGATCTCCTGCCAATAGCAGGGAGCGAACTGATAATGCAGCTGCTATTAATAAAGCAGCGTTGTTACATATTCATATCAATCAGACTTCTAATTCCACAATATTTAAAAAAAAAAAAAAAAGGCAGTGCTTCACCAGGGTGATGGCGGGAGGTGTCAGGTGGGATGGCGTTGAAGATGTATTTCACTAGAGTTGGCAGAACCTGCTCCCCTCACATTTCTTCTCTTGGGGATTCCTGTGCTGATCTGGGCCTGGGGTCCTCACCCACCTTCCCCTTGGCCTTCCTTTGCCCCAGCAGCACTGAGCTAAAAGGTGGGATCCCAAAGGCAGTTGTGGGATCCCCTGAGCACCGGCACTGTGGGGAAACAGGACCGGTGCGAGACGAGGGAGCGCTGAATTCAGGCGGGTGGGTTGGCAGGAATGGCTCAGTGCTCTTCTCCATTTTATATAGAAATTTTCACATATTATGTAAATTAAAAAGCAAAGTATGGAAAATCTGGGTATAAATCTGGGATGTATATATGTTTGTACAGCCATTAGGGAGGAAAGTATACCACAGAATCCTGGCCAATGGATAAATATACTTACACTGCCATTCCTGCAATAAAATACGCTTTTTGTCATTGCTACAGTATAAAAAAAAGTACTGTCTCCAAAACTATAGCAGCATTTTATGGTAAGCCATAAATTGGAAGAGATACCTAATTATTCATAGAGTATTACGGAGGTGTTGGTAAATGACTTCACCATTAAAGCCGCACCGAGACTTGTCCATAAAGCAAAACCCTCTCTCTTCTTAATGATTGAATTCACTGTCCAGATTTGGCCAAATAAATCTTGCGAAGACGAGCACGTTTTCCGTGAACGCGGGTCTGGAAACTCGCCCTTACCCTCTGGCCAGGAACATTTTCAAACACAGCCGTGGGATCTCCGAGTCCTCCGCCAGGCCCCGCAGTCCCCGAGCCCTGTCCCCGGTGCGTGTCGGAGCTGCTCCCAGCTCATCTCTGCTTCCTCCGGCTCCCAGCGCCCGGAGAGCGGTGGTTCTGCTGGGCTCCCAGCGCTGGCAGCCCCGGGAAGCGGGGTTGGCGTCGAGCCCTCCCGACAGCGGCTTTCGGTTGCTGCAGCAAACAGTTTCCAAGCAACTCGGAGGCTGCTGGTCTAAAAGGACTCTCGATAGAGGCATGTAATATTAACTGGAGTTATTAAAAGGAGCAACGCTAAAAAGGATGCGGGAAGGGCAGCCGATGTGGTGTAGCCAATATCCTTCTGCCATCACTCATATCGTAAGTGCTTTGACAAATCTGGACTCGTGTCTCCGCTGAAATGCCTGTAGAGGCCTGGCAGGGCTGCAGGCAGCTCTGGTTCCCAGCCTGCTCCTACGAGTGCTGTGGGCAGGCTAGGTACAGGGCATTGCTGTCCTGCCAGCTGGGCACGGGGACGCATGCAGGGGATGCAAAAGATGCGGTTCCTGCCCCAGAGAACTTGTGTCTTAGGCCTCCACCCAGGGTTGAGACCTTTTTTGAGCAGGTCTGTTCCCTGGTGTTGCTCATACAGTGAGTTCCCTGCTCGTCTGGGAACAGGCAGGAGAAAGCCGCGGGGTGGATCAGGCGTGTCCGTCTCCCTGTGCGGGTATCCAGCCTCCGGCCCTGCCCTGCATTTCCTCTCTGGAGCTTTCACGGCTTCTTTCAGGTCATATTTCCTTGCTCTGCTTCTCTTTATTTCCACTGTTCCGATGCTCCCTTGCATCCACTGTCCGCAGCTACCGTTGAGCATCCATCCCCCTCTTCTCCTCTTTGTTGTTCCTTGCTGTCATCAGCTTTGGGCTGCCGTGGGGGGCCTTGCCCGTGCGAAGACCGTGGACTGCTCAGTACTGAGAATGACCACGCAGTGCTGCGTTCAGGTGGAGAGAGCAGCAGGGAGGCACTGTCCGCGGGCACTGGAAGCAATCTGTCCCTCCACGGGGAGCAGTCTGGAGGTTGCTCCCTCCATTCCTTTACAAGCACGAGCTGGAAATGCTCCTCCTGCTGCTGCCCACAGTCCCGGGAGGCTGACGCGGTGCTGGTGGGAGGTGGGCAAGGAGGTCGGCAGGAACATGCTGCCATCAGCGTGTACAGCCAGCTTGCCTTGGCTGTCACATCCCTTCTCCCAGCTGCTGGGGTTGGACCAGGTCTCTCTGGGGAAGACTTGAGATGGTGTCTGGGTGGTATCTATCAGGGCTGGCTGCTCTCCAGCCTTGTTGCAATCTCCAGTCCCATCCCAGGGGCAAACAGAGATCCCAGTGTTGTGCTCCGGCCAAGGACTGGGAGTGATCTAGTGGCTCTTTGTCATATGAGGCTGGATATCTGCACAGGGAGAGGGACACACCTGATCCACCCAGTGGCCTTCTCCCGCCTGTTCCCAGATGAGCAGATGGGTGTCTGTCAGTGGGCTGGCCGCAAACATCCCCAAACATCTCCAGAGGACCACGATGGTGTCTGGAAAAGTTCAGATACAACCAAGGGGGACCTTACTGCCTGGGTGCCTGAACTTTTTTCCTGAGGGCAGTGAAAACACAGGCTGCAGCTTGCTGGCCTGGGGAGATGGGTGGTATGTGGGCAGCTGAGGGGTTTCTGTGTCTACAGAAAGCCCCTGTAGCATTACTGTGTGTTCACAGGAGGAGGCACAGCAGGATCCCTGCCTTCATCCCCTTCAGCATGGGGAGGAGTGCTGGGATGCTTCCCTGTGGCCAGCTGGTGGCAGTGGGAGAGGCCAGCGGCATCAGCAGGGCTCCTTCCAGGTCTTCGGAGCTTCCAGGAGCCTGAGCCCAAAGGAGAGAGACCCCATGGCAGGGCTTACCGAGATACGAGCTCTGATCCCACAGCTAAGCCCTTTCTTTGTCAGAATGAGTGAATGTGGCTGAGAGGCAGCCGGGAACACGTCCACCGTGTCCATGCCAGAGGCTGGAGCTCCGATCGCACCAGGCAGACCTCCACGCTCCTCCAGAAGCCATCTCTGGTGTGAAGCCATGCCGTGCCAGTGTGCTGGAACAGCGTCCTGCTCTCACAGCACCAGCAGCGCTGCGAGGGGGTCTGCTGCCCTCCCTGCCTCCAGCTGCCCACAGTTGGGGTGTTAAGACTCTGCTCCTCAGCTCCTCAAACCCATCCCTTGGGTTGGATGCAGGGCTGAGGGGGTGGCCTAGTGGGGTTGCTGGGGGGAAGGAGGGTGGTGGAGCAGCTTGTGGGATGCTGAAGCAAGCAGGAGTGGGGTGCTGGATGGGAGGGAGGAGGGACCAGGTGCTGCCACCCAATCACTTGGTGTCCACCATCATGTAGCAGTTGAGGCCAGGCTTGTTCCACCTCAAGTGGGGAGAAACTGAGGTTAGTCCTGCTGGGTGGACTGGCACCTCCAGCAAGTCCCTTGCTCCCCCAGCAGAGCACAGGATGATTGATTTTGGGAAAGAGTAAGAGAGTTAGAGCTAATTGAGAGAAGTCAGGAGCTGTATCAGAAGCAGGTAGGATTACTGGTGTCACAGGTGATCTGCAAAGTGCCTGCACTGTTTGCTGTGGCTGTGCATAGCAGGAGGCATCTGGCTTTTCTCACCTTGTCCACTTTCTGTCTCTCCTGAGGTAATGTGAGCTCAGGAAGGGGGGTAGATATGGAGGAGGTGTGTTTTTGCTGATCAAAAGCAAATCCAACACATATGTTGTTGTGAGCAAACACTGGCATTGCAGGAGTGCCAAGGGCCAAACAGGGCTTTCTGTGGTGGAGGGACCTGCCTGAGGGCAAGGCAGAGTTGGGAAGGGGCTGGGCAGCTGGGCAGGGGCTTGTGGAGCAGCTGGGGGTGAGATCCATCTCTCCCTGGGTGTGGGAAGAAACTCCTGGATTCTGGAAATACCACTAGGGCACTCAAATCCAGAGATGGATTTGAAGAGGCAGCTGCTGTCATGGTCTGAGCGGGCAAAGTCCTGGTCCTCAAGCAGGCATTTCACCCTGGAAATGGAAAAGGCTCAGCTGACTTTGCAGCTCTTCCCAATGCTGGTTTGGGCTGGGCTCTGTCCTGCTGCCCCCACGGTGGCCACCTGCACCAGGGTGGCAGCCGGAGGAGCCACCACGTACCTCCTGGGCAAGCGATGCCGCCGCTCTACACGTGGCACTGCCTACGTGTGCGATAGCTGCACCGGGCGGTTCGCAAACAGGCTGCGCTGGAAAGGTGCCCAAGGAGGGGCTGTGACAAGAGGAGGGAGGGCAGGCTCTCCCCGCAGGACCAGAAGCATGCAGGGCTGCCATGCAGCACGGGGTCCCACTGCCAGCACAGCCGGGCCATCGGGAGCAGGCGAGCAGTGGGGCTGGCTGGCTGCTGCTGTCCAGCATCTCCTCCGGTGTTCCAGGACAGGTGAGCACCTAGATTTTGCAAAGTCCACTTTGTGGCAGTGGGAGGGTGTCACCAGTGGTGCCCACAGAGACACTTGCACTGGGGACTTGCTCCTGCCGCTGGCTGCAGGAGAGGATGCTGGGCTGCTGGGCCTGCACGTTAGTGCTGTGCTGCTACCGTAAATCTGCCCGGCATCGGTGCATGAGGACAATGCATAGAGCATTCCAGCTGATTTATGGCTTCTCTGCTCCACGGGGATAGGAGACAGCATTGCACGGCTAGCTCTGCTGGCATTTACTGCGTCATGAGTTGTCCTTCCTCCTCATGCGACGTCAGTGGGACTCAGTGAGTGACTGCTGCCAGGCAGGCGAGTGTGCGCAGGGCAGGAACTGGTGTGCCGGGAGCTCAGACCCGTGTGAGGGTCTGGTGGCTCCAGTGATGTTGTGAGAAGTGGTTGTTCCCGCTCAGGGATGCTGCGTGGTTATGGCACGGCGGTATCGTATCAGCTGGCCCTGTCAGACCCACCTTGCACTGGGGGAAGTGTGGTGGCCAGGTGTGAAATGGTGCCACCACTGCTGCCTGATGGCCCTTGTCTCATGCGTGTCACCCTCCATCCTTCCAAATCAGCACCTGATCTTCCCGAAGCTGCCTTGCTTGCAAGGCTGAAACAACTGTCAGGGTCCTCCACTGCCACCGAGGATGGTACCACGCTTGTGGCCCCCTCTGCTCTCAGCAGCAGGGTAGCCATGCTCACCCCTGTGGCTCTGGCACCAGCTGTGCAGCCCGCCCGAGGTCTTGGGCTTGCAAAGCTGATGCACCGTGGCAGCAGATGAGGCTGGAAAAACCCCAGAGCAGAGGAGCACGGCCAGGCCTGCGCAGCGGTGGGTGGCGTGCTGAGCCCCGCTCTCTCGAGCCTTGGGAACGCCATTGCCTCCATGCCAGGGGCCCGCACCGAGGCGGGGCAGTCCCTGCCTGTTGAATCAAGACTCACACGTCTCTCCTTCGCCCTCCCCTAACCAGCCTCCTGCCTGCCGCGGTGGCTGCTGCCATCCCAACCCATCCCGAGTAGCCCACATAGTTTTCTTCCCCAACCCCACGCTCTCGTTGCCTCTCTCCACACCTCTGCTCCACACGAAGCCGACTCCACCAAGTCTGACCCATCAGGCCGGCGCAGCAAACACCAGCTGCCCGGCAGCGCCACGGGGGAATGGGAAGCAGTGCCGTGCCCCGCTCTGTGCCCCTCTTGGGGCATCCCAGCAGCAGCACCTCAACCTCTTCTCTGTCTCCACACGCTGGGTCGCGGTGGCCAAGTGCCTCCTCCTTCAGTGCCTCAGTCTCCTCATTCTGCCAAGGGGAGCGATAACAGCCCTGAAGGGCTTTGGGAGGAAAGGGAAACGCCGAGCGCCGGCTCTGGCCCTGGTGTGACGGGCTGTGGTGGCCTCCTAAAGCCCCCCTGCCCGAGGACGCCCCTCTCCACCTCTGGTGCTTTGAATGAAGAGATGTGATGCAGCTCTTGGCTAAACGAATCTTTTCTTTCCTACTCAGCATTCAGGGAGCATCGTTTTGGTAACCAAGGTATTTGCATAATCTCTATTTTGTGGTAATTGCTCCCTTTCAGAAGAGGTGCTTATCATCCCATTGGTTTTTGGGGGGGTGTGCTATCTTTGAGGCCAGGTGAAGAGGTGATCCCTAAAGGGGGGTGGCTGGGCTGCTGCTCTGTGGCTCCAGGGATGCCTGCCCCGGGGCAAAGAGGCCCAGGGGAGCCTTTTTGTTCATGAGCTTCTGCACCATCAGTGATCTCCTGCTGCAAGTCCCTTCCTTGCCCCGTGCCTCAGTTTCCCCTTGGCTCCAGAGTCTCCGAGCTGGGGACAGGAGGATTTTCTCATGCCATGTGCCTCCGTGCGGCAGGACATGGGGTCTCCGTCTCTGCAGGAGCTGCCTTCCCAGGGTTGCTCCCTCTCTCCCTGATGTCGTGGCGTAGAAAAGCAGCCGCTGGGAAGCGTTCTGTGGCGCTTTAGCAGCTACCAGAGCAGCAGAGCGGGGCGGGAGGCGTGGGGCTGTCACCCAGCCACAGGAGATGCTGCTCCATGGGGACACCCCAGCTTTCTGCCCCGGGCCACTGTGGCATGGCACCCGGGGGAGCGGGGGGTCTCGGGGGGCGAGCGGTGGCCAGTGCCTGGCATGCCCACGTTGCCGCCCTCACCCGCCTGGCAGTGTGACTCACTCCCCGAGCAGCAGCTCCCACGCGGCAGCGTTTCCAAGAGACTGAGGAGATGTCTCTAAATGGCAATGGCTGAAAGGGGAGCCCAGACCCTTGTCCGCAGGGCCTGGGTAGGGCGCGTGTGCTCCCCCCGGCCCGCCGAGGAGAGCTGGGAAGTGGCCAGCTGGGGGGCAGGACCCCCGCGCCTGGGGCAGCCTGCATTGGGGTGGAAAGCAGCAAAGCCTGGTCTTGCCCAGCGTTGGCAAAGGTTAGAAAAGCCATGAGGAGGCAGCTGGGATGTGGCGGCGAGCAAGGGAAATGCCCAGCTCCGAGGGCTCAGCCTTCCACGGCCCCGGAGAAGGAGAGGCAGGCAGCCAGCTCTCCACAGGCTTGCAGACTGGCTCTTGGGTTTGCTGCCCATTAAGCATGGGGAAGCAGAGCCTGTTCTGGTCTTGAATTATTTTGGTGTCTTGCTCTCGCGAAGCTCACATGTGCTGTCTGCAGGTCCTGGGGTGCCTCTGGGTCTGGGACAGGCAGCAATGCAGAAACCAGCCTGGCCCGGTGCAGAGGTTAAACCATCCCTGTGCTCTCTGACTGCAAGAGAAAAAAACAGCGCGTCCTTTTCCAGGCACCCGGGTGGCGTTGGTGCTGCCTGACCTGACTGCTAAGTAGGGGCTGAGGTTTCTCACAGCACAGATCTCCGTGCGTGCCAAGCCGCACTGTTCCCCCATCCTTCTCTGGGCGGGAGCGGGGTGCTGCGTCTCTCCCTGCTCTCCTGCACCGGCGTGGCTCCCGGTGTGCCTCTGCCATGCAAACTTGGCTCCTCTTTATTGCCTGTTCTACCCTCCAGGCCTTGCTTCTGTGCTGCCGTCAGCCAGATAGCAGAGGCTGCTCCTGCTCCAGCACCGATCGTCTCCCCGGCTGCATTAAGTCTCAGTTTATCTGTATAAAATCTCATGTCATTTATCTTCCTAAAGGCTGGCAGGTAATTCTGTAATCGCCGTCCCTCCTACAGTGCTGGCCTCTTCTCTCTCCTTGCTAGTTTAATTCCCCAGGAGTTTACATTGTCTTTGCAATCCCCAAGGAACGATGCTGCTAAATCCAGATCCCAGTGCCAGTCTCTCTGGGAAGCCCTTAATTCCCTTCGCCATTAGCGGGATGCCTGGTTAACAACCCCTCGTGGCTCCTCTCCAGGTCCTTCTCTCCGTGGAAGTGCTCTGGCCGCAGGGGTGCAGGGGCTTGGCTGCAGTGGGGTCCATGCCCTCTCCTCCCAGCAGCTCTCACTTGGCCCCAGTGCCCAGCTCTGGCGGAGGGTGCCCCCCATTGCCAGGCAGCCAAACCGGGGCTGGTCGAGCCTGGGGCACTGGGATGCTGTGACAGTGTTTGCCCCACACCCTGCAGACCCCCCAGCTTGGATTCCTTCCAGGGGGAGGCAGGTGGTACCTCCCACACGAGGTAGGGCACCCAACACCTTGCCTCAGAGACCCCATGGAAGTTTCTCTCTGCACCCCCCCAGGAGGCAGCTCGTTACCATCTCCCAAGCAGGGTAGGTGGTGGGACACGGGGTGGGGGAGCATCTCCCAGGCTGCGGGCTCTCGCTGGCAGAGGAAATTTTCTTCAGGTTAGACAGAGGATGCTTTGAAGTGGTTCAGTTCTCTGTTGGTTTTTGTGCTTTGCTTTTTTTTTTCCCCTCCCTTTAATGCGAATTGTATTCTGTGCGTGGAGCAGCTGGCAATTCTCCTCCTGGCTGCTGCCGCGTCACCTCCGAGCAGCTCTTTTAAGACTTCTCTTTTCACTGGCTGTACAGAGAACTCGCGCAGGAGAGCCTTGGGTCTGCTTCTGCTGTAACCCTGCTAATTAGAGAGACATTTCTGAGAAGGTGTTAGATACCTGGTCCTGCCTGGGGTGGGGACATAGAGAAGAGACCTTGGGAGCAGCATCCCCAGCCCATTAGCTGTGGTCATCAGCCTGAAGGTCTGTACAGCCACAGCCAGCATAACCCAGTGTGTGCCTCAGTGATGCTTAACAGCAATAAAATGCTGATTTAAAAAAAAAAAATTCCTTTCCTCAGCCAAAATCCTCTAGTCCCTGAGGGAGCCCAGGCCTGAGCCGGGCGAAGGAAGGGAGTGTTCCCTGGAGAGCTGGGGCCCTCCTTGAAGCTGTGGGTTCCTGCCCAGAGAGAGAAGGACCTTGTGACTGTGGGAGAGAAGCTGGATGCTCCAGTCTCAGCTCCCATCCCTTGGCTCTGTAAGAGGAGGATGCCAGGGTTTGCTTTGTCTCAGCTCTTCTGAGGAGATCTTTTTATGGCAATGCCTTCCTTTGCTACCTGTTCATGCAGGATGAGATCCAAGTTAGATAGTCTCCGTGAATGCTGATACTAATAACTTGCCTGTGTTTACCTGCCCCCGGCACTATTCTTTGCAAATGAGGTGTCAGCAGGGATGCTGGCGCATGCGAGCCGCTGCGTGTGGGTTTTACAGGACCAATAAAGCAAGGCTGAGGCACGTGGTCAGGAGGAATCACGCTGGCATCCAGCCGGAGAGCCAGTGGCATGTGGGGAAGGTCCGTCTCCCAGGCTGGTTTGAGATGACAGCATCTCATCGCCTGCTCCTTCACCTGGCACTTGTTCAACAGAGGGTCCTCGTGGAAACAGCTTGATTTAATGTGTGCTCCTCTGCTGAGAAGGTGGCAGTTTGTTACCCAAGCTTCAGTGCAGGCTGATTCCACAGGCATCGCTCTGCTGGGCCCGAAGAGCAAAGGCCAGGTGTAACACCTGTGGGTCTCCCCGGTCCCTGTGTGATTTGGCTGCAGAGCCCTGCTCCTGCCTGGCTGTGAAGGAGCTAGGCCAGGTAAGTCTGTGATCTCTGAGTCCTGCAGCGGCTGTAAGCGGTGTCCCCAGCCACAGCTCCGAGCAGACTGGGAAGCACGTCTCAGTTAATAACACCGCATCTCTGCCTCGCCAGCCCTAGACATGATTTGGAAACTGCCCCTAAACCCTGAGCCTCTTATTGCCTGTAACCTCTGATACTCCTCGACCTCTGCGTGTACAGCCGCAGGACTGGTGGGGCTGTGAGAAGGTGCCCAGGGACTTGGGAGCATCTCCTCTGTCCTGCAAATCTGGGTACCACCTGTGGTTACGGTGAGCGCCGCCGTGTAACCCATCCCCAGCGTGTGAACGGGCCGGGGGGGAGCTGTGCCTCTGGGAGATCTGCCCCTCCTTCCTCTGCCCCGGCCGCTGGTTCCAGGATTTGCAGATGCTCTGGGTCAGAGGGTTTTGTCTCTCTTCCTTTCTAATTGCAACGAGGATAATTGGTATTGTGGTTGAGCACAAGCGCGGGAAGCCTGTGAGCTCTCCTTCCTCCCCAGCCCCCGTGCAGCTCCCTGCCAGCGGCCAGGCGTGACTGGAGGCTCCTCTTGGAGGAGCTGACTGGCTGAGTGCCGAGAGGGTGCCAGAGCATCCCAGCATGTTCAGCGCAGAGGGGTCTGTGCTAGCCACCTTCCCCGGGAGCCAGGCAGGCTGCCTGCTCTCCTCCAACCTCATTGCGACCCCTTCCCACGCAGGGAGCCCGTTATCATGCCCGGTTAACAGGGAAGGGGGAGGCTGCTTTGTATGGGTTTAGCACTGAGACAGCGGGCCTGGAGCCCAGCTCCTCTTTCCTGAAGTCTTTCACACCTCCCTCCAAGGGTGCCTCTGCCCACTGGGTGCCTTTCTGAGTCAGAAGAGTCTGGGGGGCTGTGACTGACCTCCTCCCAGGGTGCCCTTTGGGTTGGTGGCCTTCCACTCATCCTGGTGGCCTTCCATCCTTCATGCTTCACTGCGTAGGGCTGTTAGGAAAAACATTCCCCTCCCGTGAGGGGTTGGCCACTGCTGCAGTCATCACTGAACCCCAGTGCTGGAGGGGAACCCCCAACCTGTCTTTTCCCACTCCTTGCCCCAGGAGCCCCCCAGTTTTCCCAGATGGATGTCTATCCTAGCCCCAGGACAGAGCTTGTAGCTCCCATCTCTCCGTGACAACGAGCTGCTGGCAGCCAGGAGGTATTAAGAACCAACTGGCTCATCTGCTGAAAGCGTTTGATTGTTGTTGTTATCATTTTGATTACCTTTTTTATAGGCTAGCAGAAGGATTTTAATCTGGACAGTGAAGTAGGAAATGGGAGAAGCTGTGCCCAGAGCTTGCCAGCGAGGCGGTGAGGGCTGCTGGATCTCTGTCCACATCTCTGGGAGGTGATTTGGATGCTCTTGGCCAAACTAGGAGTGTCAGGGAGAGGTGTTCCTGGCCCAGTCTCACGGGACTGCAGCTGCCCCTTGTGTTATCCACGGCTCAGCTGGTGCCCAAACAGCCAGTGATGCTTAACCCCAGCCTCACAGCTGCCCGGAGCTGCTCACTGCCTCAAAGCATCAATCTGAGCAGGCAGAGGAAGGGGTGGCGAGCTCCCAAGGCCAAGCTTCAGCTCTCCCTCTGGCTTCTTGTGACTCAGGACAAAGTCATCTGATGCGTTCCCGCCAGCGGCTATGACTTGTCATTCACCAAAAGTGCCAAGGTGACAGCTGTGGCGACCACGGGCAGTGGTTTCACTTGCAGATGAGGAGCAGCGTAGATCCTGGCTCTGCGATGCTCTCCGCATGGTAACATGGCCGGTGTGAAGGGGCATGGCAGTTTAGGGAGCCACTGCTGCCGTGCTGGGCTGTGCCACCTCTCCCCCAAGGCTCAGCCACTGCCCACCAGCGGTTTCAACCTGCTGCCAGATGGGTTTGTTTCAGTGCCCTTGGCGAAAGCAAAGTAGCGGTGCTGCAGTGTCTCAGGAACACAGACAGGGGCAGATAGCATGTGGCAGGGGAGGGGATGGCGATGGGGAGGGGGGCTGCGTCCTAGGGGACTGGTGTGGGGAGGTGTCTTGCACCATCCCAAGCTCTCAGTGCCACCACCAGCTTCCTCACTGGGGACGTGTTTCTGGAGGGCTGTTGCAGTGTGGGTGTGAGGTGGCCCAGGGCTGTCACACGGGACCTCCATCACTCCCCCCGCCATACCCATAACCCCAGCCCCCTGCCCGCTGTGCCAGCCCCAGTTCCAGGTGCTCAAACAGCAGCCAGTTGGTTGTTTCAGCCCGATCCCATTGGTCCATCGTGGCCTGCGAAGCCTGTGGGCAGCACACAGTGGGTGTCCTGCTGCAGAAGAGATGCAAGGACCCAGGTGACAAAGGCGGTGGCCAGCACCCCTTGGCGAGGGGGCTGCCCAGAGGGGTAGTGGAGGGGAGGCAGCGCTCCCACACACTGGGGCTCGGGGTGCTGCAGCCCCGTGGCGGTGCGGGTTGCAGGGCGCCGTGCGGTAATGTGTCGCAGCTAATGCTGCGTGACAGTTTGACAGGTCCTCCCGGGACAGCCGGAGCTGACATGCCATCTTCAGAGCTGTCACTCCTTGGCTTCTGCACTACGGTGTTTATCATAAACAGGCAGCATGGGTAACTCTTTTCCCCAGTGTCTAAGGAGTGAGAAGGGCTGTGGTTTTATTTGCATGTCCTCCAGGAGATAATCAGCACTGGGCTGTGTTCTCCAGACCGATGGAGCTGGCTGGCGGGAGGGCAGGGAGAAGGGGGGTCTAACACGCCCCTGGTCGGAGGAGGTGATGCTGACCACCTCCCTTAGAAGATTGAGGGCTCTGGCAGGAGCATTGCCGTGCCCTGCTCCAGGGCTCGCCCCCATCCAGCCCCAGTGAGGAGTTTTGCACCCACTTGGGCGAGCTGCGGCTGCCGCAGCATACAGTACTCACAGTGCCCTGGCTGGGGCGTGGCTGGGGGTGGCATCGGCTCCTTGGGGCTGGGGTAGCCACTGACCTCTGCCAGGCTCAAGGAGCCATTTTAAGGAAGGAAGGGGCTAGAGATGCTCATGTGGGGCTCATCCAGAGAAGGCACTTGAGGCAGTTCCTGCCCAGCCCCATGGTTAACCCTAGAGCTGGATGTGAAGTTGGAAAACACAGGAGCAGAAGCTGCCCTCCCCAGCCCCCTGAACTTGACCCAGGATATGAGGTCCTGTATGGACCACCGTCCCCTTGGCAGGAGCTCTGGGGTGTGAGGTGCCGTGATGGACCACCGCAGGGGGATGCTTGCAGTCCCATTTCTCTGTGTCGCTGGGTGCTCTTGATGCTCTTCAAGAGCAGTGAGGCTCCCAGTGCTCAAACCCTTTCACTCTCACAGAGAAACAAACCAGGAACACGCACGGTGAAGCAGAATTACCAGCGTGTCTGGAGAGGCAGGGAGCTGGAACAAGACAGGCTCTGACAGCTGCTTTCAGGAGGTCTGTGACAGACCGAGCAACATGTCAGCCACGCACAGCTCGACCTGCAGAGCATCAACCCCTGTTTTGCCTGGCTGCCTTTCGGCACCCACAGCCTGTTCACATCTCAGGAGCTGCCTGGCTCTACCTGTCCTGGCCATGAAATGCATTTGGGGTGGGCGCTGGGGCGGCAGCCATGGGCTGCTCACTTGTGGGACAGCTGAGTGAGTGATGGGGACACGCCGGTGCTGGCGGTGGGGCTGGGAAGCAGCATGTGTTTCCAGGCTGAGTCATGCTGAGGATTGTGTCTTGTTCCTTGTTAAAGAGTCCAGATACAATATTCGCTTGGCAGAAATCAGCTCATCATCCACCTCTCCTCACCTGTCTCTCTGTCCATCCATCCCTCCCAGCTCCTTCACATACCATTAGAGTTGCATCTGTAGGGGAAAAAAGAATCTCTGCTGGAAGATTTGGGTTGCTCTGCTGGGCTGTAAGGTCAGGAAAGCAAAAGCTGGTGCTTGGTATGCAGCGCACGGAACCGACGTGCTGGGCAAGCAGGTACTTACTCAGCTGCAGCAGCGAGGGTCAGCTTTGCACTGGGTTCGGGGCTTGCGTCCATGGGAGGGGGGAAATGATGCCACCAGGACCAGAAGGGGATGGTAGGTGAGCAGGGGAGAATGAGACACACTGAGCTCCTGGGTGAGGTCTTTGTCCCCCACGCCAGCCAGCCAGGCAATTGTTTCTACAGAGGGGGACAGGGCACCCATGCTGCTGTCCGTCCTCACCGAGGTGTCTTTGCTCAGCTGCTCTGTGCCTAGGTTATTTTAGCTTTGATTCAGCTCCGAAATTGCCTTGGCTGAAACTCTGTCTCTATTGTTCTCAGTCTGCAGGAGCATCATTGAATGTGTCAAAAAGATAAATTGGAGAAAAGGAGAGGGAAAAAAAAAGAAAAGAGGAGAGCAGTGCGGTTGGTGGGGGGAGCTGTGCCGGTTGTGGTCTCCCAGGGCTGCTTCAAGCACACATTCCCTTCCAGCTCCCTCCTCACTGCCCTGTCCCCTTCTCTGCAGCGCTGAGACACCCTTCCAGACATCCCCCTTCCCTTCTCCCCTCGGCAAAGCTCATTTAGGCTTAGCACCTGCCCTGCATGAGCCTGGTCTGGGAGCACTGGGAGCACAGACTCCAAGACCTGCTCTCTGTACCTGTCCTGGCTGGGGCTGAGATCACAGAATCACAGAATCATTCAGGTTTGAAAAAGACCCTCGGGATCATCGAGTCCAACCATCAGCCCTACGCTACAAAGTTCTCCCCTACCCCACATCCCCCAACAGCTCATCCAAACGACCCTTAAACACACCCAGGGATGGGGACTCCACCCCCTCCCTGGGCAGCCTATTCCACTCTCTGACCACTCTTTCTGTGAAACATTTGTTCCTCATGTCCAGTCTGAACCTCCCCTGTTGCAGTTTCAAGCCGTTCCCTCTTGTTCTGTCACTAATCCCCTGTGAGAAGAGACCAGCACCAACCTCTCTACAATGTCCTTTCAGGGAGCTGTAGAGAGTGATGAGGTCTCCCCTCACCTTCTCCTCCTCACACTGAACAGTCCCAGCTCCTTCAATCTCTCCTCACAGGATTTATTCTCCAGGCCCTTCCCCAGCCTCGTTGCCCTCCTCTGCCCTCGCTCCAGCCCCTCGAGATCTCTCTCGTATTGAGGTGCCCAAAACTGGACACATGCTGAGTCCAGCCTGGTGGATGGTGAGCTAAAGCTCCTGCAGATCAGCCAGGAGCACTGTAGCAGGGCTCTGGAGGCAAACAGAAAAGAGATAGGAGGGAGCAAGACAAACCCAAGCAGGACAGACAGCGAGAGAGGTCCTGGACAGGGGCTTGGAGCAGATCCATGTGCATCCCCAGGGCTCTCACTCGCTGGTGGGCTTGTGCACATCTTGGGGTACAGCACGCCGAAATGCCTGGTCCAGAGTCCATGGAGCTGGGGAAGGTTTGTGCAGTGCAGACCCAGTCTGCATCAGCTGTCTTGGGCTCCAGCCCAGCCTCTCTAGGAAGTCCAGGGGGCCTCTGTCCCAGTGGTTCGAGGAGGGTTCAGGCTTCTGCATCCCTGGAAGGATCAGGCCTGTGGGATGAGGTTTGGGGGTTACCTGTCCATTTGGGGTTATCAGTTGGTGCTGGAAGACATGGCACCGTCCAAGGGCTCCTGGAGGCAGTGCTGGGGATGCAGCATTGACTGCAGCAGGGCAGGTTCCTGTTGTAACACCTTCACCACTGCTAACTCGATCAGCCCCCTCCAGGACACAGCTATCAGGGTGTCGTGGTTTAACCCCAGCCAGCGACTAAGCACCACAGAGCCGCTCACTCACTCCCCCCACCCGGTGGGATGGTGGAGAGAATTGAAAAAAAGGAAAACTTGTGGGTTCAGATAAAGACAGTTTAATAGGTAAAGCAAAAGCTGCATATGCGAGCAAAGCAAAACAAGGAATGCATTGGCCACTTCCCATCTGCAGGCAGGTGCTCAGCCATCCCCAGGAGAGCAGGGCTCCATCACGCGTAACGGTGACTTGGGAAGACAAACGCCATCACTCTGAACACCCCCCCCTCCCTTTTAACAGCAGAGTGTGATGTCATATGACATGGAATATCCCTTGGGTCAGTTGGTCAGCTGTCCCAGCTCTGTCCCCTCTCAGTTTCTTGTGCACCCCCAGCCACTCACTGGTGGGGTGGGGTGAGGAGCAGAAGAGGCCTTGACTGTGTAAGTGCTGCTCAGCAATAACAGAAACATCCCTGTGCTGTCAGTGCTGTTTTCAGCACAAATCCAAGACACAGTCCCATGCTAGCTACTATGAAGAAAATTAACCCTACCCCAGCCAAACCAGCACATTCTCTACCCCTTATTCCATACCATTTATGTCATGCTCAGGTACCACGCTACCAAATACAACCTCATTAACCACCACTCCTCTTCCATCCTTTGATACAATACACAGATGTATTTTCCTTAGTCTAGGGACCACCCCTGTAAAATGTCTTTAAAATGTCCACAAATATCCACTGAGACCTCATCACCCTCTACAACTCCCTGAAAGGAAGCTGCAGAGAGGTGGGGATGAGTCTCTTTAACGAAGTAACAAAAGACAGGACAAGAGGGAATGGCCCCAAGCTGCACCAGGGCAGGGTCAGACTGGCTCTTAGGAAGGATTTCTTTGCAGAAGGGGTTGTTGGGCGTTGGAATGGGCTGCCCAGGGCAGGGGGGGAGTCCCCATCCCTGGAGGGGTTGAAGAGTCGGGTTGACCCAGCGCTGAGGGATCTGGTGGAGTTGGGAACAGTCAGGGTGAGGTTCATGGCTGGACTGGAGGAGCTTCAAGGGCTTTTCCAACTGAGATGATTCTGGGATTCTGTGAGTTCATTTAGTCCATAACTTCAGGCTCCATCTGTTATGGTGGTCACTCAGGACAGCAGAGCTCGTGTGTTGTGTGGTTACTGGGCACCAAAGCCAGCTCAGGTTGGGTCACTGCTGCACTTGCACTGCTTCTTGCAAGGCTCGTCCTCCACTGGTTCAGGCAGTTCCTGCTATAGAGATTCCTGTAACATGCTACTCAAATCATGGGTGACAACAACTTAAAGCTCTTTCCATTACAGTCTCCACCCCTGGTCCCTTTGGACCAGACCATCGGGTTTAACATTGCCGTGAACTCCTGCCCTTGCCCCTGCTCTGGCTCAGACTTTTCCATGGATCGCAGTCCCTCGGGGTTGTACCTGCTCCAGGTGGAGCCTTATCTACGCACCACAGTCTCTCCAGGGCTGTACCTGCTGCGGCACAGACTCATCCACAGCCACAGTCGCTTTGAGGTGCGCCTGTCCCAGCGTGGCCTTACCCATGGCCACAGTCCCTTCAGGAGTGAACCTGCTCCAGCGTGGCCTTACCCACGGCCACAGTCCCTTCAGGAGTGAACCTGCTCCAGCGTGGCCTTACCCATGGCCACAGACCCTTCGGGGTGTGCTGCTCCCGCGTGGACTCACCCACAGGTCACAGCCCCTTCGCTCGAGTTCCCGTGGAGCTCCAGCCTGTCCGGCGCAGCAGCACAGGAACAGCAGTGGTGCCCTGGCCACCGGCCAGCCCAGGCGCATCGCCATGGCTGGTATCAGAATGTTCCCAGGCACAGCAGAGTAAGATGATAAGCAGTACAGCCAGCAACAAAAGCAAAAAGCAGCCACTAACGAGCACTAGACTAATATACAGTGAGGCGAGCAAGACCCGTGGCAAGCACAGGAGCCTCTCGGTTAATAGCTAAACAGCAATTACAGCTGTAAATTCCATCAAGCACATTCCAGTTGAATCTGTCATTATTGTGAACCCTCCAAGCCCCACGTTGGGTGCCAAAAAGAACTGTCATGGTTTAACTCCAGCCAGCAACTAAGCACCAAGCCGCAGTGGGATGGGGGAGCGAATTGAAAAAAAAGGTAAAACTCATGGGTTGAGATAAAGACAGTTCAATAGGTAAAGCAAAGGCTGCACATGCAAGCAAAGCAAAACAAGGAATTCATTCACCACTTCCCATCTGCAGGCAGGTGCTCAGCCATCCCCAGGAGAGCAGGGCTCCATCACGTGTAACGGTGATGGGAAGACAAACACCATCATTCCGAACATCCCTCCCTTCCTCCTTCTCCCCCCAGCTCTATACACTGACCATGATGCCATATGGTCTGGGAAATCCCTTGGGTCAGTTGGGGTCAGCTGTCCCAGCTCTGTCCCCTCTCAGTTTCTTGTGCACCCCCAGCCTGCTCACTGGTGGGGTGGGGTGAGGAGCAGAAGAGGCCCTGGCTGTGTAAGTGCTGCTCAGCAATAACAGAAACATCCCTGTACGCTATTTTCAGCACAAATCCAAAACACAGTCCCACGCTAGCTACTATGAAGAAGATTAACTCTACCCCAGCCAAAGCCAGCACACAGGGGAACCCCTTCCCCTTCTGCCAGGCAGAGAATGGGCATTCTCCAAGGGGAACCAGAGGGTTAAATCCCACTGAGGTGCTGGGACCCCTGCTTTGACTCCCAGCATACGAGTTACAGGAGGCTGAAGAGATGGTTGTTGCTGCTGCTGGGGATGCTGGGGCAAATGAGTAGCCTATTAAATAAAATGTCATCCGGAAACGGATGAGAACTGGCATGGCTTTTTCAGCTTGCACTTTACAAAATGAACCTCCTTGTATGTGGTTGATTTGCATATTCACAATAGGCCACTGTGGAGGGGCTCTCCTTCTGTACCCCCTGCACAAGGGCTAGAGGGTATCAATTCAGTTATCCGAATGCTCCTCTAAATGACTGCAACGATCTCATGACATAATCCATTGCCAGAGGAGGTGGGTTTTCAGAGCCTAAGCCCCTTTGTTTCTGTAAATGACATCAACTTGGGTGTGATAAATGAAGCTGAGAAATTGCTGGTGAGTGCCAAGTGCCAGGCTGGGTCCCATGCTGGAGCAGGTGAAACCATTCCCTGCCCCAGTTGCTTTTCACACCTGAAATGGGGAGGACTGATCTGCGTGAAAACTTCAGGGGGCAAATACTGAGCGGATCCCATTAAATAAGGCTGGTTTCAAATAGAAACTGATTTGCATGGGCTGATCAGGCTAATTACTACAGCAGGAACTTGGAAAATCATCAGATTCTTATGCAGCAGGAGTGCTGAGGTCTGCTGCTATGAAGCTGCATCTCCACGGGGAGCCGTGCGCAGGACGTGGCCGGCATGCCGGCTCTCTTTGAGGTGGTCGTTGCTCGCCTGCCAGCAGCAGCCTGAGATGTCGCCCCCCCTCATCTGACAGGAGAGGCAAACTCATGACACTGATAATGTATAAATCATTTAGTCTGGTTTAGAAACCCATCAGGGTGATTCTCTGCATTCCCGACGCTTTCCAAACCCCGTTCGGAGCGCGACGGCCTGGCAGCACGGCGCCTGCCGGCACGGGAACAGCCAAGCTGCCAGCAGAGGAGGGCACCCACACAGCATGTGGGGGATGAGCATCTCACTCTTGCTGGTAATCTGGTCCCATCTGGTACGCCAGGGACCGAGAGGCTGCACCGGTATCTGTGCTCTTTCTTCTGCCACAAGGGCAAGTGCGACCTTGGGTGCTGCCTGGGAGCCCTGGCACGTGCCAGCAGGCAGGCAGCCTCGTGGGTCACTGGCAGGGATTTGTGCCACGGGCAGGCAGTAGCTCTTGGGTGGCATTTGGCCTTGTGGTCCCTTGGGTGTTCCCAGCACCCCTGCCTGTGTCTCACAGGGGACCACATGTGCCTGCATCCCACAGGGAAGCGTGCTTGCATGCATCCCACGGGGACCCCGAGACACACGTGTCAGGTCGTGCCACCGCAGGAGCAGCTCTGTGTCCCCATGCCCGTGCCATTTCCTTCAGGCGAGTTCCTTCAGGTGGCTGGTGGGCAAGGAGGCACGCGGCTGGTGAGAGGCATGAGTCTCCTGTCAACAAACAGAGAGACGCCGTCTCCCGAGGCTGCTGGTTCAATGCAACGTTTGTACACACACACACACACACGTAGGAAACAGAGTACGCGTGGGCAGGTGTGCCTCTAAATATAGGCCTGGCTACCTGGGAAGCATGCTGCACTCACAAGCCCACTCACTGCAGCTTGCAGAGTCCCCCTCCTCGCCCTGCGCCCCCGGGAGCACGCTGGCACAGGCAGCAGAGCTCAGAGCAGGTTATAAAGAGATTATAAAGAAGTATAAATTAAGCCTCTCCGCTAGAAATGCCAGCAGCCCCAGGCTCCCCCTGCTCCTTTGCTTTTTTCTTTTTTAATGGTTTTGCCTTTATCTGGTATCAGCTCAAAAGCTTCACTGAGCCTCGGAGCCTGGAAAGGGGTCCCAGAAAAGGCCAGGGGTGGAGCGGGAGCCAGAGATGCCTGTGTAGCCCTGTTCGAGGCTGGTGACAGTACCAGGGGTTTGGTGGGACAGTCCCCACTGTCACGCAGGCAAGCTCATCACCAGCTCTGTCATGGCTTGGGGGACCCTCTCGCCAATGTTGCGCTCCCAGAAATGCTCCAGGGTTTGCCACCTCTATGTCAAGGGGAGCTCTCACCCTGGATGGAGTGGTAGGGCTGAGCCATGGGTCACCAGACCACACTGGGAGGTGCTGGGTGAGTTCACTGGGTCCAACTCATGCTCCCTCTGCACCCGGGGGCTGTCACAGAGACGTCTGTGCTGGGGATGCTGCTGTCGCTTCTGTGGTCCTGCCTCTGTTGGCATCCCTTCCCCCAGGCCCCTTCCCTGCTCCGCGCTGAGTGGAGATAGCAGTCCCAAAAACCTCCAGCAAGTCATCAGCTGAGCAAATTGCTCTCTGTAAATCCAGAGTGAAAGTCTGGGGATTCGTGAGAGCCCAAAGGGAAAGTGCTTGATTGGATTTTCAAGCCTCTTTCTGCGGCGCTGGGAGAGAGGGGCTGACAGCCTCCCTGAATCTTCCTCACTAGCACCAGGGAGGGGATGCAGGCTGTGCCCTCTTGGTAATGGGAAGTAAAGGATCCTTAACTCTCCCCCCTTTCTTTAACTCCTCTCTGGACTTTGTACGCAGCAATAAATTTCTCCTCTTGCAAATCCTTTGGAGCAAGGCAGGCCGCTACGGTGTCCCTCCCCTGGTACCTGGGCAGGCGTGGAGGGAGCTGTGCTCCTGCTGCCTCGCTGCCAGAGAGGAGCCGCCGCGGTGAGCAGCAGCCAGAGCCTGTCCCTGAGGAGTGCGAGGCTCTGGGGACACACGGTGTGCGTTTGGGGTCTCTTGCAGGACCGGCTCAGTTGGGGTTCAAGCTGCCTGTGTCAGCATGAGAGGGGCAGGAGAGCCTGGGGCTGGCACCCATCGCTCGGTGTAAGCCCCCTCCTCCCCATGGGGCTGAGAGTGTTTGTCTCCAGTACTGCCAGAAAGCAAAGTTAATAACAACGTGAAGGTCTCCTGGGTTAAATTCGGGAAACAGAGGAGCTGAGCAGTTCAATCAGCAGCAGTAACTGAATGGCAGAGCGGCCAGGCTGAGGTGGGGAATTGGTGTCGCTCCAAGCCCCCATCACACAACTGAAGTGTCATGCAAATAAGGGAGAAAAGTGCTGCAAATTTTATTCCACTCCTTATCTCTGATTAATCCTCTTATGTGTTCATTTCATTTTAGCCCAGTGTTGACTGTCTGTTTACTGTATTCCTATAGTCCCCGCAGAGATAAAAATCCCTCCGAGTCTGTAACATCTTCCCCAACCCTGCCCTGGCTGGGCAAGGGGGGCTCCTGCCCACTGACACCGGTGGAGCACCGCGGAGGAGGGGACCAAGGTAACGTGCCTGTTGTCACCACGGCAGATGACAGCAGAGGAGGTGCTGGAAACCAGTTTCTCCCAGGCCCTAGATTAGTGCCCAAATGCTTGGGCATCCCTGAAAGGGAAGAAAAATACCCTAAAGAAACTGTCGCACGGTGTGGCTTTGCAGCCCACGCTCAGGGGAGGTGCTCAGTGCACTAGAGAGGAGACAGGCTTTCCTCTCACCAGCCCTTGCTCGTTGCAGCCCTGCGAGGGAAGCCCTGCCTGTCCCCAGGCCCTCTCCTCCAGCCCAGGCTCTCCAGCTCAGCTCAGTTTTGCCAGCAGCCCCGGGGTGGTGGCTCCCCTGCCTGCAGGGTGAGGCAGGAACACGAGCCTTCTGGGCCTGACCTTGTTGCTAAAGGATTTTGCTTTGATCCTGTTCTCAGCAAGGTGCTTCTCCAGCTGGGGAGAAGAAAAGTCCCTTAAACACCCAAAAATTGTAGGGAAAATTGCAGGAAAAAATGGTGGGACCCCCCAGGTAAAAATAATTCACATTTATAGGAGAATGGTGCCTGTAACAGTGTGGAAACCCGCACAAATGAGGCAACCCGCTGCCTTTGGGGGCATTCAGACAGGTTGCACAGAACCCCAGCCTGTCCCCAGTTCGTGCAGGCACGGCCAGGCTGCGTGTGCGAACACCCTGGAGGTCTTCATCATCTCACACTCAGCATCCTTCGCTCCGCAGGTACCTGATGTCCCACAGCGCGGCTGCTGAGCGCCTGCCCCGGAGCCCTGCTGCCTCCTGAAGGCACCTGGCAGCACACTCAGGCGTGTGCAAGCGGGGTCCCAGCTCTGCCACGCTCACGCATGCCTCAGGGAGCCCGTGCCAGTGACCTGATGCACACAGGTGGGTACACACCCCATCCGTGTGCCGGAGAGGTGGGCTCGGGTCCTCTCTCCTGCTGTGTATTGAGGGAGAGGACTCATCCCAGTCAGACTCTTCTCGGTGTAAATTCTCTCAGGATTTGGCAAGCGATAACATGGGAATTTTGGAGGCCTCTGGCTTCAGGAGCTGGAAATTGCTTTTCAAAGCCAGTTGAATTTACAGCCTCCCCAGCATTCTGTGGCAGCAAGCTCCAGGGATTGATTGGCTCTTGGGTGGCAAAGTTCTGCCTTTTCCACGTGTTAAACCTCCTCCCACAGGTGCCCTCCAGTTCTCATGAGGTGCTGGCTCCCCGCCCCATGTCAGGCTGGTTTTGAAGGCCCCATCATGGTACTTCTTCCTCCTCTCCTTTCCAGGCTGGAGAGCCCGAGTCTTAGATGGGGAAGACGGTGTTTGTAAGTGTTTGTCTGTGGAAGGTGCAATCCAGGCTGTGCTTCAGATTCTCAGTGGTGCTTCTGGCCATGTCTCACAGGGCTTGTTTCAGGACAGTCTCTCCCGGCGCAGAAGCTGTTTGTTCTGTAGACCTGAGGGTGTCTGGAGGTTGGGGGGCAGGGTCTTTGTTAGCCATGCTCACACTGTATTTCCTGATCATAAGCAGCATTACTTCGGGAATGGCCCCACTTGCCCTCCACAATGCAGCTCTGAGCGCCAGGTCGGTCCAGTCCCACACCCTGCCGGGGGAGGGACTGAGCCCCTCTCCATCCCTCCCTGCCACCCCCAGGGTATCACAGGTCCTGGAATTTCCACCTGGCCCCCATCCCTCCCTGCCCCTCTGCCTGTGTTTATCTCTAGCTGAGATGCCAGGACTGTTTAAAAAGCTGCAGGCTGAGCAGCAGAGCTGCGGCTGCTGCCTGGAGCCAGGCTGCGGCTGCTGCTTCATTATTTACAGCTGCCTTTGGCCGCTTGCTGGCTTCTCCAGCAGCTCAGCTCCGGCTGTGCTGGGGGACGCTGCTCGCCGTCTGCTTGTTCCTGCGCTGAAAGCCCGAGTATTTTTGCCCTTGAACAGTTGCCATCTGGCACCCGACCTCTGTACCAGCAGCGTACCTGGCGTACCTGCCAGCTCAGGACAGATCCAGCACCAAAGGTAAAGCTAACCCTTGCTAACACTTTTCAAGAGCTCTACTGATTTTAAATTGCTTCCTAATATTGACAGCAAATCCATGCTGGAGCACAGGGGGTAAAATCCTGGGCTGTATGGCAGAGCCATACACAGGCTGCAGTTCTCCAGGCTGGGTCCATGAAGGACTTCAGCTGTGAAGGCCTGGGTCATTCTGCTGCCTTTAACGCTGGTCTCAGCCAGGCTGGCACCCCTCGGTCCCACCTGCCTCGCTTCAGCCAGCTGCCAAAGCAAGGGCAGCCATTACCGGGCCATCAAATGCCACCTCCGTGTGCACTGCGTGTCTGAGTGGCCTCACGATGGTCTGGAAGTAGAGCATCTGTCTGCCCTCGCTGGGAACAGCTGACGTATTTATGTGGTCCAAATGGCATCTTCCAAGGTGACCAGATGCTTGCTGGGTGCAGATGTGCAGGGATGATGGAGCACAGACGCGTGTCGCGGTGTCAGCCAGCTCTGTCCGCTCTGCTCTTGTCCCCATAGTCGGTCCCCGTGTGCCCTGGCAGCCCTGTGGGCTGCGCCTGCGATGGAGACCAGCGCGCGAGGCTGGAGGTGCCATATGCTCCCCATAAAAACACTTCTTGGCCCGTTCCCCAGCATTTCCTGCCGCTGCCACACGTGCTCAGGATCCCACATGCCTCGCAAGCCGTTCACCAACTGCAGCCCAGCAGATGGAGGAGCTGGGCATGGTTTTGCAGCAGGAGAGGCAGGAATCCATAGGCTCTGTTTGTTCTCAGGGTGTTCACGGCAGCAGAGAAAGGGGGAGGAGAGCTGGCACCCACCCCTGCAGCACCGTCTGTGCAAAGTGCCCCTCTGCAAAAGGCTCGAGACCTTTCCATACCCACTCCCCGGCCTGGGGCTCAGCCGTAAGCCCTTCTTCAGCTGCAGAAAGTGTTTACATCTGTCCTGTTTAAAGGTGCTTAGAGATGGTGCGAGTGTCCTGGGTAGATGGAGACCATCGCTCCTCCCAGGCAGGTGATACTGGTTTGTTCTGGTGGCTCTTCCCGCTAGCAGAGATGGTCAGTCAGCACTATGAGCAAAGGGAGAAAACCAGTCCTCAGAGGGAGCGGAGATTTATTGCAGTAGGAAATTAAAAATGTACACGTCAGCTTTTGGAGTAACTCTTGCTCTGCCTTTATCTGTCTGGAGGGGAATGAGGGCTCTGGAGTCAGCCCTGCTCTGTAGCACGGAGGTCTGAAGGTGCTCAGGAGGCTGAAGGCACATCCTTGGCGGCATATCGTGGTGGGGAGTGACCGGACGGAGCTGATGTCTCTCTTACCTTGGGCAGCAGAGCGTGACCGGATCGGTGTCTGAGCTCTAAGCACAGAAGATAAGTGTCCAAGCCCCAGGAGAGGGGATAGCTTCATGCCGTGTCAGTCGAGACACCGTGAAGAGCCGGGTGAGGGGCAGACATCCTCCCACAGGGACACGTCCGTGGGGGGCTCCTGCTGCTGATGGGCACAGGGGGGGTTTCCCCTGGTGAGTCCTTTTACCTTGTGCTGAGCTGTTTTCCAACGACCTTGTGTCTCAGTGGCATTGTGGTGGTCCCCTGGAATGCGAGGGGATGCAGAGCAGCCTCTCAGGCTGGGGACAGGCAGCAGGCAGGCAGGGACGTGGGCAGGGTGGGGACACGGACGTGAACAGCCATCTTCTCCCTGTGGTGGGATGGGGTCAGCGCTGGTCTGTGCCCACCAAGGAGGGCGGTGGGTGTTTCCAAGCAGTGTGGCCCAGGTCACCGGCCGCTGAGCCTGGGATAGGACTGGGTTTGGGTGCTGCTGACGGGGCAGAGCTGCTGAGCTCCAGGGGTTGTTTTATAGCCCCAGCTTCCTGCTGTGTGAGTGAGGCTGAGAGATTTGCAGCCCAGCACACTTCTTTGCTTGGGAATTAGAAGAAGAAACAAAAAATAGACTTCAGGAAAACGATGGCTCCTGTGGTCCTGGGGTGGAGCCAAGCTGTAATTACCAGTGTTACCCACTGCTGCTGCTGCTTTTCTCCAACCTCTTGCCCTGGTCCAGGGCAAGCACATGTTGTGCCCCAAGCCCAGCGTGGAGACCTGCCCCGAGAAGGATGTTCAGAGCCGCAGCCCGGGGAAGGCATGTCGTACCTGCTGCTGAGCACATTAGTGCTTCTCCAGGAGTGGATAAGTCCTGCTTACGAGGACACTGGCCCTCTTTTATTTAATTTCCTGGTAATGCTTCTGCAGCGTCAAAGTCTTATCAGGAGAGGAGCAGCTTAAGAGCCTGGTAAGGGAGTTTTATTGTCAGTATCCAGGTCTTTATTACCATCTTCCCTTTAATGCTGGATGGCAGACTGGTTGTGGCTGAAATGAGGTGTGCTTTCTTTTCCTTTTGTCCATTTAAGCTGCAAAGATTTCCCCACTAACCTTTTCTGATGGTAATTCAGCTGCGTGAGAGGCTGCTGTTCCTGGGTGGTCATCAGAGGGCTGTGGCTCGGCCACAGGCTCCATGGGGAGGAGCGGGGTAAGACCCACTCCCAAATTGCACACAGAAGGACAGATCTGGGGACGTAACAGCTTTAAGTGGGCAGCTGTAGTCTGGGACTTGTCATCCACTTGGCTGTGGCTTGGTGAGCAAACCCCTGCCTCGGTTTCCCCAGAGCAGTCACACCAAGCTCAGCCACATCTCTGAGGCATCCCAATCCCTGCACTGGATCCTCACACTCAGGGGCTGCAGGGGCTTGCTGGATGGGGGTGCCAGAGTTGCTGTGGGCAGTTTAGGTGGGATGAGAGGGGGGGTATCTCCCCTGGGAAGCCAACAGCTCGGCGGCTCTGCATCTCTTGGGAGCCAGCTCCATCCCACAAGCAGCAGGCGTTCACCCCCGCCATGCCAGGCGTGCGGACACGCGGTGCTACATTCAGTCCCCTTTTCAGCCGCAGACAATGGCTTTGGATAATGTTCGTTTGAGAAAATTGGTTGAATTGTGTTGGTTTTTTGTTGTCGTCGTTGCTGTTGTTCTTTTAAATGCTCATGGGAGTAGCAGAGCAGCTAATGAGGCGGCGTGTAGCCAGTCGCAGGGGAGACGGTCTCGCCTGCGCCTCCCCGCAGCTGCGCTCTCCTGGCGATGGAGCTGGCCCTGCACCCCGTGCCGGCGGGTGCTGCAGCCCCGCTGGGACTGATGATGGGTGCGAGACTCCCCCTTGCCCCGGGAGATGCCTGCACCCTTCTGTTCCTCAGCAGTTCCCTTCCCCAAGTCTTACTGTTTTGCTTCTCCAGCCATGTGCTGCCGCGTGAGGGAGGGGAAATCCATGGGTACCCGTCCAGCTGGGCACTGGGGATGGCTCAGGGTGGAGCTGGCAGTGGTGGCATCCCAGCACCATGGAGCGTGGCTCATCCACAGCCTGTGTCCCACTGCTCAGAGCCCTCCTGGCTCCCATGGGAGACACGGCAGCAGGGACAGGCCCAGACCCCGCTCCCTTAAAGGACGTCGGGACAGGTCACCTGGGGATCAGGGCTGGCACAGGGCTGGCTTTCCTGGCAGCGATATGGTCAAGCCCGAAGCTGTGTGAGTGCTGTTGCAGAGCTGCAAGAAGCTGCCGTCCTCTTTCGGCCTGGCGTGCCGTTCCGCTTCACTCTGCAGCAGGTGCCAACATGCGGCGTGGGGAGCGGGCAGGGGGTGTCGGAAATGCAGACAGATTGCATTAGATGGAGGATGCGTCAAATCCTAAACTGATAAGAGACAGAACAATTGATGTGTTGCCAAAAGGCCAGGAAGGATCTCTTTTAAGCAGGCTAAATAGTCTGGACAGGAACAAGCAATGAGCAGCACAGAAACAATGACGCGTTCCTCACTTTATTTTTCTGGTCGCAGCCGTGCCTGTTGCCATCTGTCTGTGCTGCGCTCCACCGCCATCCGGACACTGCTAGGATTGCTCCCTGATAGCAGGCTACAGCCCTGCCGAGCAGCCTGGAGCCAAGCCTGGCATCGCTCTGGGATGCCAAGGGCAAGTTTGGCGTGACCTTGCCCTGCGCTGGGTCTTCCTGTCTTCTGGCCCTCAGTGCTTTGAGGAGTCCCGAGGCTGGCAGCGGAGTCTTGATTGTAGTGCCAGTGGCCATGGCTGAGCCTGCCTTAATCCCAGTTTTTAGACTGGCTGAACTTGTTTCCACTTATCTCTGATATTGTACAGCCATGTTACACGGTGTGAAAAAGCCAGCCCTTGAGTTTACTCTTGAACCTCTGCAGAACGGGCAGAGAGACAGCCCTCCAGCCGTGCCAGGGCTGCCTTCTCCTCTGAACCTCGTGGCAGTGGCACCCCTCAGGTAATGGCCAGAGTCACACCACCGGGAGTTTTCCCCGCACAGGCCTCCCATCTAATGAAGTGAGATGCTGGGACAGGGATGGGACAGAGATGCTGGGAGAGGATGGTGTGATTTACCCTTGGGTAAATGAGCGTCCCCCTGCCCGAGCTGCTGGTGCTGTGGCAAGGACGGGCACTGAGCAGCGCTGCTCTGCGAGGGAGGCTGGGGAGGGCTGTGGATGCCCTGGCAAGCTGCTGGGACCCGCAGTGCCGGCAGCGATGCAGGAGGCAGGTGGAGCGTGGCTGCCCTCCAGGTCACAGAGGGCTTGGGGTGAGCGGGGAGGGCTGCCGTGATGGGGGGGGTGCCTTACAGCCTGCCCCTCCGCTCCGCAGCGCAGCCATGTGATGCCGGAGGAGCGCGGTGGCGATGATATGGAATGTGGGCAGCTGCCTTCGGACACGCTCCGACAGGTGACGGTCCAGCGCCACCCCCACTACGGATTCGGCTTCGTGGCCGGCAGTGAGAGGCCAGTGGTGGTGCGCTCGGTGGCAGCAGGTAGGGTGTGTGGTGGGGGGGTCCCTGGACACGGCCGCAGGGTGCCAGGAAGCACAGCGGCACCTTCACCTGGTGGGACCCCCTCGCTGGGCTCCTGTCCTCTCCTGTCCCCTCCAGTGGGCCTGCGGGGTGCTCTGCACAGCCACATACACAGGCAAACGCTTTGGGGGTGCTTGGGACCCTCCTGCTTCCCCCCCACCCCACAGCCCTGGGATGCCTGGGCTGGCCTTGACCCTCTGTCCCTACAGGCGGCCCCTCTGAGGATAAACTCCTGCCAGGAGACCAGATCTTGGCCATCAATGATGAGGATGTGAGTGAAGCCCCCAGAGAGAGATTCATTGAGCTTGTCAGGTGAGGACAACACTTGTCCCTCGTCACCTTTGGGGAGGAGCTCATGCCAGGCTGCTGTGCCCTGACCAGAGCCTTGGGGTGTTGATGCACACCCTCAGGCTCTGCTGTCACCAGTGGTCACTGCTGGTGTGGGGAGGCCTCAACCTGAGCAGGAGGAGTGCCTTGGAACAAGTGCCGTACCCATTCCTTGCTGGCCAAGGGGTGGGCAGCACTGGGAGGGCACCCACAGCCGTATTACCAAGCACCCCAAGATGCCCATGAAGGTCCCGGCCACCATCGGGCTGGGGAAGGTGGGATGTGCTCTCTCAATAGCCAAATGCACGTGCTGAGGTCCACCCCCATGAGGTCCCATCCACCTTCATTTCTCCTTTCTGTCACAGGAAGGCCAAGGACTTCATCATCCTCACGGTCCTGCACACCCACCAGGTGAGACCAGCGGGGCCATGGCCAGCCCTGGGGGAGCCAGGACAGGGGTTAGGAGCCCTTTGGGAGACTGAGGTGGGGTCCCTGGAGGCCCCAGGAGACCACTTGGGCAGCTCTGCTGAGGCGTTGGACTGGTGTCCCACCACCCTGAGACTCTTCCAAGCTGTCGGGTCTGAGAGCTGCCACAGCCCGGCAGGGTCAGTGTGGGCACACAGCCACCTCCCTGTCCTTGTCACTACCTGGTGACAAGGGAGGAAGGAAAAATATCCCCAAACCCCTATGGTTTGCTGAGGGCATCGGGCGTGTCTGATGAAGTGACCAGAGACGCGGGGAGGGATGTACCATCGTGTTCCTGGCAGGCCCAGGCAGGGCGTCCCGGGGTGACGGGAGTGCCAGCTGCGGGGCCCAGGCAGTGCCGCTGGCAGGGGTCCTGGCACCGGGTGGCCCGTGGTGCCAGAGCAGATTGAACTGTCATGCTGGTGGTGACAAGGCATAATTTCTGCTTTACTGAGCCCTTTGATGTCGGTAAAGGAGATAAATGTGAGAGCTCCCCTGCACTCCCCTCCTCTCTGGGAAGGAGATGCCACTGCTCAGCGCTGCTCCATCAGGAGCGGGGCATGTGCCAGGCTCCAAAAAAGTTTTTTTATTCCCGTCCCTGGATGGCCGCCAGCCAGGACAGGCTGCTCGTCTGACACCGGCGCCCTCAGCCACACACAGCTCTGCAGCATCGCCGCCTCCGTGCCAGCGTGTGTGCAGGCAGAGCCTCCTCGGCACCCGGCACCCGGCACCCACCCGCAGGGCTTCCCCGGGGTCTCGCCATCCCCTGGCTCCCAGCCACCTGGCTCCTCCTCACAGCTGCAGACCCACATCCGAGGGGCTTGTCTCTGCCATGGGACCAGTGGCCGTGGCTCCGAGCAAGCCCTGGCTCATGTCTGCGGGAGCTCATCTTGAACAGAGGGTGCCGGGCACGTGTGTGCCGGCTGGGGGTGCAGCCTCCCCCGAAACGCTGAGGGTGCTGGTGTGACTTCAGGGGCTGCTGCTCATCATTCTGGCCCTGCCTACAGCACTGTATAACCGCAGAGAAGGGGACTTGCTTTCCACCCACTCCCTTTTCATGGTTCACTGCCCACTCCCCATCGTCATGCTGGCTTTGGAGAGGCTTTCCCAGGGCCCCGTGTCTGGCTTTCCCCACACCACGGCTCCAAGGGCAGGCAGGTGATTTACCCGGTGCTCTCTTTCCAGTCTCCCAAATCTGCTTTCATCAGTGCAGCCAAGAAGGCGAAGCTAAGGTCCAACCCGGCGAAGGTCCGATTTTCAGAGCAGGTGACAGTCGGCGAGACGGACCCAGTAAGTCCTGCCCCGCCTTCCTCTGTGATTCACACCCCTGAAGCATCCCTGGGGCCATGGGGTGTGAGGTGGCCAGGGGCCACAGGGCTCCTCTCTGCTGATTTGGGTGAGAGCAGCCCTCTGGCTTGGGGAGCCCCGCAGGGCAGATGTCCTTGGGCACACTCAAGGTGTTGGGTCAGTGCTGGGGGGACACGCCATGGTCCTCCCCTGTCCCACCGTCAGGATGGAGCCCCAGAAACTGTCCTTGGAAACCTGGTCCCACCTGAGTTCTCCTGGGCACCTAAGGGTGACATCTGGGCCAGTGCCTGCCCCAGAGAAGGTCTGTGGCTTCCAACCCGGTGCCAAAGGCTTCGCAGGAGCGCCCAGGCTTAGGGCAGGGTGACCAGGGCACTGCTGCCTGGCACTGGAAGCTGTTATGCTGCAGTAGCGTTCCAGCCCAGTGCCATTAGCGCTTAATTACAGAAAGGTTTTATTAAGCAGCATATAAAAAAAAATCCAAAACAAAACCGAAAAAAAACCCCTGTAAAGCGCTTCTAGCAAATTCTATTTTTAAGCAAAATCAATTAAGTAATTATCTGATCGAAACACTTCTTGCTAAGTAAAATCAGCCTTCACCCAACTTCCTGCACGGGGCATAGGCAAGGTGGAGGTGGGCTAGGCTTGGGTTAAGGGTCAGGACTGGGGGATCGGCTCTGAGCCACCCCGGCCGTTGTCACCCCGCTGGGACACCAGCTGGGGAGGGGGACAGGCTGCCAGGCATGGGCACGGCTCGGGGACGTGCTGGGCAGAGTGGGATGCTCCGTTCCCGCTGCAGCTGCTGGGAGCCGGGGAGGTGAATCTGTCAGGCAGCTCTGAATTGCTCCAGCTCTGCGCTTCTCGATGGCTCAGCAGAGACGCTGGATTTTCAAGGGAAATGTGCCTCTTAGTGCCTAAGCCCAGAGAAGCTGAGGATGCCGTAACCACTTCATCACTGACACTCATTCTCTCTCCCCACCCTCCCTCTGTCTCTCCGTGCCCCCCACCCTCCTCGCCTCCCCCGTTGCCGGCCCCGTGTGCCAGGACATGTTCAAGAAAGAAGCTCTCCTCCTCATTCCCAACGTGCTGAAGGTTTTCCTGGAGAACGGGCAGATCAAATCCTTCACGTTTGATGGCCGAACCACCGTGAAGGTGGGCCCCTCCGCTCCCCCCATGGCACCGTGACACTCCTCCCGCCCGCCTGATCCATTTTTCCTTGTCTCCTGCTTCCGTGCACAAACACCGCAGCGGCGCTTGGCTGGCTGCGAACTGCCACTGCATGATAGATAGCCCCTCCGCCTCCCCAGGCGACACGCTTTGCAGCTGCCAGGGATGGGGTTTTGCTGTCTTTCTCCCACTCCTAACTTTTCTCCTTGCTGTGAGCCTGCCCTCCAGCCAGGATGGGTGCTCCTGCGAGTCCCCCTGCCAGGGGCCAAGCTCCCTGCAGCCCCCTCCGGAACGCCGCAGTGTTACCCGAGGTGCTGGGGTCCTGGCTGCTGCAAGGTCACTTTGCCCAGCAGTGGCTGGGTACCATCCCACTCTCAGCAGTGCAGGGCCTCATCCTGCACTGGCACGGCCTCAGTTCGAGGGAGGAGGGGGCTCTCAGCGGGGTGCCAGCTCCCACCCTGGGAGGGAGCCGGTGCCTTGCACCCAAGCCTGTCCGTGGTGTTTGCAGGACGTGATGGTGACGTTGCAGGACCGCCTGTCCCTGAGGCACATCGAGCACTTTGCCCTGGTCCTGGAGTATTCCAGCCCAGAGCAGAGCCACCGGTTCCTGCTGCTCCAGGACAAGCAGCCACTGGCCCATGTAAGCCACTGGGTGTGGGAGGGCAGGGGGACAGCCGTGGCTGGGCACAGGGAGGCTCTTCTCCCACCAGCATGGGGCTTGGCCAGGGTTGTGTCCTGGGTGGTGTAAGCTCTCCTTGCCTCCGGCAAGGTCCTGTGGGCTCAGGGGTGAAAAGGGTGGCCAACGAGGGAGATGATCAGGGTTCTACCCATCCCACCCTGGCAGCACCGTGAAGATGCTCTGTGCTCCAGCCCGCGCAGCTGCAGACAGCATTCATGAACATCCTTGGCCTACCCAGGAGAGCCAGGAAGCTGGTGCTGCACGGGACCAGGGATAAAATGGGGATCGTGGAGGAAGCGGTAGCCTTGGTTGCATAAACCCCAGCAGCACCAGGCAAAGCTGTCACACCAAGGAAGGCTGGGCTGTTCCCGGGATGAAAGGATCAGGTGGTGCATGGAGGAGAGAAATCAGCCCCTCACAGGGGAGAGGAGAGGGGGTCTCCTGCTCTGCAGGCAAATATATGTGTCTCCTGGGCTCATCACTTTCCTCTGCTCCTGCAACAGGTTGTGCAGAGGACACACTACCATGGCATGAGATGCCTCTTCCGTGTGAGCTTCTTCCCCAAGGACCCGGTGGAGCTGCTGCGCCGTGATCCTGCAGCATTTGAGTACCTGTACATCCAGGTAAGGGGACTCGCCCCGAGGAGCTGGGCGCTGATGGTGCTCGTGGCCCACACAGCTGCCCCGGCTGGGCCCTGTGGAGGCATCGCTCAGGTGCCCCGTCCCCATGGCTGTCTGCAGACACCTCTCCTTCCTCCTGCAGAGCCGCAACGATGTCATCAGAGAGCGCTTCGGCACAGACCCGAAGCCAGAGATGCTGCTGGGGCTGGCTGCCCTCCACATCTACATCACTGTCTCAGCCACCCGCCCCAGCCAGAAGGTCTCCCTCAAGAATGTGGAGTGAGTCTTCCTCCCTCTGCGCACACTGCTGCACAGCCCTCCCCTGTGTCCCCTCCCTGCAATCCTGCTCACAGCCCCTGAGTAACTGGGGTGCTCTGAGCAACCTTTTGGGGTGCTGAGTGTGAGATGCCCTGGGAGCCCCCCCTGGAGCTTGGCATGCAGCCCCTGGTGCCACCATGGGGCCATGTAAGACCCCCACACGCTGACATCCAGCCACCTACAGCAGCCTCGCCAGGGCTCGCGGGGATATTTGCTGCGAGCCAGGGATCATTTCCATGGGAACCCAGGCTGATTTTCCACCTGGCATCCAAGGCAAGGAGAAGGCACTGTGGCTGCATAATCTCAGCCCGTCACCAAGCCGCGCAGCCCTGGCTCAACCCTCCTGTGGCTCCCGGTGGTCTTAAATCCATACAGAGTCCATCTGTGCAGGCTGGCCTTGCCCAGCGTGCATGAGGAGGAAAGGGGGAGATGGCACCCCGGGAGGACCCCAAAAAAGGTTTGGGGATTTGCCCTGCACCCCTTAACCTTACATGAAGGTGAGTGGGAGCTGGGCTCCCACGTCTCCATCAGAGGCATCTCCACCCCTCACCCAAGCCACCTCACCTGCAGAGCCTGGCACCGTGGTGTTCCCCAGCCCTCTACTAGTGGCCGTGACACCAGCCGGGGGTCCCATCCCGTTGGGGACCCAGGCTGGGGGCTGCCACTGCTCTGGTGTAGCTCCAGCTCCCTCTTGATGGCAAGAGGATGCTCTCAAGCAGTATCCCTGGTTTCTGACCCTCTCTGCCCATCAGTGGGGTCTCTGGCCTGGTGGCTCAAGCAGGCTTCCCTCCCCACAGGAAGGAGTGGGGCCTGGAGCCCTTCCTGCCCCCCTCGCTCCTGCAGCTCATCAAAGAGAAGAGCCTCCGGAAAGCCCTGTCGCAGCAACTCAAAGCCCACCAGAACCAGCCTGGCGGCACCAAGGTGAGCCCAACCCGCACGGCCGCGGCTCAGGGCTGGTGGGGTGGCAGCGTGCCCTCCGCCCCAGCCATCCTGTTGTCCCCAGCTACTTGGGTACTCCTGTTTCTGCTGCTTAAGTCCCCTTGCACGGGAGATAAATCCCAGGGTGACAGCCAGGCAAGCCACTCTCTCTCCTGAATCCACTTCTGAGAGCTGATTTGGATTTCGGGGACTGCACTGAGGATCAGTGGGGTGAGATCAGCCGAGAGCTGGCTCTCAGCTTGGCTGAAGCAGCACATATCAGTTAAGCCTGTCTTTATCGTTATCTCTGTTTCTGGGCTTGGAAAGCTGTGGAGGAGGCTGCTGAGCCACTACCTTGGTCCCTGCAGCTGTCAGAGCTCCCCAAGGAGGGTATATATCCCCCAGGAGAGTTATACATCTCGGGGGGGATTATACGTCCCCTGGAGGGGGGGGAATACATCAAGCGTCTGGGTCCTCCCTGGCTGTGCCTCTGCTCTGAGTTACCTCCCAGCATCTGCCCAGGACAGGAGGGGAGCGGAGACCCCCTCCACCCCATGTCAAGCCCCCAGTCTCGCTGTCAGCACAGCCCATGCCCCGAGCTGCCTGCGCACCCCTGCTTGGGAGCGCCAAGTTTGCGCCAGCCGCTTGCATTTCTTCCCCCTTGTGCTGGTGGTGATCACCCGTGTGATGTGTTTTGTCAGGTCTCCACGGCCCAGGCGAAGCTGCAGTACCTGAGGATCCTGAACGAGCTTCCCACCTTTGCCGGGGTCCTCTTCAACACAGTGGGACTGGTACGGTAATTCAGGATGGGCTGGGAGGTGCTTGCACTGGTCCTGAGTGTGTGCTGGAGGGGAGAGCCAGGGGAGATGTGGCTCCCACAGAAATTACTTCCCTCAGGCTCTTGCTCTGCCCCACTAGGGTCCAAGCCCATCCAGAAAAACCTTCAGAGCATCTGCTGGCAGTAGGTCAGATCTTCAGCTCTGCAGGGCCAGGGTCGGCTCTGTTCTTGCCAGCCTTTTGGGCAACAAGATGACCAGCTCAGCAAAGTCGGAGTAGATTCAGACACATGCTTATAGCTCAGTCCTGCCCTGGCAACATCCTGCCGTCCGTCTCACAGGAGGCCACCCTTGGCAAAGGCCACCACGTCCCCTGCTTGTCCACGCAGGGAATAGCCTGGCTGGCCTTACTGTCTCCATCAGCAGTGGTCCAGCCCGACCACTGCTTGGCAGCTCTCAGGAAGCTGCCACCACCATGGCCCTCTCCTCCCTCGTCTCCCTCAGAGGCATCTCCACCCCTCACCCAAGCCACCTCACTTCTTCCACTGCAGGAGGAAAGGCACCAAGCCAAACAGGAGAATGGTGGACCTGCTGCCTGGCTCATCTCTCCATCCCTCTTTCTCCACCTCCCATCCAGGGGGCCCCATGTAGGTGTCACCTCCCTGCCATCCTTCCCTTTACCCCCACCCAAGGTCTCAGCACTTCCCTGGCTTCCCTTGCTTTGCCTCCTGGGTTCCACCCACCTCTTGCAGCCTTTGATCTGCTTTGCTTCCACCATGCCTTGGAGCTCCTCAGCTGCAGCTCGGGGGGCTGCCTGTAGGAAATCAAGGAAGGCAGAGCCATGGGGTGTCTGGTTGGTGCTGTAGCTGAGCAGTCGAAGCCTGCCGCCGGCACTGCCTGGGCGTGCAATGTTGGGCAACTCACCTCTGGTGTGGGTGCCCTGCCTTTTTATTTTCATCTCTGACACCAAAGCAATGACTCTGAGCCAGCGTAGGAGTTGAACCACCTGTAAGTGATAAAAAGTATTCCTTTATTCTCTTCTGCACGGGCCTGCCCAGCTCCTCTTCAGCTCCAGGTCTGGCTTGAAGCATCCTTCCTGGGCAGACCAGAGCAAGAAAGAGCTGTATTTTCAGTCAAGGCTTTAGTCTTTCTTCTTTTCTAAAATGCATTCACTCCCTCCTCTGCTTCCTTCTCTCAGAGGCAATGTCAGATCAGGCAGATTTGTAACGTGCTCTTACTTTTCTGTAGTGACACCAGCAGGCCTGAATATTTCATGTGGACAGTCAGTTCAGTGCTTTATTTTTAAATAGCCTTGGCACCCTGCACACCAGGACGCATTCCCAGCTCTGCAGAGATGCTGGGGGTGGTGGTTCATGGCACCAGCCTCACCTGCTGCTCTACAAAAGCCATCTGGGACCCGCCTGATCTGCTGACACTGAGGCTTGGCTCCTCGGAGAGAGCCGGGCGCAGCCTGTGCAGCCCCAGGGTACGTTCATTCACCCCCCTCCATCTGTCTCTCTTTCTCCATGTGCTCGTGCTACCAGGATGAGAAGCAGCCAGCCACCACGCTTCTGGTGGGACCCCGGCACGGCATCAGCCACGTCATTGACCTGAAGACCAACCTCACCACCGTGCTGTCAGAGTTCAGCAAGGTCAGCAAGATCCAGCTGTTCAGGGAGAACCAGGGGGTGGCCCGGGTGGAGACCAGCATCCTGGATGCCAAGGTAGGCATGGGTGCCGCAGAGGCAGGCACCAGGGAGAGGGGCTGCGCTTGGGTGTTGGGTGTGAGGGGGTTCAGGACACACGTGCATGTTGCAGCATCTGCTTGGAGATTTCTGGAGACTCAGAAGCCCCTTTCGCATTGCGGGCACAGGGCGCAAGGTCTGTGACATCTCCCCTGCCTCTCTGTGCCGTAGGGGCAGGGACTCACACCAGGGGGGTGTGGTACAGGCACGGTGGTGTTCTGGCCACAACCCAAACGCCTACCCAAGGGTGCAAGCAGCGTCCTTGAGGCAGATGGGGGTGACGCAGGCCGGGCAGGTAGCAGGGCGCTTTGGAGCCAGGACAGAGCCTCGCCTCTGCTCAGGGCTGGAGAGGAGCGGTCTGTGGCCATACCTGGGCTGGATGCAGGTACTGGAGAGAACTGGTGGTGGTTTGTGCGTTAGCAGCGCTCAAGGACCTTGGCAAGCCACGCAGGGTCATTGAGTGAACTGGAAATAATGGGATGGGGGTGTGTCAGGCTCAGAGGGCGAGAAGAGATCACTGGGCATCCCTGGCCATGGGTGTCTCTGGCTCCAGTAAGCCACCCCCTGGGAACCTTGCCAGCTGCCTCCATTATCCTTTAGCCCACAGAGCAGTCTTTCCACTCCTTGGCATACACGCCCTCCTGAGCCCTGTGTGTTATCATCCTGCCATCCCCTGCTAGTTGGTGCAGTGCTGATTCTGGTAGTCGATCCCCACGGCCAGGCCCCATCACCCCTCCTCACCCCTCACGGTCTCCTGTCTCTCCTGGGTCCCAAACCCTTCAGAAGGACTGTCAGCAATACAGTAAGAGCTTCACTGCCTTCTTTGGTGTCTGGTCCAGCAACCACAAGATCCAGAGGACATCTTCCATTGGCCTTTGCTCAGGTTTTTAATAAGCTAGGACACTCCTCCAGCAGACTCGCAGGCAGGTAGCTCTGTGCCTGCTCCAGGGCATCCTCAGGTTTCACTGCCACCCTGCACCCAGCTCTTCCCTGCCCTGTGGGGAAGGACAGAGCTGAAGTGACCTGACAGATGATTGCCAAGCCTCATCCTCTCCTCTCCTCTCCTCCCACTTTCAAATCAACAGGACAGAGTTAAGATCAAGTTTGGGCTAAATTAGACAGGAGCAGTGCTTGGCAGAGGCCGTCCCATGCCATGCCACCTGGCACGGTGGAGCTGTGACCGCTGTGGGCCATGGAGATGCTGCTGTGCAGCAGACAGGGTGTATCTGCACAAGCCCTCCAAGCCTTTGGCTGTAGGTCAGTTTTGCTGCTCCCACATCGATCCCTTTTCCCCCTGAGGCTGATGCAGCTGAGCTGCTTTGCTGGCTGCCTCTGTGTTTCCCCATGTCCTGCGAGGTCTCTCATCCTCAGCCCTCTCTGCAGCCCCTTCCTTGCGCTCTCAGCCATAGCCTCGCAGATGTAATCAGGGTGGATTTGTTTAGGATTCTCCTGCTGCCTCCTCTCCTGGTGGATTTTAGCACTTCCTCCTACCAGGCTCATTAATTCCTCCAAGTCTGTTTTCCTGCTGCCGCTGTGCCTGGTCCAGTAGCTCTGCTGAACTGCAGTAACACCCCAGTAGCCTCTGCGCTCATCCTCATCCCCTCTGCCTTGGTTGTCCCTTCCAACAGCCCAATCAGTGAAGCCCTTTTTTTGCATTTGTAATTCAGTGAGTATTTGGTCAGCTGTAATATTCCCTCTCCTGCATCCCACCGAGGTCAGTCGTTGCCCAGGTGAAGTGCCAGAGTTCTGCTGTGCCTGTCCCTACCCTTCAAAACCCTCAAACCTCCCTCCTGCAGCCCGGGCTGTGCAGGAGCCCATCGGGTCTCCTCCCTCCTGCCTGCGGAGCAGGTATAACGGAGGGATATCATCTGCACCATGAGTAACCCTTCTGGTTCCTCCTGGTGCCTGTGCCCCTCCTATGTGTGTATAAATCATGATATTAATAATAGGCTGCTCACGACCCCGTGACTGGCTGCTCACGGCTCACGCTGGGAGCTCGGCATGTTCCCGAGTACTGTGCAGGGAGACACGCGGCGTTAGCTCTGCTCCCCGAGGCGCTGCTCAGCCCCAGCACCTCATCGAGGTCACGGTGGGGTGCACAGGCCCCCCTGGTGCCGCCGGCCCCTCCCTGGCGTGGCAGAGGGCAGCCGTCCCCCCCAGCACCGTCCGGTGCGTGGCTCAGACTGGCTGCAGGAGCGGCAGATGTGCTGGGGGCTGAGGTGATGGTGACGTCCATCTGCTGTAAATTAGGTGGCAATTCCCACCAGGCTTCTCCAGAGATCCTGCAGTGCCTCTCCCCTCAGCTACGCTCTGCGGCAGTAATTAACTCCCTAACACCACCAGCCCTGTCCTGCTGTAGGAGTAGACTTTCTCCCATATCCCCTCCATCCAGCCTCCAAATTGCTGGAGAAAAGGCAGCTCCCATACAACTTCCACAAGCACGTACACGTGCACAGCAGCTTTATCTCCCTGAGAAATCCCAGGCAGCTGCCTACAGCCACCGAGAGCCCTTCAGCCTGCCTGCCCATTTGTGAATCTCAGCAGGCTCAACAGCACCCCACCAGTGCAGAGGCTGCTGATATCTGTATCTGTCTTCATTTAACCATTATCCAAAGGGCTGGGTTTTGAAGCCAGAATGTCTGCTCCGAAGTGAGGCATATGCTAATGCTGTGCAGGACAGCCACGGGTGAGGCAGGCTAAGAAAAGCAGGCAAAAAGATCGCAGTGCTAATCTGCGTTCTGCAGTTATTCTATTGCACTGATGGGGTCTCTGGGTAAAGCTCCGGGTTGCAAATAAATCTGCTTCCACCATGAGTCGTAAGCCATTAGAGGGTTGTGCTCAAAGTAGTGTCCTGACTGCTTCGGGGACCTGTGCTCAACTCCGTATCAGCCCCAGAAGCCTGTCAGAACCCTGCAGGCTGCAGAGCAGAGCGGGGGCCGTTGCACTGTGATTCCTGGTGCTGCACTGTGGGGTGCTGGTGCTAGGGCAGCTCTGGTACCCCCAGGTAACAGCAGGGATGTGGGTGAGCCGGCCTGAGTCGGCGGGGTGGTGGCGGCCTGTGGCAGCTGCTGGGTTACTGTGGAAACGGCAGATGGTCAGTGACGGTGAAGGGATTTGTGCAGAAAGGCCATTTTGAATTTCTAAGTGCCAGGTTTATTGATGTGTAGTTGATCCTAAGGGTTAAAAAAAGGGCTCAGGTCACGGAGCAGTCATCAGCCGAGAGGTCTGCACTCCCCGACCGCACCAGCCAGCGCCACCCAAACGTCCTTAGCTGCTCCTTGCCGGCAACCACAGCCCAGACATACCTGCTGGGAAGGAGCAGGGGAAGATTTTCAGGTAACAAGCAGGCTTGAGGAGATCATAAACCATTTGCATTTAATTCAGGAGGAAAAGAAATAGTGTTTGTCTTATAAATTATTCACTGGGTAGGTAATTGGTTTGTTTTGGACCTTTTCCATCCTGGGCTTCGGTTTCTGTTTAAAACAGCCCATGTAGGATACAAGCCCAGGGCTGGTGCCTCTGCTTTGCTTTCTTCAGCTGTTTGCCACTGCAGGTGTGGCAAGGGGGGTGCAAATGCTGGTGGGACCCCTTGTAGAAGAGCTGCGCAACCTCAGGACAGAGGAACAAAAGCCTCCAGGACGCTGCTACTGGGTCCAAGAAGGATTTTTATTCCCTGCGATGTCCAAGGGAGCTGCTGGGAGGAGAGGAGCAGGCGTCGCCTCAACAGCCACAGAGGGAGTGGGGCAGGTTTGCTTGGAAACGCTGAGAAAATTCACAGCATGCAGCTGGGGGCAGGACGGTGCGAGCCCAGCTGCGCTGCAGCGGTGCGGGCATTTTGCAGGATCGTGTGGTCATTCCCACCTGGCAAAGTCCCCTCTGTGCTGGGGCTGTCATTTCTCCTTGGGGCTTCCCCCTCCAGCTGCCCAGCAGTGCTGGGCCCGGCACTGAAGAGCAATCAGTGCTTCAGATCTGGGCTTCCAGGCACGCATCTCCACGCCTCCCCGGCACAGGACTGCGCAGTCCTCTTCTACCTCGCGGCATCCCAGGAAGGGCAGCGTCAGCATCTCCGGCCCAGCATCCAGACAAGCCCAGCAGCGCTGATGGGGTGCAGGAGGCGTGGGGAGAACTGCTCAGCCCCGTGGACACAGCGGAGCCGGCTGCTGCCGTTCAGCTGGGTGGCTCCACCACACCGCACCCTTGGCTGTGCGGCTCCGCAGCTCCTGCAGAAGCGAAGGTTTTGTTCTTGCTGAAATGCCTTTTCAAATGCAGCATTTCTCCTTTCTGATTTACACAGCTACACGCCGCTGGGCTTCTTATTATTAACAGTCTTGACATTGGCAAAAAAGCTGCTGAGTGGGAACGGAAGAGGAGCGCTCGGGGGGCAGCCGGATTGCCTGAGCCCAAACAAGCGTCTGCAGTTGAACAGAGGAGCTGTCCCGGGCTGCACCTTGTCCCCGCGCCGGGCTGCGGGGCAGGAGCCCACAGCAGCTGGCCGCTCACCAAACACAATTCAATCAAAGGTATCAGGGTAATTGACTTCATGTCTCCCAGCAGGGCCAGCAGCCAACCGGCGCTTTAGCCGAGATCAAGACTCAACAGAGGAAAACAAAGGAAAAATTAATTCAGAAAGATCGCCGGCTGCTGCTGTGCCTGGAATCTGACTATTGATGTCGGTGTCCCAGGGGCCCCACATGCTTCCAGCCTGCCAGGGAAATAAAAGCTGCCGTGCGTGGCCGGGGTGCAGCCTTCTTCTCTCCCCTGGAAGGAGCCAAGTCCTGTCCACCAGCCACCCCTCCCTCTCACTGGCGGTGGGACGGTGACCCCTGTGCCTCCCAGCCTCCGCTGCCCGCGGGGCCGCAGCTGACCCCAGCCCCAGTGGTGCTTCCCCCAGCCAAGCGCGGGAGGGACGCGCTGTGGGTGCCGAGGCCGGTGCTATGTGTGTTTGCCAAACTGTAATCTGGAAATGGTGGGGAGCCCCATCAAACTGACGAGGGCAGGCGACGCCAGCATTATTCCCACTCCTGCGAGCCATGATTGAAGCCCGTCGGATTTCTCCTACACAAAGAGCGAGGCTTTGGAGTGATGATGGACCTAAAGGCTCTGCTTCCCTAAGCTGAATTCTTCTTTATTTGCATTAAGCCATTCTGAAACACTGTCATCTCGCAGGAGAGAGGGAGGAATTGAGATTTCCTTTGGCTCAGTACCTGGGGTGGGAGGGGTGGATGCAGTTTCCTGCCTCGCAGAGCCTTTCTAGTGGGATATAAAGCAAAGCATGTACCAGCATGTGGTGCCAGCCCCGGTGCCACCCATAGCGCTGCCCACGGGCACCCAGGACAGGAGCCAGCCAGAAACATGGGAGCCTGCCAGAAACAGAAGAGCCAGACGACATGTGGAGAGGATGAGTTTCCAAGCCTGCAAAGCCAAATTTGATTTGTTTATTTAAAAAAAAAGAAAAAAGAAAAAACCGAACAAGCAGACCTCAGGTGTCCAGCGCTGAGGGCGTGAGTGCAGCCCGATGGTGCTGCAATCCTGGGAGTCCTGAGAACTCGCTTCAGCAAATAGGAAACGTGGGGTATGCCAAAAGTGCCAGCAGGCTGTGGTTATTAGAAAACCCACAGGGAAGAGCACAAGCCCTTTGAGTAGCTGGGGAGGAGATGAAAGCCAGCCAGGGTGGCAGCTGCAGCTTGATGCGAGGGTGTAGGCTGGACCTGTGCCTCCCTGGAACACAGCAGCACTGCCAGGGGACACAGCCCCACCATCGAAGTGGAGAGAAGGAGGCACCTACAGGTTTGCAGTCGATAGAGGTTCCTCTTCATCCGCTGTGACGTGTGGTAGGACCGTGCAGGGAACGAGGAGGGTGTTTATCTGGCAGAGGTGGTGGCTGCTCAGACCCTAAGGAAGGAGACGCTGCTGCTAACAAAGGCAGGAGCTTTATTGATCAACAAATGGGAAATAATGGTCCTAATCACAAGCAGCCTGGTATCGATAGAGCTGAGTTAATAATGCTTAAAGGGAGGGAAGGAAAGGTCAATGTACAAGTGAAAAATTGACTGATGTCTTGTTAGGCCCGGATGCCTATATTATTAAATATAAACTTGGCAGTGCACCTCAAGTAAACCAGGGTACATAAATTATGTAAATTCATCTCCCACCTTTCTACTGCACTACATTAAAGGAAGCAGGGTAAGACCCAAAGTACGTGATAAAGGGGGGAGATTAAAAGGCAATGCACATAAGCTTAAGGGTTATAGCATGCATAGATTGGGTCATAAATTAATTTAAATATGAGGACTGTTAAGATCCTCTAGCATAACCCTGGCCATAAAATTTCCTCCAGACGTTCTTCTGTGAAATCTTCACCTTTGTCTGAACAAGAGAATATCCTCCAGAAAGACATCAAGGTTTGATTTAAAGGCAGGGCATAATAGAAAAAGCACTATATCCTTAATAAACTAATGGAAAACTTACCTCTTATATCCAGATTAAATTTATTTTGTTTTACTTTCCAGAGAGACTGATTGCCAAGAAGGAAACTTTAAGTGACAAATGTGCTTTTCTCATTAGGACTAGAAAATCTAGAACACCAGTATGATTGAAAGATCAAAACATCAGTAATTTCAGGCTGCTATTCTGCATTTAGGTCTAGAAAGAGCATTCTCTTTAAAATTCGCTTCTTTTCATGTTGGCATATTACAGGTCAGAGATCAACTTTTACATGTTCATCCCACTAGGAATGTGATGTTTGGCATTTTTAGAGCAGTAGGATTATCCCAGTAAGTTTGTTTCTGTGTAAAACCAGCTTTCAGCCTAAAGGTGCTGCTGACCTGACAAAAATAAGACAAGCATTTCTGCTCTGGCATCCCATGGAAGCCAGAGCAGAAGCCAGAACCCTGGGGGCCACTGAGCTATGAGCTGCTGCCTCTGGCTCAGCGAGAACGTGGTGGGGAGGAGGAGGAAGAGGACGGGCTGGTTGGCATGAGACACACCATTGGTGCACGGCAGGAGGATAACCAGAGGGTTATACTAGTTAATAACTTGTTCCCCATCGGTGATTAACACCATCTCCTGATTAACAGCTGGGAAGGAGGTACTGCATTTTGTGGCCACTTCCAAAAAAGTCCGTGCTGATGGGGCAGGGAGTGGGTCTTAGAGGAATGACACCGTTTTGCTCCTGCTGCATCCTCCCCTGCCTTCCAGCTGCTCACCGAAGACTCTCTGCTCTACCACACCACCAGGTTTAGAAAACTTAATGAAGTTTCATGATCTTTCAGGTTGTTGCTTTTCTGTCAGGTCTGGTTGAGACTGAGCAGCAGGTTAAAAAAAATCGCAGGGGGAGGCAGGGACATTACCTGAGCCCCAGCCCTGTGGGGACCAGGCCAATATTGACCACAGGCGTGAGTCCTCACTGCTCCTTGCAGGATGTTTCCAAAGGGAAGGAGGTCAGTCCCGTTGGCCGTAAGACATGAGCATCACAAAGAAGCCCAAAGCACAAACTACAGTCCTGCGTTATTGTTACTTAGAGCAGCTCCCTGCAAAGCTGCCCTGAATTTACCATCTAAAGCCCTTAGCAACATTAGTTGGAAAATTTTCAGGCAACTGTTCAGAAAGTCAATGTTTGCTCAGCTCGCCTGTGCCTGGCTGCGTCCGCGCGATCTTATTTGCCTCGCCTGCGTGAACAGGGTGGCCAAGACTGCCGATGTCTAAAAATAACATCTCCGTTAGCTGCCATCCCTGACACCTCCTCTTTGTAGCCTGATTGCCCAAGGAAACAAGGCTGCTGCGATCGTGTTGCCTCTTTGCCTCTTGACCCCACCAATCACTTTCAGATCTGTTGGCCGCTTTCAGGGAGATGTGGCAGCAGGGTGGAAGTGTCGAAGGCAGCTGAGATGCTGCAATCTTGGCAAAATTACCTAAGTGGGTGGAAGAGAGAGATTCAATCTTGTAACCCCACGTGGGAAAGGGTGACAGCCAGCCCTCTGTTAGTGAGCATCAGAGAGGCCACCGAGGCCGGGAGAGACGCACAGCCCAACTGCAGCAGCTTTGCTCACATCTGATATCTTTTTAAACAGCCAATAATGCATCAGCAGGACACAGAGCCCCTGCAGCGTGGGCTCCCGGGTCATGGGGAGCTTGCTGGAGCACTGCCGGCAGCGCAGGTGCGCGGCTTCAAGCTGCCCCTGAAGTGACTTAATCCCTAATAACAATATTTGAATGCTTGACAACTAGAGAACTCTCACACCGCTTGCTTGCCAGGACGTGAGAATAATCATTTCTAAGACCCCTCGCTAAGCTGTAATGCTAATCAGTATTAAGATTCCTGTTTTTCAGAGCACAGTGCTACAATTAACCCCAGCATGCCATGCAGCAATTGCTGGAGGCCACTCTGGAGGCTGGGCTGGCTCGGGGAGCTGGCAGGGAGCTCGCAGCATCTTGGTGTGTTGCATGTGTTTCATTTGTAGGCAAGAAACACCAGCTGGGGTGGTTGTGTCTCAGTCCTGTCTCCCTTCAGGAGGACTGATCCAGGGGCTGCTTCTTGCCAGCGAGAACCTACAGTCCCATCTCTGGGTGGGTGGGAGCATCCTGAAGCAGAGGTATCTGAGCAAGGATGGAAATAGGGCTGGGTCTCAGAGGTGCTGGTACCCAGCTGGGGAAGCGGGACTGCCCCGCCGGCTGAACAGCGAGCGCTGACAAGGAGGCAATGACAGTTCATGACTCTGTGCCACTCAGCCTTGGTGTCCCCGAGAGCTAGCTGTGAATCTCTGGTGTGGTAGAAACTATGCCCCTGGTTTTCCTTTTGAAAGGGAATTCTTAACCCGCCTTGGCCCCTTCATTTAATCTCCCACTAGTGGATACTCATCAGCCATTGCTTTCCTCTCCTTGGCATTTGCTTCCTTTCTTGTTGCTAGTACTCAAACCCTCGCTGCTGCATAACAGAGGGGGGAAAAGGCACAAATGTCTCTTTATTCAACAGATGGCTTGATAAACCCAAGAAGGCTTAGCCCTGTGTAGAAGGCACTTGCTTTAAGGATGCTTCATACAGCAGAACTGGAACACATGGTTTCCTTTCATCACTTATGTCAAGACTGAAGCTGGGCTAAGAGGTGTCACCCCCCCTCACCACTGCATGCCTGCCTCCTTCAAGCTGCGTGGAGAATCTCTTCTCTCCTTTCTCTCTATCTTGATACTTTCCCTTTGATCTGTGTCATCTCAGGTTTATTTTTCCATGATGCAGAAAGAGCCTTATCAAGCAGGCAGGGGCAGAGCCTCTCAGCAGAGCATGTTCACTTATCGAGTTATTTCTCTTCCACATCGAGTTATTTATTCTCCTTTCTCTTCCTGCACAGCAGCCAAAGAGGGAACTTCTTTACCCTGGCCCTAGAAGAAATCAGCCCCTGCCAGGGGCTGGCATGACTTGGGGATCACACACAGCTCTGCCCAGGGCTGATGGCTTCACCCCCAGGTTTATTGTGTTGTATGATCCAGAGCGTGATGTGCTGTAAGGCTGGGTCTTCCTTTGCCAGAGTTGGCTTGGTGGCTTAAAAAAGCAAGTGTTGAGCAGAACACAGGACTGGCCAGTGGGTACCAGGAACCTCCTGTGGTTATAAAACAAGAAAAGCAAAATAGCTTTAATGCTTTTCACACTGCATAGGCTTAAGTGGTTTTTAAAACGGGCTTGGGCTGCCCTGGACGTGGTAAATAAGTTATTCTGAGTCCTGGAGGGCTGTCAGTGTGCAAGAGGCTGAGCATGGCAGGATGGGCAGCCCGAGCCACAGCAGTAGCTAATCATCCCCCATTTGCCCCAAATAGGCCCTGTACCTGGGTGCCAAGGTCCTTTAGGTAAGGGTGCTTTATGCAAGGGGTAGATGAGGGCTAGAGCTGCCATGCAAGAACTATTGAAAGCACTGTCAATTTTTTACCATCTCACGGGTCCACCTTGAGCAGTGCTGGGGGCTCAGACCGAGCATGGACAGCTCAACCCAGCTGTGCTGGCACAGGCTGCTCTGCCCAGCCAGGTCCCAGCAGCATACAGGACCTCACCGGGCAGGCAGGAGCAGATCCCACCCTGACAGCTTCCCCGGGCTCGCTAACCTTCTCCTTGGGACAAGCTGGGAGTTGGGGAGTCGCCGTGTCTGCCGCTAGATTGTGCAATGGTGTTATATGTGGCACACAGATCGTGTCTGATTTTTTCTTCTCTTTCAAGCAAAGACCTTTTTCAGTGTTCAAATAAATGCCCTCCTAAAAGAGAAGATGCCATCTGCTCCTAAGCACAAAGTCAGTTTTCCAAAGGGTTAGATTTAAATAAGATCCACAGGCTCAGAGTGGTGGCTGGAGGAGCCTATAATGGGGTTTTGCCCCTTCTGCATCTTGCTAGAAGCAGATGTCTTAGTTTGTGGGAGGGCGACATGGTGCCTGCAATGAAACAGGGGTTCTGGCAGCTGGAGATTCCACAAACTCCTTGAGCTCCCCAGGGCCTGAGGGTTACACTGGTGCTTGTAGGTGGGCTTAGAGCATTGACATGCAGACAATCAGGAGCCAGTTGCATGGGGGCCCAGCCTCAGCCCTGCGGGGCTCCACCTCCTTCCTCATCCTTAGGGGAGTCAGAGAGTGGCAATTACAGCTGCAGCGAGGCACTTTCTTGCGCACAGCGCTTTGTTGGGTGATCTGGTGTAAGGATGTGCACCCGGCTGGTTTTTCCTGTGTGGGTGCTAAAAGTGGCAGCCAGTTCACCAGTTGCACCAGTGCAGGGCCCCAGCACAGCCCCTTTGGAACACTGGTCCTGTGTCAGCGGAGCCGCGTGGCCCTCATGCACTTTGCCTCTCTTGCCTTCCAGCCACTGGTGTTGCTGATGGAGTGGCCTGAAGCCACCAACTTCGCCTGCCTGATCGCAGGCTACTGCCGTCTCCTGGTGGACTCCAAGAAGATGATATTCTCCAGGGCCCCCAGCCAGCCACCCCCACCTCAGATTATCAAGGCAGGTACGTTTCAGCCTCTGCTTTCTGTGCGAGCCCTTTCCCCAGCCTCCCTCTTCTCCTCCCTCAGCCCAGGGCTCTGCAAAACCAGCAGAGCCCCTTTGAACCAAAAAACAAGGAACAGGGAGACAAGTCCTCATTTTGGAAAAGCTCTGACTTGTGGTGTCAGCTTGGGCCCTGAAGACTCACTGCAAGTGTTGTTCTGGCAGCTCCTAGAGCAGATCCAGGAGGTGCCTCTGAAAAGACCTGTAATGCTGCCAGCTAAACGCTGGGTCCTCGCAGAACAGCCTGCGTGTTGCCACAGGGATGCAGCACACGCTCCTTGGCCGGCATCCCAGAGCCGGAGGCCACCGTGAGTGTATGCACTCAGCCAGGGACTGCGCTCCTGCTGCCTTCAGCAGTGGGGGTCTGGGCTGCTCTGCCAGCTCGGCTGCTCTGCTGATTTCCTAAATCAGGAAGGAAACTTTGGTGGCTCAGCTTTTCAGGTGCCCAGCCTGATGCAGGGAGCAGAGGGTGGGTCTGGGCACAGCGGGAGACCAGAACAGCTGAAGACAGGTTCTGTCCCACCAGGCACTGATGCTCTGTTCCTTGAGGATGGATTGCAGGTGTGAGTCACCCTCAAAATGATCAATGATTCTCAAGAGTGATTTCAAACAAGAGCCAGCCATGAGCTATGTGCTGTTGTTCCGTGCAGGTGTTCACATTGAGTATGTTTTGTATGGGGAAATATAAAATACAAGATCAGTGGCTGGAGATGGGCAAAATACCAACCCAGCTGACTCTGGAAGATTGCCCCCAGCCCTCCTGAGTGACACTGCAGCTCCAGAGAGCTGTGACAAGTCATCAGTGTAGCTGGCGGAGTGTCAAAACTGCCTCCTCGAGATGGGACTAGCTGGAGGAGGTGGGAGGATTGCTGAGAGCTAGCAGGGCCCTTGGGAAAGGACTCGGTGCCTCTGAGGTCTGAGGAAGGCGCCGGGACATGGACTTAGCACATGTGGGAGGACACACTCACAAGAGGCATCAGGAAAGCATCTGTGGCAACCTCAGTGAATCCAGGGAAGGACCTGGCAGGTGATGTTGGTGTAAGTATACACGCATGGTTTCCTTTTGTTTCTGCACCTGCAGCTCTTATTGACAGCTATCCCTGTGCCCTCTGCTCTGGGTGCCCTACAGAAACACATTTAGTCACATTTTGCTGTGAGTGGAGGGTGTTTCCAACTTAACTGGCTATCATCAGAGTGGTCCTTCCCTGGGTCACGTCACCCTTAGATGGGCTACAGGGACGCATGGCTGTGGGGAGTCAGAGGAATGTGGTACGAAGCAGAGAGCGTCCCAGAACATCCCCAGGGGCTTGAAGGGAGGCTGGCAGCGCCCACAGTTACTGGTCACTCAGGGGGTGTCTCAGCATGTGCAAGTGGTTCTTTTCCACACTCTAGCAACAGTGATAATAGCCAGGATTTTTCCTCAGGGAGATTTTGCTTCATGGGCGTGGTCCAAACCTGTGCTAAAAGGGGTAGTAGATCTTGACCTTTTCTTTACAGTCTCAAGAAACCAATATTACTCTGCAGGGGGCTGGAGTGAGTGTGAGGGGAAGTCACAGTGTGGGTAGGACAGCGATGGAGCAGTAGATCCATGGTCTTCATACCAAAGAGCTAGCCCCTCTCTGGATGGCCTGGTCTGTCCTCAGAGGTGCGATGAAAACCTCTCTGAGCAGTGGAGTGGAACAGTTTCCCTCCAGACCCAGTACATTCAGCCCAGCCGCTCAGGCATCCTTCAGGAGTGAGTTTAGTGTGTATTGAGTAAACAAAGTCTGCTCACAGTTCTGGTCTCTCTATGGCTGCAGGCTGAGCTGTCAGGAGCTAGGCAGATCACAGGGAGCAGGGACTGCTGATCATTAGCACATCTCTGCAGGAACGATAAGAAAGCCCCACTGGGATGAGTCAAGTTAGCCCAGGCTTTGACTTTCCAGGCTGCAGGCAGGCTGTGCCAGAATCTTAAATGTAAAATCAAGCCCTGGCCCATGCTTTTTGCCTAGAGGAGGAGCACATCTATCTTCTCTGAGGCCCATTAAAACCTCATGCTGAACTGCAGACATTTTTAGAAATGCCCGCTCTGTCCGGATGCTGCCAGTTAGATCCATGTCTCCGCATCTCCCTGCACAACCGTATGCCAGATCCTTGGCCTCTGCAGGACGGGTTGTGCCACGCCAGAGCTGCGCAGGCAACTCACCTCCCTGCCCCTTCCTCTCCCGGCTCCCACCAGCATCCATCGTCAGCCAGGCAGCTCCGTGCCCTTGGTTGTTCTCTCAGCTTTGTCAGGACCTTCCCCCCCAGAGCATCCAGCAGCTGGATTATGGATTTTAGAGTTTTGGCCCCATTCAGCAACAGGCGCTGGCTCAGCGCAGGCAGGCAGTGAGGCTGTCCGAGCAGGGCAGGCTGCTGGCGTGACCCGTCAGAGGGGTATGGCTTTGGGAAAGACTCTGCTTCGGTCCCCCACAGCCCTGCTGCCAGCCCGGCGCTGAACGCACGTCCCCAGCTGCGGAGCCTTGTGTTGACTCCCACAACTGTCAGTTCTGCAGACCACGATGTCCATAAACGAGAGAGATATTGTTTTGATTGGGATTTTGGCATTGCAGGTGATGAACAGTATAATACAAACATGTGTTTAGGGAGACAAATTGTCCAATTTTTTCAGCTAATGAATTTAATTAGGATTTATTTGATTTAATTTATACTTGGTAAGACAGAGCCTGCATCCCCCTGGCAGCCGTTCTCATCACAGCTGCACAATTCAACCTGTAATGCAGACAGATGCCCCTCCTGAGGGCTGGACCACTGGCCAGAAGTTCAAGCAATATTTCAGGCACGTGCCTCTCACAAGGGAGCAAGGGGAGGCTGTCACAGGGAAATGCAGGAGCAGAGGGCTCTTTTGGAGCTGGCCTGATCCGGTGGCTGTCAGCCAGACAGAAACAATGCATGGATCGTGGCCAGCAAGGGACGAGGGACTGGGGGTGTCTGTCACTTAAAAGTCAGCCAAGCTACGTTGGATGTGTCCCTGAAAGGCAATATTGTGCCACATTTAGCAGTCTCCTGAGGAAAACTGCTTGGTCTGGCCAACGTTATGCAAAAATGGTGACAACAATTCCTTCTTGCCATATAACGTGTGAACTGGCAGACTGAGGCTGAAGGTCCTGCGTGCAGCCAGGCTGCCCCCTTGCCCTCTGAATATGGCCAGTGACTCGGTGATGCAGCACCCGCATCCCTGTGTCTCAGTGCCCACTGTGCTGGCCAGACCTCTGGTTCTGCCCAGCTCTGCCTCCCAGCAAGCTACTGGGATCTTGCTTCCTCCCCCAGCTGCTGTCATGCAGAACAGAAACAAGACATTTCCCCAGGTAGCCGATGCGGATGGAGTCCAGCCCAGAGCAGCAAAAAACAGACCTGTCGGGAAAGGTTAAAGGAATTTGCTGTGGTTAGTCTAGAAAAGAGATGGGTGAGGAGATGGAGAGGGAGGAACAGGACAATATTTCTGATGTCTAAAGGTTGTTTGTAAAAGGGCACTGATCAGTTGTGCTGCTGGTCTGTGGTGTCATTGATCTAATTCCTCACAAAAACCAGCTTTAGGGTCAATACTTTCTTATCATAAATGTCATAACATTTAAATTTATAAGATTTAAATGATTAAACTCTATAGCAGGTAATCATTTTGGAGACAGTGGCGCAAACCACATGAGGAGGTGGCCTGCTCCATCAGTGTGTCACAAGGCTTTTGCTGGCTGGAGCTCAACTGATTCTAAACCCTGTCCAGCCACCCTCAAGGCTCTTCTGGCCTCCATCATTGCTATACCCCAGCCACACCTAAGGGCCTCACTAAAACACTTCCAACGACTCTTTGTTAATGGGAATCCAGATTTTATTGATTTAGGAAAAAAAGGCATGTCAGCATCTTCGATACCACATGGGCTTTTTTTGAACTGGCCATCTTCCACATCCACCATGTAAGTGTTTGTACATCCCTCTCCCTTCTGCCTCCTCCAGGTCATCCCTTCTCTCCTTATTGCAGGGAGGGGTTAATCTCTCAGAGCCAGAAGGTCTTCAGTGTCAGCAGTGCCCCCCTGCTCTTGGTGGCAACACACTGGTATCCCTCGGGGCTTAACCCTTTCCTCTAGAGAGACCCACGCACTCAGCAGGAGAGGCCAAGGCTTGGGTGGCACATACAAAGTCACCCATGGGCATGTGCTCCCCTCCATCACACAGATTACTTTAGTTACGGTTTTCCTGCCTCAGAGGTGGGGTACAGCCAAGCTGATCACCCAAAACCCCTTCCAGCCCATGATCTGTTCAAAGAGTCAGTCAATAGGACCCCCTGGGACACCGCCCTCAGGGACACGGGAGCAGAACAGAGCTGGCAGATCTTTAAGGACGCTTTCCATAGAGCGCAAGAGCTCTCGATCCCCAGGTGTAAGAAATCAGGAAAGGAAGGCAAGAGACTGGCATGGATGAGTCAAGACCTGACAGTCAAACTAAAACACAGGAATGAAATGGCCAGGAAGTGGAAGCAGGGACAGGTATCCTGGGAAGAGTACAGGGACACTGCCTGGTTGTGTAGGGATGGGGTCAGGAAGGCCAAGGTGCAGCTGGAGCTGAGCTTGGCAAGGGATGCAAAGAATAATAAGAAGGGCTTCTATAGATATGTCAGCCAGAAAAGGAAGGTCAAAGAAAGCAATACACTACCGATGAACACAACTGACGAACTGCCAACCACAGACGAGGAGAAGGCTGAGGTACTCAACAAGTTTTTTGCCTCAGTCTTCACTGGCAACCTCTGTTCCCACACCTTTCGAGTGGATGGGCCGTAAGACAGGGACTGGGGGAGCAAAGTCCCTCCCACTGTAAGAGAAGATCAGGTTCGTGACCACCTGGGGAACCTGAACATGTGTAAGTCTATGGGACCTGACAAGATGCATCCCAGAGTCCTGAGGGAATTGGCTGACGTAGTTATCAAGTCAGTCTCCGTGATACTTGAAAAGTCTTGGCAGCCAGGTAAACTACTGACTGGGAACTACCGACCTGTCAGCCTCACCTCTGTGCCTGGGGAGATCATGGAACAGATCCTCCTGGAAGGTATGGTAAGGCACATGGAGGACAGGGAGGTGATTCAAGACAGGCAGCATGGCTTCACCGAGGGCAAGTCCTGCCTTCTGTGATGGAGTGACTACCTCAGTGGACAAGGGGATTGCTGCAGATGTCATCTAGCTGGACTTCAGTAAGGCCTTTGACAAGGTCCCCCACAACATCCTTCTCTCTAAACTGGAGAGATACGGATTTGATGGCGGGCTGTTCGGTGGATCAGGAATTGGTTGGATGGTCGCATCCAGAGAGTGGTGGTCAACAGCTCAATGTCCAGATGGAGATCAGTGACGAGTGGTGTCCCTCAGGGGTCTGTATGGGGACCAGCACTGTTTAATATCTTCATCAGTGACACAGACAGTGTGATCGAGTGCACCCTCACTCAGCAAGTTTGCAGATGACACCCAGCTGAGTGGTGTGGTTGACACACCTGAGGGACGGGATGCCATCCAGAGGGACCTGGACAAGCTGGAGAAGTGGGCCCACATGAACCTCATGAGGTTCAGTAAGGCCAAGTGCAAGGTCCTGCACCTGGGTCGGCGCAACTCCCAGTATCAACACAGGCTGGGGGATGAAGGGACTGAGAACAGCCCTGTGGAGAGGGACTTGGGGGTACTGGTAGATGAAAAGCTGAACATGAGCTGGCAATGTGCACTCACAGCCCAGAAAGCCAACCATGTCCTGGGCTGCAGAAGGAGAGGCCAACAGGTCAAGGGAGGTGATTCTCCCCCTCTACTCTGCTCTGGTGAGACCCCACCTGCAGTGCTGTGTCCAGCTCTGGAGTCCTCAGTACAGGAAAGACATGGACCTGTTGGAGCTGGTCCAGAGGAGGCCACAAAAATCATCAGAGGGCTGGAACACCTCTCCTAGGAGGACAGCCTGGGAGAGTTGGAGCTGTTTAGCCTGGAGAAGAGAAGGTTCAGGGGACCTTTCAATACTTAAAGGGGGCTTATAAGAAAGATGGGGACAGACATCTTAGTAGAGTCTGTAGGGGTAGGACAAGGGGTAATGGTTTTAAACTAGAAGAGGGTAGATACAGACTAGGTATAAGGAAGAAATTTTTTATTATGAGGGTGGTGAAACATTGGAACAGGTTGCCCAGAGAGGTGGTAGATGCCCCATCCCTGAAAACGTTCAAGGCCAGGCTGGACAGGGCTCTGAGCAACTGGATCTAGTTGAAGATGTCCCTGCTCACGGCAGGGGGGTTGGGCTAGATGACCTTTAAAGGTGCCTTCAAACCCAAACCATTCGGTGACTATGATCTGCACGTGCAGGACATTTCTTCCTCCGCTCGTTACTGACAGATAGGCCCAGCGGGTTGCAGATGTTTTTTCAGAAGACCAGCCTGGTGGCCTGGCTGTGCTGCAGGGAGCACGCGTGTCCCACTGCAGTCCGGCATGCCGAGGGCTGGGGGGCAGAGAGCTGCTTCTCCAGGGTAAGCAGGAGCTTCCCCGTGCTGTTTTCCCTTCTCCCGGGTGCTGCCGCTAATATGCCTGTTGTGGTTTTGGTTTAGATTACATCAACGCACACAACCTCCACCGGCCTGCTGCGGCGGGGCACACAGGAAAGAAAGAGAGCGGGTTGGTGGGTGGCTCTGCCGCCGGCTCCGGAGCAGCTGGGGCTCCAGCCACCAGGGCTTCAGACTCGGAGCTCATCAGCTTTTGCTACCTGCACATGCGAGAGCAGAGGAAGGAAAGAGAGAGCAGGACGGATATCAATGAAAACCTGATTTTTTTTGAGGAAACTCGTCCCAGGACCAAATCTGACCCCACTTCCAAAAGCTCCGGCCAAGGCTACAATGGGGCAGCTAATGAGTACGACGTGGATGGCCTTGACCAAGACAGGCACGCGAGCAGGGCCAGGGCACACACCATAGACACCCACCTGCGGAGCGACGCCTCGCAATTCTACTGTGAGTCCTGCCAAGCCAAAATCAAGAGCCGCCTGGCCTCATGCAAGGCGGGCAAGCCTGGCAGCACCCGGGACAATATGGTGGACTTGATGTCGCTTCCCCCTCCCGGGAGCGATGAGGAAGAAGATGAGACGACATCCCTGCTCCCCGCCATTGCTGCCCCCCCTCCCGGCTTCCGAGACAACAGCTCGGACGAGGACGACCCCAAGCGCCGGGCAGCTGCCCAGAGCCAGGAGCAGGGCCGGCACCTCTGTGGCATCCTCTACGATGAGATCCCCGTCACGCTGATAGACAACGTGCAACCGCGGACAGTCCGAGACCATGCCCAAGAGCTGGATGATGCCCTGGTGTCCACCCTGCAGGCACTGGAAGCTCTGGCTGCTTCAGAGGATTGTCCGCATCCCCCACCACAGCAGACAGCAGGTATTTCAGTGGCTGTGACCTTCTTTGTTCCCTATAGCCTTTCTTTCCTATGGCACATCCTTCCCTTTAGTCTCCTTATCCTATCCTATATGTGATTGTGGAGCAGCTTCTAGTAAAAACTAAGTTGTGGCAACAGGCTCTAGGCAGGAGCAGCCAAGCTGCTGCTCAGAAGATTTCTAAGACGCTAAGGTGGGACTTCTCTCCCTGACAGTGGCTGCAGGAGTCTCTTGCTTATCCTGTATCTGCCATGATCCACATGCCACGATGCTGGGGTGAGGCACTAACAAACTGTGAGTTCCTCCCTGTTGTGACCCCACTCAGCTGGTACCTTCGGCCCGCAGTCTTCACAAGTTCCCACCCAGGTTTTGCAGTGTGTGAGCCTTTCACGGGGCAAACCTGCTGTCAGATGCCATGTCAGATGGTCTCTGGGACCAGCCTGCTGGTAGCACAGTCCTTTCTCCCTCTCCCCGCCTTGGTGGCCCTTCCCACTCTGGCAGAATAGCTGTTGCCTGATTTTCCTTCTTGCTCCAGACAAGTCCCTGTAGCTCTGCTGTCTCTAACACTGGAAGGTTTCCCAGGTCCTCCTCCTGGGCCAAGAGCTCTTGCTGAATTGAACTAGCAAGCCACATCAGTGCCGACAAGTGATGTCTCTTAAAAGCATTCACTCTTAGTTGCAGGAAGTCACTAAAGTTTCTCCAATGGGATGCTGTGTCCTGCGTTCCAGGGACCCTCCTGCTGCATGGAGTTCCCCTCTCCTCCGCATAGCAGTGTGGTGTGAGTGTTGTCTTGGAGTTTTCTTTGTGTCCTTCCTCAGGTCTTATTGTCCTGGCTGCCATCACTCCTGAGTCATCCTTGGATTCTGGCCATGAAACCAACTCGTCAGAGCTAACTGATGTCTCGGAGATGGTCTCTGCTATGAAGCAGCATCAGAACGCAGCCTACTTCCTCGCTCAACACATCAACAAGGAAAACCTCCTGGCCAGAAAGGACTTGCCTTTCCGAATCCAGAGCTGTGCTGCCCAGGCCGTTCTCACGTCACCCTATCCCCTCAGCCGCCAGGAGCCGAGCCCTTCATTGAAGCCAGCTTTCTCTCACCAAAGCCCCAGCCTTACCAACTGCAAGAGCAAACAGGAGCAGCAGCGTGCTGAGCAGAGCTACACCTTGGCTGTCCAGCCAGTGCTGAGTCCCCAGCTTAATGAGCAGAACAGGGGGGCTCCAGCGCTAGGCTCTGAATGCAAAGGTGCAGCCCACACAAAAGCTGCCTTTGAGGTATCTCTGCATGCCACAGCCACCCCGAGCAGGGAGCAGGCACAGGATCTACAAGAGAAGATGCCCAAAGAAGTCCAGCTGAGCTCCAAGCTCCTCCTGGATCAGAAAAGTGGTGTAACTCCAGCCATCATTTCAGCTGCTCTGCAGCAAGTGGCAAACGCAAAAGGCTCAGCTCCCCCAGTGCTAGCAGCCTCGAAAGAAGACAAGAACATGAATGGTACCGGCAGTTGTGCATCAGCCAGCAGCAAGTCTCTGAAACTTAAAGGAGGTCCACAAACTGCAGAGACCTTATGCAACTGTCAGCAGCAGCAGCAGCAGCTCTCTCCACAGCAGCACTGTGAAGTTTCTCCAAATCCTAAAGAAATTCATGGCAGTAAGGCTGAAGTTTTCCACCTTGCCTCAGCAGGTGAGGAAATGATGCCCGGTAAGACTTTTGCCTCTAAAAGCTACCAGCAAAAAGTGTGTAGAGATGCTCCAGGAAAAGCCACAGGCGGAGAGCCAGGTCAGAAGGCAGGTGGGGAAGCCACAGGCCTTGTCTTTCAGAAACACACAGCTCTGTCAAACCAAGGACAGAAAATGCAACAGGAAACTTCAGCCAAAAGCTTAAAAGCTGAGAGTAGCAATCTGCACTCTGCATTACCTGGTAGCACTCTGAGGACCACCAGTGAGGAACCCAAAGGGCCCATCCAGCTGGTGTCCAGATCTGAGAGCCTGCAGATCAGCACTGTGCCTTCCAAAAAAGTAGAAAAAGTCCTGGAGGTGACCCAACAAGATGCTGATGTCCCAGCTAAACCCAAAGCTCCAAAAGCTCCCTTCAGGTTGAGGAACCTGTTCTCTGCAACGTTTCCAACCCGGCTGAAGAAGGAGACGGATGAGCGGCAGGCCCAGCTGCAGAAGGTGAAGCAGTATGAGCTGGAATTCCTTGAAGAGCTGCTCAAGCCAAAAAGCAAAGGTGACCTCCCACCACAGGAGTATCTGCACCCTCCTGCCCCTGGGCGCTGTAGCTGCCAGCTAAGGAGCAGTCCTGTGCAAAAAGTCCCAGGGATGTCCAGGGAGCAAAGGCGCAGCTGCGACTGCAAGCGGATTTGCAGGGGGGTGAGGCCACCCCCTAACCAGTTGGTGATGCCAGAACTGGAGAGGCGAGGGAGGGATAAAGTTACTGATGACCAGAAGCAGTCAGAAGCCATTAGGTTAACAAGCATGAGCAGCCCTTCCAAAGGCAAGCGGATACGATCCACAAGTTTAGAGTCCAGAGACTACCGGTCAGATCCAGAGAACAGCGTGTCCTGTTTGACAACGTGCACTTCCCCGGGGGAGTGCATGGGTGCTCCACACTACAGGAAGCTCTTGCGTCGCTACAGTGTCAGTGAAATAGATAAGACTGATAGGACATCCCTGTCCTCTGACATCTACCAGAACATCTATACAACCAAGCAGAAAGGCCCCCAGAAAGAGCTGGAGCCCAGCATCCTTTGTCCTGTTCTGAAGAGCAAAATCCAGGAAGCCTCTGGAGTGGCTGACCCCTCTTACGTCCAGATAGCACAGGAGAAAAAGAACCAGAAGGGTTCAGCAGTGTTCTCTGTGCAGGAGGAGATGTATCCAAGTCCTGCTGAGCTACGGGATGAAGACATGGAGGATGAGAAGTGCTGCTCCATCCGGTACTGCTTCTACTACAGGAAATGTGATGTTGCAGATGATGGGAGCGAGAAGGATGAGCTGTCCTATTCCATCCCTATGCAGATACTCCCAGGAATGAAGCTGGACAATCAGATGGTCCCAGTCATGAGCAGGACTCTTCAGGTCCTAGATGCAACAGCCTGCAGCAGTCCCAATGAAAGTCAGACCCAGGAAATAGATTTAAGGACCTCTAGTTTTGAGGGGAGCTTGGCAAAGATCAACACCCTTCGCGGCCATGCCTACAGCTTTCCCAATGGGTTTCTGCAGGTGCAGCTGGACACAAATGAGCTCCTGACTATCCTGAGGCAGTGTGTGGTGAGCCCTGACATCCGGGACTGCAAACCCTACATCTCCCAGCTGGCTGAGTACAAGCAAGAGCTCGCCCTCAAGTTCAAGGAGTTCCGGGCATCCTGCCGCCGCGTGGCAGCCGTCGACAAGAGTCCTACCCACATGCTCTCCGCCATCACGAGCAGCTTCCAGGTGCTAAGCAGCCTCATAGAAACGTTTGTGAGGCTGGTGTATGTCGTGCGCTCAGAGTCCCAGCGCCAAGAGCTGCTGACGAAGGTGGAAGAAGTAGTGAGAAACTACACCTTCCTCCTGAAGGCTGCGGAGGAGTCCACAGCCAGAACGCTGAGCCACCAGCAGACGGTGGAGCAGCTTGCCCGCCAGTCAGCCACAGTTGCCACTGTCATGAGCACGCTCACACGCTCCCTAAAGACACTGATCAATAAGTAAGCCAGCTACGAAAACCAACAAGCCAGTGTGTGCTGGGCCATGTGCTAGTGGTTCTCAAATCGCATAGGTCTGGTGAGGATGCGTGTCTACAGGCCCACATCTACTGGGGTTTGCGGTAGCCAAGACGCTCTATTATCTCTGCAGAATGGATGGTTGTGTTGGTGGTGTTTTTGAAGGGTAAATTCATGCCCTGTCACAAGTTGTGCAACCAGCTCGTCAGGGGTCTCAAGCAGCTGTCCTGCTTGCTCTCCCATGTTGACTTGTCGGTGACGGTACTTGGGGGGCACATCACCCCGTCTCCACGTTAGTTTGGTTTCATGGGGTTCTGGGCCTCACTTATGCAAAGACCTCTGTCACGGTGTGTGGTGGGCCAGTGAGTTAGCAGGAACTGAGCTGAGATCTCCTGGCTTCACTTGGGCAGTTTGGAGCCAAACTTGCCACGTAAACAGCTCTTCTGCCTCCAGGATCTTCCTGGCCCACAAATGCAACAAAATTAGCAGCAAAAGGGATCTCTGGGGTGCAAGTCCCTGCTGCTATGCTAGGGCTTGGGAAGTAGTCCTAGCACAGGCAGGATGCCATAATCCTGGGGCAGAGCTAGGTTACCCTAGCAGGCTCTAATTTCACAGCTTAGGCATCAGTGCCCTAGTCCTGAGCACAGGTACTACCTGTGCAACAGGCAAGGACTTAATGCATGCGAGTAGGGAGGATCCAGGGAACTACAGGCCTGTCAGTCTGACCTCAGTGCCAGGGAAGGTTATGGAGAAGACCATTCTGAGTGCCATCACACGGCACGTGCAGGACAGCAGGACAGCACGATCAGGTCCAGTCAGCATGGGTTTATGAAAGGCAGGTCCTGCTTGACTAACCTGATCTTCTACGACAAGGTGACCCACTTTAGTAGATGAGGGAGAAGCTGTGGATGATGTCTGCCTAGAACTTAGTAAAGCTTTTGACACCGTTTCCCACAGCATTCTCCCAGAGAAACTGCTCCTGGCTTGGACGAGCGTACTCTTCACTGGGTAAAAAACTGGCTGATGGCCAGGCCCAAAGAGTTGCAGTGGGAGTGTTGATCTGCTGGACGGTAGGAAGGCTCTGCAGAGGGATCTGGACAGGCCGAGGCCAATTGCATGAGGTTCAACAAGGCTCAGTGCTGGGTCCTGCACTTGGGGCACAACAACCCCCTGCAACACCACAGGCTTGGGGAAGAGTGGCTGGAAAGCTGCCTGGTGGGAAAGGACCTGGTGGTGCTGGTCGGCAGCCGGCTGAATGTGAGCCAGCAGTGTGCCCAGGTGGCCAAGAAGGCCAACGGCATCCTGGCTTGTATCAGCAATAGTGTGGCCAGCAGAGACAGGGAAGGGGTTGTCCCCTTGTACTTGGCACTGGTGAGGCCGCACCTTGAATACTGGGTTTAGTTTTGGGCCCCTCACTACAAGAAGGACATTGAGGTGCTGGAGCGTGTCCAAAGAAGAGCAGTGGAGCTGGTGAAGGTTCTGGAGCACAAGTCTTATGAGAGGCAGCTGAGGGAACTGGGGGTGTTTAGCCTGGAGAAAAGGACGCCCAGGGGAGACTTTATCACTCTCTACAACTACCCCAGAGGAGGTTGTAGCAAGGTGGGTGTCAGTCTCTTCTCCCAAGTAACAAGTGATAGGACAAGAGGAAAGAGCCTCAAGTTGCACCAGAGGAGGTTTAGATTGGATATTGGGAAAAATTTCTTCACTGAAAGTGTTGTCAAGCATTGGGACAGGCTGCCCAGGGAAGTGGTTGAGTCACCATCCCTGGAGGTATTTAAAAGATGTGTAGACGTGGTGCTTAGGGACATGGTTTAGTGGTGGACTTGGCAGTGTTAGGTTAACAGTTGGACCTGATAATCTTAAGGGTCTTTTCCAACCTGTATGATTCTGTGATTCTGTGTTCCCCTTCCTCTGCTGGATGGCTGTGTCCATGCTAGAGAGCCTGCAAGGAACCCAGATAGATCTTTGACCATTACAAGCCAGAAGCTGGGCTAGCAGCTGAGAGGAGACTTCTTTCACACCATTCTCCAGAGGCCAGGTCCGTGCCTCCAAGGCTCAGCCCAAACCCTCTCCTATTTCCTTTCACCACGCCCATTAGAGAGGAGCCCCAGATCAGCTTTGGGAGCCACGACTTGCCCCCGAGCCAGGCAGTGCTACTGCCATCGGCCAAATGAGCTGCCCTCCTTGCCAGGGCATCGGAGTCCTTTTCCTGTCTCCACCAGACTGACTGCCATAAGAAGCATTCTTTAGTACTGTGTGGTGGTTATTTATTTGGAGTTGGCGTTTTTGGTTTGTTTTTTTTCACTCCCAGGTGAATGGTAAAATGATTCCTAACTGCTTCCCTTTGCACCCCAAGGTTCCCCTCCTCCTCCTGGTCTAGCTTCTAGACATAACCAATCAGACAGCCTTAACTGGTGCTTCACTGCAGTCACCCACCCTCCAAAACAGAGCGAGGAGAAAAATGCAAGGTTACGCATTGCATCGCCCTTACCCTGCCACCACTGCACTTCACGCGTGCGTGGGGAGAGCGGCTCCTCCCGGGGTCCCTGTGCCTCTCCCCACCGCACCCACCTCTGGCTGCAAAGGGAGATCATGGCATCGGCCTCATGGCACCAGGAGTGAGACCCGTTGTCCAACCCAGCCAGCTTGCCCCAGCGCTTGGGGATGATCAGGGATCTCCGTACGATCAATCGCTTCCCATCTCTATTATTTTTTTATAAATACGAACATTCAGAATCTCTCGTTCTTCCATAGGAGTTATGGAAATGCACAATGTGCTTTTAACATGCGCATCCTCTGCCGAGTGCAATAACCTCCCCTGGCCCACGGCTGTCCCGGACTTTGGCCATTGCTGTCAGCAAGGCAGAGAGGATCCTGCTGTGGGGACAGCCTCCTGCTTTCAAGAACCATGTAGCAAATATACAGTGGAAGAGCCAATTCGGATTTCAGTCCATGGTGGGCAAAGCCTGTTATAATGCTGAAAGCCGAGAGGGAGCCGTGGTTTTTCTTTACCCCGTGAATTATCTATTACGAAACTCTGAGTTTCTTCGAGCTCCCCATTATGCCTATATCATCCCTCCATAAATCTCTCAATCTACTACAGAGGAAAATTTTTTTATTGTCTGTATATAGTATATATAAATAAAAATATATAAATTATATATATACACAAATTTATGTCTTGTTTTACAAACAAGAAAGATTAAATATATTAATCTTAATATCCAAACTAGCATTTTTGTCTTTTTTTAAGAACTTGGTGGAAGTGTGGCTATTCTTTGCCATACAAAACACTGTTCATAAGCAAAACCCCCTCTTTTTGTTGCTATAGAAATGCATGTGTCTCCGTACTGAAAGGGCACGGCTTAAGGACTCTACAATGTCACTGGACTCCGCAGCAGTTGAGTACCAGCTATGAAGGAAGCTATGAAGCAGCAAAGATGCAGGTTTGAGATTAACTGACTTGGCACAGTTTTCTGTTGTTAATGGGCATTTTGGCTTAATTCCCCTCTGGGAGGGGAACGCCCCAGCAGCACTCACCCCGTCACCGCTGGTGCTGGGCACTGCAGCCATGTGTGCGGGGGAAAGCGTGGTCCTGGTGCTGCAGGACACCTCCTGCCCCTACAGCAGGGGAGAGCCCAGACATGCTTTAACCCCTCCTCTGTTAGCAAACTCCTGCCTGTTCCCTTTCGGATGAGCCAAGCTGAGCACCCACTGACCACATCCAGTGCGTGTTTCCAGCCAAGTCGCAGCCTCTGCCTGGCATTTGTGCTTCTGCCTGGGCAGAGGTGATGGCGTGTGACCTGCTGCCGGTGGCCTGATGGTTCTGCTGCCCTGTGCGACTGCTCTGGTGTGTCTGCAGGGGAAAGCCCAGCAAAAGCATAATGCCAGTCCCAGGGAGAAATCTAAGCAAGGCAAACAGTTTCTTGGCTACAGATGATGTTTTCAACATCCCGTTCCCTCTGGGGACGCACTTTGCCTGGCACAATGAACTGCTCTCTGTTTATCAGGGAGGAAGGCATTGATGTGTGCCCTCTATGTCCCCCAAGGCCTCCAGGAACTATAAAAGCTAAGTCTGATAAAGATCCAACACAAAAAACTTAGGAACTGGGTCATTCTCTGTACGGGGGTTGAATGTGTTGTCTAAAGCAAAGGCAGCAGCAGTTGAGACTCACACACATTCTGTGTGCCTCCAGGCTTGTTATTTTAATCTGCATCACACCATTTCCCATGGTGAACCAACTAACGATGACACTGTATGGGACAAACCCTACCTATTTATAAAGCTGGGTATGGATCAAAAAAATGGAAAAGCCAAGAGGTTTTCTAACAACCCCCAGAGCCTGAAAGTATTATTGACAGCAGGCAGTTTAATCAGGTTCAGAGTCGATGCTTAGTACCATCTAGTGGGCAATCAGCACCTCGTCAGAAAGGAATTATTTCTTCACAGCACACTTATTATTTGTACAGCGGTGGCATAGGTGCTCCAGGATCAGTCAAATGTCCCTGTGTGAAGGGGGGAGCTATATGAGTGGTACCCAAGAAGGATGATGAAGCCCTGCCTTTACTATTGCTGTACTCGTCTTTTAGGTGCTGTCCTTGCGGCCTCACTCTGTTGGGCACTTGTAAATACTCTTAAATGATCCAGGTAAAACGTTGTTGTTAATGTTTTTGAATCACAGATTTTTAAAAAAAACCCCTGCATCTCAGTTACACAGCGCAGAGAATTAAAAGCAAATATTCTTTTTTCAAATCTAGTTCCCATTTCACTGTCCATCTAGTTTGTCTACCTGCGGACTGCCTTGTTCTCATTTAGCATCAGCATCTCTTCAGAGCAAAGCGACTGTTCCCCAGCAAGTTAAAGCAAAGTATATGGTTCTCAGAAAAGGACAATATTGTTCTTCAGGACAAATCAATTTTTCTCCATCCCCTGCCTCCAGAGCAACCTGCCAGAGCGTGGCAGGTTGTGTTCGCCTGTCCTTTAGCACCCTCTCAGAGCAGTGCCAGCTGTGTCTGCCCTTCCCATACTGCCTTCACCCTGAGATTTCTGCTGTAGCGTTACAGCTGGTGCAGATTTCCTCCATGGCCTTCATGGCTCCCATGAGCATTGCTCAGCCACAACACACATTCGGGACCATACGATGTTGTTGCACTCCCATAGTCTGCTCCCTCCCTTAATTTTCTCTAAATTATGTCTACTCCCAAGGAGTCCTCATCAGGGCTCTATCTATATGGATAGAAAAGGATCAAAAATTGGGCCATCGCTGGTCCCTCTAATACATGTGAGAAAAACAGAAGACCTGGCTTTCAGGGGTTAAAATGTCAAAAGCAGGAGCTGGAAAATTAGCAGACCTCAAGCAGTAGTCCCAAGATAGGTTTGGATAAAATTGCTTGTGTCTCTGTGGACTTTGCTGGTCATTGTCAGCTGGAGACAACAACTGGGCACCATGGTTTAAAGCACTTTGAACTCTAATCCCCATGGCGTAGCAGCCGCATTCTCCTGTCGGGATTTCCATCCTCTCCAAGGTCCTGGCAACACTACACAGGAATCGCAGCAGCCCCAGATACAACAGCAGGGTGAGCTGAATAGCTGGGACCCACTGCTGCTTTCATCACGCCCAAGGGAGCTGACAGTCGAATAGAAATGAGTAATGTCTAAATTTTATCCTCATTTAAAGCACAGTGTCTGGATTCCTGTGTAAAACATCCTAACAAATTCCTCGCTTAGGCAGACACTGTGGAGCTGGCTGGGACACCCATGGCTTTAGTTGGACACGGGAGAAGTCTGCCAGGGAAGACAGGTATCTCAGCTTATTTCTATTGCCCAACCTTATTTAATATATATGAAAACAGTCTGAACGCATGATAGGAAACTATTCCAAAGGTTTTTGTGTCAGGCTATGTAATTCCACGTCAGGACATGAGCAGATGAGGAACCTGCCCATGCCTCGTCCCACCGCAGCTGCCACAACAACCTTCCACCCCGCTGAGATTGGTGGCCCTTGCTGTTACCTGACCCCCAGCTACAGAGTGAAGAGGAAGGGTGTTTTCTGCAGCTGGACTCTAAAGCCATTAAAAAGCAAACACGCTGTGTTCAAAGCGGCAGAAATCCCAGTGCTGCCTCTCTGAGGTTTGTTGCACATGCCAAGGGCTGGGGAGAGAGATGAAAGGGCTGGGAACGTGCACCAGGTCTACACACACAGTCCAGGGCGCTTCATAACGCTCCACTAAATCCCACTTTCGAAAAGCACTTTGGAAATGCTCCTGAATCTAATGAATGTTCACATCGAGCTAGAGCAACAGGACTCCATCCTCGTAACTGGGATCCTTAGAAAGGGACAGTAAAAATGCTGAGTAGAAAGATGAGGAACACAAAGGGACCCGTCAGGATCCCTTCAAGAGCTTTTCATCCCTAAGTCTGTATTGTTTCTAGTGGATACTTGAAAATACCATTTATTTCCCAAAGTTTTCTTCTTTTCCTGACAAATGGTGTGCTTTTTCCTGGTGGATTTGCTCTGGTTCGGCTATGTCCTGTGTAACTCTGGCAGCATTTACAGTGCCACGGGTGAGCTTCATTCCTCAACACAATTCATGGACCCAGTGAGATACCTGTGATCAAGTGATGCTCTCTACGGAGGAGAGACTAGGGGGTTCTGGCAGAGTCAGTAAAAATTCAAACCAAGACGCTTCTTACTGCATCCAAGTGGCTTTCAGTAGCAGAGAGAGGATTTATCTAAAAATTAGCTCTGCAAAACAAACGATAGAGGCAGAGAAGGGGGCAGAAAGGAGCAGCCAGTAGAACTGCTCCCACAGTGACAGCTGTTTTTTCTACTCGCCCACAGAAAAGCCTCAGGCCTCTGAAGCGTTCAGTGAGAGTCAGGGGAGGAGAGTGAGATCCAGAAGGGCCCATGGCATGCAGCCCTCCTCCACCTCACACCCCTTTTCAGCCTCTCACCCCTCTGACGCCTTAAATTCGACTGACCCCTACTTCCCTTTGGGCCTCCCCCCTCTTGTTGCCCTCACACTCCCTTTTGCCCTCACACCTCTCCGAAGCCTCCCACCCCTCTTTGGCTTCGACTTTCCTTTGGGCCGCGGGCGCTCTGACCAATCGCAGGCCGGGTGATCAGACACTGACCAATCGCAGGCCTCCCCCTGCCCTATGCCCCACCCCCTGGCGGGGCTCGCGAGAGGGCCATTGTTGCAGCGGCCTGCGGGGCAGGCGGAGACACCCTCTGGCCACGCCCACCACCCTTCGCGCCATTGGGGGCGGGCAGGGCCCCGCCCCCGGCCGCCACGAAGCCAATGGGAAGCGCCCAGAGGCGTGTCCGTGGGCGCGAGAAGCCTATAAAGGGCCCACGCGGCGTAAGATGGCAGAGTAGGGGCTGCTTGGTGCGGCACTGCTCGCGCACCCCTTCTCGGCATCCCACCCCTTTTTGACGTCTGTTTTTCTTCCAGCTCTGTTTTTCCTTTGGCCTTCCCCCCGCCCCCCCCCCCCCCCCTTTTCGGGCTTAACTTAAACTCAGCCTCTACTTTCCTATTCATCCTCCCACCCCTTCTCCACTTCAGCGTTTCTTTCTGCCTCCCACCCCTTTTTAGCCTCCACTTTTTTTTCTGGCTTACACTTTTCTTCCAGTCGCCAAGGCAAAGGGCAGAGCCTTGTGTTACTCCTATCAAATGCCATTCATTAACAGAACTGGCGGCGAGGCAATGCAGTCACAGGGCAACAGACAGAAAAAACAACCCTCAGCTTTTCTGCATGGAAACGTGTCCTTGATTAAGTGGCCGGTGGCAATTGTACGCAGGAATGTGCCAGGAGAGGGACAAGGGCTACTTGGCTTGATTGACACCACCGTGAAATTTGATGGTGTTAATGCACTGCTTAAAACTTCCTGGAAAATACATTCTCAGGCCATGAAACACAAAGGTATTTCTGATTAAATGCATCACCATAGAATCGGGTAAATAAAATTAATTTCTTGTCGTTTGTGTGCTTTCAGGTTCTCCTTAGTTTGACGGTAATTTACATCACAATTTCCAAAACAGGAGGGAACACGACAGCTCTGGCTATGATCAGTTCCTGCTTGTCTGCATCAGATTGGAGGTAGATAATGTATTACGTTTTGCTTTCAGAATGAAGCAAGCTAACTGGAACGAGGTGCTTTAATTCTGGATACGGGTGTCCACGCAAGAATTGAGATACTCCAATGCACTTTCACATCCAAACTTCACTTTGGCTGCGATCGTTTTGCTGAGTGTCCTTTGACAGACCACCTGACTCACAGGCCAGTGGTTTTCAAGCACACAGTCTCTCCTTTCATCCCATTTAGGCCAAGAACCAGATAAACATTTTCCTCGTCAAAGCTGGTTCTCCGTGTCCCTTCAGTTAATGGCAATGCAAGCTGCTAAGAGACAAGCCATGGCTGGGGAACCTCATGAGCAAGCTTTTTGGCTTTGTTTAACTAAGACTTTGGTGCATTAAGAGCTTCTCAATCAAATCTCTGAGATTATCGTGTTCTAAGAGCTTGGCTAGCGACAGTGATAAATCGTTAAGGGAGGTGGACTTTTGTCCTCATAACCAAAGTGCTGTCTCACCTACAAAGACGCTGTGGTAGCTGAAACACTGCAAGGTAGCAGGGATTTCTCTTCGATGGCTCTTGTGGCCGTTGAACGCTGCTGTGAGCAGTACAAGGCAGCAAGCCAGAGCTGGAGAGGCTGAGCAGCCACAGCACCCAGCCCCTGGCTCTGTTTGCCTTGGAGGAAAAAGTGTCATCCACCAGCAGCTCCGCAAAATCTTCCCTCCTGGGAGGCAGCTTCTGCCGGCTCACTGGGGCTCCTGAAAGCAGAAAGTCAAAAAAAGTCTTTGATTTTATACACGAAAGGTTGCCAGTCCCCGGTTTACAGGATTAAGGATCAAATTTGATCTTTTGTCAGATTGGTCACTCCTGCAAATCCCATCTCTGTGATCCTGGGAATCTGATAGAATCTGAGGAAACTGATAGACATGCTACTTCAAAAGTCCTGTGTCGGGGAAACTCGTAGTTCATCAACGAGAGGCATAATTTGCATGTTTTAATACACCTTCTGCTGCCTTCAGCCTCAGGTTCCCAGTGCCTGGTTCATGAAAAACTGGGAGGGGACAGGGACGTTGGAGCACAGAAGACACTCATTCTGCATTCAAGAGCAGGGGGGAAAAAACTGAATTTAAACCAAGACTGAAGCAAATGGTTCAAAACTAGAAACAAATATTTTGGGGACTGGAAAGAAGTTATTATCCATCTGCCAAATTCTTCAAACTGCAATAGAAGCAACAAACCTTCTGTAGCCTGTGTTTTGCAGGGAGAGGAGGCCTTGAAGTTATTTTTAGACTACATAGCTTTATCACTGAGAAATATGTACAGAACAGCCGTTGCAAACTTCCAATTATCCCGAACTATTATTTGAAAAAAAACTGTGTGAACTGTGAAAGGCCAACAAAATTGCCGTATTTTTTTAGGTGTCCTCCAGACAAAAGTACAGCAGTCATTATTAGAGTATGGTTACAGTGATGTGGATTTGGTGCAAGAATATGGCTGCTAGAAATTTGGGAGTTATCCACAAATCCCATCACTTGAACCGCCAGGTAGCCATCTGGCCCTGAAGTTTACTTGTGTTATTAAGATGAGCAATGTTTAGCAACAAAGTAGAAGCAAAGGGCTGTATTCTTCCTTTCCCATTCCTTGGATTTGCTGCATGTCACAGCATTTCACAAGCTGCTACAGTTACACCAAAAAAGTGGAAATTACCATATATTGGTATTCCAGTTCCCATCAGTGATAAGCATGGGAATGAATATCTATTTTAATCCAGATGAATTCCAAATTTAATGACACCGTACAAAGGGTTATAGTAAACCTCCTCAATTTTGTCATCATTAGTTTACTGGCCTTTGGGCATAGTGACAGCAACACTTTGGGCCAGGATAGTTGCAAGAGGAAATAAATAAAATGTGGTGAGCCTCTGTGAATTGTGGACTATTTCTTCTGGTTGAATTCTCAAGGACTCAAAGCAAATTCATTGCAGAAAATTGGTATCTATGACACAGTCAAGTAAAACAAGTAGGAATTACACTACTGCATGCAAATTTTGAAGAATGTGTTTGTGGCTTGTTTTGTATATTTAAAAACCTTTAAACACAATGTTTATATTTGCAAAAGCTAAATTAATCTGCATAATATAATCACATACAGGCTGAAAGTTCACAGGAGACTAATTGCAGAGTTAGGTACAAAACCCTGATTATAAATGTAAAAAACCCTCAGAAATTAAACTAAATGGCCTGCTAAAATAGTACCCACACGGGTTTTAACAATGATCCAGAAAAAAACACCTCTGTATTTGCAGTTCAGTATCCACCACAATTATGTTTTTTTTAATCTCAAAACATGGCCAAAGGCTACCTCCAACATAAAAATGAATAGCAAAGTATTGCCGCAAATTGTGAGGATGAGTGCAGAAAATGCTGATTACGGCTATCATGTTATTTTTTCTCATCGAGTTTGCAGTGAGACCAGTCGTAGTGGCTATATATTCGAGAAGTCAATGCCTCTTTGCACATAAAACCCGCTACCATCCTTTCACTTTTGAAATGGATCAATTCACGATTCAGCCAAAGGGAAAGGGCCTGAGCACTGCATACAAAGAAAATTAGTATTTTTGTAGACTATAAGTTTGCAAGGCAAAAAAGCAAAAAGTTTACCTTCAGGTGAAGAAGGACTATCCTTCAAAACTTAAAACCTTTCTCCAACTTGATAATATCGACACATCGTCCCACCCAACCTTTGCAGCGACTATCTGGGGAGCAGCCCCAACTGCTGGGCTTGGCGCGGCCAGTCTGGGCACGGCTGATCAGGCAGCAGAGCTCCCGTTTCCCCTCCTGACCTTGACTCTGCGCAGCCTTCAGCTGAGGCGCCCGGGCTTCTGTTTGTGCTGGGAAAGCTACAGTTTCCCTCACTGAGAACCTATTCGCTGTGAAAATCAGAGAGAAACGTGAAATGGTGCGGGCCCAGCCCGCGGCAGGGCATTGCTGCGCCTGGCGCTCCGCAGGCCGTCACCTCACAAGTCGGGGCTTTGCTTGCGGGTAGGTAGAGCCCAGCGTGAGGAAGGTGACCCCCGTGCAGCCCGCCGCCGGGGTGCTGCGGGCCGCCGCGGTACTGCAGCCCGCCGAGGTGACGCCTGCTTAGCGCAGGGCAGGCCCCGGCAGCCCGCGGCGGCGGAGGACGGAGGCAGCGGGGGCAGGCACACCGGCATGCTGAGGTAACCCCCGCCCCGCTGCTGCGGGGCTCCTCACCCACCGGGGGCGGAGACCGGCGGGGGACACGGGCGCGGGGCCCTGCGGCGAGAACGGGGCCATTTTTCTCTCCCCCGCCCTGCCCCTTCCCGGGGCCCCCTGAGGGAGCGGAGCCATCATGGCGGCCGGGGGAGGGGGCGAGTGCCAATCACGCGGCCAACAAACCCTGTCCATTCCCCCCCCCCCACCCCGCCCCGGGCCACGTGGGGTAGCGCCGTCGGCCAGCTTCGGCCGCGGGTGCTCTCACCAATCGCAGGCCAGGCGGTCAGACACTGACCAATCGCAGGCCTCCTCCTGCCCTATGCTCCACCCCGTGGCGGGGCTCGCGAGCGGGCCATTGTTGCGGCGGCCGGCGGGGCAGGCGGAGACACGTCCTGGCCACGCCCGCCACCCTTCGCGCCATTGGGGGGCGGGCAGGGCCCCGCCCCCGGCCGCCACGGAGCCAATGGGAAGCGCCAAGAGGCGTGTCCGTGGGCGCGAGAAGCCTATAAAGGGCCCGCGCGGCGGGCGGGAAGGGGTAAGATGGCGGAGTAGGGGCGGGTCGGCGTGGCTCGCGCTCGCTGTGCCGCGTCCCCGCGCAGGAGGCGGGCGGGTCCCCGCGCGGCAGCCGGTCGCGCTGCGAGGCGGAGCGAGGAGGAGGAGGGGAGCGCCGCCATCATGCCCAACATCAAGATCTTCAGCGGGAGCTCGCACCAGGACCTGTCCCAGAAGATCGCCGACCGCCTCGGCCTGGAGCTGGGCAAGGTGGTCACGAAGAAGTTCAGCAACCAGGAGACATGGTGAGGCGGGGCCGGGGCCGCACTACAGCTCCCGGCGGGCCGCGGGGCGCTGTGGCGCTGGGCTCCGCGCGGCCGCCGCGCAGGGGCTGCTGGGACTTGTAGTGCGGGGCGCGGGGTGGGCCCTGCGGCCCGGTTCAAGCCCGGGGGAGGGAGCGGCGGCTCGAGCTGGGCCGCGCTCGGAGACCTCCGCTGGGCGCCGGCACTCCTGGCCTGGGCCCTGCCGGGCAGGGGGTGTCCAGCGCGTCCCGCCCCTCCACTGCGGCCGGTCGTTTCGCAGCCCCCGGGCAGGGCTGCGGCCGGGGCCCGGTCTCCCGTGGGCGCCCTTCAGCCAGGGGGCCGCCGTGCAGCGCCGCTGCCTCCGCTTGAGCAGCTCCCTGCCCGGAGCCCCTTAACGTGCGGCCAGCGCGGTGATGGTGCCGCTGGGCGCCGGGCCGGGGTTTACCGAGTGCGGGGTGAGAGGGAGCGTAAACAGCCGGCCCGGTAACGCGTGACGCCCCGGGGGGGGGTGGCCTTTCGGATGGGGGGCGGCCGGAGTTGCGGTGCTCTCCGGGGAGCTCCCGGCGGCCGTGAGCCACGGCCCGGGCGGCCGCACGGCCCCGGCAATGCCTCTAGCGGCCTCCGCGGAAAGGCGCCTGTCTCCCACGCGGGCTGTGCCTCCGACGGGCCGTTAGTATGGCTTCACCGCGCCCGGGGCTGCGGGGCTCCCACACGTGGAGGAGAGGGTTTGTGTTACCCTGCCGCTAGGGCACAGGTTGGAGCGGCGCCGCCCCCCCACCCCCCCCCAAAAAAAGCGAGGAGCTGCTGATGGGAATGCACCTCCCGGGGCATCACCCCCATGGATTAGCCTCTTCCATGCTTGGTCTAGACTGTGATGACTTGAGGCTTGACAGTGCTTAGGGTGTAGCTGGTGCCTTTAAACTACCCTGAAGAGCATCAGAGTCTTAATGGCATAGATAAAATTACTCAGGAAAGACCAGAGGCTGACACCACCTTGCAGTGATGCAGTTGCAGTCTGTGTTCCCTACCAAGCTCTAACACCTAAGATTTGTCTTGTTTTCTGTCTCTGTGCTTTATAAGTCTTGCTGCCATCCTACTTGAAGAAGCTAAAAGGAAGGAGAGGTTAGAAATTCCTCAGAGCTCTTAAAGCTTGCCTTAGAGGAGTACACTAAGCATGTATACACCACACAGTATAATACAAAGAACCTTGAATGATTGCTCCAACCCACTCCTGTCATCTGGTGACAGTGATTTTTTCCAGGAAAATCCAGGATGTACACGTGACTTTGAATATTATGTTTGTATTGCATGGGTATTGATTGTAACTGAAAACTTAAGAGGTAGTACAAAGTGTTGTAGAGGAGAGTTGTAAAAAGAATCTGTTTGATTTACAGCTGTTGCCATAGCACTGTTCTCATTGCTGTTTAACTGCTCTTATCCATCCAGTTGGCTAGCCAGCAGGTTCTTATGTCAACAGGTAATGTGACTTTAAGACCTAATAGACATCTTCTTTACCCTAATAAACTGAGAGCAGATGCTTCCCAGAAAAAGTAAGATTAACAGCATAGGTAATTCATCCTTTTGTACAAAATATGTCTTGCATCAGCCTAGTATTAGACTGTTAGTTAGTACAGCTGGAGATGACACTTGTATGCTAACTACTGTGAGTTCAGACACCTAGCAAAAAGTTCTCATGCTGGCTGAAATCCTTCATGAGAGATTGGTGTATGCTGTAAGTCAGTGTGCAGTGAAGCTGACAGCAGTTTGCTGATGGATGTTGAGCAGTAAGACTGTACCTAGCGGTCATCAAAAACATGTTGAAGAAGAGGGGAGGAAGATCAGAGAATGAAATATTAAAATTAGAAATCTACCCTAAGGTGCTCTGTAAATGGAGCCATTAGGAGTGGGTTGGATGATTGCTTGTCTTTCTACTTGTTGTTAGAGTTTGTGGCAGCAGTCTGCAGAGTGGGTGAGTGTCTCCAGTGCAAGAAGAAGGAAACTGTGGAAGAGTGTTGTCCTCATAGACTGACTTCTGGTTCCTTCCAAATCTGTGGCAGACTTCTCTAAACTGAAATGTTGGAAGTACTTAGTAGTTAATCCGTTCCTACAAAAGACCTTAGGCAGCGTTGCTCTGTGTGAAACCTCAAACCTAAGACTACTGCCTTCTTTCCAACTCTGCCTCTGGTGCAGGTGTCTTGGTACATGTGCTGAAGCTGGCAGTTTGTTGCTGGCAAACAGGACCTTTGGCTTGTGTTCAGTCTCTTCATCAGCAGGGATTAGTGTGCATTACATCCAGGAGGAAATTAACCCCAAAAGCCTTTCCGAAGTGAAATGCTGGAGGGCTTCTCTGTTCAAGCCAGTGAATAGCTGTTATGACTCTAAATAACCAGCTGCAGCATAGCTTCTGGTGGAAGTTTGGCTCGGCTTCCTTTGTACACTGCTGCTTTTAGCTGAGGGGTTGTACTTCTGATTCAGGGGGAACAAGGCCTGTTGTGGGATGTTATCGTGCTCAGCTTGGGTTGAAATCGAGAATACACGCTGAATGCGTTGAGCCTTACTGACAGAACCATTAAATTTGATCAGTGAGCGATGTAAAATAGTGACTGAGCAAATAAGCAACAGTGTGCCAGCTCAACACCCTTGATTATAGGACACTGTCACCCACAGGCCCTTGGGAATGCAATCCCTTGGTTGCTCTGCAGGCATATGTAATGGCTGCATTTAAATTTGTATTTGGATACAACTCTCCTTTCCTCCTGTGTTCCCAGTGTGGAAATAGGTGAAAGTGTACGTGGGGAGGATGTCTACATTGTGCAGAGTGGCTGTGGTGAAATCAATGACAATCTGATGGAGCTCCTTATCATGATTAATGCCTGTAAGATTGCCTCAGCCAGCAGAGTCACAGCTGTCATACCCTGCTTCCCCTATGCTCGGCAGGACAAAAAGGACAAGGTAAGGGATGTGGTAAAGGTTTCTGCTGGGAAGGTGAATGCGCACCTTGAAAGTCCTGACTGCTGGACAGGGATTAGATGAAGTTGAATATGTAGAGAAGGAGATAAAACTTATTTTAATTTCTTTAAACCTCAGGGCATTGGACTGCATATTCATCTTTTCATAAAGATCTAGTTCTTCCTGAAAATACACCAAGCTGTAATCACCAGCTGATGAAAAGATGCAATGTTAATGAGTACTCCTTTTAGTAACTGCTTGTGAATCATTGCCTAGAAGTGGAAGACTGACATCTTGATGAAGGAGTTGAACTTGTCTTAAATACTGTTTTTTCCTGTACTAGAGTCGAGCTCCAATCTCTGCCAAGCTGGTTGCAAACATGCTGTCTGTGGCAGGTGCAGATCATATAATCACCATGGACCTGCATGCATCTCAGATTCAGGTAGGAGCTAAAACTGGGGAAGTACCTGCTCCCATCTGGGCCTCTTCACTGCCTTGCGGGCTTTCCAGTGATCTGCTTTTTTCAGACACAGCAGTGATCAGGGCTTGGGAACGTGGGAGTACAAGGGACTTGTAGAATCAGTCAGAAGAGGATGGGGAGATGGGTAACAGGTTTATCTGTAAATGAAATTATAGCTGTTCTTGGTCAGACTAAGCACACGGAGTCCTGTGTAAATGAATGTTGGACTAGTAAATGATCCGTGCAACTTTATTGCCACACAGTGACACTGTGTGTTCCTAACTGGTCCTTTGAGGAATTTGAGATGGAGAATGGCTTTATCAAGAGTGTTCTTAAATATTGAGTACAGCTTTCTGATATTTACTGAATTGTCAGGGAGAAGAGAGCAGTGCTCTGTTTGACACAGTGGCTGATAATCCTGCTGCCCTGAGGTTAGCTCTGCCTCCAGATGTAGCAGCACAGCTGCTTGTGTGGGTTCAGCTGCCAGGACAGTGATCTGTGCTCAGTGATAGCTTGCTGCAGACAAGATGGGCAATCCCACTCGTTTTCTCGTTTTCATTTACAATTTGGTACCACCCTTCCACATAAGTTGGCTTTGGTTCTCTCCCAGGCTGCTGGTGAATTGAAAGTTATTCTTGGGTTTTGCTGTCTTACTGAACAGATTAGTCTCACAAAACATCTTGACCAGAGCAGTGTAAGAGAAGTGGCAAGAGTGTATACCAGGGAGAGGAGGGACAGAAAGCTGTTAAATGATTAGTCTTGTTTCTTTTCACCTTGAGCAAGTGTTCTGAGATCAAGAAACCCAATTCAGTGCAACTGAGAGGAGTGTGGCAGAGGGGAGGTTGTCTGTTGTATTGCTGCAAGCACTTTGAATTTGAAGGGTAAGATACCTACTGCCTGGTGAAGTAGGTGGGTTGGCTGTCATTTTAACAGTTGAAAATGCAGCCATTCACACTTCCATATAATTTCTTCCAGTTTAATTCGCCCAAAAATACTTTCTCGGATGGACAAAATCTAGGGGGGCACAGCTGAGAAGACTTTCGGAAAGATCACGAAATAAAAGAACAGAGCCCAAGGGGTATATCTCTTCCCTAAGAGGCTTGAAGTTGTGATGTGCCGTAGGGTTGACCCTTCACCAACAGCAATGGTGAGATTCAACTGAATAGTTGGACTTGTGTATATAAGCTTCCAGCACCTGGCTGGTTTCAGCCTGGCTCTTGTAGTTGCTGGGTTGCTGAGTGCAGAAGGAACGATGGTGGGAAGGATCTGCCACCCCTATACTTTGAAACATTCCTCTAGAGTAGTTGCCCCCACTCTCCTGTGTATTACTGCCCAACCAGAATTAACTTCTGGCTTTTAGTGGTTGTTGAGGTTTACCTGGAGGAATCTGCTGGGTCAGTGTAAAGCTGTGGAACCAGCTGCATTAGTTTAAAAACAAATGTTATTCAGGCCTTTTTCATAGGTTTCCTGTAGATGCAAACAGTGTAGGTAATGAGCTTTAAAGATTGGCTATGTAAACGGGCAGGTAGCTGCTTTGAAAATGAGTGTTTGATGTTGGTTTTCTGCACCCCCTTAGGATAGAACTAGTTCCATGTTGTGAAGGTGTCAGATGTGAAGTGTTACTTATGGTACTAAACTATTTCTGACTCTGGAGACTTCTTACGTTACTATTCTGTGTATCCCAAAGGCTACTGCCCTTGCATTAAGGAAAGTAGAAAGGAAAGCTGAAAGCTGTGGAAAGGCGGTGGCTGCATGCCTGATCATATAGAAGGCTTCTTCCAACTGTTCTTGGAATGTGACCTTCAGCTACATCTGTTCCTGTCGTCTTCCTTGCAGGGTTTTTTTGATATCCCTGTTGATAACTTATATGCTGAGCCTGCCGTACTGAAATGGATCAAAGAGAATATTGCAGAGTGGAAGAACTGCACCATTGTTTCACCAGATGCTGGTGGAGCCAAGAGGTAAGCTGTCAGACAGCTAGCTTGAGGTGGTGCTTCTACAGCTACTTGAATTCCTGAGACTGCTTGTGACCTTATTCTTAAGACACACGTTCCCCCTGCCAGCCTGCCTTCTGTAAGGCAGTCTGTGGCACTTAGTGAAGAGTGGTCAGGTATTCTTCCTAGGGAATGTTTAGAAGGTTTCTTGGGCTACGTGGAGGATTAAATAGCTTCTGGAGCCACAGCTGCATAGGTAGGAATTGCACAATTACTACATCCCTTGGACTAGAACAACTTTTTGTAGAAGGGTGATTACACAGGCTGAGGGAGGGAATCATGCAGGTTGTACCCTTATGCCGAGACAAGGTTACCACTGCTGGTTAGTGATACATTTTTATCCAGACTGTTTTCTTTGCAGTATTAGGGTTAGTCTATTGATGCATTTTCTTATTTTATTACTCTTGATTTGAATGCCTAGCTGGGACTTAAGCCTGCTGCTACTCTTCCTCTTCCCTGAGAGCAAGGAAGATAGATGGTTCCTTTCCAAAACGCAGCAGCATATGTTATAGCACATTTCCACTTTGATAGTCTGACAATCTCCCATCTTTCTGCAGATAAACATGCCAGTTTGTGGGTAGTTCAGAATGTTCTCAGGTGCTTATTAGGGGAAACCAGGCTGTTCCTTGATGCTTCTGTAGAAGGGCTACATGTGAACAGCAAAGGGAGGCAGATGTATTCTTTAATCCAGGACTGTCAGACCAGAATGTTGGGGTGTGCTGACCTGATTCACATACTTTAGAGTGCCTAAGCAATCTGTGAGAAACAGTCAAGAGATATTACTGCTGTAGGTCACTGCATGTCTTCCTGTAGCTTTGTTGGACAAGACCTTTTGTACATTCAGGTACTTCTGTAGCTTGTTGCATAATGCAGTATACGAAATGCCAAGGCAGCTAGCTATGATCTGACTCCTGAAAAAAAAAATCTTCAAAAGCCACTTAATACTGAAATGTGTTGATCTCAACTGGTGCAGTATTTTATGGAGATACCGCAGAACGAAATACTTCAGTAAACAGATGAGTTTAACAATCTTGTGTAGGATCCCCAAGGTGATGCTAGGAGGCTAGGAGCCTACTCATCTCAAGTGCAGAATTTTAGGGGCATGTGTATTTTGCTCCTTCTCACTCTTAATGCAAGTTTAGGTCCCCCTAGTAAGGTGGTTCTGTGGTCACTTTAACCAAGGTAAATGTGAGGTGGTGGACTTGCATTTCTTGGATGTGTACTCCTGCCATGGTCATTGTGCCAGCACTTGTACAATGGAATGTTTATATGAGTTCAGGTAGATTCCTATTGTAGCACAACTTAAGCCTTTCCAGTGTAGTGTTAGAAAGATTACAACTTCCCACTTGAAGTTTGCCAAACTTGCTGGTTAAGGTTTGTTTTGAGCTTAAGTACAAATTAATTTACAGCAGTCAGGATGAAAGACTGTTTTATCTTAATCTAATTGCTGTCATCAGGAGAGATTAGATCAGAGATTGCAGTTTAAGTGCTTGAAGGGAAACTAAGGTAGCAGAGTGTCTTCTATTAATTGCTTGGGAGCAGTAACAGATGTAGTGACAGCTTCTCTTACTGCAGCGGCAGTTTGCACTTAATGGTTTTAAGAGATTTGATTGAAGCTGCTGTGTGGAGTTAAGAGTTGTTTGGAAACTGTTCTCTCTTCAGGGTGACCTCCATTGCAGATCGATTGAATGTAGACTTCGCCCTCATTCATAAAGAGCGCAAGAAGGCCAACGAAGTGGATCGCATGGTGCTGGTGGGTGATGTGAAGGACAGAGTGGCCATTCTGGTAGATGACATGGCAGACACATGTGGTACCATCTGTCATGCTGCGGACAAGTGAGTAGGGCTGACTGATTCTTTCCTAAATCAGAAACCTACTGTTAGTGAACACTGTGTAACGAGTTAATCAGATGATTTGCATGTCAGGTTTCACAAAGTAACATAGAGTTTCTTGATTATTTATCTTGTGTCATATAAAATAAGTAAAAAGCCTAGTTAAAGTTCTCACAGTGGGAATAGCTAGAAGACTGTAGTGTGTGTCTGAAAAATACTTGTGTTGAAAGTATATCTTCCATTAGACCATCACTGACTATGCTGTCTGGTCATACATCTGAATTTCTATTAAAATAAACTTTTCAAGCTTTGATATCTTTCAAGCCTTCTACACTAGAAACGCCAGCATACGCAACACTCAGTGTTAAATATCTGCCACTTTGTGTTGGCAGAAGTCACAGAAGGCGATTTGTATTATCTAATCCAAATGTCCCAGGGCTAAGAACAATATTTTTTTTCAATGTATGCTTTGCCTGTGGCGGATTTAATGGTACTTGTTAAACTCTTTTCTTCTCCCAAATCATAGTGGACTGGAAGGGGGGATCAAAGGTAGCCTGTCCCCTAAGCATATGGTATTGTCTCCTTTCATGCGTACCATGTGCCCTGCATTAACATCACTTTAATACTTGCTAAGAATTTCTCATCCTTCTCCATTCTCCCCCCTTGTAGGCTTGTGTCAGCTGGAGCCACCAAAGTTTATGCCATCTTAACTCACGGGATCTTTTCTGGGCCAGCAATTTCTCGGATCAACAATGCCTGTTTTGAGGCAGTTGTAGTCACAAACACAATACCCCAGGAGGACAAGATGAAGCAGTGCCCTAAAATCCAGGTGAGCATCTACTTTCCCTTCTGTCACTCCTGGGGGCAGCAGCACTTGTCTGTCCTTCTGTTGGTGGGAAAACCCCATAATACTGTCTAGTGCTTACAGCAGTTTAATGGGTACTGGAATCACCGGTGGTGTTGACTAGTTCTCTTGTTCCTATCGCTGTGGGAGAGCAGACCTGTTACACTGATAAAATGCAGCTTCTAATCTAGCTCACCTTAGTTAATTTCAGTAAACTTTTTTCAGGGCTTGTTTTACTTAGATCAGATCACTGACCTAGTGGGGCCATGATGTAAGCAAGCAGTTGTGCCTACACTTTGGAGGAGCAATATGCTGATGGCGTGTAATACTGAGGCAGAAGTAGGTGGGAATTCTGAAGTTGGTAATGCCAGCTTCAGTTGTGTATCTATCACCTAATGCCCAGCCCTTGAGGCAGAGTGTCCCCTCCTTCTGTGAAGCAAAGCAGGCCTGGTCTGGTGAAGGTGAACGCTTCATATCTGGTCATAATAGCAGTGCAGGTGAGCTGCAGAGGGAGTGCAGTCTTGTCCCATGGACATGTCTTGCTGGTTTGACAAAGAGCAGTTGACACAGCTCCACAGCACCATGTTCAGATACTTGCCAAATATAAACAAAAACACTTTGCTGTCCACGTGACAGCTAAAAGCTGATCTCTTCATGCTCGCTCTGTCTTGGTTTTTCCATTTGGGAAAAGTACTGTGACGTTTTGTTTCCCAAGCTGAGGATGACTTTCCTGGAAGAAAAAAAACTGGCTGTACAACTTGAGCTAGGCAGAGCTTGAGGATTTCCTCTGTTAATGGACAGCTGAAAGTTGCAGCTTTACCTGAGCATTCAGGCATAACAGGTCCATCAGAAGCTTCATGTACTGCTACAGCATACACACTGCCAAGGGCATCCTAAATACTAGCTTCACAGCACAGGTGTATGACACAGGCAGTTGGAGAAGTTCTGGAAAGTGAATGGCACTGTAAGACTCAGCTAGTGCTGTGGTGTAAGTGTAGCAGGTTTCCCAGTACTGGGGTTCTGGTGAAAAGGAAGTTCAACTGGTTGAAGCTGCAGTGAATTTTAAGCTGCTTTTGGAAGTAAGTTTTAAGCTGATTGCAAACGCTATTGGGTTGCGTTTTTTTAAAGCTAACTTCTGGATGATATTCCTGCAACTGAGTGCATCTAAAAGGTGTCTGATGCTTCCAGCTTCTTTCCAAGCTCCACACTACAAAATGTTACACTGGTAATCAGTATGTAAATAGCTGTAGCCAGAGATTGCAGTGGAGTAGTTTTTCGGGCTCTCACTTAACACCTCACTCTTTTACACTAACATCTGATGTTCAGTGTTGAGAAATACAGAACTAAAGGGTTTGTAAGTCTCATACTCTGTCTGCTCTGCAGCTCCTAAGTTGTTTTTCTTTCCTTAGGAGGCAAACTACCCAGAAGAAAAAAAAATGTTAAATTTGGATTTCACTTCGTTTTCTTAATGCCCCATGAACATGGTGCTTCTTACTGAGACGGCATATATCAAAATGCTCTAGCTCCTGGGATTCAGAGCTACAGTTTTACTGAGGCTTGATTTTTTTTTTTTTTTTTTTTTTTTTTTCCCCCCCTCCTGTTAAGTGGCTTACCCCACCAGGTGGAGCCAGCACAGTGACTCCTGCTGAGCTGCAGCACCGTAGCTTCATCTTTATTAGACTGCTGGCAGGGATGGTAAAGCCTCATGACTCAAGGGAGGTGATCTGATCTTGATTTAGACTCCCCTAACTTCTCTGCAACCTACACAAAGTGAATAAGATACTGCTAGGGTAAACAGTCTGAGCTGAGGGAGTCTCAGCAAAGAAAGATGACTGTCATCCTGACAAAGATCAACAGTGAAATAATTCCTGTAGTGCTATATGTAGAATATCTTCAGAATTATAAGTAATTAAATCCGAGTCCTGTGTAGAAGTCATTTGTCTGCATTTGGCATGTTATAAATTTGGGTGGTGAGTTTACCCTTTAAGTTCTTCCCAGCTTATCATCTGTTCCTCCAGGCTTGATATCTTTTCTCAGTGACGCTGATGCATCTTTCTTCCCCTCCAGGTGATCGACATCTCAATGATCCTTGCAGAGGCCATCAGGAGGACTCATAATGGGGAATCTGTCTCCTACCTATTCAGCCATGTCCCTTTATAACAGATGCCAGCTGCTGCTTGTATGGCTTTTTTTAAAACCAAAAGTTGTTCAGCTTGTTGTAAAGTTCAGTAGAAGACTCTGCTTGTTCCAGTGCAGTTCTCCACAGCTCCTCCTGCTTAAGTCAGGCTTACTGTCTCTAATCCCAGCACTGGGAGGCTGGCGGGGGAAGTTCATCTCTGTAACACTCCAACTCCACCAGCAACCCTGTGCATTGGGGCTCATCAGTAGTATTGACTCAGCTCTGCCGATCTGTGGAGAGCGGGACTGACACATGGCAAACTGCCACAATTATTTTGATGGGGGGTGGGGGGGTGGGAGAGGGATTGTCTGTGGGCAGGGTTAGATGATTTGGCATGTGCACCCTAAATTGTTTGGGAAGTAGAGCTCCCTAGGACGTGTTGTTCTGGATCTGCAGCAAGAGCCTGAGAGATTGCTGGCTGTCTTACCACTCTATACCTGACAGAAGCCCCTGAAGAGCGATGGGAAAGGCTTGTATCTTGGCCAAGCTTGACCCTCGGTGAAGCCCTGGCTGGGAGGTGGTTCTGCTACAGCTTCCTCCCATCAGAGGAGATCAGTGTAGCTTGCAAACTTGAATTCATCTTAATGACTGATGAAATTAAATGTCCTTTAGCATGCTACACAGCAAAGTGAAGGTGAGAGCATAGTCTGTGCAGTACCCCTTTGCTGTGTTAACTTAGTGGTGAAGGTGCACCCTGGACAAGCATTCTCCCTCTTATGTAGAGGACTCAGTGGTTGTGTGTTTTAGTTTCTAGTGTAGGCTGAAACCAGTTCCTCAATTTCACAGCTTAGTGTGTTAGCCTTGCTAGCGATTAGAGGACTGCTGCCATGTACTATAGCTGCACCTTGACTTGCTGTGCAAATCCCTGATCCTTTTTTTTACCAGTACACTAGTACTAGTAAACTGAGCCTCTTTATCCTGTAGTAGCTTGGTTGTTGCATCTAGCAAGTGCCTGCTCAGACGCTGGGGTGACATGATACACAACAGCTTTGTGTCCAGCTGTCTTAGCCTCTCGTTGCTTGCAATCCTGTTGTCCTGTAAGATACTGACATATTCTGGTTGCTTGTCCTGGTCAGTGTCTGCCTTGCCTTGAAAGCGTCTTAAAGGTCTTAAACCAAGGAGCACAGGAGGTTGCAGGACTACAAAACCTGAAGAAGCCCTTGGAGTGGGTTTGATGCTGCTAATGACTGCTTATGGCAATAGGTTGAAGAGGCTGGTGATACATAGTACTGGGAAAACTGTAGATCTAACACCAACCTGACAGGCAACAAAGTGCCTGAAAGAAAAATACCAAAACTAGAGCTGGCTGAGGCTCCTGGATGTAACAAGTATCATCTGAAACTTGAATACATAATAACTGTACCAGACAATCGTAAGGTAAACTGTTAAGTCTCTCCTGGACTCCTACGGGATTATAGACCAAACTGGTTTATGCTCTGGTTTTTATAAGCACTCCTCTTTTATTTGTTTTTTGAGCTGGAGGAAGGGAAAAAGGGAAAAGAAGGAACTTGAAATTACTTGCTAGAGTAACCAGCATGGCTTTGAGAGGCTGGGGGCTGGGGTGTAAGTGAAACTAACTGAAAAAAGACTTGGTTAAGATCTAGGGAAGTACTTCTTTAGCTGTGCCTTTTACTGAAGACTTCTCTCCCTTTCTAGAACTCCTGTCCTGTGGCAACGTTAACACTTCTATTACAGTGTAGGTCTCTTTCTTTTCGTATAAGAATTGGTGTTTGTCTGGAAAGTGTGTGTCTCTTGCTTCTTTGCTTTGCATCCTGCACTGAGCTCTCCCAAGAGTCTGATTCCTGCCTCCTGTATTGGAGCCCCTGCTGCTGCCCTGCCAATGCCCTGAGAGCCAAGAGCCAGGACATCGGAGCAGCGGCATGAGGATTTTCAGCAGCATTTGTGTTTAAACTTAAGACCTGATGAAGGAATTAAACTTTTATTTAAAAACCATGGCCTCTGCCTATAAATGCTTCTAAAAACCTTACCAAGGTGATGTGCATCTTCTGAGTTGAGTCACTTACAAGGTAGATCATGGAGTAATGTTATTTGGAAGGTCATCTGGTTTTAACCCTCTTGCAGCAGGGCTGACTGAGGTTCAGCTTGGCTGTGCTCACGTGGCATGGAAGAAAAAGCTTGGGACCAAGCTACTTCTCTTGGTGAGTAGTGGCTTTTGTCTGTATCCAATTTCCAGGACTTAACTGTTAGAGTTGGTAGTGCAGTTTCTCTTGTACAGTTTAATTATATATCTGAGCAGATCTGTTCACATAATGTTCAGGTAGGGGAAAACCTGAATAGTTTAGCAGGTATGAATGAGGAGTTGCTAAGTATCTTGCACAAATGATCAGAGGCAGCAGGATTATGTCCCGAGAAGCACTGGTTCTAACTAAACTGTGATCCTTTCCCATTGTTTGTTGTAGACTGAGAAAGAATAAATGAAGTCAGAAGGATGAGATAGCAGGTCTAGAGAAAGGTCTTTGGCCTTACAATAGACTTCCAGGCCTAGATTGAACATTGCTTGAAACATGACCATGGCCTCAGGTAGACTTCTGCTGAGGATGAGTACTGCCATTCGTCTGTTAAAATGTATTTCAGTTCTGGTCAATAAGTGAACTGGGTATTTTTTTCCTCAAATGGGGGGGTGATGTGGGTCTTGTCAGGATGTAGCAGACTTCACCTTCCTTAGAGAAGAAACATAACATGAGCTTTACAGACAAAAATTTGTACAACAGTGACCATTGCTCTTGGTGTGTAGATACTGTTTTCTTAACTTTAATAAAACCTGGGGGCTGGAGTGGGGGAGGGCACAGACTTATAATGCTGTATGACAGCACTGTAGCTCTTGAAAGGATGGGTGACACACAAGGTATGAGAACTGTCCCGAGGAGGTAAAGCTCTTCCGCTCTGGAAACCTCCTTCAGATCAGAAGGGCTGGACACTTTACCAAAGTCTCTTCCCTAAATTAAAAAAAACCCCTCTAATTACTGAACCTATTTGTAGGCAGGTTGTGACTGACTAGAAGTAACTGTTGTGCTATTAGAGCAAGTATGGCTGCCTGTAATGTGTGTGTAGTAGAATTAAAGCACTGTTCTCTCTGTCCCGGACAGTCATGGATGTAGTACCAGGCAGCCAGGGGAAGGGCATCCCTTCACTGCAGTGTGGGCTGGGAGGAAACCAGCCCCTGAGGGGTGAACGGCAGAGCACCAAGTTCCTCTGGTGACCTCCCAGGTTTGGGAGTGATGCAGGGATGCTCATCCCTTCGCCCAGGCAAGCTCAGCTCCAGCAGCATCAGCCATGCTGTGGAGCGCTTGTGCTATCTTGAGCTACCTGGTGGAGTGGAGGTGGTTCTCAGCCAGTCCTGGAGAGCTGCTGGAGTGGGTACGGAGCATTCCGGGTGCTCTGGAGTGGAATTGTGTGGTGTCCTCAGGCTTTCTTCACAGCTGCTGAAGAAATACCATAGAAAGCAAGTCATTACTTCCCCAGGAGGAAATCCCAAGTGAGCAACTTGCTGTGCTTTTGTAGTTGGAGAGCTGGAAGAGCAGGATGGCTACAGCAGCTTGCTGTGCCACAGTCGGCTGGAGCGTGGCTGCGGGTGTCCAGATGCTGCTACTGGTGCCAGTAGCTGTCTCATGTCTGCTGCCTGCTGTAAAAGCAGCAGAAAAGTCCCGCATTTTAGCCCAGCTCAGCGGCCTGGGTAGCTGAAGCGAATGCACAGGGTCGAATGCCTTAAGCCACTGTGAAAGCTGGGCTTACTTGTTTGTGCCTTGCAGGCAGCAGGACTCTCTGCTGTTTGGAGCAAGATGAGATACCTCTGGAACTGCTCTCACCAGTAGCTCCCTCCTGCTGCTTCTCTCTGTGCCTTACTAGTGTACAGTTGATTTCTCACCTCCTAGAGTCAGTGTTTCTGTGATACAGAGGAAGCAGCAGCTTGCCTTGCTGCTGTTGGGCAGTGGGAAAATAGTGAGGGGTAACAGCCCTTCTCTGAACTTCAAGGAGCAGCAAAATCCACTGGAGGAATGAGCCTGGGTGTAAGATACAACAGAGTTCTGGCTGCCTTCCTGGGGTGCTCTGCTTCTGCCCCGGTGGAAGGAAAAGGGCCGTGGCAGGGGTTAAAAATGAACAGGAAAATGTAAGCTGTGGCCCTGTGGAATAGCGACTGGCTCACAGCTGGGCAGCAGTGGCTGAAGGGGGCTCAGGTCCTGCCTGGCTGCCGTGGTGCCCTGCCTGTCCCTGCAGGCAGGAGGGGCAGTAGGCAGGAGGCTGAAAAAAAACCTCTCTGAGCAGATAGAGAAAACCTCCTGCCTCCTCCTTCCTGCAGAAGAGAATAAAGCGTTCCTGGAAATGGCCATCAGCAAGGCTGTGTCTGAGCCCTGCCAGCCTTGTGCTGGGGGAGATTTAAAACTCATCTAAAATGGTTGGCAGGCATTCCTTGCTATTTCAGGTCAGGGCTCTTTCTGCTTTTCCCCTATCTGTTGATGTCTCAGTTCTTTTGTTATAAATTATTGAAAGCAGAAATACTAAAATGCATGAGAAAAGCAGGCTCTGTGGTTACGGGAGGCTTTGCGAATTTGTCGGGGGGGGGGGGGAAAAGCTCTTGCAGGGATCTAGGCTCCTTGTTCTTTGTGCAAGATGGGTTTTCAGAGCTCCCCAGCAGCAGCCGCACACCCTGCCTGTGGGAAATCCAGAGGGTCGGCCTTGGGGCTGCGCCGGTGGTGGGCTGTAAGAGCGTGGTGGGTGCCTGCGTGGCCACAGCTGGCTCAGGGAAGAGGGAGCTCCCCTTCCCCTGCCTGCACGGCCACCGTGATGGCTGTGTGCCCAGACAAAGAGCCCGGCATTTCCCCAGCGCTGCGGTGTTGAGGAGATGCAACACGTCGCGCAGGGACTGTACCTCGGCTGGGGTGGGCGCAGGCGGTGCTGGAGAGGGGCTGCGCACGGGGAGGATGGGGACCAGGTCCTTTCGCACCCGCTGCCTGCTGGGGACAAAAGCTCTGCAGCATCCACAAAGGAGAAGCGTGTGGAGAGCAGGCAGGGAGAGAGGGGGAAGCTGCGGGGGGAGGCAGACACAGCTGGAGAGTAAACACATGGTAAAACACTTGTCTGGCTGTTTGCATAAAGGCAAAAAGGATTTCCTGCTTTCATTTTGAAACTGGGTGGGGTTTTTGTTTGCTTTTGGTTGTGCAGGAAAAATAAGCCTTTTCTCAGCTTGGGGTGGGCTTTCGTGGTGCTGGCTCTGCAGGGTGGGTTCGAAGGATGCTCGTGAAGCCGCTCCTGGCCATGGGGCACCCTCCCACCCTGGCCCTGCTGGGGAGCTGCAGCACAAACCAGAGCTGCTGGGGGAGCAGGCTGGCCTCTTCCTCTCCCTCCCTGGGGGCTGTTTGCCATCAGACTTCTCTGAGTAGCAACTCCATCTCAGGACTTGGCCTTAGCTGTTGGCCTTTGCCTTTTCTATGTACAGCAATCACGGCGTTTCTTTAATTCAGAGCCCCCTGGCTGGAGCGGGAAGGTGCCTCTGTCCCCTGGGCCCGCTGCAGACGGCCACCTCCAGTCGAGACCTGCTGGTGCTGGAGGACACCAAGCCCCCCTCCCAGGATGGCAGCCTTCTTGGGGAAAAAACAAAACAAATGTTTCTTCAGGTTTGCTGGGGATTCTCTCTGCAAAATCTCCAACACGAGCCTGGAGCGAAACCCAGAGGCTGGGGGGGCAGGAGGAGGTGGAGGCAGGGGTGAGGGCTGCTGCAGTGCAACTGCTACCCTGGCACTCTGCAGCACCCTGCTGGGGCACCGGGGGCTCTGCAAAATGGCTTTGGCAAGCTTGCCATGGGGGCCAGGATGCCTTATTTTTATTTTTTTTTTTCTTCATGCCCTTCAGCACCCACAGGACCCTACTGCGAGGCCTCTCAGGCATCCTGGCTCTCCACCCCCGCCCCCCCACTCTGGTGGCCAGCATGCCCCTGGACCACCACTACCCATCCTTGTCCCACCCCAGCAGGGAACAGACCGGCTGCCTCTGCTTACACTCAGCTTTTTCCCCCTCCCGAAGGTATTTTTCCCACACGCACCCCAGGCCTCTGCTGGCTGCCCCCCCCCGGAGCGTTCTCTGCTTCTTGCCCCGCCGTGCTGCTGCTGGACTGACCGGATCTGCCATGGAGCGCCGTGGCCGTGGGTTCCCATAGCGGATAACGCACTCAGACCCCCCCCGCCCCATCCCCGGCGGGTGTGTGTCGTGTGTCCCCCCCCCGCCTCCATCCCCGGCGGGTGTGTGTCGTGTGTCCCCCCCCCGCCTCCATCCCCGGCGGGTGTGTGTCGTGTGTCCCCCCCCCGCCTCCATCCCCGGCGGGTGTGTGTCGTGTGTCCCCCCCCCCCGCCTCCATCCCCGGCGGGTGTGTGTCGTGTGTCCCCCCCCCCGCCTCCATCCCCGGCGGGTGTGTGTCGTGTGTCCCCCCCCCCCACCTCCATTCCCGGCGGTCCCTCCCCCCCCATCCCCGCGGCCCCGCCCCTCGCCCCGCCGCGGGGCATGTCGGGAGCGGCAGTTCCCACCGGGGCCCGCGCGGCAGCGGCCGCCAGGGGCCGGACTACACTTCCCAGCAGGCTCAGCGGGCGGCGGGCAGCCAATGGGCGCGCGGGCTGGGCGGCGGCCGGGGTATATAAGGCGCCGCCCCACGCTGCCGCGCTCCAGCCTCACCTGGCAGCGGAGCGGCGCGGAGTGGCGGCGCGGAGCGGTACCGGCGGGCGCGGGCTGTGCCGCCGGGCGCGGCTGGGGCAGGGAGCGGCGCCCCGGGCGCGGGGAGCCCCGGGAGGGGCGGGCAGCGGGGGCGGGGAGGTCTCCCCGCGGTGCGCGGGCACCGGGGCGGGCTCCCGGGCGGTGCGGGGCTGCCCGGAGCCGTGCGGTGCCCGGGGCGGCGGCGCGCGCCCCGCCCTGCGCTATTGTCCGCGGCGGGAGCCGGGCGGGGGGCCGGGGTGGGCCGCCTTTGTCTGCCGATCCCCATCCCCGGGGACCTCGGCTGACCTCGGGGGGGGGGGGGCGGGTCTCGCAGGCAAAATGTGCGACAAGCCAGACCTCTCGGAGGTGGAGAAATTCGACAAGAAGAAGCTGAAGAAAACCAACACGGAGGAGAAGAACACGCTGCCCTCCAAGGAGAGTGAGTAGGGAGGGGCGGGCTGGGGCCCCGGGGTTCGGCCCCCGGGTGTCCCCGGGCGCGGATGGAGGCGTTCGGGGCGGCGGGTCTGAGCCCGAGCACCCCGCAGCCCGCGAGGGGTCGGGGTGCGGCCCTCGGGCTGTGCCCGCCCGCGGGGGGCTGTCGCCTCGGGGCGGGACGTGCCCCGGCACAGCTGGAGGCAGGTGCCCAACTCGCTGTCACCTCTGGGTGTCATCGCCCTCCGCCTTGAAGCGTCTTGTCTGCGCCCCTGGGGTCACGCGGTGAAACGGGGCGCCAGGGGCCGAGGGGTCGCTCTGCGCCTTCCCCGGGGGCTGTTCCCCAGAAAGCCCCCGCACTAACAGACCTCTGTTCTCTTGCAGCTATTGAGCAGGAGAAGGAATGCGTGAAGTCTTCCTAGAGTGAGATGACCTGACAGGAAGAGCTACCATTTGATTTTTTTTTTTGCTTTGAATTATTTTTTTTTTTTTAAATTTACATCATGTACATGTACAGAAAACAGCTGCATCACTTAACCCACTGTCCCACCTTGCTGGCAGCTTTGGCCCAGGGGGGCAACAAAGCGTGGCCCCCTCAGTACATCAGCAGCCTGAGCCTGCCCCAGCTCTGCGGCTCCCGCTGACGGTGCTGACCCCGCTCCAACGCCCGGGGAGGGGCGCGAGGGCTGCGGAGACCCCGGACACAGGCCCCGTCTGCCTGGGGGAGTGGGGATCCGGCCTGGCCCGGCCTCTGTCTCTCCCATACTCTTCACTGACAGTGTTCTGTATCCTCACTCACGGTTTTTTGTCTTCCTTGGGGGAAAAATGAGAAGTTTATTATAAAATAAAAAATGTAATGACTTACCTATGGCTTGTGGCTTCTTCCCTGGCAAAGGTTCAGGTTGCAGCCTGGCCTGCCCTGGGGGTGGGAGGGTCTCTGGTGGTGCTCAGAGGGATACGTGGGGGTGGTTCCCTGCAGGGCGAGTCCAGCTTGGGGTTTGTCTGGGGCTTTAGTTCCTGGTGGCCTGGGGGAGCCCGGAGCTGGGAGCGTTGCCAGTGTGGGGCTGGAGGCTGCGTTCCACCACCGATCCCACCGCCGTAGTGGTTTCTCGGTGCACCTTCACGCAGAGGCTAACCTGGGCCTTCCTGCCCGCCTGAAGGCTGAGCCTCCTGCCTCGGAGAGGTCGGTGTCTCCTGCCTAAAGCAGCGCTTGAGCTGGGCTGGCTCCTCACCTGCGGCGCTGGAGGTGCCTGTGCTGGCAACCTGGGTGCTGGCCCGGGTCCCGCTGGCGCTGTGGCCAGGCTGGCTCTGTCCGCCCAGTGCTCAGCAGAGCTCTGCCCTCGCTGCCTGGCACAGCCCTTCACCTTCAGTCAACCTCTGCCCCTGCCCGTGGCTGAAGGAGGTTTTTGCAGCCTTGTAAGGATGGATTCATGCAGTAAACTCCTCGGGCACCCTCTAGGCTGACCCCAGCCCTTCCTTGCGGGAGTGGGAATCCCTGTGTCCTGCAGCCAGCCTCCAGCACGGGGAGGGGGAGCTGGGGTCTGCTCGTGCTTCCAGGTCTAGGCTGAGGCCTCCTGGGTGCTGCCAGGGGTTCCTCCCCTCCACCTGCCCGGCGGGGTCACTGAAGGGGCTGTTTACAGAGGAGGTGGAGGCAGACTTGCCAACAGTTTTGGCCAGAGTCCCTAATGAGCCCGGTCAACTGGAAACAAACGTGGGGCTGTTGTGCCTGTGCGGACACAGTGCCTATCTGCCTTGCACCTCCACCCACGCTGCCTGCCAGGGGCTGGAAATAACACTGCTTGTGTGGTTGCAACTGCCTTCACCCCTTCAAAAGCAGAATTGAAAGAGCTGAAGGTAGGAGGTTGGTGTTTGTGTGCTGTCGGGGCAGCGCGTGGGGTTTTCCAGGGAGTGAGGTGCTGAGGCCCAGCTGGGTCTGCTGCTACACTGGGTTGATGCTGGCTGTGCCCCCTCAGGACCCTGATGTCCCCAGGACAGCACCCTATCCTGGACGTGGGAATCCTTTTCCCAGTGCCAATTGCTGGGGTGCCAGGCTGGCAGCAGCCACTCATTGCCCCAACAGGGCTTGTCCCTTCTTGGGGATGGTTTCTCTCACTGGGCAGGCTCAGCCCTGTGCTGGGGAGGGGGCAGGGGGCCCCTTCAGACCCTTCTGTGAGAGCAGAAGGTAGAAAGGGTCACATCAGCAAGAGCTGGTCTTGGGAGTGGCAGGCAGGGCTCACAGACCACTAAAGGTTAAGCCTAAGCACTTTCTTGCTGCTTCAGCATTCCCCCCGTCCTGCGGAGAGGCTTTGCAATCCTTGGAGCTTGATGCGCCCAGGCTGGGAGTCGGGTCAAACCCAGAGGCAAAGCCAGCCTGAGCCCTTTCCCCATCCCTGACAGCCAGAGCATGAGCTGAACCAAACGAAGCTTTTGGGATGGAAACAGAAAGTGGCAGAGCTGATCCCCTCTCCTCAGCGGGGCTTTTGGGCATAGGGAGGGCTTGGTGGCTGCTCCCGACACCGCCCGGTGCCTCTTAGTCATGTGGGCATGGAAAACCACTGCTCGACTTACCTCTTCCTGAGTCACTCGGACCTCTGCAAGGTCACGGCAGGAGTGTCCTGGCACCGCCGTGCTCACAAAAACCTCCCCCTCACGCTGCGTTGCACACGCAGGCAGCAGAGACTTTTCCCAGCCGTGTCTGCCCCCCGGGTCCCTGCCGACTCCGCACCCCCTTCCTATGGGGCCAACCGCCTTGCCGGCCGGCGCCAGCACTGCGGTTCCCCCGCGGTTGCCCCACACAGCAGGGTTGCCGGTGCCAGGAGCCGGTGGTGCTCCAGCGTTCTCTCCGAGCCTGTGGAACCCACCCGTGGGACACCCCGCTGCATCCCGGGCACCCGCGGGGTGAGGACAGGGTTCACTGGGGCCACCCCGAGGACGCAGTGATGCAGGTTTAGACATGGGGTTAAGTGCTGGCAGAGCTGGGCCTGTGCCCCGAGGAAGCCACCCCAGGGGCTGGCAGCCCCAGCCCAGCCCCGGGGACACGGGTTGGAGCCAGGGGCAGCTCCCCAGCCCCAGCGAACCCCTCTCGGTGGGTCGTATGGCCGATGTGGCTGTGTCCACCCAAAATGAGGGCAGCCCAGGGGCTTCTCCCACCCACATCCCTGCCAGAACAGGGACGTACCAGACACATTGCCCAAACGCTGTATGCTCAGGTCCGAGGATAAAGAGAAAGCCGTTTTGCAACCCGGTGCCAAAAATGTCCCTGTTGCCAGCAGAGGATTAGCCAGTAAGGGGAAAACCATTACAGAAAAGCCCTTTATAACAACACTTTCCCTCCCCCTCCTCTGCCCTGGACATTCCTGGACCTTTTTGGGTTGACCCAGCGCTGAGGGATCTGGTGGAGTTGGGAACGGTCAGGGTGAGGTTCATGGTTGGACTGGAGGAGCTTCAAGGGCTTTTCCAACCCAGATGATTCTGGGATTCTGTGACTCTGTGACCTTCCCTTTTTCATGGCAGTGGTGTGGGAGGCCAGGACGCCTGCCAGGCTGAGGTCTCTTAGAAAGAGTGGAGCCTTCAGTGGTATGGGCTGCCCCAGCAGCCACCCATGCACAGACGAGGCACTGGGCCTTCCTGGCAGGGCTCGATGCTCCTTCCCTCGCCTGGCGCCAGTAAGTTATATGTGTCAGCTTCTGCTGGTAATATCCATGCCTCTCCCCGGCCGGGGCTCACCCCGCTGCTCCCGGGGTGGTTTCCTTCCATCGCTGGATCAGGCAGTGAGCTGTGGCCAGCAGTGCAGGAGGGAGGAGGAGGCTGAGTCACAGGCAGGAGGAATTTGGGCAAATACCTGGTGATCAGCAGCGCAGGGTGAGTTCAGATCAGGGCTTGCAGCTGGGATGGGCATCTGCCCCCGCCGCTGCTCCATCCCCTCTGACTCAGCTGGGAGAGGATTTGTCCCCATGTGTGCTAGTGTGGAGGATCATAATCCCATCTCTGGCAGGAGGTGCCTGAGACAGCTTGTGCACGGCCCCACGCTGGGCACCCCGGTGTGCCCCTGCTCCTGGCTGGGCACCCACCCCGCCGGGCTGCAGCACCCTCCACACCCCCCGCAGCACCACGCTGGCTGGCAGCGCAGATCACCCAGTGCAAGGGAGGCTTTTGCGTGCCAGCGGCCGGGGCTTTCCCTTGGCCACTCTCCATCTGGCAGCCCCCGGAGCTGCAGCAGAAAGTGGTGAGAGCCAGGAGGTGGCTGTGACCAGGGTGTGGGGCAGCTCCGGGGCTTGGACGGCAGGAAATCACCAGCCCCAGCCCACACAGGAGCTGGTCCAAGCAAACACCCTCTTGGAAGGTGTGGGTTTATCAGCAGAGCAAACAGGATAAGGCGAAGCCAGGCTGAAACCCCGCGGTGGCAGTGGTGGAGAGGAGAGGCGAGGGCGCAGCGAGCATTTGCTGCCAGGGCAGACCTCTGCTGGGAGCTGTTGGGGAGGATACGTGTGTGCATGTCTGGCTGTAAAAGGAGAAGAGACTGAGCAGGAACGGAGAAATCAAAGTGTTGTGTGAGCTGGTGACCATGGTCCTTTGGGAATGGAGCTGCTGGGAGGCCACCACGGGGCGGGATAGTGTGTGTGATGTGGCACTGTAGGTCAGACCGTCCCCTGGGGACACTCGGGGGGGGATTAACAGGCAAGCTGTCCCCATCCTGTGGCGGGGAGCAGGGCCATGCCGGGGAGCCCCCATGGCCGTGGGGCAGGAAAGCCACTGTCCCTGAGCAGCGGGTGCGAAGGCACCAGCACAGCGAGCCGGGCGCCTCCGGACACCCACACTGGTGAACTCGCCCTCACGCTGCACAGGGGCCAGCAGAGCCAGGCGGCCACACTCAGCACATCCCAACACCTTCCCCAGCAGCAGAGAAGTTATTGCTGCGCTCAAAATAATGCCCGGGAGTCAGGTTTACCAGGAGGAGCTTACTCATCCCCTGCCAGCACGCGCTCAGCCCGTGTACTGATGAAGCAGGAGTGCTCAGAGCTTCCTGCCCTCTCCTCCAGAGCCCGGGCCATAACCCGGCTCCTGCCAGCACCCAGGTCTAAATAAAGCCAGGGAGTTACGCACCCAGCCACCCCACAACACACCCTGCTCCCCGCACTCGCTCGGGTTGTTCCCAGCGCAGGGTGCCGATGGGAGCAGCTTTGCCACGTGCCTTTGCCGAGCAGCGTGCACGTTGCTGGTGCCTGGGGGTGCCGAGCCCTTCGGTGGCTCACAGCCCACTCCCGAGAGCAGCCAGAATGAATTGCTCGTTTCTGGCCCCCCCCAGTTGCATTCTGCAGATTCCCGCAGGCCCGTGGGGCCCCGCTGGGAGCTGCAGGAGCACATGCTTCTGTGGAGATGCAGCTCTGGTGTCGTGTGGCAGCGTCCACACTTGTGCCCGAGCCGGGGCAGCTGATGGCGGAGAGGAGCGCTTTATTTTAGGAAGCAGCTGGCTCACACAGGAGACATTGTTTATCGGCTTTATTCTCCCTGGTGCTTTATTACAAAGGATTATGGCATGAAAAGCCATTTTGTTCCCCTGCTCCTGATGCATAGACCCCACTCTGTGATTTATTCCCCTCCACAGGCAGCAGCTGGGGTACGGCACCCTGAGGAGCTGGGGGGAGACAAGGTGGGGGCTCAAACCCATGGCAGTGGTGGCAGCAGGGGTGCATCCCGTGCCCAAGCTGCGGCACAGCCAGCCAGGGTTTGCCAGGGGTGCCTGAGGCTTCTAGCAACTGTGCAAACACCTGCATGATGTGAGGAAACCTCAAGGGGCGGAAAAACAAAACCCAAGCCTTTCCGTGGTGGGTGTCACCCGTGAGGTGATGTCGCCTCACTTTGTCCAGGCAAGGCAGAGGTCAGGGGCCTCTCCCCAGGGATATTGCTGTCCCCAGGCCTGGGTGTCCCCACACCATGTGGTATCACAGCCCCAAACCTGCCTGGATGAGCCTATGGGGAATGTCCCACTGACCACGGGGGACCGGGGCTGGGCTGGGTGCAGGGTACGAGCTGGGCACAGAGGGTGCGGTGCAGGGCACGAGCTGGGGATCAGCATGGGAAGACTTTGCTGCTTCCCCCAAAATCCCCTGTGGGCAGGGCAGAGGCACCTCCGAAGCAGTGGCAGGAACTTCTGCCCAGCCACTTTCCTTGCCAAGAGGCAGCCAGGATGCCACGTGCCCCTCTCTGTCCCTGCCACCACGAAGCCTGCTCTGCCACCGTGTGCCTTTGCTGTGAGTCCCCGAGCAGAGCCCACGGCAGCTGGGGCCAAGCTCCCCCTTGCAAGGCTGCAAGCCAGAGCCTGCCATCCGCCTCCGCAGCTTTCCAGGAACCAGCGCAGGAGCGATGGGCAGCGGATAAGCCTGTTGCAACAGATGCCTCGTGCTGCCTCCCACAGCCCCGGCCTGCCTGCGCACCTCCATCAGGGTAAAATTTTGGCTGGTGCTTCCTCCTGTGGTGCCACCTGCTCCACCACCCTGTCACCCAGCAGGTCCCTGATAACCAGCCAAGAGGCTCTGGGGAAGAGCTGGGGATGGGCAAAGAAGCAAGAGAAAGGCTGCGGCAGTGGCTCACAGCTCGGCTGCTGCCAGCCCCAGGGCTGTGGTGGAGCTGGGACAAGCCCCCACTTGCAGTGTGGTGTCTGGCAGAGGCGGCTCGGCAGCCCAGGCACGTTCCTCTCCTCGCTCCTCTCCCACGCCGCTCCCAGATCAGGAGGGAGGGACCTCACCGGGCGGCAGCTTTCGCAGGGTAGGCTCCAGCAGCACCTCTGGCATCCCAGGCCATGGCAGGGAGGAGATGGGGAGAAGGCAGCACCCATCCCTGCTGCCACAGTCCCGGTTCCCCTGCAGTGTTGGCAGCCACTCCATCTCCAGCCGGCCACCAGCTGTGTGGACTTGCCACCATGGATGATGCTGTTTGGGGACGCTGCTACACCCCTGAGCTACTGCTGCCTGTGTGGTGGCTGGCAAGTGTCAAGTTTGCAAGGCCTCAGCCCAGCTCACAAAACCTCACAGGGCACTTCTTCAGGGCAGCTTGAGCTGTGTGGGGTAGAGGGGGATGTGAGGGGGGGACTTCCCCAGCTTTGCTCCATCGATGTTCATCCTGGTGGGGGGAAATGGGTGCCGGGGTGCCTGACACTGCTCAGGGCCATGGGCTCGAGGGGAATGGGGGTGGCCAAGGGTGCTCGGGGGGAACGTGTGCTGGGGGGTGTTTCAGAGCAGATGCTGTGGGCTGGAGCTGCTGCCGGGTACGAGCCTTGGAGCAGCAGCTGCAGAGCTGGGCACTGGGGCTGGAACAAAGGCCCAAGCCCCAGCTGCAGCACGGGATGTGTGATGAGTTCATCGGGGCACGAGCTGGCAGTGCTTTGCGTGGCCACAGGCTGGCAGCAGGGACAAGGCTGTATCAGGGCTCCTTACCTTGGCACGGGCTTCCCGGTGTTTGCCGTAACACCCAGAGCCAGGAGTGAGAGCCAGGCGGCAGGTGAGTGTGTCGCAGCCTCTCTGGGAAGAGGTGCCGCCAAGCCCAGGGGAGCAAAACCTCTCATGCTGCAGGAGCCTGGTGCCCTGGAGTCCCTGCCCCACTGCCCTGGCACTCCCTGCCCTGCACATGGCTCCTGGGCAACATCCCCATCTCCAGACAAATCCTGGTGGCGGTGCCCAGGGCGTGCAGGCAAGGGCCTGTCCTGCCTGCAGTGCTGGGGTGATGCCTGCTCTGGCAGCCTCCTCATGAGCCAAGGTCATGCCCAGATAAGCCCATTCTCCTTCACCGGGTTTCCAGGCACCGTGGGAAGCACCAGTGCTCCCAGCAGCTCCACCCAGCTCCCTCCCATTCCTCCCTTCCGGGGGCTCGGCAGGGAGCCCTGCTTCTGCAGTTTGCCTCCTGTATAATTCTCCCCTTGTTCCTGCCAGATCTCCTGAGGAGAGGGTCCAGGTCTCCCCTCCCCGCTGCGTGGCCAAGCAAACCATGCCAGGTTGTGCCAGGTTGTGCCAGAGCCGCGGGGAAGTGGCTGTGATGCTGTTTGCAACCCATCAAGTTAGTCCCCTCGGAGGTCTCCCTTCACTTATAAAATGTATTTTTCCCCAAGATGCTGTATTGGGTCTGGCTGAGATGGAGCTGATTTTCCCCACGGGACCCTCACAGCGCTGTGCTTTGTGCTGTCACTAGAAAGGTGCTGATAACACCCCCGTGTTGTGGCTGCTGCTGAGCAGTGCCCCCAGCACCAAGGCTGTCCCGCCAACATCCCCCCTCACCAGTAGGCTGGGGGTGGGCAAGATCTGGGGAGGGGACACAGCCAGGACAGCTGACCCAAACTGACCTAAGGGGTATTCCAGACCGTATGAGGTCTGCTCAGCGATAAAAGCTAAGGGAAAGGAGCGGGGGAGGCATTCGTTATTACGACATTTGTGTTCCGGAGCAACCGCTGCACCTACTGAAGCTCTGCTTCCCGGGAAGTGGCTGGGCATCACCTGCTGATGGGAAGTAGAGAATAAATCTTCTGTTTTCCTTTGCTTCCACACGTAGCCTTGCTTTTGCTTTATTAAACTGCCTTTATCTTGACCCATGAGTTCATTTCCATCTTATTTTCTTTCCCCCGTCCTGCTGAGGAGGACAGTGATAGAGCGGCTTGATGGGCACCTGGCCAAGGTCAACCCACCACAGTGCTTTTTGGCGCCCAACATGGGGCACGAGACAACAGCAGTTTTGTATTAAGCGTGGTATGGCTGTAGTAGTTATTTAGTAGCAAGCTTCTGTGCGGGTCACAGAGTTTGTTGGCTGCAATGCTTATCTCTTTATTTTGCTGAGCTTGGGAACATGTTATTACAAACAATGGCTGTGTGCTTTGCCCTGGCATTGATGGCCTTGTGCTGGGGGAGCGACCTTGTGGACAGAACAAGGGAATACATCTCCCTCTCCCTACCCAGGGCTGATGTGGGTGGTTTTATTATGCAGCCTCCCAAGGTCCTTGTTAGCCTTAGGTGAGCTGTTTAATGCTACTAATTAGCCCTGTTGGCATATTACGGGGTCTGTGGAATCTGTTGTCGTCCTGGTGTAAGAGAAGACAACTTCTGGGTGAGGCGGTACCAAAGCGTGCCCTGAGGCGGCCAGTCCCTGGGCAGCAGGGTGTGTGGAAGCATTTGGGCAGGTGCCTAGGGCAGTTATCACCTCCCAGAGCCCAGGACTTTACACCTGAACAGGCAAGTAACCCTGTCAGACTGATGCAACTGAGGATTGTTGTTAAGGCAGGGACCCAAGAGGCCTCTGAGAATACCTTGACTGAGACTGGGGTGCAAACTACACCTGAGGACGTCGTTGAGATAGAGACCCAAACAACAACTACAGTAATTGTCCCAGTAGTGAAAAAGACAGCAGACAAGCAGGTCAACAGGTCCATATCATCAATTAGTAAGGGAGGAGGAAGAAGAGGAAGGGTTTGATCAAGAAGCTGGTCCCTCAGCAAAGAAATTGGAGGAATGAGTGAGGGAATTCAGACAAGAAGTGAGAACTATCTGGTCTCCAACCTCATCAGAACTTTGAGACATGTGGAAAGATTACAGGTGAATGGATTGCTGCCTGGCCGCTCCAACGCTGGGGTAACGGGGCTGACAGTCAGCAGCTGGAAGGTAGGGAAGCCCAGTAGCTGCTATCCCTTGCTAGGAACTGAGGAGTTGGGAGGGGAATTGAAAAAGAGATAGCAATTTGCAGTTTCTGGAGATGGCTCCTCTCAAGTGTGAGGCCAAGGTACCCATTCAAGGAAGATCTTGTGAACCACTCAGGAGAGTGGACTACTGCAGATGAAGGCATCCAGTCCCTGAGAGAATTAGCGGTGCTGGAAGTCCTCTATAGTGATCTAGACAATGATGAGGTCTCCAAAGATCCAGGGGATGTCCTGTGCACGCGGAGGAAGGTGATTCAAAGTGCCCCAGTGTCCTATTCTAACAGCTTGGCAGTGATGTATTGCCCAGATACGGATACACCAACTGCGGAGAGAGCGTCTTCTTGGCTCCAAAACTTTGAAGAAAATCTCTGTCCCTCCTCATCCCTATGGGTCAGTGCCTTGACTGTCAGGGACACCCAAGAAGTCAGTCCCCTCCTGCCCTGGTCAGAGGGCAAGAGACCATGTGGCACTCCTGCATGACCAGGGGGAGGACAACAGGCAGTGGGATGGTGAACCCACCTTTAAGCTGGAAGCCCGTGTACACAAACCGAGAGGGAAGATGGTTATTAAGAAAGGGCCACCCAAGAAGGCTGTCAGCTTTGTCCCTGTAGAGACACAAGAAGGCCATCAGCAGTCTCCCAGACAGAAAAGGACTGAGATGACCTTCCTTCATCCTGGTTAGGGGACTTCTGGTCTGGCACTGAAAGGGTCAGAAAGTGAATACTCTGGCCAGGAATAGGAATAGAGGGTCTCTGCCTTCAGCCAGGAGGGGAAAAGGGACGATCGGATATACTGGACTGTGTGGATTCAGTGGCCTGGCACATTGGTCCCGTGGCAGTATAAGGCTTTGGTAGACACTGGTGCACAGTGTACACTGGTGCCATCAGGGTATGGGGACACTAAACCCACCTGGATCTTTGGAGTGACAGGGGGACACCAAGAATTGTCTGTATTGGAGGCTGAGATGAGTTTAACAGGGGACAAGTGGCAAAAGTACACCATTGTGACCGGCCCAGAGGCCCCGTGTATCCTTGGCGTAGACCGGCTCTTGGTGTAGCCACTGTGAACACAGAGAAGATCAAACAGCTATCTACCCTGCCTGACCTGTCAGGAGATCCCTTCGTTGGGGGATTGCAGTGAGTTGAAGAACAGCCGGTGTCAGTTCTACCAGGACAGTTACACCAGCAGCAGTATCACACGAACCGAGACTCCCTGGCCCCCATCCAGGAGATGATGCATCGATTGGAAAGCCAAGGAGTGATCAGCAAGACTCGCTCACCTTTTAATAGTCTCATAAGACCAGTGCAAAGTCTGATGGAGGGTGGAGGTTAACAGCAGACTGTAGTGGCCTGAATGAAGTCACGGCACCGCTGAGTGCTGCTGTACCAGACATGTTAGAGCTCCAGTATGAACTGGAGTCAAAGACAGCCAAGCGGTATGCTACAGCTGGCATTGCCAACGCATTTTTTTGCAATTCCTTTGGCAGCAGAATGACGGCCACAGTTTGCTTTCACATGGAGGGGTGTCCAAAACACCTGGAAATGACTTCCCCAGGGATGGAAGCACAGTCCTGTCATGGACTAATCCAAACTGCACTGGAAAAGGGTGATGCCCCTCAACATCTCCAACACATCAATGACATCATCGTGTGGGGCAACAACGCAGAAGTGTTTGAGAAGGAAAAAAGAGTAATTCAGTTTAACATCTTTGCTGGCGACATGGACAGAGTGCACCAACGGCACCGAGCTGTGTGGTGCGGTGACACGCTGAGGGAAGGGATGTGCCATCCCGAGGGACCTGGACAGGCTGGAGAGGTGGGACGTGCAAACCTCATGGAGTTCAACAAGGCCAAGGGCAAGGTCCTGCACATGGGTCAGGGCAATCCCAAGCACAGATACAGGCTGGGCGAGGAGTGGATTGAGAACAGCCCCAAGGAGAAGGACTTGGGGATATTAGTGGATGGAAAACTGACTGTGAGCCAGCAATGTGCGCTCACAGCCCAGAAAGCCAACTGTGTCCTGGGCTGCACCCAGAGCAGTGTGGGCAGCAGGTACAGGGAGGGGATTCTCCCCTTTGCTCCGCTCTCATGAGACCCCCCCTGCAGTGCTGGGTGCAGCTCTGGGGGCACCAACATCAGAAGGACACGGACCTGCTCGAGCGGGGCCAGAGGAGGCCACGAAGATGCTCGGGGGGCTGGAGCACCCCCCCTGTGAGGACAGGCTGAGAGTTGGGGGTGTTCAGCTGGAGAAGAGAAGGCTCCGGGGAGACCTTAGAGGGGCCTCCCAGGACTGAAAGGGGCTACAGGAAAGGGGGGAGGGACTCTTGATCAGGGGGTGTAAGGATAGGATGAGGGGTAACAGTTTTAAACTGGAAGAGGGGAGATTTAGATGAGATCTAAGGAAGAAATTCTTCCCTGTGAGGGGGGTGAGACACTGGCACAAGTTGCCCAGAGAAGCTGTGGCTGCCCCCTCCCTGGAAGGGTTCAAGGCCAGGTTGGATGGGGCTTTGGGCAACCTGGGCTAGTGGAAGGTGTCCCTGCCCATGGCAGGGGAGGTGGACTAGATGATCTTTAAGGTCCCTTCCAACCCAAACCATTCCATGGTTCTATGGTTCTGAAAGCTAGTTTCACCATAAAAAGAAGCAAGGTCAAGGGAGCTGCACAGGAGATTCAGTTCTTGGAAATAAAATGGCAGGATGGACACTGTCATGTCACTATGGATGTGATCAACAAGATAGCAACTATTTCTCCCCCAGCTAACACGAAGGAAACACTAGCTTTCCTAGGCCTTGTGAGATTCTGGAGCATGCGTATTCCAGGTTATAGTCAGCTTGTGAGACCTCCTACTGAGTAACCCAAAAGAAGAGCTATTTGGAGTGGGGTCTTGAGCAACAACAAGCCTTTGAGCATATCAAACAGGAGATAGCTCGTGCAGTAGCTCTTGGGCCTGTCCAGAGAGGACCAGCCGTGCAAAATGTACTCTACACTGCAGCTGGGGAGCATGGTCTTACCTGGACTCTCTGGCAGAAAACACCAGGAGAAATCCAAGGTCAACCATTAGGGTTTTGGAGCTGTGGGTATTGAGGATCAGAAGCCCACTACAGCCCAACTGAAAAAGAGATCCTAGCAGCATATGAGGGGGTTTGAGCTGCCTCAGAAGTTGTTGGTACAGAAGCATATCTCCTCTTGGAACCACAATTGCCCATGCTACACTGGATGTTCAAAGGAAACATCCCCTCTACGCATCACGAAACCAGTACTACATGGAGTAAGTGGGTAGTGTTTATCATGCAATGAACTTGACTGGGGAAACCCAATCACCCAGAAATCCTGGAAGACATCACGGACTGGGCAGAAGGCAGAGATTTTGGAGCATTGCCTGAGGAGGTGGCTCATGCCCAAGAGGCACCACCATATGATGAGTTGTCAGAAGATGAAAGGCCTTGTGCTTTGTTTACTGATGGATCCTGTCGTGTTGTAGGAAACCACCAGAAGTGGAAAGCTGCTGTGCGGAGTCCCACACGACAAGTTGTTGAAGCCACTGAAGGAGAGGGCGAGTCAGTTTGCAGAAGTGAAAGCCATGCAACTAGCCCTACGGATTGCTGAATGAGAAAAGTGGACAGTGCTTTATCTCTATACTGACATAGCCCACTGATGGGAAGTAGAGAATAAATCTTTCGTTTTCGCTTGTTTCCATGTGCAGCCTTTGTTTCTGCTTTATTGAACTGCCTTTATCTTGATCCATGAGTTCTTTTCCATCTTATTTTCTCTCCCCCATCCTGCTGAGGAGGACAGTGATAGAGCAACTTGGTGGGCATGTGGTGTCCAGCCAAGGTCAACCCACTCCAGATGCCAAACAGGTTGTCGCCCAGCTCAGCGAGCACAGGCCCCAGGAGCCAAAGTTGCCCAGATGGGCAGGTGACTCTCTAACGTCTCCCAGTGCCTGTGGCTCAGCCTGGGGGCATATGGGGGCCCCTTGAGCATGATCAGGTGGGGCCACTGGCCCTGTGGTGTCCTTGGATGCGCTGTAGGAACATGCTGCCCTCCCTAAGCCCTACAGACAGCATCCCCTGAGGCTTTGGTGCTTGCCAGCCCTGCTTGGGGTGATCCAGTGTGCCAGGGCAGAGCACCGTGCCCCTCTTGCCTTAGCAGGATCTGTCCTGGCAGCTCTACCTCACTCAGGAGGTGTCTTGCCCCTCCTGGCCTTGGTATTCTGACAAGCTAAATTAGATTTCCAATAAATAAATAATGACAAATAATGGGATTAAATGGCTGCTGAAGCAGGGGGAGGTGTGCTGTGCTCAGAGGCTTGCCCCAGTGGCGGGTGGCCCTGGCAGGGCTGGTCCGGAGCGAGCCCCAGCCAGCGGTGGGGCTGGGTCTGCCGTCTGTATCAGCAGCACCCTGCGCTGCTGGGCCTGGAGCTGGCGCGTACGTTGGTGCCCCAAATACACACCTAAGGAGGACCCCCCTACTCCCTGGGCTCCCCTGGCCACAGACTACCAGCACTCTGCACCCTCGGGCCCTCCCCTGCTGCCCACTCCTCACCCCGCTATGCTTCTCTCGTTCCCCGTCTCCTCTGATAGATCACCGAGGCTGGTATTACTATAATCCCTGGCTTACTTTAAATCCTCCTCCCAGCTCATGTTTTTCCAGGGGGGAGGAGAGAATCAATGCACTTTTGTGGCACCCGCTTGGCCCTGGGGCTGGTGCTGAGCTCAGATGGCCAAAAAGCCCCGGCCATCCATGCGAGGGGCTCTGTCCCCCCCAGGGAAGGTGCCCGGGGTGTCCTGCAGCCCACAGCGAGTGGTGTCCCCAAGTTTCGGAGCTGTCTCTGGGTGTGCACCAGGCACTGGTAGGAAGAAGAGCTGATGATGCTGGGCGGGGCGGGTGGCTCCTGCTCCCCAAAACCCTCCCTGCAGCTACCTGGGGGACTCGTCTCCCCCTCCCTCTCACCTCACTGTCTTCTGCAGGCTGAGGTGACCTTGTCACTAATTTTCCTTTCAACCACCTGGAATGTTTGTATTTGCTGCTCTTTCCCAGAACCCTCCTTAAGGGCATTCTCCCTGCTGGTCCCAGGGGTGATGGGGAGCGCTGGGGGAGTCGCGCTCCCTTGGGCAGCTGCCAGCCATTTGCCTCCCTCAGCACTAAATGGGGAATCAGGGAGAAGCCGTTTGGGATATTTGTTAATTTATTTCTGCACATCCCCCTTCTGCAGCTGCTGGGTGAGGGAGAGGCTGCTGAGCACCCCGGAACAGGCGCGGGGGGACACGCGCGGGGCTTTGTGTGGCAAGGAGCTGCTGATAAGAGGGAATGGCCCCAAGCTGCGCCAGCGCAGGGTCAGACTGGCTCTTAGGAAGGATTTCTTTCCAGAAGCCTTGGAATGGGCTGCCCAGGGCAGGGGGGGAGTCCCCATCCCTGGAGGGGTTGAAGAGTCGGGTTGACCCAGCGCTGAGGGATCTGGTGGAGTTGGGAACGGTCAGTGTGAGGTTCATGGTTGGACTGGGGGAGCTTCAAGGGCTTTTCCCACCGAGATGATTCTGGGATTCAGTGCAGGGTGCCGCGGCCTCACCCATGGCCCCACCACCGCAGTGGGGCGCTCCCTGGTGCCGCGTGCCTGAGCCGGGGTGCGGGTCCCGCGGAGCCCGCCCTCCCCACCGCGGGGACGGGAGGAGGGCGGCGGGCGGTGGGGCCGGGGAGCACCGGGGGGACGGGAGGAGGGCGGCGGGGGCCGGGGAGCACCGGGGGGACGGGAGGAGGGCGGCGGGGGACGGGGCCGGGCGCTGCGGGCACACGCGGGACAGCGGCGCCCAGGCCCCGCCCCTTGGCGCGCGCGGCGGGTGGCGGGCGGGCGCGTGCGCTGCGCATGCGCGGGGTGAGGCGGCACCTGCGCCCGGCGGGTCAGGGGGCGGCGGCGGCGCGGAGGGAGGTAAGGGCGGGCGCGGCGCCATTTCCCCCGCGCCCCGGGCACCCCGCGGCGCTGCCGGGTCGCTGCTCTTCCCCGGAGCCTTCCGACGGGCCCCGGCAGCCCCCTCCTCGCGGGGGGCAGCGCCTCCCCGCTCCTCTCCTCGGCCGCTTCGGCCTGTGGGTCGGGCAAGGGCCCGCCGGAGGGTCTCGCCTCGGGCCGAGCTAGGAGCCAGGGCCTGGGGAGTCGAGGGGGGGGGGCGAGGCCCATCGCGCAGCTCCCACACCCGCACCCCGCTGTTTTTATCTGCAAACAGGTGCTGGTGGCTTGCGTGAGGGGCTTCGGTCCTGCTGCAAGTCGAGGTTGGCCTCTGAAATCTCTGGCAAAGGGCTGATGGGCGAACGCAGGTTGCAGCCGGCGTTGCTAATGCGGGTGTCACGGGTGGCAGCGTGCCCATCGGTGTCGTGGCTGTGCCATGTCCGCTGACCTGCCGGGCTCTGGAGCAGCCTCGCATAACCCATTAGACGTTTTTAAAGTGTCTGCTCATCACTTGCTAACAAATCATTTCTAAACGGAAGGTCTTGTCAGGGCTGATGGCGTGTGTCAGGAAGGGTTTTTGTGACAGGGGGCAGGGACCATCTTAAACCCCACTCAGCAAGGGTTTGGAAAAGCAAGAGCAAGGCTTTTGAACAGCTCACCTGATGAGGGGAGAGTTTCCCAAAGCTGTCAGCCCCAGGGAGCTATGCTGCAATTCCTGTTTGTCTCTGTGATATTTGCATTTTCGTCTTTGCTTTAGAACCACTGGGTTGCACAGATGCATCTCAGATGTCCCGTGGCACATCAGGTTAGTTCAGCTGTGCTTGATTTGGGGTGTTTCTGTGCAGGGGAAGTGAAATCGGTGAGGCGTGAGTTAGTCTCTGCACTTTCCACGGAAACTAACTTGAAACAGAAGCAGAAGTTTTTGATTTTGGCTTTGTGGTAAGCGCTGGTTGAAAGAGCTGCAGAAGAGCAGAAACAAAGTTGAGCAGGGCCCCCCGCGATTAATGCAGAAAGTGGGTTTTGACCTGAAAGTCAACAGTCAGAATAGGAGTGCTGATCTGAGCAGTGTCGAATGCTCCTGTTCCAGTTGGGTGGAGGCTGGTCTGGTGGTGTCATCACTAAAGCAGCACTACATGTCCACACCCTTCCCAGGAACGTCGGTAGCAGGTGTAAGCAAGTTAGATCTCATCTCTTTTCATACCAGGCTCTTGCCAACTGGCTCACTCTTCTGGTTAGCAGATTCAGGCACGTGTTCAATCCTCAGATCAGATTCCAGAGTGTGTGGGTAGGCAGGCCAAGCAGATCAAAGCTATTGGCATCCCCTGGATTGAGGGGAGACGTGGGTTACGCAGCCAGTGCACTCATGCCAGAGCACCTTCAATTTATAATTTTCTTATTTGGGTTTAGCATCTGTAATGTACTGACTCTGCCCTGGACAGAAATGGGCTGTGTTCCATTCTACTTAGGGCGAGGAAAACTCTGTCTGCAACGCCTTGTTCTTGCCTGGTTTATCTCGGCCATCAGCACTGCACTTTCAGCTTCCTAGAGCTTTGGTGTTGTTCTTCCAGCCTGGGTCCCATTATGAAACATTACAAATTGAAAGGCAGTGCACTGAGTGCAGCTCTGGCAACCTCACTGACTGGTGTTTGTTTTTTAGTGACTGTTATGCTGGAGGAAGGTGTTCCCTGGACAGTCCTGGAGACAGAAGTGCTGTATTTCTAGAGCAGGTACAGTACAGACAGCAGCCAAACAAACCTCTTATTCCGTGTCAGGCCTTTACCTTTGCTTGCAGAATGTCCCTGGGAGGGGGAGGACTGGTTGGCACTTGGCCTTTCTCTTGGACCGCTGACTGTGGTGCCGGGGTTGTTGCAATGGGAACTTGCAGCTGTGCCATAGCAAACTGGCCTGCAAAGAGCATTGCCAGAAAAGAGGAGCAGAGGAGCTGGGTCTCTGTGCCTGAGAAACCCCTTCTGAGCTGCAGAGATCATGCAGAAAACAAGCGCAGCTCCACTTGTAAGGTGAGTCAGCATTCTTGGGGTGATTAAGAACTGGTTTGCCAGATGACTTGTATTGATGCTGGGCCTGTACATCTTTTATATCTTTCCAGTAGAGCAAGTCAGATAGGAGGAATTATTTAGCTAGTGATTGCACAGTGGAAAGGAAGGCCTGGTGATGGTGATCCCTGGTGATTTTGCTGTTTCTGTGATAGCCTGAGGACACAGGCCAGAAGAGATGTTTAACTAGTGATGGTGTGTTTGGAAAAACTAGACAAGCTTTCAGATACAGAGTTTTCACCAAAAGTGGTATAATTGACACTAAACTCTCAACAGGTGTTCTCACCTGGCACTTACAGTGGTGACCTCCTGCTGCTTCCATTTTGGACCTGATGGAGGACTTGTGTGCCTGAAAACTTGCCCAATTCCCAGCTCTAATATCTAGTAAGAGAGGTTGCCTCCTATATACAAAATTTGTTCAGAAGTGGGAATGGAAATAGCATGTTCTGATCTGTGTGCAACTTTCTGCAGAATCCACAAGTCAAATAGCCATTTTGTACTATTTCTGAACCCTGCAGATTGCCTTGGTACGGCGCCACTCCGTCCTGCTGCAATGAGTGGGAAGTCCTTGCTCTTAAAGGTCATTCTCCTTGGGGATGGTGGAGTTGGGAAAAGCTCCCTCATGAACCGGTATGTCACCAACAAGTTTGACTCACAGGCTTTCCACACAATTGGTGTGGAGTTCTTAAACCGGGACCTGGAGGTGGATGGACGTTTTGTGACCCTCCAGATTTGGGACACTGCGGGACAGGAGAGATTCAAGAGCCTGCGAACCCCCTTTTACAGGGGAGCAGACTGCTGCCTGCTGACCTTCAGCGTGGACGACCGGCAGAGCTTCGAGAACCTCAGTAACTGGCAGAAGGAGTTTGTCTATTATGCTGACGTGAAGGACCGTGAACACTTCCCATTTGTAGTCCTGGGCAACAAGATAGACAAACTCGAGAGACAAGTGAGCACAGAGGAGGCCCAGGCCTGGTGCATGGAGAACGGTAACTATCCGTACCTGGAGACTAGTGCCAAGGATGACACCAATGTGGCAGTGGCCTTCGAGGAGGCCGTGCGACAGGTGCTGGCGGTGGAGGAGCAGCTAGAGCACTGCATGCTGGGCCACACCATTGACCTGCATTCCAGCTCCAAGTCAGGGTCTTCCTGTTGTTAAGAGTGGCTGCTGCTTCGGGAACGTCGCTCGAGCTGGCGGCTGGATCGGAATAAGCACAGGCAGCTCTGGGGCACTCTGAGGAGAGGGGCCACAAGGACAATAGGTGTTTTTGCTCACTGGGGAGTTGCAGCCTCACCATCTGAATTCTGGCTGGAATTTTCAGGCACAGAGCATGTATCTGCAGGAGGCAGCTGTTAAAAGAGCATGTGAGCGTAGTCCTGCTTCCATCTCTGCCTGTTGTAGCAGGTTGAAAGGACTGGGTTAAAGTCCTTTAAAGTCACTAAAGACAGTAGTGATCTGATCTGTACCAAGAACTGCCTGCGAAACAAAGCTGAGAGCTCTCTAGACACTCTTTGAAGTATTTTAGTCCTGAACTCAAAAGAAATACTAGACCCACTAAACTCATGACCTTACTGCCAAAGGAAAGTCTGCTCAACATACCGAACAAAACCTGTTGTAGAGACTCTAGCCCATGCGACTGTGAGAATGCCAAATACTAGAGTGGCTGAGATGTGTGTATCTGTTGTCTGGGGTAAGTGCTTTGTGTCCTGAGACTCAGTTGTGCTGAGAGTTGTTGGAGCTCTGATCTGAAGCAACGTACAAAGGAGAGATGGACCTGTGTTTGAGTGTGGCAGCATCGCTTCTTCGTAGCTGCCTATTTCTGGTCTGTTTTTCCTCACCTCTAACTTTGTCTTGTGCGAGTGTTATTTTGTGGAGAGACTGTCTGCTGCTTGTTTAATATCTGTTTCCTTGTCTCTTGTGGAGGCTCAACACCGGATCTCACTTCTCAAACCTTGAAGCCCTGGATGAAAAATACCGATGTGGACACTTGCTGTGTCATGTCAAAGGGTTTAGAGTTACTCAGGAGTTCAGGAGATCTGGAGCGTGAAACTTCAGCTGGTTTCTGTCACAAGTAATCGCTGTGTCCAGATGATATGCTCTAGCAGCCCGGATGGTGGGTGGGTGGGTGGGATGTCTCCTAGGTGTGCAGGTGGCTGGGGGAGTCATGTGTGGTCAGCTGTTAAATCCACTCACTGGGTGCGCAGGGCCAGTGACCACTGTGCTTCGTTAGCTGGTGCATCAGCACCTTCAGTTGCTTTAACACGGGTGTTCCCATCTGGATGCTGCGGCATAGAACCATTCACTTTATTTCCTGTTGTGTCAAGTGCAGTGCTGCTGAACGCAGTTAGCTCATGCCATTGTCCTGGCCCTTACTCCCTAACGGGGAATTCAGTACATTTTATCTGTAATTCATACAACCAGCTTCACTGGTAGAGGATGTCTGCTCTGTTAACTGGCCTTTGTTAGTGGCTGCTGTGCTCAGCCCACTGGGGAGAGAGCTGCACTGCTTCCACCTTTGTTCAAGGCGCCTGAAAAATGTTATGGGGGGTGGGCAAGGAACCTTCTAGAAAAGGGCGCCAGGCTTTGCTGATCCCAGCTCCTGCCCTTGTTAGGTGTTAGTCCCAAGCTGTCTGTGTAGCAGAGATGAGTGCTTGCTGACTGCTGTCATTACCATTATAACCTCATGTCCTGCAACTTCCCATGCAAGCGTTTGTCTAAAACTATGACTTTGCCCATAAGCACATAGGAGCCTGCCGTGGGGAGAGCTTCCCCGAGTACGTATCCTCTAGCTGCTGGATGTGATTCCCACTGTGACGTAGCTCAAATCGAGCAGCCTGTGCTTTGGAGCAGGGCAATCTCTGCCTTGGTGCTGGCTGGTGGCAGCTAATCCCCATCGCCAAGCAGTCTCTGAGCATGCAGGGAGTCTCCTCTGGGGGAACTCGGGGTGATCCTGCTTTCCTCTGCAGGGCACCCACGTGTGGAAGGGACTGAAGCTTTAATGCAAAGTGCTTTAGAAGGATCTGATTTCTAAACAGGACTGAACACTCATATTCACGAGTATAGATAGGAAGTGCTTGCAGTCTCTGAAAAACCAGGTCCCTTGAGGTATAGGAGAAGGCTCTGCCTCTGTAGGTACAGCAGATTTTTACGGGATATTAAAGTTATTGTTACTGTTTATTTACCAATGTCTGTTTATTTACCAGTGTCTGTCTCCCCAGGCCTCTAGATTTTTCTTCAGTTTGACACTGCTTGATATTTCCTTCAAAATCGCAGACTCTCTGATCTGTGGTTCTGATTTACATCTCTGACACATTCCTGCAGAGCTGGTTTGCGCAGGGACCCGGGGTTGGACCCAGCTCAGGCCCTTGTGTGCTGCTCGGCCCTGCCAGAGGGGCTGCTGAGGGAGCTCCCTGCAGCTGAAGCTGCTGCTTCCCCAGCACGGCTCTCGGGGGATCTGTGTGAGGACTGGCACCCCCGGGAGAGGGCAGAGACTGACCAAGCCGCGCTGTGGGAGGCCCGGGTGCAGCACGCTGTTTGCAGTAGCCTGGGTGCGTGTTGATGCTGACAGCTGAAGCTCGAGAGCCTCATTGTGCACAGGCTGTGCAAACAGTGTGTACTGCCAGAGGGTGTTACACAGCATCTTTCATTCCTAACAGACATTGGATCGTTGACTTTTTTAAAAAGCCACCTATTTTATTAGGCCTAGGTGTTTTACAAATCCATTTTAAAAAGTATAGTATAATATATTGTTTAACTTATTTTAAACGATACGCACAATTTCCAAAGGAGACAGGATTTTGAACTCTTGTTGCAAAGTTCAGTGCCAACAGCCACCCCCTCCCTGTGTCCACTCACGCTGCTGCGGTTGTTGCTATCGCTACAGAACTGGAATTGTAAAACCGAGATTCTACCTTTATTTAAGCAAATAAACCATGGATGTATTCAAGTGAATTCAGGAAGTGGCTGCCTTCTTGGTTTATCAAAGTTCAAGTTGGCTCCTGTTCTCCTGAGGGATGTGGACCTGGGTTGGTTATAGCATCTGGCAGAGAGAAGTCGCTAAGGGATCAGAGGGGTTGGTTATTCCTGAATGAACCTAGCGAGACCAGGAGCTGAAGGAATAGAACTTACCAGCTGAATCCAGTGACCAGTTTTGTTTTTTCAAGAGTATCAGAAAACACTTTTGTTGTAGAAATATTCCACGTTGCTTCCTTCTGTCACCAGATTTTAATTTTCTGCCTGGGCTATCAGCAGCAAGTCAGGTACTTTCCTTTTAATTTCTTCCTGCAATCTTGGAACCGGTCCCTCGAGCTCCAGGGGGTTGTAACCAGGCATGATTTCCATAGGATGCTGAAACAGAAATCAGCATATGGGGACTGTTCTCTTCCGCTGCCAGGATGGTTGCTTATTTTGGGATGCGTTCTCTGTGTTTGCAGAGTCTGTGCCTGCTGTTTCTGTTGGCAGAACCTCTGAGTTTATTTTTCTCCCATGTCTGCTTTCCTATCCACGCTTCCAGAGGCAGCGCAGGGTTTCAAGGCCTTGGGAACCCTGCTTTTTAAATGTGGGCTGGAGTGTCTGGGGGCCTCCAGCACCTTCAGCTGTTCCAAAACAGCTGAAAACAGGCAGCCAACATGACCTGGTGAGAGGAGTTGTGTGGTAGGGCTGTCTCAGGTCAGCGAGGGTCTGTCTAAAACCATCGGAACCAGTGACTCCCCTGATGGGAGATGTTTGTAAGAAAATGCGGGGCAGAGGCAGGAGCGAGGCTGTTCCCTTATTCCCAGCTTTGCTGCTGCAGGCAATAGCAGGGGGCTCAGTGTCACGGCCTGGGGAGAAGATGGATCCCTGGAGGGCAAAGGAGTGTCTCCAAAGGAAAGCAGTGAGCTGCTTCTGTGGGGAACAGATGCTGTAGCGTATCCCCGTGTGCTTGCAAAGGAGGAGGAGTGGTGGGGAGTCTCCTGGTCACATCCACCCCTCTCTCCCACAGCCCTCTTGAGGATTTTGCTGCTCTGGACCGGGTAGTGCAGCTGTAAGGCCATGCAGCTGCTTGGTGGGATGAGGAGACTGAAATCTTCTCTAGAACCACTAGCTGAGGAGCCCCAAATGGCTGCAGTTGCCCTGGGGTTGCTCTCTGGGTGATCGAGGCTGCTCACACACTGAGTGTTTCCTGAGTGCTGCTCCTCTCTCCTGGCTCCTCACAGCAGTGCAGCTGTAAGGAGGTTTGTGGGAGCACAGGCTCTGGGCACCACATGTTCTTGCATGTTTGAGGAAGAGCAGAAAGATAGAAAGTCTAAAAATGCCCTTTCAAGAGCTTCTGAACCACACTCCAGTTCTCAACAGGGAGTTTGTTGCTGCTCTGGTGCCAGGGGCGCTGGCACCCCCTGCTCTGGAGTAGGGAGCACTCCCCGTTCTGCTGAGGTAGGAGGCGATGGCAGCTCCCACAGTGGTTGCCCAAAGAGGTGTGAGTCAGAGTCCCGAGACTGGGAGTCTGGACCCTGGGGCAATCTGTGAAGTCAATGAAATAGTGGGCGACCTGCTGAGGCGATTGCTTGGGCAAAAGCAATCGAGGATGGACGGAGATACCCCTTGACCCCAGTGCTTGCGTGGCTGGTGGAGCAGCTCTTCCCTGGTGGCTTCAGGGGGTCCTTTAGGGGATGGTGCATGTGGCCACGTGCGGACACAGGACTCCTGTCTTCATGAGCAGTCAGGTACAGCATCTGCCTGTGCTATTGTCAGTCCTTCCCGCGAGAACTTCCCACTTGCTGTTGGCTCCTCATCCCCGGGCATCTTCCCTAGCAGAGCCAAACTGCGTGGGGAAACGGAGGGAGACCAGCTGGGTGCCTGAGAGGTGACAGGTGAGACCTTCCTCTAGGGCAGATGGGCCGTGGCCCTGCAGGCAGGGCTGCCTGCCAGCTGCCACCCCTGCCAGGGCATCGCTCGCTCTCACGGCCCTTTCCCTGCCCTGACTGAAGCCAGCACAGAGCTGCCGGCGAGGAGCAGCCTGCGTGTGCCCTGCCACGGCTGGAGCGCCCGCTGCCCGCTCCGCTGAGCCTCAGCGCCGGCGGAGGGCTGGGGGCTGAGCCAGGGCAGCCGCTGGGTTTGCCTCGAACTCCGCTTCCTTTCCTTGAGCCCTCCTGCTCGTCCCACACAGCCTTTCCCCAGGGCTGAGCCCGAGGCCTTGCTAAGAGAGCAAGCGGGGACTGTGCCTGCCTGTGTGGCTCCAGAGGAATTTGCTGTGTAGTTAGGGGCTTGCAGGCGGGCTTTGGAGGGCAGCATCGGGCTGTTTAGGGTAGCTTTTATTTGCGATTCCCTTGCTGCATTGTACAGGAATGAGCCCAGCGTAAATGAAGGCACTCGAAGGGGACAGTAGTTATTTTTTCTGATGCGTGGCCGGTGGGCTGGCGTTTCGGGGGCTCCCAGGGCACCCTTCCCTGGGGACGCACGGGCAGGGTGCCCGCCGTGTCCTGCTGTGCCACGGCACCGCCAGCCCGGGCAGCCGCCGCTGCGGCCGGTGGCCGCGGGGAGGAGACGGAGGACCGGGGATGCGAGAGCCCGGGAGCGAGGCGGCCGGGAGGAGCATCATCCTGCTGGGGCTTTGCCCGCGGAGGCCGCCGCAGGGAAGGGCTGGGGAATGGGGCTGTCCCTACATCTACACCCTTGAGCGCCCCCATCCCCTCCCCTCTCCTTGCTCTGCGCAGGGGGGGGTTGTCATCGCTGTCCCAAGGGCTTGCGTGCCCGGTGTCCCTTGCTAGCAGGGCACAGAGCCATCTCCCGGGGTGGCAGGGCATGGGGTGAAGGGGTAGGAGTTGCTCCAGGGTCCCTTTCTGTGGTCCAGCCTTTGTGGGAGCAAACTGCTGCCACATTTCAGCTGCTAGACAGGGGGAGAGTGTTTGATTGCACTGGCTCCCCTCCTTGGAGCGCTCGTGAAGGGCCAGTTTACAGAGGTGTGGTTTGGTAGGAGGCAGGGTTTATTCTCTGTCTTTTCTCAGCCAGCTCCCGGAGGGCACTGGGTGCCCAGGGAAGGAGCTGTGAGGGCAGGTCCCCTATCCCCAGGTGGGGTGGCAGCAGGACACAGCCAAGGGCACACCTGACAAGAGGCTGCATGTGTCCTTCAGCCCTTGGACTTGCCCAGTGTCCTGGCCATGCTGGCTGCTTTCACACGCTACCTCACACTGCTGTCCCCAACCCTCACCCTGGCCGGGGGGCACCAGTCTCTGCCAGGGGAAAGAGATGGTGTTTTGTTCCCCGGCTCGCTCCTGCCCAGCGGCTGATCGTGCACACACAGGGCCCTTTCAGCATGGGGAGAGGAGGGTGATGGCATCTGGGAACGCAGGGAACAAAGGGCCCCATTGATGCTGGCTGCAGCCCCATGGGTTTCTGTGAGCCCGGGGCAAGGCCAGGGTGCAGGCACAGCTGGGCACTGAGCTGGGGCAGCAACAATGCATGAGCTAAACCTCCCCTGGCTGGGCTGCTTGGGAAGCCTTGCTGACTGCCTGGACAGGGCTGAAGCCAGGGGAGAGAGAGGGGGAGCACTGGGATTTGGGCTAGAGTCCCATTTAGGAAGAGCAGCGAGGGTCCTGCCATGGGTAGGTAACAGCCTGCCAGCTCTCGGCCCACCCTGCTGCTCGTGGGCACCTAGCTGTGCCTGAAATCTGCCTCTCGGGCAGATCTGCTGCACATGGAAGCAGTGTCAGGGTTTGAGTGTGGGCTGGGAGCATCCCTCCATGGCCTTGCTCCCCAGAGGCTCCTGAGCACAGCTCCTGGGGGGAATTTCCAAGAGAAGCAACATCTGAATCGATAATTCCTGAGAGCTGCTGTGAACACGTGCATGTAAGGGCAGCGTTCGTCTGATCAGGGGCAGAAAGACACCACCTGATACACACCAGCACTGTGCAAGCTGTTAACAACCCTGGGGCAAATGGCACGTAGCCACCCACCAAGCGCGTGGACAGGCCACGTAGAGCCCTGCGACAGTCAAGTCCACCCTCGTGCCTAAACAGGACCATCCTACTTCACACAGGGCTCTCTGCAGGTGAGAGAATCAGGCATCCTGCGTGGCTCTGGTCGTGCTCGTACCTCACGCGTTGCCTGAGGTGAGCCAGCGAGCTTTGCTCCAGCCGTGCCGATTAGCTTTGCTGTGGTCGCGCTGTAGGTGCTACGTTAGGAGACGTGGCAGAGGCTGGCACTGCGTAGGCCGAGCGTTAAAGGGCAGCAGCACATCACCAAGCACGAGCAAGCGGCTCCTGCGAGACCCCAGCTTTCCTCTGGGTGGCTGGAGGAGAAACAGAGGTTTTAAGGGCTCCCCAGCTGGGAACAGAGATTTTGAAGTCAGGGCTGACAAACCTCATGGCTGGGGTGGGAAGGAGGAGTGGGCAGAATCCTGCAGGGGCTGCTGGCCCACACACTGGGCTGGTGAGTGCTGCCCCTCTGTGACCTTCTCTGCAGCCTCCCTTTCCCTGCTTTTTTTTGGCCAGGTGGGGTGGGAAAACCAGCACAACAAACGGACAGACAGACGTATATCTTGTTCAGAATGTTCTTAATTTTAATTTATTTTCTTTAATTTTTATAAAATACATCTTGTAAGATAAGTCTCTAAAAACTTGCTCCTTTTTATTGCTTGTTAACAAGTTGAAATTCTAGATCAGAAATGAAGGAAACACTTTCAGTTGATTAACTCTCTTTTTGCGTGTGTGTGTGTGTGTGTGTGTGTACACATGTGCGTGTGTGTGTGTGTGTTTGGGGTCTGGGGACAAGGGTGGGAAGGAGGATCTGGTTATTTTTTGTTAAATGAATACCAAAAAGACCCCAGCAAACCCCCAAGAGAGATAGCGTTGATGTGAATTTCAAGATCTTGACTGGTTTCTCCTCACCCTGCTGTCCCTCCTGGCATCTCCCCCCTCCCCAGCCCGTGTGCGTTGGTAGCCTGGCCAACCTGTTTCAGCACTGCTGGCAGCAAGGATCCTTCAAATGCTCTGCTCAGCAGATCTGCTCCTTTATCCTTGCCCCTGCTGAAACTGGCGCTTAAAAAAATATAATAATAATACAGACAAAAAAAAAATCCATGCAAGATGGAGCTACAGTCTGCCACTGAAAGTAGTTTCTCCAATAAATAAACACAAAGATTAGCATTAAGGAGAGTCAGGGAAGAGCAAAACAAAATACCAGTTGGCGAGGAGGACTGGAAACAGCATTTTGGTGGGTCTGGCTGGACCCATGCTACCCAGCCAAAGGGCTTTCCTCCACCTGCCGTGGAGAGTGATCATGGGGGAGAGGTCGTCTCCACCAAACCCCTTGCCCCACTGCCCCCTTCCACAGGAAAAGACTGAACTGGCACCAGAAAAGATCTTGTTTGCAGAGACGGGCCGTGTTTCCGCGCCATGCCCCCCAAACCGCCGCCTTTCCTCCCCTCCTCAAATCCTTTGTGGGTTTTGGCTGGAAGCGAGATGCTGCCAGTCCCTCCCGCCCTGGCAGACACAAGACAGTTGTCCTGACTTGCAGGAAACGCGGGGAGAAAAGTGAGGGGAAGAGGGGGACAGAACAAAGGAAAGTTACGTTGGACACGGGTGAGAAACAGATGAAGCTCTCCGATGCCGCGGAGGTTAGCGAAGCGGACGTCACCCCGGAGAAGAGCACCATTGCGAAGGGACGGGAGCGTGCGGCGAGCGTGGCGCTGGCAGGGCAGGGCGGGGGAAGCCGTGCAGTCCGGAGGGGCATCCCCTGCCTATGGAGGGACAGCTCTGGCTTTACGCTCCCGGGGCGCGGCGCAGAGATGTCCCAAATCGGTCAAACCTATCTGCTGCCTCTCTGCTGCCTGAAGGGTAAAGCCAAGAGTTGCCCTTGTCTGCAGAGACACCAAACTCCTTTAGGCTTTAATAGGGGCAGCTGGGTTAGGGCTTTATCAGCATTGGGGTCAGCACTCTCTTCTCCGCAACGGGAAGATCCTTGCCCTGAACTCCCTTTGCCTTGGCTGCAGCAGGCAATTTGGGGTAAATTAATCTTTCTTTGCTAAGGGAAAAAAAAAATCCTTCTCTTATTCTCCATCCATGGGTGGTGACAGCAGACAGCTCCAGGAGAGTCTCTAGCAATGGTACCAGGACGGGGCCAACTTCCTTTTCTCTCTAGGTAGCCTCTTGCTACTCATGGAACAACCTACACGGATTTCCTTCTCCCAGGAGTGTGAAGGCCTTTGCTCATCCCTAAGCAACATCAGGACACTGGAGCAAGTCCCTCCTCTTCTCTGGCTGGTTTTGATGGGCTTGGCCCTAGAGCGAACCGGTTATGGATGAGCAGAGAGAGAAAAGTGCATGAAGAGGTGTCCATTGGTGGGAAGCTCTCCTTCCTGGTCACGCTCAGCATGATGGATGCGAGGGAGGAAGAGGAGGGGAGTCAGCAGCAAAGGCAGAGTTAACGCAGGAGACCTGGTGTCAGGTGGCTGCAGTGTTAAAGCCTCAGGGTTAGAGAAAAGAAGGGCTTTTGGTCTGTCTGGGCTCCACCGGGCGGGCTAGAACTTGGTGCCTCGGCCCATCAGCTTGAGGACGGCAAAGTTGTAGGTGGCGGCGATCATGAAGGTGAGCTGTGGGTGGGAAGAGAGTGAGCGAGGGGGGAGGAGGAGACATGAAGCTCCCGCGGGCAAGGAGGGCACACAGGGTGGGACTCCTCGCTGGGGTGCACCCCAGGTGGCATTCCCCAGCCCAGCACCCCAACAGGGCAGTTGCCCCGCGGAGCCCTGTGGCCCCACTGTGCCGGTGGGACACCGTGGTGTCTCATGGCTGGTGTGAACAAGAGGAGAGGCAGGGAAGGGCAGGGGACTCGGCACACGGGCCACAGGGCCTCTCCCCGGTAGTCTCCTAAAGCCTCTCCAGACCCCCTCCAGCAGACACCTCTACCTTCTTAGGGCCTGAATTCACTGTCTGCACTTATGTGCCAGAAAATGACACAAGCGCAGGCTCTGTCACGTCCGTGCCCACCACCTCCATTGCCCTCTGCCCCCAAATCCTCGCCGGGTGGAGGAGAACGGCTGGGCGGGGGGAACACCAACTCACCAGTGAGACCAGCGTGGCAGCTGCCCCCACGAAGGCTGCAATGAAGAGGTGGAAAGTCATCTGGAACTGCAAGGGAAGAGCGGGGTGAGCTCCCGGGGTCCTGCACGCTGGCTGGGGAGGCCAGCGCCGAGGCCGCCCGCTGAGGGGAGCACACGTGGGGTGAGGGATGGGGGGGTGCTCACCTCGCTGGTCTTGCAGATGGAGAGCAGGTTGGAGCCGCACACCTTGCCAGGGAAAGCGTTCCAGGGCAGGACGCCTGGTGAGACACGGAGAGCCGGGTGAGCCGGGCACGGCGGCCAGCCAGCTGCCTGGATCAACCTCCCACAGCCACGTGTGTCACACACCCCCCAGCGTTTCAGGGCTTCTTCAGCACCTGCCCCTGCTTTATCCCAGACTTTTCCGCCTGGGCCCGCTCCTCCATCCCCTCTCCTCCACCCTGAGCCCTGGCAGCAAACCCAGCACTCACCATACATCCTGGCATCCGCACACAGGGTGCCGATGCTGGCCGTGGTCTTGCTGGGGTTGGCAATGGACTGGCAGGTGGTCCAAGTGTTAAAGTAGATGTAGACTGGCACCGCGGAGCAGGCGAAAACCAGGAGCCAGATGATGGTCAGGACGTAGGTAATGCCCACAAACTGCAAGGGGCAGGACAAGCCGGGGCAGAGCCGTGGTTACTGAACAGCCAGGGACACGGACAGGAGAGCACGAGGGTCCCCAGGCAGGAGAGGGCGTGGGTCAGGCAGGGGACTGAGCTGCTGCCTGCATCCAGCTCCGCACTGCCCGCCAAACCCGGCGCATCCCCAAGCAGCCAGTACGGAGCAGCAGCCTGAGCCAGACGGCCCTGCAGCTCACAGCCAGGGCCAGCATCAGCCCCAGGCTCGTGGCCTGCATGGGGGTGACTGGTGGTGGCAGCAGGATGGCTGCCACGTCCCATGTGGGGGGGAGAGTCGTGGCCACGGCCAAGCACTGTTTGGCCTCTGCGGGAGGGCAGCTGCAAAACCCACCTTGGCGTGCAAACGCGGCTCTCCTGCCCTCCCTCCGCGGTGCCACCCCGAGCGGCCCCCCCCGAAGGAACCGCAGCCATCCCCCTCTGCTCCTCCAGGCCATGGGCTCCCCTTGCCAGCACTCTGTCAAGGTCCCCAAGCACAGCGGAGAGGACAACCCCGGGGGCACCAGGTGCCAGGGAGCCTTGGGCTGCTGGGACCACAGGGATGCTCGTGGCTCTCCCCGCTGATGCTTAAACATGAAGCGGTTTTGTTAAATTGTGCTGCTTTGGTCCCCGGGGGCCACGGCAGGCCTGGGGGAGGGCGGCTGAGCTGCGCTTCCCTTTGGGATACCCCAAAACCCGGACCCGGACGGCCGCAGTCTCCTGCCCTTCGGCCACGCCGAGCGTGGCGAACCCGCTGCGGGCGCGCGAAGGGGTGCCAAACCCCGGTTAAGATCACCTTGTCAGGATGTCCTAGCCACTTTCCCAAACACTGACACACCCGCTGCAATGAGTGAGCTCGCTGGGGGCCTCGCGCTCCCCTCCCTTTCGGGCCCCCGGTTACCGTTGCGCTGAGGCCCTTGCCGCAGATGGTGGTCTTGTAGTCCCCGAAGATTTGCCGGACGGCGCCGGTGGTGTAGAAGCCTTCGGCCAGCAGCAGGGCTCCGTAGAGGAAGAAGAAGGAGGCTGTGCCATAGATGACATATTGAAAAGCGTGGATGCTGTGGGGGAGAGGAGCGGGCAGGGATGCTCAGGTGCCAGGGCAGTGCCAGGATGCTCAGCCCTGCATGTGGCGTGGCTGGGGCAGCCTGGCCACCATGACTTACCCTCCCCACGCCACCCCGGGGGACTGAAACAGAGGGTGAAGCCACGAGAGGAGCGAGCCAGGGCAAAGCTGTAGCGAGCAAGGCTGTGGGCCGTTGCTGACTCCCCCATGCCCCCCATACCTACCCAGTGCAGAGGTCCAGCTCTAGCCAGGGCACCTAGCGAGGGTCAGATAAAAACAGGCGTGAAACGGAAACAAGTGGCCACTGGACCCTGCCATGGAGCCACAGCACCGGCGCATGGCAAACACAGCCTGGGGTCTCCATGGTGCCTGGGTGACAGCATCGCCCCGGCCAGGCCAGCCGGACACCTCCTCCCGGCGCAGAGCAAGACGGAGACACGAGGGGCCCCTGCGTGAGGGCCACGCGCTGCAGCAGGGTACTTACACGTCCATGAGATACTCGTAGTCCTGGTAGTTTTTGGAGAAGTAGGTCTCAATGAGCTGCTCGGTGCCTGTGAGGGCTTCATGCCCACAGCCACAAAACAGCGCTACCCCGAAGAAGCACAAGCCAGTGGCAACCAGCGAAGCAAAGGGTGCCCCGATGAGACATCTGGCACAGCACTCGAGCAAACCTAGGGAAAAGAGAGGTGGGGTGGGACGGGACCGCGGGGCTGCGGAGCCCTCAGAGCCTGCAGCAGGCGAGCACAGCGGGAGGAGGGTGCCCGGCGGGAAGCAGGTTGAAGAAAAACCCAGAAATGATTCATTGCGGCGCTGGAGAGCCAAACCCAGCAGCTTCCCCGCGAGCTCTCTAAGCACCCACTCAGGATCGCACCCACGCCCGCCCAGGGACAGGGGGTGAGGGCGGTGTGGGGCACCGGGGCTGCGAGGCAGCCCCCAGGTGTGAGGTGGATGGGCAGCCGAGGCGAGCCAGCCGTGCTGACCCGTGCAAAATCGGATGGAAATACAAAGCGATGTAGCGTAACGCCAGCAGGACCTGGCAAACAAGCTGCGAACGGGCTCCCTGCGGCCAGCACAGCCCAGCTGCGAGCGACAGCGACGCCAGCTGCCCTGCCTTCTTTTGCCATCAGAGACAGAGGGGAACCCAGCACCTCCACAAACCCCAGCGGGGACCCAGCAACGTGGCCTTGGGGCAGTGCGGGAGGAGCCGACACCCCCCTCCAAGCACCCCGGGCTTCCCCCGGGTAGCACCCTGGGGTGCACCCGTCCCCTCTCCTGGCACCCCGCGGGCAGCTCGGGCTGCAGCAGCCCGGGTACGCGGGCAGATGTGCTTATGGAGAGGAGCCATGTTTGTTCCCCAAACGGCAGCGCTTGTGTAACAGATTTAATCCTCCAGGACAGATACTTGGCAAGAGAGCACATGTACCTGGGGCGGGGAGGGCAGGGAAGCAAGGGCACGTGACAGCGGTTGCTTGGATTGCCTAAACGCTGGATTTTTTTTTCAGCAGTGGGGCCACAAGCACCTGCTCCTTCTGCATGTCAGGGCTGTAATGTGCAGGATCCTCAGCTCAGGTTCGCGATGGGCTGGGTTTGGAGGTGCTCAGCCAGCCACTCTCCTGCCTGGTTTGGGGGCAGGCAGCCAGGTGAGTTTGCACCCACTGGCATCTGGCTCCGGAGCATCAGTTTGGCTCCAGCTAAGCTGTGATAACCCGCTGCTGGCTGCGCAACACCTCTGCTCCCCTTCCCCGAGGTGCGGGTTCCAGCACCCCGCTGACCCGGGCACAGCGGCTGCCTGAGCACATCCCGTCTGCTCATTTTGTGCCTTGAATGCCAAAAAGTCACCCGTGGGAAGCGTTCCCACAGCCAGCCTCCCCCCATGGATCCCGCACTGCTTATCTCCTCCCTCAAAGCACAGAAAGCCGTGGGGCCCTGGGCAGCAGTGCCCTCCCCTCCCCGCTGGGAGCAAGGGCGCGCAGTGGCACCGAGGACAATGGGGGATTGTCCTGGCACTGCCACCCGGGCGGCTGCCCTGCGCCGAGAGCAAACAGGGAACAAAGGCAGCGCTATGGGAGAGCGCAGGGACCCCTTCCCCTGGTTTGCCTTGGATGTGGCAGGTCCAGGGGGGTCCTGCTCCTCCTGGCCAGCGCTGCTCCCCAAACCTCGCTGGGCCCCACGGGGGCGGCTCTGCGCACCCAGCGGTGTGCTGGGCCAAACACGCCTTTTTTTTTATTTTTATTTTTGGCCACCCGGGAAGTCGTGTGGCAGGTGCCCGTGGCTGGGGCATGGGGAATGGCTCCGTTCCTGGGGGGCTGTGGGTCCTGGGATGCGGCAGGCCCTGGCAAGCTCCCTGACACAGCTCCGGCCCCTGAGGCTTTGGGAAGCCACACTGGGAAAACCAAGGAAGGGGAAGGGAGGAGAGAAAGAGCCCTTGTGCCACACAATCCCGGGCCTTGTACCCGGGCTCAGCTGCTGCCGGATCCAAACAATACGCTGCAGGCAGGAGGAGGAGGAGGAGGAGGAGGCAGGGTGCCAGCAGTCTATGGCACCCCTGGGAACAAAGCACCCCTGCTGCCCTGGGGGGTATACTGGTAAGTACTAGCTCTGGTGTATCGACAGGGAAACTGAGGCACAAGGAGTGCCTCTGTTTTTCCAAGGCTGCCGGCATACAAGTGGCACGAGCTGTGACAGGTCTCAGCGTCCTGCCTGGACCTCCTTAGCTCCCACCAGCCCCAGGCAGGAACTCTCATCTCTCCAGCCAGTGCGGCGAGGGCTTGGGTGGGACTGGCTGTGGGGAAGGCATCTGTCCCCACAGACAGCGCATGAGCACACGGGGACAGAAAACCACTTTGGGGGAAATAAAACCCGCTGTCCTTGCTGTGCCAAGGCATCCTCCCCCGGCAGGTGGCCATTGCCAGCATGGCAGAGGCCACCAGGACCTGACTGGTTTTAGGGGCTCTGCTCTGGGACAGGGTCCCCAGAGCCACCAGTGACAGCTCTCCGGGTGTCTGCCACCCTCACCCCATACTCACCCATGGCGCTGGACTTGGTCAACTCCCCCGACCGCCTGCTCGGCTGCGTTGGTGCTGTCTGCAGAAGCCCTCGCCAGGCGGTCCCTCGCCCTGTATTTCCCCCTCTGGGTGCCTGTCCCGCTCTCCAGCAAAGAAAAGGGCTCTCTGAGTGACAGCCACCCCCCTTAAAGGGACAGGACCCCGCCCCCCCCGGCCCCCCCAGCCGCACCCCTTGGCTGCCAGCTCCTGGGTGCCTGGTGGCTGCGTGGGCAGAGCCGCCCCACAGCCCCGCCTCAGGGCTTTTGGGGGAAAAGGCTTTTGCAAAAGAAAGAGCAGTTTGGGGGTCAGGGGTGTTCATGGGGTGTCCCCTTGTCGGTGGCTCTGGGGACACCCCCCGAGCCCGGCCAGGCTGTGACAGTGTGGGAGCCTGACCGCATGGGACAGCAGTTACCTCCCTGACCCCCAGCACCTGCCAGCAGGGAACGGGGGTCCCCTGCCCCAGGGGACCTGCTTTTAGCCTTGGGGGGATCCAAATCGGGAGTTCTCCCCTTTTTGCTGGGAATCCTGCAGCCGCTTTCCCTGGCCTCTTGGTCCTCATGGGGGAACGGCGCTCAAGTGGGCACAGCCCCGGGTCCCCAAGTGACAGATGTGGCTGCAGGGCTGCAGCAGACGGAGCCAGCTCCCTTGGGGGCTCCCATGGGTACCCCAGATCCCTCGGGTGCCCCACGTCCCATGGGTGCCCCCAGCTCCCCTGGGTGCTGCGGCTGCGGAGCCAGCACAGGGCCGGGGAAGCCTGCAGAGGGCAACCAGCCCCTTGCCAGCGGGCACGGGGTGGACAAAGCCCTGCTGTGTCCCTCAATGCCCCGCTTTGTGCCAGGCAGCGAGGTGGCAGGGCCTGGCTGTCCCTGGGGCTGGGATGCTGGTGGGCTGGGGGGGTCTCTGGGCTACAGCAGGCCAGGAGCAGGGTGGGCCACCCCTGCCCCTTCCTCGCCCACCCAAAGAGCCACCCCTTGGCTTGCCCGCAGGTGTGCTGGGGAGAAACAAACACCTCTTGGGCAGCTGTGCAAATGCTGCCAGAGCTTCAGGGTGGACACTTGCACCCCACATCGGTGGGACCCAGCTCTTGGCCCCCCAGCACCACTGCCTGGCTCGGTTTCCCACTGCAAGGCAGGGTGGCCGGGGGCTGCCCCGTGTCCCCAGCTGACTGTGGGATGGGAAGGGACGGGGAGGGACAACAGAGTGGGGAGAGCCTCCACCACCACTGTAGGTGGCATCTTTGGGCACCTCCCTTAACCCTCCAGGTGGCACCCAGGTGGCCTGGCAGTGATGTCAGCTGGCCACAGCCACCTTGTAATGGCCATGGGAAGGTGACAGCCTTGCAACATCCCTTTGGAAGTACCCCATGATCCTGATGGCCACTGGAAACCAGCAGGGCCCAACCTGCACCCCAGGGCAGTGCAGGGGGACCCCTGGCCACCAGGAGGAAAAAATATGACATCAAAAACCTCCATAAATATAACATATAAAATATAACAGAAAAAAAAATAAAATATGACATTGGGGAAAAAAATAGAAGCCCTTTTTTTCTTTCCATATAAATTCCAGTCTTGCCAATTCTGCAATTTCTGAACACCCTGGTGGGAAGCAGCAGCTTTACCCCATAGGGGTGAAAGTGGGCAGCTAAGAGCGACTGTGATTTCTGCTTAAAATTCTTTGTGACCGGGCAGTGTTTGCCAGCAAGCCATTCCCTCCTGGGATGGAAACTCCTCGGCGCTGCCACTGGCATCACTTGCTGGCAGCAGGGACCAGCCGATCTCCCAGCAGTGCTCCTGCCAGTGCTCCAGAGCGGCGCTGCAAAACAGGGAGATGGGAAAAGAGGGAAATCCTCTCCCTGGATTTCTAAGGCTTGAGGGAGAAGAAAGTGTGCAGGAAAGTGGCTGGGGTTGCCTTTCCTCCGCCAGCAGTGTGGGTACCCCGCACTGAGCAGCTGCACCTCAAACGCTGCCCCCACGCTGGGGGGGCAGAGCCCCAGAGGGTACATGTGGCCACGGGGATGCTCAAAAGGCCTTCCTGCATCCTTCTCCCTTTGCATTTCAGTTGGAGCGGCTGTGAGAGCCTCTCCTGCAAATCCTCAGTGCATAACTGCACGCTTGGATCAATCCTGCAGCTCAGCCCCTTCCTGGATGAGGCCCTGAGGGCAGCGTGTGGCTGCAGGGAGCCTGCCAGCCCGCATAAAAGTTTCCTTTTTGGCTTGTCCCTGCCAGAGAAAATGCTGCTATTTCTCAGGCAGGAAAGGGAGATGCATCCCTGTTTGCCAGCCAGGAGAGGGCCATGGCAGACTGGTAAAAATAAACGTGCTTATAAATCAATCTGCATCACCTTGCAATTTGTTCTGACCCTTGGACAGTGGCCAATTATGTCCAAAACCACCCCCCCCAGGGCAATTAAGGGCTTAGCTACCTGTGCTCATTAATAGAGTCCGGGACTGCCACGCTGCCCCGTGCGAGGCACGCCGAGGACTAGACATGGAGAGGCTTTCCTGCCCCAGCCACCCGCCACCTGCACTAAGACACTGGAACGGGCTGCACCAAAATGAAGTATTTGGAGGAAATCACACAGACACATCTCTAAATCCACACCCCACATGGTAAGGCCTCGCTGGGATGTTTGTGTGTTTTTCTCTTCCATCCTCAGTGTTTCACAGCTGCGGCTCAGAGTCGGGCTTTCCCTGGGCCCTGGGGAAGGCAAGTTTGGGACTGGGGGGACAAACAGGTGACACCAATGGCAAAGGGAGAGCCACAGAGGCGCCGCTGATCCGCACCACTCCACCGCATTAGCACAAAGAAGTGAGGTGGGAAAGCAAGCAGGAACATATGGGGTAGAGGACCAAAGCATCTTCCCTGTCCCTGTCCCTGTCCCCATAAGCAGCCGCTTCACCCATAATCACCACAGACAGCCTGTCACACCCGCTCCCATCATGCTGATGGCACAGGACAGGCTCCTGCTTGCCCTGGCCCCCACCGGGCACGCTGGGCACATGGGCAGCCCTCCCCGGGGTGAGCCAGCCCGCAGCAGGGACACCAGTCGCAGCGGGGACCAGCTGGGAGAAGAAGGTTTCCTGGGTTTCCTGCTCGCTCCCGGCTGCTGCAGCCCCACAGTTTCAGGGAGGATTTTTTTCTCCTCCTTAATTGATTTCTTTACTTACGTCCCCGCAGGCTAGTTTTCTGCGCTGCCCTGGGCATGGGGCCGGGTTTTCAAAGATGTACAGTGGCCCAAATCACACGCTTCAGTGGGTGCCGACCCTACAAAACACAGAAAGCCCCTCTGCTCTGCACCCCCAAAATGCAGGCTCAGCCCCAGTATCCCCAAGAGGAGCCAGCAGCAGCGTGTGCAGCACCTTTATCCATTATACACGGGGCAGTGGGAGAGATCCCAGTGCATCTTGTCACAGCTGAGAGCCTTCCTTGCTGCTATTTTTAGGCAGCCACTTCCCTGGCCAGGCTGAATTTCTCATAATCTGCTGCCGATTTTAACTGTCCCTCTTCACCCACCTCTCTGCTTTGGTTCACCCATCAGTGGGGTAAAAACACCCCGGCCTGGGAGCCCGAGCCACGTCCTGCGATCGAGTGCCCCAGGGCAGCTCTGTGGCCAGGGTGAGCCAGGTGGCTTCCTGCAGCAGCCAGGGATGCCCAGGGATTTTCCTGCGGTGCAAAATCTCCTGCTCTCCCCGGCAGCCCCATCCACGCAGAGAGGAGATGCGGGGACTGCGGGAAGGTCACAGTGGCACCGGCAGCATCTGCCCAGCTGCCTCCTCCCGGCGGTGCCAAGGACGCCAGCCGGAGCCAGCCCCGCTCGCCACTGCCCAGGCCTGGCTGCGCTCGCTGTCCTATTTGTATTCCTGGGTTGCTGCAAGGCCACAAAATGTGCTAATAAAAATTAAATTTTAAAAAAAAAAAAAAAAATCTGGCTGAGGCTGTCAGAGGACAGGAGGGCACGCTGAAGGACAGACAGACAGGCCAGTGTTGGAGGGTGACAGAGGAAGGGCGGGGGCTGTTTGGGAGAGGAGCGGGCTAAAATCCTCAGCGGCCTCCACGGTTACCAGCCTTGGGCGTGGGGGTCGGCAGCAGTGGGACCCCGCACCCCCAGCCCCCCAGGAACGCTCAAGGCTCTCAGGACAGTAACGAGGGCTGCAGGCAGCGCGACAAAGCCCTGCCAGGTAGCCCGGGGGCAGAGCCCTCCTCCCTGGCACCAGCACCCACCTGCCTGCATCAGCTGCCGGCTCCATCTGGGAGCCCAGCGGCAGCCACAGAGGTGTGGGGCGGCTGAGACCGCGCTGAGGCTGCCTTCACCTCCCCACCTAGTCGCCCTTTAGAGAAGATGAGCAAAAGCCCACACCTCCTTTTTGGTGTGCCTGGCTGTTCTCTCCTGCAGGAGCTCGATTCTTTAAAAATACCAAGTTTTAAAATTCGGAAGGTCTTCTCGTCCAGCCCGTCACCATGCCTGGGCTCACTGGTGTAGGAGGAGCCGCGAGGGCCACCAGCCCCACAGCCGTACCTGGGGCAGCGTGTCTGGCATCCTGGGGGTGATGCCTGCAGGAGCCCCGCTGCCGCCCCGCTCTCCCCACATCTTTTGCAGGCTGGGAAGCCCGGGGTGGTGGGGCCACACGGCGCAGGGGTGTGGGCACGGCTGCCCACACCTCGGGGGGTGGAATCAGGGGCGCAGGCAGCTGCTGGCAGCACAACCCGGGGCCCAGCTGATGTAAGAGGCAGCCCAGGCACCGCAGAGCCTGCTGGCTACTTGCTGCTCCTTTTACCCACCAAATAGCCCTGCTGTTTGCTGCAGAAATTGGGGATAATATGCTGGTCCAAACCGCTTTTTTGTCCTAGTTTCTAATTTTCCCCCAAAATTCTCAACAAGCTCCTCGCTCAGTGCAGCGAGTCCCCTGGGTTAATTACAGGTTTGGGGATGAAGGTAATTTTTTTCTTTCCCTGGCTGATTTTCCAGCAGATTTGCCTTTCATATCCACTGCCTTTCTCCTTGATTTTCTTCCTAAAGGAGAGTAAACAGACGCCTCGCACTGATGTTCTCTGGGCTGTTCATTACTCTCTTGCTCTGCTGTTCGTGGGGTCATATTCTTGAACTGTTCTCATTTACCTTTCAGAAAATCCTGGAAGGGAAAGACAAATGTTGTTCTGCCTCTTTGGAGCTGATGGTGTCCGAGAAGAGCAAACACAGCCCAGGATCCCTCTGCTTCTATTTGCTCCTGCAAAGCCAAAGCGGGCTCTGTAAAGGGAGGGTGCAGGCAGCGTCAGAGCCAGGCTCAGCTCTGGGGCACCCCCATTTATGTCTTGCTGCCCGTGGGACCCATTTTTGAAAGTGTCAGGTGAATTCATGTGCCTCCAATCAGCCAAGGAGGTGTTAACTTGTCTCACTCTTTCTCTGAGAGGAGGGAGAGTGATGCTGAGGGAGCTCCTGGGTTAACCAGGACAGTCCTTGAGCAGTGGAGGTTCTGCTGGTGATGTTTGGTCTTGGATTTCTACCCAGAGAGGGAGCTTTTCCCTGTATTTCCCTCCAGAGCCCAGGAAGATGCTTCTCCTCCTGCCTGTCCCCATGCCAGCCCCAGCCTCGGCTCACCCACACATGCCAGGGGTGATGCCCCTCCCAGGGGCGCACTGAAGAGCTCCTGGCTGGGCCGGGTGGCAAAAGGACAGCAGTGAGAGCCCCTGGGGTGGCATTTCTGTCACAGCACCTTGTGCCTGAGCCACAGAGAGCACACTGCAGTTTCAAACCCAGTGGTAGGACCAAGAGGTGGGTGTGGGAGACGCAGACGTTTCCTACCCAGCACCCACTGCCTCTCCCCAGAGTCACAGATGTGGGCAGCTCTCGGACAGTCGGCTGGACAGCCGCGGCCACACAACCCTCCTGCATCCCCCTGCAGCGGAGCCGGGTGGAAACAACGCACAGATGCCACGCAGGGACCACTCCCAGGGTGGCACCGGGGATGGGGGGACTCGCTGGCTGCTCGGCTGTTACATTTACTTGGGCGATACCACCGAGCAGCCCCTCCGTGCCGGCGGCCGCACCGGGGGAACCAGCCCCCTGGGGGTGGCGGGGTGATGACATGGCAGTGATGAGATGCCTTTGCCAGGATGCCACCTGCAGCGGGGACCCCAGGACAGGCACCCCAGAGCCTGTAACAGCATGGGAGGCAGAGGACAGAGTAGGGGAGCAAAGCCAGTGTCACACTTGGCTCCTCAGGGCACCATCCTCCACAGCCAGGCTGGCACCCAGCATACTGTCCCCCCCAGCCTCAGTGGCACCGTGACACCCACCAGCTCTGTGGGATGCAGGTGCCATCACAGCAGCCTCACACCCTGACTCCCGCAGCCAAGAGTCCCCTGGGAAGCAGCTGCTGCCTGAGCTGCTGCTGTTTGTGCAGCAGTGGGAGGATTTGCCATCTAAGTAAACAAATCCTTCATCTCCCCCGCGGCGGCCGTGCCAGGGGAAAGCCGCTGGGGGCACAGGGCAGGGGGCGAGTTTCTTATTACTTCTCCCCTCTCTGCTTGACACCTGATGTCACAGATGTGTAACGCTTCATTTTTTCAAACTTGTCCCTCCCGGGGAGTCTCCAGTGGAAAAAAAAAAAATCCCATCCAGTTAGGCTGAGGTGGGCAGCCGGTGGTTAACACCACGCAACGCTACCGCGTGTTTTGCTCCGGGTGATCTCCTTCCGCTTTCATGCTCGGAGACCACCGGGGCTGAGGGCAGGAGAGCCGTGGTGGAAGGAACAGCAAACAGAGCTCATCAAACCCCGCAAGCGCTCCTGCTGCAGTGAGGGATGAGCATCACCATGGCAACCATGGCCAAGGATGCACACAGCCTGGTACCCCAAAGTGGGGAGGAGACTGGGGGACCACGCTGACCCTGTCCCACATCCCCACCTGCCTCTGCTGGTACAACAGCCCTTAGCCCAGCACAGGCCGAGGCATTGATTTTGCACAGTAGTTTCTCTTCTCCCCAGGCTCAGGCAGGGTCAAGGGCTGCAGGGGGGGAGGCTAGGGGAGGCAGAGGGGCTGGGGAGTCTTGCAGTGTCAAAATCCAGTAAATTTTCCCCACAGTAATTGAAAATTCTGGTGGCAACCAGAGCAGGGGTGAGGCCAGTGCTGTCGCCCCCAGCACTGCTCCCCAAACCCCTTGGCAGATTCCAACCCCTTCCAGCCGCCGTCCTCGCCGAGCAGGGCCAGATAAGAGCATCCTCAGCCAGGAGAGAGCTCAGCTCCAGTCCAAGCTTCTTCCCTGTAATTCCCCTCCCACACCCCCAGCCTCAGGAGGGAACCAGCCTGCACCGCAAGGTGATTTGGGGACAAGGTAGGCAGCAAAGGGGTGACACATGGAAAAAGAGAAGGGACACGAGGACAGGAAATGGCCAGGCCACTCTGGGAGAGCGAGGTCCCCACTGAGGGTTTTGGAATCTGTTCCAGGCTTTGCTGCTGGCCCCAAAAGTCTCACTTGACACTTACCTAAATTAAACCTCCTCATTCAGCGTGTCCAGCTTGCCAAGGTCATGGGATCAGCCAGTACCGTTGCCCAGCCTTCCCTCTGCCCGCAGTTCCCTCCACGCTTGCTTTGTCTGCAGATACGACCCATGTAGTTTACTCAAAGCACCATCGGCGCCAGGAGGCACAAGGTCCGCAGCCCATGGATGGGAAAAGTCAAGTTGGGACCATCTAGGCCATATCTTCAGGCCAGGGTGGGAGTCCCCTGCTCGTACATGATGGGGGGGACATACACAAAATATTTCCTTGAGAAGCTGCCATAAAATACCAGAAATATGTCAGACACATGAGGATAAACACCTGTTAGACGAGGTTGGTTTTGAAGAACAAGCGTTGGACGCTTTGATAGCTTTCAGGAGAGCAACATCTGACATACCTCTGAGCTGCACAGAGGATGCCCAAGGGCTCCAGGATGCTGGGCAGGGCTCGGGCAGCCTTTGTGCAGGTGACAAAGCTGCAGAGCCACCAGCAGCCCTCCCTCGGCTGCCCGGCCAGCTCCCCTCCAGCACAGCACCCAGCCCCAGCCACGCGCTACCCGCCTCGCCTCCATCACAGCAATCCCCAGGATGGCACGACATACCCCAAGGCTGCACAATGGCACAGGGGACCAAATCCCTATGGATCACCCTGAAAAGTCCTGTCACGGATGCAGACATGGGCCCAGGGCCAGATCCTGCATTTCTCATTGCCTGGCTCTGAGCGATCTGCTCATGGCAGCAGAGCGGTGCGGGGCGGCGAGGAGGGTGGAGGAGGTGGATGGGGCTGGCCCAGCCGGGTCCTGCTGTGCTGGGACTGCCTCCGAGCCTGGGAGAGGCTTGCCAGCCTTGTCACCTCCAGCCACCTGCTCATGTGTCCCAAACTCAGCTCCCCACCAGCTCAGACTCTCAAGGTCAGGTGAGGTCCCTCAGCTCAACACCCCCCCAGCTGTACGGAGGGGCTGGGGGCACGTTTCCTCAGCACATGCAGCAGCCCCACAGCCACAGTGATGGGCTGAGCTCGTTAGGGAAATGAGCCCTGCTGCAGCATTCCACCCCCAGGCTGGTCCCCAAATAGGCCAGATGCACCCCGGGGACCGCCTAGATGAGCCGGTATGACCCTCAGCATCAGCAGAGGACCCAGTGCTGGGCTGAAACACAGCTCAGAGAGGTCACTGAGGATGCTCTCTCCCCACACGGTATTTTGGGGACTGCTGGCTGGGCGGTTGCATCTGGCACAGCCCTGGAGAGAGGTGCCAGGTTACCTCGGAGCGGGAGGAGAGACGAGGTGACCTCTGCGCCTGGCTGCTTGGGGAGCAGGAGGGCCAGCTCCAAGGCTGCTGCAAGGCCACCCCAGCCCCACCGGCCGGCTGCCCTTGGCCAGTCCCACAGCACGGAGCAGCCCTCCGCAGCCGCTGCACACAGCACCCGCCCCGCATCAACAGCAGGGGTATTTTTAGCCTGGAAAAGCGCCACAAAATCGTAGAGTGACATTAGCTGGAGTTGGGACCAACGTCTCATTTCACCTTGCAATCTCCTCCGGGTCGCCCCGCCCAGCTCAGCGAGGCACTGGGTCCTGTTGGCACTGTCTCATAAACACCAGGCACCCACTGGGCTGCCCAGTACCGCTGCCATCCTGTCCCCTCTTCCCATGCCACAGTGTCACCTTCCCCTCGGAGCAGCTCCAAATCCCCCCCCGCATCCCATGACCTTCCTGGGCTCCTGGAGGGGATGTCCCACCCTGCCCTGCTGGTGGCTACATCCGAACCCAGTGCCCGCTTGCCCGGCTGAGACACGCTGGGGGTTTGGGCTCTCTGCTCATGTGCTGGTGCTGGCAGGGCCCCAGTCTCCCCACCAAAGCACCACCACAGTTATTCATCCCTTAGCCATGCATTTGTTGCCCGGAGATGATTTTTGCTCCTGCTGAAAAAGGAAAGCGCCCGCAGCCCATGACACAGCTTCTGCAGGAAAAGACGGACCAGCATGACACTGGGGAACCAGACGGATGTGCCATTAAACGAGAAGGAAGCGCCCAAGCTGGGTGCATGCTGGGCAGCCAGGGAGAGCTGCGGGCTGGCAGCAATGCACAGCCACCCTCAAGAATGTGTTTTCCCCGGCATTAATTTCACACATGATTAGACACCTCAAAACGTTTGCTTTGGGGGAGCCTGCCACCGTGCCCACCCCAGGGCGGAGGGGCTGTCCTCTCCCTGAATGCAGGCACATGGGGCTTTCCTGTTTGTTTTGCTGCTTTCCTTAGAAACAGCAGCGAGACTGTGTCTGGTTTCCCTCGCTTTCACTGGTCAGAGGATTAAAAATGGAAAGGGGAGCTGGCATAGCCCTAAACTGAAGGCACAGAGGCCTTGATTCTTTCACAAGGAGCACTTTGCTCCCCAGCGCTCATTAAGCATTTAAGCAATTGGTACAGAAGCACACAGCAGCACTTGCACACCGAGTCCTCTGCACGCAGTGTCTCTGCTTCACGCCTTGGTTTCTGCAAAGGAATCCCAGTCCTAGGGCAAGAGAGAGGAAGATGTGCAGAGCTGGATGGTTTGGCTGGGAGCCTTGGGAGAGAGGAAGGAAGGCAGGAGGGAATTAGGAGACGGGGATGGAGATGCCTGCGGTGTGGTGCTCTCTAATTAAAATAAGCAGAGTCTCCTAGAGCGTCTGCCCCTGATTAATGGCAGAGTCGTTACCCTGACTTTGGTGGGAGGCTGGCCCTGGTGGGAGGTTGGGGCTGCAAGATGCAGAACACGCAATGCCCCTCAAAACGGGAGCTGCCTCTAAGCTGCTATCAACCCCCTCCCGGAGGCCCCCGCCCTCCGAGCCTGCTGGAGGGGAGCTGGAGCAGGTCGCTTAAAGCCCACCACAAACCTGTGCCCACCTGAAGCTTCTGCCACTCCTGGTGCCGAAGGTTCTCCTGTCTCTGGGACAAAGGTGAAGCTCCAAGCTGACTCCAAAGGACAGACCAAGGAGCAGAGCGGGCAGCAGCATCCCAGCCCCCGGCCCCCCATGGGTGGGGGAGCCCAGTGGGGCTCTGTGGCCCTACACAAAGCAAAATGCACTCCTTCGCCCACTGCCCTCCCTCCCACTGCCCCCTCAACAAGAACAGCACAAAACTGATCTTACAGGCAACTGTTCATCCTGAAATCGAGCTTAAGCACTGCTCAACCTTTTCTCTGGAAAAAAAAAAACCCAACATTTTCAAGGGGTTGAATCATTCAGCCCTTTGTGTTGTCTGCAAATGCACTACAGGGTTTATCAGGCGGGATTAAATATATAGATGTGGCAATGCGGGGGCTGAGCAGCAGAGAGAGGTCGGGATCCAGTCGGTGTGGGTTGGCACAGCCCTCCTCCAGGCTCTGGATCCAGGCAGATTTGCAGTGGGTAAGAGTCCGGCCCCAGGGGAACAGTTTGACGCAGCCTCAGAGATAGCGGAGGGAAAGGGAAGGGGAAAAAAGGTATCACGCTCTCCTCCCTGTCTTAGCAACCCCAGCCTCTGCTGCCTGCGTCTCTCCTATTAGCAGGGTCTGGCACCGTGAGGGGACGGCGTCGGGGCAGGGCCAGAGGGATGCCCCGAGAGGGCAGTGCCAGTGCCAGCCCTGGGGACTGCACCAGGACTGCCAGGGCATGGCGTGGGCCGTGCCCCCGCCGCGCTGCCCCCGCAGGACAGCCTGGCAGGCGATGCCTGCCGCCGGGAGCCCACTGCCCGCAGCTGCCTGCTGCCTGGCATCTTCACTGTTTACAGAAAAACCACCTCGTGCTCTGATCTGAGGCACACGGGGGAGAAGCCTGTTCTTGTCGCTCCCAAAAATCCCCCGGCCGGGATGTGGCGCAGTGACTGGGGTCCCCCAGACACGGCTGGGCTCTGCTTTCGCAACCTCTGCTCCATCCCCCCACCCAGCCAGAAGCAAACCAGTACTGCCTTTGCCTTCCCGATGGGATGCTCACTGCCTTCATTTTCTCAGAGTTTATTTTCAGCACCGCTTCACTCCTCAAAGCCTGCGGAGCTGCAAGGCGGGCAGGAGGGCCATGGCTGCACTGACCCCTGCAGCCCTGCTCACTGGGGAGCTGTGTTGCCACAGTGACTTCGCTGGCCTCTCCAAGGGCCTCGTTAGCTCGCCCCTGGTGCCCTGCTGGCCACAGCACGTGTGGCTGAGGCTTGTAGCTGGTTATCTTCAGAGCCCATGCTCATGGCTGTCTGCAGAACCGGCTCCAGAGCCACTCCAACCATCCCCAGGCCCCTCAGCGGGTGCGGGCACAGATGCAGGCACACTGCATGAGTGCCTCAGTTTCCCCGAAGGGTGGAGAGGATGTGGCTGGCTCCCCTCCTCCCAACGGTGTCAGGTCCACTTAGCTCGGACAGTCTCTGGAAGAGGAGCTGTCACACAGTGTGCGTTTGCTCTGCGCCCCAGGGATCCACGATCCTGCTTTGCCCCTCCCAGCACCGTGGCCCCATAAACATTAATGGCAACGGTAATCGGAGGAGACTTCTCCCAGCTCCTGGTGCTGGAAGAGCCGATGAGTGGGGACGAGGACTCCTGCACGCTGCCTCGCAGCTAAGTGCCCGCTGCCTACAGCCCCTGTCCTCTCCCCTGCGCTGGACAAGGCGCCCCAGGCTCGGCTTCGCATACCCAGCTCTCACTCGCGCTGCCTCCCTACAGCAGGGAGCTCTCAAAATCCTGCGCTGGCTTTCTGCCCAGGAGAAGCCAGCGCAGACCCGAGCCCCTCGCTTGCCCTGGGGAGAGAGGGGCCATGGGGAGTACCATGCTCTCCTCCTCCTCCTCCACTGAGATTCTCCTCTGTCCTCTCCCCTGCAGCAAAGCGGCTCCTAGCCATTACCGAATTGTAATTAATTCAGATAAATGAGATGAGCTAGCCACAGTAGGGTGAACGGAAACCTGAACGACATATCCTCTGGGAATCATTTATTCTGTGCTTTTCTCCTTTTTTTTTAATACTATTCGCTTTCTCATAAATTAATCACAGATTGCCTAGGACCAAAGGCGACTCTGTGGCTCGGCTGGGTGGCCCCAGGGAACAGGGCAGAGGCAGCTGAGCAGCCCGAGCCCCAGCCCTGCCTGTGCCGCCCTAGTTAACAAGCAGCTCCCCTCCCTCTGACTCGGTTTCCCTCTCCCTGGCAGCCTCTGCAGCTCCCCGCATCATGCAGACACGACCGTCCATCTTGCCTTCTCCAAGGAGCTCACCTGTCCCTGACCAGGGACGGGGCTGCCCATCCGCTGAGCCTCGGGGAAGGACAAGCCCAGGGAGCCCAGCAGGAGGGCTGAGCCCCCCGGGCTCTGTGGCCCGGGCAACCCGCGGGCCGGGCCTAAACTGTAGCCCCGGGGTAGGCACAGCCAGGCCAGGCAGAGGGAGCAGGGAGCCCGGCTATTCCCAGCCGCCCCCTCCCGCTCAGCCGCGCGGTACCTCCAGGGCATCCCCCAGCCCCGCACATCCCCTGACTCCGGCACATTTCTCGTCCCCGGGGCAACCCCCAGCCCCGCACATCCCCTGACCCCCGCCGAGCCTCAGCCCTGCCGCATCCCCCAGCCCCGGCGCAGCCCTGGACCCAGCGCATCCCCCAGCCCCGGCGCGTCCCCGGCCCCTCGCAGACCCCCGCGGGAGCCGCCTCCCTCCCCCAGCACGGGGACAGGGCCCTGCCGCCCCGCGCCGAGCAGCCCCCGCGGGGGACGTGGGCGCCAGGACAGCCCCGACGGGGCGGCAGAGGTCCCCGGGGCGGCGGTGAGGAGGCGGGCACGGCTGCGGGGAGCCCCCCACCGCCGTGCCCGCCTCCTCCCCGCCGCGGCGGGCGAGGCTCCGCCCGGCTCCCGGGGCCCGCAGCCGGCCGGCGCCCACCCCGCGGCGGGCTCCCGCTCGCCCGGACTATGAGGAGCGGGACCGGGCGGGGGGCGGCGGCAGCGGCGGCGGCAGCGGCCCCGGTGCGGCGGGAGCGGGAGCGGGGGCGCCGCCGCCGCCGGCCGGGTCATGCCCGTGCGCCCGGGGCGGCGGGGCTGCGGGCTGCGGCGGGATGGGCGCGCTCCGGGCTGGCGCCCTCGCCTTCCTCCTCCTCCTCCTCCTCGGCTGCCTCCTGCCCCGGCGCGGCCCGCTCAGGTGAGCGCACGGCGCGGGTGCTCGGCGCTGCGCGTCCGGCGGGGCGGGCCCCGCTCGCGGGCCGTGGGGCTGCGGGGGCCACTGCCCTCCGCGCCGCTCCCCCGGCATCCCCGCGTCCGGGCCCCCATCCCCCGAGAGCCACCTTTCCCCGCCGGGACCCGGGCATCCCCGCCTCTGGGAGACGGATCTCTCCTGCGGGACCCGGGCACACCCCACACTCCCCCACCCCGAACCCGGAGGAGCCCCGGGACCCGCCCCCCCCCCCCCATCCCGACCTCTCTCTCCAGGGGCTGCTCCCCCCCCAGCCCCAAGCCGGACCTCCCCACAGGCTGCCGGAGCTCCCCCAAACCTGGCCTCACCCCCCTCATTTCCCAGAACCCCGACCCAGCGGCCCGGGGACCCACCAGACCTTCCCCCTCCCGCCCAGCCGCACACAGCGGGGCTCTGCCTGTCCGCAGCGGTCCCCGTCCCAGTGCTGGGTCCGCGATGGTCCCCCTGGCCCCAGGCCAGCTGGGGACGCTTGCCACAGTGGGAGTAGGGGCCAGCTGAGCCAGGTGATGGCCCCGGCAGCTCTTTCTCCAGGGCCGCAAAGCCCCTGCAATGCCCAGACCCAATCCTGGCTCAGGGTGTTTGGAGGGGCTCAGGACAGCCCCTGACTCAGCCAGTCACCCAGGCCAGTGGGTGCCTCAGGTCCCATGGGTGCAGGAACAACTCTTGGCCCACTTGGGTAGAAAATCCAAAGCCCCCAGGTCCCTTTTTCCCTCTCTGGCCACCTTGGGTGCTACGTGGGACAAGGCGGGGTGCAGGGGAGAGCAGACCAGGCAGGGAGGGGTCAGGAGGCTGCAGAGCCCCCGGGCTGAGCCTGCTCGCTGCCCCCACCCTGCCTCCCACCACTGGGAGCAGCGCAGGGGGGAACAGCAGCTTTTGTGGTGGGGAGGGGGGAAATCGTATCAAAATGTCATCGCTTCACATGCGGAAACTGCTTGTCTCAGGGTGGCATTTTTAGGCGGACGCGAGCACTTTCCAGCCCCGTCATCCCCTCGCTTCACAGAGGTGCTCAGCCCCCCAGTGCCTGGGCCAGATTAGTGGCAGAGTCCCCCGGGGCAGCCAGTGCCCGAACTAGGGGGGCTGCAGCCAAACCTTGAGAAGAGCCAGGCCGCAGGGGCTGTGCCAGGGACTGTGTGCCAGCGTGGTGCCAAGTGCTGCTGCTGGAGGTGGCTGTACCCGGGTCCTTTCTGCACCCGCTGCAGTCCCCAAGGTCCGAGCATCCCTGGGGCTGCAGATTTGCAGCTGCTCGGCCAGTTAGCTGAGCCTCTTCAAGGAGGCAGCTGCTTCGTGCCAAGGGAGCCTTCCTCCCACATGCTCCAGGGGACAACCCTCATCCTCCTCTCCAGCGGAGGAGGACATGGGTCACAGCTATGTGGCAGGCAGAGGCCTGACTTAACTCCTTGCTACCCTGGCCTCTTGCAGCCCTCCTCCCAAAGGCTCACCTTTCCATGCAGCTCCTGGAGGGGCAATTTCTCCCAGCCTTTCGCTCTTGGTCAGGACCAGTCTCAGATGTGCTCTGCTGCCCGTCACCAATTAAGGGAAAACCTGCCCATCTGGATCATTTTGAGGTGGCCATTGTGGCCATTTCTAGCTGGCAAGGGTGCACATAAGCCCCTCCAGGATGAATCCCACTCCCCTGAGAGGAGGTAGGAACAAAGTGTGTTGGTAGGAGCGAGGAGGTAGGAACAAAGACTCCAGGGGGTCCCAGCTCCCAGCATCATCCTCTGATTGTGATAAAGAGGTTGTAGCTCCGAGCAGGAGTGGACATGGACCTGACGGAGTTATGAGGCAGCGTGCAGCAGCACCAGCAGCGCGCTCAAAGCTCCCTTTGTGTCCAGAGGTCTGCGGCTAATTCCTCTCCATCACAGCCACATGCCTGGCAATGTGGTGAGCAACTGTCTCGCATTGTTCCTTGAAATGATCATTATAGACTGACGGAAGGAGAGAAACTGGCAGGCTAAGATGTGTTCACAAAAATATCCCCTCCAAGGTCAGTTTCAATAAGTCTCCATCATCGTTGGGAGCGCTGCGTGGGAGAACTCATGTCAGCTCCGTGCCACAGCCAGTGCAGAGGTGGGCCTTGCTGCTCCTCTCCTGCCACATCGTCTGGACCTCTGGCAAGGTGTCACAGCCCCAGCTGTGCTCCTGGGCACCTCCTCACTCACGCCAGGCCAGCTCATGGCTCGGGTGTGGTGTCCCCCAGGCCCCCCGAGCCAGGCAGCGTACGGATGTTTGCTCAGCAGCTCAAGCTGGGTCTGGCTGTTGAACCCAGGTGGGACCCTCCCGTCCCACTTTCCCCCTCCAGCACTGGCACAGAGCCTGGCTGCCATGCACAAGGCCATAGAGCTCTGCGCCCCGTCCCCACCACACCGCAGGAGCTGGGAGGCACCCAGGCCCAAACGCCATGCCAGGGGACACGGCGGGCAGGGGCTTTGCTGGCAGGGACACAGGCAAAACACGGGCACGCAGCGCTCAAGCTGTGGCAGGCGAGGGGGGAAGCTGCCGGCATCAGAGCAGGAGGAGGGAGGGGTCCCGGGGTCAGCCGCTGACTTGGTGCTGGAGCGCAGGCACAGCTGCTTCCCCACAGGGTGCCAAAATGTGCCTGCACACTCGGGTCTCCTCTGCCCCGCAGGCTGGTCTCAGGGCGGGAGGAGATTAAAGCTGCTTCCCGAAGCTCGCCCCAGCCCATGTCACCCTCTGATTTCCTGGACAAGCTTATGGGACGAACGTCGGGGTATGATGCCCGGATTCGACCCAACTTCAAAGGTAAGGGGAGGACGTGAGGCTCCCAAACCTGGCAGCACCCCACGCTTATGTCTGCCCCAAACCAGGGAACGAGCAGGTATGGGTCTGGGGGCAGGACTCTGACCCAAGTCCCTCCGTCCCAACACCCTCCCCAGCGTCCGGCAGCTCCTGTGATCACAACCACCCCGCGTGCGCCTGCTTTGCCTGGCAGCGCGGGCAGCTGCCGTGCGTGCGGGGTGTGCTGGGGTTCACCCTGACCCGCCGTGGGGTGACCCCAGCAGGCAGGGGGGTGTTGGTGTGCGCTCATCCGCGCAGCGCGTGCGGGAGGCGGCATCCCCACGTGTGCCTGTGTGGCCCACGTGTCTCCCTGACCAGCGGCGAGAGGAGGCTTCACACTCTTTTCCAGGTCCGCCTGTCAACGTGACGTGCAACATCTTCATCAACAGCTTCGGCTCCGTCACCGAGACCACCATGGTGAGGGTTTTGCCAGCGTGATGGGCTCCTCTCCTGCTGCCTTGGGGCTGTACGGAGTGCCTGAGCCCACGGCCGTGCTGACGGGGGTCCTGTGAGTCCTTCTCCAGGGCTGGGCCTGGCACGCAGAGGAGACATGCAGAGCCATAGCAAATGGCTGCGGCTTTTCTGGGATCAGTTAATCGGAGCTTGGCTGTGTGGGACACATTCCTCACGCCTGAGCTGGGAGAAACACCCTGAAGGGTCGGAGCGAGGCAGCCAGCGGTAGCTCCCTGCTGTTCACAGGCTCGGCTGGTGCCACACAACACAAGCGAGCTCTGTGTCCCCGACATCCTCAGCCTCCTCAGGTGCATGAGGAACTCCTCTGAGGAAGTCCCAGGGCTAAAAATTCCCTGTCTGTGCTGCTGCAAAACCTTAATACCATCAATCATCACATCAACCTCCCATAGGGCCACAGAGCCCTGCGAGGAATGCTGCAGGCAGCAGCTCCTGGTCCTTCTCCTCTCAGTTGCTGTGGCTTTGACTTTTTAATTTCCCCTGGCTGCCAAGGGTGTGGGAAGGCTCCTGAGCTGCCCCTGCTCTGTGCATGGTTAGTGTCAGGCAGGCAGCACCTGCAGGGCTGAGCCTCAACTGAGAGACCCCCTTCCACCTTGTCCTCTGTCTCTTCTTCCTCCTCCATCTTTTCCTCCTCCTCCTCTCCCCGGGCACTGTGGGGTGCTCCTGGCTGACGCTGTGCCCTCTACCCCAGGACTACCGGGTGAACGTCTTCCTGCGGCAGCAGTGGAACGACCCCCGCCTGGCTTACCGCGAGTACCCCGACGACTCCCTTGACCTTGACCCCTCCATGCTCGACTCCATCTGGAAGCCAGACTTGTTCTTTGCCAACGAGAAAGGGGCCAATTTCCACGAGGTCACCACTGACAACAAGCTGCTGCGCATCTTCAAGAACGGCAACGTGCTATACAGCATTAGGTAGAACCCTTCTCCTCTGGTGCAGTGCCCAAGGGGGAGGTGAAGCTTTCCTCTCACCTTCTGTGGGACAGCTTTCCCCACCACCAACAGCCCCAGCCCTAAGCAACCCCCTCCTTTCATTTGCCTCTTCCAGGCTGACGCTGATCCTGTCCTGCCCCATGGACCTCAAGAACTTCCCCATGGACATCCAGACATGCACCATGCAGCTGGAGAGCTGTGAGTACCTAGGGGGGTTCAAGCTGTGCTTCATCCTCCCCATCCCATCCCATCCCATCCCATCCCATCCCATCCCATCCCATCCCATCCCATCCCATCCCATATGATCCCATCACAAAGGCTGACATTTCCCTGCTTCTGGGGGCAGTGAGCATGTCCCACCCCGCCCCATGGCTCCCTCCATCCCCTCCAGTTGGCTACACCATGAATGACCTCATCTTCGAGTGGCTGGAGGAGCAGGAGGCCGTGCAGGTGGCAGAGGGCTTGACGCTCCCACAGTTCATCCTCAAGGATGAAAAGGACCTGGGCTATTGCACCAAGTACTACAACACAGGTGAGCACCCCAGGGACCCGCTGCCACCCCCCTGCCATGGCCCGGGGGTCCCTTTTGCCCATCAGGGCCATCTTTCCCCGCAGGCAAGTTCACCTGCATCGAGGTGAAGTTCCACCTGGAGAGGCAGATGGGTTACTACCTGATCCAGATGTACATCCCCAGCCTGCTCATCGTCATCCTCTCCTGGGTCTCTTTCTGGATCAATATGGACGCGGCACCGGCCCGGGTGGGTCTGGGCATCACCACTGTGCTCACCATGACCACACAGAGCGCTGGCTCCCGTGCCTCCCTGCCCAAGGTCAGTGTGAGCTCCATGCCGGCCCCCCACGCTGCAGCCTGCCCGGGGCACCCAGGGTGCCCACTGCTGGCTCCAGAGCTTTGCCAACGGGGGCACCGCGTGTGCCGAGGGGGAACATGGCCCTGCTCGCTGGGTCAGCTCAGGCCCCTGTGTCCCAGCTGAGAGGGCTCCTGTGCTCCTCAGGTGACACTGGCAGTTGGGGGGGATGAGCGAGGTGGGGGGAAACAGGTCCCTGAGCCCCCTCTTGGCCTCACAGGTGTCCTACGTGAAGGCCATTGACATCTGGATGGCGGTGTGCCTGCTCTTTGTCTTTGCCGCCCTGTTGGAGTACGCAACCGTCAACTTCGTCTCCCGCCAGCACAAGGAGTTCATGCGCCTGCGCCGGCGCCAGCGACGGCAGAGGATGGTGAGTCCCTCCCGTCACTGCTGTCATGACATCTGCCTGTTCTTAGCCACCAAGAGGACACCCCAGGGCTGCAGGGCCAGTTCCTCAGCAGCTGCCGGGGCAGGGCTCGGCACTGGGCTGTGTCCCACTGCCTGGGGCTTGCGGCCAGCCCCTCCGGCACATCAGGGCATCTCAGTCCTTCTGCCTGCCCGAGCAGCACAGTGCACAGCACCCATGGGTGCCCCAGGCCCTGCCAGCACAAACACCCAGAATGTTGTTGTCCTCCTGCCATGATATCCTCAGGCTCTGCTTCCTCTAAAAAAGCAGAAAAATAAACAGCAAGGGTGGGGGAAATGGCTTTTCCCCTTACCTGCAACCCCAAACCCGGGCTCCTCACTGTGCCACAGTGGTGACAGGGGCTCACTGCTGCATCAGGGCGGGGGAGCACCAAAGGGACGTGGTGACACCCAGAGACAGGGACTGGGCTGCAGATGGGAGTGCAGCAGGGCCTGGAGAGGCAGGGTCCCACACTTGTGGGACAACCCTCCCCTCCGTCAGCCCCTCAGCGCAGGCATCAGGCCTGCGAGATGCTTGGGGGAGGCACATGGCTGCCCTACTCTCACTTCCTTGCCGTAAGCACACCACGAGGCACCAGACCTCCGTGGAGAGCATGAGTACACAGACACAGCACACAGGCTCCCCTGGGCAGCCAAATCTCTTCAGCACGTGCTGAAGATGGATCCCAGTGCCCAGACACTGCTGGGGGGCTTTTCCCCCACCACGTGGAGCCCCCCATCCCCTGCCGTCCCCATCCCGGTGCCCAGATCCCTGGGGTCGGGGCAGAGCCATCGGTCACCCGCTGTCCTGTTTCTGTTTGGTGCGCACTGTCGGATGCCAAAAGGGCCTGAGCAGCGGGACGGCCAGCCTGGAGTCCCTGCGGCAGCTGAGCGGCCGGCACAGCGGCGAGCACACCTACGCGACGCTCTCGCAGCTCTCCAGCTCCCGGGTAAAGCACGACCCTCCGGCAGCCCCCTGTGCAGTGCAGTGTGACCCTGGCCAGCCTTACCCTCCCTCCCTCAAAACAAGCCCCCCAGGAGCTGGCCCCGAGGGCCACCAAGGGTCTGTGGAAGAGGCAGGGCAGTGATTGGCACAGGGCACGTGCCCGCAAGATGGAGCTGCCACTCCTTGGGCTGAAAAGAGATTTGAGAGGGATGGGAATGGAGCAGACACCCCCGCACCGTGCCTCAGTTTCCCCTTCTGTAAAGCAGGACCAGCGCAGCCCCCTTTGCTGGGGGTGTGTTGCTGGGGCGGACAGATGGCCACTCCTGGGCTGCTGCCCAGCTCCCCAGGCCGTGCCCACACCTCTGGCAGGCTGAGGGCTCTGCCTGCCTGGCTTTCCCGGCGCAGGCAGCTTTGAGGCACTGGCGGCTGTGTGCAGGAATTCCAGCGCAGGGCACACGGGTGCTTTGTGGGGCAGGGCAGGCTCCCAGGCTGGCAGAGTGATGCTGGGGGGGCGACCGCAGCTCCAGGGAGGAGATCAAGCCTGGTATATCCTTGTCTCCCCGCCCAGCCAGGCTGCCCTGAGCCTCCCCTCGCCATCATCAGCCCTTGGATGCCAGGGGAGGCTTCCCAGCTCTCCCCAGCATGCTCCCTTGCTCCCTGCCTTTCGCACCCCCTGAGCACTGACTCCTGGAGATGAACACCCACCCAAACTGGGCAGGGAGCCCTGACAGCTCTGCCGAACCCAGGAACCATCTACCGGCTTAAAACAGGCCAATGTGCAGCTGCCCTGAGGTGGAGGCTGCAGAGCCACACCAGGGTGCCACTGGCAAGGCACTGGGTGCAGGCAGGAGCATCCCGGTTGCTCCTTGGTCAGAGACGGGAGCAGAGCCCCGCTGCCCACAGCTCCCGTGCCAGAACTGCCTGATGCAGCACAGCCCAGGTGCACCTGCCTGACGGCATATCCCTCCCACAGACCCCGCAAAGCCCAACCCAGGGAGCTCCCTGCACCCAACCTTGGCCCCCAGTAAGTGCCCCGGGGTTGTCCCAGCCCAAAGGGACCCAGCTGGGAGGACCTGCACTGCCATTTCCTCCCCCAAACACCCTGGCTGGGCCTGCTGGCTCCCTGGGGTGAGGGTGTTGCTGCTGCCCCCCCCGCAGGGCACCCCAGCTCCCCAACCCTGGGGATGGCCACAAGCTCTCAGCCTGGGACAGGGGAATAAAACTCCACTGCAAATGAGAACTAATCTCAGCAATTTGAGCTGCTGCTCTCCCACTGAGAAATCTTGCTTAGCCGGCAGATTGCTGAGTTAAATAAAGATGCCAGGGCGCAAGCTCTCCGCATGAGAGCCCCCTTGCCGGCTGAGCACCTGTGCAGGCTGACCTCAGCGAGGAGGCTGCTCTCCGTGGTTTGGAGGGCAGGGCCAGTGAGAGATGGCATTTGGGATCCGGCAGCGGGGCTGCATGTGGGCACGGCGCGAGGCGAGGGGCTGGCCGGCAGCACGCCCCGGGAGCAGAGACTCACTGCAGCCAGATATGGCACCGGTGGGAGAGAGGGGGTATGAGCCACAGAGACCAAATGAGTGGCCCAGGGGCTCAGCGAGAAGGCAAACGTGCAGCCCAGGCATGCAAGCTGGTCCCTCACCAGATCTTTGACCCACAACCCCCCCAAGGATAAAAGAGCAGGACGAGGCAAGTCACTAATGATGTGCAGCTGTCAGTGGGGAGGAGCGGGGGCACCGCTGGCCGGCACCCGAGGGGCCACGAGGCGAGCAGGGCTGTGCTGTGAACGATGGCAGTGGGCTGCAACCCGCGGGTGAGGGCAGGCACGCGGCGCTCTCGGCAGTTTTGCAGGCTTGCTCATGGGCACGCAGCCCCATGGACACGCTGCTCTCCCTGCCAGCCTGGGGGCAGATGGGGTGAGCAAGGGCAGAGAGACCAGCAAGGAGTCCAGCTCTCTTTGCCTCCCTCCTCTGCTGCACCAGGCAGCTTCTGCCAAGCATCTGTGGGGAGAAACAGAGCTCTGGGGCCTTGGAGGGACTGGGAGGCCCTGCAAGCCCTGATAGTAGCCGGGTTCCTGCATCCCTGCCCAGCTCTGCCCCAGCAAGCTGCCTACCTCCTCCTATTCAGTCACAGACATGCTTCCACCCTGCAGCAAACACGGCTGCGGAGCAGTGCCTGTGCCCCTAAGCCCTCTGCACCCCCAAGCTCCCTACACCCCTATGTGCTCTGCACCCCAGTGCACCCTGCACCCCCTTGTGCCCATTTCCCCCTGCCCTAATTCACCCCCATCCCCCCAGCTGCCAGAGAGCCGGGCTGCCCAAGCCCCCAATCCAGAGCTGGGAGGAGGCCGGAGGGGGATCAGTGTTGACCTGCCAGCGTCGGTGTTGCCCTTGGATGCACCCTTAAAACACTGCTGGATGACAAGGCAGTCGGTCAGTGCACACCACTGCCTGCCTCCATCCGCAGCCTGCCAGCCCCGTGCTTTTGCCTGCACGCTTTGGGCTTTCTCAAAAAGCACCTAGCCTTGCGCTGGACACTTACAGGACCGTATCGCCCAGTGGGGGGGTGTATAGGACACGTGGCCACAAAAGCCTGCTCGCCCTCCAGTATCAGCGCCCATGGGATGCCTTGGCTGACAGCCTTTCCCTTCGCCAGGAGGAAGAGCTTGTCCGTGAGAGCCGCTTCTACTTGCGAGGCTACGGGCTGGGCCACTGCCTGCAGCCAAAGGACGGGGCTGGGGAGGGCCCTGGCATCTACAGCACCCCTCCGGCTGGCATGCTGCTGCGGGAAGGGGAGAGCCTCCGCAGGTGCTACAGCGACCGGGCCAAACGCATCGACACCATCTCCCGAGCCGTCTTCCCCTTCACCTTCCTGATCTTCAATATCTTGTACTGGGTCATCTACAAAGTGCTGCGCACGGAGGACATCCACTCGGTGCCCTGAGGCCTGGAAAAGCATGACTGCCTCTTGGTCTGACCCCCCCAGGGCGCCCAGCACCACGAGCTCAGCCAGAACCACGTTTTGTTTCCCTCTGTCCTTTAGCAGTGGCACAGCTGGGCTGGGCCTCGGAGCCTGGACATGTGGCAGCCCCCATGTCCCTTTGGATGCCAGGGCACCAAGGTGGGGGAGCAGCAACCTCAGATCCCCGTGGTCAGCTGGAGAGAGGGGCCCCTCCTGCCTCCTGCATGGTGTCACCCCTGGGTACCAGGGATGCTGCGCTGCTGGCAGAGCCCCAAGTACCCAGGGATGCTGCGCTGCCAGGGCACAGGGGAGCTCCTGGTACCCAGATATGCTGCACAGCCGGTGGCCAGGGAATACCACCTTCCAGCCAAACACCCTCCACCTCTCTGCACCTTCCATGTCTGGCTGCTGCTTCTCTGGGCTGCATCGCTGAGCTGTGGGCTACGAGCATGCAGGCGAGAGGCTGCTGTCCTCTCTCCTCCCCTGGCCTGGAGCTCGGTTGCAGGAAACAGCAGGCAGCACCCCTGCCTGCCCCCAGACTGCGTGGGGTGCCGCTATGGCCCCATAGCCCCCAGCCCAGCAACAGAGAGGGCCCTGCAGCCCCCAGCCAGCTCCAACGCAGAGCAGAGCAGTGGGTCAGGGATGCTTCCCTCCCTGCAAGAGCCCAGAGCTGCCCATCATGCCCGCAGCTGCAGGCAGGACTGTGGCAGGGATGCTGGGCAGGAGGCTTCTTTCCTCCAAGGAAACGCCAGCTCTGGGGCAGGCAGCAGGCAAGGCCGGTCCCGCTGACAGTGAAGGGGCACAGACAGTGGCAGGCAGGAGCCGCTTGGCATGGGGGAGCTGGCACTGCACTACCTGCAGGTAGGGCCCATCTTCCGAGGGAGATTTTTTGGGATGAAAGTAGTGGGGGCAGCTTGGCCGGTCCCTTCGGAGGAGCAGAGTGAGTGGTGGCATCCCCAGACTGCTGCATTCCCATGGCCCCACAGTGCCAGCAGAGAGCCGGAGGTGAAAACTGCCCCGTTCCCCAGCTTTCCCCTCACCCTGTCACCCACACGTGGTGTCCCCGAGCAGGTTCACACCTGCTGCTCCTCCACGGGAGAGGAGAGCGTCTGAAACCTCAAAGGACAAGCTCAGCAAGACTTCCAGCCCCCCAGACCTGGATATCCTCCACGCTTAGCAGGAAATAAAAGCAGTAGGTGATGTTTATGTAGGTGCTACAGAGAGAAATGTGTTGATGCTCTCCTTTCTCCCTGCTCACAGCCAGCCCAGGGGGGCTCAGCCCGGTGTGGTCTGTCCCCCCACGGCCCCAGGTGCAGGAAAGGGCCCAGGGTCTTCCAGGCAGGGCAGGATGGAAATAGGATTTTCCCCTTTCCTTGGAGGCTGTGGTGCCACCATGGCACAGCAAGGGCCCCGGTTACTCACCGGTGATGGCAAAAGGGACTCTGCAGGGCAGGAGGTTAGCGCTGCCTGCTGAAGCCAGACCCAGGCAGACACCCCCACCGCAGCCCCCGGCCCAGCTCCTCAGGCAGGCATGACCCTCTCCCTCGCACGACTCACCAGGAACAAAGCCCTGCACCCCCCGTCCCCTCCCCAGCCCCCTGAACCCTACAGAGCGCTCAGCTGCACGCACCCATTTCACACGTTGGGCAAGTGAAGGAGAACCAGCCCAGGCCACACCCGGGACCCAGCGCTGTGCATGCCTTCCCCATTGCGGGGGTCCCTGTGGGGCCCCAACGTCTGCCCAGGCTAGGCTTTCAACTCTTGTTTTTGGGGAGGCCCCCTTTGGAGGCAGAGGAGGGGGTGCACCTCATCTCGCCTGGCACCCCGAGGCAGCGCTGAATGGGGAGGTGCCAGCACCTGCAGGCGCTGGGCGGCCAAGCCACCCTCTAGCAGCGGTGGGTTTTTAAACAGCAGCAATCTTCCGACGCAAATAAAGCCTTTCTGGGATTTTCAGTGGTGTGCTGGGAGTTTGTCTCTGCTAAGGACTCTGTGGCCAGCCCCAGCTCCTGGCGGGGGGCCCCCGCATGTGGGAGGGACATGAGGACAATGGCACAACAGTCCTGTAGGGACAGGAGCCCTGATGTGCACTTATACCCAGGCATCGTTACCTCCATGGGTGATTTTTCTGACTTAATTGGTGGTGACTATCGGGTTTTATCTTCCACGTGGGAGATGCCAGCAGGGCTGGGCGGGAGCCCCCCCCCCGTGAGCTCTCAGTCCCAAACCCCATCACTCTCCTCCCCCTGCCAGCTCTGTGGGGTGCTCCCTGTGGTCACCCCAGCTCCCTTCCATCCCATGAGGCTTGGCCAGGGGACAGGACCCAAGATGGGGCAAATGTGGGGCCGGGGTGGGGGGGGGGCTTCGGCTCAGCGCTGGAGCTCAGACACCCCAACATGGGCGAGCGTTCCGACGGGCGAGCCTCCCTGCGCGGCCCCTTTGCACTGGCTTGCTGGGCGGGCGCCAGCCTTACAGAGCTGCCAGCTGTCCTGGGGGGCTTACGCCAGCCCTGCAGTGCCATCCGGGGCCAGCGCTTTTGTCCCCAGCTGGCGCAGGGGCAGGCAGAGCCCGCAGCTGAGGGCCGAGCACCCAAGCAAACATCAATCTCCCTCTGTCCTCCTGGCCAAGTTTCACAGACCGGCTCTGTTGGTACCTCGCAGCCCCATCACCCGCCCGCCCCGTCGGGGTCTTCTGCGGTGGGAAGGAGAGAAAGCGAGGTGCACCCATGCCGATTTGGTGCTGGGGTTGTTCTTTAGATGGGACAAACCAAACCGAGTTTGGCTCCTGCCCCCACCCCAAACCGAGAGAGGATGCGGCCAAGGGGAGAGCCGGGAGCCGTTTCACACAGTGTGGTACGCCTGGTTTCTTCACTCCCTGCTCTCCTTTCCCTCCCTTGCCAAACTTCAGGTCTGGGCACCCAGCATCTGTTCAGAGATAAACACTGCAGTCAGCTCTAAGCCACTCGGCTCCAGGAACTGGTGCATCCCCCAAAAATTAAAATGGTAAAAACCCAACACATCCTTCCTAAGCTAAAGCCCCTGGGTCCCATGCGCTGGTCGCGGCGAGGCGGGGGAGCCTCACTGCTGGCACCGTGCTAGCAAAGGCATGAGGAGAGCGCTGCCCCACGGCCCTGCAAGCCCTTGTGGTTCGGCTGAACCCGGGAGCAGTTTCGTGGTCAGGAGCAGCACTCAGCCCCTGCCCCTGGTCCTCTCAGCAGCCCAGTTTGGACTGGGAGATGCTGGGACACCCACACAGCTGCAGGGCTGTCACTGCCCTCCAGGACACCTTCAGTGGGTCCCTCACATCTTGGGGACAGCTGCAGTGCCCAAGATGGGAGTGCTGAGCCCTGTGCCCTCCCACCTGTCGCAGCACAGCCAGGGGCCAGCCCAGGTGCTTCCATCCCCCAGCAAAGCCCTCAGCCTTCGACAGAGCCAATTTTCCATTTCCTGCCCAAGGCTGTGCATTGCGGGACATATCCCCGGGAAGCAGCTGTGGGCACGGAACCAACAGCCATGGCCAAGTTAATTGCTGGTTTAAATGGAAGTTAATGGAGTTACACCAGGCTAACAGGACTCCCAGACAGTAAAATGAGCCTCATCAGCACGGCCAGCTTCCCAACAGCCTGCCAACAGCATAGCCAGGGCTGGGCGGCCACAGCCACACAGAGGTTTGGGGCAGCACGGCCTCTCGCCAGCCCCAAGGGCTCCCTGGGGTGCCTGCATGGGGCCAAGGAAACGTGCCCTTAGCCAAGCACTGCGGTGGCATGCTAGCCGGGCCCCCGCTCCACCAACCAGAGTGCCTGATCCTGCTGGAGCCAAGCTCTGCCACTGTGCATGGCGGCATTGGGGCACCAAACCTTCCCTTCCTCCCCCACCTCCTTCACCAGGTGAAGCCTGGAGCTGCCCTGGGGCAACTGCCAGAGGTTTAGCAAACCACCCTGCCTGAGCGGAGCAATGCCGCAGGACAGCCTGTCCCACCGCCAGCCTGTCCCACGCTGTTCGGGGCACCGGGTTTAGAGCCAGGGGAGTTCAGTGCAGCAAGAACAGCGACAGCTCTGTCAGGGCTCTGAGCGCTCAGCGCCCTTCGCATGTTGCCTGGGCATGGATTTTTTTTTTAAAGAAAATATCAAGCTCCAAAGTCAGCCAGCCAGCCCTCAGCAGGCCAGGGCTGCTCCTTACAGATGGGGAAAGCGAGGCACGAGGAAGGTGCCAGGGTCTGGACTGGCAGTGTGCCCTGCTGGGATCCGGCCATGCCACGGTGCACAGGGCCCTTGCAGAACTGCAGATGCGCTGCAGCCAGCCCCCTGGGGGCAGGATCCTTCCACCACAGGGAAGGTCCAGGTGCGGGGTGCTCAGGCAGCATGGCAGTGCCAGCACCCCAGCCCTCAGCACAGCTCTGCCAGCACTGCCCCCAGAGGAGCCCCAGGAGCCAAGGGGCACTTTGGCCCCCAGCACACCTGTGACGTCTAAGCTGCAGCATCACACCACAGCCCATCATCTCCGCCTGCTCAGAGGGGCCTCACCAGTGCCCTGCCAAACCCCACACCCTCCTTCACCTCCCCCTGCATCGCCTTGGGACCAGCCTGCACCGCTCAGGGGATGCCAGCCACGGGGCACCCCACCTGCTCCCCAGCCCAAGGGGGGTGGCTGTGCTAGGTACAACCAGGGGCAGGGCACCTGGGAAGGGGCAGCGAGGGAGGGCTGGAGCCTGGACACAAGCAGGGATCAGCCCTGCAGCGCTCCCAAGCCCTGGAAATACGGGATAACTGCCCGGCTCCGGGCTGTAGTTTTGCACAAGAAAGAAGAAAGCCATGAGGTTTTCCAGCCCCCGAAGCGGCTTGTTTTGTCCCACTTTGAGAAGCCTCTGCGCTTCAGCCCAAGGGGCAGGGGGAGGACCCCGGCACTGAAACAAGGAGCGATTATCAAACCACAGGCTCTGAAGAGCTTTTGTTCCCTGGCAGCGCCAGAGCAGGGATCGGAGGACACCTAGCGAGATGCCTCGCTGGCCCCGCGCACCAGCGGCACCCAGAGCCCTCCCCCGGGGCAGCAGTCCCCCCCTGTCCCCCCCTGCTGCTCCCTCCTGCTGCGGCAGGGCCCGTGATGAAAGCTCCAACGGGGCTGCAGGGTTGGTCCAGCCCTGGGGGGAATGCCCAGGGGGGAAGAATAGGCTCCTCGTTTTCCATTTCCCACTGCTCTCCCTGCCAGCCCACAGACGCTGCCAACGCCGATACCTCCAGCAGGGTGAGGCCCAGCAGTGCTCTCAGCTGTGTGACTACTGCAAAACCAGGGATTAAATCTGGGGTTCATCTGAGACACCGACTGGGATGTAGGTGCCCCTTACAGCTCTCTGGGTCATGCTGACACCGGCATTGCCCCTTCCCAGAGGTTCTTGTCTCAACCCTCAGTCAAGCTGGTTTTACTGGTGCAGAGAGGGCTATGCCCAGTGACTATGACTTATTCTTGTGGCTGAATTTGTTTTGAAGAGAGACCACAATCTTTGAGTGCAAAGGTCTGGATGGGCACAGGACCCCAGGCAGAGACACGCTGGATCCAGCCCCCAGGGATCCCCACAAGCAGGCAGAGCAGCTGCACACCCCGGGCTCTGTATCAGCCTCTTGCCAGCGCTGGGTCAGGCTCTGGGCTTCACTCTGATCCTTGGATCCCTGCAAGAGGAGAGCCAGGCTCTGCAGAGACCCCATTCCCCTTCCTTACCTCCCAACCTACAGTACCATAAAACACCCTGAGCTCAGCGCAGAGACCCTGCCAGCTCCTCAGCACAGCCGGGAGACCTGTGCTCTGAACACCGCACACGCAGACAGGACAGGCAGGCTGCAAGATGCTGTGGCACCTGAGGCATGGACTCTCCATTGAAGTGCAGAAGGAAAATCCTTCATTATTACAATGGTACACACTTACACTCTCGCTACCTTAGCGCTGACGTCACAATAAGCAAATCAGCAGCTAGACAGTCATCAACGCTCTTATCCCACAAACAGTTCCATACCACACAGGCAGTCTCGGTGCTGCCAGTTTCTTCACCACACTAGCACAGCCTGGTATCTCTCTTCCAAGGCCTGTTTCTCCTCCAACCCTTGCTGCTCCTCCGGGCCAGCACAGAGCCGAGCTGACGCTTCTCCAAGCCAGCACAGGACAGAGCTCCTGCCTGGCTCCCCAAGCAGAGTTCTCCCAAGCAGAGCTCTCCCAAGCAGAGCTCTCCACCTTCGCCGAGCTCCCCAAACAGAGCTCACCCAGCAGAGCTGACCAGCTGATGTCCACTTGGCTCTTAAGTACTGAATCTCCCCCAGCTGTGCAGGGCTGACAGCCCAATGCCCACTTGCCTCTTAATCATTGACCAGTAACACATGATTTGACTCTTAACATATGGAATCTCCCACAGCTGCACAGAGCTGACACTCCCACATCTCCCCCTTCCTTGTTTTACAACTGCACCTGCAAAGGCTTTACCAATTAAGCTTTAGGCAAACCTCAGAAAACAAAATATCCATAGAATAATCACAAAATAAGGAAGGTAACTCCTTGAGGGGCTCATTACTCCAGTCATACAAGCAGTTTCTCTACTGATTACAGTTTATCCCATCACACAAGCCTTAAGCTTAACAAATACTCCAATCTGCATTATCTTATTATTTTCCTTAGGCTTAACAAATACTACAGTCTACATTATTTTTAACAAATACTACAATCTACATTATTTCCTTAAGCTTAATAAATACTACAGTCTGCATTATTTTATTATTTTCCTTAAACTTACCAAATATTACAATCTACATTATTTTTAACTTAAATACTACAATCTACATTTACACAAAGCCATTGCTTGTTGACCATGTGGTGTATCCAGAGATTTCCCCCTTCTTTGTTTTTAAATCAAGACTCATAGATTCTTAAGCTTTTTAATCTCTTGGGGGAAGGATGCTTATGTACATATGACTCTGGTGGATTCCAGTGTACCCAATCGTAATTCACTTTGTCTTCATCACAAACTACGTATCTTGCCCAAGGTGAAGCACGATAGAGGAGTTCACCATTTTGAGCACAAATCACCACTTTGCATATCAAAGAGCCTGCTGTCTCAGAGCTGATGGTTTCCTCTATGGCCGGAATGGAAGAAACAAGAATCTGCACCATCAAATTTGTTGAGATCACCTCTGGAGTTTTTTGATACACGGCTGTGCACAGCATCCAGCAGAACAGGGATGCCCATTGAGTGAGCAACGTCAGTCATTTCTTTCAGGTCATCTGGAGTTCCATAACGGCTTGATACTGCAAAGCAGCTTGTGACCTGATAACCAAAACTGGCATAGTCCACATGTTCCATAATACTTTAGTATACAAATTAGTCCTTTTAGAATAGACAAGGGACACCGCATCACAGTGTCAACACCTTCTGTAAAAAACCGTCGCTTTTTGTGTTGAAGGGAAGCCGGGATGGACGATGGCATTGCCAGACTCGGCCGCAGGCAGTCGCTCCGTGGCAGGGGGAGGCCTCGGGGAGGCCCGGGGCCGCCACTGCCAACTCTGAGCTTGCAGGTGGGGGGATGTGAATGCTGGGTACAGCCATGAGCGATTGCCTCCAGTATAGCTGTTGTGAGTTTAAGTCTGTCCTCATTAACGCTCTTCTGTAGTTCTTTAATAACAGAAAATTGGAGTCCTTCCCAACATGGCTGACGTCCTGCCTCATAAATTAGAGGAGCAACAATCTTTCTCGCCATGTCCATATCCCCTTGCGCCAAGGCTTCTTGCCTCACTTTTCCCCATGGATCATCCCCCGCTAAGGGAGGACACAGGCCAGGGTCTCTTTTAGGATTTACAGTGCCAGGGTCTAAAGGATTATCGCAGTCAAAAGACCCAGCACATAAACCTTGCTGCAGGGGTTCAGAACACGTGTCCTCATCCTCTGTCTTAACAGACTGACCGCATTCCTTATCTTGTCTTTTTATTATCTCAAAAAGAGTTCTCCATGTCGGCAAGAGTTCTGCCGCAACCTGATACCCTCGTGTTGCACACTCCCACAGTCTTCCTCCTGCTTCCTCCCATGTCAGAACAGTGAATGCAGTAACCGCAGCTGCCACCCACTTTAGAATTCTCTTCAAGGCATGTGAGTTAATATGCACCTTATATTTTTCTTCCGAGGATATTAAACTCCCCATCACTCCCCCCAGCTCACCTTACTCACCCTGCAGCGGTGATTGATGCCAGCTCCTGCTTCCTCACAGCAGCTCTTAAGTTCTGTGAGGTTTGCCACCGGAGTGATCCAAGCTGGTCACACTTATCACCGCCTCACACGGGGCAACATCTGTGGCAACTGAGGCACAGACTCTCCATTGAAGTGCAGAAGGAAAATCCTTCATTATTACAATGGTACACACTTACGCTCTCACTACCTTAGCTCTGACTGCACAATAAGCAAATCAGCAGCTAGACAGTCATCAACACTCTTATCCCACAAACAGTTCCATACCATACAGGCAGTCTCGGTGCTGCCATTTTCTTCACCACACTAGCACAGCCTGGTATCGCTCTTCCAAGGCCTGTTTCTCCTCCAAACCTCACTGCTTCTCCAAGCCAGCGCAGGACAGAGCTCCTGCCTGGCTCCCCAAGCAGAGTTCTCCCAAGCAGAGCTCTCCACCTTCACCGATCTCCCCAAACAGAGCTCACCGGCCAATGTCGATTTGGCTCTTAAGTATTGAATCTCCCCCAGCTGTGCAGGGCTGACAGCCCAATGCCCACTTACTTCTTAATCATTGACCAGTAACACATGATTTGACTCTTAACATATTGAATCTCCCACAGCTGCACAGAGCTGACACTCCCACAAGATGCTGCCTGAAGAAACGCTGTAACACCCAACCCCTGCCCTGCCATTGAGGCTGGACAAGCTGCCACGGCCAAGAAGCAGCAGTGCTCCAGGTGAAAGGCAAAGCAAGGAAGATGAACCCAGTGGTGTGTCTCAGAGGGGTCCAGGAACCCAGGTGGGTTAAGAGAGTAGTGGGGAGAGAGGAGGAAAGGGAACAGGGGGAAGAAGGCGCTCTGAGGAGGACGGTACCGTCAGAGGGCTCATTCGGGAGCTGCTCACAGGTTTTGAGTCTGGGCTGAAGTCCAGAGCCAAAGCCAAGCCCCAGGCCCGTGGGGAGCCCCTTCCACAGGGCCCCGTGTGAGCACGCCCGGGCCCGCGGGCGCGGGGCGACGCTGCTGCAGGACCAGGACCGGGCCCGGCAGCAGGGAGGAGCCGCACGCAGCGGCTCCCGCCCCGACCGCGGCCCCCCAGCACCTCCCGATGGCCCCGGTGCAGCAGCCGGGAAAAGGCGCGGGCACCGGGCAGACCGGCCCGAGCAGACCCCGCCTCCGCCGCCACGTGCCCTTCCGCCTCGTTCACGTGAGCTCCCCTCACGTGACCGCCCGGCGAGGGGGCGGGCCGCGGTGCGCGCCGCTCCCGGGGATTGGCGGAGGCGTGGCGGGTGCGGCGCCGCGATTGGCCGGTCGGACAGTCCGTTGCCGCGGCGGCGCGGCGGGGACCATGGCGGCGGTGCGGCGGGTGCTGCGCTGGGCTCTGGCGGCGGCAGCGCTGGCGGCGGCGGCGGCGCTGGACAACGGGCTGGCGCGGACGCCGCCGATGGGCTGGCTGCATTGGGAGCGCTTCCTCTGCGCCATCGACTGCGCCACCGACCCGCGCCGCTGCGTCAGGTACTGCCGGCGGCGGGCGGGGGTGCCCCGGGGCCCGGCCCCGGGAATGGGGCGGGGGATACCGGCGCCAGGGGAGCCCCAGACACCGGCCCTGGGGCTGTCAGGGTTGGGGACAGGCGGCCTGGCGCGGTGCTTTGCGGCCCTGGCACCCGATGCGCCTTCCCCATGGCAGGGCAGAGAGCCGGGCTCGCCCCTGTACCGGGGCCGGGGCCTTCCCCGCGCTCCTCTGCCGTTCGTGTGCTCGCGGCCGGCCCAGCCCCTTGGCGGAAGAGCGGCACCCGGTTGCCGTGTTGTTGCTAGAAATCGGGCTGCCACGTTCTCCGCTTTCTTTCCTGGTGGTGCTGCCTCCCCGTGCCCAGCGAGCAGCTCTTCGTGGAGATGGCCGACGTGATGGCTGCCGAGGGCTGGAGGGATGCGGGCTACGAGTTTGTCTGCATTGACGACTGCTGGATGGCCCCGACACGCGATGAACACGGCAGGCTCCAGGCTGACCCAAAACGGTTCCCCAGTGGGATCCGCAAGCTGGCCGACTATGTGAGTGCCACCTGCCACGATGCAAGCAGTGCCAACAGTCGGCAACCCGACCTGCAGCCCTGCTGGGAGCAGGGGAGGAGAGGGAAGGCCGGGTGGGGAACGGCTGCGCAGCTGCTGTGCTAAGGCCCTGCCTGCCAGCGTGGGGTTTTGCTTCCCTCAACGCCCCAGCTCCACTATCTCCTGCCTCACGGCTGCCCCATCCCCTGTTCTCTTTCTGCCTGCAAGCACAGGTCCACTCCAGGGGGCTGAAGCTGGGAATCTACAGCGATGTTGGGAACAAGACGTGCGCTGGCTTCCCTGGCAGTTACAACCACTACGACCTGGATGCCCAAACGTTTGCCTCATGGGGTGTGGACCTGCTGAAGTTTGATGGCTGCAACTCTGACACGCTGGAGCTGCTGGCAGAAGGTAGGCGTGGGCTGGAGGCAGCACTGTGCCATGGGGTGGGAGTATTCTGCAGGCAGCAGCAATTCTAGGCCCAGGGTGGGCTCCAGGGAGTTGCTTTTCTCTGAGCGTACTCATTTAAGGGATTTGCTTACAAAAGCAGGCATGAGACTCTGTTCGCAAGCCCAAGGTAGTGAGTGTTGCTGGCCCAAGTGTTTTTTACCTGTTCAGCCTCCTGGAGCTTTCACTGGTGTGCACAGCTTGAAAAAGCAGCTTTCTCACACCAGAGACCACATCATGCTGAGCATGGAAACATCGACTGTGTACTCTGGGGGCTCTCTGTGCAGACTGCTGCCTCAGCTCTTAACGCAGCAGAGGCTTTGCCCTTCTGCAGTGCCTGTATTGGAGAACTCAAAGCATTTCACACACTTAACCCATAGTCCCTTTGGGAGGCCATATCAACGCAGATCAGCTTGAAGCTAGAACAGCTTGTGTCAGCTGTAAAAGGGGCAGTTATCAAGGCTTTTAAGAAAAAAAATGAAGGGAATTCTGGCATGAAAATCCGACTGGGGTTTTCGTTTTAAAGTATGCCAGTGTAAATCCCAGTTCAGAAGTTATTTGCATGCAGGCTGGCAAGTCAGCAGCTCACCGTGCCAAGGGGGCTTGGCTACAGACTCTCTGCAAGCACAAGCAAATCCCAGTGCTGCAGGAGCAGATCTGTGGAAAGAACGATGCAGCTCGGAAGGTGGTTTTCTCTTGACTGGGCTTTCACTTGCTGGCACAGTCAGCACCACGGTGTTCGGCAGCAGGAATCCTGCACACGCTCCTGGTTCTGCCTGGCAGGGAGAACCTGCCCAAGGGACAATCCTCTTGAAGCCAGCTGGTGGGGCATATGCCAGCTGCCACAGCCAGGAGCACAGCTCAGCCCTGTCACAGCTGAGCTGAAAGCTCTTCTTGGATCATACATGTAACCCAGATACAATCCACTTGTATTGAACCAGTTCCAGGCAGGAGAGCAAACTTTTAGTTCCCTGTCTGCTGGTGAAAAGGGACTTAACAGGGCTGTCTGGGGACAAGGACAGGAAAAAAGTAGTGCTTTTGCATTCCTGCCCAGTGCATATGGTGCAAATGCCTCCTAAGAACATACTCCTGCAACATTACCCAGCAAAGCTGAACCCAGCAGCTTGATAGATACCAACTTGTATTTCCCAGATACCTAGAGGAAAAAATACCATACAGCAAAACTGCAGTCTTGTCCCATGACTGTATGTACAAAGAGATCAGCAGTCTGGGAGCGATAAGCCTGCCCATGACCTGTAGCAAAGCTGTGAAGAAGCTCAACCTGTCCTTAGGAGGCAGGAGACTGGCTGCAGACTAAGCTCCCCTGTCCTCCCTGTGCTGTTTCAGCCACGATAATGTGTTCAGCCTTGATTTTGCAAGAGTGGAACTGAAACCTGAACCTGTGACACTGGATTAGTTCCTCTGTTTGACCAAGGAGCTTGTGTAACCTCTGTCTGTCCTCTTCCCTTAGGTTACAGGCGCATGTCTCTGGCCCTGAACAACACTGGGAGGAGCATTGTGTACTCCTGTGAGTGGCCTTTCTACTTGAGGCCCATACAGCAGGTAAGGAGTGTTTCTTAAGGCTTATTGTGGGGCTGAAAGTGAAAAGAACAGAAAAGCATTAAGACTGCAAAACAGCCACCCAAGAAACTTGCTGCTCTCTGGTCTGACAGAGAACAAGACTGTAAGGTGAAGGAAAACCACTTTTTCCCCTAGAGCCCTGAAGTATTCCTGAGGTGAGTCATTACTCTGCTGAAAAGAATTCAATAGGATCCTGCAGCATGAAGGCACGGCCCAGCTGGAGCATGCCAGAGGACACAGCAGCATCCATCTGCTTTCTGTTTCCAGGGAGCCAAGCAACAAAACGCTGGCAATGCAGATACACAGCTAGCGGATAGTTTGGTGTTACTCCTCCGGGACACGGAGTGCTGCAGACTCAGCCTTACAGTCACCTCTAGGGACCAGGAGAGAGATTTTAGGACAGCGTATTTAATAGGAATTCTCCATATTGTTTGCTGACAGATTTCTGCCAGCCAGGCTCCGTGGCCAACATGTTGCTCTGCACCCATAGCTGGCTTCCCCTGTGCCACCATGACAGGATGGTGCCATTCCCTCTCCCTGGGAGTTAAATGCATTAGTCACTGAAGGGTGTAAACCCAAGAAATGGCAGTAATTACTGGGATGTCACACTTTAATCCCACTGGCCCCATCACACCTTCAGTAAAATAGCGCTCAAAGGAATTTTCTAACAGAGCTAGGTGGCCACAGCTCTTCTCCCAGGGGAAGCAGTAGTGTTGTCTGGAACGTGGCAGACTGGAGTTACTGGGCACAAGGTGTCCTAGGGAACCAACATGCACTAGGTCATGCAGAGAGCTGGTGGTGGAAGGTGTTACCATAGTTCTCCCCCAAACTATCCCTGATCCAGTCTAGCCTTCTGTACAGTCCTCTTCTTGTACAGCCAAGCCCTCTGGCTAATCACATTCATTGTTTTGGCAGCCCAATTACACAGAGATCAAACAGTACTGCAATCACTGGAGGAACTTTTTTGACGTCTATGATTCCTGGAGCAGCATCAAGAGTATCTTGGACTGGACAGCACTTCACCAGGACAGCATTGTGAAGATAGCTGGGCCAGGGGGCTGGAATGATCCTGACATGGCAAGTAGAGCAACGCCCACCTCCCTTGTGGCACCAGCAAAAAAGTCTTTTCAACAGCTGTAGGCTCAGAAGGATGGGAAGGGAGGGAAGCATTGAGGGGAAGGGCTCTGATGGGGTCCTAGGATCAAGAACTTGATGAGAAGATCCCTGGCTGGAGAGGGAAAGAGAACTACAGCTACAGACAGTGCCGAGGAAGTCTCTGTAACGCAGCCTGCAAGCAGTGCCAGCTCCGAACACAGGCATGGCAGCGGGAGACAGTCTCGGAAGTGCTGATCTCCCACCAGAGGGAAAAACCCTGGGTGCCAGGCTAGATGCCAGCATTGCAGGGAAGGAATAGCTGTATCCAAAAGCAGATTCTTCAATGCTGCCTAGCCAGTTAAGGATCCTTCTTTAGCTCCACCAGTAGTTCATCCTAAATTGCTACACTAGTCATGCCTTGCCTTTCCCAACCAGCTGGTCCTGCTCCTGGTGCTCAGCCTATCTAACCAGTCCCCAACTAGGGGTCCCACCCTCAGCATCCTGTCATTTACCAGTGCTTGGGTTGGTGGCCCAGTTTCTCCTCAGCAGGCAGCACGATTGAGCATTTTTGTTTTCTTGTCACAGCTGGTGATTGGAAACTTTGGGCTGAGCTGGGACCAGGCGGTGACTCAGATGGCAATGTGGGCTGTGATGGCAGCTCCCCTCTTCATGTCCAACGACCTGCGGCACATTAGTCCTGAGGCCAAGTGGCTGCTCCAGAACAAGGAGGTGATCGCCATCAACCAGGATCCGCTGGGCAAGCAGGGATACCAAATCACCAAGGTACAGCAGGACCAGGCCGGGGTGCAGCGTGGCGCACAGGCAGCCAGTCTCTCAGCTAGGGGACACTGGGAACACACGGGCTACAGGGGAGTGCTCAGTGTTTGGGAACAGAGGCCCAGCGAGCCCGCTTGTTCCTGAAGTCTGATTAAACAGGCATGAGGACCACCAGTTCTGCCTCCCCTAACATAAACACTGGGTTTATTTTCTCCTCTGCAGGACAAGAACTTTGAGCTGTGGGAGCGGCCCCTATCTGGCCGAGCCTATGCCGTGGCAGTGCTGAACCAGCAGGAGATTGGGGGACCCCAGAACTTCACCTTCCCCCTCACCTTCCTCGGCAACGGGCTGGCCTGCAACCCAGCGTGTGCCGTGCAGCAGGTCCTGCCAGCCAGCAGGGACTGGGGGGTTTACAGCTGGGTCTCCTCCCTGAGCGTGGAGGTGAACCCAACCGGCACCGTGCTGCTGAAAGTAGTGGCACTATAGGAGGCACAAGGACAATCTTTCTGTAAGCCTCGGACTCTGTCTAAACTTCTTGTCACAAGAAGCCTGTCTCCTTCCTCCAAGTGGGGTGCCTTCGTTCTCTCCTCAGGCTTTCACTACTCAAGTGCTTCTACGTGGACTTTGAACCTTCATGGACAAATACCCATCGCTCCATCACCAAGAGGTAACAAAGAAAGGGGTGCTGCTTCTCTTCTGTTTACCCTTTCTCTGGCACCTCACCTAACTCCTCCAAGGGGCCGTAAGGGCCCCAGCAGGGCAGCAACTCCCGTTGGTGCCCACTGCCACTACCAGCCAAAGAAATGCAAAGGACACATGCAGCATCTGACACCTCTCCGTGACCGTTTCAGGGACAACAGGGGAAACCCACTGCCTTGCTTTTGCTTTGCCAGGCTGGGGCATGCAGTTGAAGAACAAGAAAAGCTGCTCCTACCCCTGCAGAAGAAACCCAGCACTCTCCTCAGAGCATGGGCATCTACCTTCTGACAACTCAGGGTCTGGCCTAAAGCACCGCACTTCTTAGCAACTGCTCTCGACAGCTGCCTGCTTAGTATAAATGTGATTATCATGCCTTGGGCCTCAGCTTTTGAGGGTTCCTCCTTACCCCAGGAGTCTTCCCCTCACCACTGGCTGTCACTTCCCTTTAGATGACAACTCCCTCCACCCTCCGCCAGGGTCCCCCTTGCTCAGGGAGCCGCCTTCCAGAAATACCTGTGTGCTTGCTGTACTGCTGGCAGTAGCCTTTTGGCTGAGTCACACAGGTCCTTCCAAAACAGGAGATGGATACTTAAACACTCACACAACCATCACATCCAAGTATGTTCTCTTCTGACTACTACACAATCAAGATATCTTGATTTGTTCTTATTTCTGTGATTAAACATTCTGTGATAAACACAATCTTTGATTAAAATGTCCCTTAAAAAGGCTTTTTCTTAGTTTCACTGTACAGCATGGTCTCTGAGATTAAATCAGATTTTAGATAACAGGCCAGTTTGTTCTAGTCACTAAGTTCTTGTGAAATTTGTCACAATTACTCCAAACAGCACTGGGTAAAGCTGACAGTGTAGCCATACAGTCCATCTCCCAGGCGGAGGCCAGTGCTGCTAACAGCTCAAGCAGCCGGAGTTTGAAAATGCTAATCACATCAGCCAGTACAGAATAAGCAGAAGCACATGTTCCATTACTGTTCAGTGACTGAGCGCTCTCAGTCCCTGTGAAGAGGCATTTCTCCATCCTCCAGCTCTTATTTTCACTACAAGGAAGTTATTCTTAAGAGAGCGCTCTGCATCGCGTTCCCAGCACCCGCTGGCAGTGACCTCCCTGCTCCCAGGAGCACAGCACTGCCTCGAGGGGTGATCCTGTCCATGTCAGGTACCACACTCAGTCACATCTGAAGCTTAGTGCTGTGCTTCAGCTTTTTCTTTTAAGGAAAATTCTAAGGGGTGCCAAGAGCAGTCAGAGCGCCGCATCCTGGCACACCATTGCCATGCGTGACAGCACAGGGCTGCAGGAACCACGGGCACGGAGCTGTCCCTCGCCTCCGAGCTACCGTGACACACAGGTCCCCACCGCGCCGCAGCACGGAGCCACTGCTCGATGGTGCAGGGGACACTTCACTGGCTGGAAGCCCCCAGTCCCAAACCCACGAGCAGCTCCAGCACGTGCGTTGCCCCTTCGGGCAGCACAAGTGCTCCCCGTTTGTAAAGAGGGGCACAGCCAAGCGCAGGGGCTGCTCCGGGGTTACTCTGGTCCCTACTCCCCGTTGCTGGGTGCGAGGAATCTCATCTGCCTCTCCTCTCAGGCAAGGGCTTGGAGAGGGAAAGAGGCCTACTCTTTTTTTTTCTCCAATCACTACTTCATCTACTAACAATTCAAATTTACCACAGCATTCCTGAAATGGAACTGCTATAATAGAGACATAAACTGTTTTAAATAAAACCAACTGCAGAAGTTTAGAGGAGGCCCTTTTGAAGACTGCCTTCTACCACAGCTCATAAACGAGCCTGGAGAAAAGCAGCAGCACAACGCTCAGGCAGAGAGGCCACTGGTGCAAAAATCCATCAGAGCCTCACGCTCTACATAGTCTAAACCACCTCTTGGTAACACAGGAGGGAGATCCCAGCCATCGGCAGGGTTTTTTCAAAAGCCTTCAGACTGCAAACTGTTCACTCACTGAGCAGCTTTGCAAGCAGCACCTTCCTGTTGGGTTGATGTACTTGCAAGTCCCACCCCACCAACAAGAGAAGATACATAAAAACAAGCAACTGATCATTCCAAATACTTTAATGTGGTCCATAATGACAAGATGGAGCTTAAAACTGGATCACCTGGCCCTGTAAGAAGGAAGAAACAGAGCAAGTTTATTCACCACTGAATGTCACCACCCTTTCTCAGCCACTCACAGTACAGAAACCTACCTTTCTCTTCTTGTCTCCTCCCAGTTCAAAGTGCTTGCACCTCTTAATGGCCAGCATCCTCTTGGACCTGCAGTTGGGCTCCACGCACTCCAGCCTCAGCACAATCTTCTTTGTGGTCTTAGCCTGGGAAGAGAGGAGCAGAGCACATAAATGAACAAAATGTCCGCAAGCAGACAAATTGCTGCTTTCAGAAAAAGCTTGTTATCTGCACTCCTGAAGAGTCAGCAGCTTGTTCTCAAACTGTAAAGAAAAATACTCCCAACACGGGCTCCATCTGTTAAAAACAAGAAGGCACCTTAAGCATCTTAGTGGATCTGTACCTTCACGATAAAGGACAGTGGCAAAAGCATTCAGTGGGTCAGGGCTGGTCCCCTGCAGAGACCAGTCATGCTGGAAGACTCTGTGCCAGCGAACGCACCAAGGAACAGGCACTTCTGCAGTGGGGGAGAACAGACCCACAGCGCTCAAGAGAAGTTCAGCAGAAAGCTGGGCAGAAGAAACACCTGAAAGCAACATGACTGTCAAACCTTCCCCAGAAGAGCAGCGCCACAACGAGCTCCACGCAGGCCCACAACTACTGAGAAGTTAGATGAAACCCAGGACGACAGAGGGAAGAATCCCAAGCTGCACGGCTACACAGCTGGACAGAGCTGTAACTACCTGTCATACGCCTCGGCCAGTCCCCCGTATAATGCTGACTAGGAACAAACAGAAATGGGGATGGCAACGTACAGGTGCCAAACTGTGAGAGCAGTACAGATGCTTCAGGTACCCCACTTGCAGAAACATCTTCTCCGAGGTCTCCCCACTTCCTGGCAGAAAGTCAACTTGAAAAACAGCTCTCACTTTTTTCGTCTTGCTGGAAGGCTTCCTGAATGTCTCCAGCAGAACACCAGGGCTTTCCAGCAACAAACCAAGTAGTTCTATAAGCATAACTAAACAGTTCACACAAAAGCTATAATAAATCAGCCCGCTGGGTTTTCCTTCCCTGCTGGAAACACCACAGGTTTTCCCCTCGTCCCAACTATTTGGCAGGAGGTGGAGACACAGAAGGAAAACATGTTGCACAACTACAGTCCCAGGTACCTACACTGAAGAGGGAGGGTGACAGCAGCAGGTTTCTGCAACTCATCTGTAACAGAATGCACTGCTGCCCTTCCACTGCTGCTCTGAGACTCTAAAGAAAGGCCTAATGCAGCAGCTCTTGTTTCCTGGCTCAGCGATATGGATTTCCCCGGAGACAGCAGACTGCAAGAAAACGATGTCAAGTTCTGCAGTGCCCCCAAGAGTTGCACACATTTTGCTTCTACCATACCCTTGTCAGTGAAGGCAGCCTCACTGTGCAGAGCCTCACAAACCCAGCAAAAAGTTTCAGTGATAAACTACTGACACTTCAAGAACGTAAAGAGAGCAAGCAGCAGGCTCCCCTTCCCTTCGCCATACTCTTCATCTGCGGCAAGCAATGAGGAAAACATTCTTTGCACTAGAAGTATCACCTCCCATCACAGAATTGAGGCTCTCTGCAGAACCTGCTCTGCAAACACATGCTACATCACTCCTGCAAAAAAGAAATCGCGTCTACATGAGGTGGAACAGCAAAGGAAGAGGAGCGCATGTGGCTGGGGAGCTTACACTCCCCGGCCAGCACTACCAGCACACAGCTGCCACAGCACAGCGTGAGCACAGGACTGCCACAGGCTGCAGTGTCCCCCATCGGCTGGGCGCAGGGACTGCCAGCAGCAGGCCCAGGAGCAGCACTCACCTTCTTACGGAAGATGGGCTTTGTCTGGCCCCCGTAGCCACTCTGCTTCCTATCGTAGCGTCTTTTTCCTGCAGGAAGAAACGGCTCTGTTCAGGCAACAAGCCCAGAGGGGCTGCAAGCACAGCTGGCACTCTTCCCAAACCCCGGCAGCGCTCCCCTGCAGCCGTACAGCCCAGCACAAACACCCCCCCTCTCCCCCCGCCACGTGCTCGGCCCACACCCATCCCCCGGGGCCCCCCACAGCACCCCCCGGACCCCCCCCGCGCCTCACCCTGGGCGTACAGGGAGTCCTTCCCCTTCTTGTACTGGGTGACTTTGTGCGGCTGGTGCTTCCCGCATTTCTTGCAGTAGGTCCGCCGGGTTTTCGGGACGTTCACCTGGAGGAGCAGGGAGAGGCCGCTCAGCACAGGCAGGAGCGGCGGATGGCGCCAGAAGGCCGCCGCGCTCCGAGAGCCCCTCGGGGAGGCCCCGCGCCGCCGGCCCGCGCCCGCTGCCTCCCCTCGCCCCCCGGCCCCGTCGCCAGCCCAGCGTCCGGAGCCGCGGGAGGGCGGCGGGAGGCGGCGCTGGGCCGGATGGCGGCGGATGGAGGCAGCGCCGCTCCCCCCGCACTCACCATCTTGTCGGCGGCCGCCCGGAGAGAGGCTGCGCCCCGGAAGCGGAAGCAGCTGGGAGCGACTGAGCCTCGCGGGGAGCTGCAGCGCCCCCTGGCGGCGGGAGGAGCAGGGCCGGGGGGGGCGGGGGGGGGCAGGTGGCCGCGGGGTGACAAGGGTGCGGGTCTGTGGGATGCGCAGGGTGTGGGACGGGGGGCAGGGGCAGGCAGCCGGCAGGAACATGGCGCTGCCCCCACCCCGGCCACACGGCCAGGCCCCCCGGCTCCCTGGTGCGGGGCAGGCCCAGGCCCAGCTGGAACCCGACAGCCCCTTGGAGGAGACCTGACTGTCTCCAGAAGGAAACACAACTGCTGCTTTTGAGTCAGAAACCAAAAAAAGGGGAACCGAAAGGGTGGGGTTGGCCGGCCCCGTCCTTCCTCCCTGCGTGGCCGACCCGCCGTGCCTCCCTGCCTCCCCGCTGCCACAGCCACCCCCGACCCGCCGGGCTCTGAGCGGGCGCGGGGCGGCGGGCGCAGCGGGCCCCTGGCTGGCCGGAGCGGTGGTGAGAGGGTTTGGTGAGTGCGCCGGGGCACGGAGGGCCCAGGGGAGCCGGGTCCCAGCACCGTGCGGTGCGGGGAGAGGCACAGCGGGGAACACGAGGCTGGCGGTGCGCCGGGTGCCAGCACGGCCCCGTAAACGTCGCTGCGGGGCAGCCATGGCAGCGGGAGGCCGGAGCCTCCATGTGGCACCTGCTTGTGGCCTCACACCTCTGCTCGCCTCGGCGGTGCCGGGGTCCATGGTGCCTGCCGGGGGCGGGAAAGCCATCCCGGGCGCAGGCCACATGCTGCCAAGCTGCGCGTGAGCCGAGCTGGGAAGTCTCAGCCTTGTCCTGCAGCCTGGGCAGCTCTGAGCAAGTGACATCTGACCGGGGGTGGGACAGCTGCCGTGGGGCCACAGTGCCAGCGGCCATGGGGGTGCAGCAGAGCAGGGCGGTGGGGTGGTGTGGGGGTGCCACTCTGGGGCTGCACGGGAGCACAGGATCAGGGTGGTGTGCAGGTGCCAGGGATGCCAGGGGTGCTCCAGAGCAGGGGTCGGGGTGCTGACAGTGCCTTTGACCGTTCCTTGCTTGTGCTTTTTGCAGTGGGCGCTGCTGTGGTGCAGCTCTTTGTTCCTGAGTCTCTCCCATGCAGGAGATTCTCTCCTCTGTGCCTCCCACCCTTCATTTTTGTCACCCTCCAGGCTGCACCTGAAACACAGGGGCTGGGGAGTTTGTCATTCCCAGACACCCTGTCGTCCTTCCCACTTGTCCTGAGCATGCCAGCCCCCTGCCAGCCCCCGTTAGCCAGCAGCAGCAGGCAGGCTTGGCTCCTTAGCAGGACACCACGGGCAGGGGCCAGGGAGCCCCAGGACCGTGGTGGGCTACAGCATCCGGTGGCGCAGGGCTAGTGGTGTGTGCTGGGCCCAGTGGTGGTGTCAGAGCACGCTCGGCTGAGGTGTGACAGTGGCAGGAAGTCACATTAGCTGAGGGGACACACACAGGACATGCTTCCACCCACCCACTCGCCACCTCTGCTGTCGCAGCGGGGCAGCGATGGCTGGCTGCGGAGGTGAGTCCCGTGGGGCACCCACCACCCCAAAGGACAGACCGGGACGGATGAAGGCTGGTGGCAGTGCCGGGGAGAGGGAGGCTATGCCATGCTGGGGACAGGGAGGCTGTGCTGGGGACCAGGTGGCTGTGCCATGCTGGGGCAGAACAGCCCTCTGAGATGCTCATCATCCTTTCCTCTCTGGCGGCACTGTCCCAGAGGACACAGCGAAGACGTGTCCCATCTGCCCAGCACTGCTGGCAGTGACCCAGCTGCTGCGACTCAAGGTAAAGCTTCTGGGGACCCGGCACTGCAGTCAGGATGGGCTGGAGCCCAGGGCCGCTTCGCTCAGCCCCCGCGTCTGGTGGGGGGGACACACGATGGGAGCCCCCCTGCTCTTGGCACACAGGACCAGCAGCCACATTATATAGCTCGGGAAACTGAGGCATGGGGTCACTCTGGGCTCGCCCACCACCCCACCAGCAATTTGGGGTCAGTGGCCACTCCAGCCACCTGCCCTGTCCCCAGCAGGGACCCCAGTTCCCTCCTCCCCAGGCCTGGATCAGCCAGCAGAGGCTGGTGTTTTTTCTAAAAGACTCTGATGATTAATTTTTAAACTTTTTTTTTTTTTTTTTTTAAACCAGCCAAACAAGCTGGAAAGGCCTGAGCCATGAGGGCCACAAGGGGAGGGAAGGGGGGACCCTGGGAGCGGGAAGCCCTGCTTGTGTCCAGTCTCTTCAGCTGGGGCAGGACTGCAGCAGCAGGATCTGTGCTGGGAGGGTCTGGGGGGGGGGGGGGGAACGCCCCTGCTCCTGCCCCCGGGCTGGCATGCCCTGCAGAGAGGCACAGCAGGTGCGACCAGCTTCTTTGGTCCCCACCCAGTCCCTCTCACAAGTGAGCCAACGTATGTCTCCCGCTCAGACCCACCTCTGGAGGAGGAGGGCTGTGGGCACCAGGGGAGGGAAACAGCTTCTCCCAGGTTGGTCTCCAGAGCTGTGTTTGTGGGAGAAAAAAGGGAACAAGGTGGAGGTGAAGGAGGGAGCAGGGCATGTAGGGGGTTGGACATGGAGGAGTGCTCCAGCGGATCGCAGGTCAGCAGTGGCTCCACACCATCAGCTCCCTGTTAGGTCCAGGCTGGAGGCAGGTGTTGGTTCCAGCCCAGGGAGGAGGAGAAGCCTGCAGCTCCAGCTGCACAGCTCTGCGGGGTGCTGGGACCGTCTGGGTGTCACAGGGCCCGGGTGCAGCATGGAGCGGCAGAGGGAGAGATGGACGGGCTGCTCCAAGAGACGGGCCAGGGTGGATTCCCGGCCCCCTGAAGGCAGGGCAGCAGTGGGGTGCGGGGCTCTCACTGAGCCCTTTCCTGCCCAGGACGCCCCTGGAGAGGCCCGGGAGGAGAGCTTCGCCGAGGAAGGCTGGGCTCTCCCCTCTGGGTGCTGGCTGGAGACAGCCCTTCAAGCCTGACCCCAGCGAGGGCTGCTCACAGGGGAGGAAAGGGGGTTGAGCATCGTCCCTGCACTCCTGCGGGCCGTGGTTGCAGGGGGAAGGAAGGCGTTAGGGCTACGCCGTGCTCTCGGCAGCACGTCTCTGCGGCTATTCGGGGCCAGGACCTACCCACGACTTATTAGGGACTGGCCTCCCGCGGCCATCCCTCGCACACTGCCAAGTCAGCGCCTCCCCGGCACAGAGCCTGCGGTGCGGCAGGAGGAAACGGCCCACACAGACAGACACACACGATGTTGGAGGGGAGGAGGGAGCCTGCTGGGTGTTGCTGCTCGGGCTCTGCGCTCCTCCCCAGGGCTACGCTTCTCACAGCCTCCCCGGCTCCCTCCCTCTCCAGCCGTCTGTTTCTGTCTGTCCATCTGCACACCCGAGGGGGCCCATCCAGCACCCGGTGGGAGCCAAATCCAGCTGGGTGGTGGCTTGGTCCGCAGCCTGGTGTCAGAGAGGGGACAGGAGAGGGAGAGGTCGCATTGTAAATACCCCACGCTGACCTGCCCACACACCTCTGCAGCTGATTCCCCCCCTCCGTGGGGGTTCCAGCACTCTCTGGCTGCCCCTCAGGCAGGGGGGAGAGTGCACCTGAGCGAGGTCCAGTGGTGGGCAAGTTTTCAGCTGAACAAGTGCTGTGTCGGTGTTGTCCTGCTCACAGCAACCTGCCGAGCACAGCGTGGAGGAGGCTGGAGGGGCCGACATGGCCAGTGTCATCCTGGAGAGCATCTTCTTGAAGCGCTCGCAGCAGAAGAAGAAAACATCTCCCCTCAACTTCAAGAAGCGCCTGTTCCTGTTGACGGAGAGCAAGCTGTCCTACTACGAGTATGACTTTGAGCGGGGGGTGAGTCGGCAGCCCCAGGGCCATAGGGGCTGTGCCATGGCGGTGCCCACGGGTCACCAGTTGCCCCTTGCCAGCACCCAGCCCCAGGGGTGGTTGGACGGGGATGGTGGTTGGCTTGAGTCTCCCCAGATCTCCCCCTTGGCAGTCATTCGAACCAACCCCGTCTCTTGCAGCGCCGGGGCAGTAAGAAGGGCTCAGTGGACATCGAGAAGATCACCTGTGTGGAGACAGTGGTGCCCGAAAACAACCCTCCCCCTGAGCGGCAGGTCCCGGTGAGGAAGGTCCCAGGGTCCCCGCTTGTGTCCCCCTGCCCCTCACTGGGGAAGCAGGGAGTTCCCCTGCCCTGGGGTGGTGGGAATGGGGCACAGCCCTGCCTGCCCTGGGGGCTCTGCACCCACAGCTCGTACCATACCAGGGGTCTGGCTTGATGCAGGGCGGGGGGAGCAGGGGGACGCCAAAGGCTGTGGGTGCCAGGGGAGATGCCAGCAGCCGAGCAGCAGGATGCCAGCGTCCATCTCTGCCTCTCTCTTCCAGAGGAAAGGAGACGATTACAACAACATGGAGCAGATCTCAATCATCGAACGGTTCCCCTACCCCTTTCAGGTGAGTCCTCACTGCAACCCCTTTGTGGCTCCGCTCTGCCCGGCTGCAGGGTGCTGGGGGGAGGACCCCAGAGGGACCTGAGGGCAAACACAGCATCACTTCCCCAGTGCCAGGTGTCACTCAGCTGTTTGGGGCCGCCCTGCTGCTGTCTGCGCTGTGTGGGGCAGGCAGGTGAGCCTCTGCCAGCCCCGAGGAATCGGGCAGATCTATTTAAGGGGGCTGCTTAGATGGAAACCTGCTTCTGAGCTCTGCCTTGCCCCTTGCTGATGCTGGAGGGACACTGTCTGCTGGCTGCCCACTCAGCCCCCAGCCCAGCTGCCTGCCCCTGCTGGCATCCAGCACGGCCCCCCAGTGCACCGAAAGTCACAGAAGGAAGTGGAAAGTCTCGGGGGAGGGGGCTTATTTATAACCTCTCCGTCACGGTCCCGCGAGCACCGTGCAGGGCCGGCACACACCGGCAACAGCTTGTGCTCTGCACTGGCTGCTTGGGGTGGCCACAAGCCTCAGCTCCCCCCCGTCCTCCCCGGGAGACCCCCAGCTGGGGCGCTGAGGCATGTGGTCCTGCAGGTGGTATATGACGAAGGGCCCCTCTACGTCTTCTCCCCGACGGAGGAGTTGCGCAAACGCTGGATCCATCAGCTGAAGAGTGGTGAGTTTGGGGGCTCTGCGGCTCCCTCGGAAAGCAAACGCAAGCAATGAGCTGTGTGTGTGGCACAAGCCACAGCGCCGAGTTTCTGGGGACTCACTATCTCGTGGTTATATTATCTCATGTTTATGGAAGAGCAAGTGCTGATCAGAAACTTCTCCCCTGAGGAGCGCACTTGCCCCCACATGCATCCTGAGCTGACACCAGCTGCGCCTGCCTGGGGGAGGTGGACACTCGCCTCTGTCACCCTCTGACTTCTGCAGCACTGCAGCCACCTCAGATGAGGCTTCTTGCCCTCTCAACAAGCCTTCTCCAAGTTGGCTCAAGCAGGCTCAAAGTTCCAGAGGGCAAGAGGAAATAGCACACACGGCATGCAAGGCGAGGGCAGGGCCGCCAGTGCTTTAGGAAACCCGGACAAAAAGCCTGCTGGAACCTAGGGAGTGTCTCTCCCAACCCACCCCGAGCCTCGCTCAGTGCTGCCGGGCTCAGGCTCAGCTGCATGGGTGCTGTCGCCTCGAGCTGGGAGTGTGTTGCAGCGGCACTGCGCAGAGGGGCTCGGGTGCCTGCAGTCGGCCAAAATCTGCTGGAGCTGCCTGTATGTGTCTCTTGGTGCATGTGTATCTTTCTGTGGCTTTGTGCGGGTGGGGGTGAGATTAGCTGCTCAAATTGACACAGGGAAGTTTGCCTGAGCGAGGCGGAAGCAGAGCAGGCTGATAACGGGGAAGTCGGTTATTTCACGAGAGCCCTGCTGCTCTGCCCTGACAAGCAGCCAGCCCGCTCCCCACTTCCCTGCTATGGGAGGGGGGTTGCTGCAGCAGCTGAAGCCACTGTAAAATCCGCAGGGAAAAGGGGAGAGAAAATGCTGGCGTTTTGCTGCCGGGATGCCCTCATCCTGCTCCACCAGAGAGGAGGCGCTCTGCACCCTGCGGAGCTGCTGTGGCCAGCACCCTGCTGCCGTGGTGTTCAGGCACATCCAGTTGTCCCTCCAGCCTGGGGAGAAGTACGAGGAAGCTGGTCAGTGCCTGCCCGGCAAGGAAGTGGTCTCCCAGCAAGGGAAGTCTCTGAGCAGGCAGGGGGTCGTGGCAGTGCCCGGCTCTCCCCATGCACAAGCCAGGCACAGCACTGGCCTTCCACCCCACTTCTGATAAAAAGGGTTCAAAAGAACTGCGAACTGTCAGCAGCCCAGGGGATGCTGGACTTTTCAGCTGGCAGGAGGGCCGATCGCAGCAGGATTTGGCCTTCCAAGCATGCTTGTGTCCTTTTGCGGAGCTTCTGAAGAGCCTTGATCAAATCTGAGGGGACATCCCTAGCCCTCCCCAAGCTAGGGGCTTTGTGGCACAGGGTTTGCGTAGCCGCAGCACCGAAACACGAGCGATGAGCTGAGAGCTGAGGGAAACCTGAGCAGCAGGGCCACATCTGACCCCGTGTATCGGTAGCACAGCAGAGGTTGAAACGGTTCAATGGGGCTGATCATCTGCATTCAGGGAGCAGAGAGCATTCCACAGCGGGCTGGGGACACAGCCCCGGGTCACACGCATCTCCCCTCCTCTGCCACAGTGATCCGGTACAACAGTGACCTGGTACAGAAGTATCACCCCTGCTTCTGGATTGACGGCCAGTACCTGTGCTGCTCCCAGACAGCCAAGAATGCCATGGGCTGCCAGATCCTGGAGAGCAGGAATGGCAGTAAGACACCGGGCACCCTCTCCTTGCCCCATCCCCAGCCCCTGGGGATTACTGCAGAATGACGCCAGGGATCTCTTCTCACCTTAGTCCCTTTTGTGTTTCGAAGGTTTAAAAGTTGGCCGGTCACATCGCAAGACAAAGAAGCCTCTTCCCCCCACTCCTGAGGAGGACCAGGTAGGGGCCTCGTGTTTAAGGAAAGTCTACCTGGGGAAAGCCAACATGTTCAGTGACTGACAGGGCATTGCTCTGAGATGTACAGGCCAGGGCTCTGCTCTGGAGAGGGCTGTGAAGATGGTGCCCTAAGGGAGAAGGAGCTTGAACCAGGGGATGGAGCCCAAAAGCCTGGAGAAAAGTGAAATGATCTCACCCCTGAGGTTCCCCAGGGGGAGCTGGGAGGGTAGAGAAGGACTGATAATAGGGTAGAGGAGAGAGGTAGAGAGAAAGCAACCTTTTGTGAGGACAGGTCTCCAAGGAGGAAATGTTGCAATAAAAAGCGCCGGGGGGGCGGATTGGTCTGGTGAAGATACATGTGGGAGCTGAGGTGAACACTGCGCTGACCTGGCCTGAGCCCACTGCCCTGCCAGGCCTGGGGAGGGTCTGGCCTGGGGAACAGTGTGTCTGCCAGCCTCACCATGTCCCGTGCTCTCCCTCGCTCTGGGGAAGATGGTGATGAAGCCCCTGCCTCCCGAGCCGGCCCCCAGCACCGCAGGCGAGATGAAGAAGGTAGTGGCCCTCTACAACTACCTGCCGATGAACGCGCAGGACCTGCAACTGGAGAAGGGTGAGGAGTACCTCATCCTGGAGGAAAGCCACCTGCCCTGGTGGAAAGCCCGTGACAAGAACGGGTAAGAGCTCCCACTGCCCACGGCACTCGCCCCGCCGACGGTGCCCTCTCTGGGTGCCAAGGCCCTGGTGGGCAAAGACACCCCTTCAGCATCGCGGGGGTTCGGACAGGCCGCCTGCCTGCGGGCTACCGCCCAGGGTGGCATGTGAAGAGGGTGAGGGAGACTGAAGCAGACTGTGGTATCAGCCCTCCCCAAGCGTGAACCCCGATGGGTGTGCGCCAAGGTTTTTGAGCCTGTTTCTACTCAGCCTTCTGGGGCGGGAACCTGCTTTCCCCTTGGCTTCCTCCATCAGTGTGTGACCAGCCCCTTTTCTCCTGCAGGAAGGAAGGATACATCCCCAGCAACTATGTCACTGAAACCAGCAATTCCCTGGAGATCTTTGAGTGAGTAAGAGAAGGCGCAGGGACGTGGCATGTTGCACTTAGTTGGAGACTTTTTACATTCAGTTCTGTTAACCTACGCAGCCTGCGAGCCCAGCCTGGCTGGGTCGCTCTCCCTCCTACACACCCTCTGAGAGCCCCCAGCCCCCTGACAGCCATCCCTGCCCTGCACCGCCTGTCCTGGCTGGGCCAGGGTCAGACCAGGCTGGGGGCACCGGTGGCTGCGGTGATCTCCCTGACGACTGTGTCCCTGTTCCAGGTGGTACTCAAAGAATATCACTCGGAGCCAAGCAGAGCAACTGCTGAAAGAGGAGGTAAGTGTTGACTCTCAAGGCTGGGTCCTTTCTATGAACTGTCCCTCTGTGGGCTGCTGTCACGTTGTGTGCAGCACGGGACCACCCCTGGCTTGTTCTGGGAGGGGAGTGTTCCCCCAGCAGCCCCAGGAACCATCTCTACCCCAGCGTGACCTCCTCCCGACAGGCACTTCAGGAGGTGGTCCCCCAGGCAGGGACTGGAAGTAGGATTCCTCTGACTTACTGCACCCTCTCTGGCCATACTGTGATCTTCACTCACTTTAAGTCTTGCCTGTTACAGTCATGCCTCCCCACAACCATGCTGGCCCCTCTCCTCTTTCTGTTTTAGGGTAAGGAAGGGGGCTTCATTGTCCGAGACTCTACCAGCAAGACAGGGAAATACACCGTCTCCGTCTATGCCAAGTCCTCTGTGTAAGTGGCTCTAAGAACAGCTTGTTCCTACCTCAGAGGGCCCCTCCAGGCACCCCTCGCCCTCTGCCTGCCCTCCCCATGCTGCTGACCCCACGTAATGCCTCTACAGAGACCCCCAAGGCACGATCCGCCATTACGTTGTATGCTGCACCCCCCAGAATCAGTATTACCTGGCAGAAAAGCACCTGTTCAACACCATCCCAGAGCTCATCACATACCATCAGCACAACTCTGCTGGTTAGTGTCTGGGGGGCGGGGTGAGGCCAGCAGTGTTTTTACTGATACGACAGTATCCTCACCTTCCTGCACTGAAGGCAGGAAGCTTGTGTTCCCTGCTGGAATGTGAGAGGTAAGCGTGGCGTGGCAATCTACCTTTTTGTGTTTCAGGGCTCATATCCAGACTGAAGTACCCCGTGTCTCAACACCAGAAAAGTGCTCCTTCCACAGCTGGCCTCGGCTATGGTAAGCTGGGCTACCTCACAGTTCCCTGGTTTAAGGGCCTGTCTCTACCAGCAGTAACCTTCCAGGGGTGGGGTCCTCGCTGTCCATGGCAGCAGGGCTCGCAGCCCTCCCAAGAATCACTTCCCAACACTCACTGGCCCTCTGGTGACAGTACTGACCAAGAGACGCAACAAGCTACTTTGCTCCCCATCCTCTAGAGGCACAGCTCTTGGATTCCCTGGATTTTTTGAGATGTTTTTTCAGGCAGCGCGTGCTCATGAGCTCTTCTGGGGCTTGCTAGATGAGATGACTGGGAGCAGCCTGCAGGGAGGTCACCTGCACCCACGTTACACTTGCGCTCTCTGTCCTAGGGTCGTGGGAGATTGACCCGAAGGATCTGACCTTCCTGAAGGAACTGGGGACAGGGCAATTTGGTGTGGTGAAGTACGGGAAATGGAGAGGCCAGTACAACGTTGCTATCAAGATGATCAGGGAGGGCTCCATGTCAGAGGACGAGTTTATCAACGAAGCCAAAGTCATGATGTAAGTGGTGAGCAGCCTGCAGGTCAGTGCTGGGTGTGCCTTGCCAGAACGGCTGCACTCCTGTGGTGTGGAGGGACAGTCTCAGGCAGCCTCGCACTCTGTAAAATGCATCCAAGAACTTACTGTCTTTGTGCTCGTTCCCCAGTGAGCTTTTCCACCGTCAGCTGGGCAAGGAGCACCTTCCCTTCACAAACTCTCTTCCTTCACAGATGCTTCTTTTGCTGCTTGGCCTTCTAGATGCTCAGAATTGCCCTTCTTATGCCCAACACAGGAACCTGTCTCATGAGAAGCTGGTGCAGCTCTATGGGGTCTGCACCAAGCAGCGTCCCATCTTCATCATCACTGAGTACATGGCCAACGGCTGCCTCCTGAACTTCCTGCGGGAAACTCGGCGGCGGTTCCAGCCTGCTGAATTGCTGGAGATGTGCAAGGACGTCTGTGAAGCTATGGAGTACCTGGAATCCAAGCAGTTCCTGCACCGAGACCTGGTAGGGCTGTGGCTGAAGGACACATCTCCAGCTCAGTGACAACCACAGCATGTCCTAGACAGGGTCCAGCACATTCACCAACATGAGAGGCAGTTCTGCAGCCTTTTCTGGAGATCTTCCCTCTAAGCTTCCCTGCCCACCCGAGCATGGGTGGGATGCGCTGAAGTCACTGCTCTGCAGTGAGTTAGCAGAGATGGAAGAAAGGGCAGGACTAGGTAGTTTTACAGGGGATGGGAAACATTTGTGGCTAGGGCAGGGTTTGCGTTAGGCAGCACAGGCAGAATCGCAGGCTCAGACATGAAAAGGGACCTCCTGACCCCCACGAAAAGCTGAGCCTGCAGTTTGTCAGGCCTTGGGCTGGCATTGCCAGCTTGCAGTCCTGCTAGGTGCCGTACCTGATCTCCTTCTGGTGCTGCTTTGTTCAGCCCGCCAGGGAAGTCTCCCCTCTGTAGATAAACAGGATGCCTGGAGGCCTCTCTTGCTATCTTTGCTGAGGACTTTGTAGCTTGCTCCGGTCCGGGTGAACCTGCAGGAGATGTGAGGCAAAGTGTGAAGTGGGTGGGGGCGAGGTGAAGTTCCAGGTGGTACAGGGGGATGGGCGAGGCAGGAGCAGGTAGGAGTGACTGCCTCCATCTCTCCATCCACAGGCTGCTCGCAACTGTTTGGTGAATGACCAAGGAATTGTGAAAGTATCAGATTTTGGCCTTTCCAGGTCTGGTAGATACATCTGTGTCACCTTCCCATCTCAATCCCCCATCTCCTCCAGTCTCTCTATGCTTTAGTCTTTCTCCCCACCATCCTCTAGCTCTGTTTTTCCTTTGTCTTCTCCTGTCTTTCTGCTTTATCTGGCTGAACCTTCTGCCCCTCCACTTTCCACCATCCCTTTCTTTCTTCTCTGTCCCTTTTCCCACTCTCTTTGCTTCTTTCCCCCACCTCTAGTATCCTGGCTGCAGCTTTCTCTCGCATCCCCTTTTTGCTATTATCCCTTTTGACTACTAGTTTGAAAGGGACATTTCTGCCTGTTGAAACCCATGTGGAGTGCAACCTCTGGTCAGTCTGAGAGCTGTTGATTCCTTTTGGGCTTGATGGGTTGCATGGAGGAGTGAAATGTGAAATCTGAGACAGGCACCACGATCCGTTTATCTGCTGCAGGTATGTTCTAGATGACGAGTATACAAGCTCCATGGGGTCAAAGTTTCCAGTGCGGTGGTCCCCCCCTGAAGTGCTTCTGTACAGCAAGTTCAGCAGCAAGTCTGACGTCTGGGCTTTTGGTAAGAGCGTGGCGTTAATGACATGGATGCTGGGAAGAGAGGGTGCCGCAAGCACAGCGATCTCTGCAAACCACCTTCAGGCACAGGCGCTCCCCTGCCGTGACCTGTCCCTGCCGTTTCCTCTAACAGGTGTTCTGATGTGGGAAGTTTACTCTCTGGGAAAGATGCCTTACGAGAGGTTTAACAACAGCGAGACAACGGAGCACGTCATCCAAGGCCTGCGCCTCTACCGGCCACAGCAGGCCTCCGAGCGGGTCTACGCCGTCATGTACAGCTGCTGGCATGAGGTGAGTTGCTCTCACCCTCGGTGACGGCTCCCAGCTGCCCTGGGGGGGCTGACACAGCTCTGCGGCTGCCCGGGGGGCGGCTGGCAGGCTGCAGCAGGGCTCCCCCCTCTCTCCCGGCAGAAGGCCGAGGAGCGCCCCACCTTCACGGCGCTGCTGGGCAGCATCCGGGACATGACGGACGAGGAGCCCTGACTGCAGGCTGGGCCGGCCCGGCCTGCTGAGCCCCTGCCTGGCGCCGGGGGCTGGCACTGCTGGGCCGGTGCCGCCTCACCGCCTGCCGGACGGGACCTCAGCACCGCTCTCACGGACACGGCACCGGCCACCCGCGGGCGAGCAGGCGCCCGAGGGGCCCTCCCGGCCACCACCGCAGCTCCCGTCACCGGCAGGGCCCCTCACGGCCAAGGACAGAGGCGAGGCCCCTGGCGGCCGCGGTCCCGGTGCCGGCCAGCCCCGCCGGGCTCCGCGGGCGGCGGCTGGCCGGGCCCGTGCACAATAAACGGTTCCCCACACCGACGCCTCCTCGGCGGGACCGGCCCGGCCCGCCCCGCCGGCGGGGGGCGCGCGCGCGCGGGCATGCGCGGGGCGCGCGGAAGGGGCGGGGTCAGCGCGTGCGCGGCGGCGGCGCGGCGCGACACGTGAAGGTCGCGGCGGTACCGGTAGCGCCGGTAGCGGGATGGACGCGCCGTCCGCCGCCGGGCTGGGCGGTGCCGACCCCCAGCTCCAGCGCTTCATCGAGGTGGAGACGCAGAAGCAGCGCTTCCAGCAGCTGGTGCACCAGATGACCGAGCTCTGCTGGGTACGGGCGGCCCGCGAGCGGCGGGCGGGGCCGCCGGCTCCGGGGCCCGGGAGGGACGGGGCGGGGTTGGGTCGCGGTGGTGGGGCAGGCGGGCTGGGACGCTGCGCTGAGCTTTGCCCCCGGGGGGGAGGAGGGAGCTGGGGACAAAATGGAGTCGCCGTGGGAAGCAGTCCCCGCTCCGGTGAGCCCGCGGGAACGGGCCAGGCCGGGGGGAGCCCCGCGCGGCGGCCGGGGGGATGCGCCCGAGAGGAGGAGGTTCCCGAGGGGGGATGCCGCCGGTGTGCCCGAGGGCTGGAGAAGCGCGGGAAGCACGGCCGCGGGGGGCGGGAGGGTCGGGCCACGCTTCCCCCGGGCCAACGGGTGCCCCGCTGTGTGCAGGAGAAGTGCATGGACAAGCCGGGGCCAAAGCTGGACAGCCGGGCCGAGACGTGCTTCGTGAACTGCGTGGAACGCTTCATCGACACCAGCCAGTTCATCCTGAACCGGCTAGAGCAGACGCAGAAGTCCAAGTCGGCCTTCTCCGAGAGCCTGTCCGACTGAGCAGGAGCCGTGCCCCAGGGGACACCGGCCAGCCCCCGCGGGGCCGGGCCCTCCGCCGCGCCGGCTCCGGGTCACTCTGCCGCCTGAACGAGCCGGCGTCGGCTCTGGGGTTTAGGATTTAATTAAATGCCAGTCTCGGGGAAGTTGCAGCCAGATGAGAGCCCACGACAGAGGCACAGTTGCTCCGCCTCGGGGTGATGTGGCCCTCCCGGCCCCGTGGGCCAGTAGCCGTCTTTGTGCTGGGACTCCAGGGCTACCGATGCTACGCAGGGAGCATTTGGAACTCGCACGCTCAGCGGAACGGAGGGGTGAGGATGCTCGCATCGGGGGGTGCTCCCAGCGCTGATGTGAACCTCAGCTCTGGGCGAGGCCAGCCTGCGACTGCTGACTTACACGGTGCTGCACAAAACCACCCCTCCGGGGTAGATGCTAACAAGCCCCGCGGGCGCCGTCGCTGTGCAGCGCGGTACAGGTACCCTTCGCCAGAAGAGGTTTTGGGCACAGGGATCATCCGAGGCACTGTCACTACTGGAAAATACTTTCAGGCTTCCATAGGTAAATCATTCATGTGGCCAAGTGACAGATTTTCAGATTGCAGCACAACTCTGTCAATACTGACTTGCTCCATTAACTGCTTTCCCCTGGTCAACGTAATAAATATTAACTGGGTCAATTTTTAACATGAGATTCTCCTTTGTTCAGGTAGATGACCACTGAGAATTGGAAATCTGGCCTTCTTGTCACTCCCCCTCCTTCCCAGGGATCCCGTTTATTGCAAAATTAGTAGGGAGAGGGCATAATTGTCTTCTGGCTAGAAGGTTTGCTCTGAGTGCTGATTTGTTGCTCAATTAATTTGGTGCCATGAATCAAACTTGTTTCTGGGAGAGGCTGTGGCCGTTCCTCCTCTTCCCCAAAAGGTTCCTGCTGTCCTGTAAAGGTGTAGTTTCTTTAGAGAGACTAAATGCAGGAAATAAGTAACCAGCTACTTCCTGACCTCATGCGGCTTTACCTGTGGCGGTCACTGGAAGGAGGCCTCTGGCTGTGTCTTCTGGGCCTCTGCCCCCAGGACACAGAGGAGCTTCTAAGTGGATAAACAGAGGACTGATCCGCTCTCTGGAAAGGCAGCACAGCATTTCAGCAGTGTTTACGTACAGCACGGCTCTGGGAAGCCTGGAGCGACCCCCTGACCGTGTCTTGGGACCTCTACACAGGAACCTGGTAAAGCAGTTCTGCACGTGCCCATCTGCCGTGGGGGGCTGGACCGGGCACCCGAGTTCCTAACACGGGTGGCTTGTAGCTAGCAGCCTTCCTGGGAACAAACGCAGGCTCTGTTAAGCAGAGCTATGCAGATACAAAACCCACGTAAGTGAGGACACAGCTGTCTAGTTACCTTTCAGAAACTTACCTCAGCAGCTAAGGACTCTTAGGTCACTCCTGTTCCCAGGGTAAGTGATTCCTTCTCCCTATCAAGTTTGTCTCAAGCATCCACACGGTTCTTCCTCCCCCTGTAATCCTTTACACCTTTCAGTGCTGGCTCAGTTCTCAGTACAAATGGATCACTAGCCACTTGGTAACTGAACAAACAGGGTTTTAATAGAACACGGTAAGCAGGTGCTTCATCAACCTGCACAGCAGATGTTGCGTGAAGGGGCTGCTCCCTCCCCAAGAGCCACAGCAGCATGTGGCAGCACCACTGAAGTTTTTGAGTTTTGGCTGTATTCTGTTCTTGGATGCGAATCTGTAAATAAATTCTAGCAGAGTGAGCAAAACAAGTACTTGACAGAGGAATTTTTGAATTAATATTCTGGGTATGTCATCTTTAAAGCCAGACATCCATCTTCTCTCCGTGTAATCTTAGCGCAATGTTAAATTATTCTGTAACTGTTAATCTTTATAACAAGTACATTTTTAAAAAATGCTGTGAGGCCTCCCCAAACGCGTGGTCCTCACATTCAGTAAGGGTTAGCACTGTGTTAGTGCTGCAGCCCTCTCCACACCTGAAGTGAAGAGGCTCTGGATTCCAGGAACCGGGTGGTTCCCAGGGCTGCTGCCCGTAGCCACAGGAGGCTGCTGTCCCTGTCAGCCTCCCTGCAGCGGCAGGTCACCCGTCACACCTAGGGCAGCTAACTGCCAACTCCTGCTAGTGCAGCAGTAGCTAGCAGCAGCTGAGGCAGCTTGTTCAACCTCGCAGTAGAACTGCCCAGCAGTGGGAGCAGAAAGCTAGCAGTTTAGAGGCTTCCTCACACACTTTTCACCTTTCTCCTCCTCTTCCTCCTCTGCGCTCTGAGAGCCTTTGTCCTCTGAGGGCAGAAGAGGCTGGTGCTGACATGCCTGGTGTCTGTCTGCACTCCTCCACGAGGCATGCAGGTCTGCCCTGCCTTGCTGCAGCAAGAGGGGCAGGAGGTTGGGGCTGAAGGGCATGTCCCTGAAGGCGTGCAGGAGGAAGATGCCAGACACGATGGTGAGGAAGCCGCTGATGGTGCCAATGATGTTGTCTAGCACCATGTGTTGCCACTCCTTGAAGAGGATGGCAGAGCACATCATGACTGCTGTGGTGAACAGCACGTAGTACACGGGTGTGACCACAGATGTGTTGAAAATGTCCAAGGCTTTGTTCAGGTAGTTGATCTGGATGCTGATGCAGATCACCAGGCACACCAGGAGCACCCAGCCCAGTGGTTCTTTCAGGACTGGCTTCCCAGAAAACAGTTCTTTCAGGGCAATCCCCAAGCCTTTGACGCAGGACACAGAAAGCGAGCCGATGGCGGAGCAGACCAAAACATAAACCAGGACGTTGCTCTGTCCGTAACGGGGTCCAGCCACAAAGATAAGCAGAAGGGAGCTCACCAGGACACACACAGCAAATACAATGAATCCTTGGGGAAAGAAGAATTCAAGAGCTCTATCAGAGAACAGTAGCACCAGTAGCAGATGTAACTGCACAGCAAATAGAGACGGAGGACAGGCGGGTAACTGCCCCATCAGTCTGTCTTTAGTTTCCAGCTGTAGGGACCGCAGTGGGGAAGCAGAGCTGGTCTGCAGCCTGAGCAAAGTTACAGAGACAACAGCAGCTCTTTACAGTGCTGATCACAGCACGGCCTCACAAGTCAGCCTGTCGGGGGATAAAGCTGCCCCTCCTGGAAGGGGTAGGGGCACAGCCAGTCGCTACAGCACTGGACGAGGTGGGGGGCTTGCTGACGAGGAAGACGAAGGAGCACAGCTCTGCGGGAGACCCAGGGCGGGGGCAGAAGACTTGGGAAGCCCTAGCTGAACTCTGCAGGCTGTGGTGGGATAAAGAGGAAAGTGCCACATCGCGGGAGTGCGAGGCCCTGCCAGAGTGCTCCCTCCAACGAGCAGCAGCATCTACCTGTTAATCTGCTTTACTCTTCTCCCTGTGCCTCCTTCATTTCCTGGGGCTTATTCTGCCATTCATGCTATTGCCCAAATCATATCCTTGCAGCGTGATTCACCCTCTAACATAAATGTCGGGACTACTTGATCTTGAGCATAACTCCTTGAATTGCTCATTCATCTTTGCCTGAAGTTCCTCCTCTATCTTGCTTCAGCCACATCCCTGCCGCCCTCGTGTACAGGAATTCCCTCTCCTATCCTGGCACTGCCACAGGCCAACCCTTTCTGCTGACAGCTGCAGCTAATTCCCATGCTCTTCCCTTTTTGCATCTATACCTCATAGACAGTACAAAAAAAAGCCCCACACTTGGTAACTGTTTATGACCCAAGTTCTCACTCTTGCTTTGGCACAGACCCAGTGACTTGGGAGCATCACCCACACTCCCTCTCTGGGAAGTGGGGTGCCTGTCTGCTGCTTCCATCTGGGGTTAAGAGGACCTGACAGTCCTACGAAGCCATTCTGAATCTGACACGTCCCCCTGTGTTTTGAGCTAGTTAATAGGGTGTAAATCCTCTGAGCACGTGCATTAAACGCTGTTTGACTGCCACCAATCTTTCACATTTAGAGCGTGGAGACTCCAGCCTTTTTCCACCACAGAAGGCAACCTACAAGCTATCCTGGACACAGGAGTGTTTCCTCCACTGGTGCACAGAACAAGAAACAGCTCAATCACCCTTTAGTTCAGTCCTTCCCAACCTAGCCAAGTTGTATCCTACCTTCTACTGTCATTTCCAAGCCTAAAGTTGACAGGAGCCCTTTTAAGTACCTGGATCTTTCAGCTTCTCTGCCATTGACTCGAGGCTGGAAACCCCTTCTTCCTGTGGAGCATGGATCACCATCACCGTGGATCCCAGGATACACAGGATGCAGCCAATCTTCCCATGAACATTCAGCTGCTCATTCAGGAAGGTGGAAGACAGAACTGCACTGAAAGATAGTAAAATAAACCCAGAACCAATTAGGCCAAGATATGGAATACCTGAGGGAAGAGACAGAGAAAGCAGAGCAGCTGCTTTCACCACTAAGGGGTGGTAGGTGAGGGAAGGGTGTTTCTGAGGCTGCTTACCTAACAAGGACACTTAGAGCACCCAGGGGAGTTACCAGCGTTGCAGGGGCAAAGGCGTAGGCAGCAAAATTTGCTGCTTCTCCAACTCCCACTGCAGGAGAAACACTGTCAGGTGAGCATCAAAGTAGGAGCAATTCGGCATAATAAAAGTTTGAGTGCAGTCAGAAGAAAGCCTCAATTTCCACCTGAGCATCCCGTGTTTCTCTGAGGTGTGTGGTGTAACCAGGAAAGCACAGCACCAGCAAGAAGCCTGATACAGGTTCTCTTGGGAAGAGAAGGCTCGTGGTTACGCACGGTGATCCTTAGTCACACATGGCTATGCAGCTGAGCAGTAACCACAGAAAAATATTTCCATAACGTCCTCAAAGCTGAAAGGAGTTTTGGCCCTTTTCATATTTATAAGTCATGTTCTTCTCCTGGAACACCTTTTACAGCTTTTTAAAGGGTAAATCCAGTACAATTGGTTATTAATCTTGAAAAGTGTAAATTAGAGCTGCTAAGGGCACTGTAGTGCTGGATGTGCCGCTATAACTGCATCAGCCGGGCAGAGCATCTCGGAAGCACCTGACCCAACCCAGTCAGACCAACTCCTCAACTCCTGTTCAGCGGTAATGCATGAGAGTTTAGAGTATTTGTTATAATTACATCAACGACGTTCTCAGATAAAAATCAAGCAAACAACGATCATAGTAATAAAATACGAAAGCAAGTGGGAACAATGACAAACTCTTTAAGTGTTTTGCCTCGGTTTCAGAGCAGGTACTTACTGCACAGCAGCCCTGCCCACCAGAGCCACTCCTGCAGGTACGCGTGACCTCCTTGTCCTACGCCAGGGAGAAAGAGTGAGAAAAAAACCTGAAATGAAGCTCGTAAAAAGGCTCATTATCCTGCCAGAGCTGCCTCGGGGACGCAAGCGGGGACAGCCGGATCTCTAAGCACAAGGCTGCCCCCTCCCACCGCGCCCTGCCCCAGCCGTGGGCAGACACCCAGTACTTTTACCCCAAAAGCAAAGATTTTATCCCCTGGTTCTCCCGCAGTTTGAAACGCGTCTCTGTTGACTATCCCTGTGCAAAAAGCCGACTTTTAGACCAAAAAGCCCCACAAGCCAGGCGGGGGGCGGCCGGGGCCCAGCGCTGCCCGGGCCGGAGGCTGAGGCGGCTCCCGGGGGCCGCGGCTGCCCGCCAGCACCGGGCGCTCCGCGCTCCTCCGCCCCGGTACCGCGGCGGTACCTGCCCTGGCGCGGCCGCGGCGGCACAGCCGGAGCAGCCCCTTCTTCTTGAGGACGAAGCTGCCGCCGATGAAGGCGCTGGAGGCCAGGGCCAGGCCCAGCCCCACGTAGAAGCCGCCCCCCATGGCAGCGCCGCCGCCGGGCGCTTCCTGTGCGCCGCCAACACCCTTCCCCCGGCCCCGGGCGGAACGGAACGGAACGGAACGGAACGGAACGGAACGGAACGGGCGGGGCAGCCGCTGCCAGCGCACCGGGCCTCGCCTCCGCCGGCGGCCGGCCGAGCTGGGCCGGGGAGGCTCCGGCGGCGAGCCCGGGGCTCCCGTGAGCGCCGGCCAGGCCCTGCCGCGGGTGTCGCCCCACAGCGGCGCAGCGCCGAGCCCCGGAAAGGCCCCAACCCCGGCCCTGGGCGGCAGCGCCCGGCCCGGGCAGGAGGTGACCGGGTCGCGTTTTCCGAGCTGAAGCAGAAGGGATGAGTAAGAGCAAGGACGATGCCCCGCACGAGCTGGAGAGCCAGTTCGTGCTGCGGCTGCCCCCGGTGAGAGGCGGCGCGGCCACAGGCCCGGTGTGCGCGGCCAGCCCCGGGCTGGGAGGGGGCTGGCGAGGTGGGGGGGGGCAGCGGGGAAGCTGCGCACCTGGCGAGGGGCGGGGAAGCAGGGGGGATGCTTTTGACCTTGGGGAGTGAAACAAAAATCAACTCAACAGTCAGAATCCAGTAGAACTGCTAAGCCCTCTCAGTAGCCCGTGGCCACTCTTTTGAACAGATTTTTCCACGACCCCCTCTTCAGAGGTGCTCCTGCCACCCCGAGCGGGAGGCCCAGAAGACAACTTAGAGGGTTAGAGAGGAAATTTCTGTGCGGGTAGAGCTTTAGTCAGTGCTGGGTCTTCAGTTGCTGTGGCTGTCAGCGCACTCGATGCTATTTGTGAGGTTGTTTGGGGCCTCACGCCTCTGTCCCGGCCGTGGGGTGTCAGGAGGTGTGAAGGGCGCTGGCAGCGGCAGAGCCGCAGGGTTCACATGCTGTCGGGAGGAGGGGGCAGCTTTTATTGGAGCTCTTGCAGTCGTTTTTCTGCACTGGGATGGCAGGGGTGTTTAAAGCTGGGTAGGTTGGATAGAAGCCTTCAGGGATTCTCAGAGGAAGCACACCCAGCCCTGCTATAAGTCTGTCCAACCTCCCCAGGAATACGCCTCCACCGTGCGGCGAGCGGTACAGTCTGGAAATGTCAACTTGAAGGACAGGCTCACCATTGAGCTACACGGTGAGTGAGGATCAGGGCATCTTAAAACTCCTCTGACTGTCCACAGGCTGTGCCACTTGCAAGTGTTTTCCTGTGAAATTTCTGCTCCCTGTGAATGTGTTGCTCAGTTTAGCCGTTTAGTGACAGCACTAACCTGTCCCCTGGCTTTCCGCAGCGGATGGGCGCCACGGGATCGTCCGCGTAGACCGGGTGCCGCTGGCAGCCAAGCTGGTGGATCTGCCCTGCATCATCGAGAGCTTAAAAACCATTGACAAGAAAACCTTCTATAAGACAGCAGATATTTGTCAGGTATGGGCTGTCCTTCTTGCCTGCCCCAACAGCTTAATTCCTTGCTCCTGTCTCCAGGAAAATCCTTCTACGCTTTGGCAGCTGGACACCCCGTGTAACGTGGCCAGTTTCTGTGTTTTTGCAATGTTAGCAGTTTAAAATTCCCCACCCTGCTTGGGGTTTAGAAATCCCATTTCTGAAGCATGAAATGTGATTGTGCTTGTAACAGCTTAACTGCTGCTGTGTTTGGGTAGGAACTGAGCTGGGTGTGAAACATTGTGTTTCTCGTGCCCCGTGCTGTGAGTCCCTTTGGCTCACAACATGCAGTGGGCAGTCACCGTTCGTTTTCCAGAAAAGTTTTCACATCCTTTTGTCCTTGCATTACGATAAGCACCCTTTATGTTTATGTGGGGATTCCAGATGCTTGTTTGCACTGTGGATGGTGATCTCTACCCCCCTTTGGAAGAGCAGACCGTGAGCACTGACCCCAAGGCAAACAAGAAGAAGGACAAGGACAGAGAGAAGAAATTCATCTGGAACCATGGCAGTGAGTAGAGGCTGTGCCCAACCCCTCCATCCCACCACACCAGTATCCCCACAGCTGTGCAGGGCACTCACCACTGCCGTGTCCTGGCTGTGCTGCTGCTCCGTTTTCAGTGCTCTCTCTGTTCCTTCTCCCTTTTGGCATGCAGCTCTCCCTTTTGCCTGACACATGCAATCTGTTTCCTCTGTCACAGTCACTCTTCCCCTGAAAAATGTACGAAAGAGACGATTCCGGAAGACAGCTAAGAAGAAGGTGGGTTGCTTCTCACACATAGAGATGCAATAACCAAGGGATGGGAAGTCAGAGACTTCAGAGCTGTAACTGTCTATTAGTCCAGAAAACATGTAATTTCTTAACATTGCTTCACATGTTTCCTTTCCCAAGATGAAGGTGAAGGGAGGGTAGTAGATTTAAACACCTCTTTGGGTGCTTCCTCCATGTTTTCCAAGATGCTCCTGAGGGGAGAATCCTCTGTGCAGAGAACTGCTGGACTCCGTTCCTGCGGCTGCCTTGCCATAGTGCATCTCTTCCTGCTCACAGAGAAGAAAGGAAGACTCGCATGGAAATGAGGCTTCACTCATTCCTGCTTTCCCAGCTGAAATCTTCTCTCTATGCATGGCCCGTTCACTTCCCCGACAAGGAACACTACAAATAGAATAACTGTCATTTCAGCTGGGGGAGTGACAACAGATGGAGCTCAGAGACTGTCTCTGTGCATATGCAGAAGCCAGGCAAGGTGTTGGGGAGATGCAGCACCGTGAGGTTGGGAAGACTTGTTCTTCTCTACTTTGCAGTTTCTGAGAACAGGATGGAGTGCTATTTTACATGACATTTGGGAAACAAATTACTTGAGACATTCTTATAGCCCACAGGAGAGGTTTGATGTCACTGCATTGAGATTCTCGGCTAATGTAAAAGTGAAAAATGAAACCTTCTTTTGGATGAGATGGGAAGGAGTTGAACTGACCATCCATCAGGAAACGGTACCTCAAGGACTTTCTGCATACACACGGAAAGTCTCGTTTCATAAGTAGTATAAGTAGAAAAGTGAGAGCACACAGCCCACCGAGGAGCTCTGTACAAAAGGGATGGATTGCTTTCTGGAGGTGCATAAATTACTTTCAGGGTAAGCACGAGCAAAGACTGAGCAGAAAGCATAAAAGAGAGGGTTGAAATATGGCTCTGTCCAGAGGTGGAGGGTTGGAGTTGATCAGCACCAGCAGCGTGCGTGAGGCATTTAACAGTGTCTCTGTTCTCTTTCCCCTCTCTGGCCCAGTATATCGAGTCTCCTGATGTGGAAAAAGAGGTGAAGCGTCTCCTGAGCACAGATGCTGAAGCTGTCAGTGTCCGTATCCTTTTAGGAGAAAAAAAGCTCAAGCGGGGGAGAGGACACTGTGTGTGCCCTGGAGGTTGTGGAAATGAGAGACAAGTTCAGCTTGGTGTGGGTGTGAGAGACTGGGAGATAAGCACACAAGAGGCACTGAAGTTTTGGAGCTTCATCTTTGCCTTGTTCAAAGTTGTGCCAGGGCAGGGTCAGACTGGCTCTTAGGAAGTATTTCTTTGCAGAAGGGGTTGTTGGGCGTTGGAATGGGCTGCCCAGGGCAGGGGAGGAGTCCCCATCCCTGGAGGGGTTGAAGAGTCGGGTTGACCCAGCGCTGAGGGATCTGGTGGAGTTGGGAATGATCAGGGTGAGGCTCATGGCTGGACTGGAGGAGCTTCAAGGGCTTTTCCAACCGAGATGATTCTGGGATTCTGTGAAAGCTCATTGTTTCTTGACCTTCCTTGCAGATTGTACTGTTGTCCTGAGCAGGAGCTTAAGTAAGAGCAGAGGGGAAGTCAGCAAAAAAGGGGGCTGGGATGGTTTGTCCTGGATGTCCCTGGCTGCAAGGCCAGACTTGGAGGGACAGTAATCATGTGCAGTTTCTAGCATTCTTTTGTCATACTGCATCTTTCGTGTTCCTCTTTTTCCCTTGACTCGTCTGTTCCTGCTGTCAGGCTGGGAAGTCATTGCTGAAGATGAAACAAAAGAAGTTGACAACCATGGTTCGCTCACCAGCTTGGACATCTCCTCCCCAGGGATGTCAGGACATAAGCAAGGCCATGGCTCCTCAGGTGCAGTGGGGAAGGCTGTTGTTTTCGTTCTAGCCACTAAATAATCGGTTGGGCACATCCTCTCTGGAGTAAGCCCTAAGCAGAGCAAAGGAGAGAGGGTGCTGAGACGGGCACCCTGCACTTACGTGGTTCCTGGCAGGCAAAGGGTGCTGGGAGGTCATCAGCTGTGTTTTTCCTCTTCCCTTTTGCACCCTTTAGAACATGATGAACTGCGGGAGATATTTAATGACATCAGCAGCAGCAGCGAAGATGAAGATGAGAGGGATCATCATGATGACGAAGACCTGAACATCATGGACACTGAGGAGGACTTGGAGAGGCAGCTGCAGGACAAGCTGAATGAGTCCGATGGGCAGCAACAGGAGAACGAGGGGTCCAACCAAATAGGTGAGTGAGCGGCAGAGCGCAGCAGAGTCAGCGGGGCGCCAGGCAGGCTGCCCACTCTGCTGCTGCTCTGGGTCCGAGCTCACTCTCTCTTCCAGTCATGGGGATCCAGAAGCAGATTGACAACCTGAAAAGTAAACTCCAGGAGACCCAGGACAGGAGGAAGCGCCAGGAAGATCTCATCATGAAAGTGGAGAACCTAGCCCTCAAGGTGAGAGCTCTCCTGGGGTCTCTTCAAGTCTTCTGCTTAGCGCTGGCTTGCCATTAGATCCAGCAGGGTGATTCAGCTGCTACCCTGGAAAAGCCAGCGGGGCCTTTGCCTGCTGGGTTAAAAATAATTGTGTGACCATACACACTCCAGCATTTCTGCATGGAGGCAAAACAATCCATGAAACTGCAGGAGGTAAGGGGGTTGGTTGTCAGTGCAGCTTGGGACTTGCTGCACTATTTGACGTGTGCCAGCTGCCCTTCAGTTGAGAACACATTGGTAACTGTGGTCTGGCGTGTTTGTCTCTGCAGACCCGTCTCCAGGCCGTGCTGGATGAGTTCAAGCAGCAGGAAGAGCGAGAGAAACAGCAGGTGAGGAAAATCCCCCAGTGGGTGGGAAGGACTGGGGCACAACACGGTTCTAGGCTTGGCCTCTGACAAAGTTTCCTGAATGTTTACACCACACCAGCTGCTTTGAACTCCGGTGTTACAGGTGAGGTGAGGTTGTACCTCATGTGTAGTTGCATGGAGCTTCCCAAGACACAAGGAGGTGTAGGAAATGGGGTTGACTGCAGCCTTCTGGAGGTGCAGTGAGCCAAAACGTGTCGAGTCTGCAGTCCAAGGCTGCTGAGTAACACATGACACAGAAACCCACTGGCACACCTGCATGAGAAAGGCAGTAGCTGCAGGCTCGTTGCAGATTTCTTGCCTGGGCAGCTCTGCTGAGTTTTAACCAGGCACTAAGGCAGGAGGTTTCCACTCCTGGGTTCCTGTTGTGCAGCTTCCCCAGTGAGTTCTGCCGCAGAGGTGCCCAGGCACGGCTCCGGTAACATACGGGCACAGCAGCTCCTAGTGAGGGGAAGATCTGCAGGAACCCTGAGTGCTTGGGCTGGAGCTGCCGTGAGTCCCAGCCACGCCTCACTGCAATCCCTCCCTCCCTCTTCCCAGATGACGTCCCTGCAGGAGCAGCTGGAGTCCCTCATGGAGAAGTGAGGAGCAGGCCTGGGTCTCTGTACCTGCAAGCAGAGCTGGAAGTGTTGCTCATCTGCCGTGCTGAAGTCTGTACTCACACACTTCTGCCAGATGTGCTGCTGGGCAGTGCTAGAGGCTCCGTGTCCAGAGCTGCTCTCACATACATCGTGCTGGGTTTGGCTGGGGCAGCTAAAGAGTCAGGCTATGCCCGCGAGAGCAGCCGAAACGCTGGATTTACTGTAAATATTCAGGACCATTCTCCCAGAGGGCTTTAGTTCTCCCTAGGACAGTGCAGTGCAGCTTTCTGCATCTTCTTGGTGGGCTGTGGCCTGGCAGGAGCTTGTTCTTGTGTTTGAGGCATGCTTGTGTCTGCAAACCAGACTCAATAAAGTACTGTTTCCAACCCTGGTGTGTTCCCTTCTGGTCTCTGGAGCACAGAGCAGCACTGCTGAAATCCTTCTTGCAGGGCTGGGCCAAAGGGAGACTGTGTGTGAAGGGGACCCTGCGAGCTGTCACTCTGTGGGAGGAACAAGGCCCTCCTGATCATGGAGTTTCTTTAATTCCTTACAGACTAGGCAGGCAAATCCCAGATTGACCTGGTAGGGTGGAAAGAGGATTAGAAAGGCAGTTCCAGAACGCAACGGAGGGCACCAGGGGCGTCAGCGAGGGTGTGCCACAGCAGGACATCCCTCTTGCAGCCTAAAGGGCAGGGGAAGGGGAGAAGGCTTCCAAGCTCTGCCCCCAGCACAGAAAGGGAGAGGCCAGCAGCAGCCCTGGGAGATGATGCGTCCAGATAGTCAAGAAAGGGAGATACCCTGAGGAAGACAGGGAGCTTGGGAAGGGCCGGAGTGCACCCATGTGTGTCAGGCTGTGACCTGCTTCTGGGGGCTGGCAGGAGCGGCCATGGAGGAAACCTACCTGCTGAATGTGGAAGGGGTCAAAAAGAAGATTCTGCACGGAGGCCAAGGGGAGCTGCCGAAGTTGCAGGATGGGAGCAAGGTAAGTTGTCTTGGTTGTTACCCCAAAGCCCTAGGAGAGGGGAGTGGGTGCGACACCCTGCCCGTTACGGTTAGATTCCCTGCTCACAAGCTGAGCTCCAGATCTGTGGTTTGGGGAGGTCCCATCTCCAGGAGATCCCTCGCAAGGCGGGGGCAGGAAGGGCTGTTCTGGGCACGTGCAGCCCCATTTTTCTCACAGTGACCGCTGGTACTGCCCACTGCCTTCACCTTGCACTGGTGCTGTCACTTGCCTCCTCCCTCGCTCCTGGGGCCGTCGGAGCTCAGCACCTACGATGGGTTGCTGGAAATCTGCCTTTCCTGATGTGTGTCAAACAGGAGTGAGGGGTGCAAGGCGGGAGCTCTGGGGGGGTTTATGAGATTTCCCAGCCCAGGGGTATGGGCAGATGAGTGTGGGTACTGCCAGGTCCTGGTGTATGCTGTGGGAGCGCCGTGTACTGGGTTATAAAGGGGGATCCAAAGAGAGCAGCAGGATGTAGTACCGATGGGTGTTAAGATACTCCACCATCTGCTTGCTGTCAAAGCAAGTGGGTAGGAGGCACAATCTCCTGCTGTGGATGGAGAGCTGCCAATCAAACCAGCACCTTACTGGGAGCAGGCTTGGCCCCACATCCTGGCCCCGTGGCAGAGGGATTCGGGGCTGGTGAGGGGATGGAGGGCTCTCACTGTGGTGCCTGCCCCGGCTTGACACTGAGCTTTCTCTGGGGCAGATCACCTTCCACTTCCAGACGCTGAAGGATGACTTTGAGCGGACAGTGATCGATGACAGCCGGGAAGCTGGCATCCCCATGGAGCTCATCGTGGGCAAGATGTTCAAGCTGGAGATCTGGGAGACGCTGCTCAGCTCCATGAGAGCCGGGGAGGTGGCCGAGTTCTGGTGCGACGCCATCGTGAGTGAGGGGCCCGTGGGCACCCACTCCCCCTCCTTTCTGCAGAGCCAGGGCACAACACCATGCACCCAGAGGTGCTCCAGCCTTGCCTGGTGCAAGCACAGGGGGCACAGGTGTCACTTAGCCACAGCAGCAGGGGCGCTGCCCCAGAGGAAGGGGGTGCAGGCTGGCCTCATGCAGCTGAGCAGGGTGCTCCCCCTCCTTGCAGCACACGGGCATGTACGCCCTGGTCTCCAGGGGCATGCGGAGGATCGCAGAGGGCCAGGACCCCCTGGAAGGGCAGAATCACCGCTGCGGCATGGGCAACATGTTTGACTACCACAGCACGGGCTATGACGACCTGGACGAGCTGCAGCGGACACCGCAGCCCCTCATCTTCATCATGGAGTTGTTCCGGGTAAGGGGGATGGTGGGGATGGCTGCCAGCACAGGGGCTGCCGGGGCAGGCAGCTCAGCTCCTGGTGCCTGTGCAGGTGGAGGAGCCCTCAGCGTACAAGCGGGACACCTGGGCGATGAGCAAGGAGGAAAAGCTGGCAGCAGTGCCTGTGCTGCACAGTGAGGGCAACCGCCTCGTCCTCCGCAAGGAGTTTGGGCAGGCAGCGGCAAAGTACCAGGAGGCTGTCATCTGCCTGAGGAACCTCCAGGCTAAGGTGAGTGGGACCCAGCCACCTCCTGTCATCCCTGGCTGGGTTTCCTCAGTGAAGCACTCCCCTGGGGGCCCTGGGTGCAGCTGTGAACCACCCACTGTGGCTCCCTGGGGCAGGAGAAGCCGTGGGAAGAGGGCTGGCTGAAGCTGGAGAACCTGGTCACGCCGCTGGTGCTCAACTACTGCCAGTGCCAGCTGGAGCTGGGCGAGTACTATGAGGTGCTGGAGCACATGACGGAGCTCCTCCAGAAACACAACGGTACCCCCCACCCCCCGCTGTGCCCATAGCCCCCATGGACACTGTCCTCTGGCTCCCCCATCCATGACAATGCTCATCCCACATCCCTCTACCTGTGATGGTACCTTGGTCATCTGGATCCCCATGTCCACTGCAGAACCTGTGTCCCAAATCCCCCTGCCCCTGCCCTGGTTTTCCCTGCCCACAATGGCACCTGCAACCCGTGTCCTCTAGGTCACCCTGCCCATGATGTTGTCCCACACCATCCAGCTCCCACTGCCCACCATGGTTCCCCTTGCGCATGACGATCCCTGCACATCACCTCCCCAGATGTCCCTGCCCATGACAGTACCCCGACCTACAACTGTCTTCCCCCTCTCTTCCCTTGCCTGCGATGGCACCTGTGCTCTCTGTCCCCAGGGTCCCCAGCTCCTGTGGCTGGTGGCACTGAGCTACAGGACCCCCACGGGGGTCTCTCCTCTCCCGGCAGACAATGCCAAGGCCTATTTCAAGCGGGCGAAGGCCCACGCTGCTGTCTGGAATGAGCGGGAGGCACGGGAGGACTTCCTGCGAGCGTCTAACCTTGACCCCTCCATGGCGGCTGCTGTGAAGAAGGAGATGAAGCAGCTGGGGGAGAGGATGAGGAAGAAGCACGTGGAAGATCGGAAGCGCTATCAGGGACTCTTCCAGCCACCCCGGGGGCCACGGGTCAGCATGAGGCAGGAGAGGAGGGAGGTGGGTGACAGGGTGATGCTGCAGGAAGAGGCACCCCAGGGTGAGCTCGGTGTCCCAGAGACCCCTGCACAAGGGGAGCAGGGTGCAGGGACCAAGGAACAACCAGGGGCTGAGCAAGCAGAACAAGGGACTCCTGGGGCTGGGTGTGAAGGGGCAGCACCAGACGGAGAAGCAGCCCAGGGGCAGCCTGTGGGGGTAGAGCTGGAAGCAAGAGATGGGATGGGACTGTCAGAAGAAGCAACCCTGGGTACCTGTGGGGTGGAACCAGAGAGCTGGGGAGCAAGGAGGGAGGCAGAGGAGGAGGCGGCAGAGGAGGAGGAGGAGGAGGAGGAGGAGGAGGAGGAGGCGGCGGAGGAGGAGGAGGAGGAGGAGGGGGCGGAGGCAGAGGCAGAGGAGGAGGTGACAGAGGAGGCAGAGGAGGCGGGGGAGGAGGAGGAGGCAGAGGAGGAGGAGGAGGTGACAGAGGAGGCGGCGGAGGCAGAGGAGGCGGAGGAAGAGGAGGCGGAGGTGGAGGCAGAGGAGGAGGTGGCAGAGGAGGAGGAGGAGGCAGAGGCAGAGGAGGAGGAGGTGGCAGAGGCAGAGGAGGAGGAGGAGGAGGTGGCAGAGGAGGAGGAGGAGGAGGAGGTGGCAGAGGCAGAGGAGGAGGAGGTGGCAGAGGCAGAGGCGGAGGAGGAGGTGGCAGAGGCGGAGGAGGAGGAGGCAGAGGAGGAGGAGGAGGAGGCAGAGGCGGAGGCGGAGGAGGAGGCGGCGGGCCCAGCAGCAGAGGTGGAAAAGCTGGCTGTAGGGCAAGATGAGGCAGCAGGGCTCAGACAGGGGCTGGAGCAGGGAGCCGGTGGGGCAGAGGGAGCTGACACAGGGAGCGTGACCGGGGCTGAGCCAGGCGAAGCCCCAGAGCCAGGGCCACCCAGAGAGGGACCAGGGCCAGCTGAGGGGCTCCCGGAGCTAGAGGACGAAACACCCACAGACACGCTGGAAGAGAGGAGCTGCAGGGAGTAGCAAGCAGGCAGCCGCTGAGGAAATGCTGGGGAAGGCAACACCCCCCCAGACAGCTTCACCCCTGGGGCAGTGTCCCAGGCTGGGCACTCAGGGGCAGATGAGGAGCTGGGCGGAGGGGCAGAAGTAGCCCCCTACCCCGTAGCAGCCAGGGAAGGGGGTGATGCACCCCCAGGGCAGTGCAGAGAAAACAGAGCTCAGGACCACAACCCTGGGGCACAGCCTGCCCTGAGCAGGGCCCACTACCCCTGGATGGGGGAAGGCTGCTGGACCACTGACGAGAAGGCACAGCCCAGGCAGCGGGGCTGCTGTATGCTGAGAGGGAGCCCCAGGGCACAGGAACAATGCTGTCCTCACCCTGGGGCCACCACCCCGCTGTGCAGCAGAGCCCGCTGCCTCCCTGCCCTGACTCATCGGCTCCAGTGCCTTTCAGCTGGACCCTGCTGAGCTTTGCTGGCTGCGAAATAAAAGCTCTTCCCTGGCACCGTGTGCTGGATTTGTTTCTGGACATGACCAGCTTCCCTGATAAAAGCCCACACCTGTGCCTTACGCTGGGGCCTGTGGTGCAGGGATGGGGATGGGGCATTTTGCTCTACCCTCGAGAGGGGGCGTTAAAGAGGTTGTATTTTACCCACATTTAAGCTCCTGAATCTCTCCTGTATGAGAGCTGTCCCCGTGCTTTCCCTGCAGTAGCACCACGTGAGCTTTTGCCCAGCATCACCAGCCCTTCCAGGCAGGGGGGAGAACAGGTCCAGCCCTACAACTATCAGTCCTGGGCAGGCTTCACTGTCAGCTGAGGCTGGGCTGCACCCTGTGCCTTGGGGAGGGCCTGAGAGGCCCCAGCCTTGCCCTGGGCTAGTCCTCAGCTGGTCCCCTCACTGTGCCACAGAGAGAACATGGGCAGCACTTGGGACAGAGGCACCTGGACACCTCTGGGCACTGGAGACCTAATGGGGCTCCAGGGAGAAAGCACGGAGGGAGAGGACTGCCTGCCCAGCGTCCCACTGCTGCCTCCATCCTTCCTGGGGCTGAAGGATTTCCTACAGCAGAAGTCCCCAGGTGAAGAAGAGGGACTGTCCCTACACAGCCCCTGTCCCAACCCTCAGGCTGCCATGTGGCCCCAAGCAGACCTTGCTGGAAGACGACGAAGGAAAATGGTGGTCAGGGGATGCACCTGCTCTGGGGAGCCCAGGGCTCCGCTCACAGCTTGTGCTCTGACGTGAATGGTGTGGACAGCCAGGGTGACACAGGGACATCCGTGTCCCAGCAGCTCTGCAGGAGTGGTGCCAGGATGGCACAACGCAGGAGCTGCCCTGACTCAGCCAAGGTGCACAGATAGAAGAGGCCAGAGCACCAGTCTGGGTCTCAGTATAAATACAAATTTATTCTCTTTCCAGAGCAGAGATGGCGCGAAGCAGCAATGACAGCAGCACCACGGTACATGGTTACCAGAGCGTTAGCCAGCCTGCTCCCCTCCCTGCAGCATCCCAGCTCTCAAACACAGCCTGCGCCCCCAGCCCGGCCCCCACTGCTCCCTGCACTGGGGCCAGCAGCTCTGCCCTCATCCCGCCTTTTCCTTCCTCCAGCTCCCCCCCCCAGCTGGGTACTCCTGTCCTCATCCTCAGGCCAGAACCTTGCTCCTTCCCACGCTCCCCCCATCCTGCCACTGGGATAATGGGGGGGGGTCTGGCCAGGTGTCGCAGGCTGGCCTGTGGTCCCTCAGCACACAGCATGCTTACAGCCAGGCTAACACCAGTGCCACGTGGCACCACTGCACTCCTGTTGCTTGCCCGGGTGTGGGAGGGGATGGCAAGGACAGCAGCCTACACTGCTGCTAGCGTGCGGCACAGGACCCCAGACACCCGGCCGTAAGGCTCGCCCTGCCTCCTCCCCGAGGCTTCGCGCCTCTGCGGCGCACCGACGCCGACTGCACAGACCTGTGCCTCCAGACACTGCCTTGGTCCGAACCTCCCTGAACAGCTCACCACCGCATCCCGTCCCAGCCAGCGACAACAGCCCCGTCCCTGTCCTCACAGCAAGCCCTGTTTTGGGCAGAATGTCACGCTGGCATGCAGCCCTGCCTGCACCCTGCCCTGTGAGCTCAGGTATCTCATATCCCTTCACAACCTGTGGCCCCAGAGCACCAGGATCATCTCAGCCTCCGCTCTGGGGCACCCCACAGCACCTGACTCTACCTCTTTCTCGACATAACACTGCATGAGACAGCCAGCCTGAAGGAGCCTTTGGGACCAGGAGCCACCACCACCGAGCTACCCTGCCAGCTTGCAGAACAGCCACCTCTGCTGCCCGGCGGGACTCACTTGCTTCCAGGGAATGCCTCTGGCCCCTCAGCCCAGCTCAAACTGGGGGACAGCAGCAGGGCAGCTGCTCCTTGGGGGCAGCGAGGAGGCACCCTGCCTGCCCACACCACTATGCTCCTGCATCACAGCCCAACGTCCTGTGGGCCCCAGGGCTGGAGCTATGGCTGGAGAAACCCCTTCCTGCAGCGCCATGGGGATGGGCTGCCGCAGGAGCCCAGGCTCCCCAGGGATGGAGCTGGGGCTGGGCAGGACAGGCTCTCTGTCTGTGCAAAGGCACAGCTCCCCAGGAAAGCAGGCGGGACAGAGTACCTGCTGCCGGTCTGGCCCTTCACTGGGCGCCCAGTCCTGCTCCAGGGCAGCACCAGCAACACAGAAGGTGCTGGTCCCCACAGGAGTGGATGTTGGGCTGGGCTGAAAGTGAAGGACAGCTACACTTAAAGTGTTAGAATTTAATGGAGTGAGTCCATGAGAGTATTTAGGTACAGAACATGTATATATAATATATAGAAATATATGCAAATTAAATGATAAGGCTCTGTTATAAAGACCCTCTCAGGATAAGGCTACTAGCTGGGCTGAAGCTCTAACATGGACTCATCCCTACTCCATAAATCTCGCAGACTCTCCCCACCAGACAGTATGTGCTGGCTGGCTGCAGAGCCCTGGGTGGCAGAGAGAGTACAATCCGTAAGGCTGGCAGCTGGATGCTGCTCGAAAGAGTTCTTTTAAAAACCGTATGGCTCCAGGAGTGTTTTGGTGCCCATAAACCTGGAGGCCCCTGGGCAGAGCGGGGATGCTGAGCTTTGCATCCCCCGAGGGCTGCAGCCTGTGAGCGCTGGGGGAGGCAGGCAGCTTTCACCTTTCACAGCTTGAGTTCGTTCTTCTGAACCTTTCCACCCAGGCTTGGACACTGTGGCCAAGTTACCGAGCCAGCCTCCTGGGGAGCCCACAGTCCCACTCCTGCATGACCTATGTTGCCCTGAGATCTTCTGGAGCTGACAAGCATCCTGCACGACCGTCTCAGAGGGAGTCTGTGCGAGGTCTGCCGCAGCACAGGGAGCATGGCAGGGAGAGGAGGGGGAGGAAAGCAGCCAGGTAGCTGGTTAGGAAAAGCCTCTGGCTCACAGGAGTTGTTAGATAAGGGAGGTCATACCTGAAAGAGAAATGGTCAGGAAAATAGGACCCAGAGCCACCTGGTTAGGATGGGGCTGCTGCAGAGCCAGAAGGATCCTGCTCAGGAATGACAGAAAGTGGCCAAGGGTCTACGTGGGCAGAGGGGGAAGCTCTCCCCCACCTCATATTAGTGCTGGCACCGAGCAGTGTCTCCCCGCTGGCACACACATGGGCAGCCTGGGTGAGGGACCGAGTGCTGGTCCTGGGCTGGAGCACAGAGGGGCAGCAGAAAGACCAACACCAAAACCCACTGGGCAAGTGGACCACTGTCCACACATGCAACTCCCAGTCCCCATCCCTGCTGGGAAGAGCCATCCATGAACAGCTAGGAGAGCTTGCACCATTTCTTCCATCGTGCCAGGTAACTGGGGCCTCGACCTCTCCTGGAAAGGGGTCTGGGCAGGGATGCAGCGAGGAGGTGGCTCAAGGTGATCACTGCAAACTTGATGCTGACAGGTCTGTCCGTCTTCGCAGTGGAGAGCCCCGCAGGGTGCGGGGTCCCAAGCAGGGCAGGAGGCTGCCTTGCAGCTCATCTGAGGAGATCTAGTTGGTCCGTACTCTTGGCAGCTCTGATTGCCTCTCCTTGCAGGTGTGAAACCTCCTCCTCATCCTCTCTGCACCCAGGCCACACACCAGTCCCAGCAGCGCCGCGGCAGCATAGCTCTTGGCTGTAGGCGCTGCGGGGGATCGGCCGTCGCAGGGAAGCTAGGATCAGGGCAGGGGTCTGTGGGGAAAACCTCATCTGAGGGAGCAGTAAGAGGCCAGAGAGGGGGATTTCACTCGAGTACCTCGAGAGTTGGGGAAGGCGCTCCGCAGCTTCTCCATGATGTCTTCCAGGCACACGCTGACTTCCTGGGTTTTGGCTTCCACCTCATCTGCAGTGGGAAAGAGGGCAGGGGGGTGAGCAGCGTCTTTGGGCATCTCTGCAGGATGGCAGGGCACAGGCAGCTTCCTGCAGCATTAAACCAAGGGAGCGGAGCCTAGAGCTCAGCCCAACCCCAATCCCCACCTGCAGTTTCGGTGTCAGGGGTGTTGTGCTCTTTCTCCTTTGCCTGGCTGCCTTCAGACTGATGTGGAGATGAAGCCAAGGAAGATGCTGCTGAACCGTTGCCATCTGACTCTGTCGGAGGCTGGAGAGAGAAGGGGGGGTTGTCACAATCCTCTGTCCTTGCTCTCCCCGCTTCTGACCATCCCTTTCTGCCACTGTCCCAGCTCTGTTATGGCAAAGCCCACCCCAAGGATGGGCTTCCCCAGATCCTTGCTCAGAGTACCTGCAGCAGCAGCTCTCTCAGCCGGTGCAGCTGGGACTCCAGCTGCTTGTTGTGGTCCTCCAGGATCTGCATGCGGGTCTCCAGGCGGCTCTTGTGCTGTCGGAGGATTCGTGCTTCCGCCAGGAGCTCATCATTACGTGGATCTTGCACTGATTCAGGGGAGCTTGTAGCCAAGGTTGGAGACTCCACCGCCTCATCATGCTGCCATTTCAAACGTCTCAGCTCTCCCTGGAGGATCCTGCAAGATAGCCTAGGTCAGCATCACCTCTCTCCTTCCTAGAGACTGCTGGAAACACCCGACAGCTGCACACTTGGGGGTGGCCCATGACTCGGAGACAAAACACCCCTGGAGGCTTTGCCACATGTGAAGCTTGAGAACCAGCACACTCTGAGACTTTTTCCCTGCACTGCAGGGTGGTTTGCCTGCAGCTCTACCCAACTTGCGTAGTTTACAAAAAGACACACAACTGCTTCCTAAGAGGCTGAGAACAAAGGCAGGGAAAGCATCACCTCCTCATGAGCCAACCTGCCCTCCCCAGACCCTCACCTCATGTGGTCCAGAGGGGCTCAGGGACAAGGGAGACAGCAGTGCCCTGGGTCACTTCAACCATTTTGGGGTTCAGGAGACAAACAGGTTCTGGGGATGGGGGCAGGAACATTTTGGGGAACAGAGTCTTCTCCCTTCCTTGGAGAACACACCATCACTGAGTGCTCCCATGAAGGTTTTAGGGCTCAGCCTAGACACCCTCCAAACCAGCCCACTTAGCTCCTCCAATGCCCACCTCTAGCCCCAACAGATATCTCCTGGCTACACTCTGAGCTCTGCCAGGCTTCTCCGGCCCCCTCCCCTTAGGCTACAAACCCCACTTTCAGAGTTGCCCATGCCCTACCTGTTTTCATCCTCTAAGTGGGCCAGGATTCGCTCCAGCTCTCCCTTGTCATCCATGTTGAGGCTTCCTGGAACCTGCTGGCTGCCCCCAGGCTCTCTGTCAGTGATTGGGCTGGAATGGCGCAGCAGGTACTGGTCCTCGTCCCTGTTGCAGCAGGTGGAGGAACATGAGTCTCATGTGCCCTTGGGGAAGGACAGCCTGGAGGGACGTGCTTTCATATGGGAGCTCGTTCTAGCTGCTCCAGGTCTAGAGCTCAGGAGTGGCTCAGCACCCCCGGATAGCTGGGGGTGCCCAAGAGCCTCAGACTCAAAGGAGCTGGGAAGGAAAATGTTTCTATGCCCTGGCTTGGCTGGGATTGAAGCCACAGGAGCCCTGACTCAGCAGGAGGTGAGGAGGAGGGAAAGAAGGCAAAACTCACAGGCTATCATCAGGGGACAGGCTGTCACTGAAGAAGGAACAGTTCTGATTTTCCATCTCTGCAAGCCTGGAGGAAAGAGAAACAGGTTGAGATACGATCAGAGACGCCCCAAATATCTGCTCAATGCACCCTACATACAGCAGCCCCTGCAAGACCCCTCTCTGGCAGGGTCTCCCAGCTGGCCTGCACCAGTCTGGCCCTCTTTACAGGCCTTTGAGAAAATAAAAGACACTGCTGCTCTGGGTTAGTCTCCAGACAGTCTCTGGAATAAAGGGCTGCTGCCATGCAGCCGGCTCAGCCTCTTCTCACATAAGCAAAAGAGATGGGTGAAAGCGTATCAGCTCCAACCTGGGGCCTGAGCTACAGGCTCACTGTGCTCCTCGGGTCCCCACTCTGCCTGGACCCGTGGGGAGGGCAGAGGCATTACAAACCACAAGATAGCAGTGATGGGAAGCACGCAAGCACTGGTGAACGCATAGGCAGAGCAAGACATGGAGGGATCTGCCTGGTAAGAATCCAACCAGGAGGTACATGGAGGCTGCTTCACCGCTAAGACATCTGCTGCCAAACGCATGGTGTTTGCTGGCAATTTGCACAGCATCAGCCGTGTCCCAGGCAGGAGCAACGTGGTGCAGGCAGGTTTGTCTGGCCCTGCAGCTGCCTCTTCCCAACAGCACTGCAGCCTGAGCTGCCGCAGCCAGCTTCTGCCTGCCAGGCAGCACACTGGGGAGTGTGGAGGGGGTTGAGGGCAGCAGGAGCTCCCCATGTGTCTGCCCAGGAGCCCCTCCACACCCATTGGAGCCATGCTCCGTGCCCTGGCGTGACAGCAGTGCCCAGTGCTGATACCTGCTGGCAAAGTGCTCGATCCGGGAGTGGGTGTCGGCGTGTGGTAACATCGGGGAAGAGGCTGGTCTGGAAGAGACACACACTGGTCAGCAAGGCTTGGCAGTTCTTGCTCAAAGCTAGAGCTTGGAGAGGCTGCCCTGGTCTCATCTGGGCTGAGAAGAGCCAGGGACAGGCTGGAGACGGAGACTGAAATCTCTGCTCCTCCAAGAACTGGGTGCTGTACCACCCCCAGAGCAAGGGCCCCCTCCAGCCCTCCCACGGGAGCCCTGTCTTGCAGCTGAGATGCTGCTTCCACCCATGGAGCCCACATATCAGCCAGGGTCAAAAGACACAGCCCAGGGCACAGTCAACTCACGTCTCGGAGAAGTCGGCCTCGAGTACAGACTGGACAGGCAGGTAACCTCTCTGTGGGTGCTTGCTGAAGTACTGCTTGGACCGAAACTTGTTCTTCAGTGTTGTGGCAAAGTCTCTCATGTTCTCACTGGACGTGGTCTGAAGAGACACAAACATTACCAGGTGCTGCTTAGTGAAAAGTGTGGGTCCACAGGTCAGCATCTGCAGGAAAGAAGTCCCTTCAGGCTGAGAGCTCCACAGAGGAGAAGTCAGACACAACTGAGGAAGCAAAGGAGGGCACACAGCAGCTCTGTCAGCCTGTCACAAGACCTGGTACAAGCCAAGCTGGGCATTGGTGGGTGTCATGCACCCCACAAGCCCCAGAATAGCAGGGACACAGGCAGCCTCCAGCATGCAGAGGGGAAAAAATACATACAAGGGATCCACCAGCCTAAACACCTCCAGGCTTCTGCCATCAATGGGGACCTGCTCTGAGCCGAGACCCTCCCAGCCCAGCCCCATACCGGGGTGTAGTACTCCATGATGGGGTAGTGCAGCTTGTTGCCCTTGCCGGCTCGGCCAGTGAGGAAGCAAGTTTGGCAGATATCCACATTGAACTGCTTCAGGCTCCGATACCTGGAGAGATCAACAAGCCATAGGGAGGCAGTGAGAGTCAGCAAAAACACATCATTTTGGAGCCCAAGAAAAGCTCAGCAGGGGACACAGGTGGTCTGTGTTGCTCTTGCACCCTACTGAACCCACAGTGCTGACGGCTGAAGTCCCCAGAAAAGCATCCTGCTCCTTCCCCCTCTGCTGGCACATGGTCTGACCTGCCCGAAACACTGCTGCTGCAGAGCTCGGGGTTCCCCCAACAGCACAGAACAAACTCAGCTCCCTCCTGCAGGACATCATGCACTTCCCTTGGGGGCCAAGGTCCCATATCACAACGCCTACCTGAAGCCCTTGATGGGGCACTGCCGGCAGACGGAGCACTTGATATGGTGCTTCACCTGCTCGGCCATGGTCACCCGGTGCAGCACGGCCAGCCACACCATGGACTGCGGCTCCAGGTTGGCCCACTCCAGGAACTGGGACGCCTCGATGGCTGGTTTCCCATTGCTCTGGGGAGGGGAGAGGAAGGGACTGCTCAGAGCTGGGACCCAGCTGTGATGGGGCGCAAGCTCCTCGCCACCTCTGGGAGCCTCTCCCCAGCCTGGCTGGGCAGAGGGGATGGCAGTGGCCACGGCACTCTACTCACAAAACGGAAGCAGCTGCGGATGCTGGGCTCTACATTGCTGCCCCCGAACGCCGCCACCTCCCCCAGCTGGCGCGGGACCTGGATGGCCTCGTGGAGCAGGACACCAAGGTGCCGCTGGTCACACAGTCCCCCAGCGTTCGCCACTTGGCTGAAGAGATCTGCTGGCAGGATGGACACACAGCCCCATTAGAGACACGGCTGGTGCCACGGCACACCCGGCAGGACAGGCATGGGGGAGCAGCGTGTGGTCAGAGAGGGGCCCTGACGCCTGTCTTCAGCAGGGAGCTCAAGTAAGAGGGAAAAACTGAGCTATGATTAAATAAGCTCTACCAGTATCCTTCCAGCTCCCAATAACCAAGAGTCTTCTTGAGACAGAGGTTACATCCATCACTTCTTTAACAGTCCTGTCCTCTATGAATCTGCCCAATCCCTTTACTTAACCTTGGTGTACTTGGTGCTTCCTATGCTAACCCCTCCACTATATCCCATGGCAGAGTAGCACAGTTAAAACGCAGTGAGGAAAGGGGCTTCTTTTGATTTGTCTGAAACCTATTTCCCAGCCATGCACCCCCAGTTTTTTTCCTTCTGGGAAGCACGGGTAACTGTTGCCTGTTTGCCTCTTGTGCACTGTTCCTTATAGTGCCATGCAAGCAAGATCACCACAGCACCAGTCAGTCTGCAAAAATGCCTCCTAATTTAGGCGGCGTAGGCCTGGGGAGGGAGAGGTGGCGATGCAAGCAGATTAGTCACTGCAGGAAAGCTGTTTCTTTGCTCTTTCTGGGCAAAGAAGGACTAAGCCAGGAAACAAAAGCACTCCCACTTTCCCCGGGTTACTCCACACCAGGCCCTGGGGGAGGGAGACAGGGGACTCACACTGAAACTTCTCCTTGACCTCTGTCCCGCACAGACATGCAATGCCCGTCTTGAAGGAGAGAGCCCTCATCTTCCCACTGCGGCCACTGCAAGGCGAGATATTGCACAGGTTTGCAAACGTTTTGGAGTTCTATTTCTGCGGGGGGATCAGCAAGGCAAGCCCGTGCCAGGCAGCCCTCTTGCTAGGGGCCTTTTTGCAGCACTGCCAGTTGGAAGAGCAGCATGGAGGTTTCCTTCCAAGCATGGCAGCCCCACAGCTCAGGGGACGCTAAGGGACCGGTACCTGTCAAAGACATTCAGCAGCCAGTTGAGGCTCATGTCCACACAGAGCGGCACGTTCACCAGGATGCCCCGCTCCTCCTCCAGCCTCTCGTAGAGGGCAGTCAGGCAGTGGATGACCTCTACCACGTCCATCGCCCGGTCGCTGGGCTGCAGATCATGCTCATTGAAGATTTCCAAGGCTGTGGCCAAGGTCACCATGTCCACTGCACAGAAAGCACAGGCAGATGGATCAGAAACAAAGAGGAAAATGGGAGAGGTGAGAACCAAGAGGAGAGACACAGCCCTGCCCTGACGTGGGGCAGTCTCAGCCCCACAGTGGTGGGGAAGATGCTGGCAGGATGAGCACAGCTCCAGAACTGTTCTCCCACCCACAAACCCCTCCCAAAATACCCACACCTCCACCTATAGTCAACTTGAGCCTCCATTCTGTGTGACCTTCCTTCTCTGTTGCTGTGGCCAGCCATGGCCACAAAAATGCTACCCATGAAAGGCACTGTGGGGAGCCACAGGCACCCAGAGCCAGCCTCTGCACGTGTTGGGTCTCCGAGGGGCTGGTGTGGGAGGTGAGGGGACACAGCCATACAGACCCTACAAGCAGCTGCCCAGCAGTGGAGCAGTCCTGTCTCCAGCTCTGACCAGCAGCAGGTGTCGAGGCACAAACTAAAATGGGGTTAGGACAGCGTGAGCTGCCCTGGCTATTCCAGATTTCTGTGGCCACAGGTTGTATGTACTACTGTGTTTAGCAGTCAGCAATCTTTCTTTCCTGAAACCCTTTCCATTTCTGAGACCGTTTATGTTCTCAGTGCCTGGGGGATCATGTGCCATTTCCACAATGTAACTTCACTCCATGGAAAAAGTGCTCCCTTCTCCTGCCAAAGCTGCTGAGAGTTGCACTGGGGACCCCCAATTCACAGGCCACTGAATATCACCCCTGTTCATCCTAGTGTCCACACTGCCCATGTCTGCATACGGCTCTCATGTGTCACACTGCCTTTTTCCTGCATGGCCACTCACTCCACCAAAACTCTCATCATGGGGAAGCTGCCTGGGCAGCCTCCTTGTCCTTCTTCAGTACATCTTGAACAAGCAGCACTTATGTTCTTCTACATCCTTTCTGGGCTGGGAAGAAGGCAGCAGCGTAGCATGTGAGATGCAAGAGACAGACAACCAAAGATGCACAAGTAGCACACAGAAGGGCTCTGCTTTGCTCTCTGCCCTTTTCCTCACGGTGTTTGGTGTTTCTGAAGCTGTTTCTGCTGCATGGACATCTTTGCAGGGTGGCAAAAGCTAAGTGCTCCTTTCCCCCATTTGCACTACATCAGTCCTGGGTCCCTGGGTATGGGACAGCCTGGTCACCACAGTGTCATGAAACTACTCTGCAGCCAGGACACCCTCACTGATTGCTTTCACGGGACATCAAGGAGCACAGGTCTGCCTGGGACCCCACTGCTGCCTGGCTGTATCTCCTCCCTGTTGGGAACGATTAACTCAGAAAGGGGTTTTCCCTCATCCTGCCGCTGTTTAATTTTGACAGAGCCTTAGGCAAAAGGCCTTGCCAAAAGGTCTCCAGCAGTGGAGGATGCTGCATCTATCAGATTCCCATCCGCCTGCTCACTGATAGCCCTGGAAACTCCTCAGCAGTTTCCAAGGAGCAGCTGCCTTGGAGAGCCACGCATCGTGTTGAGCTCCTATCACATCATATTCACTTAGCTATTAATCCTTGTTTCAACTGGAGTTTTACCAACAGTACAGAGTCAGGTTTATTGGCTCCCTTCCTTCTCTTTGAGTAGTGGAGCCCTCTCTGCTCCTGCCAGTGAGGCTGCTGCTCTCTGTTATACCCACGGCTTCTCCGGGCTCCCTTGGAGCTCCTGGGTGAGCCCTTGCCTGGTACCACAGCTTTGTAACTCTGAGCTGGACCGCTTTGATCTCAGATCCCTTTGACTAACACCTACCCTTGCGGCATTTCCACCCTAAGCTTGCCTTTCTTCTGCTGACACAGACACCTTGCCAGTGGATTTGCTCAGATTTCCAGCCACAGGCTCATCTTCCTAGCACTTCTCGCCTCAGCTACCTGTCCCCTGGTGGGCTCCCGCCTTTGATGTGCTGATAAAAGCTTGTGTTAGTTTAATGCCTTTATCGAGGAAGACCCAGCAGGAGGGAAATACTTCCTGCACTCACATCGCAGAGCTTTTTGCACCCGTCGTAGTTTCATAGCCGTCCGATATGCTGAGAACTTGATGTTGTTCAAATCCGCTGCAATAACACAGGAAAAGAAGAATAAAACCGCAGCTCAACATCCTTATCTCCAGGGCAGGATGCAGCAGTCGCAGTTCCCAGACACCAGCCCCACCAGCAGAAGCAGAGGGGAGAAGGACGGGCAGAGCCTGGCAGGGAGTCACACCCCATTGCTTTGGGGAGCTCTGTGCCACAGAGGGGAGCAGGTGGGCTGGGGGGATCTCACATAGCACCCCACTCTGCAAAAAGGTGGATGTACTCAAATGGTTTTGTGGCAGCCTCCTTACCCAGCGTCTGGTACAACTCCGTCATCTTCGGGTGGTCCCAGCATGTTGTCTGGGCCTGGTGGCTAGAAGGAAAATAGAAGGAAAGCAAGAGTCAAACTGGGAATTAAGCAGCTGCCATGAGAGATTAAAGAAAGGACACGGCTGGCCCTGGGAGAGAGCCCCCCAGTGCCTGCAGACACGGGGGCTGCTGCACCCCAGTGAGCACACTGCTCAGCCACAGCAGCACGGAGGATGCCCACAGGAAGATGTCCCCTCTTGCTGCCAGCCTGCCCTCCCTCCAGCCAGTGTCCCCCCTCATCTGGGGCATCTCAGCAGGCAGGGAAAGCCTGGATCTGCCAGGCTGGGGGTGACATGCTTCGCTGGAGGTCAGTGCTCAGACCAGTCTGCTCACTGCTCCCCACTCCTAACTGGTCATCAACTCCTGTTCCCACCGGACCAGAGAAGACCCTGGGCTGTGGCTGGGATGCACACACTCACTTGATGTAATATGGCACTTTGTTGGGGGAAATGGCTCGTTCCCAGGGGACCTGGACAGATGCTGCAAGGAGAGAGACAGAGATGTCGGATCAACACCAAAGGCTGTTTCTGATGAGGGCCCAGCAGGGCTGTGCCAGCAGGTGGGTGCCTCTGAAGAGGCTGTGCCTTCCCAAATCACCCACCGGGGCTGTCGGAGCAGGCAAGGAGGTGCTGCCCATAAGAGAGACACAAGACTGCTGGTCTTGTCAGAGGCGCCTTGCCTCTCTTGTAACAGGGGCTCTGAATCTGGCTGAGCTCAGAACTCAGGAAGAGACACTTCCTGATGCTTTTGATGATGCCCAAGGCAACGCTGCTGTCACCAGTGGGCAGGGCTCATAGCAGCTAGGATTCGGGCACACACAGAGCACTGCCTGTTATGGCCAGGCTTGGGCAGCCACAGCATTTGCTGTTCCCATTACTCATGCTCTGTGCGTCAGCTGCAGTATCTCAGGAAGATGAGGACACATCCCATATCAGTTACATGCCACCCTATGTTTGTTATCTAGAGGACAAAAGCCCTCTTATGACCCTCAGCTATTTTCCCTTGTCACAGGCAGCTTATCAATCCCAGCAAATGGAAAAGTTGCTCTTCCTTTCAGATAGGAGGACATGGTCTGCAGAGAAACACAGGCCAACAAACCCCACTGACATCTGGAGATCCTGCAGGGCTCAGCATTTCTCAGGACAGACTCCAGACTCTGGAGCACAACCTGCTGCCCATCCTTTGCAGGTCTGAGAGCCATCAGCCATCAGCCCAGCTCTGTAGGAACAGCAACCCTCTTCCTCACCACGTGAATGAAAACCTCCTTAACGTGCACATTTTTGGCCTCCCAGTGACTAACAGGATATGGGGGACTCTTTTTCTGCCATCTGTTGTCTTGCCCACCCAGTCTCTGAGGCTGGCACAGTCCCAGTATCACCTGGGAGCTGCTGCTGCAAGCGTCACAGCTCTGTGCTCTGAAGGGGAACCACACATGTCCCACCCTTGGTCCCACAAGCTGAGGCAGCACAACGCTAACTCTGGGACATGCCTCCTGCTCCAGTTCCTGTGCACTAGGCACTGGCCTGGACCCTTTTTTAGCTGCATGCCTGGCTCTGGGGGCTCTGGGTTCAGCAACAGGAGTCTGCACCCCATTCTCCTGCGCCACAGCCCATGCTAAGCCACTCTCCAGAGGTAGTCTCATGGCAGGAAGCCAGGAGGACCCGCTCACATACAGGAAAGGAAGTGCTGGGAGCCTGGTCCGAAGTCCCGGTGGGCATCTTGGAGCTGCTTCAGGCGTTCGTTTATGGAAGCCTGGAGAATGGGACAGAAGAATTCAGTGGCATCAGGCATTTCAGATTGAAGCCCTGTTCAGGGAGGCTTGTGGATGGACTCAGACATGCCCCAACACACAGGTCCTCTTCCTTCCTCGGTATTTGTGTTCCCCAGTCAACTGAGCACTCTACACCTCCTCCCACAGGCTGAAGCAGCACAGGCCACATCTCCAGCTCACCTGTATCCATATTTTCACAGACATCAACAAAGCCACAGCTGGTACTGAACCCCCCGCCGGATCCTGATTCTCCTCAGGCAGCATCCTTTGTTCCTCCTATTGCCTTTTCCTGCTCAAGACCTCTACAGATTTACCAGCCACTTTCCTCGCACTGAACTGATGCTCTCTTCTCCAGGAAGACCAGCCATACCATCCCTGCTATGCCAAGCCTTACTTTATCATCTTTGAAGCTCTTTGACACCCTTCCCCAGCATCCTCCCACCCGTGGTTTATTTGCAGTGCTTGGTCCTGACTCCTTCCCACCTGCAGCTGCTTCCAGCGCATGTTGATCTGCTCCAGGGTACGGGAGTTCTCCATGGACAGGTGGACATCTGAGATGGCAAGCTGGTGTGCAAGATCATTGACTACTTTCACCCCATCCTTCACAGGGGAGAGCTCCTCTTTGAACAGCTGGAGTCCCATGCCCAGGGAACAGGCACAGGGCAAAGGAAGAAGGAAAAGAAGCAGGCAAGCAGTCAGGACTTGGATCTGATTTCTCTGCTACCAGTTAAGGTGGGCTAGTTGCTGGCATGACACTGCTGACTAACCCTCCCACAGGGTACCTTAGCAGGAAAAAAAAAAACCAACAAACCAAAAATGAAACAGCCAGGCTGGAGATTACTCAGATCTCCTGAGAAGTTGGACGTGGAAAATGGCTCGTCTATGCTGAGTCACACTGTACCTGTCTAAGGTCTGTACCATGACAAGGTGCTCAGCACAGCCAATTGCTCAGGACACTGCAGGCCAAATCCGACCTCACAAAGCTATGGGGCTGTCATTGGGAGGATCTGGCCCCAAGACACCAATTAACGAGGCTGTATTGGACTGAGCAGTTAGGGGCAGCAGCATCTCATCACCTCTGGGGCCAAGTCTGGATCCTTCTCACAGCCAGAAGTACCTTGGTCGACTGGATGTGTTCTGGCAAGGAGTCAATGAAGAGGTCCCCAATGGGTTCCCAGGTTTCGCGCACAGTTTCAGCCTGGTCCAGCGTGGTGCTGAGCTCCTCCATGGCCCCTTTAATCTCTAGCAGCTGCTCCAGTGTCCGTTCGATGTGACGGTGCTGGTCCACGCACCGGGCTGTGAGTTTCTCCCACAGCTCACTGGCCACATTCGCCTGCTTCCAGACAAAGCGGCTGATGTTTTGGATCCGGTGTCGGGGAGAGACATCTGTAAAGGCCAAACAGAAGGGAAACGGAAAACAAAAATGAGAGCCCAGCCCAGAGTGGCCAAGAGATTGAGGGAGGGCAGGGAAAAGGGAGAAAAAAAAAATTTAGGGAAAGCTGGAAAGAGAGGGGGAAACCAAGTGATAATAGTATCCACCTCTGCACCAGCTCCTCTAGATATCCAGCCTGCCCACAGACCTCTGCTCTCTGTCTGTCCCCACAGGCAGAAGCCCTGCTGCCCTTTAAAAACCTACCCCAGAGCACATCTGATACTCTCTCAAGAGATGCACCCCGTCACGGGCTGTGCCAGCAGTCTCTGCCTTCACCCGGGACAGAAGCACTGCTCCAACCTTTGGCCAAGGACTGGAAATCCTGGTGCATGAGGCAGAGCACGGACATGCCGCTTTATGCCACACCAACCACCTCCACTTCATCCTCTCTGGTCCAGCCCAGCGGTGCTATGGGAGAGCTAGGAAAGGGGAGCTCCACGGACCTTTGCTTTCTGAAGTTGGTTCTTCTAATTCCTCAAATGGATGCTGGGAAAGGAAAGCCTGTGCTGACTCCAGGACAGAGTAAATGTATGACCCCCGAGACTTCACTTCTTCCATGAAAGCCTGGAGAGCAGAGCAGAGAGATGAGACAGCAGGCTGAGCTGAAGAATCATGGCACTGCTGCGCCTCTGCTAAGGGCTGCAGTCATTTATTCACTCCGGGGCCCAAGCCTCACTGGAGACAGAGAAAAGTTAACAGAGAAATATTTTTGCGGTTCAGGAGAGGAATGACCACCTGCAAGAAGGTGGCTCCTGCAGAGGTCTGGACTGCAGCTTTGCTGGAGGGGGGAGACAAAACAGTGAGTCCAGAAGGGTGGGTTGAGCCAGGGCTGTGCAAGAGGAACTGCTTTATTGATGGTGCTTTCACAGGCACTGCTTGGAGACTCTCCTCACTCATGCAGTGAGAGCACGGTCATGCAAACAGTCCTTCCAGCAGCTTCCAACAACAGGTCCAGCTGCTGGAGGAGCAAGGAGGGGAGCAGCAGGATGCCCCAGAGCAGCACACCTGCCAGGGCAGACTTCAGAGGCAGGCTGGTTTAGGATGTCCTCTCCTCCCCTCCAGCTGCAGCCCCACACTGGTACTGTCTGATGGATTGGCTATTTGTGTGCTGGGGAAGTGGCTAACTCCAGCAAGGATGAGAGATAACAACAAGCAACAGTTTAGTTTTGTTTTCAAGGTAAAAACAACTAAAGCCCAACATCCACTGGCAACAAGAAGGAAATGCTCTGCTCAGGGAAGCAGGAAACTCTGGTCTGTGTGGGTTTACCCCAGTTTCAGATACGCTGATAATGTGCTACTGCAGGAATCACTTATGTCCTGAACACTGGGTCACCTTTAGACCAACCAACCTCCTCAGACCCTGGGATCCCAAAAACAGAGGCCAGTGAGAGGTAATTCCCTCTGTTGCAGAGGTAGAACATCAGGAGGAAACTAGAACTGATGGGGCCCAGTACCAGCTGCAGCACCTGCAGGTGACTTGAGGCTGTAATGCAGATTAATTGTCTAAAACCAGATGGGCTCCACCTCTCACATGGTATTTGGTATGAGACCAGGGCTCTGCCTTTCCACAGGAAACCGAGATGGAGGAGGGCAAGGACTGGTGCTCTCACAGGCTGTGGGCATGAGCAGTGGCCCCAGGCAGGGCTGCCCACCTGCAGCTCATCTCAGCAGTGAACAGCAGCAGGGAAGGCGGGAGGGAACGTACCGCATGTGTCTCCTTTTCTTGTTGCACCAGGAGGACATCGCCCTGCAAGGGCAGCTGTGCTGAGAGCTCCTCATCCTTCTGCCCGAGCCAGTCTATGATCTCCTGGAGAGGCACCTGCAGTTTCCCACTGTGGTCAGAAAAGGCCTCCAGCCGAGCCCTGGAAGGAGAGAGGGGACAGCAGGACAGTAGTCAGGCAGGCAGGACAGGAGCAGGTTCTCCAGGGAGGGGAGGCACAGTGGCATGGCTGGGGTGGTGACCCCCAGGCACCCCCAGGACCCCACCAGCGACGGGCAGCACCCCTCAGCACAGGCTGTGCATGACCCTCAGCCAGAACAGGTGCTACACAGCCAGGTGGGGTGAAGCACAGAGGTGTTGGGGAGAGGAAACTCCGACGTTATTCATCACGCTGGAGCCCAGAGCAGAGGCCAGTGTCGCTCTGCATTTGTCTGTGGGTCAGGGCTGTGCTCTGGGTAGCACGGTGGGCTTGGTTCATCATTTACATGACTGGGCAGCTTCCAGGAGCCTTGCATTAAGGCAGGAGACAATTAACACGCCCCAGTTAAGCTCTCCATCATGCTGGCTGTGGAGATGCAACCTCTGACAATCTGGAAGGCATGTTCCCCCCACACGGTGAAGAGGGCTCCCAGCAAGAAGCAAAGCACAGAGGAGGTGGCGGCAAGGCCATGGGGGATTAAGAGTCAAGCTGCAGAGACAGCAGCAGCAGAGGATGGAGAAAGCAGCAGAAAGCAAGCAGGAGTAGAGGAGGGGAGGAAGAGGAGGGGATGAGTGGAAATGGAGGGGATGCGTATGTATAGCGAGAAAAGGCTCAGAGGTCTGTGGACAAGAGGGAAAACCGAGCCAACCACACAGTGAATTCATGCGGCTCATCAAGTGAACAAGTTCAAAAACTTCCTGACGAGCACATGCAGCAGGCAAGGCTGGAAGGCTAGGCCAGCCTTGGAGCTTGCCCCAGGCAAGGACTCTTACCGAAGGCTGTGGGATTTCTTTTTGATCTCGTTCCAGCAAAGATTCATCTCCAGAGGGGCCTGGGGCCCGGCAGCGCTGCTTGGAGCCCGGGGGATTACACAGGAAGGTCCTGCACCATCCTGCGAGGCTTCAACCTAGGCAGAAACAGAACCATGCTGCATCCAGAAGTCACTGCTCACTGCTTATGGCACTTGCCTGTGGACACCTAGCCATCTCTATCCTGACCCTGCCTGGCTTTTCAACTCGCAAAGGGGCTGCCCTGCTCCCAGAGGGGTCTGTTAGCAGCTCCAGGGAAGCTGATGGCCATGTCTGGAGGAAGGATGCAGTGCCAGCTCCAGCAGCACTAGAAGCAAAGATTGAAGGAAGGGCTTACTGAACAGCTCCCGTTCTGCAGGATCTCTGCACTACTTCGTTATCCAGCAATTAACTTATCTCACTGTTAGGTATTAAATGAGAGCTGACCCTTGTGTGTCACAGCCCCTGAAGGGCTAATGGTGATTTTTTCCCACCCATACAGGGCTGCTGTGCTTTGAGATGACACAAGAACCATGCAACCTGTTGTTCCTAGGGACCAAGGGGACCTGCCTAGCTCCTTTACGCCATCCCCAGTACTGGGAGCTGCCACCTGCTCCTCTACAGAAGCACAAGGGTATTCCCTGCTTGCACAGCAAATCGGAGATGCTGCTTCTCCTCCTCACCTCTCCAGAACAAGCAGTGGTGGGAAGGATGCTCTAAGAGGCTGTGGAGCAGATGACATCAAAGCCTAACCCAGGCACACAAAGGAAGCACACTTTGCACCGCGTCACTCAGCCTGAAAACTGGGTGCTGATCACTGGACAACAAGTCCTTGGTGGATGGGGGAAGAAATCCTCTCCTAAGCCTTTAGCACCATATCGTGCTCCTGCTTGTGATGGCAGCAAAGACATCATTGCACTTGCTGGCGACAGCAACTCACCAGCAGGACGAGAAGCATCTCACATAGGACTCTGAGTGAGAGGGGATTTCCTCTCCAAAAAACAGTTTGTTGTGCAAAACACACTGCATTTCCTCCAGTGAGATGTTGATGCGCTTTGTTGGGGAAATGGCAGCACTTCAATCTAATGCTACTTTGATATTAGAGCTCATTTGTGATGATTATCCCCAGGTGATTAATCAACCATAATTAACTGCATTAGCACTTTCTAAGCAGCACATACAGCACACCTTTGCCAGAGAAGAGCAGCTGCCTCTGGAGGAAAGCAGCAGCTATTCTGAGGGGAATGTTCTGAGGGGAACTTGTCACTTGTCCTGTCCAAGGACCCCCGGAGGTGTCCAGGGGACAGATCCAGCCAAGCCAAGGCGAACAACAAACCACCAGACAAGGGGTTTGGCTGAACAGCTAAAACAATGCCCTCTCCACGCCAGTTCTCAGACAGAAAGCAAATGATCGCTGAGACTGGTGCTAAGTTTGCTTCACGTAAAAACATCTAACACTAGGCTGTTCTCTACCTCCCCATCCTGCCACTTCAGGAGCATCAAGAAAACAGAGAAAACCATCACAGAGTTCACAGGAATCTTGGGGCCATGAATAATAAACCATTCAAGCTAAAACTGTAGCTTGCGTGTAGAAAAATCAATACTTCACATGTGCACATCCTCATGACACTGAAGTAGGTTATCGCTGCAGTGCTGCCAGGGACACACCAGCCCTCCCCTCTATCCCAAGGGATACCAAGGGAGGGGGATTAGCTCTACCTGGGTGCACATGTAACTGCAGCACATCTCAACAGAAAACAGTCCTCCCAGCCTTGTTTAAGAAGTTAAAATCCCACCAAGCCTGTGACTCACAGACCATGCCCAGTAGATGAGGCAGTGACAGTGGCTGAGCAAGGGACAGGTGCTGAACATCTGCTCCCCCCCCAGGACAGTGAGCAGAGGGGAAAAAGCAGCTCTTTTCCTGGGCACCCCCTAAGCATCCCTTCCCCAGAGCCCCAGCAGCAGCAGCCTGGATCTACATAGCCCCCCACCCTTGAACAGCTTTATTTTCAAGCGCAGAACACTCACGCAGGCTCTGGCTGGTGCATCTACCTGTGTTTAGCCACAGGTCTGTCGCAGGGCCGCTCAGCTTCGCTGGAGGAGCGGGCATCGCCTCCCACCCCTCCGGGTGCCACCAGGCAGCACCCGGCAGGGAAGCAGGAAAGTGCTGTGTGCTTCGCAGAGCGGGGCACCCCGAACACTGACCCCCCAGGAATCTGGAGGGGGGCGGCAGTGCCTCGCAGCCAGCCTCAATCCCAGCTTTGTCCAGTGGCATTCCAGCAGCCTCCAACCTGCCTTAACCCCAGTGGTGCCATCGTGGCTGCCCGCAAAACACAAAGTGGGCAGAGATCTGCCTGCTGCAGGGCACCCCAGCATAGGAAAGCCCCTTGCAGGAAGCTGGATGTGTGCAGAGGGATTGGTCCAGGCACTGGGGAAGGTCCTCTGCAAGGGCATGGCAAAGGTGATGGGGATGAGGTGAGCAGCAGAGACCTTTCCTTCAGATGCTGGAGCACAGTCAGGGCAGCCGGGTGTTAGACAGGGAAGAGATTTACCCAGGGAATGGTCCCAGCAAGCTTTGGCTGCCCAGAAGGTAAATAGTCAGGTCCTTGAGACCTAACCCCCAAGAAGCCAGAGATGCCCTCCTTGCCCTCCACGTGCCCCAGCCAAGCACTGGGTGCCAGCACAGATGCTCCTGCCCGCCTGGACTGGGTGAAAATAGTTTGTTTTTGCCAGAAGGCTCTGGGCTGGCTCCTTGTGCCCCCCACAGTTCTGCCGCCCAGCATTGTTTCCATGCTCTCCTCCACCTACAGGGAGGGAATGAAAAGATCCCTGTATCTCTCCTCTTCCCCTCCTTCCCTGCCTGCACATCTGACTGCTGCTGTCTGTCCCTCGGGGACCAGCATGGGCAGCTTCCTCTGCCCACCACCCCCCAGGCCCAACAGATGCAGGAACAGCTCAGACTGGAGGAGGGGGTTCAGCAAGGCCAGGACACAACTAAAGATGGGTTGTCTGCAGCCTGCCAGGAGCTTTCAGAACCAGCAAGGACAAGAGAGGAAGGCTGTTTCCTAGGGGCAACACCTACACCTGTGGGAAGGAGGGCACAGCAGACCCTCTGAAGGATGTGGGCTGTCGTTAACACTGCAGGAGCCAGCAGCCAGCTGGTGCATGGCACCCAACACACTGATGCCCACACAGCAGAAAGCCAGGCTCAGGCAGGGACTGGGGAAACCTGTGGTGGATATGACCTGAGCTGAGGGTGTTTGCACCCTCCCCGTGTGCCATCTTGCAGCGGTGGGTCCCACAGGGCATCCTGCCCCAGCTCCCCTCCCCCAGCAAACGCCACAGGGCTCTGGCACCCTTATAGAGGCTTGGACTGCTCAGGAGGGCATTTGCCTGCTCATCTCCCTTCTCACTTCATTTGCTGGGCTGTGCATTAACCACCCATGCGCTGGCCTGGTAGCAGCTACTTAACAGCCACTCCAGGATCAGTAAGCCCTGACTCAGCTACCAAGAGCCTGCCCCAGCTGCAAGCCTCATCCTTGCGCGTTGGAGCCGCTCCAGAGACAGCTCTGCCTTCCTCCTGTAGAGCCCAGCTCTCTGGGGCACATGGGTCCAGGCTGATGGCAAGCCACAGCAGGGAGAAACCCCAGGCTCAGCCTTTGCTCTTCATGTTTGAAGCATGATGGGGAAAAAAAAAAAAAAGGCAGAGCCAAGGACCTGATTCATCCTGGGAAGAGCACTGCCAGTGCCCAACAAAAACTTCAGCGCCATCCATCAGTCTCTTGTCAAGTGAGAGGTAACCTGGGGCCAACAGCTACAGGCAGCAAAAGGGAAGCCACGCTCCAGCAGAGCCGAGGCAGCGTGTCCCCAGCCTTGCTGTCCTGGGTGACCCAGGACAAGGTGCTAAGCCAGCTTGTGATGACAGCTCCGTGCAGAGCACAGGCAGCTTTGCAAACAGCCACCAGCACACCTCCGCTCTGTTCTCCTCCACTCTGCCCTGCCATTTGCCCGGCGATCCCAGAGACCTTCACCTCTCTGCCCGGCTTTGGTGAGGAGCCTGGCCTGCTGGCTCAGAGATCCTCAGGGAAGGAGGAGGGATACCAACAGCATGAGCACCCACTCTCTGTTCCTCAAGATAACTAGACTAGAAAGAGGTCAGACTCCTCCTCTGCCTTACAGCATTTGCCAGGGGCTTATTTCCAAGATCTTCTCTGCAACCAGGAAGGTTAGAAACCTATATTTTCAGCAAAAACTGACATTCTTCCACGTTTCCAGGAAAAAAGTAAACCAAACCAAACACACAAGAGCTGTTAACAGTGGCATCTTGCTCTTTATTTTGAAGGAAGCTTGAAATCCAGCTCTGCAGGTTGTCTCTCTTGCTCTACTTTGAGAAACACTTTGCAGCCAAAACGCTCGAGGAGAGCTAAGTCTCATTAAGTGCAAGCTGATGGGGAACCTGAGCTAACAGCTTTCCCTGCCACCAAGAACAGAGGTCCCAGTTTGCTCCACAGACATTTGCAACCACTGAAAAAGCTTCCATGAGAAGGGCTCCCAGACCCAGCTCTTACCTGAGACAGCGGGTGGGCAGTGTTGCTGTGCTGCACCTGCTCTGTGATGTGCCACTCAGGACATCGCGGGAGGACATAGGGCCATTCCTGCATCACCAACGGCTGCATCAGAACCAATGTTCATGGGGATGGAGACAGCTCTGGGCACGAGCACCTGAAAAGCAGCATGAGAGTCTCCGGGTCAGCTTGCACCTCCTCATGGAGCTGACGCCCTTCCCAGCTGCCTAGTGCTCTGCCTTCACACAGGCTGAAGGCTAAAAGGATGCTTTTATTTTTAATATAGTAGTAGTAATGTTGCAATCTTTTTTCATCTAAACATCCACCTCTTTTTTTGCATCTAGTTATACAGTTTGTTGTAATGATACCCTGTGTTGGTGTAAAAAATGCAACATAATCTGTGGATCATTAAAAAGGGTTGGGTTTCTTAACTACATGAGATGCCCAGGGTTTAAGGGAAGAGGGGATCTCACTGTCATGACCACTTATGTTTAGATATAATAGACATATCCCCATAACAAAAAATATTTTCAAACATTTTTTTCTTTTATGTTCAGAAGGAAAATTACAGCCTCAGTCCCCCATACATGCATCCTGCACTATCAGCTACCTTCTTATGAGTTTTTACTCATAATGAGTTATAAAATTCCCTTTTTTATTCTGTTTTTAAAACTGCATGACCCATAAGGCCAGTTAGCAGTGGCCCCTTGTCTGTTCTACAGATCTAAAACACCACCTCTGGTCGCAATGCTGCTTTTGTTGTTGTTTGGACTCTGAATAAGCTAAATTAGTGATTTATCCCACTGCCAGCATCATCTTGGCTTTACAGAAAGCCACGAGAAAATAGAGCCCAGAGAAAAAGGTGCAAGATAAGAGTTACCCGAATCTGGCAAATTTCTAGAACTGAAGCATAATCGCACAACTCTATATTTGGTCAGTGGAAGCATCGTAAAAAGAGCTGAGCACCAACATGTTCACAGCAGGATGGAGCCCTAACGTAAAAAAAGCTGTGAACACTAACAGGGCTTTGCCCAGAGCAGACTCAGCACATCTGAGGTCAGATGAGCAAATCAAGGGTGAATACTGCATGTGGCAGGTCAAGAGGCAGCGCTGAGACACTGGGCTGTCTCCTGCCCAACCCACGGCCTAACTTGGTGATAGCTTTCCTACTTTTAGAAAGAAACTATCCCCTGGCTCCAGCAGCCAGACCTCCTGTCCAGGTGGAGATGGGGCTGCTTCCAAGGTACAGATGGAGCAACGCTGCTGGAAGGAGGTTGTTGGCTCCTCCACACCCAGCTCACCTGGGCCATCTGAGAAACCTCCTGCTTGGTACTGGCAGGGCAGGAGCAGGCAGCGCGCCCTGCAGAGCCAGCAGTCACACTGCAGATCTGGGTGAGGAGAAAGCCCCCAGGCCCAGGTACGCACTGCCCATCTCTCATGCTTCCACATCCCTCACTCCCCTGCCTGAGCTTTCACTGCCTCTCCCCCCTCCATTGCACACATTAAGAGAACAGCTTATCCTGTTGTGACTTTTTTAATCCCTTAGCAATTTCTACAGCCAGAATTCTCTCCTCCAGCAGAACAGCCTGTGCTGAGCTCTCCAACATGCCAATAATCCAATGTCCTGTCCTCTACCCCTCCTACCCATTTTCACAAATGAACATTGCAGCCTGGGCATCGCAGCAGCCTTGCCCTGCTCCTTTCCCCATGCAGACAGGGTTATCAGGACACATTAAGAGTTATAAACAGCAGGGTCTTCAAAGCCCCCCAGCCTCTCGGGGCAAATTCACTTCATGCAACCCCAAGGTTACAGTGGATGATTTCTGTCTTTGACAGCAGGTAACACCACATCCTATTCCTCCAACACTTGTGCTATGTGGGGTCTCAGCTGTCCCTGATCCTGTAAATGACTTCTAAATGAGGGTCAATCTAGCTGAGGTACAATTCTGAGGGCAGGAAAAGTTCTTTAGCCTCAAAGCCTCCATCAGAGGAATGCCATTGAGCCCTACTGCATGACTGGGAAATCCATGGCTTTTGCCAATGAGGTTCTGTGACATCTCATTGCAGCTGCCATCCTGAGGGCTCAGTTCCTCTGCGGTGCAGTACGATGTGATTGCAGTGAGGGTGCTGGCCAGGCGGGTTCAGCCAGCCCCTCCAACATCACACACAGGGGCCCTGCATTCCCAGTTCTCCCAGCACAGCCTGGTCTCTTGTCCCTCCCACCAGCACTGCGGAACAGGAGCAATACTGGGAAGGTCACTAGCTCTGATCTTACCACATTTTGGTCAAGGATAAGTCTCCATGCGCAGGGCAGGTGTGGTTCTGGAGACAGAGATGGGTAAACCATGTCATATGGGTGTCCACGTGTAGGTCGTGGTCGGTCTCCATACTCTCTGCCAGCATTATGGAAATAAGAACAGCCCTTGCCTCACCTCCGGAGTGCTGGGCTCCTGAACTCCTTCAGCGACGACAAAGTCCATCAGGACACAAAGCCATGGCACAAGGGAACTAAAAGGTGTCCGAGGCAGCGGTCAAAGAACAAGACCAAGCTGGAAAGCGAAGTGCCAGCAAAGGCCACTACCTCAAGCATGTCCTGTGCGATATCTTGCTGATGCAGATTTGATGGCAGTGCCTCAGCTGCTCTTTGCCACTCTGCAATAGCAAAGACAAAGCCCAGATGTGGAGAACCAAGATAATGTGGAAATAGCTCAGCTGCATGGGAGCCAGCACAAAGGAGCACATTCACTGGGAGAGAGTGACAACCAGACAGTGAGGCACGACTGCAAGCAAACTGACAGTTACATATGATCCCTTGCCAAACTCCCTGCTATTACAGGAACCAGGCAAGCAGAAATGCTCTTGATCTGCTCTGCTCCTCTGCTGTGGCACACAAAATAGCTCCGACTCTTGCACTTTTACTTTAGTGCTTCAGTACAGCACTGTGTCTAGGCACTGCAGCATGTGGAGTAGATGTTTTATGGATGCTTCCTGGCTAAATGTCTATTGCCTGCTGCCTACACCTGTCAAGAACTGAACGAGTGATCCACTGTCTCTTGCATAGCAGCATTCACTCTCTGCACTCTGCTCTAGGTTGGTCCTGGAGACCTGGCGTACTACAGCCAAGGGACATCATCAATCAAAAAAGATTTAAGTGTTGGCAACTAAAACTGTAATTCCCACAGCCTACTACAAGCCTCTACTTGAAAAATCCTCCTTTGGAGGACCAGGAGGCGATGTGGTCAGGCAGTTCAACCAGATTTAAAGTGAGGTTGATCCCCTGGGCATATTTCTGTGCGAGAAGGAAAATCATCAAGGCCCACATACAGAAGCAGGTGAGAATATCCGTAGGAGAACATTGCAAGAAGCAGTCTTACAGTCACCACAGAGCAGGCACTGGGGCACTGCACCCATACAGTGGATAGAGCAAGGAGTGAAACCTTTCCCACTGGTGGCTCTCACCTGGTCTTTGCTGGAGATCCCCACTCCAAGCCCAAAGGTGGTGAGACCCTTCTTCAGAAGGATCAGGTACAACCTCATTACATGACAGTGCTTTGCATCCTCCCACATGAAAAGCACCCAACAGTCACCTCTGTTCTTAGTACACCTTCAGAAACGAAGCATTGGATGTTTCACAGTGTTGTTACATCTTCCAAACACTTTAGTAACCAAGCCACAGCTCTTTAGCCTGGTTGGAGACCATGATAATCCTCTAGTTGAAAAATAAGAAAGCCAAAAATCTTGATGTTACATTTCAACAGTTGAATGCTTGGGCATTAGGGTGTATTCAAAACAAAGTAGTTGCCTTTTTCCTCTTCCTGCATGCACTGTACCTGTACAAATTCAGCACTGGCAAGCCTGCCTCACTACACTGTTTTTCAGGCAGTCTGACATAGGCAGCCGGAACAGCCTTTGCTCAACCGGTTCTGTTTCAGCTCCACCACACAACTTTGCTCAGTGATCTCTGCACCATTCCTACTTACAGACCCATGCAACAGCAGCTCTGGCCAGCCAGAGAGGCAGTGCTCAGCAGCACCGGCTGCAGCCCATCTCCTGCAGCATCTCCTCTCCATCCCAGCCAACAGTAAGATGACACCGGTGCACACGCTGCACAGTGTATTTCTGCCATTTTTCTGCATTCGTTTAAAATCCTCCTGATCCAAACTCTCTCAAACATCAAGGGAATTCACACTGCAGCTGATCTGCATCGCTAAAGGTAACCCTCAGGCTTAGGGACCTGCTGCTGAAGCTAGAGTCCAATGTCAGATGTTGAATTTCTGGCTCTCTACCACATATAACAGCAGCAAAGACAACACAGGTCGAGAGGTCTCTCAATCACAAGGCTTCTGCTTTGAATTGCTAATTTCCTCCAAAACATTCTTTCCAGGCTAAAACTTTCCACTTCAGATCTTGGCCTATAAGGAAAAAATATGGCAACATTTTGAGGCAAGGCAGCTCAGCCTTTATCCCATGAGGGGAATGGAAATACAAACACGTTCCCTGCTGCTGGAAATGTTAATGACTTTGTTGTTGTTTAACTTACTGTACAAGAGAAGTAATAACATTTTAGCTCAGCATGCTCAGTGTCCTTTAAGGGGAAAGGTGGGAGGCTTGTGGATATTTCAAAGTTCAGCTCCCATGTGGATGCTAACAAAGGGAGCATTCCCAAGCTGGCAGACAGCAGGACTCCCTTGACAGTGCAATAGCACATCCTGTTCCCACAAAAATTGTTTTCTGCACGTGTAAGTAAATAGTTTAAGCCTGAGATCGAGGGCCAGCAGACCTAATTCCCAAGACCCCACTAGGTCAAGGTTTGGTGAGAGAGAAGGAAGAGAAGTCTTTACCCCACTGGGACCAAGCATACAAACAACACAACTCCCTCGTAGAGCACCGGCCCTTTGTCTCCATCTCTGTCATCTTCCACATGAGCAGGCATTTACAACCCCGTCATCCAAGGGCTAAAAAAACCCAGATGCCAAAGCTGCAGCTGGGCTTCACACTGCACTTCCACCTAAGTACCAGGTCCCCTTCATTAATTAGAATGAAGGGTTCTTCAATTAAGGAGCTGTCCTTAAGAAGTACCATACAGCAAAGGTTGTATCTGGTAGTGAGCAAACGGCACAGAAGATGCCTTATTCACCGAGGGTGGGTGAAGTGGAGCACTCTCGCATCTAATGATCTGCACTCCTAAACGGCCACTTAGACTCTGAGCTCACAACCAAAATGTTGTTTTAATTCAATAGATAAATAGGTGCCACAGGTCCTAATAAAGAAGCAGCATCTCTTTTGCTGGCTCACTCACTCTCCATTTTCCTAAGCAAAAGAACACACATGCACACAGAAACTCAAGCTGAAAAATGTCACCGGTTAGTCTTGCACCAGGGAACTGGGACGATGATGTCCCCGGCTAACCAGGTGAGTGTGGCTGCATGCCCACAACATGGCCATGCAGAACTCTCCGCTCCTCTCTCTGCTTAAAAAAAATAACTTATGGGAATTTATTTAGGAAGATTGAAATCTAAATTTCTTTCACACGCCTTTTCAGACTCCCAGCTGGGTTTTAAGCTGCTCTCTCAAAAACTCCCTTTGCCTAGGAATTCTGCCCATTTCTTCTCCTCCTCCTCCTCCTCAGATTAGACAAGTACTACAAATAATTACCCGAGCACCTTGAGGACCCAGCTGTGAACACACAGCCCCACTGTGCTGGACATGGAGAAGCTGCTGTGTGATAGACCTGACAGGCAAAAGGAGCAGGGGAAGAAGCAAATATCCTCCAACCTCCCAAATGGGACAGTGGGGGGGCAATAATTTGTCTAGTGACCAAAAGGTGGCACCAACCATAAAATTGAACCCAATTCTTGAGACTCAGTTGTGTCCTGCAACCAGCCCTGAAACCAGCTTATTTAAACCAACTAAAAATCCTGAGTCTTATCTTTGTCTATCTCCTCTAAGAGCTTGAGCTTTCCCTTCCCTGCTGTTAGAGGCAGGAAACAGCCTTGCTGCATTGTGAAAAACACATCACCCATTTGCCATTATTATAATGGATCAGCAATAGTGGAAAGGGCACGCTCACCACCAGCAATAGCCAGGGTAATGCTGTGCTAACTTTTGGCTTTCCTGACACTTTGTTTTTCATTCTCAGTGTCAAACTAAAATCTATTTGTCTGTACTGAATATTCTGCCTTGCCCCCAACAAGCTTGTCATTATAATAAACTCCCAGTCAAAGCATGCGTTTCTCTGGCCTTCTGAGACCATGTGTTTTATAAGCAGGCTGTGTGCCACATGAAGTCACATTTCCTTTCCTTTCTTGAGATGTATCAGAGCAACCTTATTCTTATGCTAAGGGAAACAGCAAAGGAAAATGAGATGGAGCTATTTTGGCCCAATTCTGAAAAGCTCAGTTTCATCTCAATACACCTGTGAAAATGAGGGGTTTTTGAAGTCTGATTTTTTTCTGTTCAGTATATCTTGTTTCATCAGACTTAGAATTCATCTTTTATGCTTTTAGGTATCCAGCCTAAAGTGGAGGCCTTGAATATATTTCTCAAAATAGTATTATAATCAGAAACTCACCAGATGTCTCCAGAACTCAGGACTTTTGTTTGAATGCATTCATTTAATATCCCTTCCCTATCTCGCTTTCTTTAGCCTTGAAAAGAGTCACTCCAACATGAGCAACCCCATTCATGGTTACAGTCCTGGCCAATTTTAATGAGTAGGATTGATCTATCTCAGGTATTAACCCAGAGAGAGATAGTCCTCATCTTAATTTCTTCAATTAACAAAAAGGACCTGAACACAGCATGACATCACAACACCTACTCCAACGCCTTCCTGGTCCAGAATTCCAGGCACCCACATTCCTGGGCGCAGTGCTGCTAAACAAGATAGTTTGAAATTGCACGTCTATAGTCTGCTCCCTTTCCGGAGTGCCATCACACGCTTGTTGTCACCAGAGCCCTGCCTGGCCAATTCCTGCAGCAGCAGAGAAAGCAGCTTTCAGCATGGGGAACTGGCAGGGGAGGATGTGAGATGGCACCAGAGCCACGGCAGGCACACGCGCTACACACAGCTGCCAGAAAAACAGAAACCCTCCCGACGCGACCAAGCCTTGTAGCTGGGACTCCGCACAGTGTGTTGCTCTACAGTACTATGGTCAGGCAATAAAGGCCATTAAAGGGACTAACCAAGCAAGAACTCTCACAGCTCCAGAGAGGTTGGTGGCCAGCAGTCGGAGAGAAGGTGTGAAGTACCTTGGATTAAGGCACAGGTAAAACACAGATTGACAAAGATTTGACTATAGATTTTGTTTCAACGCTAAAAACCAAAACCCAAACAAACATGGGTTTCTCACACCGACAGCGCAGGGTTTAGAAGTGTGGCAGTAATTGCTCCACAGCCCTGTCACTGAACACAGGCAATCTCAGCATCGAGCCCCCATGAATACAATGCTGCCAATTCCTCCAGCAGACCCTACGCCTGCAATGCCGTGCCAGAGGGAAGGCTGAAGGGAACCGGCTGGACTGAGGACTGGTAATGATCTGTTGTGCAAAGTTGCACTAAATCTTGGTGAACCACTGCCCAGGCTGCCCCATCTGCTGTGGAGAGCCAGGCAGAGTGCTGAGCCCTGGGGAGCAGAAGAGGTCCTGTGCCTCCTGCGGGCAGTTCTCAGGGCTGCCCGCATCAAAGGGAAGGCCAGCGGTGGCAATATAAGGCCTTGAGAGAGGAGGAGGAGGAACGAGTGAAAGGGGTTGGAGAGAAGCTGGGGGAGGGGAGGGTGGACACAGAAAGGGGCAAGACTGGACTGGGTAAGGTAGTGAATGAGAAGGGCACAGCTGGGACTAGAGTCTGATCCCAGATTACTATTTGAGAAATACTTGGGTTTCTGCCTTGCCCTGCTGTTTAATCCTCCCAGGAGGATGCTAGAAGGCCACCACACACCCTGCTCGGAGCAGTCCTTCAGCTCAGGCAAAAACACTGCCAGGGTGAATAAGCCTTCAGCGTGCAAAGAATCAAAGCTGGTGAAATCGGGATGCTGGCTACTATTGTTTGCCTTAGGAATCCACATTACTGGCTCCAGCCTTTCCCTTGTGCAAACAGTCTTGACCACCTCTCTTGCTCTCACTGTGTCCCCCCGACACCCTTTTCTTCTCTGCAAGTTTCCTCACCCGCACGTACACGGACAGTGTTACTGTGAAGGGTTACACACACACACACACCCCCCCCCCAAAGACAGTATTTCTGAGGTTAACCCTCAGTCAATATTTTCCCCTTTTCCAGCCCAGCCAGGATCCGAGTGGCAAACAAATTTTGTCATGGCCTACCTTCCAAGTCCACCAGGTCTGAGAGACGAGGGGCAGCGGTCGCCAGGCTTCGGGAGCAGGGACTGGGGCTGCCTCTGTGAATCAGCAGAGGAGTCCCTGTGCCAGGGATGCATGCTGAGGCTGAGCGCTGCTGTCGCACGCTCCCTGCCTCGCCTCCTCCACCACCCAGCGCTGCTGTGTTGCTATGCAATCACATCACCAGGAGTAACAGCATCTCTCCAAGCCTGCAAAGAGATACCCTTGACTCGGCAAACAAGGAGGGACAAGGACGATCCCACAAAGTGCCCGGCCCTTTGGAGATCTCCTCGGCCAGCGATCGGTCCGGAGGAGGGGAGGGAGAAGAATGGAGATGCAGACAGACACACGCACAGGAGGAGGAGGAGACAAAATACACATGTAGAGGGAGAAAGAAAAGGGAGGGGGGGAAATACAAATGCACAAAAGGTGCTGTGGTCTGACCTCTGGAGACCTGACACAGGCTGCTGGGCTCAGACACGCTTCCCGCTGCTTGCCGACATCTCCCCACTGCCTTTCAGACTCGCTGCTCTCATTTTAGGTTAGATATGGCCATGCATGTGCTGGAAAATGCCAGACACATTCACCTCCTTTCTTAACCGCAATTTGGGTGTCTGGCACAAGATTTAATAACTTAAAAATAGCCCCTTTTAAAATTAAAGTTAAGGAGCAAAAATAGGATAATCACTTAATTTCAGGTATGTTTCCTATTTTTCTTTTCTAATGAGAATAATTAAAGGAAGAACCAATTCTCCAAGTTGGGAAAAATCCTGATCCAAGTTTTTTTAAATGTCAGGGTATTTTGTCTCAGCTCACGAGTAACAGAAGGGATTGAGCTGCTAATTTGGCTGAGGACACAAGCAGACCTGGAGTTGGGATTTCAGTCCACACATAACAGTTTGCAGTTCTTCAGATCATTCCACCCAAAGATTTCAAAATGCTCAAGATGTTATTCCCATATTACATGTCTTGGTCAGAAAGAAGATTCAAATCTGATCCCAGACCCATGCTTTAGCCACAGGCTGTCTTGGCCTCTCCCTGGGAAAATTAAAACTTGGGAAACATGATCTTCTTGGCCTTTGTCAGAACAACCTTTAATGAGCCTTAGCCCTTCTTTTCCCAGAGCTGACAGACTAAAGATGTTAATTTTCTACTCATACAGCCACATTCTACAGAAATGCCACTGCCGTTGCCCATTTTCATACATTTATTCCTCACAAACAGTAGGAGAGGTGAAGCTGCATTTTGAGGCATATTTGGTTCATTCAGGCCCAGTGAATGGATATGTAATAACAGCTTCACAATTCCACTACGCTTCTGAAAATCATTTCTGGCCAAGACACCTCTCTTCCAGCAATGGAAAACGCAACTGTCAAACTATCAACCGTGCCCTGGGCTGCACCCAGAGCAGTGTGGGCAGCAGGTACAGGGAGGGGATTCTCCCCCTCTGCTCTGCTCTGGTGAGACCCCCCCTGCAGTGCTGGGTGCAGCTCTGGGGGCACCAACATCAGAAGGACACGGACCTGCTCGAGCAGGGCCAGAGGAGGCCATGAAGATGCTCGGGGGGCTGGAGCACCTCCCCTGTGAGGACAGGCTGAGAGAGTTGGGGGTGTTCAGCTGGAGAAGAGAAGGCTCCGGGGAGACCTTAGAGCGGCCTCCCAGGACTTAAAGGGGCTACAGGAAAGGTGGGGAGGGGGTGATCAGGGTGGTAGGAATAGGACGAGGGGTAATGGTTTTAAACTGAAAGAGGGTAGATTTAGATTAGATATAAGGAAGAAATTCTTCCCTGTGAGGGTGGTGACACACTGGCACAGGTTGCCCAGAAAAGCTGTGGCTGCCCCCTCCCTGGAAGGGTTCAAGGCCAGGTTGGACAGGGCTTTGGGCAACCTGGGCTAGTGGAAGGTGTCCCTGCCCCTGGCAGGGGGGTGGGACTGGATGGGCTGTAAGGTCCCTTCCAACCCAAACCATTCTATGATCCTATGAACTACGCGCAGTGGCATGGGGCTTCCCACAGGCTGTGCACTGAGGAGCATTGGTCAGGAAATACTGTCTCATAGAGCAACAATGCCCAACCCACCTCGGTTACCCACTGCTGGGACAACCGTGGAGGGGAGGCCCAGCCTAGCTTTCAGCCAGTTTTGGGACCCTAAGAACAAAGCTTTCTAATTCCACACCATTGTCAAAAGGTGGATGTGAATGGATCAAAAGCTTTTCTAGGTCACCAATTTAATCCTGAAGAAAGCAGTCAAAATACAGTTGACCTTCTATAAAATATATTTGAGAGCATCCCCAAGAAACCAGTGTGCTCCTCATGGTGGTACCAGCTAGAACATCCAGCAGGTGGGTGGCTGACCTTGAGGAGCCTCTCCACTCATCCTAGGTAGGTGAACCAGGAGTCAGGAGCAGAGCCCACCAGCACATAGCGAGGCAAAATGCACAGACACCTCATGTAACTATGCTGAAAGGAGATTTTCTAAATAGCAACCTCCTTATAGTTGATTCCAAAAGGAGCAACACTGAATACTTTGAGTACCAACCCAAGAATACATAGTCACTCCACACACCTTCTGCTTTTGAAAGCTTCTTCAATAGCTTCTGCTTCCATAACAGCTGTACTGATGCAACAAAACTCATTCTGAAAACTGTATTTAGACCAGAAAAAAAGAAGATACAGATAGGAAGTCAGAAAAGTGTTTTTGCTGGGCTATTTTTGTGCATACATACTCACACAAATCCTGGGTTAAGTAAGGAGAGTGATGGGGGAAAAAAAACAGTGCTGGAAGGGCTATCCAGGCAACTCCAAACACACCGTTCTACAGAGAGACGTGACCAAATCCAACTGCAGCATGCATCTGTCACCAACAGTATCTATAAGGGACATGACAACATGGATAAACAAAGTAAGTACATATCAAGCCAAGTTACACATGCACATGAGACAGACATCAGCACAGAGACATTAACAGACAGCATGAACCACAAAAACAAGGTCTTTGTAGTACCTGCATCCTAAATTATTGATAGTTTAGGGATAGCAAAATGCAGCAAGAAAAAATATGTGTCAGTTTAGCTTAAATTTTGAGACAAACCAGAATCTCTGGTGAAAGAGTTCCTTCCATGGCTGGGAGCATCTTCCTAAGTCTCCCAATACCTTCTGTTTTAAGGATATAATTAGGACAAACAGGCAAGCAATTCAGAACTCAAAGGAATTTAGGGAGACAAACTCAGATTTGTCATAAATGCAGCCTTTCACATAAGCACTATGACTTTTTAAAGTGTATTGGAAGGTTTATGAGACAGGATGCTAAATGTGGAGTGTGCTTTGAGTTCTGAAGAGAACTTAATCCAAAAAAATCTCCCAAGGAACTCCAAGAACCCAGCTTCCAGAAGACACAGTGGTACCTACCGTATGCCTTTTCCTAACAAAACATTTCAGACATTTTATGTTTTACTAAATGGCAAATATGTACTTTATTAGCAAAACTAAGAATTTCCACCTATCCAACAGGGCCATCTCAATTTAGCACAATGCAGTGTACAAACATATAATGGATAAAAATCAAGCCAGGTATTATAAGGCATGAGCATAAAATTGAAATCAGATTCTGATTTAGACCAGAAACATTCCCTTTAAAATACTGGAGTTGAAATCAATTGAAATTATTGAAAGATATTCCAGCTTACACTTGTGAAATCAGAATCAGCCACATTGGCTAAACATACAAAGTCACAAAATGCAGAATACCCTGAATACAAATGCGTTTGCTGAAAATCGGTGGTGAAAACTGGAGACATACTAAATTATGGAGACATACTAACAGTATTTTTAGTTTGAAGATTTAAAAAAAGCTGCACCTGGCCTGACCCTAAAGTCTCTATTACTTTCTCTTTATCCAAAGACAACACTAATTTGGCCAAATCACTCTTAAACTGGAATATCATCCATAACACTGAGTATCTTGAATTACCAACCAATAAAAACATTAACTAAAATCCTAGCATTTGCATTTTCAATGCAATACTTCAAGTGTCAATGCAGTTAAAGGCTATTACTTTTTCTTCCCATAACCTCCCACCCATTAACTTCATTTTCTAAAATAGTCCTTGTCACAGAGAATTTTTCCCAAAATGCATACTCTCTCTCCTGTTCAAACACTACAACTTCCCTTCTTTGAAATCTCACATCTCCTGAAAGAGGAGGATCATCTTCCCTCGTGTATAGAAGAGGAAGCGTTGTTACCATCCTCTGGAAACTTTACAAGATTCTTTCACTTTCTGAGTAAAACTCACATGCATCATTCTCTAAAATACTTTAGTTGGGATACACTGATGATTTACCCTAGGAACCTAGAATGTAGGTTGTGCAAGGAAGATTACCATTTACCAGCGTGGAATAAATTCTCAAGAATTGCTTGTATAGAGGACTACCAAGAACACAGACACAGAATGCAGAGTGAAGGCAGGCTTTGGGGAGCACGATGCAGGGGCAGCAAGGCAGGCATACGTTAGAGCATGTTCACACACCTGTATTCAACTGATCTTTGCCTTGAACTAAGTGCTGCAGCATTTTGTCAAGCAACCTCTGATGAGGAACCCACACAGCATTTTGAGCAGAGAAGCAGCTGGTGGAGCCTGATGAGCATAATTCCCAGGCTGGAGAGGCAATTGGAGGTTAGGAAGTTCCTACATGCAGAAACAAGTCACTGATATCCTAACAGCCTCCAAATCCTGAACAGCCAAACCAAAGAACAGAGCTAAACGTTGACTGAGAATATATATGAAAGTGCAGCTTTGCTAAAAGAAGAATATGGGAAGAGACAAAAAAAGAGCACTTTCCCTAGAGCCATAATACCAACAGTGTCCTTGTGGATCCAGCTGCTGAAGAAGGGTTTGGTGAAAGGCTTGTAGACAGGACAATGTCCCTTATGGCTTGAAGAAATCCTATTTCTCCCCAGGAGCCTACAAATCCCTGTTTTCCTGAGACACAGGGCTCCCTCATCTGGGTCTCCTCCTCACTGAAGTAACAGATGAGACCAAGTTCTTACACAGCCATCCATATCAAAACGGCAGTAATTCGGTTTTGATGCAGGATCATTAGTCTCAGTGGTTATGCTGTGCCTACCTGCGAAGGGAAAGCCAGAAGGAACAGATCTCACACAAAAGGACAGACCTGCCCATCAGTTCCAGTACATTGGATAGGCAAGCATGCTTGTGAGTAGAGAACAAAGAGCCTTTTTTTAACAAGAAGGAACAAAACTAGAATTAGGGGCCCTAAATTCAGCTTGAGAAGAATCTTATGAATAGTTACCCAGATATTGTACCATCCTGTTCCTTTTTTTGTTTAAATAACTGATGTCAAATAAATAACTGCACCTCCTTTGTGAGCATCAATAAGCACAAAAATCTTCCAAGCACAAATTCTACCCTGCCAAAAGCGTTTAGAAAGACAGCGGGATACTTACTAAAAGCACAGTACCTGGGGTGAGAGAGAAGAATGGGTAGGAACTGATACAAGCAGACAGCTGACACGCACTCAGAAACAGAATTAATCCCCCTTTTCATTTGTTCCTGCATAAGGATCGAAACAGTCCCCCTGAATGAGAAATGAGAAGGAATATAGGGGAGAGAGGAAATCTTTTCAGAGCAGTGAGCATCAAAAGAATGAGTGGTGGGTGTCAAAAGAGTGTAAAAAGAATTTGGGGGAGAGATGGAGAAAGAAAAGAGAGGAGAAAATGGTAGGAAAGGAAGCAAAAACATGCAGGAGAGAAGGGGAAGGCAGACAGGCGGTTGTCGGGGACTGTTTTGTTCATCAAAAGCTGTCAACACATTTACAACTGTGCTTTCCATCCCCCTCCTTATTTACTGGGCCGAGCACACAAAGGAGCAGGAAAGCAATCACACAGGAGCTGCTGAAGATTCACTTCGACACAGAACAGAGGTGCCCTGAGAGAAAGGAAACTGCTCAGTGATCTGTGTACAATAAACATCACGGCAATGTTACAGGCCTGGAGACTCTAGAGAGAGGGTTGGGAGGAAACCTGCAGAGAGCAGCCTCTTCCTGCAGAGATCACGCTCAGGACTTACAGGCAGCACAGATACTGGAGGAGAGCGAGTCAAACTGTACGGGGATACAGCTGCATATAAAAATATACATATACACAAGAAGCTTATCACTGAATTTAAAGGAAAAGCCCAAGCGATTTAGACAGAGAATAAAATTTTCAGAAGTATCTGTTGCAATTTGCACCTAAACTTAGTACCTGAGGCTCAGGAGCTCAGCCACGTTACGATGACTTAATATGTCGTCACCGAGCCTGTACTAGCACAGTCCGTTGTGTCACATTTCTGGCAGGTACCAAAGCTTGCCTGATGCATGTTCACTCCTAAGCTGCAGAGTGGGATCGCATCTGAGCCTACAGATTTCTAAATGCTGTCAAGGTTAAAATAGTATTTAGAGCCTGTGAAAGGTACCTGCAGCTTTTTTTGCAGACCAACTGTTTCAATTTCTACGTTTGTGCAAGACTGTAGTGAGCCTGAAAATGGAAATTAGATGTCAAAATAATTAAGTTTTTTTTTTTTTTTTAAATCTTACCCTCTATTATGCAGACTTTTTACTCCTACAAGACAGGAAGCAGAAGCAGAGAAATGAAGCAGCATCACAAGATAGGCACTTTACCAAACATTACTTATGTAGTTCAATACCTCTCTTGCCAACTATAATTACTTGGGAGTTACTCGGGCAGGTCTAACAGCTAGATACAGATCTCAGGAATCCTGTGCCAAAAACCACACCACCAAAAAAGACCTTCTTAGCCAAAAGCAAAGTTTGGTGAAATCAAACCATCACCAGATCAAAATCATTACTTTTATTCTAAGAAGCAGAGCCATAATGAGGGAAAGCCATCAGTACAACATAAATCAGCTGGAAGTACACCATAAAAATCTGGAAGAAAATACTTGGAGACCTTGTTCTTTCAAGATATCTATCCTCCAGAGCAAGCTTGTTACCAGTGCGTGTTGTTCTTCACCTAGACTGAGTGTATCCTTTGACTAAAGAACACACCAGGAGCTCCCTCACACACTCTCTCAGGAGCCAGAGCGCTACAAATAAAAGCAGTCCCGTGTGTATTATTAATGACAAGTTATCAGAGTATCTAGGGCCACAGCCAGACAAGAGTTTCACTGTTCTGTGATTCTGTACAGAAGATGAACCCTTAGCCAGGTCAGATCCCTCAGTTTCCCTTATTCTTTTCTCCTCTGTGCAAAGATTTGTGATAAACCATTTTGTCACAGCAGCTGGGAGGCGACTGCCCTGCCCCAAAGGGCTTATAACTGAGCTTTTAACTAAAAGACAAGGGGAGCCAAGCGAGAAGGCGCTGGGTAGGCACAAAAAAACCCCTTAAACATTATATAAAAAGGGCAAAGTTAATTTTATTTTGGTCCCAGTTAAGTGTTATTAGAAGAGTTCAGGATCACACGCATTGGCAGTTGTTAGAGCTGCAGTACAAGTCTCAGAGGTTCAATTTTCTGAGTGGCTACAGCTGTACCACCTTCTAAATCCTTGGGTCCTGATTTATTCATGGAATTAGGCATGCAAAATGCAAGCAGAGGGAAGTAGGCCAACGGGAGAATAGAAAGCAGGGACACAGAGGAACCAGTTTCTTCATCCCAGCTGAACACAGGTTGAAATTAACTCTTTCAGAGCAAGCTCTCTCTGAAAGGGCAACACAGCCTGATGCATTAAAATGCACAAATGAGTCTCTCCCCACAAAATAAAATCATGATTAACAGAAACACAAAGCAAACATGGCTGCAGAAAAATAATTCAGCTTAACTCTACCCCAAAGCATTTGCATTTTCAGATGCATAATGCTCAGGCCAATGTGTCCAACAGGGGAGGGGTTAATGGCTTTGGTACTGGGAACCAGATGTTCAGCTGGTGCAACTCACCCAGATCCATTAGAAGCTAGTGGGGCCATGCCTGCACACCCCAGACAGGATTCTGGCCTGGACTTTGAAATCCTATCTAATACCAACTCAGAGATTTTTCTAAAGGGAAAGGCCTCCATTTTTGGAAACATCTAAAGAGGCCACTAGAACAACTGCAGAATTTGGTTAAGCTGAAATGACCACTGCCCTAGCCTGCTTGTAATATTACAAAAACCTAACATCAAAAGCATGTAGAAGCCTCCTGAGAAGGGAGGAGACAGGAATTTGAGCAGGTTATCAACTTTTACTCATGGGAAGACACGACACAAACCAGCACTCCCTGAGATCAGCTGATACTAGAAATTTGGACCTTGAAACAGCATCCTCTGGAAAGAAAACACACACTTGAGAGCAGACCCAAGTGACATAAAAGTATCTACTTTCTTTCTAGTGAATCATGTGGAATATAGTCCCCACGGAGGGAGGTTGCAGACCTGACCTAAACTTAAATATTCTGGGGTGCTGGTTGACCACACGAATGTGAGCCTTAAATGAGCTTTTCATCCTGCATTGTTCCTAACAAGTAGAACCACAAAACAGTTGTTGCTGTTACAGTTTCATAGTGTGTATATAAAGGCAGCACCTTACAATGGGCAGAAACAGGCACTAGAGGCAAATCACTGATTTGCCACTTACCAGGAAATGGACGGTCTTTACTATCTCCATTTTAGTCCTCAGAGCAGATGCTATGGTCAGACAAGTCTTTGAGCATATGCTTGTAGTAGAAAATGGTCAACAAAATTTACCACAGTGATTAGATGGTAAAGAGCGAGTGGGGAGATGGGGGGGAGGAAGAGGTACAGCAGCACATTCTTCCTTCAAAGGACCATTCTTCCATTCAAGTGGAGTATTAGTAAAGTCAGATATTTAGAGAAAAAATAAGAAAAAAAAGTCTCAATGTGAAAGAAGAACTATCAAGGCATACAAAGAGGCTAATCTCAAGTGCCCAGCAATACTAGGCACATCACTGCTGCATAGGAAGGATTTTCAACAGCCATCTTGACCAAAGCTCACATTAAAGTAATCTGCCGTTACTTTATTTCTGCACCTCTAAGCATCCAGCCCGTGCACTTGAATGACAAAATGGTACACAATTTGTTTAAAGACTTTTATAACACAGGGTATAATAAAAGACCTGTGATGCTGCAACAAGTCTTCCATAACGTGATTCTATGTTTTCTCAACCAAACACCAACCTCAGGGAAAACTGATCTCAGGGATCATAACCATATAACAGTCAATACAACCTAAAGGATTCTGCTGTAAGCCTCGAAATACATTGACATACGTCACGCACACTCTTAAGAATCTAGGCACCTTTCCCAACTGAAATGAAGCCTCTGGCAGCACCTTGGAGTCTGACAGGAATGCTACAGAGCTCTGCTCCTTCCACATAAACTCCAGACAGCACCCAAGTAACGTGAAGTCTGTCTTCCTGGCTAGAACTAAATGCTGCTTTGAGATGTTCTGTATTTGCTTCTTTCCCTGCTGAATAAGCCTGCCACACACAGATCTGTAACTGGGTCCGTGTCTCCACCTCATGTTTTCCTAGGGCTGTCAACCCCTCCAGCCCTATTCCTATACAGAATCCCAGTGCAGCTATACGGAAGCACAAGTCTGGTCATCGTCTGAAGACAACTGTATGGCACAAGGACAACAGCTAAGGATTAAGTTCTCCTTAAGGAATGCAGTACACAGGCTTTCCAGCATAAGTGCTAGCATTTCCAACACCTTTCCAAAGGTAGCTTCATAGAAAAATTATAAAAACAACTATGGAGCTACAGAGCTCTTCTCCTTGGATCCTTAGCTGCAACCTTTGAGTCTAACAAACAACAGGCCACACGATGACGGGGACTGCCAGCCAGCGCTGTTGGGATAGGCCTCAGCCAACAAGCTGAGCCAGCCTTTAAGGGAGGTAACTGGTTATGTGCTAGGGTCACATCTGGAAACATCCACTTGGAGGAATTTGTAATTTGTGGAGTTTCCCCTGTTGAGAAAGTATAATCAGGATTTCTGAAGATCTGTTTCTCTTGACAGAAATTAGCAAGAAGCACTTACACTAGCTGGAATAACACAGCCAGATGAGAAGGGACAATACTTTAAGCAGATCTCTCTGGAAATCTCTCTTTCAGTGACAGATTTTCTTATCCTCTGGAGACAATACAGACACACATATAAATACATATACACATATTAGCCAGATCCCCTATTTGAGCCAAGCAGTATGGTACTCAACCTAAAGCTAGTCTGATTTTGAGAGGATGAAGGAACCAAACACATCCTTAGTGGCTCTAGAGTCACTCTAAGGACCGATTCCTTTACTGGATCCAAGTACAGATTCACAACGCAGAATTCAGCATACTCTGACACATCTTTCAATTGGTTGCAACCTTGTTTTACAGCAGTAAAATAAAGTTCACTCAAATTTTGGAGACACGAGTTCAGCTTCTCCCAACTTCTGCTCAGTGTTAAAATGAAATGACAGGAGAAGATACGTTTTGTAGCAGAGTTCCTTCAAAATGGCATGTTGGAAACATTTTACAGAATATAAATTATATATATGTACACGTATAATATACAACACGTACAGAACTAAAAACACAAAAAGGAAACCTACATTTGCACTTATCAATAGAAAATGGTGAGCTGGTGGCAACTCGTTCAAGTGCTCGAATCATCAATAAACCATCAACTGAGCAACATATAAGCAATGTTAGCAAAAAGCCTCTTTTGGAAGCTTCATAATGAAAATGAAGTTCAGGAAAATCAGTTTGGTCAGCCTGTTAAAAGCCAGTATATACAAAGTGCCACAGGGAATTGGGAAACTCGTAGTGCTCCAATCAAGTACATGTACAGCATCCCTGAAGGGCTGATTCCATTGTTTCTCATTACCTACTGTCAAGGAAGGCAAAGCAGGTCAGGGATCAACATTACTTATAAATGAAGCAGCACTGCTCATTACAGTTTTGAGATGGTAGATGTTTGTTTCTCCATCAAAGCAGATACTCCAACAGAGAAAAATGTGGATGATACATAACATGTGAGTTCAGCAGCTTCAGACCAGAGTTCAGCAGGGTCAAGATGGGGTTCAGTGTTAGTGAACCAAGCCAGCCTAAGCATTCCTTCTGTGTCTTCACTCTCCTAAAATAGATGTCAGTACAAAAATGCAAATTTCCTCTGAGGAAGGAAGAATTAGTGACAGTCCCTTATACTGCGCTTTCCTGTTCCAGATGATAAAAAGGCTCCAGTGAGTCCCAGGGTCACGCCTGTGTGTTCTCTGCTTTACTGTGAGAGGCCTGGGAAACACGATTGATGCTGCTTTCAATAAAGAGCTTCAGGCCCTTTAATCCCTGCGCATAAAGATATTCCAGATACCAGTTCCACTTCTTTCCCTATAAAAACAGAAAGAATAATCAGATGTGCAGGACATAGCTTCATCTCTCTTGGGCCAGTTTGAAAAGGTCTGCAAATATCACCTTCCACAGTCAGACAACATCCATCCTAGTCTGTAAATACCCACAGGTGTACACAGGGTCATGTCCTGTTCCCAAATGCCCAAACTTTTCACTTATGCATGACACAGTCTTAGCTTGAACATTACAAATCATGATTATTTTTTTTTTTAATACATAAGATGTTTATAAATCCCAGTTCTAAAAAGGTCAAAGTCTATTGGATCAACAGTGAAGATGTCAGGAGTCAAATGAACATGGATATTAAAGTGTTCCTTCCATCACTAATGGTGATTCCTCCAGATCAGGTTTGAAGTACACTGTGATACAGGAAAGAAAACAAACTGACACTGTGCTTGCTCAGTGGAGGATCCCTGTTCAAAGCTATAACAAAGCTACATGTCCATCCCAGGAATGTAATATTAAGTTCACTGATAATAGAAATTCTGCTTTGAGTACACCAAAAATATAACTTTTTCTGGAGCCTGCAGAGAACAACAGACAACCTCATGTGCTGATACTGCACTGACTCATGGAGGAAATATATAAAAATCTCAGACCACTACCCACAGATGGCTAGATATGTAACTTCTCAGATGTTGATCTCCTCATGTTTGGCCCTGTTAAGAGACTGAAACAAAATCTAAAAGTGGAACTTTCCCCTTTCAAAATTTTGTACAGAGCATTTGTGGAATTGGTGAATATTATCACCTCATCCTCTTCTACATAGCTGCTGAAAATTGTCTGTTTTCACTTCACTAAAACAAGAAATCTTACCTTAATTAAACTGAAGTTGAAGGTGGTATCATCTGGCCAAGCCTTAAGAAGAGGAAATAAAAACAGTATCAAGTTAAGATAAAAAGTATGTCTCTGAGTGTGCTGCAGAGCAGTGCCCTCTGGTGCTCAGCACTGAAGTGTTTAAGAAGATGGCACTGCAGCTAAATATTTTTTCCTGTCTTAAGACACATCTGTGATAGCTGCTAAGCAAAATCTCTTTCTTGGTTCTGCAGTAGGAAGAATGCAAAAATTTTCCACCAGAAGGTTTTGGTCTGTTTTTTAGTTTGTTTTTTTTTTAATTTACAAAAGCTACAAAGAAGAATCAGGAAGCCTCAGAAGGGAAAGGATCTAGACAAAAGATATGAAAAACTAATCCTGCTACAACAGGAGAAAGACCAAGGAAAAAGAAGTTGTATGTAACAAAAATAATATAGCCTCTCTGAGAAAGACAAAACTTGGTTTTAACCAGCAGTAAGAGACAAACTACCTCGATTCAGGACACTGAGTATATAAACTAAGACAAATGTGTGAAGTGTTCCTAAGCAGCATTCATTGCTTCCACTTTAACCTCCGGGTTGCCTTGCTCCATTCCAGGAGCCACACCTACGCACAGCTTCAGCCTGCCAGCATTCCTCACAACAGCACAGCATCTTTGTGCACCTCTTGGACAGCCTACAAAACCTGATTTCTCAGAGCAGCATGCACATCTCGGAACAACAACTCTGGCAAGTTGCTCCTTCCATTATTCAGTAGCTGCTTTGAACACATGATGGCACCTGGAATTCAAGACAACTACTAGCAGAACTCCTACCAGACAACACAAGACCGCACCATATTTTCTTACTTCTGTACTTGAAGTAGCTACTTGTATTTCTTTTTTAATAAGCCATTCTCAAAAGCTACTGCAAGAGCCAGAAAGCACTGCTAAAAAGTTCTACCACGCACACCTGTATACAATTTAACTCTGTATTTCTTGACTTTCTGGAGTCAAGACTATTGGGAAGCTTTTACTGAATTAGTAATTTATTTCATTATTCAGCTATTTTAGTTCTAGCCTCAAAATGATAAGTACAAATTCACATCTAAAACTGTTACATTCATGCTTTCATACCATGCAAATGAAGACTATTCAAACTGTGCCACTGATCTGACACTAGAGCTCAGCTGACTCTGCAAGTCACCCAGTACAGCGAGCGACACATCTCCAGAGAAACTCTCAAGGCAGAACATCTGGTGCTGCCAAGGGCCCAAATGTTGGCCCATCCCATTACCTGCTGCAAGAAGAGGACAGCATAGCCCATCATGGCTGGATGGTAGACAATGTTAAAGCTGGTTTTGAACTCCTGCACTGCGGTTTTCTTCAGCAGTTCGTCATCCATACGAAGACCTTGAGGATGAATATCCTTCTGGAATGCAGTGGATGTCCACAGACAACCCACCATAGCTATTATGTACTGGTTGTACTCTTGGTATGTCTGGCTACTGAACTTGAATTGCAGTATTTTCTGAGGGACATGAAAACAAATCAAATAGCATCCTCAAAGCAGTCGTGTGCTCCCTCCAGTCCTTAAAAGCATGACATCTGAACCCCTCCCCTCCATAACCCAACTCCTTGCTAAGGTCCAGTCTATCACATAGATTTATCCACAATACCTTTTTATTCTGCTCATTTTCTTTTGCAGCCACCAAGTTGGTTCGATACCTGAAAAAACAAACAAAAGAGAAAGTTAGGGACCTGTTAATTTTTACTGCCTACCAGTGTTGAAAAAAGCTGGAGGAATAGATTAAGAAAGTTTATTTCTTCCACGAGAGAGATCCTCAAACTTTACTGGTTACTCAAGAGAGACATGAAAAAGAATTCAAAGGGACCTTATCACTTGGCATAGACCCACCCTTTCCAGGCAGAGCAGGGAGACACCTGATCATATTCATCTTTTAAATGATTAAGACATGACCAGTTTGCCTGGCAAAGTCATGTTCATAAAGGCAATACACAAGAATCAACATACAGCCTTAAAATCAGCAGAAAAATGCAGTGTATTTTTAAGAAAGGAGACTTTCATTCACTAAAGCAGAGAAACAGAAACCACTGGAAGTAATGCAACTTGACAGTTGTTCTATATAATAAGCACTAGCATCTCTTATTTCCCAGAGACCGTCCTGTCATGTTAATTACCCTGCAGAGTCCTTAGAGAAAAAGCCACATGGAGAGCCCTGTGCCAGCTGTCAGCAATTGGCTACTCTCCTTCTCAGATGCAACCACTGGAACTAACAAGGCCAAGAACAGCAGCCATGTTCGTGGATCCTGCAGAGAGCTAAACAGTGCTGACTTTGGACCTGCAGGCAGCACAAGGCATCCCAAATTCCCACAGAGTCTGGAGGTGGCAAGGAAAAGCTCAAGTCTAGCAGTCAAAGCACAGGGGTGAGAAGTTGTATAGTTAACTACTAGTGATTCCAGCTGGCTGACTTAAGTTCTCTCAAAACAATATGGGAATTCTTTCCTTCACATATCAAACATATGGAAATAATCCTAGGGAAGAGGTCAGAATCCTGTTATTTTGCATAACAGACTGGAAAAAAAAAAAAAAGAGAGTAGGACCTACAGATATAAAATCTTGTTATGAAAGTTGGGCACAGCTGGAACTTTCACCTTTGCCTTGTATGGTAAGAAAAAGTAGATTTCAGATTTTACACCAAAATCATTTCATTTCCAAAAGACTGAAAGAGAAGACAAGGAGTCCCTACAGCCCACACCATTTGTAGTACCTGTACATAATGTAGCAGAGCTGATTCAAGCTTACAGAATCCATGCTGAGAAGCGCCGGGTAGAAGACTCCAGCAGGAGGCATTATCAGCAAAGGCAGACTGTACCTCAGATACATGTCACACACCTGCAAGAATGCACCCATGCAGATTATTACTGCCATTAACAAACCCTGAAGTGTCTAAGAGCAAAAGAGAGCACGACACTGCATTCCAGCCAGCTCCATCAACTTCACCTAGGAGGAAAGGCCAGGGTGAAGTAATCCCATTTATTTTCTTCTCAGGATGAGACATATTCACCAGTTCACATCTCAGTCTCTGCTTCAACCATTTAGGTGTACCATATGTTTTGACATGGTTAGAGAGTCAAATCTATCCAGATTCCCGTAAAAAAGCAGCAGCCATTTGTTTCTGATTTTTTAGATCATTCTGACATATGTAGCTGGGATTGTGCTAGACCTGACCTTGCGCCAAACAGACCGTACATCTCTTCCAAGTGGGAAATTAAATCTTTCTGTTTGATCTTACTGGAACTGCATGAGCACACGATAAAGCTTTGCTCCAAGAAGAGATGATATGGCCACAAAACATGGGTTTATTATCAGACTCACGTTTAGAATTTAAGGTTGAGTTTCAAGTAAAAAAGACATTTTAAAATTTCTGCAGATTTAACAAGACCTTCAACTACAATGACAGTCTTAAAGTATGGATAAATAATTGAAAGCAATATTGCTGTAGCTTAAGATATTACTGTCCTCTGTGGCCACAGTAGCTGTTCCCCAAGGCACGATGCATACCTTCCTGAAGGGCATTCTCAGAAGAGTAGTGGTCTAAGAATACACACATCTAGTTACTAGAGCTCAGACCATAAACAATTAAGCTGTGACAGCCTGCCATCCTGAAGATGAATGTTTTACATTTTGTTAAATTAGGCACAACAATTGTTTTAGGAATCCTTTCCCTAATCTCATAACAGACTTTTCACTAAAGATTGTTTGCCAGACATTCCCCTTTCCTCTTGCCCTCAGTACAGCTATACCATGTAAGGTATAGGCAGATATTTGTACGTAACTGAATTACTGGTATTTTCAGAAATCTAGACTTTACTTAATATCTCAGCTGCATGATTTTAGAAATCTCTGGAGTTCTGAATACATAATCCTAGTTGTCTGCTAGAGCACCAATAATCAAAGGGTGCATGATCCTCTGTATATTCCCACAAAATGAGCATTTACTGAAACACACTGTCTTATGCAAATGTTGTTGCCCATTAGTTTTGTGCATTTTTAATGAACAGTTTAATTACAAGCAGATCCCAGAACTATCATTGTTTTTTCAAATCTTCACAATTTCATCCAAACTGTAGAAGCAACAACAGCATGGCTGAAGTTCACATGGCAGTAAGCACATCTGCAGAGAGGATGTGAGGAAGCCAGAGAATAGGCTTAGGCCTATTTGATGCTGCTTAGTTTGTCTACAGTATAAACTAGGGAAAAAACTGCATTTTTTAAGGGAACATTTAAGGAAAAAAATCAGGATATGTTGTTTGAAATTGAACTGAATATTGTTATTTTCTCTAAATTAGCATTGAAAAAGCATGTTATGCCATATTGTTACTTCCCCTTCCACAGTTCACCTCTGACTTAAGAGTAACCACTTTCTAGAAGCATATTTAGATATGCCTATGGATGCAACAGCAGCAGTGATCACCTGTAGGTCTACCAAGTATTTGGCACATTCTTGCATTTAATCACAAAGTTCTGCAAACTCTAATGAAGATGATGTTTTGATGCTCTAGCTTAAAAAAATGCAAACAGCCTTAGAGTATTGGGATTTTGAAAGACGAATGGGATACATACAGTCTCATAGAAATCCAGGATGAAGTACAGGAGGAAAGTAGGATTGTTTTCCAAACGCAATGCTACAGTAGAGATCCACCCAACAAATTGGATCAGTTCAGCCACCACATTCACTAGTCCAGAAAGGGTGGTGTTCCTGCAGCAATGACATGACATAACATTAGTATATACACCTCTTTGGAAACAGTAAAAAGGAGAAATGGTGAAACAGAAATTGAAGTTTATCTTTCTGCCCCACCAAGCATTCAGCAACATGCATTTGTTCTTCCATATACCCAGTAACACGTTACCAACATTATTACAAAAGTGTTACAAGGAGTTTGACTTTGGGATGTTTTGATTTTCAGTGTCAATAGAAACACTTTCAAAGAGAAAGAACAGGATTGATGAGGTAGCTTACAATGTAGCAGAAACATTACAGCATTATTAACCTTCTAGCTGGTCTTTATGGTAGGTGATAGGGCTAGAATATGTATCTACACTAGTAAACAATGCACAGAACACTATTACATTTATTTCAGACAAACTTACAAAGAACAGACTTGAGAGTCAGATGCTGAATCCAGATGAATCACATGCCAATTTAACCAGTTCTGCAACAGCTCTTTCAGGCTCTCAAGAACACTGCACTGCAAGAGGAAAAATGCAACAGATTTATGACAATTTGCATAAGTGAATAATACTAAACAAAAAATGCCATGAGAATTGACATGTACAAGGAGAGACATCAAGTTTCTCAGGACCACAAAGAGCAGTGAGATAATTGCATGTCCCCTTGAACTGAATGTATGCATCACACAGCTTTTCCTGGAGAATGCAAGTTTCAAATACTGAGTTAAAATTGCAATAAAACAAACCAGCTATTGTCTTGTGTACTATCAGTTATTTTTATTTCCAGTGCCCCAGTTTAATTCCAGTCAAAAAAGAAAATCTCAAAGGCACTCAAATTCCCAAAGAAGTTATGTTGTAAGTATAAATTTTACTCTCATTTGGGCACAGACTTCCCCAAAAGAAACCCTCTATACAGTCCCTCAGACTGCTACACTTGGCACAAGGGCAGATAGCAGTATCAACTAGAAGTAAACAGCCACTATACTCACTTAAATTACCTTAAAGTAAAGGGATGATGTAAAAAAGAGCTGTGCCAGGGGATCATAGAGATGTGACTTCATTTCTGAAACAAATGAGAAAGCAGTATGATATCTGTGCACAAATTCTATCTCTGAAGATCACTGTCCAGCCTCACCCAAGGATCTGCAACACATACCAGAGAAGCTGCCGAGGGGGATCCAACTCACAAGTCTGAGGATTTGTGATCGGCAGCAGAAGCCATCCCAGAGAGGAAGGCTCTTATACAGGAACTCTTCACAGGAAGAAAATCCCTCCTACAAAGCAGATGATGAGCATTCAAAAACTCATCTCATATGCCTGCACCTTGCCATGCTCACTTCATCCTGGAGAAAGGAAGAGGCTTACACCTCCCCTCCTGCCATACAATTCACCAGCACATTCAAATTACCATTCTCAATTTCATTCTCAAATTATCTTTCCTGCAGAAAACAAGGCCATCTCCAGAATACTGACTTGCTATAGGAATATTTATTTTTATTACTTGAGACACTGTCACTTGTCAGAGATACTATATGAAACAGGCAAGTCCCAAGAGTACTTTAAAGGAAGACTTCGTGAAACCCTTGATTTCACAAAGCAGGCACTTACCTGCAAGAAACACTCTGTCTTGTAGACAGTTTCTAGGAATTCCTTGAATTCATCTTCATATTGGTTATCAGCCACACACCAGGTGCATTCTAAACAGGAGAAAATACTGTATTTGAATGTGAACACAGCAAGAATAAGCACAATCAGAAACAAAATTCAGTTCTCCTCCAGTAGTTATTTTAACACTAGGTGATTATCACTATAAATCTGAATAGACAAGTACCATTATTGAAAGGTGAAAAGCCTCAGACATCCTTTACCTCCCTACCATGCAAGAGAATACCAAGTTCCTACCCTCCTGAAGAGTCTGGCCCATCCAGTAATTGAGCCTCAGGTAAACAGATTCATCTTTGATGCAATTCATGTAGTGAAGCAATAAGGGGTTTGTTAGCACAGAACCCATCTGGGAAGGAAACTGCAAGAGAAATCAATAAAAAAATAGTTATTCAGCATTTACATCAGCAAATTGCCAGAGAATCTCATTCTATCAGAGTTGTCCAATCCTTTTACTGGCAGCAAGACCATCTCCAGGACTCATTCATCACCCTCAGGTAGGACTAGATGCTCTGTTAGAACTAAGTAGCCCACACACTATTCACATATAAACAGGGCATCGAGGAATAAATATCCTTTGATCTCTCAAAACACTCAGTGAGTTTACCGAGACCTTTTTGAAACTCACCTCCAGATGGTGGATATTTTCTAGGAGCTGAGGAAAGGTCTGCAGCTGCTCCACTGGAAAAGACTTATTTGTACTGTACAAGTCAACATGGTTCTTTCCCCTGTCCTGTTCTAAATTATTTCTGTTTGTACTGCTTGCAGGTATAAACAACTGTGTATTCCATTTCTGTAGAAAAGAAACATGAATAGCAATGACTGTTTCCAATGCAATGAAGTGCACTTGTGACTAGTGCTCCCATAAAGACCATGTTTTGCAGAAAAGGTATCCATGCTTTCATTATAATGGGAATGCTGCATTTCTATATAGCTACTTCACCCTTCCCAGTGCTGAAATAAAGTCCAAGCCCCATTATTTGCCAATATTCATAACAAAACCGGCTACTTGGCCCCTTCTAGGGTCTACTTCAGGCCCACAACCTACCCTTTTTCGTGACTGAGGTTGAGCTGTGCCTAAAAACAGTGGCTGGGACAGTGGAGAGTTGCCCTGGCTTCTTTGCCTGATTGCATTGATTGCTGCTTTCCATGGGCCCTCTGAATTCTTGAAGTAAGTCTGAAAACATAAACCAGACGTCTATGGAAGAAGCCAAACTAAGACAAAGTGACAGGAAGATCAGTTTCTATTCTGATAAATGTCTCCACAATGGTGTATATACACTCAGCTCTGCCTGACAGACCAAGAGGCTAGGTTTTCACAGCACAGAACTCCTGTCATTCCTCAGTTTCATTACCTTTTGACAATAATTGAATAGTTATGCTTTTATTTTCTTCTGAAATGATATTCAGTTTTTCAGAAGAGATCTCCAACACTTCTGATTTATAACCCTCATTCAGATCAGTCATCAATTCATACAGTAAATCCTAAGTATACATTTAAAATAAAATATGGCCAAGGTATATTTACGCAAGTTACTAGGAAAGCTTCCCAAACTCAGCGTCAGTGATACCCAAACTGAGAATTTGATTATTCATTGAATTGTTCTAATTAATGTAGATACTACAGCTAAAGAAAAAACTGGAAAAATGAACCCAACACCTTTTCTGCACAAAACTTATTTTTTGTCACTTGAGTTGCAATCAGTCTTTAAATCCCAGTCAAGTGCCAAGCCATCACAAAAGCGTTCACATTGTTTTGGTCCTAGGTAATCAATACAAGTCAACACAGCATGTTCATAAAAACAGCCAAAGACATATTTGGGGTTTAGTTGCTAGTTACTTACTTCACTTCTGTGCATACCAAAAAATTTTAATTCTCTAACAGATGACTATGCAGCACAATGCAAACTATGAATTTATAGAGTGAAGTACACAAAGCAGATGGAATTAAAACAAATTTTCTTTTATAGAAACACAACTTGCCTACATATAAATTCTCTTCTAAAAAAACAAAACAAAACCAAACCCTAAATCTATACCACTGAAGTATTGAGAGAAAATTTGTTGCAGAATTTAGGTCTTGCCTGCTGCTATTTTCTGTTATATATTCAGTTTCTGCTACATATATTCTACTCTGTCAAAGGGCTAAGCATACACATAGGCCCCTCTAAAAGCAGAGTCATATTTTTTGCTGTTATCTTGAAGCTCTGACAAATCAGCTTACCACATTTTTTCCCCACATTTTTTCCTCTTTCTATGACATAGACTTTCCAAGTGGGAAGATACTGACTGACTTCCATTGTTATTTGTGCTTGAGAAAGTCAGCAATTTGGACAATGCCTTGTACAAATCATAGAATGTTTTGGGTTGGAAGGGACCTTAAAGATCATCTAGCTCCAACACCCCTGCTGTGGGCAGGGACACCTTCCACTAGACCAGCTTTTCAACACTTTCAGGGAGGGGGCAGCCACAACTTTTCTGGGCAACTTATTCCAGTCTCTCACCACCCTCACAGTAAAGAATTTCTTCCTTATATCTAATTGAAACCTGACCTCTTTCAATTTAAAACCGTTACCCCTTATCCTATCCCTATACCCCCTGAACAAGAGTCCCTCCCCCCTTTCCTGTAGCCCCTCTCAGTCCTGGGAGGCCGCTCTAAGGTCTCCCCGGAGCCTTCTCTTCTCCAACTGAACCCCCCCAACTCTCTCAGCCTGTCCTCACAGGGGAGGTGCTCCAGCCCCCCGAGCATCTTCGTGGCCTCCTCTGGCCCCGCTCGAGCAGGTCCGTGTCCTTCTGATGTTGGTGCCCCCAGAGCTGCACCCAGCACTGCAGGGGGGGCCTCATGAGAGCAGAACAAAGGGGAGAATCCCCTCCCTGTACCTGCTGCCCACACTGCTCTGGGTGCAGCCCAGGACACAGTTGGCTTTCTAGGCTGTGAGTGCGCATTGCTGGCTCACAGTCAGTTTTCCATCTACTAATACCCCCAAGTTCTTCTCCTTGGGGCTGCTCTCAATCCACTCATTGCCCAGCCTGAATTTCTGCACAGGATTGCCCCGACCCATCTACAGGACAGTTTATTTCCTGAAGAACTTAACATTATGTGAAACAAGTCAAAACCAGCAAGAACACCAAATGGAGGATTAAAGTCATCCTCATAAGGATAAAGGTAGATGCCGTTCCATTACAAATTGTCTCATTGTGCTGAAGATGAAACAAAATCGAAGGCAAAGAATCCTCATCTAAACCTGATTTTACTCAGTGAAAAGAGAAAATAGAATTAATCTTCAGCACCAAATCACGCGATAGATAAATGGAAAGCTCAGTACAAATACTGTCATAAGTACTGGTTCCGAATAGATTAAATCCAATTCCTTACCTTCATTTTCCCAGGAAGGGTTATGGTCACAAGCTCAGGACAGAAGAGTTTGTAAAGTGATAGTAGAGCCTGCAGATGAGACTGCATCCCCTGTCAAATAGCAGAACAAGAGGGAAAACATGTGGGATATGTTTTTAATATAGAAACTAAATACTGTCTTCTAGAAGAAAAAAAACAACCCAGTGATCACTAAAAGCTTTCTAAAGCTACATATCAGTAAGTAACCATAGATGAACAACTGAAAATGAAAGGAAGAACAGAAACTGTGCCAATGAAATACAGGGATTGAAGAAGAAACTTTCTGTAGTCATACCTAATAAAAAGGAATTTAATCAAAACTATGAAAAATAGTCTTCTGCTGTCTAAATGCTCCAAAAACATGTTACTACAACTAGTTCTTTCTTACAAGAAAGGGAGCAAGGTCCTCTACAATCTTACATTTCTCAATCATCTTTTATACCACTTGAAAAAGGAAGATGAATAGAAAATTGAAGATGGTAACAGATAAATGAAGCTGCCCCTTGCTTTAGAGATTTTACCACATCTAGCCATAAAACGTATGGCTTTGTGCATGCCATTGCATGTGCTCACAAAACACAAATGAAAATTAGGGATGCATATGCAAGACAAGCCCTGATGTTACAGCTACAACCTCCAATTCCAAGTCTAACCCTGTCCCGAGACACCAGCCACTCTTCTCTATCCTGTAAAGATGTTAGTCTTACAAACTGCATTATTAACCGCAGTTAAAACTCCACAAGATTTGAAATAAACTCACCATTTTTGCTTGGAGGTCAAGCAGTCTCCTAATCCGAAAAGGCCTGACTGGAAATAAAATTACAAACACAATGGATTAAAAAACCACTGTATCAGACATTTAAGGAAAAATGCAATATCACTTTTATTATACCAGTGATTTTGCAAAGCAAGCAGAATGAATCAGACTTATTTCTAGGCTAACAGACAGGTTTCCAATTCAGAAAGTGTTAAACAAATCAGGCTTAACTACTACTCATGCTTCATTGCCTTAAAAGCAATATATTGGCTAGTCATTGTATTAGCTCCATTGGAAGAAAAGACAATGCCAGCAAACAGAATAAGAAACAAAACAGTATTCCATCTCACACCATTGGATAGACTCACCATTTTCTTTCCTGGTCAGCAGGTAGAGCAGGTGGCAGACATAGGGGCACTGCAAAGAAGAGGCAGCAATGAACTATCCTGCGGGCGCAGACTGCTAACCAGGATAGGCTTCACAGTTTCACTCAGCTGGCTGCCTCAAGTTATCTCTGCATGCCCACTGGGGCAGAGCATACCCTACTTCCCTTGGAAAGCAGCATGGTTTTTTACGTGTCACATATCAGTTTTATTTAGAAACATTATCTGCTCTACAAGCACGCCCTATAGTAATCAAGCTCCGCAGTGAGCTCGGATCTTGATTTTTGGAACATGATCTAGATATTTCAGGAGTCAGTGAAAGTATAATTACATTTTCAAACAGAAAGGCACCTTTGAATCAAAATAATTTATTAGACCTTCTAACTACAGTTGAGGTTGTAAGGGTCTTTAATCAGTTTCACACCAACCCTGGTGCACTTCCAATTAGCCCATCATGCCTGGAAATGCTATTTTAAACAATAACTTAAATCCAGTTTTATGAAAAGATTATAACTAATGTTAACCTAAAACCATTAAAAACTTTGCAAGAAATATAACTCAGAACTTTGGGAGCTTTAAAAGTTTTAACCACAAAATATCCTAAACTGAAAGAATATTAACAATTTCTTATTTAATATGACTGCCAAGATCATCTTAATACAAACTGAATCCAAACACCTCAATATTCCAGCAGCTGGATTTTACAGCTGCCCTATAGCAGAAATCTCCTGATTGCTTGTTCTTATTTAAGCTACATTTCAAATCAATTAATTAGAACAGCATTTAGTTTTTCACCTTTAAATAAACATTGCCCTAAAAGTTGGGGGTTTTTTTGCCCAAGGTATGCAAGCCAGTTTCTCCCCAGGAGCGGGAGACTTCCCTTGCTGATGTCTGACATCAAAGGCAACCCCAGAGACTGCAGTGTCATAGTTAATCTTGGGAATTTAGAGAGAATATACTGTCCCTCTGATGCAAAATAGCAATTCTTGGAAAAATGTTTAAACAACCAGACCACAGCACTGAAACTAAAATAATCGTACAGTACTTTCCTGTTTCTGAATCTAAATGCTAATTAGATTCAGCAATCTTAGAACACAAAATGAAAAAAAAGAAAACAAATTCCAGCCATCAGAAAATGTTCTCTAACCAACAGCTATTCCAGACTAGTTCTAGCATTCATATGCATACTACTAATGAACATTTAGGTTTATTTTGCCGGTTTCATATATTCTTCGGCTCTCCTTACCATCTTCTCATCTTGCAGGAAGGAAAAGAAGAAACCATAGAGGGCATGAATTTGTTCCTTGTGATCAATGAAGTCAAACACTGTGATCAGCCATTTTAAAAAAAGCAGCTGCAGATAGGAAAAAAGCCATATAACATTAAGTGATGGGCAAAGGCAAGACAGACCAGTCCTTAGCCAATTTAAGAGACACAATCATTAAGGATACATACCACTCTCAAGGGCAACCAAGATAGCTACATGTGAACAGTGCAGGGATAATTCAGCTGTGGAAGAAAGCCTGGCAAAAGCACCAACTGCCATATCAGAATGGAAAAAGCAGCTCAGTTCTGAATATCTGCTACCCCTCAGATATGATCCAAGGGCCCTTCACTACAAGACAGACATTGAGGTGCTGGAGCCTGTCCAAAGAAGAGCAGTGGAGCTGGTGAAGCTTCTGGAGCACAAGTCTTATGAGAGGCAGCTGAGGGAACTGGGGGTGTTTAGCCTGGAGAGAAGGAGGCCCAGGGGAGACCTTATCACTCTCTACAACTACCCCAGAGGAGGTTGTAGCAAGGTGGGTGTCAGTCTCTTCTCCCAAGTAACAAGCGATAGGACGAGAGGAAATGGCCTCAAGTTGCACCAGGGGAGGTTTAGATTGGATATTGGGAAAAATTTCTTCACTGAAAGGGTTGTCAAGCATTGGAACACGCTGCCCAGGGAAGTGGTTGAGTCACCATCCCTGGAGGTATTTAAAAGACATGTAGACATGGTGCTTAGGGACATGGTTTAGTGGTGGACTTGGCAGTGTTAAGCTTATGGTTGGACTTGATCTTAAAAGTCCAACTTAAATGATTCTATGATGTAAACCTTTGAGCAGACTACATGAAGACAAAAAAAAGACTGTTTTGCTAACGTGAAGACATGTTGCCACAGCCAAGATACACAGAACCTAAGGGACACCTTGCTGAAGCTCTGAAGGATGCCTTGGCATAGCTGAAGTATTTCACAGAAATGTTGGTGGAAAAATCATTCCTAAGGAATTCAGAGATACAAGACAAGTAGGAACTGTGCAAATTTCCACTCACACTTCAGAAGTATTCCTCAGTTCCCATTGCTGTTCCAGCAATGGGGGTGTCTGCCAATCTTTCTAAATGACAGTATCTCAGTACATTAAAACCTCAGGATTTTTGCTTCCTGCAAATAATCTGTCCTTATCATTCCTGTGCAGAAAGCAATAAGTACTGTAAACATTTCTTAAGTTACCTGAATGTTGCCTGAGCATTTGCCAACGCACAGCCAAGACACAGATGAAATGATAGAACTTTCTGGTATTACTGAGGCTGGAACCAGGCTCTTCAGTAAACAAGTGTTCACTGTATCAGCTGGAAAACAAAAAATATTAAATAAGATGGTGCTCATGTACCAGGTTCCTTGATATGGTTTTGCAGCTTAGGTCAAAATCCCTCTGGACAAGATTATTGAGCTTTAGTGCTTAAAGTATCAGTGCACAAGAATCTGGTAGTGACTTACCTATACTTCAAAAAATTATGAGAAATATTTCTCTCCAGCTTAAAGAAAGAAAACGGAATATTGAGTATTTTAGTACTGAAATAGCCTTTGAACTCTTGGCAAAACAGCCAGAAGTAACAAATTTCTGGTAATATTAATCAACCAGTTCCTTCGGCCAAAGAGTATATGACCGTCAGCCAAACATCCGCAGATTAGTGTTCTGAAGATAAACTAGTAATTTTAAATCAAGAAAAACACTAAACTGCTTGCATAATGAGGAATCCTGTGTGTTGCTCTTGGGTTGGAAGGAGGGGCAAGTTTAAGTGCTTTTTTTCACTGAATATTTTATTATTTAGAAGTATAAACGGTGGCCACTATTTCTAAGAAAGCAGCATGAGGGGCTGCACTGACACTGCTGAATTGATTGTTAGGATGACATTTTAATTTTAGGAAGTTTCACTAATACAACTATGTCAGTTTGTTCAACTATTTTGATCTTGGGAAAAAGAAACCTACACAAACAGTTACAAACAAGGAAAAGACACAATGGTTGCTAAGGATACACTTTAAGCCTTTCAGAGACCTGCAATTATGGACAAAGGAAATAAGCTTTTCAAAAAATATTTGTAACAAGCCATCATATTTTTATGGATATCACTCCCCTGTAGCAAAAACTGTGATTATTTTTAACATGAACTCAGAAACTACACTGAAGCGTGCCAGAAAGACTAATTTTACGCTGAAGTACCTAAGAATACAGTCACCATAAGCACATTATGTCAAGCAGATTTGATTAGAGGGGAAAAAGACATTCACAGAAGACACACTAGCAGTATATAAGCACTTTACCAAATTTGCCACTGAGTGCCACGTTTAGCAATACATCAAATCCTTCAGGGGGTAATCCTCTCTGCAGGGCAATGCTTTCCACAGTAGCCAAGTGTTTCTGCAGAACACTGTTCTTTTTCAGTGAAACACGATCTTGAACTAGTTAGGAAAAAAAAAAAAAGATGACAAACACAAGGATAAAACAACTTCTGAACTGCAAACAAACCATTTTAAACCTCTCTGAACTGTCTCTATATATATTCCTTTTTGCAGGGTTCTTTACATAGTAACAGAAAGGGGAAAACCTTTTAAGACATTAAAGAAATATTACAGAGCTCAGGCATTAAAGAGGGAAAAACAGCAGGCAAAATTAGATGTTTTTATTATTACTATTATTAAGAATTCAGTTATTTTTTCAACCCTACATAGCTAACTTTAAAACTGCTCTTACCTTTCTCAAAGTAGCACAAAGCTTGCTCAAGAGAGTCTTGCTGTCTGTCATTTTTCTGACTGTTAGGAGTTTGATGATTCTGGACACTTTTTTCAGGGTCAATTCTCCCTCCTTTTCGCCATGCAGAGAGATCAGTCTGATTTTTACGGTGACCTTGCAGGGGCTGCTTTGGGGTCTTAGAACTCTGTCTTCGCTGCATTTTTTCAGACTCCCAGCTGAGACTGGAGAATTTTACTCATTTGTCATGTGGGTTCCAATCCTTCATTACGAAGGGGCAAGAAAATAGATCAACCTCCAACAGCTGAAGAACATCAGAGAGCCGATTCCCTGCAAGAAAAGAAAAATTTCTTTTCCTGACAAACAGATTTTAGGGGGATTCTGTATAACGTAACAGAGTAACTTCAGAGGAAATAACTTAGAGCCCTCAAAAAGATCAGACAATATACTCAGAAGACACACAGATAACAGTGTATCAAAACTCCATTGTTTCATTAAAAAAGGGGGAAAAAATTCACATCTAAAACACAAACTCCTTTTAATTAAAAAATTATCTGATAAAATTTTATATAGTCTTTTGATCCAAAAATTAACAAACAGACAGTTAGCAAAACACAATCATCAATTTTCTTCTGAGTTTATTTTGTGTATTATCAGTTTCATTCCTTGTATTGTATATGACAGTGTAATCAGTCAACAGATCATCATTTCCTGCAAGGTAACGTACAGATTTTAGAGGATCATAGCAACACTTACCTTCCTATTTTACCAAAACTAGATTCTTCTGCAGCCTTTCTACCCTGTAGCTAGGATTGAAAAAAATGTGAAATTTTGTTCAAACTTCCAAGTGAAGCACAAGAGCTACCAACACTGCAAAACTGCCTAGCTCTGGGTCAAATACAACCATTAAAAGTGGCATTTTCTCCTCAGTATGCTGGAGACATCAATCTTTTACCCACAAAACGTGGAATTTTGCTACAGTTTCCTGGATTTGGTAGAGTATGCATGCATGTCCCTGGATTGCTGGAAAGACTATCGTTTGCTTCCCAGTTTTCCTGACACAATAAACCAGAATGATCTTCAGTTCATACTCCGTCTTCAGCTCTCACTTCCTTAAGATGTTAGAATCATCCCTATTTTCCTATAGGTTTGTCACTAACTTCCCCGTGCAGCACACCAAGAACAAATCTCTGGCTAGCTACGTGAAGAACTCTGAAACACACACTGATGTAGGCACACAGGGTTTTCATGTTTACAAACGAAATCTCCTGACTTCAGGTAAAATGTACCCCTCGGTATTAAAGGGCAACACCAAGCACAACAGAACTCCCACAAAGATGCTTTACATGACAGACACTAAGAATAACTGAGATGCTTCAAAACAGTGAAAATTCCTGATAGCAACTACAGCAAGGTTAGGTTGGCATGAGCTAGGCTGACATGTAAGAGTTGCAGAAAGCTGGAATCTTACTTGTTACATCCCGAATCACCTCAGCACACTGTAAGATGTTCAGGAAACAGGCCGAGCTAACAGTCCTCGGTTACCACACTGGGGTACGACAGCTTTCTCAGATCGCTTAGAACCCGCTCTACCTGTTGTTTTTTTTTCCTTTTGCGTTGCAGGAATTCTAGCAGAAAGGTTTGATGGGGAAGAGAGCGCCACCAGACCCTAAAGCAGAGCTAAACAGACTGGCTGGGAGGCCACTTGCCACCCGCGAGCCCTCCATTGCACAGCTCTTCAGCACTAGTCACCTCCACAGGGATATTTGGCACGAACACCCCTTCCCCTCCTCCCCAGCCGACACACACCCCCCCTTCCCCTCCAGCTCTCCCCTGGGCGCCCCCGCAGAGCCCTCGCTAGTGCTCTGTCCGCCGGCGCGGGGAGCAGCCCTGAGGGAACGGATAGAGCCGAGGCCCTGCCGGCCCAGCCCCACCGCCGCGCCCAGGCACGCCGACCCCGAGGCCCCAGGAGCGGCGGCAAGGACCCCCCGCCCCGGGGAAGGGCCCCCAGCCGCGGGGCCCAATCCACAGCCCCGGTTACCTCCTGCCAGCGCGGCTCCAACCGTCCCGCAGTTCAAACCTCCGCGCCGCGCCCCACGCATGCGCAATGCCCGCCACGCAGGGCCGCGCCGCCGCCGCCGCCTCCTCCTCCCGCGCATGCGCAGTGCGTGCGTGTGCGTACATGCCTGCATGTGCGTGTACGTGCGTGTGTACGTGCGTGCGTGCGTGTGCGTGCGTGTGGCGGGGGGCCGGGCCGCGGGGGGGAGGCCCGGAGGCCCAGGCGGGACCGGCTGCGGGGAGGGTGTCATTAAGGTTGGGAACTGAGGAGCGGCGGCCGCAGGCAGGCAGTGCTCCTTTTCATCCCGCTTTTAACAGGCAGGCGGAGGGGCCCGGGCAGGCCCTGCGGTGCCGCGGGCGGTGTCGGTGAGCCCTCAGGGTAGGCCGCAGCTCTGCCCGCCGCCTCTGGCAAACCCCTGCCCGCAGCCAGGTGCGGCGGGGAAACGCGGGCGCTAGAAGGTGGCTGCGAGTGGATGAGGCTGACGGGAATTAAATCATGGTCTTGGAGAGAAAAAAATAACGCGGAAGCAGGGGGGGACACACACCTAAATGAGCATCGTCGTCTTACAAAAGGACTAAATCAGTTCTTGGCGCCTTATCTTCGCTAGCAAGCGAAGGTGATTGGGAGTCCAAAAATAGTTTGCTAATGCTGGGGGGCAATGATGGAGGTCAGCCCAATATAGATAAACACAGAATTCTTGTTGCTGGACTCCAGAAGAGTCTTATCTTCCTCGGTAATAAAGCACATGTAGCACCTGCTGTGGCTCAGTAACTCATACTATTGCAAATGTGAAGGGATGGGGACATTCCTCAGAATTCACTTACAGTCTGAAGTTTTTGCAGGGATAAGCTTTGCTATGTGGAATATTTTATTATTACGGCATCTATACAGGTTTTGGTGAAGAACATTACAAAAGATAAATACACGTTTCCAAAAGCTTACCGAGTTAGATGCACGTGTGAGGGGCAGCTGGCCCAAAGGCTGCAGCAATTCAGTTACGAGTACTTTGTGTAGGAATACCCATCACGATGTGGTTTTGAGTTGGTGGTATTTTGGTTTTGAATTTAAAAGTGATTAATTAAACTCCAGTCAGGGCACGGCAGATGGAAGTAAAGCAGATTCTATATACATTTGGGATGGCCTTGAGGTAGTCTGTAAAGACGAGAGATTGTCTAACAAAAGTGGCCTTTGTTCAGGATGCACAACTGATAAGAGATAATTAAGTCACTCTTTGAGGCTCTAAGAGGAGGATTTTTCAGCATACATATATTTGGGACTACATCTGTTTCAGTAGCAAACTTAAGAAAACCGGATATGCTGCATATGAACATCCATCATCAATTTTTATAGAGATGCTGACATTTTCCTGAAGCTTTAATATCTTTTCTTGCTGCCACATTGTACTAAGCAGAAATTTATCTGAGACTGTTTCATGAAAATGTTCAAACATCTCTTTAAATGCCTGTGGTTATTAATATCCAGTCCCGTAGTGTTTAGATGGCTTCCACCCTACATCATCTTGTCTTTCTCTGAAATTCCCCTGACATGATTCTGCCCATTCTGTGCAGTGTTTGAGCACAGGAGAAATATTTCCAGATGTGTCTCTCAAAAAAGAAATTTGTTTCTGTCAAGACATTTTTCTCCAAATTTCAAAAAGTTTATTTTCATGAATAATTAAGAAAATAAGGAAAAACTGAAAACAGACAGACATCAAAAAACAAACAAACCCAGAGGTAACATGCTTCTTATGACACTCTAAGATTTCAGACACAACACACAGGGATTCAGGCTCTGGTGACAGGACATCCCCCAGCTCACCGAAGCTGTATGTGGGATGAACAATGAGGTACCTGGAAACGTTCAGACCCTCATCTATCAGCAATAACCGACAATTCTATAAAGTTGTGGTAGTCGTGGAAAAAGGGATTTTTTTTCTTGCAAGTAAATAGGGAGCATGATGCTACTTGCCAACAGCAGACAGATATTTTGGAGTTCTTTGGGCAGTTCTGCTCCCCATCCCCTCACCAGGGATCCTTACTCTCTGACAAGAAGGGTAAGGAGATGCCATTCCCTCATGTGAAGCCGGCAAAAATTACTGTTATCAGGCTATTGTCCCAGTTTCAGAGCCTCTGCAAAGTGTGGAAATCAAGGAAGATGCAAATAGCACATCCCATGTTTTCCCTGGATAAGCAGTCCAAAGAAAGGGCTGGGCACAGAGGCAGCAAAGGAGGCTAAGGGATCCCTCTCTCAAACACAGCAAACAGCACTTTTATGCTCGGTAGGGTCCTTCCCCCCCTTGACAATGGAAAAGGAGACGTAGATTTGTGGATGGGGCTGCACAAGCGAGCACAGGGACACTGGTTATGTTCTACCCAGCCACTGTTGCTACAAGTGCCACGTAGCAGAAGTGCATCCAGGCTGGGTCCCAGCTGCCGTGGGGCTCGGGGCTGATGCTCGGGGACTAATCTCCCCACTGCTGAGTTAGCATGACCACCTGCCCAAGGCTTTGCCTGTGCTCTCCGGCTGGTTTTGCAGCTCCTGCTGAGGCCAGCACTACTCCAGCCAGGCTGCTAGCTGCCTCCAAGCTGTCCTGGTGAAAGCTAGCTTGTATTTTTCTACATTACAGGGCAGCAGCAAAAGCAAGACTACAGTGTAGACATACCATGTGCCTCTCAGACCTCAAGTGCAACTTTATTTAGACAGACAAAAAATATAAATAGGTAAATAAAAAACAAATTTTCTGGGTGATTTTGGAGAGAGCTGCCTCGAGGGTCCGTATTTCTCACATGCACTCAACTAGGATACCTTCATTTTGCCTTTCTCAGGAGCTGCTTCATGGATGAGTGGCTGCTCATCCCCGTTCACTGACAGGATCCTCTTTTCTGGCAGTTGCTCCTCGGGCTGGCGGGCAATCAGCAGACGACAGGTAAGCAGGATCCCAAAGACTAGGGCATGGGCGTAACGCTTGAGTGGATCCCCCACTAGCTGGTGGAAAAAGAGCACAGCCAGCACAAGGAGGAGGAGGAGAAAGTTGGCCACATCTTTGGGGCGACCAGGCACCAGTGTCATGACAATGCCACACGCCACTTCTAGGGCACCAATGCTCTTGCGGAGAAGGATGGAGCTGACTCCTATCTTCTTTAGCATGGGGAGGGCCCGCACGTAGCTTTTGTATGCTCGTTTCTGAAATCAAGCAGTAATAGTGTAGAACACCATAACGTGAGAAAGTAAAGGCAAAGGTGACTTCCATTGAAATAGGCTGATGTGCAATATGACCTAAAGGTCACTTCAATCATCGCAGACCCCTCTGACGCAATATCCAACCTGTACCCCTAAAGCTTCTGTTGGGGGGATATTAACACCATCAACCTGCAATTCCCCCTTTATAAGCTGTTGTCTCCTCACTGGCAAACAGTTGTGCAAGCCAGCACCCATCTTTGGAGCTAGGACCAGGCCAGGTGCACCTTCTGAAATCTGAAGTTACAATTGCTAGAATAAGCAACGCAGAACTATGTTGTTAAAAAAAAGTACCTCCCTCTAAGAGTAGCTCGTCCTTTATAATTAAATAACACACCTAGTCCCTGCAAAGCCAAAGCACAGCAAGTAAAAACCCAAGTCTCTTTCTACCTCAAAGCAACTTAACAATATCCCAGTGTTTATGGGCAGTACAATCTCAGCATGAGACTCTACATGAAAGCTGAGATTCACCAACCCTGTCCTGTGCTTACATACCTTTATGATACTTTCTTTCCTCAGATGAAAGCAAGCTGACATTTGATATCCTTTGCTCCCTGGTTTATTCAGGATTTTAGAAGCAGTGTTAAGTTGCAAGACTCAGTCTCCTTATACTGCCGCCTCATTGTTTCAGGGAAGAAACCACCTCTGTCCTTACACATGGTCAGGTTCTTGCATTTGAACATTAGCTACTCATGGGCTTATTGGTTTTGTTTGGGTTTTTTTTCTTTTTCAATCAAGGAATTCCTTTATATTTTAATAAAGCTCCTAGTTATCGGAGGCACTGAAATTATTTCCACTTACACTCGAGTATAGTATCCCTGCAGACATTCTTGCCACTGTGTTCTCTGCTTTCTAATCAGGGAGAGGGAAATGGAAGCTGAATCTCGGGCACAGAGTTGTTCAGCTCCCGCAGGCACTGATCAGACTGTAGATTTACTTCCATGTGATTTTGGAAACCTGCACTACAGGCACACAGAACTTCCCCACTTCCCTGTAAATTTTGCTGCTTCCTTCTAAGAAGAGCTGACACTTCACATGTGGTTAAAAAATATACAGCGCTGTCATTTTTGCTACTAAATAATTGAAGATTTCATGACACATTTACTCTTAAGTGTATGCATTGTAAAGATGCATTTTAAGCCTTCAGTGAATAAAATGCTCTGAGGGGAGGTTTTTAAACACTTGTGAAAAATACAGCTTTTTAAAGAAATGTTCTATCAGCATGTCCTAGAGTACTCTGGTATTTTAAGTATTTTAATAGACCAACTAGTGTGTCTGTTTTTTGCAGAATGAAAAACTGCAGGTTTTGTGCTGTAGGTAGCTAACAGAGGTTCTCCATTTGCTTGGGGCATGAAGCCATGCTTACTGATTGGCAAGATCAGGTTTTCACTGTCTCCATTACATGACAGACCACCCTGGCATGCAGCACAGCAAAAGCATGCAAGTGTAATGAGCCCTGAACATGTTATAATATGGGCTATTAAGAATGATGGTGCTGTATAATATCCGAGTACCTCTGCTGTCTCTTTGTAAAAATGGAGATCATTCCTACCTGTAGGCCTGACTTGGCAAAGCAGAAAGGGACAGAGAAGTGAAATATTTTACAAAGCAAGGCTTCTGCAATGCTTCTAAAGTTTCAGTGCTTTTTTTCTGTCCCTTATGTAGCAGAAGCTTAAGAGCTTTGTTTTCTGGGCATTTTATCTCAGTTTCTTGCTCCCAAGTTACTTCTTGGTGATTCTTCTCTGCGAGATCCCCGTGCTGGGCTGCAGACGAGGCACTGCGATTCAGATGTTATTTGAGAGCTAAGGAAAAGCAGCTGGGCAGGTGGAGCAAAGGGAGAGAACAGAATGTGCTGGAAACTTCCAGCACTATTTTTTAGGGGCACAAAAATTATATCAATGCTTTTCAGCCACTGCAATAAATATAAGGGGGGGGGGGGGGCGGGGCAGGGAGCAGGTGGCAGGAGAATAAACAAACATAGACAAGGAAGCAAAACATAGCAGCCAGTCCCTTGTCTGCCTGCAGGTCGCAGGCAGCAAAGCTCTGCAGCAGGGTTGGCCCTGGGCAGAGAGGAGTACAAACTGGCTCACCAGCTGAGAAATGCACACAGTGACTTCTTCCTGACACCCCTTTCCCATTAGGCAAGAGGAGGAGAGGTTCATTTCCCAGGCTGAAGAGAATAATAAGGTGACACTATAGTATCTTCTTCTGCCAGCTAAGAATATCAAAGCATTTCACAGTCATTAATCCTGCACAAGTCTGGTGAGGTGGGGACAGTCAGTGTCATTATCCTTGCTTTAAAGCACAGAATTTTGAGGATGATCATTTGGCTGCCAAAGCAGGCATCTGCTCTTCCTACCCCCAGTCCAGCTGTACCTGCCTGCTACATGTTCTTTTCAGAGACCCTTGTGTCCCCATCCTTTGCAGGCACCGGTGTGCTGTGCTGCCCTGTCCTCCTCGCCTCCCCTCCCCGTCCTTGCCCACAAGAGGTTTCTCCATGGCCAGGCTCAGACGGAGCCCGGGCGAGGGCAGCCACGATATCCTCGGCACTGCGTATTATTTGTTTCTCTCCGTGTCCATCAAATAAGGAGACAGAGAAGCTTCTCCCCTCTCCCCCCCCATCGCTCAGGGCTCCAGAGCAGTCACCCTCTCTGTACCCCTGCCGCAAGGTTGAGGGGAGAGAGCCCTAACGCATGTCCCTCCGTGCTGCCCTACTCACCATCTCATTGTAGGCATCTCTGCTGAGCCGAGGGGTCAGTTTGATGGTCCCCATAAAGACAAAGAAGAGCCCCAGGGCCACCGAGAGGGCGACGATGGTGATAGTCCTGGGCGATGCCATGGAGCCGCCGGGAAGGGGTCCTAGCGAGGCCTTCTCCCTGCGGCTGCCAGCCCGGGCGGCAGGTAGCCAGTCACCATTGAAGGAGCTGAGGAGCCGCAGAGGCAGCGAGGACGGCAGCGGGGGGGGGGGGCTCAGCCTCCTCCGCTCAGCAGCTCCGGGTCCTAATGCCCCGAGCCGGGCAGCCAGCGATCCCCCGCTCCTACCTCCCAGGCGGCCGCCGGGGCCTCGCACGGTCCATGAATGACCCGCAGAAAGCCCAAACTGAGCCAGTTCCAGGGCTGCGGGATGGCAGCCAAACCCAGTGCTCGGGAGTGGGAAAACGAGGACATGTGAGCAGGGAACCCGCTCGGGAGGGACCTTCCCTCCCGGTCAGAGGGCTCTTATACACAGGCAGCTTTGAGATGCTTAGACACTGAAACACAGCAAACAACATACCGCTTAATGTATTTGGCCCAGAAAAGCAAAAAACATGTCTTGCCCCTGTGGCTCTCCTGGAACCTGGTGCCCAAAAGGGATGGTGAGGCCACTGTGCCACCCTCCCCCACTGCAGACAAAACCTGTCCTGTATGTTCAGCACTCCACAGACTAGTGGAAAGGTTTCCTAGTCCTCTCTTACTTTCTGATTTAAAGTCATTATCTCACCCCCTCTAATTTGCAACAAATTTCCTTTTGGCAAAAGCATATCCAGGCTAGGCAGAAATCCATTCAGATCTTGCAGCAAGAAGCCAAGATAAAATTATACAAAAAACTGCTGGAAAACTTCATCCCTCACTATAAACTAAAAACAAGAGGCCGTAACAGTGTGCAAAAATTTTATGCTTGTGGGATAGTACAAGAGTGACACTTCCTGTGCCTGTCAGGCATCTCCCCATCGTCTCCCTTTCTGGTGTAGTAAGTCTCGAGTCCTAAACCCCCATGGCTTGAGAACTGGTGGTTGTTGTTATTCCAAACTCAGAGTTCCTTAGGACTGGAGCTAAAAGTCTGCCTGTTTCCTTGGGAGTTTGCCCATTTTGACTCACCCAAATCAGACAGGGAACTCCTCTTTTGGAGGAAAGAGTCAAGTTTAACAGCCTGAGTGTAGAAATGTGTTCTGCGACTGGTCTGGCCTAGATGACCAGGATAAACCAAAAGGTAACTTCAATACAACATAAAAGTAAAAATTAAAAAGTAAAAAGAGCCCCCAAAACAATGCGGAGTTCACAAAACACAAGGGAACTCTGCTCACTCAGACCTACCTCCAGGTTGTGGCAGCTCCATCTTTTGAAGAGCTGGAGACAACTTCATATAACTTTGAGGTTCACAGCTTGCCACGCGGTGAGCATGGCAGGACAGATACAAAACACACCAGATTTTTGAATTGGCTATTGCTGAGCAACGTGATGAGGAAATAACTTGTTGCTGCTGACAGTTTCACAGGGCACTTCATGTTTAGGTATCAGCAAGGATTAGCAGAGAAGGGGGGAGGCAGTTGTGTAAGGAGAGACACTGAAATCTGTTCTATCTTCATTTTGTTTTATAGAAAAATCTTTCTCGTTGTCTCCAACTTATCTACGTGACCGACAGCAATTCAATATTGGTTTTGGAAGTTTATACCAGAAATATTTCCCTCATCCCAAAAGTATGAGGAGTTCTAGTTCCTACAGTTTCTTCATAGCAAGTGCACTATCAACTTGAAAAACACCTGCAATATCCTTGAGGCAAGCAGAGCACTAATGGCACGGTATTAGAAAATACAGTGGATTTCAGTACTTCATATTCACATGTTGATGGTGAAACCCACAATACCAGGGAGAGGATATTTTCCAGGCTGCCCAACCAGAAGCCCAAGAAGAGGTTTGCAAGAGAGGAAAGGGTGATGAAATGCTACAGAGAATGTTTTCACCCCAGAAATCTGAGTGTTTCCTTACAGAACAGTGTAGTTAGGCAACCCAAAGCAAAAGCAAAGCAGAATTCTTTAATTTTATACAACTTTCAAGAAAATAAGTTAAAATCCTAACTACATCAACTCCAGTCTTCAGGACAGTAGAAGGTTACTTCCTAAGCCCTCAGAGCTGGCATACCTGCCCCCTTGTCAGCGGATGAACAGAAGCACCAGCTCACAATGAACAGTATGAGGAAACATGTCAAAAGGTACAGCCAACGTGGGGACAAATGGCTCTCCTGCCAGCTTCTTCCCTGGGTCAGGTGGGCAGCACAGCCTGCGGAAAGCAAGGAGAGCATCCTTCAGACCAGTAGCAGAAGCCTTCCCACCATTATCAGTAGCACAATAGCACAGAGGAAGTATCCTGTGTTTGGCTAACATCCCTCAGAGCCTGCAGCTGACACTGGCTGAGGTCTGGAACCCTGAGTGCCAAACCAGCTCTGAAAAACCTCATGGACAAGCTGGAGTCAGAGGCAGGTTTAAAGCTCTCTTTCTCACAAGCCATCCCAGCTGAAAGACACTTAATACCCTTAGGAAACAATCCTCAGTTTTTCACTACCTTCTTTGGTTACCTGCAGACAGGTTTATCACCTGCAAACTGGCCTGCCCCAGATAGAGGCTTAGCTATAGGATTAACTCTAAGTAGGGACTAATCCCTGTGGCTTCACTTCATTGGCCAGGGGCAGCCTTCCTGGCGTGGGCACAGTGTAGTCCGTATCCCACATGCAGATGTGCTGTTCTGCTGGGGAAGGGTGCACAATGCCATTATAGCATGTTTGCATTGTTTTCTATTCCTTACTAAAGCATCCTGCTGCGACATAAAACCCCCAAAATACCCACTACCTTAAACCAGTGAATGCAGGTAAACCCAAAGTAACGCAGAAGCATAAACCACTTCTGACCGTGCACTGACTAGTCCTGGACCACGCCTGCAGAACTCGCCCAGAGAAATTCAATCGCAGCAAAAAGCTGTGTAAGCCAAGGTCAGACATTTGTGTCCTTGTCTGGACAAAACAGGGTCTGTCACTACGGTCAGTGGAAAGGAAGAGAGGAGGGTGCTCACTCAAGAAAGTTCCTCATGGCTTCACCCTCTGGCTTGCAGGAGATGTAGAGCAGCCTTCGGATGGACTTGCAGTTTCGGATGGCTCGCACAACCCTGTAATCTGCAAAAACAGACACTGTGCTTTCCCAGCAACCCTCCACCACCGTGAGCTCTGCAGAAAGGAATGACCCCACAGCAAGCATCACAGAACTGCACTGAACTGTCAAAAATACAGGGAAAAAAGAATATACGCATTTTGCCGTGTCCTGTCTCAGACGCAGGCTCTTAGGAGGCCAGGGAGAGAAATGTGGTTACTTAATTAAGCAGAGACATGTAAAACCTCCCACAGGCACTTGTGAGACTGCATCTGGGCACCAGGACCAGTTTGGGACTTCCCAGTACACACTGGAGAGAGTCCAGCAGAGACCATGGTTACAGGGCTGGGGCACAGCAAGCACGAGGAGAATGTGAGGGCTGGGGTTGTTCAGCCTGGGGAAGAGAAGGTGATCCGGGATCCCTTTGCTATCTTCACGGGCCTCGTGGGGAATTGCAGAGAACATGGAGCCAAAATCTTCTCAGAGGAGCATGAGAGGAGGATGGGAGGCAACAGATGCACTGCAGCAAGGGGAAATTCTGATTCAATAGATGAGGGAAAACATTTTCAGGAGAGGGTATCCACCCTTGGACATATTCAAACCTCAGCTGGGCTTTATAGCCCTGTACAACCTTATACAACTCTGAAGTTGGCCTTGCTTTAGTTGGGAGATTGCACCACAGACCTCCAGAGGCTCCTTCTCTCCTACATAATTCTGTGAGCCCATGAAAGATGGAAAAAAGACTAGAGCTGTCTGCTTTGAAGAGAAAGCATGATAAAGGCACTGAAAACAGCAGACTCTATGGGATTTTAGCTGCTGTCAGCAACAAGGTAAGAAACTGGAGACTGAGCAGAGGGTTTGGAGCCAGTGTAACAGGTCTCACAGAACTTGTTCAAAATTCTGTTTTCAAGATGAAATTAAATAGCATATTCTCTCACGGAGCCCAGCCCGCGATGGGTTCACCACAGCAACAAGGGGTCGGGGATCCTCCCACGACGACAGGAGCTGTGGTAGCACGGCCTCTGCCTTTCCAGTGTGAAACTCACAGTTTGAAACTCCTGTGAAGCAAAAAGCAACCACATGAACTGAGCAGAGTCAGTCTCACCCGATGTGAGGTATAACGTGAAGTACCACCCTTTGCTGTGCAGAGTTGAACTTGTTAGGGTCCCTCCGCTCACTTCTGCTTCCAATTTTGCAGCAGTTAGTTTGAAACTTTCTGCCACGGCAAGTTTAAACTCACCATTGAATGCTGCATTCCAGCTGGCATCCTCTGTTGCCTTCTCCACCGCCTCAATACCAATAATCTTGGACACTTGGTGAGCCAGAGAGAGTCCAATTGTGCCTGGAAATGAGGGAAACAAAAATACTCCATACATCCATGCTGAAAAAACAAGCCTTTAGATAGTGGGGATCATTTTTGGCATGCAAAGCACCAGTCCTGGGAGCCAGGCTCGCATGGCCACTGCTCACCCGTTCCACAGCAGATGTCGAGGAGGATGGTGTCCCCACCAGCCTGACTCAGCTCCCTGACTGCCTGGTACAGAACTTCTGCTCCACCTGTGTTTACTTGGAAAAAGGCATCTGGAGAGATGCGGAACTTCAGGCCGAGCACTTCTTCAAAGATGTGTGGTTCCCCGTGAAGGAGCTGGAAGGGGGACTGCTCGTGGGAGCAGCGTGTCATGGTGCTAGCAGAGCACACAAAAACCAGCTGTTAGAAGGCAGCAGAAAGGCAGCTGGTTTTCATTTCCATTCCCAGGGTGCTCATATGCAGGGGATGATGGTTCTCACCCAACCAACTCTTATTTCATGTGAGTCTTTCAACAGGATCAAAGCATTTGGATTCTTTATAAGGGATCTGTAACTTGCACAGCCTAGAATTCATCAAATGACTTTGCAGAGGGCAGCAGTCCTAGGGTCTGCTACCCAGTTTTGCTGCTAATGTGATTTACTGTCTTGGGAAAGTCACTGTAGGTTTTAGTCTTTAGTTTCCCAGGCTCATATCTCCCACGAGGTAGAGCCGTAGTGTATTCAAGTATTTCAGGTCTGGAAAAACAAAAGATGTGGCCGTCTTAAAACCACATCTGCAAGAGACATCCCAACATCTGTCATTCTCTTCAAGCACTCCCTGAACTGGTAGAATTTGATCAGAGATGGGGGAGAAAAAGGAGGTGGCTTTGTTTGCACTCCTTCCCTGTGTCAAGACATACCTCTCTTGGAAATAAAGTGAAGTCAAGGCACAGACTGCTCCAGGTCCGCATGTGAAGAACTCCTTAAGCAATGCTTTCTGAGTAGCCAGTGCCTCCTGACAGGAGCAGGAAAGGAAAACCTGGCTGTTTGGGTAATCTGATTAGACACCTCTCCCCAGCAATACACTCAGCAAGTTGAGGTCAGCCAGATACCCGATAAGCCTCTTGCCAGAGGCCCTTTCCTCCATGTACTCACTTGGCCCAGCTCTTGGGGGTGGAAGGTGATGATAGCCATGGTGTGGCCATGGCTGGTGGTGCGCACCACGAGCTCCCGCCAGTGTCCGCCTTCGTGGAAGAGGATGCAGGGGTCCAGGGGGGAGCGACGGATGAACTCCTCATAGCACTGAGTGGGGGGAAACAGCATGTGTACGACAGCAAAGACAACTGCCCCGGTCTTAGCACAACTCTGTGCACCCCAAACGGGCGGCCCTTCCACCAGTGCCATCTGGTTTTTCTGTCTGAGCTCAGCGCACCGAGTGAAAGCTCTTCCCAAGTTCTTGGGAAGACATTTTAATAATTCCAATCTGTGATTCTTACGGCTTTTAACAGATTGCCAGGAATTCGTTGTCACTTGATCAACTTCATTCTTTGGGGCACTTTAGGGGCTGCAACATTAACATGCAAGTTTTAGAAAAATATTTATCCATCAGCCAGAGTCAGGCCTGAAACTTTTCAGAACGTGAAAGTGAGCTTGAAAGCAGAGCGTGACTAAAATTACACCCTTGTCCCAGATAAGAGTTCTGGCTGTCCCTCTGTTCCACGCTCTTGGCACAGACATGACTTAGTTATTTACCTGGGCTACTTGTTTGTGTTTTGGGGGTATGTTCTCCATGTGGTCAGCTTTCACACAGACAATGTTTCTTGCTGCAGAGAGACAGACGGGTATTTAATTGTTCTGTTTCAGGGCATGTAAACCACTGTAGCATCTGGCAGCATAAAGTGTGGAGGGGCCTTTCCCCTGAATTCTCCCACTGTACAAAAAAATAGAAGGAAACAGAAAAAAACCCGGTGTCTAAGAGCCCCGCTAAATCCTGGGATGTTCTGCATGCCCGCAGTCTGCAAGACCCGCCAGAACTCCCTTTGCCAGTGATTACTGTCACCAACTTCCATGGAGAGGTTGGAGCTGTGGGAGCTTTTGACGTGTCCTCCAGCAACTCCCCAAGGAGCCGCTGTGCTGTTCTGAACTGAAGGGAGCCCGAGCAGAGCGAGCTGGTTTTCTAACTAGAGAATAATGGTGTGGGCTGGCAGCAGCAAAACGTTCAGCTTGCCTGGAAGACAGCATTCCCATGTCAGTTGAAATGCTAAACCTCTGCTGGCAGAGGTAAAATGCACCCATGGAATTAGTTTTTTCAATGAGAGGAGCACACAGCAGCCACCCCAGCACGTCTCGCTATGGGTGCTGACAAGCCAAACCTCATATTGATGGTGCAAACGAGTTCAGCACTGAGCAGCCTGCGAGGAGCTCACCCAGCTCACACCTTCGCTGCACAGAACCAAAGTGCCTCACGCGTCCCAAACGCTCCAGCACTGCTCCACTGCCTATGGACGTGCACACCCCCCCACGCTCCCCACGCAGCACAGGCTCCTGGACCACGCCAGAAACACAGGAACAGCATAATTAAGACTAAGGAAATCCTGCTACCACAGCTGTTGTCCTTACTGCTGTATTTAGCAAATTAGAAGCTGGTGTTTCTCAAGAAGTTAATGAACTGAGGTTTTAAAGTTGCTGCCCCAGATTTGCTGGTGTTTCTGTTGGCATCCCCCAGGAGTCAGGCTTCTAACTCAGGTGGAGACTGTTAGAGCAGAGCCTTGCCCCAGCCCACACCAGCAGTTTTCTACCCAGCTCCTTGTCCTGCACTGACCTCTGCCGGTGCCCACATACAACCCCACAGTTTTGGGGTTTCCATCCGGTCCTTGGTTCACAGAGAAAGTAGATTTGTTTCGGTAGCCATTGACGACGGGCTAAGGGAGAAAAGAAGGAAAAGGAGAACCTTGGATTAGAAGAAAAATGGAAGAAAGCCAAAACCCAGCCTGGTGGTTCTGTTGGCAACACAGGAGGGTACATGAATGTGCAAAATGCAGAAATGGAGCTTGTGTGCGAGACCCCCTGTACTTCCCCTTGGGAATAAGAAACGGCTCCCTGTGACAGAAGGGTGACAGGTTTATCAGGGCACAGAAAATGGTTCCTAATCACAGGGCTTGTTTCACACTGGCAGTCACAGGCTGCAAAGTAGAAGCTAGCAAGTACTGCCACAGGCACATTCTCTGCCAGCAAGTAATGCCCACCACGAGACTCTTTGGGAGTCAAAAGAGAGACTGTTAGTGGCTCAGAGGGGACAGCGTTCCCACAGGATACTCACCGAAGGGACTACAGGCCGGAGAGGACAGCAGAGGCCACCAGGTTTCTGCACATCTATGCCCAGCTCCTCAAGACGAGATGTCAGCGTCTGCAAAATCTTCCTCTGGTTTTCATACTTCACCTGAAGAAGAGTCCTAAGCCAGAAACACTCTCACAGGACCACACGACAGTCATCACCCACCTCTGGGAAGGCCAACAAGAGGGAATACTGCAAGTGGGATACAGCCCCAGAGGAACTCTGCCTTTCTCATCACCACAGCTGCTTGGAGCAACAGGGATAGAGAGAAATCCTGTGTCCATGGTCCCCAAGCGCTGGCCTGGAGCACTCGGTCCAACCTGAAGCCCCAGTGAACCAGCTGTCCCCCACTGAACAGGATCGCTGTGCAAGCCCATCCTCTGTGCTGTTGGTGAGCACACACACCACCCACAGGGAACCTCCCAGTTCTGTCCTCCACAAAACTGAAGAATGAAAGCGGCAGTAAATGGGATCTGAAGAGCTTACAGCATTAAGCAACTGAGATGCTAGGGGCTGTTGCTCAAGGGGGATAGGAGGGACAGCTGGGGCAACACAACAGAGAAAAGCCCACGTAATTGCATCTTACCTGCAGCTGCTCTTGATAGGGAAGTCTCCACAGTGGAGTCACCACGTTAGCTAACCTGGAAAGCACAACATCGTGGTAGCTCCCAGAGCTACTCACCTCCTGATACTTACAGTGTAACGTCCTCGCCGGCTGCTTCAGAGCTGGCTGTGAACATCCAAACTCCCATTTTCATGGCACCTTCCTGGTGCAGAATACTTGTGGCTGGAAGAGAGACCCAGGAACCACAACAACCAGCTCTCCAGAGGACAGGCTGAGCCTCTGGCAGATGATTGAACAGCAATGCCTGGGTGTATTGGGCAACCCAGGTATCTCTCTGATCCTCCTTTAGAGGACAGGGCCAGGAACAGCGTTTCCCCTGCACAGGGACCCAGAGAGGCCCTGCCAAGCCCTGGGTAAGATCTGACCCCAAGCTCATAAAGCCAGGGGAATGAGTATTAAGATGTTACTGGGGTCAGAGGGGGGAAAAAACCAAAAAAACAAAGTACAGGTAGAGAAGGGGAAAAAAAAGACCATGTTGTAGCTTTAGATAGACTCTGGTTGCTTTCTCCCACTGAATCAGAGGCTTTGCCCATCCCTTGCAGCTCTGAGGACAGCCCAAGTCCCATCTCCCTGGAGTTTTCCCCTGAAAGAGCAAGATGCTTCTCTCACGGCTCAATGCATCCATCCTGCATCATCTACCTGCTCACATTTCCAGCCAGTACTACATCTTTTTTGCTAACGCTGAACTAGATTAAATCCACCACAGTGAAATGCACAGTTTGTGTGTAGCGGGCAGGGAATTACAGGCTGCCCACTCTCACTAACCCAGCCACTCATGCAGTGGCAGTTTAGGGATAAACCTTGGAACTTGCCACTACTTGTATCTGAGAAGGGTGAGCAAGAACAAAACACATAAAAGCTGATTTAAAAAGAAAAAAAGACAGTAAGGCGTGAGGTGGATATGACCCAAACTATCATAGCTATCCATCAACTACTGACTCACTGAGCCCATGGAGAACTTCACCCCACAGCTGGATAAGCTGCTGTTATTGCTCACTGGGATTTCTGGAGCTGCTTCCAAAGCACCCAGGGCCAACTACTTTCAGGCACAGAACTGCAAATCAAAAGGGCTACTGCTTTTTGCTTGCCAGTATGGCAACCACTCTGCTCCTGATCCTTTTCATTTGCCTTCTCCATTGTTCCTATCCCCAGGTGAAGCTCGAGGGAAGCCAGCTGACCCCTGGCTTCTCTGTTCCTACTGGGGAGAGCTGGGTGGAGGTGAAACCCCCAACCCACTGCTCTAACCCCTTCAGGTGCCTGGTCACTTTGGAAGAGCCATACCTCTCCTCCCAGGAGGAACCTGGCAGGCTGCAGCCCTCCCTGGCCTTTTTCTTCTCCTTCCACTTTGCTGCTGTCTTCTTCTCTGTCGGCAGGCTAAAGTCCCGCCTGGGCAGGCTGCTCAGGAGCGCGCCTGAAGGGCGAAGGTGCCGGCGCGGTAGCCTCAATGCGCAGGACAGAGCCATGGTGGGACGGAGGGGCTGCGCCCCAGCAGGCAGCACAGCAAACCCACGGTCAGCCTCCCAGAAAGCAGCACGTCAGCCACGCAGCTGGAGACGGGCTGAGAAAAACTCTCTGCTCACGGCCAGCTCTGCTCCACTAAGTAAACCACTTGGTTTAAAGCAGGCACGTTGCCGTGTTGCTCAGACCTGCAGGATGGTGCTTTGCAGCGCAGCGATGGCCCTGCCCTGGGCCTGACGGGAAGCGCGGAGGGAACAGGCAGCTGAGAGCGGAGTCTCCCTCCTCTGACGCAGGCGAGCGGCCTCCAGCAGCCAGCGCGCTACGGCTCAGTCAGCGCTGCCAGCCCTGCTTGCCCTGGGCCCTGCCAGGGCTGTCACAGCTCAGCTCTCACCGGGCGTGATGAAAAGCTCACTCCTCCTGCCACAGCCAGTCGCTTCCCGGGCGTTCGGCTCCCACGTGGCAGGATGCAGTGAGCTGCTTCCGCTGCCCTGCACGCGGTGTTTAGGGCTGAGAAACCTCCCCGGGCCGGGGAGCTCCCTGCCATGCTGTGAGGTGGCCAAACCCTTTGCTAGGGAGCCAGGGCCAGCTCCCCCCACCCCACAGGTACCTCTGCTCAGTGGCGAGTCTCAGGGCACTCCTGGGGCCCGTGACTTGCCTCCTGGCACAGCACCCCAGCAGGCTCCAGCCCAAGTGGCCACAGGGTGGTGGTGATGCCCGACCCTCCCCTCTCCCCACCCCGAGGCAGCGGCCGTGCCCAGCACACACCAGCCTCGTGCTCACAGTGTGGAGCCCCGGCACAGCCCAGGGTCACAGCGTGGCACAGCACAGCCCTGTGTGCATGCAGAACTGCAGCGTCCAGCCGCAGGCGGGTGCAGGGGCCCAGGGGGGAGCGACGGATGAACCCCTCACAGCACTGAGTGGGGGGAAACGGCACCTGTAGGACAGCAAAGACAACTGCCCTGGTCTTAGCACAACTCTGTGCACCCCAAACGGGCGGCCCTTCCACCAGTGCCATCTGGTTTTTCTGTCTGAGCTCAGCGCACCGAGTGAAAGCTCTTCCCAAGTTCTTGGAACACAAGACATTTTAATAATTCCAATCTGTGATTCTTACGGCTTTTAACAGATTGCCAGGAATTCGTTGTCACTTGATCAACTTCATTCTTTGGGGCACTTTAGGGGCTGCAACATTAACATGCAAGTTTTAGAAAAATACTTATCCATCAGCCAGAGTCAGGCCTGAAACTTTTCAGAACGTGAAAGTGAGCTTGAAAGCAGAGCGTGACTAAAATTACACCCTTGTCCCAAACAAGAGTTCTGGCTGTCCCTCTGTTCCACGCTCTCGGCACAGACATGACTTAGTTATTTACCTGGGCTACTTGTTTGTGTTTTGGGGGTATGTTCTCCATGTGGTCAGCTTTCACACAGACAATGTTTCTTGCTGCAGAGAGACAGACGGGTATTTAATTGTTCTGTTTCAGGGCATGTAAACCACTGTAGCATCTGGCAGCATAAAGTGTGGAGGGGCCTTTCCCCTGAACAAAAAATAGAAGGAAACAGAAAAAACCTGGTGTCTAAGAGCCCCACTAAATCCTGGGATGTTGAAACCACTGGGCCTGCGCCCCATTTTCTCGTAGATGTTTTTGTACCCCCACTACAAACCTGGCCACTTGTGCGTCTCCATCTAAGAGGCTGGTCCTAGTGGGAACAAAGGGCCCAGGCACAGCCAAGTACCTGCCAAGCACTATTCCTGCTGGTGACAACCCCAGAGGTTGGCGAGGGGGATTTCTAATATCCCATAGCACTATTCTTAAAAACTCAGGCCATCTCAAACCTGCCTGACTACGAGTTTGAGCAATTGTGGTTTCGAGAGTTCTATTCATTTCTCCACCTGTCCTGACAACTGTGGATCATGTGCAACATCTCGTTGCCACCATATTCCTAGAGGTTTGGAGATACTGTTTGTTATTCCCGCTGAAAAATGAGAACCCCTATCAGATTCGATGGCTTCAGGAACTCCCCATTTGGGAATGATTTCCCACAAAAGTGCCCTGGCCACTCCCGCAGTAGCAGCTTTCCTGGCGGGAAAAGCTTCTCCCCATCCTGAGCCTTGGTCCGTGATTCCGGCAGGTGCTTAACTCCGCTCGCAGGAGGCAGGGCAGCATCATCCACTGGCAGCCTGTGGAACGGGAAGGGTGCCCGTGCTCGTCCTCCAGCCTCCCCTTGGGTTTGGCGTCGGAAAACTTCCAATGTGTGGGACAAGAACTCACAATCCTTTTTACTGCCATATGTATTCTGGGGGCTGCCCACGTTCTCTCAATCTGGTTAACAACTGCTGTCATCCCCCCTCCGCGTGTTCCATCATGAAACCACCCAGCCAAAGCCATTCAATATTTTCCCAGGAAAATGGGTTTTCCCGCCAGGAGCCCAAATTCCAGTTTCATCTTTCCCAGCCCCACAACTTTCCCAGCAAGCCCGTTCTTCCTCAAAGACCACTGCAGGTACGTGGGCTGGGTTACGCCCCAGGCCCCATCTCTTACAGGTGTGAGCAGAGACTGCGTCCCTCCGACGGGCCGGGGGAACTCACAAGCCCATCGCTGGCTGCTGCGGGGCTGGCGCACCCACCCCACCCACCCCGCTGCAATGGCAGCCAGCGCCTGGCTCACCCCGCCACTCTCCAAAGCCCCCCCACCCTGCATCAACTTACCCTCATCTCCTCCTCCCAAGCTCTGACTGCATTTATCAGGTTTCTAAGCCCCCATTCAACATTCTCTCTACCTCTCTGATTATTCTAAGCCCCATCAGGAACACCCTGAGGCCAGGCACGCCAAGTTCCTCCTGGCTGGAGGGTTCATTCCGCATTCTTTTTAATTCTCTCCTCTGGACAGAACAACCCTCTCGATAACAGGGTAGCATCGGCCCCGGAGGGATTACATCCCAAAGAAATATTAGAAAAGAACAATGCACAGTGAGCCACATCTTCCCCTCACCTGGGCATTTCATCTCCCACATACCCAAATCCCCGGGGCTCCAGGGGTGATGGCTGTACCCGTGTGACACAGGACAGCGGGCGAGGAACATTTCCCACACAGACACCCCCCCACCCACACTGCCGGGGGATTAGGGACAACATTAGAAGCCACAGGGTGAAGGATTAGGGACAACATTAGAAGCCACAGGGTGAAGCCCAACAGAAGGTGACAGCAGAGACGACCCGGGGGAGGGCCGCGGAATCAACAAACGACACAGAGGGAGGCTACAGGGCGCGCAGGGACCGACTCCGCCGGCTGTTCTACAGAAAGCGCAGCCAGGCCACCGCTGCTGGTCCCCTGACAACCACCTGCACGGCTGCGGCCTTTCTGTCCGCCACGAGAGCCAAACGCGCGGCCTCGCGCTGGACGCGGCGTCTCTCGTTTTCAGGAGGGGAAAACGAAAATCCAGCTCCTTGTAACGCGGTGGGGTTTTTAGAGAGAGCAGCTCCAGCAGCCTGCCGTTCCCAGGTGCACAGACACAGGCGCCCCGGGCGAGCTCCTCCCCGCCGAGCGCAGGCAGGTCTCGGAGGAGCAGCCCGGCTCTGCCCCCCGCCGGCCCTTCTGCCGCGGGGCTGCGCTTTCTCGAGCGCGACGGCTTCCACCGCGCACAGCTCGCAGCTCGCTACGGCACAAGAGAAAGGAGCAGATGAACACACACGTTTGCCCGCCGATTATTACTCGCTTCCGCTACAGAGCTCGCCCGGGAGATGAAGAAGGGCACGGAGGCCGCGCGGCCGGAGGCTGGCGGGGGGCTCCGGGCCCGGGCGCCCCGCGGCAGCTCGGCCGGGCCCGTCCGTGCCGCCGGCGGCGGCGCTCAGAGGCCCTGCCCGGCGGGGCTGAGCATCTCCTGCAGCACCAGGTGCAGCAGGTGGTTCTGCTCGGCGCTCAGCAGCGGCCAGAGCTCGGCCTGCAGCGCCTTCAGCGCCTCCGCGTCCTTCTCCTGGCACGCCAGCACGGCCGACTGCAGCAGCAGGAAGAGCTCGGCCGGCAGGTAGCTCGCCGCCGGCGGCAGCCCGCCGCCCGCCCCGCCGCCGCCCCCGGGCCCCGGCCCCGCGCCGCCCTCCGCCGCCTCCCAGCAGTACTGCTCCAGCGTCCGGGCGTGCTCGGGCAGCAGCTTGGCGGGCGGCGGCTGCAGCAGCAGCAGCAGCAGCACCCGCGACACCTCGCAGCGCGCCAGCACGTCCAGGAAGGCGCCGCCGGGCGCGGCCCCGCCGCCGCCGCCGCCGCCCAGCCCGGCCCCGGCCAGCGCCTGCGCCCGCGTCAGCGCCGCCAGCGCGCCGGCGTAGTCGCGGCCCAGCAGCAGGCAGGAGGCGCGCTCGGCCAGGCAGCGCAGCGCCTCCAGGGGCAGCCGCGCCGCCGCCAGCAGCTCGGCCGCCCGCTGCAGGGCCGCGGCGGCGCGGGCGGGCCGGCCCGTGTCGCGCAGCGCCGCCGCCAGCTCCAGGCACAGCCCGGCCGCCAGCGCCGGCTGCCCCCGCTCCAGGTGCAGGCGGGCGGCGAAGGCGCCGCAGCTCTGCGCCGCCGCCACGTGCTCGCCGAAGCCGCCGCGCAGCCCCAGGCGCTGCCGCAGGTCCCGCTCCTGGCGCAGGAAGAGCCGCGCCGCCTCGGCCAGGGCGGCCGCCTCGGCGGGCCCGTGGAACAGGCTCTGGGCGCAGCGCGCCACGGCCAGCTGGCACCAGGCCGCGTAGGGCAGGCTCTCCTGGGCGCGCAGCTCCCGCGCCAGCGCCGCGAACTGCTCCGCCGCCTCCGCCACGTTCGGCTTCCGCAGGAACCGCCGCCGCAGCTTGGCCGACACCAGCCGGTACCGCGACAGGAAGTCCCCGTCCCCGCCGAGGCCCGGCCCGGAGCCGCCCGCCCCGCCGGGCCCGGAGCCGCCCGCCGCCGCCAGCATCGCGCGCGCCCGCCGGAACTGACGCGCCCGCCGCGCCGCCGCGCGCCGCCTCGCTGCCGCCGGCCAATGGGCGCCCGCGCCGGGGTCACGCGGGCGGCGGGGCGGGGACGCGGCTGCTGCGGGCGAGGCGGCCGATGGGCGCGCGGCCCGCCGGGGCGGGGGCGTGGCTGCGCGGGGCGGGGGCGTGGCTGCGCGGGGAGGGCCCCGCCCCCGGGCCCCGCCGGGGCTGGGCGGCTCCGCCCTCCCGGCCCCGCGCTCACGGCCCCGCGTTCCCGGCCCCGCGCCCCCGGCCTCGCCCCGGGCCCGCCACGGCCCCGGCCCGGCAGGCGCAGGGCGGCGCAGCGAGGGCGCTGCGGGGCAGCCGGCGGCAGCCGCGTCCGGGCCCGCAGCGTTGACTCAAACGGCGGCGGGCGGCCAAAGGACGGGGCGGGGCGGGAGTCCCGGGGGAGCCCGAGCGGTGACGGGTGAACGCTCGCACCGGAGAGCGCCCGGCGGTCCGGACTAGCCCGAGCGCCCAGAGCTGACCTCGGGAACCGCCGGCGCTGCACATACCGGCACCGGAGGGGCAAGCGGCTGCCAGAGGCCACGGGCCGGGCAGGGCCGCGCTCCGCCCGCGAGAGGCCGCGCTCACGCCGTGCCGGGCCGGAGCCGCACTCAGCGGCGGTGCCGCGGCCGGGGAGCCCCGGGGGCTCCTCTGCAGCCAGCCTGCCCCCCGCTCTCTGCCCGCTCCCCGGGGTCCCCGCGCCAGGCTGGGCCGGCCGGCACTCGGCTTTCTGCTCGGCCCCGCCGGGCTCGGGGCACCGCGGGGTTGCCGGGGGCCGGGCACTTCCCGACGCGTGTCCCATGGACGCGCTGGGGAAAGTCCCCAAGACGGGGCGGGCGTCGAGGGCTGGAAGTGAGCGAGGGCTGGAAGCCCGGTGCTTCGCGTTGATGCCCGGAGTTCCACTCCTCCAATAAAACCACCCGGGCAGGACTGTGAGAAGGAGCCCTCTGCCCTCTGCTCTCAGCTCACCAAAGGTACCGCAGAGCTGCCGGGGGGAGCTGGAGTTTGATCCGTGATGTAGCTCGGCCCTCCGCGACTCTTGGGAATGAGTAGAACAGTCCCAAGCAGGGGACGGTGCTGCAGCATAACGAAGCTCACGGAACAGCAGCTCCCAACAGCTGCGCAGAGCACGAGCCGTCAGCATCTCCCGGTGCCGCGAGACGGGCTGCGAGCTGCGGGTCAGCGGGTGCTTCCTGCGCTGAGGCCAAGCAGGGGCAGGAATCGTCTGTCCTCAGGACTAAAGACCTTCTCCGTGTGGCCAGTCCCAGCAGTGCCCTGCCCTCTGCCAACCTCTACCCTGGGCTGGGCAGCACGGCCGGGCTGGGGCCATCCCAGCGGTACGAGCCGCTCTAATAGAATACATCCCTCCCTGCGAGCCGGGCCTCGCCTCTTGCCTTTATGCACTGTGGCTCCCACCCAGGGTGGCAGGAACCAGGAGCTCACTTTCAGGTGCCAGGCCGCTGTAGGAGGAACATGCTGGACAGGAACACGGGGGACGTGAGTGTGGCAGTGTGGTTATCCGTATGGATTTGTTTGAAAGTGGCAGACACCCGCCAGCTGATGCTGTGGAAATGCACTTTCAAATCTGGCCTTGCTCAGTTTCAGTTACTTCTATGACTGCTGGCTGGCAGGTCTGCTTAGGTTTATCTTTCCTAATTGCTCAGTAAGGGCTGGAGGTGAGGCTGATGCAGCACAAGATGCTGGGACAAGCTGGAGAAATCAGGGGTTTGACAGACTCCGACCTCTGTTCTTCAGGCTTTAAGTTCTCCACAGCTGGAAAAAACCCTCCTCCCTTACTCATCTATGCTGGCCCTGAGCAAAGCAGCACCTTGAGCTCACCCAGAGCAGGGATACTAACGGGGCATGGGGGAGCACAGCCAAGGTTTTTCAAATTAAACCTCATGCACCCGCTGGTAAAGAATCCAGCGGATCTGGATTTCATTCCTGTTTCCCAGAGCCACTAAGTCAGTATGTGACAGTGTCTTGTGGTGGAACAGAGGATGGCAGGTGACTCAGCCCATCCCCAGGTCTGGGTTAGGCTTCAGGGTCAAGCCTGAGGGTGCTGATACTGGGCATGCAGCCCATGGGCTGGGGAGCTCCTGCCAAGGGGAGGCAGATGAGCAGCAGTTTGGCACCGGGCTGGGAAGGAGCATTGCTGCAGCAGGGCAGCTGGCTCTGACACAAGCCCAGGTAGCGCCGCACCTGCCCATGGGCTTCCTGTGCGAGTCTCTGCCAAGGGGTAAGAGCAGAAAGGTACAGGGAGGGGTTTCTCTCCAGCCCGTGTGAACGGTGACTTGGCCTACCTTTGTGGAGTGTGAACACAGCTGGACCTAAAGCCTCTCACAAGGCAGCTGCAGGGTGGGAAGCAGGAGTGTAGGATGTAGACACCTCCTTTCCCCAAGTGAGACCCCATGAGCTGCCCGGAGCCACCAAGCTCCCCAGCAGGGATTTTGGTGCCGAGAACTCAGCGCTGCCTGTGCTGCCGACAGGCATTTCACACTGCTGACATGCGGACGCACACGGCCAGAGGACTGACTCCTCTGGACCCGTTTCATCTACTGCCCTTTGGGGCTCGCACTGCAACATGAGTTCAGGTCCCCCCATGGGGCACAAGGAGCTGCCTGGGCAGCTGCAGACAGTCGTATTTGTGGGAAGAGGGGCTGCAGTGCTTGCCATGGGCTTGGGAGGTTGCTGGGCTTGACCCTGAGCTCTGCCACCTCGGCTGTTGGTGCCCCCCTTCCCCTGAGTGCACAGCAGGGTGCTGCCCTGTCTTTGCTCAGGACGGCTGTGTACGGCTCCACTTGCTCTCTCAGCCCTGGTCAGACCCTGCTGCAGCAGCCGGTGCGCAGCAGCATACGCAAGGATTTCTCCTTTCCGCTGCCACCACCTGTCCGTTCCTCCCCTGCCTGCCAGGGCTATTTGCATCTGTGTGGGCACACCTCACGCTGCTCTGGGAGCTACATCCAGTAATGTGGGAACAGTTTGCAGTAGGATCTGCTCCATGCCCATGGCTGTCATGCTTTTGGTGTCTGGGATGAGGACTGGGGGACAAGCTACCTGCCCCCTCTCTGTGCAATTCCCATGCCCAGAGGAGCTGTCCTGGCAGCTCTGGTCTGTCTCCCTGCTGCCCCAGCCAGATGCTTGGTGTGGGCAACGCTGGGAGTGTCATTTGGGCAGGGCTGAATCCAGTGCCTGATCAGGACAGGCATCTCCAAGAAAGGGACCTTCAAGGACCTCCAGCTGAATCGCTTCGCCCTTGGCATGGGCAAAAGCTGGGAGAACTCCCTTCCTTCTGCCAGTGTAGACCCACACTCGCAGCCCTGATGCCGTGGGATAGCTGTGAGTGGTGGCACAGCACTGTCCCCCATCTCCCTGTGGCTGAGTTCCCGGCATCCCCTGTGGTCCCCAAGGGAGGTGGATGATGTGGCATGGGGTGCTTTCATGAGGCATATTGGGTTCGGCTTACAACTTGACCCATGCTGGTGTGAATGAGCCAATTTGGAGAGAGCAGCGCCCTGGACTAGACTGCTGCTCTCTCCAAATCGGCTCATTCTCATGAGCTGCAGCCATGGCTAGCAGTGCTTGCTCAGGGAAGTAGGTGCATTGAAGCGCCTGCGTCAGGACAAACCTTTGCAAAATGTGCCCTCTCTCCAGGGCCAGAAGGAGAAAACCCCATCAAGCCCACATGGGAAGAGCAGGGAAACCATGGAGGATGTTTGTCACAGTGAGAAATGTCATAACCAGGTAGGGACTTACAGGGGCCCCAGCAAGAGCAGGAACCGCTGTCAGAGCAGAGGAGAGGTGCTGAGAGATGTAGGTGACTCTGGGGTGGCTTTTCTTCTTGCTATGAGTCACTGGGATGTGAGTGTTGGAGAGGAAGAGGGGGTGGGGGGTACTGAGGCCAGCTAACTCAGGTTGGAGCTGGGGCTGAGTGGGAAAAGCTGGACTGACGCTGAGTGGGGAGAGTCGTGGGCTGAGCAGAAGGAGCCCAAGACAGTCAGGGACATCGGGACATCTGCCACACACATGGGCTCAAGCATGGCTGGAGTCGCACACAGGCATGGGGACTGTGGCACAGCTGTGCACACTCAGGCAAACTGCCACAGCCCTGCAGCAGTCACAGGCGTGCAGGCACACACAGAGCGTGTGTATCACTGGACCGACTCTCATACACGAAGGTCACACGATGTACATACATGCACATACCCACACAGAGCTGCCTGTACATGCATGCAGCGCGGCGTGACGCGCACGCAGCTCTCTATGTGTGTATCCGTAGTCAGGCCGTGCACACACACAGGGGTCACTGCCTGCCCTTGCAGGGACCTGCACAGCCCCCGAGGTAAGAGGCACCGTGGTGGGTGCACATGCAGGTGCAAATGGATGCTGCAAGGATCCAGCCTGAAGCAATCAGGTGCCCGGTGGCATCACCCCCATGCAGCAAGCCAGAACTGTGAATTTGAGGCATTTAAACCGTGGTGTTTTTGTAGCACTGTGTGTCGCAAGCAGCAAATCCAACTAGCTCTTCTGCCCCCGTCCTAAAGCGCCCGAGGCTGGCTCTGCCCTGCAGTCCATGCCGGGGACGTATGAAGGGAGCAGAGAAGGCTGTTAGAGAAGTGGCAGGTGGGAAGGAAGTTGGAGGGTTTTGCAGCTATAGGTCCCTTGACATCATGGAAAGCAGGAAGAGGAGTGAAGGGTGAGGGGCTGGAAGGAGCCAGGCCTCCCATCCCTGTCCCGGGGAGACAGGAGCTCATGGGCACGTGAAGTGTTTCTGGGGTCAGTCCCCAGCAGGGCTGGGCAGAGCTGGGCCATCACGGCTGCAGTGCCTCGGGGCGTGGGCTCGCTCCCTGCCTTCCCTCACTGGCGGAGGAGCCCTGTGGCCTTGCACCACGGACAGAAAAGCAGCTGTAGGTAAAGTCATGAGAAGGGGGCTGAGACCAAAACCATGCAGGCACACACACACACACACAGCACCTGGAATCAGAGCTCCAGCCTAGCCCCCGGGACCAGCAGCACGAGGGCACCCGCCTGCACCATCACTGCTGGCCAGGAGCTACAGCCCTGTCCCACTGTCCTGCACCTTGCAAGTGCTGGGATCACTGAGGGAGAAGGGATGGACATGAGAGAGAGCTGGGTGGGAGGGAAGAGTCCAGTGGAGGGGGCCTTGCTCCTGAGGCAAACCTGGGTATCTGGCAGGAGAGCAGCAGAATGGTGATGAAGGAACAGCCAGTGTGGGTTTGATTTCCCAGCCTCAGAGGGGACAGCAGGAAGCTCTGACAGACCTCAGCAGTGTCCCTCAACAATGCCAGGATACCCATATGTATCATGCTGCATGTGGTCTGAATTCGTTTGCTATATATGCATTTGGTTGCTCACGTACAGTTGAAAATGTGTTTTTCCCCCTGCTGAGGAACCCCAGATTTTCCTATTCAGTAAGGTTTGCAGCCAGCTTCTACCACTCCAGTCTCACATCCTTCCTTAGCAGAGGGTAGCACAGAACAGCACAAGAGAAGCCAGGAGAAAAGACAGTTAGACAGCAGAGTGCTGCCAGCTGTCCGGACTAGCCTGTGGCAGGAGTGTGGTTGCCTGTTTTCTCACCAGTTTTGAACAGGCAGATTCTCTGTGGACGTTTCCCTGCGGGCCTGAGCCCCATGGAGGAGAAGGCAGTGCCAAAAAGCCAGCGTGTGAGCCTTGCAGACTCATGCTCCCGAGTCCCCAGTTGTGGCAACTGAGGCACGGACTCTCCATGAAGTGCGAAAGGAAAGACCCTTTATTACTACAATAGTACATACTTATGCTCTGGTTAAAGCTCTTACTTCATAATTAGCAAATCAGCAATCAGACAGCTATCAACCTTTTCTCCTACCAGCATGAGACCACTCTAACATGGGCTGTGCAGGCCAATCACCTTCTTGTTCACGCAGCAGTAACTTCTCACAGCTCAGTACTTTCCCACAGTTCCGTTGTTTTTCCCCGCCACCTCGGCACAACTCGGCAGTTTCTGATCTTTCTCCCAAGGCCTGTTTCTCATCAAAGCCTTGCTGCTTCTCCGGGGCTGTGCAGGGCTGACAGGCTGATGTTGACTTGCCTCTCTCCCACATCTCCCCCTTCTTTGTTCTGCAGCTGCACCTGCAAGACTTGTTTCAAAGCTTTAGCAATCTGGACAAACTTCAAAAAACACAGTATACATAAAATAATTCCACAAAAGGCTAAAACAATACAGCAGTTACAGTTACTAGTTGAAAAGAGTAGGCTGTTTTCACTGCCAATAATTAAAGGATATGACTAAATACTACAAAATAAACAGTAAGGAAGATAGAGAATAGCACACTTACTTAATGGGGTGCTAATATTCAGATCCACAATTGCTGGGGAACCCTGGATGCAGCGAGGATTTAGAGTGCCCTTCCTTGCAAATTGGAAATCCTACGTGATGCGTCCATCCGTAGGTGAGGCATCCAGAGTCGCTGCAGGCAGGTCCAGCCTCATCTATCTAAATCAGCAGGCCAAAATAACTGGCACTTTTCTTTGAGCAGAAACATCTGATCTCATCCTCCTGTTGGGTTCCACCCAGAGTCTGGCCACCACTCAAGGGGGGAAAACCAAGGGAGTTTCTAATAAGGTCAAACACTTGAGTTCTTAATTCTTAATATTGCTAAAAGAAAGTTGAATACACACATTCTTGCAGCATTTCATCCTTATTAATAACTACATTTTGTCTAAGCTACATCTTTCACTAGTGACTAGTAAGCCTATATATTTCATTAATGAATTGCAATTACTGTCAGCATTTTCTCTTAAAAGCGTTGGCAACTGCAGTGTGATTAAGGACAGTCATAGTGTATTTTGCCCTATTGCAGTGGCAAGCATTACCCATCCATTCTGCTTTGGCTGGTTTGGAACCCAGGGGATAGTCAGTCCGGCTGTGAGGATGGTGCTGCAATGGTGACCAGGCAGGTCGCACCCATCTCGCTGGGATCCACTGCGGGCTCAGCAATACGGTTCCTGTTTTGCACTTGCGGTAGCACAGTTTCTTCACCAATCTTTATTCCGAATTCTTCTTCACTGTTTACCGCTCCCAAGGCTTACCGCCAGCTAATTCAACAAGGTCACTAGTGCTGTTATGTTCCAAAGACAGGCCAGACATCTCCCCCTTTCTTTTCCACTAACAACACAGTCTGCATTGCTCTATCAATCAAGCCTTGCACACGTTGTAAAATACGTGGTATACATACAATAATACATGAGAATATTCCTACAACTATCAAAGTTGATTTTAAGATAGACTTAAGCCAGCCACTTATTCCCCATCCCCCTAAAAACTCATCAAGCCAACTATCTTGAACCTGTAACTTGGAAGCGTGTTCCTTCAAAAGTTGTATGCTCTCTCTTCCTCCAACACGTTCCAAACTCTCAGCAAATGATCAGTCGAAGAGACCGCAAACCATCGGCACAGGGCACCCACAGCACCCACAGCCGGCTCCTGAGTGTCCACCAACAGCTGCCTCTCACGCCTCAGGTGTGGTCGCACACACCCTGCCGGTAACCACCAGGGACCGTGACCTGTGGAGACACAACATAACCTCTTCCCCAGGTTATTAAAGGATCTGGTCCTGCCCAGTTACCACTCTCCAGGTTTTTTGCTCACACTTGAGCCTTGCCCTGGACTTCTTGTTGATCTGGTATCTGCGATGAGAAGTGACGCAATATTGGTGGCACCTGTGAGGCAGGGGAAATGTTTAAAAAGTTCATGACATACAATGCCTTATTTAGCCTTCTGTGAGGTGCAGATTGATCCCCTCCATCTCCCCCTTTTTGTCGTTGCAATAGATGCTTTAGCGTGCCATGCGTACGCTCCACAACGGCCTGTCCGGTCGATGATGGGGAATGCCGGGCAGATGCTTGACTGCCCACTGTTGAAAGAAAGAAAAAAGAGAAACAGAAACATAAGCAGGTCCATTGTCTGTCTTAATCTGTCGTGGCACGCCCAAGGAAGCAAATGCAGCTAAAATGTGTTTTTGGGCATCGCGTGCTTTTTCACCTGTATGGCAGGACGCAGACACTGCTGCAGAAAAGGTACCAACAGACACAGGTACGTATTTTAATGTTCCAAATGCAGCGAAGTGAGTGACGTCAGATGGCCATAATTCTGAGGAGGTGAGTCCCCGAGGGTTGACACCACTGGCTGTTGAAGAGAGGGAGTCCTGCTGGCACTCAGGGCAAGAGGCAATGATGTCTTTAGCCTGACGCCTTGATAAAGAAAACTGGTTTTGTATTGCCCTGGCGTTTTGGTGGAAAAATGCATGTGAAAGCCGAGCTTGCTCAAAGACATCAGGTACCACCTGAGCCACCAGAGTCAACGCATCTGCTCATCGATTGCCTTCAACCAAAGGTCCAGGTAGTGCCGTGTGCGCTCGGATATGTACAATAAAATAAGAAGTCTTGTGATTATTTAATAATCGTAAAAGGGTGTGCATTAATGAATATAACAGTGGATTATTAACGTCCTTCGGACATGAATTCTCCATACACTGTACAAGATTGGCAACACAAGCAGAATCAGTAACAATGTTCATTGGGGTGTCCCAGCGTTGAAATACACAGACTACTGCAGCTAGCTCAACGATCTGTGGCGATCCCGGGGATCAAGTAATGTCTGATTGGGTCTTGCCATACCATGACTGACTTTCCCGTTTTTCCAGATCCATCAGTAAACACAGTCAAGGCTTGCAACGGCACATGGCTGCACTTTGGCATGGCATACGATAAAAAATTTTGCTGTAATAATTTATGTGATGGGCTGTGTACTAAAAGCTGTCCAGGGGAGTCACAGATCACTGTCTGGAATTCTAAAGACATTTGTATTAGCCACTGTAACATGTGCATAGTAACTGGAACAAGGAGACACACAGGTTCCTGACCACCAAGTAATAGTAGGCGCTGCCTACCTTTCATGGTCAGTTGGGCAAACATTTCTGGACGAGTAGTGACCGCCTTGTGCATTTGGTGTGTCAAAATAAAAAATCCATTCAATAATAAGAGGAGGGTCACTAAGTGTTTCATCCCACTGAAACAGCAGAGCATAGGGCTGCCCTGGAGGGTTAAATAATACCAGTTGATACGGATGGCCGGGCACACATCACTTGTCTTTCTGAGATGGTGTTAGCTACACGGTGGAGATCTTGTTTCGCTTTCTCTGTAAGTGCTCTGGGTGATGTCAGTGAAGGATCTCCTTGCAAAATGCCAAACAAGCTATGCAGATCATCATTAGTTAGGCCCAACAACGGCCGTATCCAATTTATGGCTCCCAACAGTTTCTGTCAATCATTTAAAGTCTTAACATCAGTTTTAAGTTCAACCTGTTGTGGGACAATGGTCTGTTCACAAATTCTCCACCCCAGGTAGTGCCACGGTGATGATCTCTGTACCTTTTCATGTGCTATTTGCAACCCCATTTGAGATACTGAGTCTTTGGTTAAAGCAAGCTCCAATCATTTTCTATTCATCATTTAGTGTGTGAATATCTGTATCGATCTTTAATTTCTGTGGTCGAATGGTGGCATCGGTTATGATCCACCCTAGGTACTTCCAAGGTGAAGTAAACTACTTTTTCAGGGGCTATTCTAAGGCCCCTTTTTGTCAATTCTCCATGCAAGTGATTTAATATAATTTCTGGTTGCGTGTCTTTGCCAGCTATTAGTATATCATCCATGTAATGGTAAATGATTAATTGGGGAAACCTTTTCCTAATTGGTTCTAATGCCCAGGCAACGAAGACCTGACACATAGTAGGTGAATTTTTCATTCCTTGAGGCAACACTACCCAATGATAGCGTTTTGCTGGCTCAGCCTTATTGGTAGATGGAACAGAGAATGCAAATTTCTCTCTATCATCCTCATGAAGTGGAATGGTAAAAAACCAATCTTTTAGATCAATGATCAATATTGACCAGTACTCTGGTATCATTGAAGGAGAAGGCAGTCCTGGCTGCAAAGATCCCATGGATTCCATTACTGCATTGACCGCTCTTAAATCATGTAATAATTGCCATTTGTTGTTCTTTTTGGGAATAACAAAAATTGGAGTATTCCAGGTACTTTGTGATGGGACAATGTGGCCCGCTTGTAATTGTTCTCCAACTAAGTGATGGACAATTTGCAGCCTTTCCTGTTTCAATGGCCATTGATCTATCCACACAGGTGTTTCTGTTTTCCATTTAAGTTTGAGGATGGGCTGCTCATCAATGGCCATCACTGAAAAGGCTGTGTAACCAATGTTGTTTTGACCTGACTCAGGACATCTCGCCCGAGTAACATGATAGGAACTTGCATCATATAAGGTTTCGTGGTGACCTGAGCCCCATCAGGAAATTTGACTACAATGGGATCTTTGCTAATTTTGGTGGCTTGGGACCCCCCAATGCCAAACACTCCTGTTGCTGCTGCAATGGTAGGCCATGAAGTAGGTTATTGTTGAGCCGATATGATTGTAATACCAGCCCCTGTATCTACTAACATTTTTAATTTCTTCCATGTCCCATCAGGGGATTGGATAATCATGTCACATTCTGGTTTTACTCAGCTTATATCAAGAGACAAATATACTTGCGGTTCGCCGGTTGATCCGAATCCACCAGTCCCCCGATTACCTTCTCCTACATTTGGAACACAGGCTTTAAACGGCACAAGCTGGGCTATTTTGCTACCTTTAGGAATAAACACAGGTGGCATTAACGTTTGAACCACTGTTTTTACAACACCAGTATAATCTGCATCAATTACTCCTAATAACACTTGAATGCCTTGACGAGTCATCGATGTCCTCCCTATTAAGAGAGCACTCAATCCAAACCTAACGGTCCTCTTACATTACTATCCACTAAGTGGACTTTCTGATCTTGTATTGTAATGTCTACTGCTGTTTCCACGTCCACTCCGGCACTCCCTGCTGTGGCGGAGGCGATATTGGACAGGAAACCACCTCCTGTTCCTGATGTTGAACTTGCCATACACCCCTCATCTGTGTCTGAGCGCGAGGGGGATTCGCGCTCTTCTTCCAGTTTCCCGAGAGCCTTCTACACTCTTGAGTGTTATGATTATCTTTCTGACAATTATCACACCATTTTTGAACTTTTGGGTTCTTACATTGATTTTGAAAATGACCTTTCTTGCCACAATTGTAGCATTTTTCCCCCCGTTTCTCTCCCTTATTCTTAAAAAATGGTGCAACCACTTTGCGCACCGCAGCGGCACAGGCTGCAACATTGGCCTGTTGCATTCTTCGGTTGGTTAATTCAATCATGTCAGCTACAGATGCTCCCTGTGGGAGGGTCGCTAACAGCCACTTGGCAGATGGATTGGCATTTTCGAAGGCCATTAACTTAAATATATTTTCTTTCATCTCTAGGGTCATGTCAGGTTGTTGTTCTAGAGAGTCATAAAGGCGATCTACAAATTTTGAAAAAGGTTCATTAAGTCCCTGTTTTACTGTTACAGACTTGTCCTGTCTCTTTGCTTCTGTGTCAGGTACAGACAGTAGGGCCTGACAGGCTATTGACTGTGATAGCCGTAACACTTCATTAGAAAAATTGACCTGTAGATCTACTGCGGCGAAGGGCCCTGTACCCAATAGCATTTGTGCTTGGACAAGATGAAGGGGATCACCCTGTGGGCGTGGACGAACCTGTTCTTCGTTAGCTAACTTCGTCCACGCGCTTTTGAATAGCATTTTTTGAGATGGAGTTAAAATAACTGCCGCTATTTGATCGATATCTTTTGGAATTAACAATGATGACAAGAAGATATAGTTAATGATTTGCTTGGTTAATCGATGATGGAGACCATTTTGGATTACCGAAGCCCTAGCCTTTTCAAGCAGCTTCCAATCTAAGGGATCCCACTCGTTGGCACCAGTAACACTATTAAAGGAAACTAGAAATGCTTGTACGCTTTCTGGGATAAAAGACCCTTCTACTATAGCATCTCTAAGAATTCGTTTCCATCGGCGTGTAACTACAGAGGCACTCCGCATCTGCGAAGAGAAAAGATGTGAAGTTGCAGGGTGAGATGGTGGGGACGCAGTCACTGTCTGTGATAATGACGAGAGGAAGGGACTGGTAGCAGGCACGGGAACTGAATTTTTGAGCGATGGATCAGGAGGAGCAGATGGTTGTGGTCCCGTATTTGATGAAAAGGTATATGAGTTTCGCTCCATCTTCTCTTCCTGCACTGCAGCCAATTTCTCAAGTTTCTCTACAATCTGCAGGAGTAAGGTTTCAGTGTTTGAAGACCCAACTTGCGAGGCGGGGGTGTTTTCTCTGGTGGTGTTGCCTTGTGAGGGAGGCAAAGGGGGGTACAAGTCTTTCTTACCCACGCCCTCATCTGCGTCCTGCCCGCTATTGGAGTCTTTAGACTCTTTCGGTTTCTCCTCAGTCCCTTTCCGGTTGGCATCAGACACACTTCCACTATCTCCAGCTCCTGATTGCGTAGCTTTGGGTCTAGCCCCCGTTGCTCGCCGCGGTCTTGGCGGCACGATTGATGAGGCAAATGAATTTTTCGGCTGACCCAGCGTGGCGGGAGCCACAAGCAGCGCAGAGCACCCCCCTCCCTTGTCGCTCCGGGGCGAGGGGGCCGGGCTGTCCCTCCGGCCGTGGCCGGGGCAGGGCGGTAGCGGCAGCGGCGGCGTGGCTGACATATCAGAGTTAGAAGCCGCCCCAAGAGCTGCAAAGGCAGAAGCCACAGCCGCACGCTCACTACTCATCTCCTGTAGTGTCTCTCGGATTAGTTTCCATAGCGCGGTGTAACCGGTCACTTCTTTTGCCGACTTTCCTCCATCACTAACTGAGTCCCACAGCTGTTTCCCTATGGCTTCCCAGGTAGAGGCTTCAAATACATGCCCTGGACTGGGGATAAGTCCCTTCTCTTGGGTCCACTTTAATAAGCCTTCTAGGGTGGACTTGTCATACTTTATCCCTCTCATTGAGAGGATATGTTGCAGGAGTTTCACCACTGCTTGCTCATCCTTAGTAAGCATGGGCCCCATTCCTCCCTGGCCGCTGCCTCTCGCGGATCCTTAAAGTTAGAGCGCGCTCTTTCTCACCTTCAGATGCCGGGGCAGCGTCTGGATCAGTCTTGACCGGCTTTCCACCCGAGATCGCACATCACCGAGTCCTCATAAGACTTGTGCCAATCTGAGGGTCCCTGTTCGGAATCCACCTGCAGGAGATATGGACACGCACACGATCAATGTGATCAGACAATGCCAATTTATTGCAGTGAAGCGAGCCTTTTATAATGTTGGTAAAATCACATGATATGATCACATGGCACAATTCTTTCTGATTGGACAGTTAGCTTTGCACATGCGCCTTAAGCTCTCTCTTGATTGGATAAAACCTGCCACATCGACATTGTACAAAGTTCCTTCTCCGCCCAAACCCACACCCTGAAGTTGTTTAACTTCCTGCGATCTTCCTCATTCTTTCCGGGTTATGTCCTCGCCGAAGCTGAGGCTTTACCAGTCTTGCTCATATGCAGGATTGCTCACATGTCCATTTCCTCGCAGGAAATCCTTCAGAATCCCCACAAGTGAGGGCACATTTTACCAGAGGTCAACCTTGTGTCACTGTCTGAGCCCAAAATATTTGAGGAGTACCTGCTGATCCAAATCCTGAGTCACCCCGGCTTCTCGGCAGACTATTCGGGGGAGCTGTAGTAAAATAAACAAGCTGAGCAATTTTTGACCCTTTTGTTACTGAACATGGGGGTACAGGGGTCCAGGCCATAATTCTGATTTCCCCTTCATAGTTGGCATCTATGACCCCTGGTAAAATGAACAACCCCTGTAAGGTTGTAGATGATCTTCCCAGTAATAATGCACTTTTTCCGTTTCCCAGCGGCCCATATACTCCTGCTGGTATCAAGGATACCCTGGTATCTAATGATGTTACTGACTCGGAGGCTGCCAGGTCCACGCCGGCACTGCCTCAGGTGGCTGCACATAATTCCAATGCCTTTGGGGGTTTGCTGGACTGATTTGTGTCTTGGTGCGATTCTGGCCCGCACTCTTTGATTGGTTTCCCGAAATCAGCCTCCCCTCTTCATCAAATTTGGACCGACATTGATTCGCAAAATGTCTCCCCTTCTTACACCGCGGGCAGACGTTAGGAGCTTTGATCTGCTTTTGCTGATTTGGACATTGTTTTTTGCGATGGCCTGTTTGTCCACACCCAAACCAGACCTGTTGTCTCATGTTTAGGGTAGCAAAGGCAGCTGCCATTGCTTCATATTTATGATCAACAGTGCCAATTCTGTTACATGTTTCTATCATTTGAGTAAGATTCGGATTGTCCAATGGTAACAACACTTTCTGACAGTCAGCATTGGCGTTAGAAACTGCTGGTTCCAATAACAAAATTTGATGAGCCTCCTCATTAGGGATCTGTTTGTCCAAACTTTCTCTCAATCGATCAATAAACTGCACATATGGCTCCTTTGCACCTTGCTTAATGTTGGTAAATGATTTCATAGGTTTGCCGACTTCGGGAACCTGTAAAAGTGCTCGATATGCCAGATCTCTGATATCATCCAACGCACGCCGCGGCATCTCCCGTGCTTGTCAGGCGGGATCACACCACTCCCCTTTACCCACCAAGGCATCAAAGGAAAGAACTGCCACAGGGTCACCAGGCGGCAAGGTTAGGTATTGTAGCTGGTTTTGTTCTACAAGCCTATGCCACGCTGACTCCCACAAAGTATACTGGGTTTCTGTCAATATTAATTGCATTAAGGCTTTACAATCTCGAGGAGTCAGGGCGTAGCTCGTCATTACCAAGCCCAGCATGTTAGTAGTATAAGGAGATGTAATCCCAAAATTAATCACTGCTTTTCTGAGTTCTTTAAAACAGAAAATTGCAGTCCTTCCCAACGTGGCTGACGTCCTGCCTCATAAATTAGAGGAGCAACAATCTTTCTCGCCATGTCCATATCCCCTTGCGCCAAGGCTTCTTGCCTCACTTTTCCCCACGGATCATCCCCCGCTAAGGGAGGACACAGGCCAGGGTCTCTTTTAGGATTTACAGTGCCAGGGTCTAAAGGATTATCGCAGTCAAAAGACCCAGCACATAAACCTTGCCGCAGGGGTTCAGAACACGTGTCCTCACCCTCTGTCTTAACAGACTGACCGCATTCCTTATCTTGTCTTTTTATTATCTCAAAAAGAGTTCTCCATGTCGGCAAAAGTTCTGCCGCAACCTGATACCCTCGTGTTGCACACTCCCACAGTCTTCCTCCTGCTTCCTCCCATGTCAGAACAGTGAATGCAGTAACCGCGTCAACTCCCAGTACTTCCACTGCTACCCACTTTAAAATTCTCTTCAAGACATGCGGGTTAATATGCACCTTATGTTTAGCTAACAGTCTTTCCATCAGTGCAAGCACTGACTTTTCTTCCGAGGATATTAAACTCCCCATCACTCCCCCCAGCTCACCTTGCTCACCCTGCAGCGGTGATTGATGCCAGCTCCTGCTTCCTCACAGCAGCTCTTAAGTTCTGAGGGGTTTCCCACCGAAGTGATCCAAGCTGGTCACACTTATCGCCGCCTCACATGGGGCAACATCTGTGGCACCTGAGGCACGGACTCTCCATGAAGTACGAAAGACCCTGTGTTATTACACTATGGTTAAAGCTCTTACTTCATAATCAGCAAATCAGCAATCAGACATCTATCCACCTTCTCTCCTACCAGCACAAGACCACTCTAACACGCGCTGCGCAGACCAACCAACTGCTTGTTCACGCAGCAGTAACTTCTCACAGCTCAGCACTTTCCCACAGCTCAGTGTTGCAGCTGCCCGTTGTTTTTCCCCGCCACCTCGGCACAACTTGGCAGTTTCTTATCTTACTCCCAAGGTCTGTTTCTCATCAAAGCCTTGCTGCCTGTCAGGGGCTGTGCAGAGCTGACAGGCTGGTGTCAACTCGCCTCTCTCCCACACCCAGTCCTGTTTTCCATGTGCTGTGCAAGCTGGTGGCCTTCACATAACAGTCTGAGGACTGAAAAGTTGTGTTTGCAGTGACCTGGGGCACCAGGGAACCACAGAGGGGTTCACCCACACAGGGGTCTTCAATACCTGCAAGTGACAATGCCTGTATGGAGCCAGCTCATGCAGATGTCCACTCCAACACCATCTGCATTTTTCTTTCCAGATCCAGAGCCCTAACGATGGGCTTCCCGAGCACACCCTTCCCTGCCAGCCAGCTCTCAGAACACAGACTCAGCAATTCCTTCTGTCAGATCCAAGACTAGCTCCTCTCTGTGACAATCCCCGTGATGTGCTGCCTTATCTTCATCGCCGGGCTGCTCAGCAATGCCGTGGCACTCTGGCTGTTCTCATGTGTCACACAGCACAGGACCTCCATTACCGTGTCCATGAGGAACCTGGCACACTCTGACCTTGTGCTCTCCCTCTGCCTGCCCTTCTGCATTGCCTTGCAAAGCAAGAGGGAGCCTCTGGTCTTCTGCAACATCAGCGGGGCCTTCTTCTACCATCACCCCAGTGTGATGCATGTCAGCATCACATTTCTCAGCCTGATCCACCTCGACTGCTACCTGAAGATCATCCAGCCCCTGCAGGAACTGAGGGTTCACACTGTGTCCTTTAGCACCATGGCCTCTGGGGTGATTTGGTTGGTGCATACAGTGTTCATGCTGCCTTACTTTTTTGATAGATGAAGAAAAGGGCCCTGTGGCCATAAATGCTTCCACTTCAGGAGCAAAAGCACCACAGCAGCAGCTTTTAACATGGTCTCAGTAGCCACTTTCTTCATGCTGCTTTCTGCTGCTGCTCTTCCTCTACCTCTACAGCAAGCTATTTGCCAAGCTCCACAGAGTCTCCTCAGTGAAAGCTCAGCAGCTGAACAAGAGGACCAGCACAAGCACCATCGCAAAGACTTTCATAGTCTTCTAGACAGATCACCTAGATAGATCATAGATCATAGATCATCTTCATTGCATGCTTCATCCCCTATCACGTTGCTGGCATTCCTTACATCCTTGCGCAAGCGGGGGCCATTTCTAGTCTGTCCTGGAAGCAGGGTCTCCACCTCACTAACACCCTTGTGCTCTGCATCTCAACCCCCAACAGCTGCCTTGACCCAGTCATCTTCTTGTCCAGCAGCTTCTGGAGGGCTGTGCTCTGCACCATCCGGGGCAGGCTGAAGAGAGCTCTCCTAAGGAACCGGGGGGCCTGAGCCACAGCAGGTCTGTGACAGAGATATAGGCTTTCCAGTGGGGCCAAGGTTCCCAAGGTTCTCATCAAGGATTTGCTGTGGCTGCTGGTATTTACCAGACAAGATGGAGAAGATGAAGAAAGAAACTGCAACCACTTCATGTTTCTTCCATTGACATCACCAGGGCTAGAGCTTCCTTGGCAGGGTAAATGAAGAGGAAAGGATAACTGGGACCTCACGTTTTCCTGCACCAGCTCTGCTGACACAGCTGAAGGATGTCTTTCCCAGGAAGAATGAAGGCTGGAAGTGTCAAAGGAAAAACAGCTTGGCCTAGGCTCTCCACCCAGCCTGGGGAAGGGCAGTACAGAGCGCAGGACTGAGACAGGCTCCTTCATTGGGAGGAAGAGGAGCAATGGGAGAAATGGGAAGAGGAATCTGCTGTGAATGTTTGCTAAGTGCCACATTGTGTCCACACTAGGGAAAGCAGGGAAAGGGAAAGGGAGATGATGAGTGCAGAAGCATTGGGAAAAGAAGAGGGAGACACCCATCAGAGCATTACTTGGGGAGTGGGTGAATATTTTTCTCCATGATGGAGCCCAGAAATGTGCACTGCATGGCTTGGAGGACAGGTATGCCAGGAAACACTGCAAACCTGTAACCCCGAATCAGGACAATGAGAGTTTTTTCTCTCTTCTTGTTACTGCAGTCTTTGTAACTCCAGGTCAGCCTCACTTTTCTGTGTATTCAGGCAGCTCTGGGCTTCTTTTAGTAATTTTGCTTTTCTCATTTCACTGGCATGTTCACCCAGGACCAGCAGCCTTGCCTGGCCATTGCACAGCACTTGTTTGGCACTTGGACTGAGCCGAAAACATCCAGCAAGGGGGCCAACAGCCAAAGGGAATGCACCACAGAAGTGCCTAGCAACATTTTCTGCCTTTCTTATTCTTTGGTGTCCGTTCTCTTCCAGCAGAAGAGAACATTTCCCTGTCTGTATTTTTCCCATTTCATATGCCCATTTGTTTGCTTATTTTAGGACTGCAGACTAGGGGACACAGGCCAAGCCACTCACACATCAGGCAAACACAGCCTGGGCAATGAAGAGGAGGAAGGATTTTCCTTCAGACTGTGAACTGTTCTACTAACTGCTTAGCTCAAACAGTTGAATAATACTTGGGAGAATAAAATGTTTTGTTAGAGACTGAATCCTCTGATCTTTCCAGTTAAGGTCTGAGCAACCCCAAACCCCACTGTAGCTCTGTTGAAGGAACACCTTAAAAATCAGAGGGCAAGACTCTCTCTGCTCTTTCATCTCTGCTATGAAAACATTAAAAGCAGGAGAGGGATATTTTTCTCTCTAATGGGAGTGGGGGGAAACACTGAAAGCCAAGCTCTTCCTGTGGAAAGATGCAAATAAAGGCCACAAAACTGCTCTTATTTTCTGATTAGCGTTAGCAAGAGTCAAAGCAGAAATGATACGTGGTTTGGAAGCCTCAGCATCACAACACCAAGGCATGTGTACCCTGTAAAGCTTCTGGAAAGTCAAGTTTCCCCCCTCATAAAGTGAAGTCCCTCGGCATCTCCCTTCCTGTAAAATAGCACAGAGGCTAGAAATCCTCCTGACCTGAAGGCATTGGAGGGCTGTGCAGGACACAAAATACCAGGGCAGGTCTCCCTTTTGGGGGAAATGCAAGGGACGATGGTGTGGGTGAGAGGAGATTGGACTGCAAGTGCAGGTGGGGGGGCTGGCAGGCAGGATGAAGCAGGAGGCTGGCAGGGAACCAGATGCAGCCCCTGGGTGGTAGGAGAAGCCTGAAAGTGAGCTCCTGGTTCCTGCCACCCTGGGTGGGAGCCACAGTGCATAAAGGCAAGAGGCGAGGCCCGGCTCGCAGGGAGGGATGTATTCTATTAGAGCGGCTCGTACCGCTGGGATGGCCCCAGCCCGGCCGTGCTGCCCAGCCCAGGGTAGAGGTTGGCAGAGGGCAGGGCACTGCTGGGACTGGCCACACGGAGAAGGTCTTTAGTCCTGAGGACAGACGATTCCTGCCCCTGCTTGGCCTCAGCGCAGGAAGCACCCGCTGACCCGCAGCTCGCAGCCCGTCTCGCGGCACCGGGAGATGCTGACGGCTCGTGCTCTGCGCAGCTGTTGGGAGCTGCTGTTCCGTGAGCTTCGTTATGCTGCAGCACCGTCCCCTGCTTGGGACTGTTCTACTCATTCCCAAGAGTCGCGGAGGGCCGAGCTACATCACGGATCAAACTCCAGCTCCCCCCGGCAGCTCTGCGGTACCTTTGGTGAGCTGAGAGCAGAGGGCAGAGGGCTCCTTCTCACAGTCCTGCCCGGGTGGTTTTATTGGAGGAGTGGAACTCCGGGCATCAACGCGAAGCACCGGGCTTCCAGCCCTCGCTCACTTCCAGCCCTCGACGCCCGCCCCGTCTTGGGGACTTTCCCCAGCGCGTCCATGGGACACGCGTCGGGAAGTGCCCGGCCCCCGGCAACCCCGCGGTGCCCCGAGCCCGGCGGGGCCGAGCAGAAAGCCGAGTGCCGGCCGGCCCAGCCTGGCGCGGGGACCCCGGGGAGCGGGCAGAGAGCGGGGGGCAGGCTGGCTGCAGAGGAGCCCCCGGGGCTCCCCGGCCGCGGCACCGCCGCTGAGTGCGGCTCCGGCCCGGCACGGCGTGAGCGCGGCCTCTCGCGGGCGGAGCGCGGCCCTGCCCGGCCCGTGGCCTCTGGCAGCCGCTTGCCCCTCCGGTGCCGGTATGTGCAGCGCCGGCGGTTCCCGAGGTCAGCTCTGGGCGCTCGGGCTAGTCCGGACCGCCGGGCGCTCTCCGGTGCGAGCGTTCACCCGTCACCGCTCGGGCTCCCCCGGGACTCCCGCCCCGCCCCGTCCTTTGGCCGCCCGCCGCCGTTTGAGTCAACGCTGCGGGCCCGGACGCGGCTGCCGCCGGCTGCCCCGCAGCGCCCTCGCTGCGCCGCCCTGCGCCTGCCGGGCCGGGGCCGTGGCGGGCCCGGGGCGAGGCCGGGGGCGCGGGGCCGGGAACGCGGGGCCGTGAGCGCGGGGCCGGGAGGGCGGAGCCGCCCAGCCCCGGCGGGGCCCGGGGGCGGGGCCCTCCCCGCGCAGCCACGCCCCCGCCCCGCGCAGCCACGCCCCCGCCCCGGCGGGCCGCGCGCCCATCGGCCGCCTCGCCCGCAGCAGCCGCGTCCCCGCCCCGCCGCCCGCGTGACCCCGGCGCGGGCGCCCATTGGCCGGCGGCAGCGAGGCGGCGCGCGGCGGCGCGGCGGGCGCGTCAGTTCCGGCGGGCGCGCGCGATGCTGGCGGCGGCGGGCGGCTCCGGGCCCGGCGGGGCGGGCGGCTCCGGGCCGGGCCTCGGCGGGGACGGGGACTTCCTGTCGCGGTACCGGCTGGTGTCGGCCAAGCTGCGGCGGCGGTTCCTGCGGAAGCCGAACGTGGCGGAGGCGGCGGAGCAGTTCGCGGCGCTGGCGCGGGAGCTGCGCGCCCAGGAGAGCCTGCCCTACGCGGCCTGGTGCCAGCTGGCCGTGGCGCGCTGCGCCCAGAGCCTGTTCCACGGGCCCGCCGAGGCGGCCGCCCTGGCCGAGGCGGCGCGGCTCTTCCTGCGCCAGGAGCGGGACCTGCGGCAGCGCCTGGGGCTGCGCGGCGGCTTCGGCGAGCACGTGGCGGCGGCGCAGAGCTGCGGCGCCTTCGCCGCCCGCCTGCACCTGGAGCGGGGGCAGCCGGCGCTGGCGGCCGGGCTGTGCCTGGAGCTGGCGGCGGCGCTGCGCGACACGGGCCGGCCCGCCCGCGCCGCCGCGGCCCTGCAGCGGGCGGCCGAGCTGCTGGCGGCGGCGCGGCTGCCCCTGGAGGCGCTGCGCTGCCTGGCCGAGCGCGCCTCCTGCCTGCTGCTGGGCCGCGACTACGCCGGCGCGCTGGCGGCGCTGACGCGGGCGCAGGCGCTGGCCGGGGCCGGGCTGGGCGGCGGCGGCGGCGGCGGGGCCGCGCCCGGCGGCGCCTTCCTGGACGTGCTGGCGCGCTGCGAGGTGTCGCGGGTGCTGCTGCTGCTGCTGCTGCAGCCGCCGCCCGCCAAGCTGCTGCCCGAGCACGCCCGGACGCTGGAGCAGTACTGCTGGGAGGCGGCGGAGGGCGGCGCGGGGCCGGGGCCCGGGGGCGGCGGCGGGGCGGGCGGCGGGCTGCCGCCGGCGGCGAGCTACCTGCCGGCCGAGCTCTTCCTGCTGCTGCAGTCGGCCGTGCTGGCGTGCCAGGAGAAGGACGCGGAGGCGCTGAAGGCGCTGCAGGCCGAGCTCTGGCCGCTGCTGAGCGCCGAGCAGAACCACCTGCTGCACCTGGTGCTGCAGGAGATGCTCAGCCCCGCCGGGCAGGGCCTCTGAGCGCCGCCGCCGGCGGCACGGACGGGCCCGGCCGAGCTGCCGCGGGGCGCCCGGGCCCGGAGCCCCCCGCCAGCCTCCGGCCGCGCGGCCTCCGTGCCCTTCTTCATCTCCCGGGCGAGCTCTGTAGCGGAAGCGAGTAATAATCGGCGGGCAAACGTGTGTGTTCATCTGCTCCTTTCTCTTGTGCCGTAGCGAGCTGCGAGCTGTGCGCGGTGGAAGCCGTCGCGCTCGAGAAAGCGCAGCCCCGCGGCAGAAGGGCCGGCGGGGGGCAGAGCCGGGCTGCTCCTCCGAGACCTGCCTGCGCTCGGCGGGGAGGAGCTCGCCCGGGGCGCCTGTGTCTGTGCACCTGGGAACGGCAGGCTGCTGGAGCTGCTCTCTCTAAAAACCCCACCGCGTTACAAGGAGCTGGATTTTCGTTTTCCCCTCCTGAAAACGAGAGACGCCGCGTCCAGCGCGAGGCCGCGCGTTTGGCTCTCGTGGCGGACAGAAAGGCCGCAGCCGTGCAGGTGGTTGTCAGGGGACCAGCAGCGGTGGCCTGGCTGCGCTTTCTGTAGAACAGCCGGCGGAGTCGGTCCCTGCGCGCCCTGTAGCCTCCCTCTGTGTCGTTTGTTGATTCCGCGGCCCTCCCCCGGGTCGTCTCTGCTGTCACCTTCTGTTGGGCTTCACCCTGTGGCTTCTAATGTTGTCCCTAATCCTTCACCCTGTGGCTTCTAATGTTGTCCCTAATCCCCCGGCAGTGTGGGTGGGGGGGTGTCTGTGTGGGAAATGTTCCTCGCCCGCTGTCCTGTGTCACACGGGTACAGCCATCACCCCTGGAGCCCCGGGGATTTGGGTATGTGGGAGATGAAATGCCCAGGTGAGGGGAAGATGTGGCTCACTGTGCATTGTTCTTTTCTAATATTTCTTTGGGATGTAATCCCTCCGGGGCCGATGCTACCCTGTTATCGAGAGGGTTGTTCTGTCCAGAGGAGAGAATTAAAAAGAATGCGGAATGAACCCTCCAGCCAGGAGGAACTTGGCGTGCCTGGCCTCAGGGTGTTCCTGATGGGGCTTAGAATAATCAGAGAGGTAGAGAGAATGTTGAATGGGGGCTTAGAAACCTGATAAATGCAGTCAGAGCTTGGGAGGAGGAGATGAGGGTAAGTTGATGCAGGGTGGGGGGGCTTTGGAGAGTGGCAGGGTGAGCCAGGCGCTGGCTGCCATTGCAGCGGGGTGGGTGGGGTGGGTGCGCCAGCCCCGCAGCAGCCAGCGATGGGCTTGTGAGTTCCCCCGGCCCGTCGGAGGGACGCAGTCTCTGCTCACACCTGTAAGAGATGGGGCCTGGGGCATAACCCAGCCCACGTACCTGCAGTGGTCTTTGAGGAAGAACGGGCTTGCTGGGAAAGTTGTGGGGCTGGGAAAGATGAAACTGGAATTTGGGCTCCTGGGGGGAAAACCCATTTTCCTGGGAAAATATTGAATGGCTTTGGCTGGGTGGTTTCATGATGGAACACGCGGAGGGGGGATGACAGCAGTTGTTAACCAGATTGAGAGAACGTGGGCAGCCCCCAGAATACATATGGCAGTAAAAAGGATTGTGAGTTCTTGTCCCACACATTGGAAGTTTTCCGATGCCAAACCCAAGGGGAGGCTGGAGGACGAGCACGGGCACCCTTCCCGTTCCACAGACTGCCAGTGGATGATGCTGCCCTGCCTCCTGCGAGCGGAGTTAAGCACCTGCCGGAATCACGGACCAAGGCTCAGGATGGGGAGAAGCTTTTCCCGCCAGGAAAGCTGCTACTGCGGGAGTGGCCAGGGCACTTTTGTGGGAAATCATTCCCAAATGGGGAGTTCCTGAAGCCATCGAATCTGATAGGGGTTCTCATTTTTCAGCGGGAATAACAAACAGTATCTACAAACCTCTAGGAATATGGTGGCAACGAGATGTTGCACATGATCCACAGTTGTCAGGACAGGTGGAGAAATGAATAGAACTCTCGAAACCACAATTGCTCAAACTCGTAGTCAGGCAGGTTTGAGATGGCCTGAGTTTTTAAGAATAGTGCTATGGGATATTAGAAATCCCCCTCGCCAACCTCTGGGGTTGTCACCAGCAGGAATAGTGCTTGGCAGGTACTTGGCTGTGCCTGGGCCCTTTGTTCCCACTAGGACCAGCCTCTTAGATGGAGACGCACAAGTGGCCAGGTTTGTAGTGGGGGTACAAAAACATCTACGAGAAAATGGGGCGCAGGTCCAGTGGTTTCAACATCCCAGGATTTAGTGGGGCTCTTAGACACCAGGTTTTTTCTGTTTCCTTCTATTTTTTGTTCAGGGGAAAGGCCCCTCCACACTTTATGCTGCCAGATGCTACAGTGGTTTACATGCCCTGAAACAGAACAATTAAATACCCGTCTGTCTCTGCAGCAAGAAACATTGTCTGTGTGAAAGCTGACCACATGGAGAACATACCCCCAAAACACAAACAAGTAGCCCAGGTAAATAACTAAGTCATGTCTGTGCCGAGAGCGTGGAACAGAGGGACAGCCAGAACTCTTGTTTGGGACAAGGGTGTAATTTTAGTCACGCTCTGCTTTCAAGCTCACTTTCACGTTCTGAAAAGTTTCAGGCCTGACTCTGGCTGATGGATAAGTATTTTTCTAAAACTTGCATGTTAATGTTGCAGCCCCTAAAGTGCCCCAAAGAATGAAGTTGATCAAGTGACAACGAATTCCTGGCAATCTGTTAAAAGCCGTAAGAATCACAGATTGGAATTATTAAAATGTCTTGTGTTCCAAGAACTTGGGAAGAGCTTTCACTCGGTGCGCTGAGCTCAGACAGAAAAACCAGATGGCACTGGTGGAAGGGCCGCCCGTTTGGGGTGCACAGAGTTGTGCTAAGACCAGGGCAGTTGTCTTTGCTGTCCTACACGTGCTGTTTCCCCCCACTCAGTGCTGTGAGGGGTTCATCTGTCACTCCCCCCTGGACCCCTGCATCCTCTTCCACAAAGGCAGACGCTGGCGGGAGCTTGTGGTGCGCACCACCAGCTATCATCAATGCATTCCGTGAACTTCCTGAATTGCTTATGTCCTGCTGTGCTGTCCCTTCAACAGGTATCGGGATGTTTGAAGTCCCCCATGAGGACCAGGGCTTGTGAACGTGAGGCTGTTCCTATCTGTCTATAGAGCCCCTCATCTGCTTGGTCTTCCTGGTCAGATGGTCTGTAGCAGACCCCCGCTATAACATCACCTGTCCCTGCCCTCCCTTTAGTCCTGACCCATAAGCTCTCGCTCGGCTCCTCACCCATCCCCAGGCAGAGCTCCCTGCACTCCAGCTGGGCACTGACATAGAGGGTGACACCCCCTCCTTGTCTCCCCTGCCTGTCCTTCCTCAAGAGCCTGTACCCCTCCATTCCAGCACTCCATGAAGGAGCCATCCCATGACATCTCCGTGATGTCAATAACATTGTAGCCCCGCAGGCGTGCACGCATCTCTAGCTCCTCATTTATTCCCCATGCTACGTGTGTTTGCATAGAGGCATTTAAGTTGGGCCCGCAGTGAAGCTGACTTTCTGGCTGGAATTCCTCTGTGCTGCTCTTCAGGTGCTCTCCTGCTGACCCCTCTCCAGCCTCTGGGCATCTATTGCTGGCACTGGCGTCAAGCTGGCAGGAGTGGGATGGACTGAGGTTCCCCTTGCCTGACTAGTTTAAAGCCCTCTTCACCAGGCAGGTGTATGGCTGAAGATGCTCTTCCCCTTCTCTGACAGGTGGCCCCCCTCAGCCCCCAGTAGGCCAGGTTTCTCAAAGAGAGTCCCATGGTCTCAGTAGCAAACCCTTGGCTGTGGCACCAGTCCTGTAACCAATAGTTGATTTGCCAGATTCGAGTGACCCTTTCAAACTCCTTCCCTTTGACCGGGAGCATTGATGAAAGAACTACCCGTGCTCCAGGGTCCCTTACTGCTGTACCCAGGGCTCTGTAATCTTCTTGATACTCCTCAGACTGCCCCTGGCTGTATCACTGGTGCCCACGTGAAACCACAGCAGCAGGTAACAGTCAATGGGCTGTACAAGGCTCGGCAGTGTCTCGGTGACATCCCTGATACGAACCCGGTAAGCAGCACACCTCTCTAGAGCGTGTGGCAGGTGGGTGCCTCTGTCCCTCTCAGAAGAGCCGCCCACCGCTATCACCCACCGCCCTTTCTTGGTTGTGCCGGTTGTCACCGGGAGCAGGCCGGGCTGCCGTACTCTGCTCCAGCGTCTCTCCTGATGTCACGGGTCTTTCCTCTTCAGTCCGCAGAGCGGTGAAGTGGTTCTGCAAGGGCACCTCAGGCTTCGGGGGAAGTCCCTTCCTCCTGCAGGTCCTTGCTGTTGCAAGCTTCCATCCTTCTGCATTATTGCCCCCCTCCCTTCCGCGTGTGCCGCTGGGGGGGGGTTTCTGGGTGTGTGGCCGTGGGTCCACTGCAGACTGTGCGTGGAAGCGGCTCTCTGCCCCCTCCTCACCCCCCTGCCGCTGCAGCCTTCCCACCGCCTCCTGCAGCTCAGCACCTGCCGCAGGAGCTCCTCCGCCCGGCCGCAGCTCTCGCAGGCAGCTCTGCCGCCCGGCCCTGCCCCGGAGGAAGGTCTGGGCACGTCCTGCAGCCTGAGGCCGGCGCCGCAGCAGCTCCGGGGGGGTGTACACAGCGCGGCCCCCCCGGCCGGAGCTGCAGCCTTCGCCCTCGGACCGCGCCCGCCCCCCGCGCCAGGCTCGGCAGGATGAGCCCTCGGCCTGTCCCGGGGGCACCGAGCGCTCCGCGCCGCTCGGGCAGTGGGATGTGTGTCCCCCCGCTTCGAGGAGGCGCCCTCCCGCGCGAGCTGCCGCGCCACGCCGCTCCCCGGGGCTGCCGGTGGCGGGAGGGGGCGTGGCCGCCGGTACTCCCGGCCCCGCCCCGCGCTCCCGGGGGAGCTGGCGGGTCCTCGCGCTGCCCGTGGGTTCCCCCGCCTCGGGAAAGCCCCGCACGCACGCGGCGGAGCGGAGCGGCTCGGCGAGCGGCGGCTGATGAGGGTTCCCGTGTCCCGCCGGTGCGGGGGCCGCAGGAAGGACGGGCGGGTTCACCGGGCTCACGCCGACGGCTGCTGCTGCCCGGCGGCGGCCGAGGAAGGACACTCCACCGTTAGCCACCTGCTCCCCCCGCGCTTCCCGCCCGGCCCGGAGCGGCGCCGCGCCCGCCGGTACGACACGGGCCGCCCGGCGGCGGCGGGGGGCGGGACCGGAGGGGGCGGGGCCGGCGGTGCTGGCGCGGGGCCTGTCGGGACGGGGCGGCCCTTCCGGTCCCTGCGCGGCGGCAGAACCACGCGGCGCGGCCATGGCGGACGGGGACGGTGCGCAGCTGCGGGGGCCGCCGGCGGGGCGCTTCCCCGAGGCGGGACGGGGCTTGGGGAGTCCCGGCGGGGAGGCGTCCGCCCGGAGCTTGGCGCTGCCCCGGCGCCGCGTGGGGGGAGGCTCGGCGGCGGGCCCGGCCCGGGGGCGTTTGGGGCTGCGGGTCCCTGTCGGGCCTGCCCCGCTCCCGGAGCGGTGCGGTCGCTAGGGGCTCGGTGCGGTCGCTAGGGGCTCGGTGCGGTCGCTAGGGGCTCGGTGCGGTCACTAGGGGCTCGCTAGGGGCTCGGTGCGGTCGCTAGGGTCTCGGTAGGGGCTCGGTGCGGTCGCTAGGGGCTCGGTGCGGTCGCTAGGGGCTCGGTAGGGGCTCGGTGCGGACGCTCAGCCTGTCGCTCCCGCAGGTTCCAGCGTGAAGAAGCGGCGGAAGAAGGAGAAGCGGGCGCTCCCCGATGAGGACGTAGCGGTGAGTGCGGGGCCGGCGGCGGGGGGGGCTGCCCGAGGCCGTGCTCGGGGTGCCCGGGGCCTTCCGCAGCCCGGCCCGTAGCGGCGCCGCGGGAAGGTCGGTGGGGCCCGTGGGCAGTGCCGGGAGTAGCGGTGCCCACACGGGCTTTGTCCCCGCCGCCACCGGAGGGAGCGTGGCCGCGTGGCGGGCGGCGGGGCCGCCGGACTTCCCTCTTCTGATCTGGGGGAACTTCATCCGCCCTCAGGACATTCAGCACACGGAGGAATTTTTCATCAAGCCCGAGTCCCGGATCGCCCAGCTGGACACGTCCCAGTGGCCCTTGCTGCTGAAGGTACAGGGTTACAGCCCGCCTCGCGCCCAGCCCCGCTCCTCCTCCTCCTCCCCCTCTCCTCCTCCTCCTCCTCCTCCTCCTCCTCCTCCTCCCCTCCTTCTCCTCCTCCCTCGGGGCAGGCCCGTGGGGGTGCACAGCTCCTTCCCCCTGTAACCCCACTGCTGAGGAACAGCGTGGGGGACACTCAAAGCGGAGACAAACCCTCTGTGTGTAGAAATCCTGTTACAAAGTCTGTCCAGCAGTGTGGTTTGCGTGCCAGCTAAGGTTACTGCCTCGTGTGAAGACCCCACCAGATTTCCTCAGCTATTTATTTCGGTCTGACAGTGGCCTCTGTGGTCTGTGCAGTTGCTTGTGCTGAGTTTCTGGGGCACACTGGATTTATCCTGCATTGTAAAGGTTGGGATTCTGCCGCTTTCCCATCTCGTTCAGTGCAGGACTTAATGTTTCTCTCTCTTTCTGTAAAGCGTTGTGGTTTCATTGTTTGGTCATTTTCATTTTAGAAGAGGCTCTTTCACTTAAATGTGCAAATCAGATGTTGTGTAACTGGGGAGATGTATTGGGGCAAAGCAATGCTGAAACCAAGGTGAGCTCAAGAATACTTGTAACTTTTGCTTGGATTTTGTAGAACTTTGACAAGTTAAATGTGATGACAGCACACTACACACCTCTTTCTTCCGGTGCTAATCCCCTGAAGAGAGAGATTTCTGACTATGTTAGGTGAGTGCAATAAGGGCCAGAGTGATTTATTTTAATTTCACAGTTAATATCTTCAAAATATTTGTCTGTTCTGTTCCCTTTGTACCTTTCTACTTGACTTGGTGCCTTGCTACTAACCAGTAAATGTCAAAGTAGGACCCTGGTCGCTTGCTGTAAAGTTTGCTTTGTCCTGGGGTTGTGGCTGATCTGTGGACAGACATACAAACACTTGAGGAATTCTCTGGGGTCTTAGGGAAAGTCGTTTGGCCTGCTAGGCTTTGAGACTGCTTGGAGTTTGTAGCATTTGGTTTGATTTAAGTGCAGAGTAGCGATGAGAAGTCCAAGGAGAAAAGAATTCTTTGACCATGGAATATATCACCTGCTGTGTGCCATAGCTCCATGTGTGCTCACTGAGAGCAGCTGTGGCGCTTAGCGCTTATTTGCCTGTATAGAAACACACTTCTTTGCAACCATGACAAATATTGTCAAAGTTTTTCTGCTTTTGCCCTGATGCTTAGCTCCTACTCGCTGTCATCTTGTGCTGTAGGTCTGGCTTTATTAACCTCGACAAACCTTCCAATCCATCCTCCCACGAGGTGGTTGCGTGGATCCGACGCATCCTTCGAGTGGAGAAGACTGGACACAGTGGCACTCTGGATCCCAAGGTGACTGGGTGCCTCATTGTGTGCATTGAGAGGGCAACACGACTGGTCAAATCTCAGCAGAGCGCAGGTATGTTTGTTGTCTGGGACCATTTGCAGTCTAAGTGACTGGGGAGGTGTGGAGTTCTTTTGGAGACAAAATGGAGATTTCCAGTCTTTGAAAGGACTACCCTTGGTCTTCAGTGTCTTGAGCTTAAGGGTTGCTTATCCTTCTCACTCCAGGCTGGTGAGGGTGCATCCGTGCTGTCACAAGTTTTCTTTGATTGCTTCTCTAGGGCTTGTGGTATTTTAAGTCAGTGAAAACACTTCTGGTAGACTGGTCTCGTGTCCTAACTGAACTTATGGTCTCAGCCGCTACCAGTCCAGTGAAATGAAACTTGATGAAGAAATAAATGTAACTTGGATTTGTTTTGTTGGAAGAATAATCAACTCCATACTAAACTGTGCACACTTCCTAGGAGAGGGGGTTGTGAAAGTTTCAGGGTTCTGTGGCTGTGAAGCAGTGTGGACCTTGAGGTCAACATTAAATGCAAGTGGCCACTCCTGACTGCTCTTGTCGTTCTTTCAGGCAAAGAGTATGTGGGAATTGTTCGGCTGCACAGTGCAATTGAAAGTGAGGCTCAGCTTGCCAGGGTAAGTCTCTGCATGCTCTTAGCCGTGCTGGCACTTCACACGCCGAGTGCAGTGTCAGGGGGAGATGAGAGGGTAGGAGTGGAGTTCAGGTGCGCTCTGTGTGTGAGGTGATGACGCAGTTTATCCATTCTCTGAGTGCAGTGGTGCCGTCCTCCTGCAGCACCCCGATTCCTGTTCTAGGGTCTGGGTGTTGTGCAGCCTCCAGAGACCCTCCAGTCTCCCAGTGTCCTACTGGGGGCTGCTGTGGTGTGTGGCTGGCTGCCTGCAGGGGGGAAGTGGTGCCGGCAGGGTTGGAGCCCCTGTTTGGGGGGCTCTGTCCCCACTGAGATGAGGGATGATGTCTGATCACATACTGCCACCTCATGAAAAATCCCAGCTGTGCTCCCTGGCAGCTGGAGTACCATTTTGACCGCGTCAGTGGTTCAGATCAGCTTTATTAAATATGATATCACCAAATGATGATGAACCTTGTGGTGTCTTACTCATGGAAGTGGTCCTAGTTGCTGGAGACCCCAGGGTGCTCCTACATTAGGGCACAGATGTGAGCTGTTACTTCTTCTGCTTCTACCCTCAGGCAATAGAAACTCTGACAGGCGCGCTGTTTCAGCGACCACCACTCATTGCTGCTGTCAAACGACAACTGAGAGTCAGAACCATCTATGAGAGCAAGCTGGTGGAGTATGATCCTGAGAGACGATTAGGTAAAACTGGGCATTCCCGCCTTCTTGCAATTAAGCTGACAGCTGATAAAATTGCCTGTGAAATGGGCTGCTTCCTATTCTTGGCAGATGTCTTAAGACCTAAATCCTCATCACCATCAAGCAGTAACTGCTTCATACATTACTTCGGTGTGCTGAGAAGCAAATCCCGTATATTTTTTTTTGTACTGCTGCATCCTTCATTGAAGAGCCAAGTGATGTTCATTAGATGGCATTAGCACTCAGTGCAAAGATGACCTTCATCTATCACCCCAGGCTGATGGCTCTGCGAAGGGTTGGACGTACAGCTTCTCTCGGAGGGAGCTTCTAGGTGTGGTTCATTTCTAGATATGTATTTACTCTTCTGTCCTGTCTTGCATTTCAGGTATCTTCTGGGTGAGCTGTGAAGCAGGCACATATATCCGAACACTCTGTGTTCACCTCGGTTTGCTGCTCGGTGTGGGGGGCCAGATGCAAGAGCTCCGCAGAGTGCGCTCAGGCATCCTGGGAGAGAAGGTAGAGTGGTAGCTCTAACTCCCCAGCAAATTTGAAATTGTCAGAATTGCAAGAGTTCCTTGGAACTGCATTAGTTTTACAGTGTTAGGAGAAGGTACAGGTGCCTGGCGGCTGGGAGGAGTTTTGTGAATAGCCCTAGAACACGGGAGCTCTTGCCATAGATGGGCTGTAACCAAAGCGTTGAGTTCAGTTCAGGGTGTTGCCCCTGTTCTGGTAATTAAGCTTTGGGACAGTGAGTGACTGGGAAGTGCACCGTGGTGACTGAAAGCTTGTTTTAGGCCACCTGTGTTTCTCAGCCTACAAACCATGCACGTGCCACGAGTTCAGGCATGGGAGCTGTATGCTTAGTGATCTGGAACCGCTTGGTGTTAGGGTGCAACGCAGGGAACGTGCTTCATCAAAAAGAGCCTGGGAGATGCAGTCTTGTGTGATCTTGAACAGTCTTTTCAGTCTGGTCATAGCTGGATCCTGCTGCCGGCCCACACTCCAGAATTAATTTCTTTCCTTGCAGAGCAGGAGTATCAGAGTGCAGGTGCTTCCGCACCCATCTGTGCTCTTAGCACAGCTGTAATTGCTGGCAGTCATTTCTAAATTCCAGGTGTTGGGTCCTTACAGCTGCTTCAAGAATTTATTCCATGTCACAGATTGAAGAACTGGTTAATTTAGACTTCTACTCACTAATCTTTGTTTAGAAGTCCCAGGTATTTGGTCGTATTTCAAAGTTGCATGTGGACAGACCTTACACACTAGATGGAAGTGCTGTGTGATATTGGGAAGGTTGAAGTCTGTGGTAGCACAAGTCAGACTGTCCCCAAGCTGTTGATGGAAAGTGTTCTTGCCTCTCAGGTTGCTTTCTTGATGCTTCTGAGATGGACATCTGTTTTTCACTCCCTTTCAGTGTACTATTTACTGTTGGACTTTAGCTGTTTTCTTGTGTGTGTTTTGAGTTGGTGGCTGGTAGGAGAGTTTAGAGGGGTTGTGTCTTTGCAGGACAACATGGTGACTATGCACGATGTCCTGGATGCACAGTGGCAGTATGACAACAACAAGGATGACAGCTACCTGCGAAGAGTTATCCTGCCCTTGGAGAAACTGCTGACTTCACACAAGAGGCTAGTCATGAAGGACAGCGCGGTGAGTTCCTGAGATAGTGCCAGTTGTCAGCCAGAGACTGCAAAATGTCCTCCTAACTTGTACAGATGATATAATAAATGGGGGGGTCAGGATCCACATGGTATCCAGCACTGTCCTGGCTGTGAGCTGTGTAGGACCTAGTATGGGCACTGCCTGATCACAGAATCATCTCAGTTGGAAAAGCCCTTGAAGCTCCTCCAGTCCAGCCATGAACCTCACCCTGACTGTTCCCAACTCCACCAGATCCCTCAGCGCTGGGTCAACCCGACTCTTCAACCCCTCCAGGGATGGGGACTCCCCCCCCTGCCCTGGGCAGCCCATTCCAAGGCTTCTGGAAAGAAATCCTTCCTAAGAGCCAGTCTGACCCTGCCCTGGCGCAGCTTGAGGCCATTCCCTCTTGTCCTGGTGCTGGTTCCTTGGCTCAAGAGACTCATCCCCCGTCTCTGCACCCTCCTTTCAGGGAGTTGTAGAGGGCGATGAGGTCTCCCCTCAGCCTCCTCTTCTCCAGACTAAACCCCCCCAGTTCCCTCAGCCGCTCCCCATCAGACCTGTGCTCCAGACCCTGCACCAGCTCCGTTGCCCTTCTCTGGACACGCTGGAGTCATTCAAGGGCCTTTTTGGAGTGAGGGGCCCAAAACTGAACCCACTCATCGAGGGGCGGCCTCACCAGTGCCGAGTCCAGGGGCAAGATCCCTTCCCTGTCCCTGCTGGCCACGCTAGTGCTGGTACAAGCCAGGATGCCATTGGCCTTCTTGGCCACCTGGGCACACTGCTGGCTCATGTTCAGCTGGCTGTCAATCACCCCCCCAGGTCCCTCTCTGACTGGCAGCTCTCCAGCCACTCCTCCCCAAGCCTGTAGCGCTGCTGGGGGTTGTTGTGGCCCAAGTGCAGCACCCGGCATTTGGCCTTAGTGAAGCTCATACAGTTGGGCTCAGCCCATCGCTCCAGCCTGGTGAGCCTGCTGATGAGCAGCAAGATGCAGGAACCAAGAATTGAGTGTCAGAAAAGCTGCTCTCCTCACTTCAGGAGGATGCTGGTGGTTGTAAGAGCTCTGCCTCACAGATGGTTGCTGTGATACGTGCTTTACTTGCTTTTCCCAAAGCCCACAAGTTTTATATAGTGGACAATAAGAAATAAATACATCAGGATGGTATTGCTGGGACAGTAACGGTAGCGGGAAGCTAGAATACTAGAGGCACTTCTTACCTTGTTTTTATTCTCTTAATAGCTCTAAGCCCTCCTGTTCCCTACGTTTTCAGGTTAATGCCATTTGCTATGGAGCCAAGATCATGCTGCCTGGTGTTCTGAGGTATGAAGATGGTATTGAGCTTAATCAGGAGATTGTTGTCATCACCACGAAAGGAGAAGCTATCTGCCTAGGTATGAAACTTCTTGTTCTTGTGCCCAGCTAACTGTAGAAATAACAGGCTGTGCTCCAGTGAGTGCACAACAAATGAGTCCCCATGTGCAGAAGGTGTAAACAGCGCTTCCTGATGGGACTGTGGGTTAGTATGGGCCGAGGCAGCTGGTGTTGGGCAGGATGTTAAGAAACAGCAGTTGCATCAGTCATTGGCAAGGTGCGAAGAATTCCTTGGCCTGGCTTCCGCTGCGTGATGCTCAGGTGCGCTCTGTGTGTGAGGTGATGACGCAGTTTATCCATTCTCTGAGTGCAGTGGTGCCGTCCTCCTGCAGCACCCCGATTCCTGTTCTAGGGTCTGGGTGTTGTGCAGCCTCCAGAGACCCTCCAGTCTCCCAGTGTCCTACTGGGGGCTGCTGTGGTGTGTGGCTGGCTGCCTGCAGGGGGGAAGTGGTGCCGGCAGGGTTGGAGCCCCTCTTTGGGGGGCTCTGTCCCCACTGAGATGAGGGATGATGTCTGATCACATACTGCCACCTGGCACATCACACTTCCTGAACAGATCAGTGTAAAGGGACTTGAGCAACTACCAGCTTCTGTGAAGTGACTCAGAAGGGTGCTTTGTTCTAACCAGGGTGTTCAGAGAAGCTGTGTAGGTTGCAGGTGCTGACATACTGTGCAGATGGTCTGTCCTGGCGCTCAGTGCTGCGTGACCTCATGCTCTGCCCAGACCCATGGGACTGAGGGGCCCTGGAGGTGTAACACAGCCAAGCTGTTCCGCCCTGTTCATACTGCCTGTGCTCTGGTCTTCTCAGGGACTTGGCAGGCAAATCACAATGTATTGGTAGGATTAGACTCCTCTAGTTTGGCTCTGCAAGGTTTTGGGAGCTGACAAAGGAGCAGCACTGCTCCTTGCTGTGGTGGCATGGTTGCTTGAGCTACCTGGAAGTGCTCCAGCAGCTGCTCACAGCTCTTTCCCATCCAGTGGTGGTGGTGCTGCTGCTCTAGGAAATGGTTGGTCTTACTGTGTTCACTGATCCAGAACCAGTCTTCTGGTGCAAGCTGGAGAGGCCTGTGCTTATAGTGTGGTTAATCCATGGCTGAACCACTGGCTGCCTTTGAGCAGGGCAGCTCTCGGAAGCGTTAGTCCGGAACTTGCCTCCAGCGAGGTTTTGGGGTGAAGTGGCACTGGTAGGGGGTATTGGCTCTCTGTGATGACAGAGAAATGGGTTGACATAGTGCTGAGGGATCTGGTGGAGTTGAGAATGGTCAGTGTGAGGTTAATGGTTGGACTAGATGATCTTCAAGGTCTTTTCCATACTAGATGGTTTCCATGATTCTGTGAGGAAGAAGCTGAACGCAGCAGGTTCCTGCATTGCTGTCACAATTCTGCTGTTAAAGAGTTAATGAACTCTGCTTGCTTCTGCAGCCATTGCCTTGATGACCACAGCAGTCATTTCTACCTGTGACCATGGCATTGTGGCAAAGATCAAGAGGGTGATCATGGAGAGAGACACGTATCCCCGCAAATGGGGTCTCGGTCCCAAGGTGAGTGGTGTGGGGGTGCAGTCAGTCCCCGGGCAGCAGTGGTCACCCAGCTGTCGGGATGTGGGACTCTGGGCCCCTCAGGCAGAGCTGCGCCCGTGTCTTCTCCAGAGCCTTCTGCTGTGCTCTTGTGGAGTCGCGATGGTGCTTCCCAGTGCCAGTGGGAATGAAGCTTTCAGTCCCAGTGAAGCTTGGGCAGCTCTACCTGAGGCCCAGCTGCGGGGGCTGCTCAGGCGTGGGCTCCTCGGGTCTGTACAGCACCAGCCCTTGTCTGGTAAAGAGCCAAATGATGAGAAGTGGATGGCATTAGCACTCTGTGCAAAGATGACCTTCATCTATCACCCCATCCTGATGGCTCTGGAGGGGCTGGGCAAGGAGCTGCTTTTCCTTCTGGTGAAACTGCAACAGTGCCAAAATGCAAACTGTCTTGTGAGACACTAAATTGTGCCTGAAGGACAGGAGCAGTGGGAACACCCATTGTTGGGTTCCTCTCCCATCTCAAGCAGGTGATAGTCATGGAAATCAGCAGGTCAGCAGTGCTAGCTTAACTGCAGGCAGGCGGGTGTTTCACTGTGGCGAGTGATGCAGCTCGGAGTTTAAACTCTTGTGTCAGGTTGCTGTGGCTTATTCCGTTCCTGGCTCAGGTGAACTGTAGGAAGCTGTGGGGATGCATGCACATCTATCTTGCAGCAGATGTGAGGTAATGCGGGCCAGTTCAGGCATCTTGGGAGTCTAGCAAAGCCTTGCATTTGCAGCTGGAGTGGTTCAGCTGAAATGTGGCAGGTCGTTAAGGTCAAAAATCTTGAGCTTCATGATGTAGAGAGTCATTGTGCTGCTGTTCCTTCCCCCCACAAATTAGCCCTTATTTACTGATGAAGGTGCCTCTTGTCTGAGATTTGTAGGCTGCTTGTGCAGGGGATATTTTGTGTGATTTGTTAGAAGGTCCTTGGAGAAGTGTTAAATCAGTAATGGTGTAGTTGTTGGCTTGACTTGTTCCTGGATTACCCTCCTCTTAGAGTGGCTGAAGCTCTGGGGAGGATTTCTCCTCCCTGGAGCTGCAGTCTGACTTGTTGCATGTTGCTCTCAGGCCAGTCAAAAGAAGATGATGATCCAGAAGGGTCTGCTGGACAAGCATGGAAAGCCCAATGAGAGCACACCGGATTCCTGGAAGAAGGAGTATGTGGATTACAGGTGAGTACAGGGGGTGTGGCACCTGCATGGTGGGCAGAGGGGAGCCCTGTGCAGCAAGGACTGGGCTGAGTGCTGCCGTTTGTGCTTGGAGCGTGTTAGGCCTGGCCCAAGGCTGTCTGGACCTGTGGGGTGTGGTGACGTTTCTTGCAGTCTGAGGGAATGTGTTGCTCATGGGCAGTGCTGGAGGGAAAGGACCTGAGCAGACAGTTATCCCTTTCTAGCCTGTTGTGGTTTTAGAGGGAGTCAGTCTGCTAAATTAAACGGGGGAGGCCTTGCTGTTGCCCAGTCCAGCTGGCCCTGGTGCAGGCTGCAGGTCTTCCCCACACGAGCCTCCCCGGCCGGCACCTGGCGCGGGTTACGGAGCCCTTGCGAGGAGAACGGGGCTTTGCACTTGGTCAGAGCAGCGCGAGGCAGCAGCTGTCCTGCTCAGCCTGGGGATCTTCTCTTTCAGGGATGCTTCCAAGAAAGAGGCAGCCGCCGTTCCACGAGCTGTTCCAGAGCTGGAGAGGGCTCCCAAAGTGAGTATCGTTAGTGTTCTCTGGCTGTGAGGTTGTTTGGGCCCTGATGAAGAGCGAGTACATGCCTGTTCCTTTAGGCAGTTGGTATCAAGTCCTGTGTCATGTGCTGCTCTGGCTGGTGGTTTTATGGGGAAGGTGTTTCATATTCTGGGAGCCTGGTGCCCTGATGCATGTTGTGGTCGCGTGGCCCATGAGCTGGGGTGACCTGTTCAGGGCCTTACCCCCAGGTGTTTGTCTGTGGGATGTTGTAACTTTGGGGGTGAGCCCTGTAGCACAGTATGAGAATGAGGAGCTCTGACTTGCAGACTACAAGCTGCAGCATCCAAGGAAATATGTTTTATGGAGCCACAACGGAGGTTTGTCGTGCCAGAAAAGCTTTCTGGAGACTACAGACAGTTGCAGAAATGTCCAAGAGTTACATCTGAAGTTCCCTAATTCAGGGCTTGTGCATGCACTTGGAAAGGTGCAGCAGTGTTTCAAACTCTGGAGCATTTGAGGGTGCAGGAAACACTGAGAAATACGTGGTGCAGTTCTGGCAGAAGCAAACCTTAGACAGTGTATGCTGGAGGGGACCACTGGCAGTCTGTAGCTCACCCTCCTGCTCAGAGCATTGTTAACTGCAATGTTTGATTGAATTCAGGCAAAATAGTTACAATGGGCTTGCAGACAGTTTTCTCATCACTTGAGCTCCTTTGGAAGATGGTGTCTGACAACGTGTTCCCCTAACAGAGGAAGCGAGAGTCGGAGAGTGAAAGTGAGGAGGCTATGACCCCACCATCCCCTGCCACCCCACCGCCAGAGGAACTCAGCAAAAAGGAAAAGAAAAAGAAGAAGAAAGAGAAGAAGGCCAAGGAGGCAGCTGAGAGTGGGGGAGAGCAAATAGAACTGGTATGTAACTGGGTGCTGCCTCTCCCTAATGCCTCCAGGATAAACGTGTCAGCATCCTGCTGGGCATGTCCCCAAAGTGCCAAGCTCCCCCCTGCAGAGAAAGGTGTCTGTGTATGTCCATTTGTAAACTGAACTGGCTGGGGGTGTTGGAAGATCAGGCAGGTGAGGCTTGCGGGGCTGGATCTGCAGTGGGACAGGGATGGGGTGAGCAGGCAGCTGTGCCCTGGGACGGTTGGTGGGTGCAGGTCCCTGCCAGGCCACCGCTGTGCTCCGGGGTGGGAGGATGGTGCTGGCATTCAGTCAGTGTGCTTGAGTGCTTGTGTGGTGGTGAGGGAGGATCCCAGCCCTGGGGAACCTGCGCTGTGGCTGGAGTGGGGCTCTTCCTCCCGAGCAGCAGGGGATTCCTTTTTGTTCCCTTCCTGACCTCTCCGACCTCTTCACAGGCCACTGAGACCAGTACCAAGAAGAAGAAGAAGAAGAAACAAAAGGAGGTAGAACAGAGCTCAGAGTAAGCAACTGGATCTGTCCAAAGCAGGCGACCTCGACCTCGTGGTGGGGATGGAGGAGTCTGAGGCCGTGAGAAAGAGAGGACTGGCTGTGTCACAGAGGAGCCAGCAAGTTCCAAGTTCCTTTTCTACTGTGTATACGAGTGAGCAGGTGTGTTTGCCCAGGATCCTCCCTGCTCGGGTACCCCTCCTCATCCTGTTTTAAGGGTTGTCAGAGGAGCAGGGTGCCTCACTGCCGCTGCGCTGGATTGCTCTCTGAAGCTGAACACCGTGATGCCAATAGAAGTGGTATCTTCAGGGAAGCTGTAGCTCCTGGCTCTTACTTGGTGTCTGTTTTCACCTTGAGAGGGAGGAATAATGTTTCTCCCCCCTCCTGTCCTGCCTCTTTCTTCCTTTTCTTCCAAGGTTGGAGCTGTTACCTGACAGTCACAGAACATGTTGGTGTCTGGAGGACTGGCTTTGTCATGGCCCATCTGAATGGGTTTGGGTGGGGACAGTCACATTGGTTATTTGAAGGGCTCTGGTTCGTTTTAACCTGGCCATGTGCTTGACTTGACTCTCAGCTAGATGAGATCAAATAGTCCACCCAGATATTTTTCAGTACATTTTTTAACTTTATCATAAAAGGATTAGAACATTAAATTCCTGGTTTTTGCTTTATAGTGTGGGGACCTGCTTGTGTCAGCTGATTCCCCAGCCCCAGTGCCCCAGTGACCTTGTTAGTGTGTGCTTCTTGATGGCTCTTTGCTTTTCTTTACCCAGTTACTGGAATGGGATTGTGGTGCTTTCAGTTGCCTTCCCTGGTTTTGGTATCCAATATGCTCTGAAGGCTAGGAGCAGGGGTGCTGCTGGGGGGCAGAAGCAAAGTGACCAGAAGGTGGCTGACCATATGCTTTTCTAAAGAGCTGTTGGGACCAAAGTCCTTGTGAGGAAAACCTTGGCCAGAGGCAGCTCTGCATGGGGCACTGGGTGTGGGGCTTGAGTGATTTCAGAAAGACTTGCCCTAATTTCCTTATCTGGGGTGGCTTGCTGGGAGTGGGAGGTCTCTCCTCTGTCACAGGGGTGGTGCTGAGCCAGGATTTCAGCCCCTTCTAACAGGGAGGGAAGGATCCAGGCTGCTTTGTTCTGAGCTTCATCCCTGCAGAGATTCTGTAACGTTTGTCTTAGCCTCGTGCATTGCTTTTGTCTTAACTTTTTGTCGCCTCCAATGCTAGAGATACACGCAGGCAGTGGGGCCAGCAGCTGGTGGCCGTCAACCTGAGCAGAAAAAAGAGAGTCCATTTTTATTTACGCTTTTTTACATAAAAATAAAAGCCCTATTTTTGAATGGGTGATTTTCTTGCTCATCTGGCTCCTCCTATAAGAGGTCAGTGTTCTGTTCATCAGGAGGGGAGGCAGCTTTACACACGTGTATGCTGCAGCTGGGCAGGTAAAGGGCAGCCCCTTCTGCCCAGCGCTTCTGAAGAACCTGCTGGTGCACAGAAGTGGTCATGTTGGTGTGGACCATCACTAGAAGGGCCTTTGTTGCTGGCCAGGCCTTTGCAGGTGCATAGGGGCCACACCCTCCACTTTGGTAAAACCCACTGGGATGTGTGCTGGGTGGTCTCTTTACTCCTTTGCCTGTGCTGGAGAGAGTGGCTGGAGGGGCTGTTTGGTCCTGGCCTGCCTGACCTTGAGAGTGTTGGGGTCAGGGAGGTGGGAACAGACTTCCAGCTGTGAGCCAGTGCTCGGCCTAAGAGGTAAAACACCAGTCACAGCAGTGTTTCAGCACACGTTTATTGCTGCTCGTTGTTTCCCTGCAGTGGATCAGAACGAAAGTCCCTATTGCACATCAACAGATTTTATTTTTGGCATCCTTAAAAAATTGCACAAGACTACTTAACCCCCTTCCCCTAGCTGACTGCTGAACACCTAAATGATGGCTGTGGTTTGCCCAGGAGCCATGGTGATGCTTCCTGGACATGGTCATGGTGGGGCTGGTGTGTCAGTACACTCCTGCAGAAAAAGAAACCCCTTTGTGGGGGTGGCTCTTATGTTTGCATACAGTGTGCAAGACACCCTAGACTCTGGAGAACATGCCTGGATGGTCTTTGCAGAGATACTTTCTACTGCATGCAACAGATGCTTGTGGCTGGATCTAATTTACCCATTGATCTGTCCCTATGGGGTTGGGTCTGTGGGACTTCCTCAGCTGCTGCCCAGTTTCTCTGGCCAGGTGGTAACAATCCAAGCTGCACGGTGAGAATTTAAATACAGTAAGTTTTTACAACTACAGTTGCACAGGATGAATCTGACAACTGCAACCTCAGAATGCAGGGTGAGACCTGCCTGGGGATAGAATGCTCCATGCTCCCTTTGTCAAATCCACACTTCAGCTCTTTCCCTGTTCGTGAGGGGAAACCCTTGGATGTAGAAGCCCTGGTGTGATCTGTGTGAAGCATCCTAAGCTGTGGGCTTCCTTGAAGCCTCACAGACACCAGCCAGGCTTTCAGGGTGGTGGTGGTGCAGTAGGCACCCCTGTGATGGCAGGGGACATCTGCCTAGAAGCCCCTGCTCTACCACTTCCTTGGGACTGACGCAGAGACAGGCCAGGTGCTACAGCAGGACTGTGCCTTCCCTTGCCCGGTGGGGTGGGGAGCTGTGCTCTCAGCTTATGGGGTGCCCAGGGCTCTGCTGGAGCCACCAACTTAGCACTGCACCGCAATGCTGCGGCAGGCAGGCGTCCCCTGGGCAGCCCCTGTCCTGCGTTCCCCAGGGAGAGGAGATCTGGAGACCCTACGTGTGTGTTGACCGATTGGAGACCATGTCCGTGGAGTACAGGGGAAGGGGGTTGTGCTGGACTGCGTGTGGTCAGGGGAAGCGGAGGAGAAGGTTTCTCCCGGTGGCTGCAGGATGGTCGATGGAAGCAGCTGGGGGTGGATGCCCTCTCAGTAGACCCACGAGACGGGCACCCACTGTGGGGAGCTGCAGGCCTGCTCGAAGGCTTCCTGCAGCAGCTGGAGGCTTTCTTCCACCCCGTTGTTGACCAGCGAGAGGTCGAAGTAGTGTGCGTATCGGCTCCGGATGCTCTCCGAGTCCTTCCGGAGCTGCTGCAAAGCCTCTGACTGCAAGAAAGGTGAGAGAGTGCTCAGAAGGCTGGGGAGGAGGGGAATCTCACAGCCCACCCAACAGGCAAACACCCACCACCGAAACAACTGAAGTGGTTGCTAAGTATCAGAGAACAGAGCATCCCTGCAGCTTGTCTGACAAGCTAGGAGCTGTGTGATCTCTGGGAGCGTGTGGGAATTTTGCTGGACTTTTATGCAATGCTGGGAGCATCGGGTTACCTGCTAGAGTGAGGCCAGACCTGCTTGGTCTTGTATTTATCTTTAAAATGCTTCGTGGCAGCTTTCTGGGAGGAGCAGGTTCACTGAGCTGCAGACTGCTCATTAATACACGAGGCAGTGTAGCCAGCTCAAGGCCAAAAGCTGCTTTCAAGGTAGGATCCCTGCAGGATGGTCCCTCCCCCACTGGCCTTTGAGCAGAACAGCCTGGCTGGCAGAGGTGTACCAGCCTCCCCGTCCTGGTTTTGGCTGCGAGAGAGTTAAATTCCTAGTAAAAGTAAAGCTGCCTGCCCCCTCCTGCTGGTGTGGCTACTCTGTGCAGCTCCCCAGTTAGCAGGGGCATCCCAGGAGTGCTCCTGCGGCCACCCAGCACAGTCCAGACCCATTCCCACCATCTCCCTGAATGGGGCTCCCTGCTGCTGTGCCTGGGGGTGGGTGGGGGGGTGTGAGCCTGGGGTGCTGGTGCTCACTGCAGCTCTGCTGTGCGTTGCTCTGCAGCTCTTGGGGATGGGGAGAGGAGTGCAATAAGCAGTTTGCCTGGGATATGTGAGCCCTGCTGGGTCGCGTTTTGGCTCTGCTGCATCCCTTCTAGTAAGCAGTTACCTGAGCTGCGGCAGGCAGCTATATATAGTGCCTGCACCACTGCGGCAGGAGCTCAGTCCTCTGTCTGGGGGCAGGGGTGGGTGATGGGGTGGCAGTGGGGGCAGCTTCCTAACCAGCCCCGTTTCCCCGACCCCCCCCCAGCCTTCTGCATCTGGCTTCACAATCCTCTGCAGGTTAATGTGCCTCTAAATGTCTGTACAACGCTTGCTCTGAAGGCTGCATAAATGTCCTCCCTGGAAACTAGCTGTACTTTAAGCTTTATCAACCCCAAATTAATAGGTTGGGAGAGGGGCCTTGGCTGGCCACGAGCCCAGGAGGAGCACAGCTCTGTGGGTTTCCCTGTTCTCCCATAACTCCCCCTCTCCCTGTGGCCATTCCTCAGGGAGCTGGTCCAGGCTGCGGCTGCCAGCCTCGCGGTGCTTGGTGCTGTGCGAGTTAACTGTGGCGGCAGTGCTGCTTTCATCCTAATTTTGGAGGGATGAGCATCTTAATGAGGGAAAGAATGAAAGGAGCTGCTGTTTGCGTCCTCCCTTTGCATAGCTGCTGGCAGGATAAATGTTCCTGCTCTGCAGCTGTGCTGGGCTGTGTGCCCCACTACATGTTAGCGGCCGATGATGCTGCTGGGAGAGAGTATGCAGCTACAGGAATCGCCAATTCCTGTTTCTCAGATCTGGGCTGAGGAAGTCGCTCCGGTCTCCTGGACCACAAAAATCACTGCGGACAGGAAGAAGCTCATGTGGAGCAGGGAGAGAGCCCTGGGCTGCTGCAGCTGGCTCCTCGACCCCCTGCCGCGGGCTGGCGAGCACAGCCAGAGCGGGAGCTGGCACCCTGCCACCCACCTGCTCTGCCTTGTCTGTTGGGGCTATGAAGACTATGAACGGGGAGAGCTCGGCTGTGCGGACAATCTTCAGGGTCTGTGGAGAGAAGGGGTAGTTATCAGTGTGGCTGTTCCTCGGGATGGGAGCAAGTGCAGGCAGCTGGCTCCCGTCCCCCACTACCCCACGCTGCCCCCCAGCCAGAGTGTGATAGTGCCTGTGATGCAGTGGTGGGCTCGAGGGGCCACCCCGGTCTGGGGCCGTGGGCTCTCTGGGTACTCCTGAGCCTGGGGGTTGCTGGGTGAAGCTGGAGCAGGGGTCCCAACATGGACCTGCCCCCGTACCTCACTGGGGGGGGCCTTAGGGCATCCCCAGCCCTGCTCTGGGCTGGCTACTGGGCACAACTGCCACTTTGCAAAGCAGCACCCACATGCTCAGTGTCAGAGAGGTGAAAGGGTCCCTTTCCCTCCCTGGCTGCCTGGCCCTGGCCTTGCTGTCACAGCCAGGTGTGTGCTGTGGCAGGGAATACCCTCACTGCACCCATGTCCTGGGAAGGGAAATGCCACCCCAGCACTCCCTGGCTTTTTCCTTTGGGAAGGGTGGGTGGGCAGTGCACCAGGGAAGGCAGGGACGGTCACAGCCAACACACAGGGAGTTCAATCTGTGGCAGCCCCCATCCTGCCCACCCCTTCTCCTGCTCCCTACCTGGGGCTCAATGTCCAAAATAGCAACTTTGTCCTGCTGGTGGATCTTGTGCACTGTTTCAAACTTGGTGCCAAACATGTTTCCCTGGTAGCTTCCAAACTCCAGGAACTCGTTGGCTGAGATGTCCCGGGTCATCTCTTCGGTGGAGACAAAGTAGTAGTCCTTCCCATCCACCTCATTCTTCTTCTGGGGGCGTGTGGTGTCTGGGGAGGAAGGGAGATGGTGAGTGCTGGCCCCCAGGACTGGGGAACAGAGTGGAGCGGGCAGCCTCTTCTCTGGGTGACCTGGGTGCCTTGCCTTCCCTTTTTCAGCACAGGGCTAGGGCAGGGAAGACCTGTGTACCTCAAGACTAGGCTGTACTAATTCCCCCTTCAACTCCTTCCTGCTTGGGACAAGTAGGGGGCTCAGCCAGCCTGAGGAGAGCCGCTGGGATGCGAAGAGTCTGTGCAGTGCAGGCAGCAGCCCTGCAGCCACCGCCGGGACAGCAGGCGGGAGGCCCTGCAGTGCCCTGTGTGGTGGCCTCTGACCGCAGGGGCTTGGTGGTGCTGGGGGAACATCTCTCCACCTCCGATGTGCTGCCAGAAGGTCCTGGCTCAAGGGGGAAAATGTGTCCCGTGCTGTGCCCTCCACCCTGGCTGGGTACTTACATGGGGGTGGGTACATGAACTTCTCCGGGTTGTTGCTGAGCAGAGCATTCTTGATGTGGCTACGGCCCACGCCACTGGCCCCTGCAGAGAAGGAGGGATGGGTGCTGCAGCTGGGCTCACAGAAGCCTGGCAGGAGATGCTGGGGCCCCTCCGCAGCTCTGGGTCTGAGAAAAGGTGCAGAGCTCCTGGGGCCTTGCCCAGGATCTGCTTTCTGAGCTGGTCCATGGTGTCTTCCAGCCCTGGAAGAGGCTCTCCCTGCCCTGGGCATGCTCAGCTCCAGCCCCAGCTGGAGACAGGACCCATGTGTGCCGAGAGGCCAGTACAACTGGGCTGTGTGGGCTGCCCATGCCCACAGGGTCCACCCACAAGTGCTCAGCACCCACCCTGGGAGTGCTTGCTTTGGTGCAGCTGCACAGACCACAGCTGCTTTTAATAAACATTATCAGTAGAGTACTTAGGAGCTGGAAACTCCTGAATTAATGCTACCTCAGCATCACAGTGCAGGTGCCAGACGATGCACGATGCCGCTCAGAGGAGGGCAGCCTGCTTGGCGACTGCTGCAGGCAGAAGAAATGCTCCCCAGGTTTTGAAGGGCAGCACTGCCCCAGTCCTGGTGTCCACCACACACAGCCCCTGGGCCCGTGGAGGATGCCTGGGGCAGGACCTACCGATGAGCACCAGAGTCTTCCTCTTGAAGGCAGGCAGCCTCACCACCTCCTCATATGAAACCACATCCAGCTGGTCAAAAACTGGGGTGGAGGAGAAATGAGAGGGCAAGTGGTCAGAGCTGGCTCGGCCACAGCAGCAGGACCACGTGCGTAGCAGACCGAAGCCAGGTCCTCCAGCAAAACGGAGGGAGCGATCAGGACTGGGCTGGGAGCTTGTCCCCATTTGGCTGCTTGGGGAAAAGGAGAGCAGCCTCAGCAGCACGGGAGGTGTGGAGGGGGTGCTGGGGAGCTGGACCAGCAACCACCGAAGGAGAAGCCAGGGCTGCTCTTGCTCAGTAATTCTGCTCAGGACAGTAGGACCTGGGAGCTGGGGGCAGGGGGAGGTGGCAGGACGCTGCAGAGATCTTGTTGCTGGGGGAGCTTTATTTATCTTGCTGATTTACAGCCTTGTTTGTCACTGGTTGGAGCTGCAGGCTGGGCTTGGAGCCAGCACGTCCTCAGGCACCCGCCTTTGCTGGCCCGGGACACAGGGTGTTTGGGACATGGGGTGTTTGCACGGGTGGCTGAGGGGCAGGCTCACAGCTCGGCAGCTGTGGGGAGCAGTTCAGGCTGCTCTCTTAATTGCTGAACTGCAGCAAGGCCACCCCTGGACCTGCAGGTCAGCAGCCTGCGGGGTTTGAGGCCTGGGAGTCCAACCTCCCAAGGAGCTCGGGGCCAGAAGCACCGGTGACGGTCACCGCAGGAGCGCAGGGAGCTCAGCGCTAGTTCCCGCGGGAGCCAGCTCCGGCCTTGTGCACTACAGAGCTGCATGGGGACACGGCTGTGGCCACGAGGGGTATGAGGACTCTGGAGAAGGGACTCAAAAAAGCTAACAGCTGTGGGGTATCCTCCCAAGGTCCCACTACTAGCACTGCTAGGCCATTTGGTCTGACTGCCATGGAGGACAGACTCACCCCTGCCCAGAGGCAGGGTGATGGCCAGGGCTGGGGATGGAGCCCGTTGCCCTGCTCACACTTACTTGAGCTGTGCTTGGCCAGGTATTTATCTTTGCACTTCTTCTTCTTCCCAAAGGGGCTGCAGCTTGGGGATTCGCTCTGGCTGGACTGGGTAACGCTCGCCACACGCCTGCCAAAAGAGGAGGACACCACCATGGTCCAGCTGTCACCCCAAGCCCTGGGGGAGCAGCAGGATTGTCCCTCAGACATGCAAGGGCAAGAGGAGCAGGGTGGCTGCTGGGACAGGTAAAGGCTCACCCTGTGGCAGATGAAGGGGACATGTGCCTCCTTTTCCCAGCAGTGATGCTGGTGTTACCCAATACAGTCACACTCCTGGTAGCACATGGTCACTGTTCTCCACTCCCAGATCCAGCCCTTCTGGCCAAATCCAGGGACCTACCACTCCTGCAGCTCCGGAGAAGGGATGAGTCCTGCCGACTCAGTGCAGGAGCCCTCCACCCGGCCCTGCCACCAGTTGCTGTCGTCCTTGTTTATGATTTGAATCACGTCACCAGTCTGAAACTTCAGCCCTGCTTCCTTGCAGGGGATCAGGTTGTCTTTTTTGGGGTCGTAGTCAAACTGCGCCCTCATGAACATCTGCAAAAGAGAGAGCAGGCCAGAGTCGGCATGGCCACGCAGGGTGGCAGATCTTGGTTGTGTCCAGCTCCTGGCCCCACACCACATCCCCAGGAAGTGACTGCAGAGCCAGCTCCACAGAATCACAGAATCGTCTCGGTTGGGAAACACCTTGAAGCTCCTCCAGTCCAACCATTAACTTCACACTGACCGTTCCCAACTCCACCAGATCCCTCAGCGCTGGGTCAACCCGACTCTTCAACCCCTCCAGGGATGGGGACTCCCCCCCTGCCCTGGGCAGCCCATTCCAACGCCCAACAACCCCTTCTGCAAAGAAATCCTTCCTAAGAGCCAGTCTGACCCTGCCCTGGCGCAGCTTGAGGCCATTCCCTCTTGTCCTGCCGCTTGTTCCTTGGCTCAAGAGACTCATCCCCCCTCTCTGCACCCTCCTTTCCGGGAGTTGTAGAGGGCCAGGAGGTCTCCCCTCAGCCTCCTCTTCTCCAGACTCAACCCCCCCCAGTTCCCTCAGCCGCTCCCCATCAGACCTGTGCTCCAGACCCTGCACCAGCTCCATTGCCCTTCTCTGGACACGCTCGAGTCATTCAATGGCCTTTTTGGAGTGAGGGGCCCGCACAAGGTCCCTGCTCCAGGAGGGATCACAGTCCCTGCTGCTTTCCAGGCCCCTCCAAGGCTGGGAAGGGGGGGGAGAAAGGGAGATGCACAAAGCCTTGGAGGGAGCTTTTGGGCATGGAGCTACAGTGAGACCAGTGGGAGGGAGGGAGGGAGGGAGGGAGGACAACATCTTTGCTTTACTGGGAGGCAGTGAAACAGCTGCTGCCTCTAGGCAGGTCTGCATGCCCCGCAGCGGGTGCTCCAGCCCTGACATGCAGCCCTCCTGCCGTCCCCAGGCGCTGCGCAGTGCTGCTGGGCTCAGCCAGCCAGAGGAGCCATCGCAGCGGTGCACCCTGCAGTCCCATGTCTTGGGGACCTCAGGGAAGGCCACATCTCAATCCCCATGTTGATCCCTGCCTGGGTCTGTCCTGGCCTCTTCAGCATCAGCTACTCTTGCAATGTTATATTCATCACAGCTGCAACTGGAAGTGAGCTGCTGCTGCTTCCCAGGGCACTGTGCCACCCTCCTGGGGCTGGGGAAGCCCTGGGGACCAGGAAAACATGAGAAAGTGGCCTTTCCCTGTCCCTTCTGCTCACTCAGATCTTTGGGAGGGAGTCTACAGCGCCTGCTCCCATTGGAGCAGCCCACCCTGCTGCCCCCCCCCCACGGCCTCAAGCCCTCCTGAAGCTAGACGGGCAGCCGGGCGCCCCTGGGCTCTCGCTGCCTCTGAGCATCTTTGCAAGGGCAGGAGAGAAATGGCATGTGGCTTTCGCACTCGGATCTTGTTTTCCAGGAAGGCTGTTCAGGAAGAACAGACTGTCAGAGAGCAAAAGGATGGATGAGAGTCCCCTATCACCAGGAGGATGGCAGACCATGCATCTTCACCCAGCATTTTCTGTACTGCCACGTGCTCTCAGTGCCTGGATGCACAGGTCCTTGTCTGAAACGCTGCTGCAGCTGCGATCTGTCTCTGGCCAGTGTACCTGGCAAGATCAGGACCAGCTCAGGACTAGGGTGGGGGCAAAGCCAAGGCAGGGTATGGAGGACGGGGAGTGAAAGGCTGGGTTGAAGGAACAAAGTGAGGCTGTGGCTAAGCACAGCCCTCACAATGCCCTTGTTCCCCTCCCGGGGTTTTTTGTCCTGTGGGCCTGAGGCTGCTGGGAGCTCCCAGTCATGGTGCGAAGTCCTGCAGGGTGTCCCACAAGTCATGGGTGCTCCCCGTTGTTTGAGACTTGTGTGAGCACTCAGGAGGGTGCTGGGCCCTGAGGCTGCCCAGCAGTCATGCTACAGGCAGAACCTTCCACAGGGGAAGCAGCAGTATCAGGCCCAGCTTCACGCTTGTGCTAATGCAGGCTTCCCCTGAGCACAACCCTGATATTTATCCCAGAAATGCAGCATGTGGCAAGTGGGCAAAGGGATTCCCGTGGGGTGATGCCTATGTCCTGTCCTCAGATGTGATAGGCAGGGCTTAGGAAGTCCTCCTCCCTGGGTAGGGTAGACCATGCTGTCCTTGCTCCACATTAAAACAATTTCCTGCAGTACGTCCTCCAGCAGTGCTGCTGGAGGCACAGGGCCAGCAGGACATGGACGCGGTTCCCTTTCACTGCCAGAAAAGCAAGCATATGGATCAAGCTGTGACATGAGACCTCTCACAATGGAAGACAAGAGTGGAATCTCCTTTCAGCATGAGGACTAACGCTTGTTTTGAAAGCACTCTCTGGCACCAGGAAGCTGGTCATAAACACAACCACACAAGGGACACACAGCAAGCACTGCCCAAGCATCTGCCTGGAGCCCTCTGCTCCTGCAGCCCTGGTACCCCAAACCAGACATAACCAGGCCACTTTTGGAAAGACCCTCCCTTACACCAATTAGGAGTTAGCATCAGAGAGCTCCAGCCATCACCCATGGACTGCAAAGGGCCAGCTCCAAATGCAAGCTATTTGCCTGCCTGCTGCCAGCCCCACCTCCGGGTACTGAGCAGGCTCCAGCATGAGAAGCCCTGGTTTTTAAAGTCAAAAGGCTGCGGTTTACGCCTGGGAACAGCTTGGCAGTGACCTCAGGAGCCCCAAGTGCTCAGTGCTTCTCATTAGAATCCTCCCAAGCAGACCTGCCCCAAGCACTCAGCTGGCCTCAAAGTGGCTGGCTGCCAGGCTGCGGGGCAAGCCAGGGCAGGGGGGCATCACGATGCCAGGATGTGCACTGTCCTGCCTGCCAGGACCTGGAATGAAGGTGATCATGGGGATCCAGGGAGCTGAAACAAAATCAAAAGTCCACTCTCGGCGGTGGACTGCAACAAGCAGAGACGTGAGCAGCCTGTGAGCTGGGGAGCAGACAGCACCACAGCCCTGGACACAGCAACAGGGGGGACAGGGAGGGAGTTTGTCCCCATGTCCCTCCCTGAGCCCACGGCCAGTCTCAGGCGAGCCAGCAACTGTGTTCTTTCTCTCAGAGGTAACTTTTGCCCTGGCACTGAGCTGGCCTGGCCGACTGGAGCTGGCTGGGTCAGGCCAGGGAGGGCAGATGGGCAGCAGGGAAGGGCAGACACGGGCCAGTGTTTCAGAAACAAACACGTGCAAGGCTGGTTGAGCTGGAATGGGGACAGCATGGGCTGAGCAAGAAATGGAGACAGTTTTCACTTGCCATCATGCTGACAGACTTCAGCTTCTCTGGGTAAGGAAGCAGGGTGACAGGGGTTATCCCATCCCATCCCATCCCATCCCATCCCATCCCATCCCATCCCATCCCATCCCATCCCATCCCCCGCCCTCTGCCTCTGAGCTCCTCTCTCCCTCCTGCCTGTCCCTGACAGGGGGGCTGTGCTGGGGTTGGCTCCTGCACCCAGAGACAGGACAGCATCCCAGCCACTACACACTGGAGGCTTGGCAGAAGAGCCAGCCCTCCCCGCTACCCTGAGCATTTCGGCTACAGCAGGACTTCAAAGGCAAAGCCAGGCAGGTGTCACCCCCTGGCACAGCACGTCACCCTGGCAGTGGCAGCAGGCACACGGAGCTGCCTTCCTCTCTCCCACCACTTCCTTCCTCCCACGCGCTGCTCACAAGCGTGCTGGTGACACCCAGCCCTACGTCACCCTCCTCGTGGCTGAGGCACCACGCATCAGTGACAGCCCAGTGCTGCATCTGGAGGTGCTGCTGTGGCCCCGTGGTGGGGATGTGGCTCTAACGGCTCTGAAGGTGGCAGGAAGCTCTCCTGGACTTCCCGGTGTGCACACGCCGCTGCTTTCCCATCCCCAGACACTGCGCACATGTACCACTGTGGCTCAGGCACCCCAGGCCCACGTTCCTACACACACATTGACTAAATACATCCACACAGGGCCAAAATCTGCTTGTTCGCAGCAATGTAAGCACAAGACAGGTCCCTTCATCCTCCAGCAGCTCAGGCAAGGTGACCAGGCAGCCATCCCCTTGTCCTTCCCTGGCTCAGCACAGTTCTCTCCCCAGTGCTGGTCCCCTGCGGTTCACTCTGGCCCCACACGGCCCCGCAGCCGTGTCCCGGCACAGCCCGTGGGTCTGGAAGCTGCACTTACCTGGAGAGCAGGGAGGCGGCTTTGTTGGTTGGGAATGACTTTTATTGAGACCATCCCCTTGGTTTCTTTCTAGTGAACAAAGGAAGGGGAGAAAGAAGAGTTGGAGGAGGTGGTGCCGGGAGGCAGCCCAACAGCAGCAACCCGTGCAGGGAACTGCTGAGTGCCTGGGGGACACCACAGCCTGGCCAGAGACAGCTCTGCCGCGGCTGGGCGAAGAGCCATGGCAGCGTACTTTTGCCACGCTTCCCATCCCCGTGGGGGGACACCAACACCCCCATAAGGGGCTGGCTGTGGGCACACAGAGCAAACATGGAGATGTGTATCATCTCTGGCCTGGCTGCCCCAGTGAGGAGCCTGGGAGGAGGGGCTGGTTCTGCCAGGTCCCCTCCATCAGCTGGCCTCTCACTCCTGCCCTCCTGGTGACATGAGAGGCACGGCACCCCCTTGCCTGCCACTGGCCAGATGCACTGTTGCCCCACATGCTTCACAAGACCTACATCGTCCTGTGGGGACAACCACATCTGGAGGCTTGGATGGACCTCCTGGGCCAACTGTGCCTCTTGAGAGGCAAAGACAAGCTCCTCCTTGGTCCTGCTGTCTGGAGAAGGGATGTCCCACCACCAGGCAGGAGAGGACTGTGGCACTGCGGCAGGGCCAGGCCTCCTGCTCGGGCTCCTGGTGGGTGTCCTCAGCACCACCACCACCTCCCTCCGGCCAGTCCCACATGCTGGGTAGAGATCAGGATGGCCTCAGCGTGTGAACCCGAGGCAGGTCTGAGACCCTGTCCAAAGCTGTCTAGCAAGGGCCTGGCAGGATCATCATGACATCAGCAGCAACAAAATGGCACCAAGGTGACCTGCGGGAGCGGCTCCGGTCTGCAAGAGCAGCCAGCTCCTGGGCTGGAGTTGCATACCAGTCTTGGCAAGCAGAGGTGGCTTCCAAGCCCCACACACATCAGTACATGTCAGGGACCCAGCCAACAGCCTTCGCTGCTGCTCTCGTGAGGCCTGAAACAAGCTGCAAGCACAGAGCACCAAGGCTGCATAGAGAGACCTGCTGCTTGGCCGTGTTACAGCCCCCCGACGCAGCGGCCCCGGCTCCTGCCACATCACACCGCTGCACAGAGCTCTGTGTTGGCACTGGCATCTAGGAGGGGGCGAATGCTCAGCCAGCATGCAGATCTGCAGGCCAAAGGGGTCCTTCCTGGGGAACAGCCCTGCCAAACACAAATACCTACCAGCATCTTCTGCAGCTGGTCAACCGAGTGGTTGCTCACACTCTGCCCATTGATTTCTATGATTTCATCACCCACGTGAAGGGAGCCTGCCAGCAATGGGAGAAACATGAAAATGCAGGACTGGACAAGAGCCACTCACCAAACCCAAACTACACAGCTCCACCAGCCTCCTGACCCCCTGGGCAAGCTGTGGCCAGGACACTGGCGTTTGCCTGGGCAATGCTTGTGGAGCCACACGTGTCACCAAAGCACATGGGAATAAAGCACAAGGAGATCGATTTCTTCCCCCTCCACCCAATACACACACTTCATCCAGTCTGAAGGTCATCAGGACGCTTTCCACTGTGTGTCCTTTAGTGCTTTAGACTGGTCAAAGCACCTGTTTCAGAGTTATTCAAACCCAACCCCAAGTACCTCACCTGAAGCCAAGTGACAGCCCCCTTACAGGGCCCTTGACACAAGCATTCTTGACTTTGTGTGTTTTCAGTTTATAAGCCCAGGCAGATTACAGCCTCGGATATACAGCTATAAATCAGGCTCCAGTAGTGTTATTGGAATGGCTCCTGTGTTATTTTGGCAGGGGTAAGCTCAGACTTCCCACTTGGCTCTAAGGCTGGAAAAGGGGCCTCTTCTTCTAAGCACAGAACATCTCATTTCCATGCCCCCTTGGCAAGACCCAAAACCAGAAAACAGCACCTATTTATTTCTTCTGGCATCTTCCTTTGATCTGCAGAGCCAATCTACAGCAAGCCTGTCCCACCTGCGCACTTTAGGAATGGGAAGAGCTTCTCCTGTAGTCTCTGGGGTATGATCCATCTCTCGTTACAGTGACCGCATCACAAGACAGAGACAGACTGTCTCTGGTTTCATTTTGGGAGAGCCCTTCCCCCAGCCCTTTCTTTCTCCCTAAAGCCTCCAGTGTATTAACACAACGACCATGCAGAGAGACCAGCAAGTCCTGAGCTCCTGACACATTCCTAGTGGAGGATCAGACACAGATGTCCACGTCACAGGGAAAAGCCAGCAGTGCTGGGGGGCTGCCTTATCTCTGCACAGGAAGAAACCAGCTGCAGATGTGCACCCCACACACTGCCTCTACAAGGGCCTCGTTACCTTGTCTGTGAATCATCCCCCCGTGGAAGATCCTGGCCACCATGCAGCTCTGCTTGTCATTGAGCTTCAGCGTGATTCCCTGGAAGACAGGAAAATCCATGACTGCTCACTGGAGGGGAGGGCTTCCGTGTTCCCAGCAAAGTCCTCTCCAGGCCCATGTCCACAGTGGGCTGCACAGTGGCTGGGGGGAAGCCCCTGGCTTGGCCAGCCCTGCCTGCTGCAGCTCCTCCTGGCACAAGTGTCACCACCCTTTGATGGGGCTCGCTCCGGGTTCCCAGGCAGGAGGCACGATCCAGCACCTTCTTCCCGTGGCCAACACCTCCAGCGATCGATCTCCTGCTTCCCCCGAGGCCAGCCCGTTGGCACAGCTCTACCTGCCCCTCCGCCCCCCCGGGTGCCACCAGGCTTTGGGATCTTGCCAGCTCTCACCATGGGCTCCTCTGTGACCTTCTCGAACTGGATGAGACGTATCTTCCGCACCTCGCGGCTGTTGGTGTGGGAGGGGCTGCCCAGAGTCGCTGAGCCGTTGGTATAAATGTCCTCAGTCATGGCATTTGGGGACTGAGTGATGGCCTGTCAGGGCAAAACAAAGACTGGGATTTAGGGGCTCCATCTGAACAGGGCCTGGGAGTGCTGTCTCCCCACTGTGGGGCTGAGCTACTCCACCATGTTAGGGTGCCTGGGGAGCAGGTGGGGCACAGGGGGAGGAGAGACCCAGGGGCTGGAGGAGAGGACAGTAGGAGCAAGAAAAGGTAAGAGCAAAAGACCTTCACCCTTGAAGGTGTGGATGCGGGCTTGATCTGCAGTTTTCCAGCCTGGGAAATGCAGGAGGTAAGAAAACTTCGGAAAAGCTGCAAGTAGCAGAAGCCAAAAGTGTCCACAGCTTATCATCTTCTGCAGCAACGAGTCCCAAACACTACTTGTGTGTCGCAGCAGCATTTGGCCCACAGCAGGCTTGTTGCAGAGCACAAAGCCCAGAACAGCTTCACTGAGCGAACGGCGCAGTTTAAGACTCACCCCTGAGAACTGGGGCCAGGCTCTGCCCTGGCTCAGTTTGCAAGTTCAACCTTTTCTCATCTATGTCAGTGGGCAACCAACACGGTGCAGAGCCACATCCACATCCAGGCACTGAAGGCAACATGCTCCCAAGCCAGCCAGAAACTCCCCATTCACCTCCCCAGCTCCCAGCTACAGGCCAGTTCATGCTGGCTGGCACTGGGAAGCCAAGCAGGGACTTTCAGCCATGGGGAAACCTCTGTTTGTCTCCAGCAGGCTCTGGCATCGGGGCAGGTGGAGGGTTCGTGGGGTCCCAGGCAGAGACCTCCAAACCCGCCCTGCCATGCGGCAGGGCCACTGCAAACTGATCTGCCACCTCCCAGTCTGAGAAAGCCAGAGGCAGTCCTGTCAGAGCCCTCGGGCATGCTGGGCAACCTCTCCGCACAGCTCGCAGACGTGCTGGTTTGGCCCCCAGTGCAGCAGACTTCCTTCGAGCCTCTCCCAAATTGTTGCTGGCCCAGCAAAACCCAGGCCAGCTTTGATCTGCAGCCCCTGCCCACCATGTGGCACACTCAAATCCCCACGCCAGACCACAAGGCAAAGCAAACCCTCCTGGCTGCCCACTCCACACCGGGCTACCAGCTTTGCTGCCCAGCTTGTACCCGCCTTCCCAGCAGCGCCCAGGTTGGGAGCCACAGCCAGCAAACCCGCAGGGACGCCCAGCCAGGTCCTCGCCGGCTTTAGTCCCGCATCAGCGACGCTGCACGCCATGCCCAGCCAGGCAGAGCCAACAGCTCTCCCCTCCGCACACCCGCTTGCCAACCCCTGACTGAGCGCTGGGCCCCCGGGCTCTGTGCTACCAGCCTGAGCCCAGCACCCCGGCTCGCTCTCGCGCACCACAGGCACCGGCCCGGAGCAGAGAAGGGGCTGCAGCCCCACACTGCCAAGGGGCGAGACCTGGCCAGGCTACGGGGAAGGTTCATGCGGGTGCAACTGCGGTGAAGAGCATTTCCCAGTGGGGTGCAGCCATGGCACTAAACCACAACAAACTGAGCTTTGGTAGGGATGTGCTGGAGTGCTGCCAGGCTGAGACAGTGGCCCAGCCCTGTGCAATGTCCAAAAGCAGGGAGGGAGCCAAAGGCAGGGGCAGCAGAGCCAGGACTAGCTGGGTCAGCACGAGAGAGGCTGGCAGAGAGGAACAGACCAGCATCGAGCCCCCAGCACTATCGCAGCTTCGATGAGAGGGCGCTGGCAGGGCTGGGCCAGGGCAGGAAGGGTGCAGGGAGCCATGTGCCCACGCTGCAGTGACAGGGAAGATTCAAGATTTATTTTTAAGCCAACTGTTTCTAAAAGAGCCAACCAACCTCCCCCTCAGAGGAAAAAGGGGACTGTGTGGGCTGCAGCCATCAACAGCTTAAAGGAGGAGGCTGAATCCCAGCCCAGAGCAACACCTGGGTCAAGGACTCGTGGGGTGGCAGGAAAAGTGACTCGCAGCCCCCAGCCTGTCTTGCCAGCCCCAGAGCAGGGCACGCTGCTCCCGTGCCATTCGCAGGGCAGAGGGACAAATCCAGCAGTGTGGGTGCCTAGAGCCAGCCCTCAACTCTCTGCCAGCTCTTCCAGCTCTGCTAAGCCAGTGGGTGGGAGCAGGAAGAGGATGAGGAACTTCTCCAGCCCTGCCCAAGGCCAAAGTGCCCGTGAGGTGGTTTGAGTCAGCACAGATCACACTTATCTTGGTCATGCCTTGGGAAAGCGTTACACTGTGCAATCCCTGGCTTCAAACCTCTAGGCTCAGCAGAGCCCGATGACCCAGGACACAGCACAATCTGCTCCAGAGGCTGGGAGTTCCTGTCCCCGCTGTCCCCACCATCCCTGCCAGCTGAGCCTCCCGGCCCTGACCTTTGCTTTTTGCTGAGAGCTGGAGAAAACACCCAGCCCTTGATGCTGATGCAGCAGCAGTGTCACCTCGGTGACTCCCAGAGTCTCGCTGCTGTGCCTGGGGACAGCCACCAGTCACTTGATGGCAGCCCTGAACCCAGCAGGGCCCTCTGGCAACTCCCCCTGCCCCAAACACAGCCACGCTGGGATGGCGTCGGCTTTTGCTGACCACACTGGGCAGCCGGTGGATGGGGACAGGAAAATGCCTGGCTCACGAGGAGGACCAGGACCCAGGGGGTGGCAGATTCCAGCCTCAGTGTTGGGCATCCAGAAGCTGGAGACAGGAGACGTGTGTGGCTCTCACGCTCCATGCACACGAGCCGGCTGGCTGGATCGCCTACCCTGCACTCTCCTGGCAGCCACCACGCTCTCGGCCAGCTTGGCCCGGCATAGCCTGTGACCTCAAGAGCCTTTCGAGTCATGCTGGCAGCAGGCCAGGCCCTGCTACTTACGCACTGCTTTGCAGGAAACGTCTGCGAGTGCTGCTGAGAGCCAGCGCCGTGGCCACCAGCCACGGCCAGCTCTGCACAACCCTGCGCTAGGGCCAGCCTTGGGCAGACATGGGGTGAGGAGGCTGGGGGGCTGAGCTGTGCAATAGAGCTGCTGGGTGCTGAGCAGGGCCCCAACGGGGCTGTTTGGCCCTGCCCAGCACCCAGCAGCCCTATGGGTGCCTTGCTGGCGAGGGGACAAACCCTCGCACAGAAATCCTGCTCCAGGTGGCCACGCACAGAGGAGCCACCGGCTCCACGGGTCAAAGAGGTGCACCTCAGCTCCCTGCCCGCGTCTTCCTCAAGACCCCTGATTTCTCCCCATATCCCAGGGCGGAGGGAAGGGCACCGGCTCCCCAAGCAGCATTTCCAACAGGACTCTGGTGAGTGCGGAGCTATGGTCAGCGAGGGCCGGGCATCCTGTCCCCCGCAGGGTCAGCACTGTCTGCCAGGGCTGCTCCTGTGTGGCACCCTCAGGCAGACTGCATGCCACCGGGCAAATCAAACACGAACTGGGTAGCTTGTTTGCAGGAGGCTGAAGCAGCACTTGAGGAAAGCAGCACCGTAGTGCAAGGGGCAAGTTTGGTGGTTTGGTTCCTGGGCTCTCCTTGCTGCTCTAACCAAGAGACTTCAGAATCAGGTGCCCTTGGAAGCACAGGGCTGCCCGGCAAGCGCGCAAAAAAAGACCAGACGCTGCTGGCTTTGCCAAGCGGGCCCCCAGAATACAGCAGCTCAGAGGTAGGAGGGAACCCTGGAGCAGGGATTGCCCAGGACACGCTCCACTGCCCACAGTGAGCCACAAAATCCCAGCTCCCTCGAGGAATCATCACCCCTCACGTTATAATCACCGTAGGTGTGCGCAAGGAGCCCGGGGCACTGCATGGTGCAGAGATGTCCTGGCCCAGCAACCTCTCCTCCCACCTTACAGTGCTCCAGCCTGGCCACCCCACCATCCAGCAGACGTGTGCATCGTGGGCTCGGTACAGCTTAAAAAACACAGCGATGTGTAAAAAGAGCAAACTGCCAAAAAAACCCCCTGAGCTTGGGAGTTGCTTTTGGGCTGCTCCAGCAGTCTGGGGAGCAAGAGCCACGTGGACATTTAGAAGTAATTCATCCCTAGGGGTTACTGCCTTCTCAGGCCTGCCAGCACAACGCAGGAGCAACCTCACCCAAGACCCCTTCCAGCTATATGATCCCGATTTAAAAAAATAAAAATAACAAATGTAATTACACCACACTGGATTACATTGCTGACACTGGGAAAAGGCCCAGCAACACCAACAGGTCGCAGTGGGAAGGGGAACAGAGAAATAGGAGGGAAACGAGTGGTCGTGGAGGCCAGAAGATGCCAGTGGCGCTGCGTGCCCTCACACTGACTTCAGATCACGGAGTGCTGCGATGAAAAAGGGCCAGATTTTCAAGGGAGCACAGTCAGTTTTGCTGAGGCACCATCTTGCCATCAGGAAAGGCTGATGCAGCCTTCCAGATGTGTTTGTGAAACCGGTCACCTCCCGAGGAGAGTCAGTAACACCACAACACTGACAGAAGAAACCTTTCAGAACAAGCCCTGCAAAACGGCTCTTCCCCTGCAGCCGTTACAGCCTGGAACATGGCAAAATGCATCTGAGAGGAAAAAGTTGGAAACAGCCCACCCCGCCCCCTTCATTTTGGTCAAGTCCAGAAGTTTTGCTCAGCTTTCAACCACCAGTTTTGCCCTCAGACATTTCAAGACTTGGTCCCTGGGGACTGTGGCCTCAGTCTGCTCCGGAGCTGGTGCTGGCTGGGTGCTGGGAACCGCTGCCCAGAGGGAAGCAGCGTCCCCTCCGCACCCCCAGGCTCAGCTCTCTCCAGAAGCACCCTCCTTTTCTCCACTGGACTCACAAAGGTCACATTTGCTGCCCATTTCACAGCTGGGGAACTGAGTCACGGCCAATAAAGGGACATGCCCAAGGTCACTCTGCCAACCAGGTGCACAGGTGGGAACAAAGCCCACACCTCTTTAGTAAATCAGTATTTGCCAGTTGGGAGATAAGGAAAAGATATGGAGGCATGTGGTGAGGCTCAAGGGAAGAGGGCAAGCGGTTTCCTCCACTTTGGCTAGTTTTCTAGCAACGACACGGCTTCCACTCGAGGAGGGTGTGCAGGCCCTGCCACCATGGGAGGAACATGGGATGGCGGTTCCCAGCGTGTGGCTCCATCAGAGGAAATGGGGAAGAGAAACCTCCCAGCCACCCTGTTTGATTCCAGTCAGGGCCCAGCTGGGCCCAGCACCCCTCCCGGGAGCTGCTGCCGGATAATGTCCCTGCTGTCCCACAGAGGGGCCACAGCCACCGTGGCCAGCACCGTCTCTGCATGCACATGCCATGGGGATGAGCACGATTGCCCGGCAAGCTCAGGACACGTAACCCCAGTTGAGTGCCAGCCCTGCAGAGCTTCTCCTAAACGGCCCCAGGCAGATCCCAGTTCACCATCTCGCTTTATCCCCACTGGGACAAACACTCCGTAACACCAGGGAGCTGCAGGCCAGCTCCTGCTTTTTCCATGCCCTGCTGCCATTGGCAATTTATCCCTGAAGCCAGGCAAGTCCTCTGCTTGGATCCTGCAGGCAGAGGGATGGGAGAGCTCCCCTCAGCAGCTGCCTGATCCAGGCACTTGGCTTTAAAAGCTTCTTTTTTTTTTTTTTTTTTTTTTTTTTAAAGCACTCTGCCAGGGTTGAGCCAAAAAAAGCTCATGAACCACTGATAGGGGACAGATCTGAGAAGCCTCTTTTGGATGCTGTAGCGACCAACGGGATAAGCAGCACTTCAGGAAAATTTCCCTCCTGCTCTCAAAGGCTCCCCACAGCCACAAGGAAACCTCAGCCCAGGCTCGTTACACCACGGCTCTGCTCAAAGTTGCAAATCTCTGCTGGGAGAAAAGCACCAGCTGCTCAGCACTGGGCACTGCTGACCTTCTCCCGGTGGCACCCAGGCTACCCCAAGTGACACTGGCTGGGGACAGAGGCCTCCCAGCAGACCCGGGATGGCTGGTGCAGCCTAATCTCCTCGGGTGTGCTCGCCCCTCGCCCCCCCCCCCCCCGCCCCGGGGTAGGTGTCAGAGGGGCTGGTTGCATCCTCCCTCCCTGGGGCCAAGCCCCACCGCCACCCCTCCAGCTCCCGCGGGAGGCTGCTCGCAGCTGAATCAGCTCATGTGACAGGCGGTTCCAGTTCAGACCAGCTACAACTTTGCAGCAAAACAAGCCCAAGCTCCTCCGTGGCAGGATGCTGCAGCCTTCCTCCCCTGCGCCCACCTCCTCCTCCCTGCCCGGCCGCGCTGCCTGAGCGCTCCCCCGCCGCCCCCAGCCCCGCTCCGGGGTGCGGGGGACCCGCGGGACCGCACCCACGGGTCACGCACCGCGATGCTCACCGCCTGCCCGCCGGGGGGGCTCTGCCCGAGGGGCCCTGCTGCCGCCCGCGTGGGTGCGGGATGGCGGGGGACCCCCGGGGGGGGCGCTGCGGGCCCGCGGGGGGGGGGGGGGGCGGGGGACGCGGAACGGTGGGGGGCACCGCGGGGAAGGGGGAAGGGGGGGGGGCCACGCGCGCTCTCCGGGGGCTGCCGGTGCCGCCGCGGGGGGGCGGGCCGGGGCTGGGGGCGGCGCTGCACGCCCCCCCCCCGCCGCTCACCTCGGGCTTGGCCCGGTTCTGCAGGAGGTGCTCCAGGTAGAGGTCGGAGAGCGCCGTCCGCATGCTGCCGCCGCTGCGCCCCGACTTGAGGGTCATCGGGCCGCCGGTGCCGCCGGCTCCCGCAGAGCGGCCCGGCCCCGCCGCTCGGCCCCGGCTCCCGCAGCGCCCGGCGCGCCGCCCGCCCTGTGGCAGCGGGGGGACCCTGCGGGCCGGCGGCGCCGGGCGGAGCCAGGCGGGGAGGGGGAGGGCCGGGGCCGCCGCGCCGGTGCTGTGGCCTCGCTGCGCTTCCCCCCCCCGCCGGCTCCGGGTCGGTGCGGAGCGGCCGGCGGTGCCGGGAAGGGGAAGGGGGGCGGCCCCGGGAGGGGAGGGGAGGGGAGGGGGCGCCACGTCCCCGCAGAGGCGGCACATCGGCACCGCCGGCCGCCCCGCAGAGCCCCGCCTCCCCCGTGAAACTGCCCCCGCGGGCTCTCTGCCGGGAACGGGCCCTGGCCCCGCCACCCCCGGCCGGCCCGGCGCAGGGGGGTGCTGACCCCCGCGGGGGGGCTGGCTGCACCCCCTCCCGCCAGCCCGCATGGCCGCCAAGGCCCGGGCAGGAGGCCGGCTCCGAGGGGGGCTCAGTGCCCCCGCAGGGACGGGGCCAGCACCTCGCCAACGCAGCGCTGCTCCGCACCCGCCTCTCCCAAGCCCACGCCGCGGGGCAGGGTGGGGGGCGCTGCTCCCCAGGGTGCCTCCCCCAAGGGTGAGGACACCCGGGGGTGTCCCTGTGCTGCGGCGGGGATGGCCCCGTTCTCCCTGTGCTCGTCTGGGTCTCCCCCCTCCCCGTGCGCTCCAGGGCCATGGGTGGGACGGCAGAGCCCCGCACCCCTGAGCTGTGCGGTGGGAAGGGCTCTCGTCAAACTTCCTGGGCTGGTGCTGAGCACGGTCTCACTGATGCCAGAGCCCGGGTGCAGTCTGAGCTTTATCTGGTGATGGGAAATGAGTTCAAGTGGAATGTTCTTTAAGATAATCACTGAAACGGTTTTTCACGCCGCTCCTGGGATCCTGGAGGGTCTGAGGTTGCCCTGCACCAGACTCCCACACTGCTGCTAGATGAGTTCCCTGGGTTGCCCCAGTCTAAAGTTACCCTAAGAAATACAAGGACAAGAAGGGTGTAAATCTTTAGAGAAAGGAAACAGGAAACCAGGGGAGTAAGAGGAAGAGAAAAAGAAAAGAAAGAAAATCCATCTTGTTCCATCAGCAAGTTTCCTCTGCCTTGTGGGGAATAAGACTGCCCCAGACGGGGCTATCAGAAGGCCCAGATGCTGCGAGACACGGGGGAGCGGTGTGGGAGCTGCAGGCGCTGGCGTGACCGGCTCCAGCACCTGCTCTAACTGCCAGGGGGCAAGAGCCCCAGCAGCACAGCCTGGGCAGGGAGCAAGGAGAGAGCTGCCCCCAACACATCCCACGGGGGAATTCAGACCATGGCATCACCTTTGTGTGCAAACAGAGCCAGAAAGCTTACTTCTTGAGCAGACACTGTGATCTGGAAGCCTGGAGAAAGTCCTGATATAACCTTTGTGCTCTGGGGCCCTGTCTGCTTTTTTTTAACTTACTTTTAACTATGGCCTTAAGTTAAAAGACTAGGGACTAGCTTTCGGTCAGCATCCTCCCCTGTAAATCTTTTCCTGCTGCATCTTACGCAGGTGACCAGGGGTGTACCTCCTTGCTGCCACGTCTTGCTCATGACAGCGGGGATTTGGGAGCTATGACCCAGAGGAGCAAACGTGCCCCAGAGAAATGGACCACCAGATGGTGGGCGAAACACACATGTGCATGAGGCAACAGGGGAGCAGCGGCATCAGCAGGGTGACAGGGAGGATGTACAGGAGTGCCTGTGGGAAGTTCTCATAGAGGTGAGGCCACAGGTCACTCCGTCTGCCAGCCAGGACCAGGGGACGCTTGCGGAAGAGACATGCCTCAGTGATGGTGAGGAAGTGATGGGAGAGGGGTGTGAGGCAGGGCCCATGCTCCCAGGAGGTCTTTGTGGGACAGGCAGTGGCTAGGGCTGCTCGTCTCGGGGCAGGGGGGTTGCTGGTGGCAGACCTGGGGATATTCAATCCTGACTCAGATTTCACACGCCTGACGCTGCCGAAATGAATCCCTCTGATCCCAGAAGCTGTTTGAGTCTTACAGCAAAACTCTTAAATGGGGAGAGCAGAGAGACACTAGAAACCTTCCTTTTTCTTGGATCTGAGTGTATTTTGAGGCAGGGTCAGGCCTTTTTCTGTGTGCTGATGTGCAGGACCCAGCCCCTCTCACTCCACACACAAAGAGCATTCCCCCATCGGGGCTGCTGGGTGCCTTGTCTGCTCCAGGCTGAGGCCAACAGGGTGGACAGGGAGCCCCCAGATCACAAGGGGAAGTGTGCCCACCCCTCCAGCATTGAAAAACTTCATCCTTCCCAAGAAACTTCCTGGAAAACTCCAGCCCCCTGGGCTGAAGTTCCTGCAGTGGTCTCCAGCCCAGGACTTCACTGTAGGGCTAGCTGCCCACCTCTTTCTCCTCCACAGCAGGTATGTCAAGTGGATGGGGATTAAGAGGTAGAAACCCATGGATCTGCCACCCAGAAGTGGCTGGAGTGGGCAGTCAGTGCTGCTCGGGGCAGGCTCTTCCCATCAGTCCCTCTTCCGTGGCAGCTGTTGCACACGTGGGATCACTCGGCTGGAGTCTTCCCCGTCATCTCCATGTAGCTCCAGATCCACTTCGTGCCCTCACACTGCCCAGCTGGGAGGTGGCCTTGGGCTTGTTGAGGGAATTATGCCACCTACCAGAAATTATGCGACCATCAACAGGGCTTTGCTCTGTTCGAAGGTTCCTGCTTGAAGAAGACAAGTCAACAATCTGCTGAGTAAGTAAGTGGTTTATTTATCCGACATGCAGAGCAGCTCAAGCTGGGTGCCTCCAAAGAGGGACCCTGAACAAAGGAACCCCTGGGCAATCATACTCTCACAATTTATGTTTCCCAGCCCGCACGTGGCAGGTCTGACCAGCAGTAATGTTAGGGTCCGGGGTCTTCCTGTTCTTCATTGGGTCCCTTCGTTGTCTCTAGGCGGGCTGTTTCTTTTCTTATCTCTAAGGCTGTTGCGTCAGCGGGTGATGGTAGCGACCTTCCTTGCTTCCTTATCGTCCAGCTCAGACCAGCTCTGGGGCCTTCTTTTACTTAACTAGGAAAAAGTTCAGTGTATCTGGGTGAAAGTTCACAACTTGAGGCCTAAGGCTTCAGCAAGTGTAGCTACTAATGCTAAGCAAGTTCTGTATAAGCAGTCTACCAAATCACACAACAGGCTCGCAGTGATGGTAGAAGATCAGGGCAGCCAGCACCAGCAGCAGACAAAAGACAGCTATGAGGGCCATGTTTTGCAGCTGGGCATGGTGGGACCTGTGGCCCAGACTTCATCTGCAGGGTTCCCTGGAAAGCCTGTAAAATCAGATTAGGATGAGAAAATAATGGGCCAGGTTGGGGGCCTAGTAAATTCTCGAGGTGCCTGACTGCGTTCAGCACCTACAGACGTGCCCGCTAGGCTGGAGGGTGCTGCTTGGACCATCATCTCCCCTCGCCCTGCCCTGCTGGCCAAGAGGGATCTGCAGAGCACTTTGGAACATCCTTACCCAGCGGCTGAGGTGGCCCAGGAGGAGGAGTACTCGTGGAGAGCAAGCCTCACCTCTCCTGGAGAGAGTGGGTTGGGAGGGGAATATGGGCGTGCAGTGGGATCGTGGGGCATGGCTTTGAAACGTGCTGCCCTGAACACATCCTGGGGGCAGGACGCCTTGGCTCCGGCTGCTCTTGCACTCGGGCTAGAAACAGGCTGGTAACAATGTGGGGTAGGAGGGAAGAGGTACAAAGAGCCCTGCAATTAATCCTGTAATATGGAGTAGGAGAGAGAAATGTGACAAGAGACACCTGACAGATGGCAAAGGGAAGTCTAAGTCTGTTCCTTCTCTCCTGGTTACATACGGGGAAACTGAGGCACGGGAGGCGGTGAGCAGCTTGGCCCCAGCTCCATGGCTGAGCTGGGAATTAAGCTGTGCTTTCCTGAGTTTGCTTCACTCACTGTTGGCCACGGTCCCTGCTCAGGTGCTCTCTTCAGCATGCTGCTGCCTGTTTCTGTTATGCGCTGGCAACTTTTTCTGAGAATGGTGCCCAGCTGCAATACCTGCATACATCCCTCACATCTGGCCCAGCTGGGGGCTGCGGACCACGGGCTCTCCATCCAGCATAGGAGAAGCTGGATTCAGGAGTAGTCCTGGCCCATGGCTTAGCTGGCATTGAAGAACCTCATGCACTTTGGACTGCAAAATGATCTCTGCTTGGGCTATACTAGAAGGACATGGCAGGGATGTGTTTTGCCTTCCTGGAGACACCAAATAGCTGCATGGTCACCAGATCACCCAGCCCGAGCAATCCTAGCAGCTGAGCCATGAAAGCAAATATTTCTGGTGTCCAGAAGGATTTGGCCAGGCAGCCCCCACTGCAACAGGGCTCTTTGCGGGGTGGTGACCTGACAGAGCATCCTGTGCTGAGAGGCAGAGGGCTTTGTGCTGCTCCAGCCCTTCCCCTGCACAGAAATGTCTGTGGCTTGGGGGAGGCTGTGATGCATCTCAGATCTGCCTCGCACTGGGAGGAAACAGCGTCTGGTCTCCCCACAAGATAAATGTCAAGAGACGCTTCCAGTAACGGATGCCAGAGCTTGGCAGGCTCTGACACATCTGCCCTCCTGTCCGCAGTCAGTGCTCTCACTCAGCACAGCCCCTTCACTGCTTCCTGGATTGCTGGAGAACATCCTGGAGCTGCTCGGGGCTGGTTGCTGAAGGCTGCTCGGTCGCCTGCAGAGACTTCAGCCCTGTTTCCTCTTTGAGAATGATGCAGAGGGGGCTCTGGTGCACACAGCTTTTTCTCTGGTCTAACCCTGTGTCACCCGACAAATGTGCCACCACATGGCAGCCTGTTTCTGGAGGCAGGTGAGCCTGAGCACCCACCGGTATAGGCCCTGATGGGTAGTTAAGCTTCAGCTGGTCAGGCTCAGCCTGGCGGGCAGTGGTAGCCCTGAGCAGAGGCTGCAGATGTCTGCACTTGTCCAAGGACATCAACATGGGGGACTGGGCCAGTTCCTCAGTGAGTGTGTGCGGGTCTCTGTTTACAGCCCAGCTGGTGTCCCTGCTCTGTTCTCTCTGCCACCAGGCCCTTCACCGTGCCCAGGATGCCCCTCTGCACTGGTGGTCCAGAGACTGCCGCCAGCTGTCCTTGTGCACATCTAGCACTGCACAGGAGAGGTGCAATTGCCTTGGAGCTGAGGAATGTTGTCCTGAGAAGAGCCCAAAGTGGCAGGTTTTGTCCTCCCAGGCTGAAAGCTACCCTGCCTCAGGCAGGGGTGTTCCCCTGTGAGAGGCTTATGGCTGCAATTCCTCTCTTCAGGCCAGCACTTCCCAGGCAGCCTCTCCTCATATCTGTGCCTGGTTATTGTCAGAAGGCAATTAAGCCAAAGGGTGATTGCATCTCCTGCTTGGGGCTGTAATGTAATCACTGCCAGGGCCGCAGCAAAGGCTCCTTGTACAGCAATGTGGAGCCCAGCACTTGCATGAGGTTTTTTCAGTCCTGCTTGATTTGAGACATCAGCTTCTGATCTTCACTGGGTTCCCGGCCAGGTTATGTCACGGGGCTGATCTGCAGTGCATGTCCCTGCTTCCTCCGGACACAGGCAGTGGACGGGAGCATCTGCGTGCACAGCATCCAGCCCGGTGCACCCGAGGGCAGGCAGGAGGTGGGTGCTCAGAGCACACACCTGGGGTCCCCACCACCACCCTCCCCTGGTGCTGTGGGCAGAGCTCTCCTCAGAGCTGCCTCAGGCCATGTCACAGAAAGAGTGGTCAGAGAGTGGAATAGGCTGCCCAGGGAGGGGGTGGAGTCCCCATCCCTGGGTGTGTTTAAGGGCCGTTTGGATGAGCTGTTGGGGGATGTGGGGTAGGGGAGAACTTTGTAGAGTAGGGCTGATGGTTGGGCTCGATGATCCCGAGGGTCTTTTCCAACCTGAATGATTCTGTGATTCTTATGTGTGTGTGTGAGCACAGAATATGTGGCTGACGGGGCACCATGGGAATTCACAAGCCCCCCCCACTGCAATGGCAGCCAGCGCCTGGCTGACCCCTGCCGTTCTCCAAAGCCCCCTCCTAACCCTGCTTCCCACGCCAGCAGCCAGAGGTGTTTGTGGGGCCACCCAGTTCCCCCGCCACAGAGGGAGGACTCGCAGCGCTGGGGATGGGATGGCGCAGACTCTGATGAGCCAGCAGTGATAACAATGCTGTCACTGCCGTGGAGAAGCGTGCTGCTCAGCAAGCATGGCCCTGTGCCTGCCCTACAGCCTGCTGGGTGCTCTGCGCCTTTTGTCATTGTTCTGGAAGGTCCCCACCCCATGAGAAGCATGAGACAGGTGCCAGTGTCACCCTGCTCATCACCGTCCCTGGGAGGGGAAACATTTGCCACTGTGTGGGTGGGTGCCACACAGGGAGGGGGAGAGCCACGGGTGGCAGGAAGATGGCTTTGGCCCGTGACACCTTGCTGGGGAGCACGGCAAGGTGGCAGCTCATCCAGTGGTCCATGTCCCACCAGAGCCCCTGGGAGCCACAGGCACCTACAGAACTCCTCCAGTGAGCGAGGCAGCCACAGAAAGCAGGATGATGGCAGCCAGCCACGGCAGCAGGAGCGTTATGGGAAGGAGATGAAGGGAAGTGGAGGGTCAAAACCCAGTGCTGAGTCAGGTTGAGCAAGTGCTGCCTCCCTGAGCCACTGATCCCCACGGATTGTGAAATGGACACTGGGGCCTGGAGCAGGAACTCCTCCCCCAGGACTGTGCCCAGGGCAGTGGGAGCTTGTGCAAAATGAAGCTGAGAAGCTCTGGAGCTAATTAATTACTAGTGGCTGGTAATGCTGACTGAGGCCCCAGGGACTCCAAGGCTGGAGCAGAGGACAATGCAGAGAGATACTGGAAAATTAGTTTAATTCTTCAGCATTACATCTGACTATATGGCATCTGGTAGATGAGGGACAGCAAGAGGCCCTGCAGCCGTCAGTACTCCTGCTGAGTGTCGCAGCCGAGGAACTCTATCCGCAGGGCAATGTGGTTGTGCCACTGGCGGGGGTGTATCCTCACATAGCGGGCAAAGAGTGGGGGCTCCAGGGTATTCATCGCTGTGCTGGTGTCGTCTTGGTTTGCCTTGAAAATCTGGAGAGGAAAGAGAAATCGCGGGTGCACTCTCCCCTGCTGGTATAGTGAGCCCGTGACTTGAGGACAACCCAGACAAGCACCACTTGGGAGCACTTTAGGAAGGAAAAAGCACAGCCCAGCTCACTGCTCTTGCGAAAAATCCTATGAGCATGTTTGGTGCCAAGGGCTGTGCTTGTTGGCCCAGGGGTGGCCGTGGGCTGCCTCTGGCTGTGACACAGCTCTGCCTACCTTCTCCTTGCCGTCCTGCAGGACCGGGCTCCAGTGCACACCGTTCTGGCTGCTGGAGACAGCAAACTCCTTCACAAACATGTGGGTGAAGACAGCTTTGGCACCTTGGGTAATGATTGCAGTCACCTTCTTGGTTACTTCAAAGTCCACCTGCAACCACTCGCTGGGGCTGTTGCTCTGGGGAAGGACAGACTGCCTTCAACCCTTCAGCAGCAAGCAGAAACACACATTTGTTGCAACTGAAGCCAAGCTGGCCCTGCACATAGTCCTGGCCTTCACCTGCCCCACCAGGCATCTGGCTGGAGCTGCTGGGTGCTAAATCAGTGCAGCAACTCTCCTGCCTGTGCAGGCAGCTTGCACGGGGCGTGTGGCTGTCCACGCTTCCCACGCAGCCTGGCTAGGAGAGGTTGTAAGCACCCAGCCTGCCTGCTGGGATCCCACCTGCCTGCCCATGCCCCAGCTTCCTGCCTGGGGAGCTCCTTGCATGGGCTACCTTTGGCCTCCATGCGTTTGTCCTCCCCTGCAGGTTCAGGCGGGCCTGGGAGGGTGACCAGCTGGAGAAGACACTGGTGCTGTAGGAGGACGCGGAGATGCGCTGGTTAGGGATCTCTCTGTTCTCCATTCCCAGGGGCATGGAGCAGCCTGGAAGAGAGCAGTGATGCTTGTCAGAGTGGGGAGCAGACCCATCGTGGAGATGCCTTCAGGCTGCTCCTTGCTCCAGATGCCTTCCATGCGCTTTCCCTGACGACAGGTTCTCCTGTGCCTTTGCTGCAGTGTCCTGGTCCCTGCAGGGCCCCTGGGTGCAGCACGGCTGTGGCTGGGGAGTACCAAACTATACCTGCCACTAGTCCCACCTTTTTTTCTCTCTGGAGATTTTATCTAGGCAGAATGTGAAGAATTTGTGCATCTGACAGGACACAAGTAGAACCTGTCTCCAGGGGAAGGACAAGAATACCTGGCAGGGAGACAGCCTGCACAGGGTGTGATCAGGTGTGCATGTGCACAGCTGCCTCCAAGCCGGCTGGCAGGCTGGTGGCATGGAGCGACCGCACAGCCACCGCTGCTTGTAGCTGCCGGGGAGTCCGTCCTGCTGGGGTGTGCAGCTAAAGAGGGGATTCCAGAGCACCACCACCCCAGGTCGCAGTGTGGGCCAGAGCAGGCTTGCCTTGGAGTGGCAAAACCAGAGGAAAAGCATCTGTCTCTGCTTGTTCCCTATTCCCCCAGACTGAGGCAGCAGCTCCCCAGCTATCAGCTCAGCTGCTGCTGGAGGTGTCTGGTGGTTCAGGAAAAAGCCTGGTGAGAGCTAGTCCCATGCTCTCCCTCTGGTATTGCTATCTCTAAGACCACAATGAGATTGTCCAGCTTTGTTCCCCCAACATCCCAATGGCATCTCCAGTCACCTCCTTCACCCTCCACAACTGCCAGGGGAGTCCTGAAACATGTGGGGTGGCACTCAGCACTCCATGGATCAGGCCCCAGCTTTGGTGCTGGGTACCCGGAGGTGGGACGTACTGTTCAGGTCGCAGCCGATGAGCTCCATGCGCAGCGTGGTCCGGATGCTGTAGTGAGTGGGGTTAATGCGGATGTACCGGGCTATGATTGGAGGGTTAAAGCGATTTTCTTTCACTCCAGTTGCATCCACATTTGCAAAGAACAGCTGTGGGGAAAGGGAGAAAAAGGATTGTTGTGCCAGTGGAGAAAGAACTAGACAGGACAAGGATTAGTGGGGAGAACATTTCTGTCTGACACTTCTGTATATTTTCACCATCCTTACAAGAGAACAGCAGCTCAGGGAAATGATTTGAGATGTGATTCAGACCAAAGAAGTGTGAATGGGCCAAATCAGGGCGAACCACTGAGAAACAGGAGGAGGAGAAACTTAGGGTCCATGCAAATTAACATGTTTTTATGTTTTTCACCAAACGGGGGTGAAAAAGAAGGGAAAAAAAGTCAGTCCGGGACTTCTGAAGCTGGGGGAAGTTTTGGCCACAGCTGATGTACATGATGGAGCCTGTTCTGGATACTTTTCTCCCACTGCAATGATCAGCTTATGCATATTTAAGTTGTGTTTCTTTTCTAATGAGTAGAGATCCCCCACGTCATCTGCATCTGCACAATGCTTTTAGAAAGCCAAATTTGCCTTTGGGGTCAAAAAAGATATTCAGGCAAAATCTTATGCCCAGCTCTATGTAACACGCAACATAACATTAAGCAGTGGATCTCACAGCCACGGGGATCGTGGAAAGAATTAGCTCAGTCAATTTAAAATGAGACAGATGGACACAGACAGCAAGTTCCTTGCAGATCTGTGGTTCAGTCATCCTGGCAGTGAACGCTCGCCGTTCCTGCCCTCATCAAATATCTCAGGGGCTCAGGAGATCTCTGCTTTGTGCACAGAGCTCCCTAGCCCTCCTCACCCCAAGGGACCCCATTCTGGGAAAACACTCTCCTCAAGACCCATTTGCCTTACCATCTGGGTGCTGGTGGCATTCCCCTTGTACTTCCTCCATCTTTGCCCGTCAAGGCTGTAGAAGACAACAAACTGGGAGATGTAAAGGCTAGAGAACTTCTGTCGGGCCCCTTGGGTTTTTATGCCGTGAATAATCATGGGATGCAAAAGGTCCACCTGAGAACAAAAGTCCAGGATTCATTTCTGGCGGAAAACCCAAGCCGTGTTCAGGCCATGCACTGTAAACCCGTGGAACTCGCTTCCTCGTGGTGTAACTGAGTACAGGTGATGAAACTAGTTAAAATAGTTGTTCATAAGGGCACAAGTCAGCCAACAGCTGGGAGGAGGCAGGGGAGAGCTGTTTGGAGAGGTGAGCTGTTCTCACTTGGTCTTTGGGGGATTTTTGCCCAATCCAGCGCTGCAGCTGCACCACCGGGTGATTCCTCTGCTGCACTGCGGATGGCTCTGGGGGTCAGGCCAGACTGTCTGAGAGCTCCCCACCCCGAGGGGAAGCAGGGGAGCGAGCAGGGTGCAGCTGGGGAGACACTGGCCATCCGTGCGGGTCCTTCTGCACAGTGCATCAGCCATGAGCGTGCCCTTGCAATGCCCCCAGCGGTGCCACCGGCCACAGGGCCCCTCTTACCTGGATCCAGGCGTTGCTGCGGTCAGTGCTCCAGGCGTTGATGGAGCCGGTGTTACCCAGCCTGGCCAGGTAAGAAGCCCACTGCCCTGCAGGGAGAGTGCGTAGATATGAGGGTGCTGCTGGCCCCTGGCGCTGCCCAGCCCAAGGTGATGAGAAGTCCATCCGAAGGGTGGGGCCTGAGGGTCACCCTAAGGTTTAGTAGCTATGCACAGGGTGGCAGAGCATGACACAATGGGCCAGACATGTGGGAGGCACCTCCAGGTCTCTGGTGGGATGCTGACACGGACGTGGACGGAGGAAGGACTCTGCCAGGTGTAGCAGAGCCTCGGGCAAGCAAACACGTGGTTGTGTTGGCTGGAGCTGCCCCAACCTCACCTGCCTTCATTGCAGTGACAGCTCCTACTCACCGTACTGCCCTGATGCTGTGATCTGAGAGTCTGCAATGTGGCCTGAGGCCAGGCCAAGGGCGTTTCGGCAGTCTGCAGCCAAACAGGGAGAAGAAGGGTGAAAATCAGGGAGAGCTGATTAGATAACAAGGCTTTTGGAGGAAAAGGCTAGGTTGGGTAGTAGCCTCCAGGCTTATGGAGGTTGTCTCAAGCCTCCAGGAGCCCCCAGTCTTGTCTGTCTCATACCAAGTAGTGGCTTTCAGATGCTTCCACATCCATCCCTGAATTTTAGGGGTGCTGGAAGTTCTTGCTCCTGACCCTGATGTCAGCAGCAGAGAGTTCCCAGCATCAACCACAGCAGCCTCTTGCCAAACTGCTGTCCCTGAGTCCCCGACCTCTCATTCCCAAGTCCTGATCTCCCAGCAATGCTGACAAGTGTCTCTTCCTTATACCCATATCTTGCTCCTGGGCATTTTTGTTGCTAGGCAGCATCTTTTAAAAACAAATACCACGTCGCTAAAGGAAACTCTGCCTGACATCCCTGTCTTTCTGTGTCTCTCTTCTGGTCTGCTGAGCACAGGGCTGTTTATCTCTCATAATAACTATTATTATTAGTGACTTGTCACATTTTGGCGTCTCTGCTGCATGGCAAATGCTTCTGGGCAAAATGCAAATTTGAAATCTTTAGCAGATTTTTAACTTATGGAAACATTTTCTGGCTGACATTTAATACTCCTTTAGGAAGAGGAGAGAGACTGTCACTGTGTGATAAAATACAACTCTCACAAACCACTTCCTCCCATACAGATGTGTTGTTCTGAGGTGAATGGAGTCAGTTTTCCTGTGGCTGTTTTTGTCAGAGCAACCTGTGGTCAGGCAGTGTTGCTCGCTGCCTCCTGCCATCACTCCATGCCTCAGTTTACCTCCTGACATGTGCTTAGGCACCTGGGCACTGTACCTTCCCGACAGCACAGGCAGGCACCAGCATGTGCTAAGTGCATTTTACAGGAAGCCCAGGGACCCTCAGTTTTGGAAAACAAGAGCTCTGGGAGCAAATATTTGCAGGCAAATAAAGCTGGTCTCCCAGCCTTTGCCCCAACCGTGTCCCTGACTCTGTGCTCTCTGCTGGGCTGCGTAGGGTGGCAAAGGCTGAATTCATGACTTTCTTTCAGAGTGAAAACCCAGAAGACCCCACTTGGGTCACCCCAAGGGAAATGTTGAGAGAACTGGAGGAGTGAGCTCAAAAACACGCTGGCCATGGCCATGGCAGCAAGCAGGCCGGGACGCAAAGAGGATCACTCACTCAGGTTGTACACGAGGAAGAGAGCACTCATCCCGGCTTGCTGGTGCTCCCCCACTTTGCACTCTACCCGCCAGATCCCGGCATGGGAGGGCCACATCTCCACTGTCCCGAAGACACCTGGCCAGGAATGGAGAGCAGAGCAGAGGGGAGTTACTGGCTGTAATGGGATGCCACAGTGCCAAGCGCTGTGCAAACACGGAGCCACTCTTCGAGATCCAGCCCCCCTCCTTGCTATCCCCCCCCAGGCTTGGCACTTCCTAATGGGCATGGACACGAAGCCCCGGCAGCTGGGGTATGCCCAGCGCCCGTGCTGCATCTCACCGGGATAAAGGTTGTAGACTCCCATGCGATACTCCTGGCTAGTCCTGACACTGAACAGCTGCCCGTGAAAGTGGACAGAGTGAATATCCTCAGTGCTGCCCATGTTCAGGAGGTGCCATCGGACTCGTTGCTGCTGAGCCATCACCAGCCCGGGCAGTGTGTCACTCACGTAGCCGTTGATGGCTGGGAAAGGCAGAGGTCAGAAGTGGCTCAAGGCTTCAGGGTTTTTCCATCCCAATATAGCCTGGGGGATGGAAAGGGCAAGGGCAAGGGTCCTCACCATGGAAGGAATGGTTTCTCTTAAAGTCAGGGTTGTCCTGCTGGATGCGGCAGGGAGAGCGGCAGTTCCTGTTCATGTTTTCCTGGAAATACCAGCTTTTGGTCTCGTCAAAGATGGTGAAGAGCAGGGCGAACTCCTGCACAGACAGCTGCCGCCTGAAAACGGAGCTCAGCACCCCACGGTGGCAAATGATCAGTGGTCCAATGAGGCCCGAGTGCAGGTCCTTCTCCTGACAAGGAGCCGGGAAAGAAGGGTTTGCCTTGGAGGAGGAGGCAGCGCGGGTGCTCACAAGCGGCACAGCAGTGAGGGAAGCGGTGGCCCTGCCTGCATCCCTGGCCTGGCTCCCGCTCGTGCACAGGGCGTGGTGTGTGTAGGGTGGGAAGGACATGCTGGGTTCACTGGGGGATCCCCACTCTGCCCCTAGCTAAGAAAGGCTGTGCAGCAAGTGTTTGCACATGCTTTCTAGAGAAGCGGTGTCTGTCTGTCCAACTGTCCAACAGTCCCTATCCCATTAACATTGGAACCCAGGGGCCAGATTCAATCAGATTTGGCAGAGGGGTAGGGGACTGCAGAACTCTAGTTCCCTACAAGTCTCATAAGCTGGTACAACTGGGGAAAGGGGGAAAACCCCAATTAAGAGAAGGGAAGAGAAAGCACCAGTGTGTATTCATCACTGTATTAGACACCTGAGAATCCCCACAGCCACAGGCTGCTCTCAGCACATCACCATAGGAAAAGCCTTGACCTCACAGCCAGGACCCAGGCATGCCACCCATCTCTCCTTCCTGGGATGCCCCATGGAGCAAGCTCCCACCTACCAGGTCCACACTGGAGAAGTAAGCCCAGGCCTTGCAGTCGAACTCCTGTGTGGTGGGTGCCACCTGGGGCAGGACTTCCCAGGTGTACTTCCAGAGCTCGCCGGGCTGCACCACCTCTCCACCCTGCGTTGCACCCTGCGTCTCCTTGTAGTTTTGCAGCGTGGAGTGGAAGGAGAAGGGTCGCGAGGCCAGGTTCTTGAACGTAACCTGCACCAGAGGGAAGGCAAAGCAAAGGGAGTAGAGGGGAGGGGGTAGGTGAAGCACTGAGAGTGGCCTGGACCCTGGGGTTAGATCCAGCCAGCTGGTGGGAAGGAGGCAGCCATGTCCCTGGTGCACAGCCCTCCAGCTAGAGCCCCATGCAGTGACCAACCCCTGCTGAACCACAAGCTGTGGCTGGGCAGTGAGGTCCCCAGTGGAAAGCGCATCCTGGTTGTGTCAGCAGGATGAGGCCCTCTCCCTGCTCAACGGTAAGCAAAGTCAGCTACACTACTGTCTCTGGAGCCCAAAGGTGCTGAATCCATCCTGGTGAGGGTTTCAGTGAAAACCAGGCAACTTCTCCAGGCATACTAGTCCTGAGCCTGGTGAAGAGCCCTTCATCTCTTCCTTAGGTGGGTGCTGAAGGTGGTGAGGGATGCCTGAGACTGCCCTCACATAGAGCACCCAAAGAAGCTGTACTGAACCCTGCTTGGCTCATTATCCTTTTTACAATCCCTTCACCCAAAAGGCTCCCCATGGAGCCCAGGAGCTGCTGAGGCTGTGCTGTTATAGGGTTGGATCTGTCTCAGGCTTTGCCTCTGAACATTGAGGTTCCTGATGGCCCATTCCTTCAGTCACTGAGGTCCCTCTGGACGGTGGCTCTGCCTCCCAACTTGGTTCCACCCATGTGCCACTCAGGTTGCCAACGGCGCAGCTCCTTCCCCGGAGCCCTGAAGGTGAACCCATGGGCATTGCAGAGCCTGCAGGCCCATCTTAGCACTCCCTCTGGCTGAGCATATCCAGCAACGGGGGGATTTCAGGTTTTATAGGAAATGGGAACTTTCAATTCACCATGATGACATCTTCAACTTCTGCCCTGATGTATGGCCCGAGGATGCCCAAGTGTTCGTCCAGCTCTCCCCGCATCAGTGGCTGCGTGAAGGAATCATCCATGTACTCTCGGAAAACCACCTTGCGGTACTGCTGGAAAGGCTTCCTCCTGCTGCTCCGGGGGTCCCTGCTGGGGTGAGGGCAGTTAAGCAAGTCAGGTCATACTGTCCCACAGGGAGGGCAGCCATGGCAGGGCTGCTGCAGGGCAGGAGTGATGCAGAGCCTAGAGCATCCCTGACCCACTTGCAAAGAAGCTGGAGTTACAGAACTCCTCAGGCGGAGGGGAGGCATTGGCTTGGATGGGTCATACAGTCATAGACCTGTGACCCTGACTGCCAGGACATGCCAACGCACGCATCAAGCCATGTCACGCAGTGCAGGAGGAACACATGAGGGAGTCACACTTACGTGGCTTTTATGAAGTGCTGGGGTCTCTGGTTCTCATATTCCCACATCACTTCCACCGCTGCAATGAAGTATTGCCGTATCTCCCCCTGGAAGGAGCGTGGATCATGATTCTCTTCCCCATAGATGTCAAAATCCTCCATGGTCTGCTCTGTGTCGCCGTACTCATCGTAGTCCAGCTTGTCCGCCTTTGGCCTCATGGGGCTGGAACGGGTCCTGTTGTTCAGAGCCAGTCTCTCCCTATGTCCTGGGGCATGGTTCCTCTTCCAAGCTGTGCTGTTGCCTTCCCCATCCTCCTTGGGCTCTCCTAGGCCCTGGTGCTCTCTCTGCCCATTTTCTCCAAGGACATCTTCCCCCCTGAGCACCTGCCATCCATCCGGACTGGCTTGCTCATATTTAGCTGTTTTTTTGGGAGTGCTGTGTTTGTGAGCAGGGCTGCTTGGAGACAGGGAATAGTTCTCTTTGGAGGCTGGTTTCATAGGGATTTCTTCTGGATTTTGCCCAGACATGTTCTCAGGCACGTAGTCCTCTGTGTTATTGGCCTTGAGCTGCTGAGGCTGAGGACTGAACTGACCCAGCTGCTCCACAGAGTTTGTCTCCTCCTCCATCTGGCTTCTCCCTTGAGCTTGATCACGCCCAGGAGCCCCCCAGGCACTGCCTCTGCCCAGCTGCAGCTTGGCCAAAACGGGGCTCTGCAAGCCCCTGGGGTGTTCCACTGTCCCCAGGGAGACTGGCTCCCAGTTTGAGGACAGGTCTGCAGCCGCAGCAGCAGCCTGCATTTCTGAGCTGCTTGCTGCCACCGCCACCTCACTCCCCAGTGCTCCCTGCGTGGGGAAGGAGCGTCTGCTGCGCTGGGCACCCTCACTGCTGCTCTGTACACCCCCATCTGTGCTTGGCTTCCTCTCAGGATGTGTCTCGTCAGCACTATGTCCAAGCAGAGCCTGTGGAACATCCCTGCCTGAGTGTAGTCTGCCCTCAACCACGTTTGATTTTTCTTCCAGGCTTTGCTGGGCCACCATCACCTCAGGCAAAGTGTTGCTTGATACCAGGGACCTCTTTTTGAAGCGAGAGCTGCAAAAAAGTGAATGAGGTCCACACACCTTTGGGGTTTTCGTGTTCGTTGCTGTCTCAGGGGTCTGGCTGGCCAGATCCTGCTCTGCTCTGTTACCCTCAGAGGCGGGAACCCTGCTGCCAGGCCAGCTGGTGTTGGGAAGACCCAGACCATGCATCAAGCCTCTGCTCTCCAGTGACCTGGCTTGTCGAGGCCTCCATCTGGGGCTACTCATGCTTGGGGCTGGAGCTCTGTGTCTCAGAAACTGCTCAGGGCTGTTTAAGGAAGCATTTGGGGACTGCCTTGTGTCATTGGCCATGATGTTCGATTCAGGAAAGGCAAGACTGTCCACCTCTGCCAATTCCTTAGTGGCTGTAACATTCTGAAACACTGCCTCCAAAATTAATTCATCCCTCTCTTCTGTCATTATATAGCTGGAAGGCTCAAGGTCATTGGTGTGTGCAAAAGTGGTTTCTAGAAGGCTTGTGCCTTTGGTAAGTTCACTGGCTTCTTGTTCCATGCCACTTTTTGCAGGCAAAGAGTTACTCTCATCTGTGAGGATTTGTTCTTGTACAGGTTTGCTGGGTCCCAGGTCTGAGAAAGAAACATTTTTCCCTTCAAAAGATTCATAAAAGCCTTGTGAAACCACTTTGTGAGGTCTTCTTTCCAGCCTAGCATCTAGCTCATTTGACAAATAATTGCTTTCTCTGGTGTGACTCTGAACCACGGCATGAGAAGTCCTGTTGTCTTCTGTCTCATCTGAAGATGCAGGATTGTCCAGTGTGGAGGAAGAGTTATGATCAGTACTTAAAGCTGGTTCTGTATTGATTGTCTCCTTTGACTTGTATAGATTTAAGGATATTTTATCAGCCCCTCTTAGCAACTTGTCCTCAGCACCCTGTGAAGTCATGTCTTGAAGTCCCAGATTGTGCTCCAGGTCATTCTGGTGAAATGAGCCCCCGTTCTCTTGAAGAGCAGCTCTGCTAGCAGCATAAGCCATCGAGTCCCACAGGCTTGTTGCATGAGTAGTTGTCTTTTGAGGCTCTGCTTTCAGGATCTCTAATGTACCACCAGACTGGATCACTGTCCTTTTTACTGGCTCCTGCACTTCTGAGATTTTTGTCACCTTCTTTCCCGCCAGAGCATCTTCCGGAGCTGGCGTGGCTTGGTGCAGCCCTTGCTGACCTTCTTCTGAGCTCACAGTACCATGGACCCTTCCACTGACACTCGCCAAGTGTTCTCCAGGTGGGAGGGTTCCAAACCCTTCACCCTGACTGATGATATTTGACAATTCTTCTTCATCTTCCAGGAAAGATTCATAGGACACTGGTTCATAGTTTATCTCTGGCAGAGAAGACATGGAAATATCATGTGGATGTGGGATTGTTCCTAAAAGTGTTGATGTGTCATTGGAAGGGGGATCAGAAATCCTGCCGTTGTTCAGGAGGGCCCCATGGCTGGGTTCTGTCAAGCACAATCTTGGCTTCTCTGTCTTATTTCTGGAAGACGTGACATTGTTCAGTTGCTCATTCACACATGGCTTACGCCATCTCTTTCTTTTAGAGAAGCCCCTAGGTTGAAAGTCAAAGGCACCCTCCTCTTCCTCGAAATCCACATAATCTTCCCCATCAGGGTATTCCTCATTCTGGCACTGCAAGACTGTGAACTTGGCACGCATCCCTCGGTCCCTGAAATCAGGATTCAGGCAACCCAGCATCCAGACACCTGTCTCAAGAGAGGACAAGAGGACACCATCAGCCCACCACAGTGGGAATTCAGAAGAGCTGCCATGCCCGTGCCACTTCCTTGCTAGTGCAACCTATATTTCCAGGCAGGCTCTGGTTCATGGTAGTGATTTCATGTTTCATAATCCCTAGACTATCTTACAGCTGGACTCACAAGACATCAGGGTTGCTGCCAACATCAGAGCCAGTCCTGACAAGCACCATCAGCAGAGCCTGCCAGAGCTTAGCGAGCTACATACACCCGCAAGGCCACAACAATAGCTTAGTGAGAACAGTTAATGCATGAGAACCCACAGAGCCTCCAGAATTATTGCCAGCAGCAGAATAATCACCACAGTCCACCCCCACAGACATGCTGGTGCTGTCAAATACACCTCTCTCCCAGACACAGTCATCACGTCTCTCCCACTCAAGGAGAAGGAAATGAAAAGGCTGCCTCTTGCTCACATCCCCAGCCAACGCATTTGCTCCCCACAGCGAGTGCCTCTTCTCCAGGCGCCAGAAGTGGGTGAGAAAGTGTGTAATAACCAGGCTCTGACGCTGGAGAGAGCTGTCATCTGCTGCTGGCGGAGCTGCTTGCCTGTTTTAGATCAGCAGGCAAAAATCAGAGCTTAAACGGATGCAACGTTTGGCTGGGTTTTAGAAAGCTTCCTGGGGTATGTAGAAACCCTGTCAGCTTGGCTCAGGGTGCAGCGCTCGTCACCACCATATCAGTGTTTGCAACCACATGGCAAGTTCTGTGTTTCCTCTGTGAGTGTTGCAATCACATGGTAAGTTCTGTGTTTCCTCTGTGAGTGAGGAAATGGTTAATGGTACTGCTTTTGCAAATGCCAAGGAAAAAATGCTGAGTGGGGGGAAATAAAACTGAACTCTGAAGCAAATCCTTCCTAGGACTTCTCCATGGCTGCGATTTATGTCCTTGCAAAGGTGTGGAGATAAATAGGATGCCATGACCAGCGGCTGAACCCACAGCAGAGTCAGCATTGCCGCTCTCCTTGACCTCTGAGCTTGGACCCAAGGGTGCAGATGCAAGGTCCATGGGACTCATGTTACTGCAACCAGTTTACTGGCTTGACAACATGTGTGACCTTAATGAACTCTATTAATGAAGTAAAATACAGTAACTTAATTTCTTTGATTTAAGCTTTGGAAAGATTTAATCATTGCCTATTACTTTGCTGTTCCAGCAGGTTGTGCGTCCCTTTGCTCTCAGGGCTGCCAAAACGCAATTGGGTACCAGAGGCGCGGCTGGAGGTGCTCACTTGTCTCTGCTGTGATGCCAAGCTCATGGTTTATAGACTACCCCATGTTACTAACCTGTCTTTTCCAAACTCATGAAGACTGTTTCTCCAGAAAAAGGGAAAAGAGTAAGCACATCCTCAAACACCATGTTGCGCTTGAATGTGTTTCCAGAGAAGAAGATGGAGAGGAAATCAGTTTGGGCCCCAACACTCAGGACATACCAGTACACAACTTCATGCAGGCAGAGTTTTGGTTGGAGGTTGTCAAACACAAAGCCGTTAATAGCTGGAACAGAGCAGGGAGTGAAACATTTAATCAGGACCTGATTCTGCCATGGCTGATGAGCTGCTGCATGTTCCCTGCTTGTTCCCTGGGGCAGGGGTGAGCCTGTGGCTGACGGGGCTTTGCAGGGAGACCCTGGCCAAGCACTCACTGTGCATCATGTTGGAGGCATAAAACTGGGGGTCCTGGGTATCCACATGGGCTGCGTCAGTGCAGAACCGCCTGATGTTCTCCTCCAGGTACCAGCTGCGGTTCTCATCGAAGACCGAAAACAGCACCAACCTTGTCTTGTCTGACATTATCTGGAAGGCAGAGAGGGAAGTGATTATTCTTGGTCTGATCAGAGTGCCCCTGGGGCCCAGTGTAGCTCCAGGTCTTAGCCTGGGTGCATGGGGAACAGTTTACTGCTATTTCACAGGAGTTAAGGTCCAGGTTTGGAGAGAAGGGAGCATACAGGGGAGGATGGGGAAGGCAGGGACATTGGGACTGATGGTAGGGTTGAAGAGAACAGGACAGACAAATTTGGTTTTACCCAAATATTTCACCCACCACAGTTACTCCAGCCTTTCAGCCTGGCAGTCGAGGTGACAAAGGAGGAAAGACCCACCTGATTTCCCCTCTGATCCATGGACTTCTTAAAGCAGATCAGGAGGGGCCCAATCAGGCCTGAGGCTGTGTCTCTGACGGGGTCGATGGAGCTGTAGTAGAAACGGGTGAGGCAGCGAGGATCTGCCTTTGTTGGCCCATCCTCAGTGGTGACCCTCCAGCTGTAGGTGAATGACTGGCCAGGGGGGATAGGAATGTCCTTCAGGTCCTTTTCTGGCAACACACAGCCCAAGGACAGATCAGTTATGTCTGGGCTGACACTGCAAGGGGTGATCCTGCTTTTTAAGAGAGCTCAGAAAGGAGGTTTCCTGACCGCACAAGTTGCATAGAAAACTACACAACCCCACAGGTACCCTGGGATGGCACACTGGCTGCTGGCATGTGCTTGCATGAAAAGTTGATCTGGACAAAAGGAGCCCCTGGGATCAGGTTAGTGGGGAGAGGCATATGCCTCATTTTGAAAGCCCTTGAAACTCCTGCAAACTGGAAAATTTGCCCAGTCTCAGCTGTGTCTGGGCTCTGGCCTGCCCAGAGGGGTTTGCAGATGAAGGTACAGAGCTGGGCAGGGCTGAAATGGGTGAAAAACAAAGCAAGAAAAGATAGATTTTTAAGTAAATATGGCTAGACCATGAGAAAAGCAAGGAGGAGATCTGGAAGGAACAGAAGAAAACAAATGGAAGGAAAACATTCAGCAGGATCTTGCACTGATGTAGCCTTAGGAAAAGACCTTTTTCTGCTCCAGGTGCCCAGCTGAGCCACTGTCAGAGCATGGTTTGCAAAGCTCATGTGTCAATCAGGGTAGAATAGCTCTTTTTATTTATACACCCCTGAAGAGCATTATCCCTGTGACTCCAGGACCACGACTCACCTGCTTTCACAGATTTGAATCACTGACAAAGCTGGTGATGCCTGGCTGGGGGCTGTTGGCAGGGGGGCAGGAACAGGACTCACAGCTCCCCTGTGTGGCTTGGCTCCTTTAGTCCTGCCACTGATGGGCCACTTTACCCTTTTGACTCTCCTGAAGGAGAACCTTGATTTAGATAGTAACAGGTCACAAGGCTGACCTAGTTTTTTGAACCCCTTAGCAGCTGCTGTCTTGGTTCTGCCACCTCTGCTGCAGCAGAGGAGCTTTTCTCCAGCCTCCACAACTGCTCCCATCATTGTGATGCAGCCAAAAGGGCAGAGAGAAGAGGGATGGGGCACGATTTTGCGCTGGTGGGATGTGGGATAGCCTTGCACAAGTTGTGATCCTGGGAGCATGCTGGCAGGGGATGAAAACAGTTCTGGGAAAGGGACCTGGTAACTCAACAACCCCAGAGCAAAAACCATGAAGCTGTGAGAGGGAGAGTCTGAGTTATAGTGAACCCCCCACATTAAAGCAGGGCAGGGGGGAGCCCAGGGAATGAGGACAGTAAGGAAACTGGCAAACACAGGCAGGATCACCAAGGTGGTTCCTGCCTCATCAGAAAGTGGAGGCCTTCAGGATGGACCAAACAACATGGTTCCAGCTCCCTGGTTTACAATGCCCCTTCTTCTAGTCATCATCCAAGCCTTTCTTAAAGACAGGGTCACATGGCACCAAGGGGGACATGAACCAAGAATCATCATCATCTCTGGGATTGCAGAGCTCAGGCACTTGGATGGATGGGTTGGACAACCAGTCTTACCATGGGCTGCAGGAAGTTCTCCTGGCCCAGAAGAATGTCAGTGGCCAAGTGATGTCCCAGATTCTCATGGCCTGCCTTACCTTGAGAAGCCTTCATGGTGTGGTATGGCCTTATGCTGGTGAGGCCGTGAGGGTAGATATTGTATGGTCGGCTTGCCAGGTTCCTGAACACGATCTGAAATAAGGACAACCAACAGGAACGTTTAAAGTTTTCTGTATGTTTTGAGGTCTCAAGGCTGCCCTCAGTGTCCTTGCAGTGAGGGAAACGCTGGGCATCGGCACTTTGGGATCAGCTACCTGCCAGTGTCCAGTGAGGAGGAACCTGGACATGTCTGGGACCACAAAGTAGGAATAAGAATAGAAGAAACAACTGTTTGTTTCTCTACCAGTCTACACTGTCCATCTTTCTGGTAGGTCCCCATTTTAGGAAGGGCATGAAAATATCAGATCCATTAAAGGGAAAGTTACTGTCTTTAGTCTCACTTTGCATATGAGACAGAAGAGGTCTGTCGATCCAGGAGGCCTCAGAGGACCAAGACACTAAGTATGCACAGCAGTCAACAGTTTCAAAGTGCTCCCCACTTCACCGCATGAAGCCTTTCATTTATTTCTCTAAATAGCTGTGTCAGGGCTTTGCCACAGACATTGCCTTCAGCTCCATGCCCACAGCTGCATAGGGAAGCTCAGGCAGGGACCAGAAATGTGAAGTTCCTGGAAACCATCCCATTCCTCCTAGCAGCAAACAAGTCAAGTGGTCAGCAGAGGCACGTGGGGAGACACAAGCGACAGTCCCCAACACGTATGGCAAGAGCACACAGATGGAGAAGAGTAGAGGATGAGAGGACACTCCTGCCTCACAGGAAGGTGCTGGATGACATGTGTCATGGATTAATTCACACAATTCCTAAAATGCCTGCAGTGAAGTCAAATCAAGGGCACTGGGCCTTATCCTGTGCATCTCTGCTGATCTCACCGAGAGTATTTAGCTTTGGCTTTCAGTAACATTTGCCTTTCTGGTGAACCTTGGACATTACCGAACATGATAGAGTACCTCAAGGACTTATGTCAGACCTTAGCCACAAACCAAGAGCTATTAGGAGGAGCAGCATCAAGCTTTGAAGTCTCCCTTTCCAGTCCCTCTTTGTGGAAAGCCATTTCTCTCTTACCTTAAACTCATCTCCGACCTCCCCCTTAATGACAGGCCCTAGAATTCCCTTGTCCAGTTGGTCTGACACCTTGCGCTTCTTGAAGGTTGCATCCTCATACTCCACAAACAGCACTTTCTTATACTTTGAACCAATCCGCTGAGGGCCAGCCTCCAGAAACAGGCTCGAGATGTTTCTGCAGGCAAGGCAGAGAAAGAGCAAACGGCCACATGTGGGATGCTGTCAGAACCAGAGCAAGACCTTCCATCATCCAAGGACCCACACAGCTGTCTGGGGACTACCAGTGCACAGTGGGGACACCCATCCCTGCAATCACAATATGCATCCCAGGGAACAATGTTTCAAGTAATTCAGTGCTTCTTTAATGGAGAAAGCTTCAACTAGGTTGCACAGTAGCAGCCTTGCCTGACACTGCCTTTTCTTGGAGTGACTGAGAGCTGAGAGCATGGCAGGTTTTCCTGTGTCTGGGAACACCTCCTGTATATGGGCATAAGGCAAGAGAGCAGCTCCCTTTTCTTGATCATCACAGCTCCTTCCCAGGAGCAAGGCCAGCCCCAAGCTGGAGAGGACACCTCCTCTGGCTTACCCTGCAAGGGGCTGCAGGTAGGGATTTCTGCTCTGCATGCCTTGCTCCGGTGGCTGCTGGCTAGGATCCTCATCTAGGGCAGAACCCAGTGACCCCGCTACCAAGCCAGCCCCAGCTCACACAGCCTGTGTCAGCAGAGTGACGTCGGGACTGGTGACAAGTGTCATCGCCATGCAGTGCTGACTAAGGTACTTCTGCTGACGTATCACACTTGCGTCACCTCTCCCTCCAAGAAGTGGGGCAGCAGCAGGGGCTAATTGTCTCTACCATCTAGAGCAGGTCCTTCCAGACAGGGCAAGGAGACCCACACTCTGGAGCAGTGGGCACATGTCCTTGCTATGCAGGCCCTCCTGGCTGGAGGGTGAGAAGGGTCACCAGGTGTTGCTGTCTGCTTAGAAGAGGCTGACCCCAGAGACCTGGGCAACAGAGAGACAAATGCCCTGGAGACGAATGCCTCTGTGGTGCATTTGGTAAAATAGAGCAAAGCCAGGCCCTGCCTTCCCATGACTTTCCCAAGACCATCCTTATCCTGCATCCATCCTCTTAGCATTAATAAGGAAGAACAAAACTGTCCAGGTTGGGCAGAAGGAAAATAAATTTCTGGGGAAGATCTGGCAGGGCTGCCTTGAGGAGGAGCTTCATGGGCACACATGCTCGCTCTCACCTGTCCAGAGACACTGGCTTCATGGGGGCATAGTCCCAGTCCATTTCCTCAGCTGCAATGTAGTAAGTCCAGGTCACAGGACTCTCTTTGGCAAAAGAGCGCACTTGGATCACATGATAAGTTTCCTCATCTTCTTCAGGGTATTCCATGTCCTCTGGCTCATCTGACGGCTTCCCCATCTTCACCAGGCGCTCCTCCAGACACTCCTCCACCTTCACAATGGCCTCCATGCCAGCTGGGTTCGGCCAAGCCAAACAGAAAGGGTCACACTGACATGACAGCACAGGCTTGTGCTCCCCCAGGCTCTGCCTGGGAGATGTCCTCTCCACTACTGTCCCCATCAAACGGGCCATTGCATGGGTCAACCTATGCCATCCTGGGGTATGCTGCACATGGGTATAAGACTATGGAGCAGGAGGGGCCTTGGAGCTGCAGCACTGCATAGAAACCTGAGACCAGGCCATCCCCTGAACTTTTCCCCTGAGCTCTTGCAGAATAATGTTACCTTGCTGATGGGACAGTATCTGGCAGAACATCCGAAACCAGCCAGCTGTTCCTGGCATGGTCTGGGCTGTGAGATACGTGGCAGGGGAGATTTCTAGGCTGCTGACACGGTGGCTTCTCACCAGGAATGTGTGGCCTTCGAAGAAGATGGAGTGAACTTCTGGCCCAGTGCCCAACCCAATCACGTGCCAGTGGACCTGCTTCTTGAGGCACAGTGTGAGTCCTGCCAGGAGAGAGGGAAAGCACTGAGGCGTCAGCACTGTGTCCATCCCTCGTCCCAGCTCTTGGTGTTATAGACTCAGAGAATGACATGTGGTGAGTAGAGTCCCCTGCCCCACAAGTTGGTGGCTTCAAGCTGGAGAAGTCACATGTGAACGTGGACCGTCTGAGTAAAACAGAGGTGCAGGCCACAACATCCCCCTGAGATATGACTAGATTTACAGAGTGGGGGACTATGGCAAGGGCTTTGGGAGGTTGCTGATGGGAGCTCACAGCGGGATGCAGTGGCAAAAGAGGTAGATGTGTTCCTCGACTCTAAAAATAGGGGAACTGGGAACTGGAAAGGAGAATCATTTGTGTGATCACAACACTGGCAAGCCTGATGATACTAAAACATTGTCTCTGAGGCAGGGCTCCAGCACATACTCAGCAGTAGTTAAAATACCCAAAGAAGGGCAGAGAGAGGTCACCAGGATTATTTGAAGGCTGGAGAAAATTCCTTCCTCAGAGACACTCAAAGAGCTTTGTGTGCTTAGGAAATGGGAGAGGACTTGATTGCATTGTAAAAATATTTTCCCGGGGAGAAATTAGTGTGTGCTGAAGGGCTTTGTAATCTAGCAGGGAAGTGAATAACAAGAACAAGTTCCTGGAAGCTGAAGCCAAACAAAGTCAGATACGGAGTCAAGCACTTCTTTTTGGCACTGCATGCAATAGGTGACTGGAATGGATCCCAAGGGCCCAGGAGGAGACAGGATGGAGGCTCCGTCCTGAGGCCCTCAGCTCTCCATTGCCACCTCTTCATCAGACACCTCTCAGGCCAGGTCCTGCAGCCAGACAGGGGTTTGTTGGGCAGAGGTGGGTACCTTCTCAAGGGGAAACCCACTGTGCAGGCACAGCAGCTGACCATGAGGTCTACTCAGCTCTTAAGCTCCATGGATCCACCAGGATGGGGAATTCAGGGGAGTTCTGCTTTTGCCATTTATTGGAGAAAAACCAGACCCAAGTGGGAGGTTTCAGGGTGTGGGTCACCAAGGTTGCTGATGGTAGTGACTCTCCTGACAGTGTTTCCCAGTTTGCCTTGGAGATTCTTCACTCTCAGGCATCTGTGGACCTTTTCCCAGAAGAAGATCAGAAAATGTCAACTTTTTTTTTTCACTGAGACCACAAATGACATTTTCTTTTGCTTTTCTGGAGAAAAGGAAGCTCAGGGGAGACCTTGTTGCTCTCTACAACTACCTGAAAGGAGATTGTATTGAGGTGGGTGTTGGTCTCTTCTCCTAAGTAGCAAGTGATAGGACAAGAGGAAACGGCCTCAAGTTGTGCCAGGAGAAGTTTAGGTTGGATATTAGGAAAAATGTCTTCACTGCAAGAGTTATCAAACTCTGGAACAGGCTGCCCAGGGAATTGGTTGAGTCACCATCCCTGGAGGTATTTAAAAGATGTGTAGATGTGGCACTTAGTGACATAGTTCAGTGATGGACTTGGCAGTGTTAGGTTTATGGCTGGACTTGATGGTCTTAAGGGTCTTTTCCAACCTAAATGATTCTATTCCTCAAATCCTGCAGAGGTGTGTTGTCAGACCCAGGCTTGTGACAGCTGAATTTTCCCTTCAATGCTACCTCCAGCCTCATTCACAGGGCTACAAGAGATGAAACTCTTTGCTACCAGCACTATTCCTGGAGATATCCGAGAAGGTCAGCTCCCCTTGGCAACACATACAGCTGGAAACAGGTCCTGTCCCACTGTAAATGGGCAAGGCAGATCAAAGAGTTGAGATGTGATGGTCCCTCTGGGATGAATACAGCCTAACAGATCCATCACCTGGAAACTCCTCTTGATGCCTCTTTTCACACCCTTTCACAAGACACCTTGAGTTTACAGACCTGGCTACACTTCTAGGAAGAACCTCCCATGACCTCCATCCCCAGCACACTAGGACTCACCAGGCAGGGAGCCATTGATGTAGCCATTGATGGTGTGCAGCTCTGTCCTGTTGTGAGGCAGGGGCTGAGGAACTGCCGGGGAGCTGGGCTCAGAGTACCAGCTTTTCCCTGTGGAGAGAGGAGGATGCAGTCAGCTTTCACTTGAGAGCGTTTCAAAGAAAAAGGAAACCTTCCCACTGGGTGGAAACAGTATGAAAGCCAAAATCCAGGGAGGTCAGATGTGTGGTGCCTGTTGGAAATCTACAACAGACCTGGCGACAGCTCTGCATGAACGTGGTGCTGACCATTTCAGGTGACAGGGCATTACTCCCCCGCAGCTTTAGCCTGTGTGATGGGAACAAGGCCAGGGCATGGCATGGGAGAGCTGGACTCACACCATGGCCAAAGCATGCACCCCAGTCCAGGCTGAATTCAGGGGCTGACACTAGTCAACAGGGTAATTATTACCTTCATCAAACACTGCGAAGAGCATCACAAACTCTTGCTGCGCGTCATTGTTCCCATCGCTTGCCAGAGTCCCTGCAAAATGCCACAGGATGGATCTCTTCAAAGGTCAGCAAGCACCATGCCCGCACCCACAGGGAATTCCCTTTGTGCCCTCCAAGAACTGGTAAATCAAGGCCAGGCTGTGGATTGCTTTTGTCACATCTCACGACCTGTTTCCAACCTTGCAGTCCCCAAAAGCCCCTGGTCAAGAGGCAGCTTCCCCCAGCTCGGGAGGTCAGTTTCTGCTGCCTTCCCCTCTCAGGATCCACCTAGTCACCTGGAAGAGCTCATTTTACCTAGCCCCCTCATCAGGACCATCGCCTGTGGTTGTTGTCTAGACTTCACTCAGTGGAGAAACTGCTCCTGGTGAGTCACTGGAGCCTGCAGACAGTGCCCTGGAAGGAGGTGGCTCCTGCCCATTCCTCTCCAGTGACAACAGAAGGGTCTGGACAGCTACCGCCAGGAGATGGCTCAACCAGGTACACTTCTTGGTGCCTTGCACCCACAAATATTAACAGTTTTCATCACCTCCATGTTTACTGAAGAAAGGAGAGCAGGCACACGTACTGTGGACCAGGCAGTGCCCCAGGTGTCCTGCTTCTCTCCTGCCTGATCCTTAACCCTTGCTGACACAAACTCCCCTCTAGTTCTTCCAACAAAACCCTGTTTGACAAAGCACCCTGGCTGACACCGAACAATCACAGCTTGGTGAAGTTCTGAAGGAAAGACAAACATCTATGCCTCCATGGCAGTTCACCTTATGGATAGATAAGGTTCAGATACAAGGTAGAAAATTTCATCTGTGGTCTGAAATCTTGCAAAGGAACAAAGCAACTGATTCCTCTCCAGCAGGGAAATCCAAAGTGTGTTTGGCTCCTGCACTGGGGACTCGGTGAGGAAAAGGCCAAACCCCAAAAGTGCTGTTGTTGACCGCAGCTTACTGACTCCACTGCCACGTTCAACCTCTGGAAGGCATCTTTGATTTCCCTGCTTTTCAGTTCCTGATTGTATGTGACCTGTCCCCATCCTGTGCTGTCCTTACCAGGTCGGCACACGAGCAGGGCTCCGATCAAACCAGAGTTGATGTCCTTCACGCTGTCGGTGTTGGAGGAGTAGGAGTGGGTCAGGCATGGTGAGTCACCATCTGTTGGGCCCTGGTTTTGCTGGATTTTCCAGATGTACGTGTGTGTCTTCCCTGGATCCACCCTGTCACCCTCCTTTTCTGGCTGGCTGGTCTCATCCTCATACCCTGCACCTAAAGCCAAAGAAACACCCAGATGTCACTGAAGGTTCATCGCCAACACACCATGGCTGCAGAAATGCCTCTTCCCCCAACCCAGAATACAGCCTTTCTCCACCCCAGACTCCAGGGCCAGCCTGACTCCCACTGGCGATGGCTGGTCTCAGGGCAGTGAGCAGAGCGGTGCCAAAGACTCACTTGTTGGGCTGTGCACCCACCGCCTGCCCTGACGCTGGAGGGCACAGTCTTCCTGGCCCTAAGCATCCAACCTAAGGTTTAACCTGTGTATTACCTCTATAACTGACGCAGGTTTGCTCTGGGCTGTTTGTTTATCTCAGCTCATTTCTGGGCTGGGCATGGTCTTGTTCTCCCAGGCTAAGCCATCTCTGTGACTGTCTGTCCTCGCAGGGGGACGTGAATAGCAGGGTCAGGGAGGGACGTGCTCCCTTCTGACAGGCAGGCAGCAGAGTGGGAATTACTACATAAGGGCTTGCAGCAGCTGGCTATTGCCCAACTCACCCTCCGACGCCTTCCAGTAGGACACCCCGACAGCGTGGAGGTTGTATGGGCGGGAGGCCAGGTTCTTAAACACGATGACCACTGTGTCATAGACTTCTGCTCGGATGGTGGGGCCCAGGAGACCTGAAGAGGAGAAAAAAAAGGGTCAGGCAGCTGCCACCCAGCCATGGCCCCAAAGGGTCTGGGCTTTCCACCTGCACAATTAGCAGTTGTCCCTCGTGTAGCATGGCAGTATCAACTGCTCTGGCACCAGCAAGGCTCCCCTCCATCCCCAGCAGCTCTGCCGTACTGGGAGTCTACCCAGGTGCTTTCCCATTCCTGGCCAAGGAGCTGCCAGCACCCAACCCAGGATGAGTTTGGCCGCTGTCAAGGAGAGCGAGGGCTCACCCTGCTCTGGGGGCTTCTTACCCATCCACGCTGGCTTGGACTTGGGCTGCGTGAACGAGGCGTCACGGTATTCCACAAACACAGCCTTCCTGTACCGGGGAGGGACACCAGGCATGGGCGGCCCTGGGCCCATGTGCCCTGACACGCTGCAGGAGGAAGGAAAATCCAAGGTTGATGGTGCAGCCCCGTCCACAGATGGGCAGCAGCCATCCTCTTCCTCCCCTCCCTGCCAGCTTTCCTGTGCTGTGCCAGTCCCAGAGATCACTTACCCTGTTGTGTCCTTTGGGTTTCTTGACAACCCCCAGGTGTGTTTTACTCAGCTCACAGATGACAATGTGGCAGTGATTAATATCACAGCGTTAGTCACGATGGAAGAAGACACAAGGGCAGGAGGCATAGCGCCATACTCAGCTGCAGCCAGGAGCAGGCACAGCAGCAGGCATTGCTGCCAGCCTCCTGCTTCGTGCCTTGCATGGCTTTGTTCTGCCAGCAGAGACCTGGGGCACTCAGAACACTGTGATAACAGTGTCACAGTGGCCTCTGCCCTGCAGTCACCCCCCACCCCATCCCCAGCACCTTCAGGTGTGGCAGACACATCACATCATGTATAACCTCGAACATCCTCCCCAGCTCCCCCCAGGAAAGAGACTGTCGTGGCAGCAAGCAATGTCCCCACATTCGTTTCTTTTCTGACCAAACTGGGATTTACAGCCAGCCCCTAAAAAATTACTCCTTGCAGCAGAAGCATAAAGGAGCCTTGAATGCATTTCACACCCCACTTATTCTGCTGGCCACTTTTTATCTGTAAGTGGCTTAACAAATTCATTTTCCAGAAGGAATCTAGCATATTTATCAGGATAACAAAGCCATGAATTTCTCCAGGGATTTTAGAGACTGGCTTATCAGCCCCAGGACTGAGACCATTTCCAGTAACTAGACAGAGTGCTTCCAGCCTTGTTTTGTTTGGAGCAAAACCCAGGTGGTATTTTCTTCCCTCTGAAGAAGCAGGGAAGATTGCTCTGCTCTGACTAAGCCTTTATTCAAGCAGTGGTTCCCTTTGTGACTCTTTCTCAAGAGGAAGAGGAAGGAGACAGAGTGACTTAAATTTAGGAAATGGTGATGCACACTTGCCCCCACGCTACCAACTGGAAGCCACCTGCAGCTGGAGGATGCTGTGGGGAGAGTGGGGTTCACCCTCTTGGGACCAGGGCAGGACAGGCGCCCATGAAACCCACACATGTGTCCAGATCCTGCCTTTCCCACCACAGCTATAACCCCACATTCTGGCTGGCAGGAGGTCCGCAGCAGGACGTGGCCCCAGTGAGAAGGGCCACTGCATTCAGCTGACTTTGCCCATGAGCTCTTATCGCTCCTGGCTTGATGGCAGTAGGGTCTGGACCAAGCTTTGCTCTGCAGGGTGACCCCGTGCTGGGAGGTGGCAGTACTGTGGGATCACTGGCACTGCGCTGTCCACAGTCAGGAAGCTGTGCCTTAATCTCTAACTCGCAGAAAGACCAGCTTCCAAAACAGATCCCTGAGATATGAGCCTCTGGTCCTGCTAATTTTGTGCTAAACCAGACAGAAATCCTCTGGAGTCAGGGGGAGTTTGCTGGCATGCATGGACATGGCTGGAAGGAGACTTGGTGACACCAAGGCTCAGCACTGGGTCCCAGCTGGCACAGCAGAGCCTGGCAGCCTTTGCAGGGGATGAAGAGGCAGAGTTTGGCACAGGGACATCTGATCCAAGTGCTTCTGGCTTGTCCTCTGCACTTGGGGTCCCTGTGGGCTTCCTACACCAAGGGCAGCTGAAGCCAAGGCAAAGAGATAAGTTCCTGGCGCCTTCAATCAGCATTGTTAGCTGCACTATCTGTTCATCTCTCAGAGTCGGGAGACAGCCAAGGGAAACACCCTGCGCTGCCGAAGCACTCAAACACAGGCTGCTGCTACGTGGCCCCCAGCTCCGAGCAGGAGATGAGATCCCTGGGAATGTCGCAGGACGTGCTGGTCCCAGCTCGAACCCTGCTGGTAGCGTTGTGTTTGGGAGGAAGAGAAACATGGGGAAGGCGTAAGCAGCTCTGGCCTGCTGTTCTGTAGCCCATTCGTTTGGCAGAGCTTTCCACAAATGTGCCAGAGAAACCACTGAATACATCAAGGGGTTTTGGAGACCCTGACTGGGGGGGGTACCCCTGGGGGCTGCCATGAGATGCTGGTACCACGAGGGAGAACGGGTGGAGCAGAAGACACCCCACGCACAGGCACCCCAGCTCCAGCATCGGGTCTGCTCCTGCCACGCTTTCCTGACTCACTCTTGCATTCTCCCCAGTCTGGTTGTTTTCCTGTGCTGTCCCCGTGTGGGGGGAACCGGGCTAAGGCTGCAGGGCCAGGGAAAAGGCACTGTCATCCAGCTGGGAACAGCCACTCTGAGCAAGCCCTGGTTCCCACCATGGCTCCCCTGGGAACCGCGCTGCCCAGGCGTGACCTGCCTCCCTGGGGTGGAGCACACCACCTATGAGAAAGCCAAAATTATCTTTCCCTGTTTTAGAGAAGGACAAGTGACCTCAGGCTGCTTGCTGATGCCCCCCCAGCTCATCCCCAGGAGCCAGGTCCCTGAGTCACCCTGGGGTCAGAAATGGTGCGCAAGCTCGTCATTAAAGCCAGTACTGAAATGGAAAGCCACAAGGTTGAATTAACAGCGTGAGTGGCCTCACCTCCACTGTAGCCCAACGGATCTGAGTGCAACGTTAGTAAAAGCAGGGCAGGGGAGGCATTAATGAAACAGGGGGTGCTGGATGTGAATTTCCTACTGAAGTAACCAAAGGGGGGATAAAACAACGTAACTGATTAATACGGTGACTACAGCAGCTAGTCAGGCTGACCTGGCTCATCACCAGAGCCTGGTTTCCAGTGCCTGACCACAGCTCCCTGCTGCTCAACCCAGTGTGGGTCTGAGATGGGGCCGTGGGCTGACGTCGCCCCAGCACAGAGCCTGGGGAAGGGGATGTGGCAGTGGGGCAGAGGGAAGCAGTATGGTTTGATCCACAGGGGCTGTAGCCGCCCAGCTCTGCTCCCCACGCTGAGCGCAGAACAGCCCATTCACAGCCACACGTGTCCAAGACAGCTGTGGCATCACACAACAGCATCCTGATGCTGGAGCAATGCAACTGCCATTTTTCCTTCCTACTCTAAAGTATGTGGGCAAAACCACCGTGCCTTCCTCCCTCTTGTCACTGTGTGCAAACACCATTCTTTGCCCAAACACTAAAAATAATTTTCATTCCCTAAAGGAAAAATTTCAGCCCCAGAAATGTAAGGTACACAAAGATATAAATAACTAAAGCTGGGTTTTACCAGATGCAGACACAGCGGAGAGCCTTTGCTGCTCTATGTTGGGGGGCACAGGTAACCTCCGTCTGCAGCCCCCAGGCAGGGAGGCAGAGGACCCCATCTCCCATTGCATCTCCCCGAAGCTCCCGGGATGCAGAGCAGAAGAGAAAGCACAGGCTGGAGAACCAGCTCTTGGCTCCAGGTGCAGACTTTAAAGGGTCACAGGCAAACTGCATTAAGATAAAGCAGCGCAGAGCAGTAGTGCAGAGCAGGTCTGCATCTCTCACTGCAGATTTATTCCACCAGTGCGTTATCAGGGGTTGCACTTAGTGACTCCCCATTGCACAGAAACACCCGTTCGCAGCGGTACCAGCAGCTCAGAGCACCCACCCTGCCTGGTTGCCCCCAGGCACCTGCCTGCCCCGACCCAAGCTCACAGTGCAGGGGGTGGGAGAGCGCCCATAGCAGGCTACCTGAACTGCAATAGGAAGAGCTTTACCCTGGAGGTGCTTGCAGCACGGAGAGCAGGTCGCTGTGCAGGTAGTCCCAGCCAGTTTCCACTGCACCGATGTAGTATCTTCTGACTTTGCTGATGCCCTCCTCAACCAGGCAGAGGAGCAGAAGACTGCGCAGGGCTCCCACCAGCATTGTGCCTAACAGCTGGGAATCACTCTGGCTTCAGGAGGAAAAGTGAAAAGGATGGAACAAGAGAGGAAAGAGGAGAGAAAAGCCTTTATCTTCTCATCCAGCTGTTGTAATCTACACGAGAGGATTATTTGAAGCCAGCACCCACAGGCTCAGTCAGAGCACTGAAAAGTTTCTCAAAGACATCAGGAGAGGAATTGCTCGAGTGGGTTAGTCAAAGAGGAGCGTGAGAGCTCCTTCCTCTGGGGTGGCAGTGACAGAAGGAGAGGAAAAAACAAAAGGAAAGGGAGGGCAAGCGCAGCAATAAGCTCTGCTGCAGGACCCAGCTGGCTCGGTGTCCTGGCCTGTGTCCGGGAGCGAGGTGAGGAAAGGGAGGGTTGCAGAGGAAGGGGAATTTAGGTGCGGTCTCTGCCTGGTCCCACTTTCCCTTTCACTGTAGAGGGGAAGGAGAAGAGCTGGTTGCAGGCCAGTGCCCTGCTGCTGCCCAGGCTACAGGAACCTGCATTTCCCCCACAGGTCAGTCTGGGCTTGTATCTAGGGCTGGAGCCCTTCAGGGATCTGGCAGCTGCCTTCTGTACCTGCTAGCCCACATAGCTTGATGAAATGGCAATTTAGGGGAAAATTTGCCTTCAGGAAGTAGGTGACTTACTGCTACGAAGCAAGAGAGGCTGCCCCATGCCCCTAGAACTAGGAGCTTGCAGAGCACTTTGCATCTGTAGGTGCAGGGCTGGAGGTGAGGAAATAGCCAGGGATGCACATATGCATGTACATATGTGGGGTGTATCCCTGTCCCTCCAGTGCCTGCACCCCAAGCAGTGATGACTTAGACACAAAATCTCACTTCAAGCCACATGGGAGGGAGAGGGTTGGGGTGATCCTTGGAAGTCCCCCTCCTGCCAGCTGCTCCTCACCCTTCTCCTCTTCTCCCAGGCAGAACAGCTCAGAGAAGATGCACTGAAACGTTTTTGTAAATTTCTTCCACTTTAAATTCACTAATTTTCGATATATTCTTTTAAAAGCCCAGGAAATCCCACCTCCCACCCCACAAATGCACACACATGTGCTCACACACACATGCCAGCGCGTGGTTGTCCCTCAGCTCCTGAAGGCAGGAAGATAAGGAGGAACACCCTGCATGGTCCTGGCATCCACTGGGCGAGCGAGGGGGGGAAATGTCCCATAAATTACACTGCAGGGCAGCAGGAGTGCAACAGGGGCGGTGACCCCTTTGGTGACAGTCCCAGTGTGTGCAGAAACATCCATGTGACAGGTCTTGGTGCCTGGGCAACAGAGGGAGGCGGTGGGGATTGTGGAGGGATGGGTGTTTTGGGGTCCTAGACATGAATCCTTAGTGCAGGGCAGGTGGGACTGGTAGGGGATGGGACGGGAGATAGGAGCTGAGCCCCCAGGGAGGGGCAATGCCAGTGGATGCATGAACACATTCCCTGATGTCCCACTGCCCCATGTAGCCCAGCATAGCCTGGGAGCCACCTTGAGCATCCCCACGGGCTCACTGTGCAGGAGCACCCCATGCCCATGGGGTCGGTGATGGCTGTCCCCCTCCCTCAGAGAAGGGCCAGTTCTTGCCACCTCACTGGGGACACCCCCTCTCTTCCCACCCCTCTCCTTACAGCAGCCTTGAGTTTGAGGGGAAAACCATCCCAGGCAGCTGTTTCTGGCCAGGGCTCCCACAACAGCAACAAGGAGCGTCCGGGGGGACTCCCCCTCAGCCTGTGTAAAACCCCAACGCACCAAGGGGCTACCCACTCCTTCCTGCACTCGCCCATGGGCTGGCTGACGCATCAGGAGTGGGGGCAGAAAGCGCTCCCCTTGCACCACCCAGCCTGCTCCCGGAGAGGCAAAAAGCCAGCAAGAAACACATTTCCTCCAGCTTGTGCACTGGCTGCTGGCTCTGTGCCTGGCCTGGGGCTCCTTTTCTTTTGCAAGGAAAATGAGCAACAACCCACCCCACATTTTCCAGCAAGTATTTTGGGGCAAAACAAGCAGTGTGTCATATTCAGGGATGCCCCGGATGCTTTGCACCACCTGTCCCAGTGTGGTGAAATAGGATGTTGTTCAGTGCTGGAGGGGAAAGGGCTGTCCAGAGGTCCGGGAAAGACATGGGCGATCCGGGCTGTGCTTCTGGCACTGGTGTCCCCTGCAGTATGGACGTGACTTTATTCCAGTTATCCTGTCTGGGAATCTCCTGGTGCTGTGAGACTGTGCTCACCCAGACAAGCTTCTTCCAGAAGCAAGCAGATGGGGAAAATATCACCAAGCAGAAAACATGACCATGGAGAGGGCAGTTGGAGGGTGGCAGCGTGGGATGGGCATGTGTGAGGGTTGGGGTTGGCTGTCAGAAGGGGTGTTCCAGCTCTGGGTGCTGGGGATCTGCACAGTGTGGCATGGGGGATTCTTGCCTCTAACCCTGGCAGGGATGCTCTGGGCACTGTGGGATGACAATATCCAGGGATCAGGGAGGGGAGACAAGCAAAGCTACCCTTGCGGGCTGCAGTCGCAGGAGCCTGGAACCAAGTCAGCAGTAATGGCTGTGAAACTGCTGGGTTTAACCATTTTCAGCTACCGTGATGCAGCTCTGGGTTCCTGACCCAGAGACATAAGAGTAAACTGGAGAGATAGGGTCTAACTCGAGGGAGCAGAAAGAAAATTATAGTATCAAGATACTCAAGCTGTAGGAAGGGGAATCCAGTTGTGAAACTGGAGAACGCTTGGAAATAAGTTGTGGAGAGGGCCCAGATCCTGGCACTCGCTGCACGCAGCGGGTAGCTTTGTGCAGGCACGTGAGAGTCAGCGCAGAGCGAAGTGTACTGAGGCCAGCTGGGCACCCACAGGGAGCCTGGCTTCCCCCCGCACAGCCTGCTGAGCCAGAGGCCACATGCCTCGGCAAGGGCACGCGTGGCCCCGGCAAATGAAGTGGCATTAACAGCCCTGGCGCTTCCGACGGCTCTACAAACCTGTGTGGGTGCCACTTCAAAGTGTCAGCATCACCCATGCGTGACTGGGCTGGGCTGAGCCGGGCAGTAGCAGACGGCTGCACCTTTGAGAGAGCTGCGGAGAGGCGTTGGCATTCCAGTCCTGCCTGGAGTGATGCACAGCATGAGCACATCTGCCCATTGCCAAACCTCCCCATGAGACAGCACCAGGGAACTGTGTTCCCGTGCAAATGAAGCCAGGACAGGGTCCTGCCACTGAGTCCTGGAGAAGCCTGCTTGGCCAGAGCCAAGGACCCGCGTGCATGCAGAAAGCACTGCTTGTTTCCCCAAACTGTGCAGTTCTCAGCTGAATATGGGGCTAGGGCAGATAAAAATGACTCAGAACAAAGTGAGGCATGTCTAATCTCTCCTGGGACTTTTTTTTTGGCGTGTGTGTGTGTGTGTGTGTGTGTATGTGAGAGAACGAGTGACTCATGGCAGCTTCTCAGGAACTCAGAGTATCTCAAAAGCAGCAGCCACCCACGGGGCACTCGCCCTTCCCAGCACTCACACGGGCAGAGGACACTGATACGCTGGCTGTGCTGTGTGGCACTGGCAATCCAGTGGAAGGCCCAGGCATGGCCCTTTGTAGCAGTGCTGCTGAGCTGAAGCATCTCCTGCTGCTGCCCTCATCCCACCAGGACCCTGCCTGCCCTAAGGAGGGCTCGGTTTTGGTGTATGGCCATTCCAGAAAGAGGAACGGCAGCCTGAGAGTTGGCAGGACACATCCCTGCTCTTCTATAGATGTGCCCTGGGTAAGTCCCTGCCACATGGGCTTGCCATACTTCCTCCCCGAGCTGCTGGGCACACGCTGCTGGCTGGCTCCTGCCCAGCCCACTGGCCATGCCCACCCGGATGCATGCCACGCTGACTCATTTCACCAAACACCGCAGGAAATCCCTGTTGCCTTTCCAGTGCCTCCCTGCACAGCTGGAGTGAAGGATGCTGTGGGAGTTTCCAGCCTCCTCTCTGGAGCCAGTGCTGGGGTTTAGTCACAGGGGATGTGTTTATCCCATCTCCAAGGGCAGGGGTGCTTTAGGGGAGCTGCTTTTTTCAGAACCCACTGTCCCAGTTAGGAAGAAAAAGTATTAAAACAAACCACCAACTGACCGGCCAAAAAAGGCATCTCCTGGTGCTTTTGTCTCCATCCACGCTGCTGCAAAACCAGCCCAGATGGAGAGACAAACCCTGTTCTTAGTGCAGATAAATCACAGCAGGAGCAAAGCCCACACCTGTCCTTGGGGGAAAAAACTCCCATTTGGAGTTTTCAGCATTCAGAGGATGCTCCCTCTGGCTACTGGCTTCACACAGCTATTGCTAAAGGATCTTTGCTCCTCAAGTGTCAGCCCCGGGGAAAATCAGAGCAGCCTCTAGGCACACACATCCTTCATAAGTCACCTAATTACCCCGGCTGATTAAATGAAGATCAGAGCAATTCCTCTACCCTGGGCTTGCTTTGAGGGTTGCTGCTGCTGGGTTAGCCTGGAGATGGGGTCACGTTCCCAAGGGGTGTCTGGTTTACGGTGTTTGTCATGCACTGTGCTTAGCTCATCTCCTCAGACACCCTGGCTGCTGCAAAACCTGGAATAAGCCCCAAGTACCCAGGGCTGCTCATATTCAGCAAAGCTGCCCCTGCACCCTCCAAGAAGTGACTCTGTTCCACACTGTGCTTGGAGCCACAGGGAAGGGGCATGGTGGTACCCTGCCTTACCCATCCCCCAGTGCTCAGAGCTGCTTGACCCTGGCATCCTTGCACTGACAGAGCTCCTGGTGAGCCAGAAAAGGGGCTAAATTTAACAACAGGAATTTAACGGTGCTCCATGAGAATGGCTGTTTAAGGGAGGCACTGTCCCAGAAGACTCCTCTCAATTGTTGCCAAGAAGAAAGGAGAACTGGATGCAGGGAGCTGTAGCATGCTCCTGCACAGCCCGAAGCTCTCCACCCACCTGCCCCCAGCCTCGGACTGTGCCTGTCACTGGGGCAGAGCCCTGAGCCTGAGGATGCCGCCACAGCTAGTGCCCATGGGTGTCCCTGCACCGTGCTCGGCTCACACCCACATGCCCAGCCCAAGCCTCAGGGCTGGCAGGGGTGCCTGCTGGCCAGGCAGTGACAGGAGAGGGTGCAGACTCGTGAGATGGAGGGATTGTCAGGGAAGATGAACCAGGATCCTGGCCAAAGGGGCAGAAAACAGTCAGGAGTTGAATGAGGAGATTATGGCACATCCAGGAATTGTTATTCATCTTTTACAGCTGGGGATACAGCTGCAGGGAGCAGCAGGACTTGCCCACTGTCACCTGCAAGGCAGCAGCAAGTCAGAAAGAGAGCACCTGTATCACCTGAGCAGCCACTCGGTACCATTTGCCATGCTCCAGGCCGGCTGCATCCATTCACTGCCCAAAATCCGTGCTTCCTGGCAGGAGGGATGGCTCCAGGTGGGGCTGGGGGCTCCCTGCTGTTCTCAGCACAGTGCTGTGCCTGGTGCCAGGCTGCTCTCCTGTTCCCTAAACCTGGCTGGCAGAAATGCCAACTGCTGGCAGGAGGGAGCAGAAAGACCTTTCCTTTGTGGCGTGGAAGTGGGGGAAGCTGGGGGAGAGCTGGCCTGCACTGAAAAGTCCCCTTGGCTGCTGGGGGGGGGTGAAGGAGAAGGGCTGTCACCCCGACTCATAGACACTGAGTGGCATGAAGGGCTGGAGCCCAAGTTTGTTTCATTTCCAGAAAATGAGAAAAGAGAGACGGCAGCAGAGAGAGAAACCCCGCTGAAAATCCCCGCGCTCTTGCTTTGACAGGGCTGAGCTGCAAATTTCCTTTCTGCAAGCTGCAGCGTGCCCCCAGCCAGCCGCTGAGCCGGGGCTGTCCCTGCGTGGCTGTGTGACACCAGCGTGGATATCCCAGCCAGGGGAAGGGGAATTCAGCCGTTGCTTCTTGCTGTACTAAAAGCAGCGACACAGTGACGGCCTCGGCAGAGTGCCATGTGGCAGGGGCCATGAGGCCAGCAGTGTTAGGGCCACATCATGCTGAGCCACTGGAGTAGCAGCTTGGGAGCCCCAGGACACTGCAGCCCTCCAGGTTCCCACGCACCAGGGACATGTTTCCTATCGACGGGGGACACTGGCACCTGGTGGAGATGGCCAGGTATGATGCCTTGCTGAGGTGCCCGGAGGGGTATAGTGGATCCATTTACAGAGCATTTTTGGGGGCTCTGCAAGTGGGGACTCGCTGGGGGGACATAGTTTTGCTGACCATGTTATTGCCCGGTACTGCTCACCTGGACCGTGCATGGCTGCTGGAAGCCTGTGTGGGCTGGCGAGCTGTGGCTCAGCCTGGCCGTGCAGGCTGGGAGGTGGTGGTGGTGCCAGGAGGGAGGGGAAGCCTTTCAGATGGGGAACAGCTTTTCGTGCCTGTGTCTCCTGAGCTGAACAGGGCTGCTCGCCAGGAAGGCACCTGGCAAGGAGCCCCAATGGCTGCAGGGTGCTGAGGTGCTAGTGCTGGGATCTGCCGCTGCGCCTGCTGGCCCCTGTGCCACCCTTCGTGCCAAGCTGGGTCTGACCCCGATGCACAGGACCCCCCAGCCCTGTGGCCTCTCCAGTCCCCCTGTCAGCCCAGCTCCTTCCCCACTGCAGGAGGAAGCCGAGCGCCTGCCCTGGGCGACGGTGCACTGGTGCTGGGGAAAGATGGGGCCATGCTGCAGATGCCCAAGGCAGTGGGTGCCCCTGGGACCATGTGTGTGGGGGACCCCCCAGCCGGCACTGGGGAGGAGGCACAAGAGGAACCCGTCATGGCCCCAGGGCACGGGGGCAGCCCTTTGGCCAGGGCAGGGAGACTAAACCAGGGACATGTGCTGCACAGGGATGGGAGCCCACCACGTACCAGACATGCAGGAGACCCCAGTGCCACCTGACACTGGTGTTTGGATGGGATTGCCAAGATGAAACACTCCCCCCAGGCGCCTGTTTGCACCCAGCCGTCCCTTCCCACTGGCCATCCCTTCCCCTACCACCACATCTTCTTTTCCCAGGGGAAGCTGCTCTGCTCACTGCCAGCCCTGCCTAGAGCTGAGGAGACCCTTCAGAGACATGGTGCTCTTGGCTGCTCAGTAGTCGGTGTAGGATCTGTCCGACAGTCTAACAGCTACATCTGATTACTGGGTCACCAAAGGGTGACCACACTGCACCCGCAGGAGTTGCCTTCTGATCTGCTGGAGACAGGAAGACCAGGGCTCTCTGGGAGCGTGGTGGGGGCAGAGGGAAGCCCTGATCCTGAGCAATCTCATGGGGCTTCGGCTGCCCAGGAGAGCAAATGCAGGAGCTTTCCAGTTGCCAGAGTAAGTAAACCCTTGTGGAGCGCACTCTCCTCCTCTGGGTGGTTACAAGAGCAAAAGCCCTTTGGAGCATCCTGTCTACAGGGTCTCTGGGGCTCAAGGGCTGGGCACTGGGCTGGACACCCAGATTCTCTCCTCCTGCTCCCCCATGGTGCCCATCCCTCCAGCCGTCCCTTGCCTGGCCCTCAGCACCTCAGATGGCTGAGTCCCAAGGCCCAGACCTGCTGGGGGCCGCAGCCACCAGCCCCCGCGGGACGACTGTGTGCAAGGCATCACGTCTCGGTCTGCAGGGAAACACTGTCCCGCCACTTTGATTTGTGTGCACGGACGCTGCTCTGGCTGGTTCCCCCTAATCAGGGCAGTGCAGGAAACACGTGCGATGCTGCTGTGGCTCCCAACACGTCCCCACCTGCCTGCGAGGAGGGAGGAGGTGCTGGGCTGTTTGCAGGCGGGGTGTCCGGGCCACTGTGGCAGAGTGCTGCTGTTGGTTCCCAGAACACTGCCTGCTCCCCTACCCGGCCCATGCCGCCTGTGCTCCTACACTGGTTTCTGTTAACCCCACAGGAGGGTCAAGCCTGCTCCTCCTCCACTTACAGGAGATATTTTTTTTTTTTTTTTAATGCTGTGTCTCAGGTTTTCCAGCTTTGCTTCTCCCTGGGCAACTGTGTCCTCAGGTGGGAAGTAGGTGGCTTTTATTCTGCAGAAGTTCAAGTGAGTTATGGCTCAGAAATAGGAGGGAACATTGTTTCAGGGGAGATAATAAAATGTGTTCCTGCCAGGCAGCATGCCTGGGCTGCCCAAACCGCCTCAGGGGCAGGCCGGGGCGCACCGGGGCAGGGCTGGGTGCAGTGCAGGCCCTCCACACCGCTTTCAGCACACCCCAGTCCCAGCTCCACCGCACACCTGCCCCGCTCCTCGGTGGGACCCAACACGGGGAGAGGAGTCCTGGCCCGTGTGCCAGGGTGCCGAGCTGCCCAGGATGGCGGCGTTTGTTTTAAGCAGACGGCAAAAGGTGCTGTTTCTGCGGAGTGACGGCTGGCAGCCGAGCGAGAGCCTCCCGTGTCAGAGGGAGCGAACTGCCACGGGCTTTAGGAAGCCTTCAAGATACTCTTGGGAGTCCCACAGAATCATCTCGGTTGGAAAAGCCCTTGAAGCTCCTCCAGTCCAACCATGAACCTCACCCTGACCGTTCCCAACTCCACCAGATCCCTCAGCGCTGGGTCAACCCGACTCTTCAACCCCTCCAGGGATGGGGACTCCCCCCCTGCCCTGGGCAGCCCATTCCAACGCCCAACAGCCCCTTCTGCAAAGAAATCCTTCCTAAGAGGCAGTCTGACCCTGCCCTGGCGCAGCTTGAGGCCATTCCCTCTTGTCCTGGCGCTTGTTCCTTGGCTCAAGAGACTCATCCCCCCTCTCTGCACCCTCCTTTCAGGGAGTTGTAGAGGACAAAGCAAGGAGCCCCCTTCGACCCTCCCCTGGATGCCACAGACCCCCTCGTGTTGCGCTGATCCGCTGTATGGGACCCGGTCCGCCCGGGACACCCCGCGGCAGAACCACGCACGGACCGGCGATACCGGGGCTGAGGGGAGCCGCGGAGCCGCCCCCAAGCGGGCGGCGCCATGTCGGCAGCAGAGGCCCCGCGCCCCCCCCGCCTCCCTCCCCTCAGCCCCGCGCCGGGGCGGGGCCGCGCGCTACGCAGCTGGTCACGTGGGCGCGGGGCCCTGTGGCGGCGGCGAGCGGAGCTCAGCGGGGCCATGGCGGTGCCGAGCGGAGGTGGGCCGGGCCGGGCGGGGCGCGGTGGGGTGTCTTCCCCCCTCTCTCTCCCTGGTGGCCGGGTTCCCGGCTCCCCCAGCTCGCCCCCCCCGCCCGGCGGAGAGCGGGGCCCGTGCCCTGCGCAGCGCTGTCTCCGTTGGCAACAGGCGGCGGCCGGTACCGGGGCCTGGCACTGCCTGAGGGCTCGAACCGCCGCGGGACGCTCTGGGAGCGGCTCCTGGGACAGGGCTCCTCAGCCCGCGCCCCTTCCTCAGTGGCGTGACCTGCGGCAGCACCGAGGGGGGTGAGGGGTGCCGGGGACGAGGTCCGAGGGGGTCTGAGGGTTCCCCAAGGCCCGGGGGAGTGCCAGGCCCCGTGGGCCGTGTGACTGGACAGGGGTCCTGTGTCCCCGGGGAGGCCCCGGGCAGCTGGCAGGGGGCTGTGGGACAGCAGTCCCGGCACTAAGCCTCTCCAGGTGCCTGCAGGTGTGAAGGAGGACTCGTTCAACGTGCTGGACCTGGCGGAGTACACCAAGAACCGGCCCTGGTGGCGCAAGGTCTTCGCCCCCAGCTCAGGGTCGAGCGCTGAGAAGTATAATGTGGCCACGCAGCTGGTGATCGGAGGGGTCACGGGATGGTAAGATGTGCTGGGGTTGCCACTGCTGCTCGTGGCAGGCAGGATGCCTGCGGGCACTAGCCAGGCTTTTGGGAACATGCTGATGGGTGCAGGTGGTCATCTGGCAGCCTTTCAGAGAAGGCAGATGTCCAGGTTGCTCCGCCCACTGTGCCCTGGCATGGTCTGCTGAACTGTGGGAGGTCTTAAAAGCTGTCTCTAATGTGGAGCTAAAGACCTGAGGCTGTCTTCCGGGGAAGAAAATGGCATCAGGCTTTTACTTTTGAGGTGAGATAATTCTCTAACTTCTGACATAAAGTGGTGGTGTTGAATTTAGGACAGACACATATGAGCCTCTTGGAACAAGGATACCTTCTTCCCTGGAGGTGGATGTACTTCAGGCATCTGCACAGAATCCTCCTGTCGAGGTGGCTTATCGCACCTGTGGGCATGGTTCCTGGGGTTTCAAGTTGCTCGTAGCAAGTGCTGGGGCTGGTGGCTTGTGGCTCTGTTTGCAACTTCATTCTTGCAGCAGCATTGTTTGGGTTGAAAATTTGGTGTAATCATATTGCTTTGGTTCTTGCCCTGCCTGTCTTCATCTGGCACAGGGGTAATCATTTCAAAGTGTATGACAGATCTTCATTTTCTGATAAAAATATGAGCTTGCCACCTCTCTCATATCTTCACTAAGTGTACGTATTCAGAAATGGTTAAGAGCAGGTTGCTGTGTTGTTTTGCAGTGTTGATAAGGAAACCGTGGTCAAAGTAAAGTCTGTTTTGGGTGATACAATACCCTAGCCTTTGCTGAATGACTGAGTAACGGGGTGGCACTTGCTTGAGTTCTGGTGGCTGCAGTGATGTCTTTCATGTTGAGAACGTGTAACCCAGTTTGGAGACCAGTATAGCTTTAGACCACTGCTGTCCGCTTGTTTCAGCATTTTTCTCTTCTGAGTAATGAAAAGTAAGCAGTTGTTTGGGCAACAAAGAAGCTTGCCTTGTGATCTGCTGCCCCTGCTCTGTCATTGAGCAGCAGCAAATGTGCTGCCTGGTTTCCTTTCAGAGATGATATCAGTTTAAAAAAAAAAAAAAAAAAGGCTAAAATCACTTGTTGATTTTGGTGAAATCATGTGTTTCCAAATACTCCTTTGGGAGAAGGTTAATGTTGAAGAGATAAGAATCAAAACTGCAAAAGTCTGAAATGTGATAGGGAGAAGGAAAAAGCTATAAAGCATCACTTTTGGCTGGGCTCAAATCTCTTTTCTCTCTTGGCTGCACGTGGGTTTCTTTTGCTGTTCATCAGGCTGTCTCCCAGTCTTGGGTAATTACTGCCAAAGGCAGCCTTGCCTGTGGAAGCATGTGTGTGTGTGTGTTTGATAGCTCATTCTCCTGACTGAATCCTGGTTGATTTATAGGTGTACTGGATTCATCTTCCAGAAAGTTGGAAAGCTGGCAGCGACCGCGGTGGGAGGTGGTTTTTTCCTACTCCAGGTGTGTATGAACAGCGGGCCAGGCTTTCCAAGAACTGTGCTGGTGGGGATGAAGGGCTGGCTGGTGGTCACTGGGACGTGTGAGGCCAGTTCCCTCCTGTGCCAGGAGCTCAGTGTGGCCGTGATGTCAAGGCCATGTTCCCTGGGTTACATAGTTACATAGATGCAGCAGCAGAGCAGGATCAGTGTATGTAAACTTAAGGCTTGCCGAAAGGTGCTGTTTGCTTAGGGTGTGCTAACAAAGGCCAGGCCAAAGGCACGTGGGGGCTGTTAGTGCAGGGGCACCCGCGTGAAGCAGGAGGCAGCCTTCAGCTGCAGCAGATCACGCTGCTGCTGCAGGACCTGCCTGTGGAGATGGTGTCCCTGCAGGAACAGCCCGGGATGTTGAGAGGGATTTGTCCATGCCTGTGCTGTGCTTCCTGTCAGCCTGGCTACTTGAGGAGCCAGGCCAGCACAGATAGGGCGCTCTGTAAAGCATTGGGGAAGCGTAGAGAAACAGATCTCTCTCTGTCCTCAACCATGTCTCCTGGTTTCCAAGAACTCTGGCACTGAGGGAAGCTGCTCAGATGTGGGTGTCTAGCTCGTACATCCTGCAGGAGGCAGAGCAGCTCTCCGGCCGTGCTCAGCAGTCTTATTTGTTTCCTTCTCAGTCATGGTCTCATGTGTGACTCATTCTCCCCACTCTTCTGGCTCTGCTTTTTCTGCTGAAAGCCAGCGAGAGTTTCACTGCTGAATCATCCTGACCAGATATAATATTTAGAGAGGAACAGGCTATTATTAGCTGTGTCCAGGAGAGCTGCAGTGAGTCCCAACGATATATGTGGCAGTTGTGAGAGGGCGGTGATGCCAGCTACATTAGAGAATAGAGGCTGAAATAGGCTAAGCTGTGATGTGTGCCCTGCTGTTATGGGATTACTGTAGGAGACAGATGTTGCAGGACAGTGAATACAGCTGCAGGGGTGGTCCTTTGTCCAATTTTTAAGCTAGTGTGCTCATCCTCTCAGGCCGCTGGACCAGTGTGTGGGAGGTGACTGTGGTCAGGGAAGGAGGGTGGGCAAGAGGGTCTGTTTAGCCATGGTCATGCAGGACCTTACTCCAGGAACTTTCTTTCCACCCCTCAAAACTCTAGATTGCAAACCACACGGGATACATCAAAGTGGACTGGAAGCTAGTAGAACGGGACGTGAACAAAGCCAAGCAGCAGCTGAAATTTCATAGCAGTGGTAACAAAATGTCTCCAGAAGTGAAAAGCAGAGTGGATGAGGTGAGAACTTTCCCAGGGTGTGTCCAGGTACTTAGCTGGAGGGACAGCAGAAAATGGGATTGACTCCTGTGCTCTTATAGATCTTTCATTGTGAAAATACAGGGAGGGAATACTTGCATGACAGCAAAACTGGAGAGATGTCAAAGGCTGTGGATGTTGTCTGCCTAGACTTTAGTAAACTTTTGACACCGTTTCCCACAGCATTCTCCCAGAGAAACTGCTCCTGGCTTGGACGAGTGTACTCTTCACTGGGTAAAAAACTGGCTGATGGCCAGGCCCAAAGAGTTGTGGTGAATGGAGTTAAATCCAGTTGGCAGCTGGTCACAAGTGGTGTTCCCCAGGGCTCAGTACTGGGGCCAGTTCTGTTCAGTATCTCTCAGTGATCTGGATGAGGGGATCAAGTGCACCTTCAGTAAGTTTACAGGTGACACCAAGTTGGGTGGGAGTGTTGATCTGCTGGAGGGTAGGAAGGCTCTGCAGAGAGACCTGGACAGGCTGGAGCGATGGGCTGAGGCCAGCTGTATGAGGCTCAACAAGGCTCAGTGCTGGGTCCTGCACTTGGGGCACAACAACCCCCTGCAACACCACAGGCTTGGGGAAGAGTGGCTGGAAAGCTGCCTGGTGGGAAAGGACCTGGGGGTGCTGGTCGGCAGCCGGCTGAATGTGAGCCAGCAGTGTGCCCAGGTGGCCAAGAAGGCCAATGGCATCCTGGCTTGTATCAGGAATAGTGTGGCCAGCAGGGACAGGGAAGGGATCTTACCCCTGTACTCAGCACTGGTGAGGCAGCACCTCGATTACTGTGTTCAGTTTTGGGCCCCTCACTACAAGAAGGACATTGAATTACTCGAGCGTGTCCAGAGAAGAGCAGCGGAGCTGGTGAAAGGTCTGGAGCACAAGTCTTATGAGAAGCAGCTGAGGGAACTGGGGGGGTTTAGCCTGGAGAAAAGGAGGCCCAGGGGAGACCTTGTTGCTCTCTACAACTACCCCAGAGGAGGTTGTAGCAAGGTGGGGGTCGGTCTCTTCTCCCAAGTAACAAGTGATAGGATGAGAGCAAATGGCCTCAAGTTGCACCAGAGGAGGTTTAGATTGGATATTGGGAAAAATTTCTTCACTGAAAGGGTTGTCAAGCATTGGAACAGGCTGCCCAGGGAAGTGGTTGAGTCACCATCCCTGGAGGTATTTAAAAGATGTGTAGATGTGGCAATATTGGGTTAATGATGATCTTAAAGATCTTTTCCAACCTAAATGATTCTATGATTCTATCTGTGCATGTTTGAGACAGCCAGGGTGGCTTTTAGGCATGACACCAGCTCACCATGTGTTGCTGCAAATTCCTTGGGGTTAGGAGAAAACATGCTGGGGTTGTGGGGAGAAGTGTCTCTCTAGTCTGACAAGAAAAGCTAAGCAGATGTGGCAGCAGAGTGACCTGGTTATCCTGGACTCTGCTGTACCCTACTCTGGCACGTCCAGTCAGCAGTTCCTTCTGTCAGCCTGACTGCGCAGGTTGTGAGAGAGCCCTGGAGCGTGTAGGCTCAGACTGCAGCTCTCAGAGGATCCCGTCGGCACTGGGACCGGGTCAGTTCAGGAGCTGTACACGCAGCGGGGAGATTAGGGAGGGGAGGGCGTTAGGTAAGATACTTTTGCAGACCTGAGCAGTGGCCTCTCCCTGAGCATCACTCACCTCAGAGAGCAGCCTGAGGGATGTCTTCATATGGGGAGGGTGGGTGACCTGCTGTTGTTGAACACTGTTGGCTCTTCTCTCCCCTGCTTAGGTGATCATATTTCTGAAGAAGAATGTTATCCTGACTGGAGGGTTTGCTGGAGGATTCCTGCTCGGAATGGCATCCTAGAAACTGCGCTCAAGTCTCCCTTCATGCTCAGCCTCCCCTGCCCTCCTCTACTGCTGTTCTCTCTCACTTAGAAGTCAAAGGATGTTGCTGACAGTCTCAGTCCCTTCTGCTCACAGGTTTCAGCCCTTATTTCTTACAGTGCTGCTTCTGATTGCCAACTTTTTCCTCTGTCTGGGCTTGATAGGGTGCTGGGATCGGTCTGAAAGCTTATGACTCCCAGTGTATCATTGTGATTCCTTTCCCCACCAAATATGCCCAGTCCCAAATTTTTTGATGAGTTGCAGCCTCATAAACACGTAGTGGCAGAGAAATGTCTTAAATGCACTTCTTCGCAGGTGCTCAGGGCTGTTACGTGTACATTTGTCTGCCAGTATATGCATACAACAGCCGTCGGCTGTTCACTGCTGTTTAGCTTGCACTTTCTGACCTGGTACCTGGAAAGCCTGTGCTTCCCTCTGCACAGAGATGGTGTGTGCAATCCAAAATGTGCTTGGCTGTCCTGGGGTGGATGCAGACGTGTCAGGGGACAGCCTGGGCTGTGTCCAGGACAGGTGGATAAAGGAGTATGTTCACACTCTGTGTGGTGCTGGGGGTTCTCCAGCCCTCCCCCTGCCATTGCACTGCATGTAGATGAGCGTTTGGCTTCTCCCCTGCTGTTATTTATACCCCTTACTGGAATTGCAGCACTGGCACTGCCGATGGAAGCTGAGCACTGTGGGTGACTCTCCAGGCCTTTTCCTCATCATGTGTGTGAGTCACTGAGCTTCCTGTGCTGTAGAGGCCTTTCTGCCCCGTGGGCTGACTGCTGGGCCTTTGTCCTGTGCTGAGGCGCTCTCCTGTGGTGTGTGGGCTTCCAGCCTGCTGGGCCTGCCTCTGCCAGGCTGCCTGCTGCAGCCCCTCTGCTTTCAGCTGTGCCACTTACTCCAAATCACCTTGGGCCTCAGACTGGTGTTTCCAGGTCTACAGTGACCTTCTCCGGCCACTTTGGTGCTGGTGATGCTCTTAGAGCTGTAACCATGTGGGACAGGATTGTAGACAGGGAATGCACCCCTGTTTGGGGTACATTGTACTGTTACAAGCTCTACTGGAATGGTGGCAGGGGAGGATGTGAAACCTGGAGCGCAGTCCTTTACCTGCCTCTGCAGAGCACAAATTCCATCTCCCTGGTCTCTGCAAGCAACTGAAATGACAAAACTGTTGGGAAAAACAGGTGGGAGTGGGAATGGCTCATTTCCATACTTTCTGCCTTGATTATGTTCCTTCCTTCTTTGCATTCACCATTTCCACAAAAAAAGCTGCTTGCTTAATTCCACCAGCTGCAGCCCTTCTGCCGGTGATGAGGCAGCCCAGGTGCAGAGCTCAGCTGGTTTTGGACAGTCTGTCCCAGTGCAGCTGTGTGCAGAGCAGAACTCTAACCTACAAAAGAAAAATAAATAAATAAATAAAAAGTCCCTTAGAGGTGTTCTGCATTGGCTGTCCTGGGTGGCATTACTGCCTTCCAGAGTGCGGGGGCTTGCATGACAGTGTGCTGATGTCCTCCAGCAGGTACATGTAGGAGTTCTTGCCAAGAATGGTGGGTTTTTTATGTGAAAGCCCGTCCTTCAATGGGAAACATGCTAGGGAATGGGGACGTGTGTGGGTAATGGGGATGCAGCACCCGCCTCAGCAGCTGCACCCTGTCTCCAGAGCTGTGTAACACCTTTCTGATCACCCGCTGCTGCTCTCAGAATGGCTGGAAATAGGGATCTTCCCCCGAGAGCTGCTGGAAGAACTGGAACCCTGTGTTCTTCCACCAGAGGTTTTGGGATGAGCACTTGCAGTTGTTCATTTTGTTTCAGCTCTGTTGATGGAAGTGTCAGTGTAGCAACATTGATTTAGGTGACGTTTTCTCACCTTCAGCATCTGAAAAGAGGCTGCAGGTAATCAAGAAACAGAAGTTGGTGTCTTTGTTCCTGCCCTGCCAAGGAGTGAAGGAGCAGCTGGGCTCCCATCCTTTTGATGTTGGTCATCCTAAAAGTCATCCAGGACTGCAGCAGTGATGTGATGCAGCAAATCAGTATATAATTCAGTAAACCGGTGTTTGAGTGACATGATGGTGGTGGGGTTTTTTTGGTTTAGGTTTGGGTTTTTTTTTTTTCCAGGAACCCTGCAGGGCTGAACCTGCACGAATTCATACGTTTGTGCTACAGGGTATCTCGTTTCTGTAGGAAAATAGTGCTGCTGCCCCTCTGCTTGGTGAGCTGTACAGCACAACTTCCGAGATTCACTAATCTCCACAAGGCTTTCTCCATCGATACAGCTCAAAGTAAATCATTAACAGACCGTAGGCATGTTTTTCAGGCTCAAACAAGCCACTGTTTCTTCCCAGCCCCAGGGAAGAAGGGTGTACTGGGCTCTGCTCCACAGGGACCTGACTTGCTGCTATGGAGAGAAATGGCCCAGAGAGGGAGCTAAAACGCCTCAATTGCTGCTGGAAGGGGAAACAGGTGACAAATTCATGTTGAGTTTGATGTGAATGCAGGCAGGGAATGGACAAGGACATCAGGATCTGGCAAATCTTTTTGCTGTGCCCAGTGTCAGGCTCACGGCTGGCATTGTTCGGTGCTGTGGGCCCATACTGGAAGCTTTGATGCTGAATCAACCTCTGTGGGGATGCATTTTCATTGTTGCAGGTGCCAAGACGAGGTGTTCCCCCCCCTCCCCACCCCTGCTCCTTTTTGGTTTTGTTTCAACAACTTCCAGCATCTGTTCCAGTATGAGAAGGTTTAAAACACACTAGGCTTTTAAACTGTTTTTATATATTGTATGTAAATGCTTGTTGAAGTGATATTTTATTAAACAGTTTTGCTCTAATAGCTTCTGTGTGTGAGATCTGTTGACTTTTTGGGAACCACCATGGTTTTGTCTTGCCCTGCCGCCTGTTGCAGTTGACCCAGGGGAGCAGTCACCGCCAGGCTGGTAGTGCGAGGCCGCCAGCCTTCCCCCTTCTCTGCAGTAACCGTGGGCTGCCCTAACAAATCCCTCTCCGTGATGACCCTGGCACCCATCACCTGTGTTCCACATGGGTGGGGTGCTTCTGGGGCAGGAGGTGATGCTGCTGCCAGCCTGGCTTCAGAGCCTCCCTGCTGAGCAAGTTGGCTCCACACAAGTAGAAATGTGTGGAGATGAGGCTTTTTGTTTTAATAGGCACAACAGAAGCCTAAATATTTTTTTTTTTAATCACCTGTGATTTTCCACTGCTCTGGCTCAGATAGGAAAAAAGGGAAAAATGAGCTACTTGGCAAGTGTTTGAGCTGCTTCACTTCCCCTACTTGTCTTCAAGTAAAAAAGCTTCACTTCCCCCTACTTGTCAAGAATTCTAAACCCCCTATTTTATCTTAAGGGTTTTCTGTGGAGTGGGGGAAGGGGGGTGGGAAGGGAAGGCCAGCCCTGAATAATTCTGACCTTGGTTGTAAAAATACCAAGCAGCTTCTATTTAAACATGCTATCACATGTAGCTCTGGACGGTGAATGGCAGCCAAGCTGCCCGCCTTGCAGTGATGTTGTGTTCTCAATAAACAACCAAACTGAGACTGCAATTTGTTCCAGTCGTTTATTTTGTGTCATGGTATTTCAGAGCAGTGAATACAGATGGTTTGCTCTTCTAGGCTTCAATACACTCAACTATTGTGCCTAGGCTACAGTGGTCTGTTTATAGAAGCTGTATTTCATAAGTAGGTTGTACTTGATCACAGCACAAAAGTCCTTTACGGCTAGATCTAACGACAGAGTTAGGGGCCTAGTGGGTTCATACTCTGGTATTTAGGTGCCTAGGCCCTGCGATGGACTCGGCACCCGCTGAGGCGCCTGGACTGCTGCTACAGGGGACAGAGAGACGTAGGCAGCTCTGAAGGGTGATGCAGGAACCTGTCTGCTCAGCTCTTCCTACAGGTCACAGGAAATTCTGCTGCATGGGTGAGAGCATCTGAAAAGCCATCTCTCTCTGGGGTCCAGACACAGCCGGCTTGTGAGGGAGTCTGGAATGCTGTGTTGAAAGCAAGTGCCTACAACTGCTTGTTCAGTGAGCGGCACCTAAATCAGTTCTTGGATCTAGCCCAGGGCTTTGTGACAGGCCTCTGGGTACCAGCAGGTTGAACTACGCTGGGTTCATAACATATTGCTTAAAGGTGTTCAATTGTACATAAATTTATAAATTTTATATCAACAGTCAGATCTTTCAAATGAATATTGCTTTTTAAAAAAAACCCCTATTCCTGTAGCAATCCCTGAAATAATGTTCCTGTAACATCTTTGTCATGCAAATAGCAGCGTGTAGGCAATTCAAATAGAAAGTAACCAAAAGTCTGTCCAGTGGGAAAGTGAGGCACTTAGGCAAAGTGACTTGTAGTCACTCGTGATCTATGCAAGACCTAGGAACAATCCCCAGACCTGATTCCCATTCTTGAGCTTGAACCACTGGACAGGCAAATGTCTGGAACATGATGACCTTTGCTGTGTCAAGATGGGCTTGTTTCATGTGTCACGCTTAAACTCACTCACTCTTCTGAGCTCATTTCCTGTACCTCTCGCTCCAGAAGCCAGAATAACTTGGTTCCAGTTCTCCACTTTGAGAGCAAGGAGGGATTAGAGTAAGGTAAGCATTCTAAAAACATCAAGTTGACTTTTCACAGACACAGGTTGCGATGCAAAGACAATGTAGATGATGTTTTGGTACAGAAAATAAAGTCTGTTAACCAGGCCATCTATTGGTACTGCATTATACTTTTTGGTGTGCCGGACGGTGTGTTCTAGGAGCGATCTGGCTTTTCTGAAAGTCTAAAGAAGGCTTGAAAAAACACACACAAGCTCCGCAGGTCAGTCCGTGCTCCGGCACCTGCTGGAGCTGCACTGTGTTACTGAGGTGGTGGGAGAATTCCTTCTGAAGGCGCCTTAAACTTTTCTCTCTCCCTTTCTTCTTTCTCAAACCCTGAACAACAGATGGATCGGCCCTTGGGGTACCGGGCACAGCACTTCCGCATCTCCTGAAGCACAGTTTCACATTTAGACTCCATGTAGTTGTTCACTGGAAAATAAGAAGGAGACACTGTCTGCAGAGGGGAACAGGTTTTGTCCCCAAAGGGGACACATCTAGCCCAACCCTTCAGCTGCTGGACAGCCTGTTTCTCTGAAAATCAAGACCTGCTTACAACCTTTTCATCACTTTTTCTGCTCTACAAAAATCTCTCATGAGTTTCAGCTATCTAAAGCCATGCAAAGGCAGCCTTGCTGTTGTGGATGGGAGCATCTTCAGTCCCCCAGTCCCCCAGTTGATAGCTATCACATCTCACTACAGTAAGAATGAGGTTTCCTTCATTGCTGCCCTTCAATCCTTCCTTTCTTTAGCCTCTGTGCTTTTAAGCTGGATCTTGTCATCCACGGTCTTCAACCCAGCCCTGTCACTGTAAGGTTTACAGCTGAATGTAAATATAAGAGCATCCAAAGAGGACTTGGTATAAACAGGGACATGTGCACCCTGCAGCACTGCAGCGTTTGTAAAAAGAAGGGGCAAGGAGCATGACTGCCAGCCTCCTGCTGATGGCCTGTTGTGGCAGGCTGGAGCTTTGCAGCGTGACCAAAGCAGGCAGCATACCGAAAGGAACGTTTAGCCAGCTGCACAGAGCCAGTGACATGACCACCTTCCACACAAAGGTCCCAGCTCTAGCTCAGGAGGTCCCGTAGCCACACAACTGTTACTTTGACCTCTGCTCACTTTCCTTCCTGGGCTTCCCCTCTTGGGACACTGCTGGAACTGGGACACGGGGCTAAACGAGCTCCTAGTCTGAGCTGGGATGAGTGGGCTCACGCCTTTGTGCCTCTGTACTCTCTCTCCACATTGCCTTCGTTTCAGGCCTGGAGAGATTTCACTGCACGGGCAGGTTCAGGCACTGCAGGACGCAGGTGATTTGTCCAGCATCCTTTCTGCCCTAGCGCTTTGTTGGCTGCCGCTGTCGGCTGAGGTGGCAAAGCCCACGGTGCTTTGCAGGGCTGCTCACCTGGCTCTCAGAGAGGAGCCCTGCAGGTCTGTGAGCAGACTGAGTCTGTGGCTTGAATGAATAAACTACCTGTGTGTCTGCGTAGAAGCACAGGGCGTGCAGAGCTACTCGCTCTGCCTTGGATGAGCTACACAAACACTACACAGCTGCACTCACCCCCCCGCACCTGCTGCTGATTTTTAAAAGACTAAAAGAAGCAACAGCAACCCGATGTGAGACGAACACAGCACCCACTGGGCAGCCCAGCAAGCAGCAGCAAATGCCTTCTGGTTAACAAGCAAGCCAGCCTGCTCTGATCGCGGGGCTATCGATTCCCTAACTGGGTGGGTCAGAGACCTGTAACACAAGCAGAGATCACCCTGAGAAAAAGGTTATAGTGATGTCACTGCTTTGTGCACGCTGGCGGCCTAGGAGGCGTGGCAGGCCCTTGGAGAGGACAGGTAATGTCTCTCTGCAGATGAGTGCTCCAAGGCTCACCTAACTGTTCCTCTGCCTGTGCAGGTTTGTTTCTAGGACTATGCCTACATGCAGGCACACCCTGCTATCTGTCAGGGACGCATTCCTGAAAAGCACAACAGGTTAGTTAGACAATGGATAGCAAAACACAAGAGATTTACAGTGGGAATTCAGTCTCACAGAGGAAGCAGGCGAGATCTTTTGGAACAATGATCCACTCCAAAACCAGCCTTTGAAAAGCCAGCGTCTCCCAGAGGTCCTGCTTCCACCCTCCATCCTCCGCACTGCGTACGCTGGCTCTGCATATTTGTCAGTTAAGGCTCTGTATACACCCTCTATCGCATTAATTCTTACACAGAAAAAATTGCTTTACTGTCTGTCAGCTCAGCTGCTTCATCTGTGCAACTCAGACAACTCCACAGCACGACAGTACGTGAACACCACCACTCCAAAATGATAGCTAGAGAAGCAGCAGACAGTGCATGTAGCAGTCCAAGAGCTGCTTTGCTAACGCTTAACCACTCAGATCGCATCTGTACACAAACCTACACAGGTAAAACTCTTGGAGACACTTCCATGAATATTATAAAAAGAACATTGTCACAGATGGGACCAAAACAGGGTCAAACATTAGCTTTTAAGTGCAGCTACTATGGGGAGAGAAGGCAGCCCTTCATGGGAGAGTGCTCCAAACCATGAAGACAGTAAAAGGCCATGTATAGACAAATACTGGGGACGTGTAGAGGGGGTTGCTTGAGCCACTGCTTTGAGCTGAACACAGCTTCCAAAAAACAATCTTGGGAAAGACAGACATCTACCAGTAACAGATTTCTGCTTTTCCCTACTTTTTCCCCAGATGCTTTTCCTCCCATGCTCCTCCCCAGTCACTGGGGTTGTTGTGTTACCTGCACAGATTGCAGTCACTGTTTTCTGCAGCTTGCAAAGCCATCCCTCTGCTTCCCTGGAAGGACCCCCTCCTCCCTCCCTGCTATATTTTAGCTAACTTGCGTGTAGCCTGCAAAGAAATTAAAGGTGGAAACGAGTTGCTGTGGAACTGGCCTGGCTAATTTTAGCTGTGGTGTCGCTAGCCTCCTGCTAACTCCCTGCTAACGCTAGCTCCCTGGGCTAACACCAGCTCCCTGGGCTAACACCATGAGTTATTCTCAGGTGAAGCTCAGAGCATGCTGGCTAAAGGCTCCACCAGGTGAGGTAGGAAGAACTCGTTTCCATATGGCTGAGCTGCCGTGGCACAGAGGAATGTCTTATTCATTCCATAAGGCAAATCCTTTTCCAAGAAACAATCAGAATTTTTAAAAAATATTGTCCTCTGTAAGTAACAAGCCTGCTCTCCCCAACTCATGCTCCCAAAACACATCACATCATCTACCTCGCCCCTGAAATATTTAATTAAGCTAAAATGAAACAGCTGTGAATGGTCTCCAGAGGGAGACCACCTCATACCCTGAAGTCAGATCACATATACCTAACCTGTTCCTGACAGACATCTGTCTGACCTGCTCTCAAAATACTCCTGGAGCTAGAAGCTCTGCAGTCTTCTCATACAATCCACCCACTACCTCACTACCCACTCTAGAAGAGAGCTTGTTATAATGTCTAGCTCTCCCCGCCTACAGCTCAGTCCCAAGACTACACATGGGATCTCACTATCAGCATGGAGAACACTAAAATAAGCACAACATTACTGTTACAAACGATCTGTTTTGTACTAATGGTGTCTCATTATTTACAATCAAACACAAGGGAATTCTGTTGAAACCAGACATGATAATTTTGTTTGCTTTGCAACCAGGTGATGCTAATGTGCTTGCTTGCTTTCTTCTCAAGGAGAAGGAGAAGAGGGTTAAGTTAAAAGAATTAAGTTCCACCAAAAATCAAGACACCAAAAAGACAAAATGACACCTGGTACCTTGCAAGCATTTCTGTATTTCACAGGCTTGTTTCTGGCAGGGATCCTTCTGGGACATGTTCAGAGAACTAAAATGATAGGAAAATGTTACTGTAGAAACAATGTGCTTTTCAGGGGGCAGGGAGGGGCAAGGCACTGTCTTAAAGCCAAGGCTTTAAAGAGCTCCCAGTTTCCCTCTCTGTCATGGACGGTTCAGAAAACATCTACTGCTGCTTGCAGATGCCTGCCAACATACACAAGAATTCTCTGTGTCTGGCTAAAAGATGATAATGTGGACAATGAATACCGGAAGGTTTATGTTGCTGGGCTTGAAAGGCCTTTTTCTGTTCTCTGGTCAAAATGTGTCTTTTTCTACTTGGATGCACAAATTTTCCAGCAAAGATTCAAATTAACATGGCTGACTAATTTTTAACAGTTCTGTGCCTCTAGACCTTATACTAAAACATGTATTTGTGTAAAATCCCTCTCTGTGAGCTCTACACAACCAAGGATTTGGTGTCAGTCATATAACTGCAGCTGGAGGAGGCATTTAAAAAACCAACCAAACAAAACAACTTAGTTGTGTATGTCCCATAAAGACAACAAGGAGGCCTTTCTTTTTTTGTGTGTGTTCCAGGAGAAAGTCTCTTGGAAATTCCCCTCCCCCCCCCCCCCCCAAACCAGACTGGAGGACAGCTCCATCTTGTTCAAATCCCTAGAAAGCGGTATTTCAGACGCTCAATTTGACTTTCTGTAACTGTGACACCTGTAACCGTGATCTTCCATGAGAGATCAAAAGACAAGCAAAAACTGGTGGTACTAGTAGTTGGATGGGAGACCTCTACAGGAAAGCACTGCTGTTACCAAAAGCAGTGGTGGCATTTCAGCTCCCTCTGAGCCACAGTCCAGCTCCTCCCCTGCCCAGAGCTAGGGAGGTGCTGCCTTTCAAATTTCTGATAATTCATCAGCCCACAGTACTTTTCAATATCACTAGGGCATTATTTCCAGCATCCTGGCCAAACTCCACTTGGGGCAATTACAGTCTGCCTACCTAGAACTCCCCCTGATGTTTTCACTTGGACACAATACTCCTCTTCACTGCCTGTCCTAAACTCTTGTGTGATGTTGCAGTGTGTTGTTTAACTGCTTCCACCTCAGAGGTGGCTGCATTTCAGTGGAGAGAGAATCATTTATTGTACAAAATATACAATGACATCTTCCTAGAGCCACTGCTCCTGAAAGACAAAAATTCATATTAAAGAATGACTGGGAATAAACAGAGCACAGTACAAAGCAGGGGTAATGTCTACACATACCAGATTAATCACCAGGCACGAGTTTAAGCAGCAGTTCTTCAACACCACCAAGCTGTAAGCGACAAGGAAAAGTTCAATACGTCTACAGTTACTGTGGCTGAGCTAATGGACTTCAACAAAATAACAGCCCTTTGCCGTCCGTCAAGGATCTCAAATGACTTCACAAACAGGCATGACTATGGTCTATTGTTGCCACCATCCTTACCATGAGATGGTGCTCTATCTCCCAAACGCGAGAGTTACTATCCCTGTACTGCTCACCCTGGGACAGCTGCCACATATGAGGCAGCCGGGATGGGGGGAGCTGGCTGGGTCGCAGCGCCTCACCCAGGGGAACCTGAACTCTTTGGATCCGAGCCCTCAGCATACCTTCCTCCTGGGGGAAAGTAACAAAAAGAGCAGGCAGTTACTGGCAATGCAGTAGAGGCACCTGCAATAGCAAAGCTACAATCACTGGGAAGCTCAAAGGACACTTGCCTCTTCCGCAGCCACAAGCCACGTTTTGCGGTGCTCATCGCAGTAAACACCTACGCGTCGCACCCACAGCCGGACAGGAGGAGCGCCAGCGTGCCCTCCTTCTGCCATTCCCTCAGTCACTCCACGATGCTCCCGTTAGGTGGACAGCATCAACCCGCAGGATGCACGCATGGTCTCTTTAGCTCTGAATACATTCACGGAGAAAGCTCTCGGACCTGAAAGGCACCTCTGGCGTCTGACTTATTGTATGAGATGCTATGTGCTGCAGTGTCCCTAAAAGTCAGCTTGGGAAGCTAAGGTGGTGCCTAAGTGAACAGAAATTTCATGACAAGTTGTACACTGGGACGTGCGTGCTGTATGGCGTTTGTAAGGCATTCTGGGGCAAAAGGTGCTATTGGTACAAAGTTAAACCCTGTGAATATTGGCTTTACTTATTCCGCTAACAGTCCTATTAGCAGTCTTTGTGTAAAATAGGGAAAAAAAAAGAAAAAACAAAAAAGTGATTTACACAGGAGTTCCGTGGCTAATGATGGTCTAAATCCCAAAAGCAAAACTTGTGACAAGAGGTGAAATTAGCTTAACAAGAACGAAGATCACTCTGGAGACAATGCATGAAACTCCGTAAGCACGACTCTCATATTTGGAACTTGCAGGGCTGTCATTGTGAAGGGTCCTTCGTCTCATCTCTCAAGAGGATAGCAGCATTGTCCAGTCACATACAAGCTTCTCGTAAACAGCTCTCGCGACTTTGCGTAGTTCGGCTTTTAGATGGTTACAGAGAGCCACTGATACCAGCAGGGGCAAAGGAATTTTGGACATTGAGGTGATTCTTCCTACAGGAATTTTTGTTTAACAGCAAGTTTATCTGTATACCAGTTAGATCAAGCTGAGCCATTAGCAAATGAAGGTCAGGGGAAATGATTCTCTCTTTGAACCCTAGAAAAGGTAATCAAAATTGTACAGACAGTCTTCATTCTTTATCTAGGTTTAAAGTAGAACAGAATTAAGCTGTAATACACACAACATCCTCCTGCTATGAAGCAGATGCAATATTCCTATCCCAGTGAAACACAGTGGTCTTCTGAAAACTTGTGAAGTTATAAGGCATATTTCAGACAGGAGCAAGAAAATCTGGGTACAAAATAAAGTAGGGAAAGTCAGGGAGAGAAAAAAATTGTTATACATTGGGGTACATATATAACAGGAAATACACTTCCATGTTGCCTTCTATATCTTACATCAGTGTTTCTCTACCCTTCTGAATCAAAGGATCACTTAGCCTTTTTGAAAGCAAAACACCAACCACGGATCAGCCTGAACAGCACTGTCACAGTATTTTAATTTCTAACACAGAAAACTTCAAAAGTTCTTTTATTATTTCTTTTTCTCCCATTCTGTTTGTTTCCTTGCTTGATGTGTGGGAACGTGTATGTGCATTATAAAAAGCCCCACTGTTCTGAAGACCATCCTGTAACGTGGTACAGCCACTACAAGCAATGCCCCAGCAGCTGGATCACTGGCATTTAGAGGAATGTGACAGCAGACTGACAAGCCTCACGGGGCCTTCGACAATAAACTATGAAGGTTAAAGGGACATTTCTGTAAGTCCTTTTCATTCTGCTTTACCCTAAGTCACTTTACAAATTTAAGCTCACGTGTGGAAATCACTTTGCTCAACAGTGAAACGCAGCAATAGCCACTGCTCATTTTCAGTCAGCTGAATGTAATCACCCAGGTTGGAATTCGGCCAGGATACTCTCCTACTCTGCAGTAAACTGCCAAAAGCTCCATCATGACCAAAAATGCTCAAGAACTTGCTTTTATTCCATTCAAAACTGGAATTTCTACAGTTCATCGTCCCCAGAACCAGAAGATTCAAGACTGACTTCAGTATTGGAAAAAATATTCCTCAGTAAGTGAACACTACTTCCTACAGCAAGTAAACTCTCCTGCAAGGTCTCCTATCCAAATACTAACCTGGTTCAGTCTTGCTGAACTAAAGGTAGGAGGACTAAAGCACAACATGTACGTTTGTGTTTATTGTGTATGAACATGGTAGTAATGATGGGTACAGGACCGACAGAACAAGGTCTCATGCAGAGGACACTGTGCAGAATGGGCAGCAGTTAACACGTGTTTTCACCCTCTGCTCCACTAATTTGTCCCAAACTCCCTCCGAACTCCATAGCTCTGAGTTTAGTTGTCAAAGTTCAAAGGCCCAGTCTGGCCTCTCTTTTCAACAGTCTTAAAGACTGTTACAAAGGTGCCCAGTTAGTGCCACAAATAAAATCTTGAGGTCAGGCAAAACCGTCAATTGGGTTTGAAGTAAGACAAGTCTGTCTTTAGTACTCAAACATACAAAACAGGAGATTTGAAAAAGCATGCGCTTAGACATTTGCACCTGAAACTTTAAGAAAGGAAAAACATATACAATTCCTATTTTTGCAGATTTTATCAGAAAGCAATAAAAAAGCCTGAAGGAAGACATGGGTGAAAGGAGAAGTAAGCTTACTTACATTTAAAACAAGTTGTAAAACCTGTTTCTTATATTGCTTGCTTCATAATCTACTAAAAAAACCCACCACATCCAACAAAAAAACTAATCAGCTTAAATTTACAGGATTGCAGCATCATCCTTTGACACAGATTTTAATGTTCCCATCAACATAATTGCAGAAGTCTGCACTGTTTAAGGTATTGATTTGGAGAGATTCAAAGCCCAATCGCCAGGGACAGGAACGAGACTCGCAGGTATTCTGTCCATCTCAGCATCAGGCCTTAGGAGTTTAATGCTGTTCTGGGACCTGGGTGGATTTCTGAGCCACACAATATATGAATAAATGTGAAAATGGCCAGGAGGAGGATTGCATCTTGTGGTGAAGACAATTTATTTGCTTTTAAATTGGGTACATTAAAATATTTTACGAAAAGAGTGACAGAAATTGCTCCAGCTGCCGCTTGGACCATCCCCAGAGCTGGAGCTCAGCATGCTGAACAAACTCCACCCTTTATTACATTCTATTTTAAAAGGGGACTGGGTCAGATTGTTAGAAGAGTTCAGCTGCCGTTTAGGCACCAAGAAAAAAAAGCAATGCTGAGGCTCAGTGAATTGGGCACAGTGTTGTGCTAACACGGCTGCCCAGCTTCTGGACCAAGGCTGCCCAGTCTGGCCTTCTGCCTGCAGCCCTCTGTGCACGCAGCCTTCAGCGAGCTAAAAGGGAGCTGAGCTTTCCTGAAAAACCCAGCCTGCGTCTTGCAACAAGCCAGGGATCAGATGAGCTGTCTGCTGATGTAAGAGCATGTTGACTCACTCTAAAGGTTCTTCTTGGGGGTTTGGACTCTACTCTGCCTGGAGCACTCGCCCCGAGCAAGCACCTCCATGACTCCACTCTCCGCTCTGCCCGACCTACTGAGGGGTAGCAGATGCTCACCGACCAGCCAGGGCTGTCCAGCAGTTTGGGGAGGGAAGGTCTAGCTTTGGTAGGATCTAAAGAAACAGGAAAACAAAAAGAGATGGACATAGTGGCGGGAGGGGGGGGGGGGGGGGGAGGGAAGCCCCGGAGAGGAAGAGGAAAGGGGTGCGGGAGCCAGGCCTGGTGAAGGGCCGGCCGAGGGGGGTGTGGGGGTGTGCGGCCAAGGGGAGCGGGGAAGGCAGGATGGGGAGGGGGGGGAGCGGTGCGGACGGCGGGCCGGCCGTGGCGGGGAGGAGGCGGGAAGGGCCAGGGAGGCCCAGCCGCCGCGGCGGGGAGAGGGCGCAGCACATCTCCATAGCAACCGCCTCCCACCCGGGCCGGGCCCGCGGGGCTCAGCGGCCGCGCCTCGGCATAGGACGGCACCGAGCGGCGCGGGAGGCGCCGGGCCGGGCCCCTCCGGCCGCCCGCCCGTGACCTACCTGCAGCCCCGCGCAGGTGACAGCCAGCGCCGTGTGCACCGAGCAAAGCCTTCCCCCGCCCTCCCCTCTGACCCCGCAGGCTCCCCCCGGCTGCTCGCAGGCCCCAATGGCCGGCGCGCAGCGGAGCCCCGCCCCGAGCCGAGCCAGGCCGCGCCGCGCCGCCCCGTGCCGCGCCGTCCCGGCCCCCTGCGCGCCGCCGCCCGCACCGCCCCGTCCCGTCCCTCCTCGCCGCGGGCAGCGGCTGCAGCGCGGAACCCCGGGGCTGCCGCTCGCGTGGGCGACACGGCGCTTCCGCCGCGCGGCACCGCTCGCCCCCCCGGAAGCCGGGCTGCGCCTCGGGCGCGCCGATTGGCTGGCGGGGCCAGTCAGCGCCGCTACGATTGGTCCTGCTGCCGAGCGGGGCGGGGTAAGCGGGGCTGGTCCCCGCCTGCTTCCGGGGCGGCGGGGGCAGACGGGTGGGTGGCCGCAAGATGGCGGTGCAGGCGGTGCACTTGGAGGCGGATGCTTTCTTGGTGTGCCTCAACCACGCGCTGAGTACCGAGAAGGAGGAGGTTATGGGGCTCTGCATCGGCGAGGTACCGGGGCCGGGCGGTGCGCGGCGGGCACAGCGGGAGGAGGCGCTGCCCGGCTGGGGCTTACGGCCTGCGCCGGGGTGGGCCGCGGGAGAGCGGCCTGCGAGCTCCCACCTTCCGAGCGGGGCTCGGTCACCGCGGCTTTGGTGGGGCGGTTCCCCGGCAGAGCTGTGCCGCTCGGCCTCAGGCCTCCCCTCTCTGCTCCTGGCTAGTGCCGACTCGTAGTTCAGCTTCTGTGAAAGTCAAAGCTTGGTCAGGAAAGCTTCCCCTCCGCACGCCTGACCGTACGCTTTGCGTGCGTTTTCCCTGCTGAAGGTACGGGAGCCGGCATTTTCCTTGAGGGTGGTTATTTCTTTAGTACACAAATGATCGATTTTTCTCTCCATGTCATTAGGTTGACACCAGCCGAATTGTTCATATCCATTCTGTGATCATCCTGCGCCGCTCTGATAAGAGAAAAGACCGTGTGGAAATTTCGCCAGAGCAGCTTTCAGCTGCTTCTACTGAAGCAGAGATATCCTTTAGTAGATACAGTAGCAAACTTTCACTTCAGACCTCTTTTTATGTGCTGGGTTTTAGACTTGTTCTAGTTGGCTTGAAGTTGTCAGCTGCTTCCCTCCAACAACCGTTCAGTTTGGAGGGCTGGGCTGGCAGCTGCCATTGTCTGAAGTCTTTGTTGGTTCCAGTGTTTGCAGTGGAATTGTGTTATAACCGTTTTTTATACTTTCTTTGTATTTGGTCATAAGTAAGCATGTTTTTGTGGGAGGGTAGTAGCTCAGCAGGGAGACTTAGTAGAAGATGAAAGGTTGACAAGTCTGTGCTCCCAAGCATGGTGCCCTGGAGAGCCCTTTCACCACATACACTCAAGGATGCTGTTTTGGACAGCTTGCTGCCATGTTGCTTACTGCCACGTGCGAACAAAATCCAGTTTGCTTCTGCAGCAGTGGCATCCTGCTGATGCTGGGGAAGAGGTTTCCATCAGCTTCCTACTGTGTGTCTTGTCACCCCTCTAAAGAGATCTAGAAATCTGTTGACTGATGAGAAACTCTTTTAAAACTCTGCTGGTTTTCCCTGTAAAAAAACTTTCCATTTGCTCTATTGGTTTCAAAAGCACCTTGACTCACACACAGGTTGGCTGAAATTACGGGACGTCCCATGAGAGTTGTGGGCTGGTATCACTCTCATCCTCATATTACTGTCTGGCCATCGCATGTTGGTAAGAGCAGATTTGGTCTAGGTTCTATAGGAGAACTCACTTTACTGGATTTTCAGAGCTGCACATTCCAACTATCAAAGTTTGGTTTCTCAAATGTCCTCTGGTAAAACAAGATGGTCTGGGTGGGCTTCAGGAACCTCTTCCAGTACAGCCCCAGTCCTGTCTGTACGCTCCAGGGGCTCAAACTGCACGTGACTCAGTACTCACAGATCAGCTGGTACTACTGCTGTTCCAGACAGGAAAACTAGACCTAGGGTCTGGGGAATAACAAAAAGAGCTGTGGCAATCATAGGCCTGCTGTGATGATTTTTGACATCTGTGAGTGTTAATGCAAAAACGAAAACTTTTTTGAAGGAAGTGTATGAGTATCTTACACGTGTTGGAGATCATGGTTATATAGTGATCTGTGGCACCAGGGTGATGCTAAGATCATTTCTTGTTTTGTTAACTCATCTTGCATTTTTAACATTTGCTATTTAAATACATTTTAAATTGGATCAATTTTTATTTTTTTAACTTAGACACCTAGAGTAATGACTTCAAAATAAAACTTGTGATGTTTGTTAACAAATGCTAAGTCACCCTTCAAAAGGTGGCAGTACAGGTCTCATGCTCTTATTTGTCTACAGATGTCCGCACACAAGCTATGTATCAGATGATGGACCAAGGTTTTGTAGGGCTTATCTTTTCCTGCTTCATTGAGGACAAAAACACAAAGGTAGGCAACTTAAAAATGGCAATAAACCCTCCAAGTACTCATGAGAAACGTTAGCCCAGGGCAAAGCTGAAATCCTTGGATGCAGCCTGCAAGAAGGGCTGAGCTCTGCTTGGAGCAGCGTCAAAGCACGGCTAGAATGGTGGCGTTTGGGTTGTAATCCCAATGACAGAAGAACGAGTTATTAATTACTCTGTGCTGACCCACAGCCTGGCTCCCCAGCCATCAGAGCTGGGCTGGTACCAGGGTTCTGGGACTTCATCAGGTGGCTGCAGCCTGTGTGTGCATTGGAATGGGTGAGTGCCCCCCAGCTCTTCAGCAGACAGAGATTCTTGCACCTCTGCACCTCTGGCCTCTTCAGGAGATGCTGCTATAGTGTGAGACAAGCTGCCAGTGGTGTGTCCTGTCTAGGTTTTCCGGGTAGCTATTGTTTAAGATTTTTTTTAATAGTTAATAGGTCTGTCGATATCTGCTTGTTCTAGCATACCAATCAAAGTGAAAAACGTGTACCTTTACAACCTGTTAAAACGCTATTTGAAAGTGTATTCTGCTTCCTAAAGGAATGTGTGGTTTTAGATTATTTTTTCCTCTTGGAATCTGATTTTCTGCTGTCTCTCTTAGACAGGCAGGATTCTGTACACCTGTTTCCAGTCCATTCAGGCCCAGAAGAGCTCAGAGTGAGTACAGCAGAAGAATATTATGCCCAGCATCAGGTTATATTTCATCTTGTCTCTTCTTTCTGGATTGTCTCAGATAAGTGGCTTCTAGGCTCATCATGAGGAGCAAATACTGTATAGAGATGCCTGAGTGGGGTCTCCTTCTGCTAAAACAGGCTGCTTGAATTGAATCTAAAGATTAGGACTGATTAATTTAGCCTAGATAATTTAGTACCTTAAGGTTTGGTGTAGGACAGTGTAGTCTGGGTATGAATTTGTGCTGTAATCTGTTGTGTAGAAGGCCCACCCTTTTGCTTTCAGCTGTAGAGGTCGAGGCTTCAAGCTTGCGTGGTGTAGAGTTCCTGCCAATCGCACACATGCTGTGCATCATATTGTCAGTACTGGCCATCTAGTTGCTTGAGCATTTTATCATTAATATTTAAGACAAGTGTGTGGCTATAAAAGGCTTCCATCTGCCTATCAACTCAGACATGTGTTCCCAAAAGTAAACCTGCATCAATGCCACTCATTGGACAGACTGTTGCAGGTTTGTAGAAGTATTTTTTTTTTCTTCGCTGCTTTGAAGTTAATTTTATCTGATACCCTTTTAGATACGAAAGGATTGAAATTCCTATTCATGTTGTCCCCCATGAAACCATTGGGAAGGTGTGTCTGGAATCAGCTGTAGAGCTGCCCAAGATCCTTTGCCAAGAAGAGCAAGATGCCTACAGGAGAATTCACAGGTAATGCTGGGGCTGTACCCCTCTCCAAGACTGTCTTTGCTAACATGTTCTACTGTTGCTGGACTTAAAGTACCATAACTTTAGCAGGGATATAGAAAATAACCATTAGCAGCTCACATGCCTCTGTAGGAGAACTGACTGAATACCTTCACATTAAGGAATTCAAGTTCTCAGCTCTGTGCACAAGAGCTAAGTGTAACTGCTCCTCTGCTGCAACAAAAAAAGAACTAGAGCATGTGTGAACTAATGGTGTCACTTCAGCCATGTGTCTGTGTGTGACAGGAATTAGTGTTTAACAAGGGTAAGAGTGCTGAAAAGTCTGAAAAATTAGATTAAGTATCAGCTGCTTTTTTTTTCTGCCTCTGGTGCTCAACACTGATGTTTATGCTGTAAGCTCTTGTTATCCTTAGGAATGTACAGGGCTTCAACAAATGAAGAACTTTAGATGTGCCTGTAGCATCGGTGACTTGTAGGTAGCTTGTTCTATAGCCTGGGTTTGCCTAATTTGGAATTCCCTGCTATCATGTCACTAACCTGCATTCTGTTCGTTCTCTTAGCCTCACCCACCTAGACTCCGTAACCAAGATTCATAATGGCTCAGGTAAGGATTCCTTTTCTGCATGTGAGAATCCAGGATGCTGCTCCCAGAGTCAAAACAGTAGAGTCTTGAGCAGGGGTTGGTTTGGCTCTAACTTCAGGGGACAGTAGACCACAGCTGTGTAACAGTCTTCCCTTTGCCATAAAAGGCACTTGTAAATAACTATAAAAGCACAAACTTCTGTCTTTTTCTGTGCCGTACAGTTAGTTTCCAGTCACAAACACTGTAATGTTACTGGATGATTCCCTGAGACTGTTATCTTGTTACATAAAGTCTAGTGGAGGGACAGAATTGTAACTAAACACTTTAAAGGAAAACATCAAGGGCTGTAAAATAACTTAATCCTGGGGTTTATGAATGTTGTTATATCCTTTGGCCTTTGTACAATTGTTTAAAATTACAATAGACTTTGGGTTTGTTTGTTTTTTTTTTTTCTGTTAGAATGGCAAGGGAATTTTGGATTTGGTGAGGCTTAAAGTGGTGTCTGGCTGATCTATACACGTGCTTGCATCTTCTGGCACTTCCTGTACGTTACATCCGTGTGACATCTGTGCTTTTGCCAGCGAGATAGGGTGAATCCTAATCCTGCTTCTGTTCCAGGATAAATACCCCATTGCCCATTCTCACCTGCTCAATAAATGAGGCAGACTTGGCTTCTGAATTTAGAAATTCATTAGCATCAATGATGACTTATATGCAGATTTCCAGATTTCTTTTGTAGGTCTGTCAAACCTCCCCTGGGTGTCTAAATGTCAGACTGAAATACCTTGTTTCTGTGTTTAGCAAGTGGCTGATTCTGACGTTCCTGTGGGGATGTCTGGTTGCCTTGGCCAGGATGTTGGAGGGTTTCCTTGGCTGTCTCTAATGCTTTTGCCTTTGGGGTTGTTGTAGCACACTGAGTCTTTTGTGTGTTTGCACTGGCACAATATATTCTTGCTCTTTCCAGTGTTCACAAAGAACCTCTGCAGCCAGATGTCCGCCATCAGCGGGCCACTCCTTCAGTGGCTGGAGGACAGACTAGAGCAGAACAAACAGCGGGTGCAGGAGCTGCAGCATGAGAAAGAGCAGCTCCTGGAGGAACTAGCTGCTTTAGAGTGAAGGAGGAAATGCAGACCCTTCAGAAAAGAGACATGGAAAAAAACCTCAAGACCTACTCGTGGCTGAAGGGTGGCCCTCCATTGCCTTACAGTGAAGATACGAGCTGTGCCTCTTCTCTTGCCCCATGCAGCAAAGAGCCCTTCTGCAGGGTAAGGGCTTTGTCTGCCCCCGCCGGATGGGACGTGGCGGTACCTCTCCAGGCACTGCACGATGCAGCGCACAGTGGTGGGGTTGGGCAGCACCTGAAGAGACTTCAGTTCTGGAGGGCACACACCTAGGGAACATGTTGTTCTCCCTCCCCTATATTTCGTCAGAAGTCTTACTGCTTTACATGTGTTCCAGGAGCCTAGAACAGGAGGGTTAGAGGGGAAGAGTGTGTCCCTGCAGTCATACCCGATGCTGCCAACTTCTGCCTTCTTTTAGTAGCTTCAGTTGACCGTGATCTTATCTCTAGTAATGTTCTGGATTACTGGTATCCACCCAGGCAGGTAAGAGGTGGGAGGGAAGCTTGTGAAGAGACCTGGAAGAACTTTGACATAGGATCTGTGTTCAGCATATTTCAAACCAAATAAAGAATTCCAAAGCCAGAGCTGTTTGGAGTAGAAATGAAATGAATGCTACAAAGTGCCGGTGCCTGTATTTTTTTGGACACAGTCTGTATTCTCTTACTTCATGTAATGCTGTTGCATGCCCAGCACTGAGGTTCTCTACAAAATGGACTGTTTCTGCTGGGGAGGAGTTTGGTTCCTTCCCAGAGGTAAAAGGTTAAGATGCTGCTAAGTGATAGACATGCCAGCCTGTCATTCTTACATGCTGAACTTAACTGCAGAAATTTCATTAGGTTGAAGTGGAACAAATACCTGTTGTTGAACTAATCCTTTAAATGTTCTTGCTGTTGCATTTCAGAGTATCCCCCATCATGTACTTCGTCAGCTGCATTCTGTTGTGTGAAGCCTGTCTCATGTGAGCAAAGGAACCAGCAGCACAGATAAAACTTCTGTTTCAGCTCCTTGGTTCTAAGCTAAATCCTTACATGCTCAAGTAGATGAAAATGAGCTGCCTGCATTACAGCAGTAGAGGTTGGGACATTCCTGACAACTCATGTTGCTTTGGGAGAATGAAAGTAACACAGCTGAGAAAGAGATCCTCCCTTTCCTGTGAGTAGCCAATATTGATTAACAGCTGTGAGTAGCTGTCAGACCCGGAAGCCCCTTAGCCAGCCACTTTTTTGATCTTTCTGCATTGATAATAGCAAAACCCCAAACAGTAGAACTCTGAAGTAAAACACTCGCTACTTCTTTTTTTCCCCTTAAAAGTGCTGTGAATAGTATTTTTCTTGAATTAGTTTTTGAACAGTCGACGTCTTTGTTCTGTTATTATTTTCTAGTTCAAGTGTTCCTTACGTTGATCTCTGGTGGGGGTGGTGCCTCACTGTCCCCAGGCCTGATGAGAGCTCCTTGGAGATCACCCAGCAGCACTGGCCTTGGTGCAGTCTCCCACAGCATCCTGCCAGGCACATCCCAGATAAAGCCAAAGTGAGCTCTCCTGCAGTCCAGGCCTGCGACTCTGTTACTTGTTTTGTTTTGCTTCTCTCAAGATCCCACGCAGGATCTCTGGATTGCCACCCCTAGGGAGGCTAGGGGCCATTCCTGCTTGATGTTACAAGCCCACAGGCTTCTACAGCCCACAGCAGAAAGGTTTGGTTGTGAGCACAACCACCCCCTATCCAATCCCCAAGCAACAAGTTTCATCCTTTCAGCCCCCCAATATTTGATGGGCTTCCATCCCTGTGCTGCCATATGTGGTCTGAGCTCCAGGGCGAAGCTGAAATGCTGTGTTTGCCCCTGGATGCAGCCTGCAAGAAGGGCTGAGCTCTGCTTGGAGCAGCGTCAAAGCACGGCTAGAATGGTGGCGTTTGGGTTGTAATCCCAATGACAGAAGAACGAGTTATTAATTACTCTGTGCTGACCCACAGCCTGGCTCCCCAGCCATCAGAGCTGGGCTGGTACCAGGGTTCTGGGACTTCATCAGGTGGCTGCAGCCTGTGTGTGCATTGGAATGGGTGAGTGCCCCCCAGCTCTTCAGCAGACAGAGATTCTTGTGCCTCTGGCCTCTCTGTGCTGAGCTGACTGACCAGTGCGGGGCAGTCCATGGCTTCCAGCCTCACAGGGCACCCTACCCCCCACCACCTGTACCCTGCTCAGTAAATGTGCCCTGACTGGAGAGTTTACCTGTGCTCTGGTGGCCAATCTCCTCTCTCTCCCTTCAGTGGTCATCAGGCAGGTCCCTGTTCACCAGAACAGGATGAGCCACAGCGTGACACCCTGAAAAAACAAAGCAGAAAGAGCCACATCCCATCAGGAAACCCAGATGGGAGCAGAGCTTTCCTTCACAGGAAGAAAAAGTGGCAAAATCCTCTTCGCAGAGCTTGGCCAAGCAGAAATTGTTCAAAAGCTCAGTAGAAAGCTCTAATGTAAAAAACCACACCTGTTTCATTTACATCCCTGAGGAAGAGGCTTGACTTAAAACCCCAATATTCTTCAGCCACCACCAAAACCTGAATGCAAGAGGCTGCAGAAGGTTTTTACCGGTGGAAGTGGCTTGAGGAGAGCAATACTGCAGTAAGTTTTCTAAAAGAATTTCAAATAAATTATTTCAATTCAAAGGAATTGAAAGGACCAGCAAGACTCAAATAGAACAAACCATTCTTCTAAAGAACAAGCAGGTGGGGAGGTGGCATCAAGTTTTTGGCAGGAGCACACAGTCTATTCCAGCCACAGTCCTCATCAGCACCCCAGTGTGCTGCCGGGCAGAAGGCAGCGGGTCAGGGGCAAACAGGGTTTTTTGGAAAGCCCTGTCCTGGCCTTCACGGAGGCACCACAACCTGGCAGAGTCAAGTCAGGCCCTGAGTCCTAGAACCACATCCAGGTGAGGCACTGCTCAAAACAAACATGAGTAAAGTTACTTTCAGTGTTGCAGCAGTCCTGGCACCCAGGACCGAAGGGTTAATTGAGCCTGTGTCAGCACATACAGTGGGAACTCCCTGGGGGCAGCTTGCCCCACACAGTGATGTCATCAGTGCACTGCAGGTGGTCAGGAGTTCCAGTGCAGTCTGTCCCGGTCCATGACAAATAGGGCTGTGTTTCCACCCCCGGGGCAGCCAGTTTGAGGTGTACAGGATGCCCCTCCATGTGAAAGCAAACTGTGGCCTGAGCTCTGCTGCCAAAGAAAAATGTCTTAGCAATACCAGTTGTTGCATACCTCTTGGCTGCCCTTGCCTCCAGTTCATACTGGAGTTCTAACATGTCTGGTGTGGCTTCATTCAGGCCATGATAGTCCAATGTTAGCCTCTGCTCTCTGTTAGATTTTTGCTATGGGACTTAAATTAAAGGGTGAGTGTCTTGCTGATCACTCCTTGACTCTCCAGTTACCGATCCAGCTTATGGATGGGAACCAGGGAGTCAGAATCATCTAGGTTGGAAAAGACCTTGAAGATCCTCCAGTCCAACCATTAGCGTAACATTGACAGTTCTCAACTACACCAGATCCCTCAGCGCTGGGTCAACCCGACTCTTCAACCCCTCCAGGGATGGGGACTCCCCCCCTGCCCTGGGCAGCCCATTCCAACGCCCAACAACCCCTTCTGCAAAGAAATCCTTCCTAAGAGCCAGTCTGACCCTGCCCTGGCGCAGCTTGAGGCCATTCCCTCTTGTTCTATCACTTATTACTTAGTTGAAGAGACTCATCCCCAGGTCTCTGCACCCTCCTTTCAGGGAGTTGTAGAGGGTGATGAGGTCTCCCCTCAGCCTCCTCTTCTCCAGACTAAACCCCCCCAGTTCCCTCAGCCGCTCCCCATCAGACCTGTGCTCCAGACCCTGCACCAGCTCCGTTGCCCTTCTCTGGACACGCTCGAGTCATTCAATGGCCTTTTTGGAGTGAGGGGCCCAAAACTGAACCCACTCATCGAGGGGCGGCCTCACCAGTGCCGAGTACAGGGGTAAGATCCCTTCCCTGTCCCTGCTGGCCACGCTGTCTCATTTATGATTTCAGTCTTTTCCTCCTCCTGTTCTTGTGACTGCTGTGCTGCAGAACAGGCAGCCTCTTCTGATTTTCTCTTCTGCTCCCTCTTAGGAGAAGTTTCCCTTACTAAATGAGTTTCTGCTTCCATTGTTTCTTTTTAATTACAGGGGTGATATAGTTGAAGGCTGGGTCTCTGGTCTAGCCGGTGTCTGCTGGTATGTTTTCAGATCAAGAAACTCTCCTCGACTTTGAGGGTGCTGAATAGTACTGAGCAGTGTTCAGTAGGTGCAAGCCAGACCCCAGCACACTGCGTAAGTTGTGCCTCTTTGGTATTGTTGTCTGAAAAGCGGATTCGTCACCCGGTGTGCAGTAGGTCAATAATCACACACTCGGGAGAGACACTGCTTATTTATTTCAGGGTTGCCCAAGCCTGGCTGCTCGCTGGTTTCCCACAAATCAAGCACACCAACACGCTGTATTTAGACACAGAACTTGCAGAGTTAGTGATTTTCCAAGTCCATCCTCTCTAGGATGATTGGCTAGTAGTTTACATACAATTATATTCCTGCTGACACAATACCTCTAGTACTACGTGTGCTCAGGGGAAGGGTCTTCACCCGGGCAAGGGTCTTCTTGACCCATAGGCATGAATTTTAGTATTATAATGCGGGTAGTTCAGCTAAGGATACGTGGACCTTGAGTTTGATTGCCAAGTTGGCAATGTACCCTCTGCAAGGTCTAATGGCTCGGGGTGTCTCTGCTCGGAGAAGGCTATCTCCTTGTTCTGTTGATTTGGGATGCCCTTCGCTTCAATATACACAAAGAACATCTTTCTTGACCTAACCATAATGTTGCTACATTGTTCTAAAGGTTTAACCTTCAACAGTGTAGCTAGGGCATCTTTTTTCAAACATTCTCTCACTTCATCAGGATCCTGCACTTGTTCAGGAATGAAGTCCCAGACCCTCAGAGGTGACAGGCTTTCTACATACCTGCCCATATTCTTCCACATACCTAGATACCTATAACCACACTGCCGCAGGGCCTGGGTGACACACAGAAACCTGCAGCAGTAAGCAAATCAAGTAAAACCTGCTGCAGAAAGGGAATTTGCAGAATCCGGATGCAAAATCTGAATAGGCACCATCCACCTGCAAATGGCTCCTCCCGTAACTGGACATGCACAGACCTGTGGCATAAACCTGCTTCACAGCCTGAATATGCAAAACCCTGCACCGAGTTGATGTGCTCAGACCTCCTGCAGAAACCTGCTGTAGAAACTGAACATGCAGAAACCCGCTGCACTACCTGCAATAGGCACAAACCTGCTGGAAACACCTGCTGCGATAACTGCACGTGCACAGACCTGCTGCACAAACCTGAATGTGCAGAAACCCGCTGCGCTGGCTGGATACGCTCAGAGCTGCTGTGTGAACTGAGTGCAAACCACTTCCACTAACTGAATAAGCAAAAATGGTCTGCAGAAAGCTGATGCACAGAGTATGCAAAACTAGCTTCAAACATCTGCTTCATGGTCTGAAAAGGAATAAACCGCCTGCAGCAATAGAATGCTCAGCAATCCGCTGAAAGAAAAAAACCACACCTGCACAAACTGAATATGCCGAAACCTGCTACCTGAAACCTGTTACACACCCCAAATCTGCAGAAGCCTGCTGCACAAACCTGATACGCTAACTGGGTGTGCACAAACCCTCTGCACAAACTGAGTAAGGACAGACCTGCCACACAAACTCGGGATACACAAACCTGTTGCAGAAGCTGACTATGCCACACCACCTCTGCAGGAACTGGCTGCACAGGCTGAATCTGAACAACTGATCATCAATAAAGACGTTAAACAGGAGTGGCCCCAAAACCGAGCCCTGGGGGACACAAATAAGTTTCACTAAGGCCAAATGCCGGGTGCTGCACTTGGGCCACAACAACCCCCAGCAGCGCTACAGGCTTGGGGAGGAGTGGCTGGAGAGCTGCCAGTCAGAGAGGGACCTGGGGGGGTGATTGACAGCTGGCTGAACATGAGCCAGCAGTGTGCCCAGGTGGCCAAGAAGGCCAATGGCATCCTGGCTTGTGTCAGCACTAGCGTGGCCAGCAGGGACAGGGAAGGGATCTGACCCCTGTGCTCGGCACTGGTGAGGCCGCCCCTCGATGAGTGGGTTCAGTTTTGGGCCCCTCACTCCAAAAAGGCCCTTGAATGACTCGAGCGTGTCCAGAGAAGGGCAACGGAGCTGGTGCAGGGTCTGGAGCACAGGTCTGATGGGGAGCGGCTGAGGGAACTGGGGGGGTTTAGTCTGGAGAAGAGGAGGCTGAGGGGAGACCTCCTGGCCCTCTACAACTCCCTGAAAGGAGGGTGCAGAGAGGGGGGAGGAGTCTCTTGAGCCAAGGAACAAGCGGCAGGACAAGAGGGAATGGCCTCAAGCTGCGCCAGGGCAGGGTCAGACTGGCTCTTAGGAAGGATTTCTTTGCAGAAGGGGTTGTTGGGCGTTGGAATGGGCTGCCCAGGGCAGGGGGGGAGTCCCCATCCCTGGAGGGGTTGAAGAGTCGGGTTGACCCAGCGCTGAGGGATCTGGTGGAGTTGGGAACGGTCAGGGTGAGGTTCATGGTTGGACTGGAGGAGCTTCAAGGGCTTTTCCAACCTAGACGATTCTGGGATTCTGTGAAACTGGTAAACTATGTCTCAGGACTTGATACAGACAATCAGAGCAAGTGGGGAAAGAGGCATAAATTGACCTAAAGTGCAAGAATGTTGATAATGACCAGATAAGCACCCTAGTGACTTCTAGGCCAGGCTGGAACAAACCCTCCTAAAATAGAACGACGGAACAGAATTTTAATGATGCATTGGCTACTAGTATTTGTGCAGAAAGCCACCTCTGACATCCTTAACTATTTTAAGGTTCATGTGCTAGAGTGGCAAGGAGAAAAACTGCAGAAAATTCTGAGCATTGCAATATTAATTTTTGATGGTAGAGATTAAAAGAAAAAATGCAAGTTAGAGATGGTAAGGTGAAAGAAGACACAGCAAGAGGCTACTCTGCTTGCAGAAGCAATAGTTTAAGGAATGCCAGGTCAAGGTGAAGGCAGAGCTCTGCCCTTGGGGCGGAGACCACCACGGTATCAGGGACATTGGCAGTAAGGTAAGGGGACAGGAGTCGACAATAGATGGTTGTTGTAACTACTGTGTGGAGCAAAGACACTGGAAAAGAGAATGTGCTGTGAGGCCAAGGGTGCCCCACGGACCCGGATCCAGATTTGGGAAAGATCAGATGAGTATTGCCAAGCAGCAATGACAGGAGGAAGGGGACTCAGATGAATCTCGGGGTACATATGGGTTTTGGACTACTAAACTGAATCGTAAGAGTCAAATTCTGGGAAAAATAGAAGACAATGAAGTACTGTTTCTAGTGGACACAGGAGTCACTATATCGCCTTTGAATTTCAAACCTGTGGGGCAAATCTCTACTGATAGAGTGTTAGTTCAAGGAGTCACTGGGAAAAAAGGAACAATTGCTTAGCCAGCCGTTGTTGCTGTGGATAGGCAGCCAGGGTGTGTGGGGAAGATGTGTCGTCGCTGAAGATTCACCTATGTTTGTTGGGATGAGACCTACTATGAGCTCTAAATGCTCAGATCTGTCTGTCCCCAGAAGGGGTAGAACTTAGAGTAGCAGGGGTCTGTGTCACTGCTGAGAACTCACCCAAAATTCCTGGAGTACCACCTGAACTTACCAAAGTACCTTCAAAATTATGGAGCTTCTCCAGAATGGATGTGGATTTACTGAAATTGGCACAACCAGTCTCTATAAAAACAAAAGAAGGAGAGCCTGTATCCAGCAGTATCAGATTCCCAAGGAAGCGGAAAAAAGTATTCAGAAAGAAATCTACCAATATTTGGAGAAAGGGATTTTATGATCATGCAATTCCCCATGTGATAGCTCTATTTTACTTGTAAGCAAAAATAGATTAGATAAAGAAGGGGATCCAGAATATTAGTTTGTACAGGATCTCAGAGCAATAAATCAACATGTGATTGTACCTCATCTGGTGGTTCTGGACTCATCAACCATATTATTACAAATTCCACATCGGGCAAAATACTGTAATTGATTTAACAGCTGCATTCTTCCCGTACCAGAAGACAATCAGCATCTGTTCACATTTACATGAAAAGGCCAACAACTAACGTGGACCTGCTTGCCCCAAGCAGGGGGTATCCTAGGATATTATCCTGTTTGCTTAAAGATGACTTGAAAGATATTATATTACCTGGCAGTTCTATACTTGTACGATATCATTTGTTACTTGCCAACAAGAGAAGATTACTTGAAAGATACTATTTGTCTGCTTTAGCAGAAAAAGTTCACCATGCATCTTCTAAATGGGTCAGCAGGAAGTAGAATCATAGAACACAATCCTACTGTTCAGAAGGGACCATTAAAGGTCAGCTAGTCCAACCCCCCTGCCATGAGCAGGGACATCTTCAACTCGATCAGGTTGCTCAGAGCCCTGTGCAACCTGACCTTGAATGTTTCCAGGGATGGGGCTTCTACCATCTCCCTGGGCAACCTGTTCCAGTGTTTCACCACCCTCATTGTAAAAATTTTCTTCCTTATATCTAGTCTGAATCTACCTCCTTCTAGTTTAAAACCATTACGCTTTGTTATTACAGGCCCTACTAAAAAGTCTGTTCCCATCTTACTTATTTTTAAGTATTGAAAAGTTGCAATAAGGTCTCCCCAGAGCCTTCTCTTCCCCAGGCTAAACAACTCCAACTCTCTCAGCCTTTCCTCCTAGGAGAGGTGTTCCAGCCCCCTGATCATCTACATGGCCTCCTCTGGACCTGCTCCAACAGGTCTGTGTCCTTCTTGGGCTGAGGACTCCAGAGCTGGACACAGTACTCTCTGGATGCGACCATCCAACCAATTCCTGATCCACCGAACAGCCCACCCATCAAATCCGTATCTCTCCAGTTTAGAGAGAAGGATGTTGTGGGGGACCTTGTCAAAGGCCTTACTGAAGTCCAGCTAGATGACATCTGCAGCAATCCCCTTGGCCACTGAGGTAGTCACCCCATCACAGAAGGCCACGAGGTTGGGCAGGCAAGACTTGCCCTCGGTGAAGCCATGCTGGCTGTGTCGAATCATCTCCCTGTCCTCCATGTGCCCTGGCATAGCTTCTAGGAGGAAGTTTGCCTTCCTAAAATTCAGGGTCCTGACTTTAATCTTTGCCTGTTCAGTATCCCTCAGGACTGTGATCATCCACCAGTGCATGATCACTGCAGCCCAGGCTACCTCCAATCTTGATGTCTCTGATTAGCTCACTTGTGTTGGTGACCAACAGGTCCAGTAATCCCCTCTGGTAGGGCTATTACCTGGCTTAAGAAGTCATCCTTGATGCACTCAGGGGTTGTCTTGGTTGCCTATAGCTCATCATGCTACTTTTCCAGCAGATGTCGGAGTTGTTAAAAGTCCCCCAGCGGGATGAGAGAATGCAAGCACAGTGCCTCCTGTAGCTGGCACAAGAAGGCTTCGTAAAATATTTAGGATTTATATTAAAGGAAGAACAAATATTCGTAGACCCAGAACGGGTCCAGGCTATTGTAGAAATACCTCGACCGGTAACCAATTGTGAGGATTTTTAGGTGCAGTAGGATACTGCAGACCCTGGATACCGGGGCTAGGGGAGCCAAGCAAACCATGGAGAGAAGCTACCAAGGCAGAGGAAGTGGAGCCTGTACGGTGGGGTCCAGAGAGAGAAAAGGCTTTCCAAGCTATGAAAGGAGCTTTAGCTTCTGCTCCAGCATTAGGATTGTGAGATTAGCCCAAGTCCTTTGAACTGTTTGTGCCTGAGAACAAAGGAGTAGGCAGCAGGTCCTTACTCAAAAACTAGGTCCGCAGCGCCGCCCTGTGGCTTCTCACTCAGCTCAGCCGGATCTTGCAGCGGTGGGGAATAATTTCTGTGTTCGAGCGGTGACAGCAACAGCGGCTGTGGTGGAAAGAAGCAGACCGTTAGTCCTGGGTCACCCAACAACCGTGTGTGTGCTGCATGAAGTAGAACCGATTCTTAAACAACACGCTACACAAGCATGTCCCCACGCTGTTAAGAACTAACTATTTAAATGTGGATAATATGACTTTAAAAAGATGGGATGGTTTGAATCCAGCAACTTTAATGCCTGCTCCCTCTATCAGTGGGCTGCATCATGATTGTGCTAAGGTAGTGTTCCACTCCAGCTGCCTACAGGAAGATCTGCAAGATCAGCCTCTAGAGAACTCTGATTTAACCCTTTTCACCAGTGAAACTTCATACTACATGAATGGAGTGGTAGAGAATTATAGAAGTACTTGAAACAGAACTTCTACAACTCTTGGTGAGTGTCCAAGGGGCTGAATTAACTGCATTAGAGCAGCCTGGGTAGGACATAATGAATGGATAACTATCTGTACTGACTCTAAATACGCTTTTGGAGTGTGTCATGCAACGGGTATGCTATGGAAAGAATGAGGTAGCACGCAGCATCACTCGCATTATGTGCAGAGGGGACCTTCCCTTGGAACATCCAGCCCAGTACTGGCAGTCGGGGTGCTAAGAGGAGCTGTATTCAGTGCCAACCACTTCTGAGGCAGGTCGAACTCCTTCATAAGCTGCCAATATCTCTGTCTTAATTGTAGTTTAGTGGGCCTTGGATCCTCTGTGTCTCCAACTCCAAAACCCCAGGGGTTGACCTCGGGTCTCCCCTGGTGCTCTCTGCCAGAGACCCCAGGGAGGGCCGTTCTCCCTGGCGGTGGTGCAGAGCACATTTTTAACATCTCGTACTGTCTGGGCTGTCCCAAGGGCTACTGCATGACCAATGTCCTGTTGAATTTGTTCAAAGGCTTGTTGCTGCTCAGAGCCTCATTTAAAATTGTTTTTCTTCCAGGTCACTTGATAGAGAGGGCTGACAATCAGACTGTAATTTGGAAAAATGCATTCTCCAAAATCCTACAACATCTAAGAAAGCTTGTCTTTCCTTTTTACTGGTCGGTGGAGACATAGCTCTTATTTGGTTGGTCACATCCATTGGGATCTGATGATGTCCATCTTGCCATTTCATTCCTAAAAACCAGATCTCCTGTGCAGGTTCCTTGACCTTACTTTGTTTTATGGCAAAACCAGCTTTCAGAAGGATTTGGATTATTTTTCTCCCCTTTCTCAAAAACTTCTGCTGTGTTGACCCATGTGGTGGTGTCATCAATGTACTGCAGGTGTTCCAGAGCTCCACTCTTTTCCAGGGCAGTCTGGATCAGTCCATGGTAAATGGTGGGTCTGTGTGTCCACCCCTGGGGCAGGCGATTCCAGGGGTATTGGACACCCCTCCAACTGAAAGCAAACTGTGGCCTGTACTCTGCTGCCAGAGGGTTGAGAAAAATGCATCAGTGATATCAATCATTGTGAGAGACGAACTCTAACTCCCCAAAACAGGGCCTGAGAGAAACAGGCCTGTGAGAAAAAAACAGCCTGAGAGAGATAAGGGATGGGGGGGAGTGGAGGCCCTCCGAGCCGAGAAATGTCTCAAACACTCGCAAGTAGCGAAACTATAGTCACGGGGTGGACAGTGTGGAGTTTGGAGCTGATCAGGCTGCCTGGATAGCACAGGATGGGCTGGAGGGGGGAGCCCTGTGAAGGCAGGACTGTTCTGCTCTGGGGCATCTTGTAAAGTTCCTATCCGGTGAATGACCTTTGCTTCATTATCCACAAAATGCATATTAAAGTTGACACCCCCAAATATGCTAATAAAGATTAACAGATCATGCTCATTACATCATCCCATGAAGCACCTTGCCCCTCCCCATACATGAGATACGTAGGTATGTGGGTTGACCTGGGGGACGGACCCAAGGCAAGTGGGTATATATTGAGGGGGGGGTGGTGGGGTGGTGTGTGTGAGGAGTGAAGAGGAAAAGAAAGAGGAAGACATTGAGAAGTGAAGAAGACAGATGCATCCCTGACGAACTCGGATGGGACCAACGCAGGAACCCGGGCTGGTGATCTCTATTTCTCTATCCTATCTCCCTCTTTTTCCTGTTTTTCTTCACACCATTAAGCAATGCAAGGCATACTGTGTTGCTTGCCACAACTCGTTATATACTCAGCCAATTATCATGTATCCAATTAGGGAAGTTAATAAATGTTTGGACTTTGAGACTTGTCTCACCGTTGTCGGCTCCACTGGGGATTTATGAATCTGAGTCCCTTGTCTCCCTCATCTGAGCGGGACATGGCAATCATGGTGTACTTTGCTGCCGTTGACTCCAGTGCGTATTGAAGTTCGAGCACGGCAGCACTCAGCAGTGGCGTGACTTCATTCAGGCCATGATAGTCCACTGTTAGTGAGTTGGCATACGGTGATGGTGCACTCTGTACAACCTTCCACCATATGGGTTGTGAGCGCTGGACCTCATCGGGTTTATGTGGTAACTGTGTGTTTTTCGGGTGGAAATAAATCAGCTCGAGCAGAGCTAGTTTCCTCAGGTACTGGATACTGTGTCGGCCCATTTGCCTGCATTACATACAATCTCTTCCTCGAAGGTGTATCTTTCCCTCACACCTGACAAGAGCCACCTCCAGAGGCCACAGGCTTGTGCCCCTTTTCCAATCACTTTATCAACGCCCCCTTCCTTAGCAAGGAACCAGCTGCCTGGCTTCTTCACCCTCTAAATCCAAGCTACTGGCCCTGTTATCCCAGATCTGAGCAGCCAAGTGACGACGTTCTCACCTTGGTGATGACTGAAATCTTTTCGTGTATCCCACAGCTCACTCAGGGATAGAGATCAGGTGGTGGTGATTACCATCTCATCTTCCTCTTCCTCCTCTTTCTTCCTAGGAGAAGCCTATTCATCCCTTTCTAAATGTGATGACTTTTGTGTCCATTTCTGCTTCTGTGTGGGGCAACTGATACTGGCACTGGTTGAATCCCTGTTCTGCTGATTGAGGATGCCAATTAAACTCAGACACCAGAGTGAAAGAGTAGGCTTATTTTACTGTTGATAATTAAAGGATATAACCAAGTAATACAGAAAATAAGCAATAAGAAAAATACAGAATACTACACTTAATTATTACTACATACAGTTAATTATAGGAAATAAGAATAAGCAAGGTAATGCACCTCATCATTACTACATGATGGGGAGGATAGTGATTAAGGAAGATCCATCCCCACTCACACCCGTTCCCACCACCCAGCCCCGCAGGCGCTGGGCAGCCCCGGGTGCAGCGAGGATTTGTTGAGCCTGTCCCGGCGAGCGGGAAATCCTACGCGGTGTGTCCACCCGTAGCTGAGGCACCCAAAGTCGCTGTGAGCGGGTCCAGCCTTAGGGACCAAAAATCAGCCACCCAGAATAGCTGGCACCTTTGTTTTGAGCAGAAACATCTGGTTTCATCCTCCTGTTGGATTCCACCCAAAGCCTGGCCAGGGCTCAGGGGAGAACCGAGGGAGTTTCTAACAAGGCCAAACACTTGGGTTCTCAGCCTGAACAAGGCTGAACAAGGGAAGTTGGGTACATTCTCTCAGCATTTCATCCTCACTGCTGATTCTTCGCTAGTGAGCACACATACTTCGTTAATGATCAGATACTAATTAATAAATGCTAATGGTAATACAGATTTTACTAATTAGCAGATACTAATAATGGATAACATTTGGTTGTGAGGTTCATCTAGAGGTCAACTTTGTTTCAGGGCCTGTTATTCAGGCCCCAGCAATGCAATCCCTGGTTCAGCTGCATCACCCATCCCTGGGTCTCAGTTAAGTCACAGTGACTGTCTCTGGGGTCTGAGTAGCCGCAGTACCTTTCGCGGGGCTTTGAGTAGCCACAGTGCTTGTCACAGCAGTTGGAGTAGCTGCACAACACTCTCATCTGCACTGATGTTTAACCCTAAACAGGACCTGAACCACATTCAAGGTTACTAGCAATAGGACTGTGCTGGTTTCACCATCTCAAGGATATTAAAAATTTTTCAGTTTTTCAAAGGCTATTGTAATTAGCCTTGCAGAGAAGGGGAAGATCTGGGAAGATGTCTCCTTCACAGGGTGGCTCTCTGTGGAGAAAAGGTAAAGGGTGTAAGTCTTAATAGTTTCCAGTAGATGGTTCCTGCAGTACAGAGGTGACAGCACTGCTGAGTACAAATACTGGATTAGTTCTTCTATCATATCATAAGCCAGTGTTACACAGTACACCACCACGATAACTTTAGTCCAGTTCCCACAGGTGATACACAGCACAACAGGGAGCTGCACATAAAGTCTTACATAACACACTTTAAGAACAAGCACACCAACCCTGAGAGCCAAAGAATCAACATTGCCACCAGTGACTATTAAACCAACGCAATGAATGCTTATAACAAATTGTCCTGGGTTCAGCAAGGATATGGTTAATTTTCACAAGAAGCTGGGCTGAGGCACAGCCAGGACAGGTGACCTGAACTAGCCAAGGGGATATTCATCACCATGCTGATGTCATACCCAGTATATAACTGGGGCAACTGGCTGGGAGTTGGGGGGGGTGATCACGGCTGGGAAAGGGGCTGAGCATGGGGTGCCAGGTGTCGAGCAATTGCATTGTGCATCACTTGATATATTTGTTTTATTAGTGTTGTTGCTGTTATAGTTTTCTTCTCTTCTTGTCATGTTCTATTAAACTGTCCTTATCTCAACCCATGAAGTTTTACTTCTTTGTTTTCACAGAATCCCAGAATCCCCTAGGTTGGAAAAGCCCTTGAAGCTCCTCCAGTCCAGCCATGAACCTCACCCCGACCGTTCCCAACTCCACCAGATCCCTCAGCGCTGGGTCAACCCGACTCTTCAACCCCCCCCTGCCCTGGGCAGCCCATTCCAACGCCCAACAGTCCCTTCTGCAAAGAAATCCTTCCTAAGAGCCAGTCTGACCCTGCCCTGGCGCAGCTTGAGGCCATTCCCTCTTGTCCTGGCGCTTTTTACTTGGTTCAAGAGACTCATCCCCCCTCTCTGCACCCTCCTTTCAGGGAGTTGTAGAGGGCGATGAGGTCTCCCCTCAGCCTCCTCTTCTCCAGACTAAACAACCCCAATTCCTTCCGATTCTCCTCCCCATCCCTCTGGGGACAGGGATGAGTGAGCGACTGGCTGCATGGTGCTTTTGTTGCCAGCTGGGCCTAAACCACGACACATATTTGTTCCAACACACTCCAATCAGATCTGTTGTTATCTCAACCCCATATTGGATGCCAACAAGGACCGCTGTGGTTGGAACCCAGTTGGCAACCAAACACCATGCAGCTGCTCACTCACCCTCCCCTGCCCTGGGGGATGGGGGAGACAATTGGAGGGGTTAAAGGTAAGGAGACTTGTAGGTTGAGATAAAAACAGTTTAATAAATAAAATAAAATAAAATAAAAATGATAACAGTAATAGAATATACAAATGAGTAATGCACAATGCAACTGCTCACCACCTAACTACTGGTGCCCAGCCTGTTCATGTCCAGCAATCCCAGAGGAGAGAAGATCCCCAGACCACAGTCCTGGAAGAGACCCCCCCAACTTCCTGGCCAGTCCTCACCTATATACTGAGTACGACATTGTATGATACGGAATATTCCATTAGCTGGTTTGGGTCTGTTGCTCTGGTTGTGCTCCCTCCCAACTTCTTGTGTACCTGTGCACTAGCAAAACATGGGACGTTGAAATGTCCTTCATTTCTTAGCAACAACTAAAAACATCAGTATATTACCAACATTCTACTCATAACAAATCCCATACTGAATCCAAAACACAGCATGATTTCTAGCTACTAAGAAGAAAAACTAGCTCCATCCCTGGCAAAACCAGGACAATGTGATGTCATAGGTAGCAGAGTAGGTGATAGAGCAGCAGCAGGACCTGGCTTGTTACGTTGGGTTTGTGGTGGGGATTTTGGCACATGCCTCACCGGGGGGTGCAGCCATGGGTGCTGCCCACCCTGCCGTCGGTGCTGGCAGAGCCTGTTTCCAGTGCAGCAAGGATGCTGCACCAGACTGTCCAGCACGAGCCCCTCACCACCCACCTGCGCACTGACCACTGACCCCCGCGCATGCCTGGGTCCCCCTATGGACACCTGGGGCCCCTCCCAAAGTGGTGTGCCTGGAACACTCCTGGGCTGCCCCAGATACCTGGGTCCCCCCGCCCTGGACACCTGGGTCCCCTCCCCAAATAAAATGGATATTAAAGGAGGTGTCTGTGGGGTCTCTATCTGGCTGGAGGGGTCCCTGTAGGGCCAGGGGGCTCCTATGGGGCTGGCAGGGGTGTCAATGGGGCTGGGGGGGTTTATAATGCCAGGGGTTCTATAGGGCCAGGGGTTCCTATGGGGCCAGGGGTCTCTATAGGGCCAGGGGGGTGTACGGAGCGAAGCCATGGGGGCTCTATGGGGTCTGAGGGGGAGTCTGTAGGACTGGAGGGGGTCTCTGTGGGGTCAGAGGGATGCTCTAGGGTTGTGAGGTCCCTATGGGGCCTGGGAGGGGGAGTCCTTATAGGGCTGAGGAGGCACTATTGGGCCAGGGAAGTCTATAGAAGCCATGGGGGGTTATGAGAGACGAGAAACCAGGCCTGCGAGAAACTAAGAAAAACAGTCTGAGAAAGCAAAAGTTGAGGCTGATCGAAGAAATGCCTCAAACACTCGCAAGACAAAACTCTGAGTCACAGGGTGCATTCTGTGGAGGTCGAAGCTGATAAGGCTGCCCCAATAACACAAGATGGGGCTGGAGGAGGGAGCCCTGTGGAGACAGGACAGCTCTGCTCTGGTGCACCTGGACAAACTTCAAGGGCCATCTGTCCGGTGAGTGACCTTTGCTTCATTATCCACGAAATGCATATTAAAGTTAACACCCCTCAATATGCTAACGAGGGCTAACATGATCATGCTAATTACATCATCCCATGAAACACCTCACCCCTCCCCGTACATGGGACACGTAGGTATGTGGGTCGGCCTAGGGGACGGACCCAAGGAAAGCGGGTATAAATCAAGAGGGGGGTGGGCCAAGAGAGTGCAGTGAAGCGAAGAAGACGGATGCCAGTGAAAAAGCCGGCTGCCTCCTGTGCCTCTTGGAACCCTCGCCGGCAGGATCAGCGCAGAAATCCAGACTGGTGATCTGTATTTCCCCATTCCCTCTATCTCCCTCTTTTCCCTTTCCTATTAAGAAATGCAAGGCATATTGTATTGCTTGCCACAACTTGCTATATACTTAGCCAACTATCGTGTGTTCAATTAGTACATTGTGAGTAGTTAATAAATGTTTGGACTTGAAGACTTGTTGTCTGCTCCATTGGGGATTTGCGAATCTGAGTCACTTGTCTCCCTCGTCTGAGCGGGACGTGACAGGGGTCTATAGGGTCAGGGGGCCTCTATGGATTCTGGTGGGGCTCTATAGGGCTGAAGGGAGTCCCTGTGGGGCCAGGGGAGCTCTATAGGGCTGGGGGTGCTCTATGGGGCTGTAGGGGCTTTATAGGGGCCGTGAGGGGCTCATGGTAACCTTTGGAGCTCATTAACATATCCCTCCCTGCCCACCACTGCCTGGTGCTCACCTACCCTCATTAGCATATCCTTGCCCCTCCCAGGATGCCATGCAGTGCTCATTAGCATAGCCCTGCCCACCCACATGACGTGTCCTGTGTAGGACATCACAAGCAGCCGCACAAGCCAGTGCCTGCTCCTGCCCTAACACCTACGCAGCTACAAGTGACGTCACAACCAGCTGCAAAAGCCAGCTGTGTAATCCTGCCCCATGACCTACTCAGCCACCTACGACATCACAAGAAGCTGCACATGCTGGGGTCCTGCTCTGCACTGACTGGCTCCTCAGCCAACAAGAACAGGAATACATCGGGGCACGCTGCTGTCCTATCCCCTAATCAGCCATCAGTTAGGTCATAGGTAGCTGCAGAAGCAAGGTGCCTACTCCGGCCCTATGACCTACTCAGGCACATGTGACATCACGACAAGCCAGCTGCATGCTCCTGCTGCAACTGCTACCGAGCCACCGGTGACATCACATGCGTCTTCATGGGCCTGCTCCTGCCCTAAGACCTACTCAGCTACCTGTGACATCACAAGCACTGCCCAGGCCAGCAGCATGCTTTTGCTCTAATAGCTGCAGAGCCACCGTTGACATCACGAGCACCTGCAAAAGGCAAGTATTCCTTCAGACCCAATCAGCTACTTAGAATCCAGTGACATCAGGAGTCGCCGTACAAGTCAGGCCCAGCTCCTGCCACATCACCTACTCAGCCACCTATGACACCACACTGTCCTGGTTTTGGCTAGGATAGAGCTAATTTTTCTTCTTAGTAGCGAGAATTGTGCTATGTTTTGGATCCAGTATGGGATTTTCTATGAGAAGCATGCTGAGCATTGTGCAGCTACTCCAACCCCTGTGACAAGCACTGCGGCTACTCAAAATCCTGTGCCAGGAACTGCAGTCACTCAGACCCCAGCGACAGGCACTGGGACTACTCAGACCCCAGTGACGGGTGATGCAGCTGAACCATGGATTCAACCAGTGCCAGTGGCCTGGGCTAAATGATGTTGCTGGTCCTTGCCTTCCCTTGGCAGCCCGAATAACACCAGGGCTCCGTGCTTGCTTAGCCACCTGATGTTCTGAGCACTGTTCTAGTGAGACCTCAGTTCTGAAACTGAAAATCTTCAGTGACTGCTCCTACATGGAAAGATCCAGGACTGAAAGCTGTTGCTGGCCCTCTCCTTCCCAGTCACATCCTCACCAGCGCTGGGGCTCTGCACTCGCAAAGTCACCTGATGTTCTGAACAATCTCTGCTCTAGCAAGAGCTCATCTGAAAAACTGAAGATGGC